>NC_092758.1:14812103-16234874 GCF_047496795.1 Chiloscyllium punctatum
GGAAACCTACGTAGGCACGGGGAGAATGTGCAAACTCTTCACTGACCAAGGGTGAAATCGAACTGGGGTCCCTGGTGATAAGCTTGAAAATAGTCCTTACGTTTGCTGAGAACAGGTCCCTGCAATTGAATGCCCATCACTGGAGCTGGGATCTTTGTACTCAATCTCTCCTCAGCAAATGTTCCAGCAATGCCCACAGCCACAGAGAAAGATTCTAGAACTTGTCAGTGTCTAGTGAGCAAAAGGAATGCAGCGTGATAGCGACAGGAGAGAAAGTGGGATAGTAGAGTTTTAAGGAAAGCATTGCAGGATTTCAGAGTTGGTTCAGTTCAGTACATCCTGTCGGTTCTGGGAAATTGTGAGGGGAGTAGTTTTCTGTCTGGTGAACTGGGAAATGTAAACTAGCAGAACACAATTTCAGTAAATATTTAATTCACTGGGACAAAGTGAGGACTTCAGATGCTGGAGATCAGAGTCGAAGAGTGTGGTAATTCAGCCAAGTCAAACAATGAAAGAACAACGGGGTAAAAAGGTAAAAATTCCTGATGAAGGGCTTTTGCCCGAAACGTTGATTTCGCTGCTTGTTGGATGCTGCCTGAACTGCTGTGCTCTTCCAGCACCACTAATCCAATGAAAGAACAACACCTACTGACCTTTACTGAGCTCCAAGTAAAATCCATTTTGCTTTCCTACGAATGTGAACTTTCAAGACTGATTTAAAATCTGTCCATTATCTGTTTAGTCTTTTACTAAATATTGCACCCATAAAACTAACGAAATAAAGAATTGAATACTTTTCCATTGCACCGTTTTGTTAAACATTCCAGGACAGGTACAACACAGGTACAGTTACAGGATAAAGCTTCCTTGACAATTTCATCATTAAACTCTCTCAGAATAGGTCCAACATGGGCTTAGCTGCAGAGTAAAGCAGCCTCTACACTCTTCCCGTAACAACATTCCCAGGACACGTACAGTACACGGTTAGATACAGAGTAAAGCTGCCTCTGCACTGAAAGTAGCATGGAGTACAATGGGTGAGTGGGGGAGGGGATGAAGGTGATAGGTCACGGAGGAGAGGGTGGAGTGGATAGGTGGAAAAGGAGATAGGCAGGTAGGACAAGTCCGGACAAGTTATGGGGACAGTTACTGAGCTGGAAGTTTAGAACTAGGGTGAGGTGGGGGAAGGGGAAATGAGGAAACTGTTGAAGTCCACATTGATGCCCTGGGGTTGAAGTGTTCCGAGGTGGAAGATGAGGCGTTCTTCCTCCATGCTACTCTCTCCCCACCCCCACCCTCCTCTCGCTTATCTCTCCACGCTTCAGGCTCACTGCCTTTATTCCTGATGAAGGGCTTTTGCCCGAAACGTCGATTTCGAAGCTACTTGGATGTTGCCTGAACTGCTGTGCTCTTCCAGCACCACTAATCCAGAATCTGGTTTCCAGCATCTGCAGTCATTGTTTTTACCTCTGCACTGTTCCTGTCAAGCACTCCCAGGATAGGTACAGCACAGGGTTAGATATAAATCATTCCACAGTTTTCACTCTCACTGGGCTGGATTCCAGACAGGGATACCTGTATCAAATATCCCAGCGTGTGCCTGTGATGTTTCAGTCCATGTGACTGCATGTTAGGACACACTCGAGGAATATTAACCACTTGGTTGCCAATTCTGATTCTTGTTCCATTTCTCAATCACAAATTGAAGATTTCAATCTGCACTGGTTTGGTGCTCCTCCTTTAGGCTACTCATGGAATAGCAGATACAATTGAGCACAACTGCCTCATCCAGTAAGCTATGTGTATGTCCATGTATGTCCAAGTATATTTGTGTCGATGTATTTTTGAGTGGGTACATCTCTGTATGCCTCACTGAGTGTGGTCATGACCTATGTTTGTCAGTGTATCTGTGTGTGCATGGGTCTGTGTATCTTTGTGTAGGGGTGTGTGTGGGTGGGTCTTTGTGTGAGCATGGGTCTGTGTATCTTTGTGTAGGGGTGTGTGTGGGTGGGTCTTTGTGTGAGCATGGGTCTGTGTATCTTTGTGTAGGGGTGTGTGTGGGTGGGTCTTTGTGTGAGCATGGGTCTGTGTATCTTTGTGTAGGGGTGTGTGTGGGTGGGTCTAGGATATTAATTTATTCAAAACACATCCACTTGTCAAGTTAAATTTGGGGATGATTTGTTTGAATGGATGTGTACCATTGTAGGGGTATTTCATTGTATGTGTCTGTATTGAGTTTACATATACTGTCTTTTGTGTTTGTCTGTATGTGATAGCTTTTCTATCTGTTCATCTGTTTGCATGTATTGAGTGTGTTTCTGTGTGTGTCAGTGGGTGTGTAAGTGTCTGTGTGTATGCCTGTGTGTGCCTTTGCCTGTGTGTGTGTGTCTGTGTGTGTCTGTGCGTGTGTGTCTGTGTGTGTCTGTGCGTGTGTGTCTGTGTGTGTGTCTGTGCATGTGTGTGTGTGCCTTTGCCTGTGCGCGCGCGTGTGTGTGCCCGTGCGCCTGTGCATGTGTGTGTGCGCATGTGTGCGTGCGCGTGCATTTGTGTGTGTGCCTGTGTGTGTGTGCCTGTGCCCGTGTGTGTGTATGTGTGTGAGAGTGTGTCTGTGTACGTGTGTGTGCCTGTGTGTGTGTATGTGTGTGCTTATGCGTGTGTGCGTGTGTGTGCGCATGTGTGTGTATGTGTGCGTGCCAGTGCCTGAGTGTGTGCACGTGTGTGTGTGTGTGCGTGCCTATGCCTGTGTGTGCGTGTGCATGTGTGCCTGTGTGTGTGTCCCTGTGTGTGCGTGCCTGTGTGTGTGCATGTGTGCCTGTGTGTGTGTGTGTGCATGTGTATGTGTGTCTGTGTGTGTGTTTGTGATGGTGAATGTGTGTGTGTGTGTGCCTGTGTGTGTGTCTGTGTGTGGGTGTGTCTGTGTGTATGTGTGTGTGCTGGTGAATGTGTGTGTGTGTGTGTACCTGCGCCTGTGTGTGTGCCTGTGCCTGTGTGTGTGTGTGCCTTTGTATGTGGGTATGTGTGTGTGCCTGTGTGTCTGTGTGAGTGTCTGTGTGTGTATGCCTGTGCCTGTGTGTGTGTGTGCCTGTGTGTGTGGGTATGTGTGTGTGCCTGTGTGTCTGTGCATGTATGCCTGTGCCTGTGTGTGTGTGCCTGTGTGTGTATGCCTGTGCCTGTGTGTGTATGCCTGTGCCTGTGCCTGTGTGCGTGTGTCTTTGTGTGTACCTGTACCTGTGTGTGTGCACGCATGTGTATGTGTGCATGCCTGGGCCTGTGTGTGTGTGAGTGTGTGTGCCTGTGCCTGTGTGTGTATGTGTGCCTGTGTGTCTGTGTATGCCTGTGTGTGTGGGTGTGTGTGCGTGCCTGTGTGTGTGCATCTGTATGTGTGTGTGTGCCTGTGTGTGTGTGTGCCACTGTGTGTGGGTGCCTGTGACTGTGTGTTTCTGTGTGTGTGCCTGTGTGTGTGTGTGCCTGTCTGTGTGTGTGGTGTTGTGCCTGTGTGTCTGTGTACATGCATGTGTGTGTATCTGTCTGTGTATCTGTGTGTGTGCCTGTGTGTGTGTGTGTCTGTGTGTCTGTGTGTCTGTGTGCCGGTGCCTCTGTGTGTGTGTGTGTCAGTGTGTGTGCCTGTGCCTGTGTGTGTCTGGGTGTGTGTGCCTGTGCCTGTGTGTGTGTCTGTGTGCCGGTGCCTGTGTGCGTGTGCCTGTGTGTGTGTGAGTCTGTGTCCTAGTGCCTGTGTGTGTGTGTGTCCGTATGTGTGCGCGTGTGTGTGTGTATGTATGTATGTGTCTATGTGTGTGTGCCTCTGTGAGTGGGTGCCTGTGACTGTGTGTGTCTGTGTGTGTGCCTGTGTGTGTGTCTGTATGTGTGTGGGTGTGCCTGTGTGTGTGTGTATGCCTGTGTGTGTGTGTATGCCTGTGTGTGTGTCTGTCTGTGTGTGTGCCTGCGTGTGTGTGTGTCTGTGCCTCTGTGTGTGCCTGTGTGTGTGTGCCTGTGTGTGTATGTGCCTGTTCCTGTGTGTGTGTGCCTGTGTGTGTGTGTGCCTCTGCCTGTGTCTGTGTGTCTGTGTCTGTGTGTGTGTGTGTGTGTGTGTGTGCATGTGTGTGTGTATATGCCTCTGTGTGTGTCTTTATGTATTGGTGTGTCTGTGTGCATCTGTCTCTCTGTGAGTGTGTGTCTGTGTGCGTGTGAGTGTGTCTATGTGTGTGTGCCTCTGTGTGTGTGTACTAGTGTGTGTGTGTGTGTGTGTGTGGGTGTGCCTGTGTGTGGGTGTGCCTGTGTGTCTGTGTCTGTGTGCCGGTGCCTGTGTGCATGTGTGTGTGCCTGTGCCTCTGTGTGTGGGTGTGCCTGTGTGTGTGTCTGTGTGCTGGTGCCTGTGTGCGTGTGGGTGTGCCTGTGCATGTTTGGGTGTGCCTGTGCCTGTGCCTGTGTGTGTCTGTGTCTGTGTGCCGGTGCCTGTGTGTGTGTGTGTGTCAGTGTGTGTGTCTTTGTGTGTGCCTGTACCTGTGTGTGTGGGTGTCTGTGTCCCAGTGCCTGTGTGTGTGTGTGTGTCTGTGTGTGTGTGTGTGTGTCTGTGTGTGTGCCTCTGTGTGTGTGTCTGTGTGTGTGTGTGCATGTGTATGTGCCTGTGTTTGGGTGTGCCTGTGTGTCTGTCTGTGTGTGTACCTGTGTGTGCGTGCCTGTGCCTGTGTGTGTGCATGTGTGTGTGTGTGCCTGTGTGTGTGTGTGCCTGTGTGTCTGTGTGTATGTGCCTGTGGCTGTGTGTGTGTGTGCATGTGTGCGTGTGTGTGTGCCTGTGCCTCTGTGAGTGTGTGTGTGTGTTTGTGTGTGTGTGCCTCTGTGTGTGTGTGTCTGTGTGTGTCTGCCTGTGTCTGTATGTGTGTGTGCCTGTGTGTGTGTGTGTGCCTGTGTCTGTGCGTATGTGCCTGTGTGTGTGTGCCTGTTCCTGTGTGTGGGTGCCTGTGTGTCTGTGTGTCTGTTTGCCTGTGTGTGTTGGTGTGTCTGTGTCAGTGCCTGTGTGTGTGTGCGCGTGTGTGTGTGCCTCTGTGCGTGTGTGTGTGCTGGTGCCTGTGTGTGTGCGCGTGTGTGTGTGCCTCTGTGCGTGTGAGTGTGCCGGTGCCTGAGTATGCGCGCGCGTGTGGGTGTGTGTGTACCTCTGTATTGTGTGCATGTGTATGTGCCTGTGCCTGTGTGTGTGTGCATGTTTGTGTGCGTGTGTGTGTGTCTATGTGTGTCTTTGTGTGTGCGTGTGCCTGTGTGCGTGTACATGCCTGTGCCTGTGTGTGCGCGGCGGGTGTGTGCGTGTCCGCGTGCGTGTGTGCACACGTGCCTGTGTCTGTGTGTGTGTGTCTGTGTGTGTGGGTGTGTGTGCCTGTGTGTGTGCATCTGTGTATGTGTGTGTGTCTGAGTGCGTGTGTGTCTGTCTGCCTGTGAGTGTGTGTGTGTGTGTGTGTCTGTGTGCGTGTGTCTGTGTGTGTGTACATGTGTGTGTACCTGTGTGTGTCTGTGTGTGTGTGCCTGTGTGTGGGTGTGCCTGTGTGTCTGTGTGTGTGCGCCGGTGTGTGTGTGCCGGTGTGTTTGGGTGTGTGTGTGTGCATCTGTCAGTGTGTGTGTGCCTGAGTGTGTGTGTGTGTCTGTCTGTCTGTGAGTGTGTGTCTGTGTGTGCGCGAGTGAGTCTGTGTGTGTGTGAGTCTGTGTGTGTGCGCCTGTGTGTCTGTGTGTGTGTACATGTGTGTGTGCCTGTGTGTGGGTGTGCCTGTGTGCCTGTGTGTGTGTGCCTCTGTGTGTGTGTGTGTGTCTGTCTGTGTGCCTGTGTGTGTGTGTGCCTGTGCCTGTGTGTGTGTGCATGTGTGTGTGTGTGTGCCCATATGTGCCTGTGCATCTGTGTGTGTGTGCCTGTGCATCCGTATGTGTGTGCCTGTGGCTGTGCGCGTGTGTGCCTGTGTGTGTGTGCCTGCGTGTGTGTGTGCCTGTGCCTCTGTGAGTGTGTGTGCGTGCCTGTGTGTGTGTGTGTCTGTGTGCGTGTGTCTGTCTGTGTCAGTGTCTGTCTGTGTCTGTGCCTGTGTGTGTGTGCACCTGGGCCTGTGTGTGTGTGTCTGTGTGTGTGCGTGTGCCTGTATGTGTGTGTGTCTGCGCCTGTGTGTGTGTGCCGCCTGTGTGTGTGCCTGTGTGCGTGTCTGTGTCTGTGTGTGTGTGCCTGTGTGTGTGTGTGTCTGTCTGTGTGTATGTGTGTGCCTGTGTGTCTGTGTGTGTGTGCGTGTGTTTGCACCTGTGCCTGTGTGCGTGCCTGTGCCTGTGTGTGTGAGCATGCTTATGTGCGTGAGTGTGTGTGTGACTGTGTGTGTGTGCCTGTGCCTGTGTCTGCCTGTGTGTGTGTGCGCGCCAGTACCTGTGTGTGTGTGTGTGCGCGCACCTGTGCCTTTGTGTGTGCCTGTGCCCATGTATACGTGTGTGCATGCCTGTGCTTATGTGTGTGTGCATGTGCCTGTGCCTCTGTGTGTGTGTGAGCATGTGTGTGTGGGTGTGTGTGCCGGTGTGTGCATCTGTCTGTGTGTGTGTGCCTGTGTGTGTGGGTGTGTGTGTGCATCTGTGTGTGTGTGCCTGTGCCTGTGCCTGTGTGTGTGTGTGAGTGTGTTTGTGTGCGTGTGTCTGTGTGTGCCTGTGCCTGCGTCTGTCTGTGTGTGTGTGCACCGGTGCCTGTGTGTGTGCGCGCGTGTGTGCACCTGTGCCTTTGCATGTGCCTGTGTGTATGTGTGTGCGTGCCTGTGCTTGTGTGTGTGTGTGTGCACGCATGTGTATGTGTGCGTGCCTATGCATGTGTGTGTGCATGTGTGCCTGTGTGTGTGAGCGTGTGTGCCTGTGTGTGCATGTGTATCTGTTTGTCTGTGTGTGTGTGTGGGTATGTGTGCCTGTGTGTGCGTCTGTCTGTGTGTGTGCCTGTGTGTATGGGTGTGTGTGTGCCTGTGAGTGTGTGTCTGTGTATGTGTGCCTGTGTCTGCGCCTTTGTGTGTTTGCCTCTGTGTGTGGGTACCTGTGTGTGTGTGCCTGTGCCTGTGTGAGTGTGCCTGTGTGTCTGTGTGCCTGTGCCTGTGTGTGTCTGAGTGTGTGTGTCTTTGTGTGTCCCTGTGCCTGTGTGTGTGTGCATGCCTGTGCCTGTGTGTGAGCGTGTGTGTCTGTGCCTGTGTGTGTATGTGTGTGCCTGTGTGTGTGGGTGTGTGTGTGCCTGTGTGTGTGTGCCTGTGCGTGTGTGCCTGTGTGTCTGTGTGTGCATGCGTGTGTGTGCCTGTGTGTGTGCTGTGTGTGCTTGTCTGTGCCTTTGTGTATGTGTGCCTGTGCGTGTGAGTGTGTGTGTGTGTGCCTGTCTGTGTGTGCGCCTGTGTGTGTGTCTGTGTGTGTGTGTGTGTGTGTGTGTGGCTGTGTGAGTGTGCATCTGTGTGTGGGTGCCTATGTGTGTGCCTGTGACTATGTGTATGTCTGTGTATGTGCCTGTGCATGTGTGCCTCTGTGTGTGTGTGTGTGTGTGTGTGCATGCACTTGTGTGTGTCTGTGTGTGCCTGTGTGTCTGTCTGTGTGTGCGTGTGTGTGCCTGTGCCTGTGTGTCTGTGTGTGTGTGCCTGTGTGTGTGTATGTGTGTGCGTGTGTGTGTCTTTGTGTCTGCTGTGCCTGTGTGTATGTCCGTGTGAGCACGCAAGTGTATGTGTGCATGCCTGTGCCTGTGTGTGCACACGTGTGTGTGTGTGCGCGTGCCTGTGCCTGTGTGTGTGTGAGCATGTGCCTGCGCATGTGTTTGTATGTGTGCCTGTGCGTCTGTGTGTGGGTGTGTGTGTGCCTGTATGTGTGCATCTGTCTGTGTGTGCGTGCCTGTGCCTGTGTGTGTGTGCCTCTGTGTGTGGGTGCCTGTGTGTGTGCCTGCATGTGTGTGTGTGCCTGTGTGTGAGCCTCTGTGTATGTGTCTGCGTGTGTGCCTGTGTGTGTGTGTGCCTCTGTCTGTATGTGTGTGGGTGTGCCTGTGTGTCTATGTGTGTATGCATGTGTGTGTGCACGTGCGTGTGTGTGCCTGTGCCTGTGTGTGTGTGAGCTTGTGTGCCTGTGCATGTGTGTGTATGTGTGCCTGTGTGTATGTGTATGTGTGTGTGCCTGTGTGTGTATGCGTGTGCCTGTGTGTGTGCGTCTGTGTTTGTGAGTGTGTGTCTGTGAGTGTGTGCCTGTGCCTGTGTGTGTGTGCCTCTGTGTGTGGGTGCTGTGACTGTGTGTGTGTGCGTGTGTGCCTGTGTGTGTGCATGTGTGTGTGTGTGCGTGTACGCCTGTGCCTGTGTGTGTGTGCCTGTGCCTGTGTGTGTCTGTGTGTGTGTGCCTGTGCCTGTGTGTGTGTGTGTCTGTGTGTGTGCCTGTGTGTCTCTCTGTGTGTGTCTGTGTGTGTGTGAGTGTGTGTATGTGCGTGTGCCTGTGTGTGTGTGTGTGTGTGTGTGTCTGTGTCTGTGTGTATGTGACTGAGTGTGCATGCCTGTATGTGTGGGTGTGGGTGTGTCTGTCTGTCTGTGTGTCTGTGTGTGTGCCTGTGTGTGTGTGTGTGTGTGCCTGTGGTGTGTGTGTCTCTGTGTGTGTGCCTGTGTGTGTGTTTGTGCCTGTGCATGTGTGTGTTTGTCTGTGTGTATGTCTGTGTGTATATGTGTGTGTGTGTGTGTGTGTGTGTGTGTGTGTGTGTGTGTGTATGTGTTTGTAATGTAGTGTGTTGCATCCCCGCTTCTGAACTACAAGCCCTAGGTTCAACTCCCATGTTGGACATCATTCAGCAATACCAAATCTTAGCTGAGTTTCCAAATTGAGTTTCCACAGAATCTCTTGTCTGGTTCATCATTTAGGACAATGTCTGGTTTTGGGATCAATGTAAAAAGATATGGACTAAACCCACCTCCAACACTTAGCAAAGATCCTTAGGCAGCATCTTCCAAACCCATAATCACTTCTTCCTTCTACAAGGGCAAGAGCAGCAAATACCTCGGATCACTACCTCCAGCAAGATTCCCTTCAAGCCATTCACTACCCTGACTGCCTTGGAATAAATTGCCATTCCTTCAGTGACACTGGATCAAAATCCTGGAACTCCTTCCCTCATAGAATTGTGGGTCTACCTAAAGTACATGGATTGCAGCAGTTATAGAAGGCAGCCCATTACCACCTTCTCAATGGGCAATTAGGGATGACCAAGTGACACCCATTTCCAATGAGTGATTTATTAAAAATCAGGCTTTCAATGAGCCATGTAACATTATAATCTTTCATTATCATCAATCAACCTCTGTCACTTGCAAATGCTAGTTTAAGATAGGACTAATTTGTCTAACACGTGATTTTTAACCTGTAGAAACTCTGTTGGTGGAGTCCTGGTGAATTGTTGTAATGCACCTTGTAGATGGTACAATCATTGGTGATGAAGTGACAGACTGAATGCTGAAGGTGATGGTTTAACAGCCAATCAAGAAGGCTGCTTATTCTTGATGGTGTTAAGCTTCTTGATTTGATTCCCTACCGTATGGAAACAGGCCCCTTGGCTCGACAAGTCAACACTGACCCTCCCAACAGTAACCCACCCAGACCAATTCCCCTACCCTATATTTACCCCTAACTAATGCACCAAACACTATGGGCAATTTAGCTTGGCCGATTCACCTGACCTGCATTGGATTGTGGGAGGAAACCGGAGCACCCGGAGGAAACCCACGCAGACACGGGGAGAATGTGCAAACTCCACACAGACAGTTGCCTGAGGTGGGAATTGAACCCGGGTCTCTGGCACTGTGAGGCAGCAGTGCTAACCACTGAGCCACCGTGCCGCGCCAAAGTGATGTTGGAACTGCACTCATCTGTGCAAGAGGGAAATATTCAGATAGGAAACCATTTGTTGGTAAAACCTTAGAGCCCATTATTAAGGATGAGATTGGGGAGTACTTGGAATTGCATGGTAATATAGTCAGCATGGCTTTGTCAAAGGGAGGTCATGACTGATAAATCTGTCAGAATTGTTTGTGGAGGTTATGACCAAGGAGAGCCAGTGGACCTGATCAATTTGGATCTCCAGAAGGCCTTTGACAAGGTGCTGCACAAGAGGCTGCTAAATAAGATAATCCATAGTGTTAGGGGCAACATACTGGCATGGATAGAGGATTGGCTAACCGGCCAAGTTCTGCTGGGTTTAATGTTGGGACCACAACTAGCATGTTCTATCTTAACGGTCTGGATGAAGGTACTGAGGGCATTGTTGTTAAGTTTGCAGATGGCACAAAGATAGGTGGAGGGACAGGTAGTGTTGAGGAAGTGGGGAGGATGCAGAAGCATTGAATAGGTTAGGAGAGTGAGTAAAGAAATGGCAGATGGAATACAATGTGGGAAAGTGTGAGGTTATGCACTCTGGTTTTTTAAAAATTCATTTGTGGGACTTGGGTGTCGCTGGCTGGCCAGCATTGATAGCCCATCCCTGTTTGCCCTTGAGCAGGTGGTGGTGGGCTGCCTTCTGGAATCACTGCAGTCCACTTGCTATGGGTTGAGCCACAATGCCGGTAGGAAGGGAATTCCAGGTCTTTGACCCAACGACTGTGAAGGAACGGTGGTATATTTCCAAGTCAGAGTGATGAGTGGCTTGGAGGGGAATGTGTAGATGGTGTTGTTTCCAAGTACCTGCAGTCCTTGTCCTTCTAGGTGGAAATGGTTGTTGGATTTGAAGGTGCTGTCAGAGGATCTTTGGTTAATTTCTGCAGTGCATCTTGTAGATAGTACACATTGCTGCTACTGAGCATCAGTAGTGGTGGTGGAGGGATTGAATGTTTGTTGATGTGGTGCTAATCAAGAGGGTTGCTTTGTCCTGGATGGTGTCAAGCTTCTTGAGTATTGTTGGAGCTGCCCCAATCCAGGCAAGTGGGGAGTATTCTATCACACTCTATGTGTTTATGTCATAGAGTCACAGAGATATACAGCATGGAAACAGACCCTTTGGTCCAACCCATCCATGCCATCCAGATATCTCAACCTAATCTAGTCCCACCTACCAGCACTTGGCCCATATCCCTCCAAACCCTTCCTGTTCATATACCTTTTATGCATTTTATATGCCTTTTAAATATTACAATTGTACCAGCCTCTACCACTTCCTCTGGCAGCTCATTCCATACACGTACCACCCTCTGTATGAAAAAGTTACCTCTCAGGTCTCTTTTATATCTTTCCCCTTTCACCCTTAGCCTATGCCCTCTAGTTCTGGACTCCCCACCCCAGGGAAAATACTTTGTTTATTTATCCTATCCATGCCCCTCATGATTTTATTAACCTCTGTAAGGTCACCCTTCAGCCTCCAATGCTCCAGGGAAAACAGACCCAGCCTATTCAGCCTCTCCCTATAGCTCAAATCCTTCAACCTTGGCAACATCCTTGTCAATATTTTCTAAACCCTTTCAAGTTTTGCAACATGTGATGAGTCCAGTTGAGTTTCTGGTCAATGGTAATCCCAAGGATATTGACACTGGGTGATTTAATGAAGGCAACACTGTTGAATATCAAGGGTTGGTGGTTAGAGTGTCTCTTATTGGAGAATGTCATTGTCTGGCATTTGTATGGCATGAATGTTACTCGTCACATGTTGGCCCAAGCCTGGATCATATCCAGATCTTCTTGCATTTGAGCACAGACTGCTTTAGTATCTGAGGAGTTGTGAATGGTGCTGAACACTCTGCAGTTATCGATGAACAAACCCACTCTGACCTAATGACAGAGGAAAGGTCATTGATGAAGCAGCTGAAGATTGTTGGGCTTAGTACACTACCCTGAGGGACCCCTGCAGAGATCTGCTAGAGCTGAGATGACTGACCCTCCACAACCACAACCATCTTCCTTTGTGCCAGGTATGACTCTAACCAGCAGAGCGTTTGCCCCCTGATACCCAATGGTTCCAGTTTTGTCAAGGCACCTTGATGCCAAACTTGGTCAAATGTGGCTTTGATATCAAGGGCTGTCACTCTCACCTCTCCTCTAGAATTCAACTCTTTTGTCCATGTTTGAACCAAGGCTGTAATGAGAGCAGACTGGCCCTGGCAGAACCCAAGCTGAACAGGTTATTGCTGAGCAGGTGCTGCTTGATAGCACTGTTGAAGACACCTTCCATCACTTTACTGATAATGAAGAGTAGACTGATGAGTGGTAATTGGCCAGGTTAAATTTGACCTTCTTTTTGTGTACAGCCATACCTGGGCAATTATCCACATTGTCAGGTAGATGTCAGTGCTGTAACTGTAATGGAAGAGCTTGGCTTGGGGAGTAGCAAGTTCTGAAGCACACGTCTTCAGTAAAATTGCTAGAATGTTATCAGGGCCCATTGCCTTTGCAGTAACCAGCACCTCCAGCTGTTTCTTGAGATCACGAGTGGTGAATTGAATTAGCTGGAGATTGGTATCTGTGATACTGGGGACCACTGGAGAGCCCGATCATCCACTCCACACTTCTGATTGAAGATTGTTGCAAATGCATCAGCCTTATCTTTTGCACTGATGTGCTGGGCTCTTCCATCATTGAGGTTGGGGATATTTGTGGAGTCTCCTCCTCCAGTGAGTTGTTTAATTGTCTCCCACCATTCACAGCTGGATGTGGAAGGAGTGCAGAGCTAAGATCTGATCCATTGGTTGCGGGATCGCTTAGCTCTGTCTATCACTTGCTGTTTTTGCCGTTTGGCACACTGGTAGTCCTGTTTGGTAGCTTCACCAGGTTGACAACTCAATTTCAGGTATGCCTGATGCTGCTCCTGGCATGCCCTCCTGCATTCTCCATTGACCCAGATATTTAAAAAAAAATTGAATTCAAGTTCCACCATTTGCCATGGTAAGATTCAAACCCAGGCCCCCAGACCGTTCTGGGATTCTGGATTAATAGGAACTCACCACCCAGATGGCCTCCTTCTTCAAGGGCCGCAATTTCCCCCCAGAAGTAGTCGACGATGCCCTCCACCGCATCTCTTCCACTTCCCGCTCCTCCACCCTTGAGCCCCGCCCCTCCAACTGCCACCAGGACAGAACCCCACTGGTCTTCACCTACCACCCCACCAACCTCCATGTCCAGCGTATCATCCGCTGTCATTTCCGCCACCTCCAAATGGACCTCACCACCAGGGACATATTTCCCTCCCCTCCCCTATCAGCGTTCCGAAAAGACCACTCCCTCCGTGACTCCCTCGTCAGGTCCACACCCCCCACCAACCCAACCTCCACTCCCGGCACCTTCCCCTGCAACCGCAAGAAATGCAAAACTTGCGCCCACACCTCCCCCCTTACTTCCCTCCAAGGCCCCAAGGGACACTTCCATATCCGCCACAAATTCACCTGCACCTCCACACTCATCATCTATTGCATCCGCTGCACCCGATGTGGCCTCCTCTATATTGGGGAGACAGGCCGCCTACTTGCGGAACATTTCAGAGAACACCTCTGGGACACCCGGACCAACCAACCCAACCACCCCGTAGCCCAACACTTCAACTCCCCCTTCCACTCCACCAAGGACATGCAGGTCCTTGGACTCCTCCATCACCAGACCATGGCAACACGACGGTTGGAGGAAGAGCGCCTCATCTTCCGCCTGGGAACCCTCCAACCACAAGGGATGAACTCAGATTTCTCCAGTTTCCTCATTTCCCCTCCCCCCACCTTGTCTCAGTCAAATCCCTCGAACTCAGCACCGCCTTCCTAACCTGCAATCTTCTTCCTGACCTCTCCGCCCCCACCCCACTCCAGCCTATCACCTTCACCTTGACCTCCCTCCACCTATTGCATTGACAACGCCCCCCCCCAAGTCCCTCCTCCCTACCTTTTATCTTAGCCTGCTGGACACACTTTCCTTATTCCTGAAGAAGGGCTCATGCCCGAAACGTCGATTCTCCTGTTCCTTGGATGCTGCCTGACCTGCTGCGCTTTTCCAGCAACACATTTTCAGTTCTGAATTAATAGGTCAAGCGATAATACCACTGGCCATCATCTTCCTCTTTGGTATGAAGGATAGAGGTGTAGACTATTTTGTAAACAAGGAAAGGCTTCATAAATCTGAAGCATAATGGGACTGGGAGCTCTAGTTCAGGATTCTCTTCAGGTTAACATGCAGGTTCAGTTGGTAGTTAGGGAGGTAAATGCAGTGCCTCTTTCTCCAGTGGTTGCTTAGTCCCAAAGGGCTATCAACATTGGTGAGGCCTCTCCTGGAGTACTTGTCCAGTCCTGGTTGCCCTGTTATAGGAAAGATGTTAGGATTCAGAAAATATGCACCAGGATGTTGCCAGGAAAGTAGGTTTGGGTTATAAGGAGAGGCTGGATAGGCTGGGACCTTTTTCTCACTGAGCGTAGGCAGCTGAGAGGTGACCTTAGAGAGGTTTATAAAATAATGAGGGGCATGGGTAAAGTGAATGGCAGGTTTCTTTTCCCTAGAGTCAGGGATTTTAAGACTTGGGCTCTGGGGGTGGGGGGGCATATTTTTAGGGTGTGAAGAGAAAGATGTGAAAAGACACTAGGAGCACCGTTTTACAGGGAGTGGTTGGCAGGTGGAATGACCTTCCTGAGGAAGTAGTGGATGCCTGTACAGTCACAATGTTTTAAAAGGCATTTAGATAAGTAGACAAAAAAGAAATGTTTGGAGGGATATGGTCTGAGCCCAAGAAGGTTGGGCTAATTTAGTTTGGGATTATGGTCGGTGTAGACTGGTTAGATGATAGGATCTGTCTCTCTGCTGTATGACTCTATGACTCGAAGTGGTTGGAATGGGGCTGAAATACATATGGGGACTCAACGTTCTGAGTCAGAGTTTAAGCTAAGTTAGATCATTTTAAAATCTTGTATCTTTAGGTGAATCTGCAGAGTGAGGGTGAAATACTGCGTAGTGGAGAGAATTCAGACAGGGAGGAGGGCTGAAGAAACAAGTTAGAAAATAAAGT
Source organism: Chiloscyllium punctatum (assembly GCF_047496795.1). Lineage (NCBI taxonomy): Eukaryota > Metazoa > Chordata > Chondrichthyes > Orectolobiformes > Hemiscylliidae > Chiloscyllium > Chiloscyllium punctatum. Next base: position 14,827,054 of record NC_092758.1, read on the forward strand.
GAAAAACAGCTCTGATCAATCATCAGAGATAAACTCCTCTAGACTTCCAGAGGAGGTATTGATTTGGCAATGACTGATGGAGTTAAGACTAATATCTATTGAAAAAAGAAGTTAACTATTGCAAAGATTTAAGTGACAATTTGATGTTTACAGGAAATAAGGATATAGGATTAATGGGAGGCAGTGGGTAAAGTTAATGAAACTTAATGATGCAGGATTGATGGGTGATGGGCAAAATATCCATTTCCCCACCAGACTTCAATATGTTCAAAACTACAAAAGAATGAATAGTTCTTTACAGATGGAAGATTTACATTAACCTGAGCCTGACTCATCCTTTAAACAGGGAACATGACGTTTGCAAAACGTCAGCAGTTAATGTTGGCCTATATTTTCACATAGATGTTCTAACCAGAAATAACATGAATTGAATTAAAGATGTCACGAGCAGCCTGTTATATTTGGTGGTGAAGCTGATGAACACAAGCTCATCATGGAATGGAGATCATCATGACAACTGTAATAGAGTACACCCAGACCCGGGAAAGGTCTCCAGCACAGTCACTAATCAACTGCGCATCTTTGAGCAACTATAATTGTGGTTGTTATTGAAAGTACATAGGGCCAATGTCAAACATGACACTTGTTTTCAAAGGGAAGACAGAACTGCATGTTCCATCTAGAGTTCTTCCCACTGTTGGTCATCTAACCTCATCGTAATTTGCAGAGCTAGCTATTATTATGTTATCAAACAGAAGAGGGTTCAGGAGAGATTTACCAGGATGTTGCTGGGAATGGAGGGCCTGAGTTATCGGAGAGGCTGATAGGCTGGAACATTTTTCATTGGAGTGTAGGAAGTTGAGAGGTGACCTTATAGGCATTTATAAAATCATGAGAGGCATAGTTAAGGTGATTGGCAGGTATGTTTTCTCTCGTGTTGGGTATTTCAAGACTCACGGGCATATTTTTAAAGTAAGAGATGAAAGATTTTATCAAGACATGAGGAGCAACTCTTTTTTACACAGCGAGTGGTGAGTGGTTTGTGTGTGGACTGAACTTCCAGAGGAAGTGGTGGATGTGGGTAAATTTAGATAATTACATGAATAAGAAGTGTTTGGAAGCAGACGGGCAACTTGCAAGCAGGTGGGACTGGTTTAGTTTGGGAACATGGTCAGCATGGACTGGTTGGACCGAAGGGTCTGTGTCTGTGCTGTGTAACTCTCTGACTCTATAACCAGGGAATGAACTAAACGGCCTCTATTGTACTGCATCATGGTATCAACTGTGACAATTAGATGAGTGGTAAAAGTGTTTAATGACACCAAGTCTTGCTTTTCAGAGAATGAGACACAGTCCCAACCCTGCAGCTTCCAATCCATTCAATTATTCTGTTTTAAAACCATCTTTTCCATTTCATTTTGATGTTGAATTGCAGACAGTTAATTGGAAGAGTTTAATCTCTGTCCATCAGCTGAAACAATGAAAGGAAGATACTATTTTATTCATTCATGGGATGGTGGGTGTCACTGGCTAGGCTAACATTTATTGCCCATCCCTAGTTGCTCTTTTGAACCTGTGGGTCTACTACATGGGCTGCAGCAGTTCAAGAAGATGACTCACCACCTCCTTCTCAAAGGCGTTGACACTGCTCCACGTAGTAGACTAGTTAGTAAAGTCGGATGAGGTGATAGCCATGTAGAGAGTGCTAGCCAGTGGGATACAAAATTGATTTGACATAGGAGACAGAGAGTGCTGTCAGAAGGCTTTTCAGTCTGGAGGCTTGTGATCAGTTGTATTCCACAGGGATCGGTGCTGGATCCACTGCATATTGTCATGTATATCAATGATTTGGATGAGAATTTAGGAAGCATGATTAAGTAAGTTTGCAGGTGACACCAAAGTTGGTGGTATGGTAGATGGAGAAGAAAGTTATCTCAGAGTACAATGGGATCTTGATCAGATGGGCCAATGGGCCAGCGAGTGGCAAATGGATTTCAATTTAGATAAATGTGAGGTGCTGCATTTTGATAAGATGAACCAGGGCGGGACTTATACAGCTAATGGTAGGGTTTGATGAGTGCTATTGAACAGACAGACCTAGGAGTTTAGGCACACAGATTCCTTGAAAGTTGCATCAGAGTAGATAGAGTGGTAAATAAGACATTTGTTATGCTTATCTTCACTGGTCAGAGCATTGAGTTTAGGAGTTGAGATGCTATCTTGTGGCTGTACAAGATATTGGTGAGGCCACTTTTGACTGCATACACTTCTATCTTCCCTGCTATAGGAGGGATATTATTAAATTAGAAAAAGTGCAGCAAATACTTATAAGAATGTTACAGGGACCAGAGGGTTTGAGTTATCAAGAGGGGCTGGATAGGCCAGGGTTTTTTTCCCTGGAGCATGGGAGGTTAAGGGGTGACCTTACAGAGGTTTATAAAACCATCACAGGTAAGGTAAAAAGCAACGATCTTTTCCCTCAAGTAGAGGAATTCAAAACTAGCGGACGTAGTTTTAAGGTGTTAGGGGAAAGAGTTAAAAGAGATCTGACCAGCAAAGTTTTCACACAGGGTGGTTTGTATATGGAATGAGCTGCCAGAATAAGTATAGAGGCAAGTACAGCTCTAACTTTTAAAGGACATTTGGACAGATATGCATAGAAAAGGTTTAAAGGGATATGGGCCAAAAGCAGGCAAATTAGACTGGGCAGTTTGGGAAAACTGGTTAGCATGGACTTGTTGGATCAAAGGCTCTGCTTTCATACTGTATGAGTCTGCCATAATTAAAGGATTGGTAATAAATGCTGGCCTTGTTGGTGATGTCTAATTCCAATGAAAAAGTAACAAACATTGTGTTATGTCAAGTCTCTAGCACAGAAACTGACCATTCAGTTTAACTGAATGAATGAATGAATGAACTAGCCTATGTTGGTCTCTATGTTCCAAATGAGCCTCTTCTAACCCTAGTAGCATCCTTCTATTCCTTTCTCCTTTGTGTCATTATCCACCTTTGCTGTTGTTGATAGGTTGAAAACTATTTTCTGTGCACTTTGTCACCTCCCACTACCCTCCCTACAGCCTTTCCCTGTTTATCTCCTTCCACAGTCCCCTTGCAATCTCTCTGTCTCCTACCCTTGCTGCTCTCAGGATGAATGGACTCAGTCTTATTTCCAGGGTTGGGGAATCGAGGACTAGAGGGCATCAGTTTAAGGTTAGAGGGGAAAGAATAAATGGGAACCTGAGGGGCAACCTTTTTTACACAGAGGGAATAAGCTGCCAGTGGAAGTGGTTGAGGCGGGTACATTAACAACACTTCAAAGGCATTTGGCCAAATATATGGATAGAAAAGATTTAGAAGGATATGGGGTAAGTGCAGGGAAATTGGGCTAGCATGGATGGACAGATTGTTTGGCATGGGCCAGTCTGGGCTGAAGGGCCTGTCTCCGTGCTGTGGGACTCTATGACTGTCTTGACCTGCTGCCAGTTACGGCCATTAAATGGCCAACTAATAGCTATCTAAGGGTCTCCTATGGTATGCAGGAAAAGTGTTGTGATTTCTCAGCTGGGAAAGCATGGTCACCCGCGTGCCCAATCCAGGGGCAATTGTGGTACAACTAGGGGTAAAGTAATAGCCAATGAAAGCTAGTCCCCCGTTCTTGCCCCTGGCTGCCTTGATCCCTTGCCTTGTATGAGGACTTTGATTTAGAGTCACAGAGTTCTTGCCACTGAATATCCTGAAGGGTTGGCCTGGACTGGCAGACTTTAGGATCCAGACACTGCCAGCCACATGATTGGCTGGCACTCTCTGGCAACTCAGTATGCTAGGCCTGTGATTCGCTGAGGAACATGGCCATGCTCACCTGGCAGTTCCTAATGAGTTGGTTGGCACATGGTCTGATGGATTTCCTTGGCAGTGGGGGTGATGTGTTAGTCACCGCTCCATGCTTAAACCAAAAATCCCAACCATATAACCTTAAAACACAAAAAGAGGCCATTTGATGTATCATGACTGTGCCACCCCTTTGGAAGAGCTATCTTATCAATTTCACTCCCACACTCTTTGAGCATTTGAAATGTCATAACATTGAAGGCTATGGGCTAGTACTGGAATGCGGGACTGGTATGGATTGTATGTAGCTTTGGTAGTACAAACCTGATAGGCTGAAGGACCTCTTCTGTACTGTATGACTCTATGACTCTTACCCCATTGCCTCGGCTAAATCTTTTCTTTCACGTTCTTTACCAAATCCATTGTTAATGTTATTTGTGAATCCATTGTCTCTTCCAGGCAGTGCATCCCACCTCATGCCAAATTGCTTCCTAATATTTCCCCCCCATCTTGCCTCTGCTTTCTTTGGCCAGTTGCTGAAATCTGTGTCTTCTGGCTATTCCACCACTGGTAACAGTTCCTCTTTATTTGCTCCATAAAATCGCTTCATAATTTTGAACATCAAATGGCTGAGTTTCTCAACCTAACCGGAGCTCCTCATTCCTGATCTCAATTAATAAACGCAGCATCAAAGGGCCAGCGCCTGGCTCTGAGTCCTTGTTAAAAAGGCACTGACAACCAGAATGATCAAACCCAATATTCAAAAGGGCTTTTAAAATTCTGAAAGACTATCAGTGGAATGAGTCAATATCTCCGCAGACCAAATGTGAGTCTAGCTCATTAGTTTCCTGATTGCTGGCAGTTACTCTTCAAATGAAGGCAGCAGGAGCAATTATTACATCATTTATCAAAGGAAAGGGAAGACTGGGGAACAGCAAACAATTAAAGAATGACACAGTACAAATGGAGGCTAATTGTCCCGTAGTGTCGATGCTGTCTCTCTGAAAGAGGGCCACTCTCCTCTCAAAATGCAGCTGGCTCATTGAGCCCTGTTAGGGAAGGGACCTGACCTGGACAGTGTGAGACTAGACTCCACATGCAGTTGGCTGTTATTTGTGGCCGCTCAGATATTCAGGATAAAGAAGGGAAGGGGATTAAATGTATCACGTCATGCTTACCCTGAAGTGAAGGAAGCAGAAACCACAAAATTCAAAACGGAACTACATTTTTGTTATATATTCATGGGATGTTGACTTCACTGGCCAGGTTAGCATTTATGACCCATCCCTAATTGCCTTGATGTCAGTTAAGCATCAACCAGATTGTTATAGGTCTGGAGTCACATGTAGGCCAGAGCAGGGAAGTTTCCTTTTCTAAAGGACATTAGTGAACTAGATGAGTTTTTTTTTCCGACAATCGACAAGTTTCATGGTCATCATTAGTCTCCTAACTCCAGGTTTTCATTGAATTCAGACTCCACTATTTGCCATGGCAGGATTGGAACCCAGATCCCCAGAACATTACCTGGGTCTCTGGATTAATAGTCATGACCACAGGATTGAAGTTTGCTCACAAGTATCTTTGATGGCACGTTTTCAAATTCGTTTTGGAAGTGTATATACGTCAACTACATTGCCTTCATCCATTCCCTCTGATGTTTCCTTATCAAAAAAAAACTCAAGTAAATTAATTACCAACAATTTACCTTTATCAAATCCGCACTGTTTATTTTTAAATTAACCTGCACTTAGACTATGAAGTGTCTCACAATTTATTGTTACTGAAAGCTTACTCACCTTTAAGCTTACTTGTCTCCACTTACTGGGGTTACCTTTTTTGAACTTGGATGTAAAATTTGCAACTCAATAGCTCTTAGGAAGTATCCCTGATTCCAAGGAGGATAGGAACGTTATGTCCAGTGCTTTCTCAGTTTGTATCCTCACTTCCTTTAGCATCCTGGGATGCACCTCATGCAGTCTCAGTGCCTTGCCAACTTTAATTACAGCCTATCTGATATCTCCTGCTTATCAATTTTAAACTTCAACCATCTGATATGGGAGCAGCTTCTTTTTAGATTAAGATGGATGCACTGCATTCATTTAGTATTTCAGCTAATCCCCTGCCTCCAGGTGTATTTATAAGCCTGGAGAAGAATTTAAGATTGCCTTTAATGTTTAGAGACATAAAAACTGCAGATGCTGGAATCCAAGGTAGACAAGCAGGAGGCTGGAAGAGCACAGCAAGCCCGGCAGCATCAGGAGGTGGGGGAGTTGACATTTCAGATGTAGAAACATTGACTTCTCCACAGCCTGATGCTGCCTGTGTAGATCTATGACCCCTCAAGAGGGGCCTCTTGGTTCAAGATCGGTCAAAAGAGTCGAAAAATGCAGTCTGTTCAAGTTAGCAAGGGTCATTAGTTTATTAAATCAAGGAACCTTGACGCAATTCTATCCAGCAACACAGAAATTGAAGCTTCTGTGTTCCGTGGTGAAGTTGCACAATTACATTCAAAAATTACACATTATTTATATGTTTTTAAGAGATAGTACAGCCTTAATTACAACAAAAGACCAATCACATATAATAAGGTGACATGATTTACAGCAGGTTAATCCAATGATATTCTCCGGGAAAGGGTTGTTAATTTACATAGAGCACCATCCCATGCTAGCAGTTCAAGGTTAGTTCGAATACCAAATCACTGTCTTATGATTCATATTATGAAAAATCCATTGTTCTCTCTTATCTCTAAATACAACCAACTTAGCAAAGCATCAGTTCAAGTTCACACAGTCAAATCATTACTTGCAGCCATTTTGTTGTGTTATTTTAAATTGAAAGGTCATTTTGTAGTTAATAAAAATCTACAGATACTTGTTGCTTCTGACAACAGCCTAAATCCTCTCTGGCTTGCTGTGTTCTGCCAGCCTCCTGCCTGTCTACTTTGCCTTTCATGTTAGCTGCCAGTATCTTCTCAAGTTCTGTCTTGGCTTCTCTTATTTACTTGTTAAACTTTCCTTCCAACTCTTCAACCTGGTTCTCCATTATATTATGCACCCAACATCTGTCATAATCACATAACAGCAGGTTATTGAATCTAGGTTTGTGTCTTATGATATTGCCTCACTAGCTACCTGACAAAGGAACAGCGCTCCTAAAGCTGGTATTTCCAAATGAACCTGTTGGGCTATAACCTGGTGCTGTGTGATTTTTAACTTTGTCCACCCCAGTCCAACACTGGCACTTCCACACCACTTGTTGGAGATGGTCATTGCCTGGCATTGGTGTAGCATAAATATTATTTTTCACTTGTCAGTCCAAGCCTAGATGCTGTCCAGATTTTCTTGCATTTGGACATGGACTGCTTCAGTACCTGAGGAGTCGTGAAAGGTGCTGAACATTGTGCAATCATCAGAAAACATCCCCAATTCAGACCTTATGCTGAAGGGGAGGTTATTGATGGGCGGCACGGTGGCACAGTGGTTAGCACTGCTGCCTCACACCGCCAGAGACCCGGGTTCAATTCCCGACTCAGGCGACTGACTGTGTGGAGTTTGCACATTCTACCCGTGTCTGCGTGGGTTTCCTCTGGGTGCTCCGGTTTCCTCCCACAATCCAAAGATGTGCACGTCAGGTGAATTGGCCATGCTAAATTGCCCGTAGTGTTAGGTAAGGGGTAAATGTAGGGGTATGGGTGGGTTATGCTTCGGCGGGTCAGTGTGGACTTGTTGGGTCGAAGGGCCTGTTTCCACACTGTAAGTAATCTAATCTAACCAGCTGAAGGTAGTTGGGCCTAGGACACTACCATGGTACCATCGACCTCCAACACTGCAACCATTCGCCTAGCTGCCAGGTATGAAACAACCAATGGAGAGTTTTCTTTGATTCCCATTGACTCTAGTTTTGTTCGGGCTTCTTGATGCCACTTCTGGTCAAATGCAGACCGATGCCAATGGGCAGTGTCTCTCCCTTCACCTCTAGAATTTAATTTTATTATTTTTCTCTCTTACTTTGAACCCATGTAATACCTTCACATTTCTACAGAAGTGTTCCCTGTCTCTCCTTTGTATTTTGATATCCCTCCCTTTTATTATCTCCTGGTTTCTACTTCATTGCCAAATTAGCTTAAACCCTCCACATTGGCACCAGCGAACCATCCTGCCAGGAAATTGATCCCATCTCTGTTTAGGTTCAAAGACATTTGGTGTGCACTGGCCCTTAGAACTGATCCCAGGAATACGAAACCCTCTCTCCTGCACCATTTTTCCGGCTATACCTTCATCTGCCTTATGATCCATCGAGTATTCTGCCCTTCCTTCCCTCTGGAAGTGGCAGAGGTGGATTTCTCCAGGGATGGAATTCCTGAATTTGGTGCCTATTCAACCAGTTGTGAATTGACAGGCGCCGAGGTGGATGAGCTGGGACTTTGAGGACATCGTTGCAACATGGAGGAGTTTCAAGAAATGTGGAGAATCCAGATAGGGATTTACTAAGGAAAATGGGAAATTTAACTTGCAAGAATTCTGGGATGGCAAGTAGAACTGATGCTTACTGCTTTGTCAAGCTTCCTCTTCAAGAGCACATTTCCTGACAATCAGTTCAATGCTGGAAACACAGGGGAATTAAATCAGGGAACAATTACAATAGCTGCAAAATTTAACCAGAGGAAAGCCAAAAGAGAGAGCAGTAAACCTAATGGAGATCAGGCAATGATCCAGCATCCATTGAACACAGTTGGACACTGCCATTGTGAGCCAGTGAAGAATAGAGTTGGCAATCAGTGTTATCTGTTTATCATTAGAGTATATTGTGGAAAAAAAGTAATGGGCCACAGCAAAACTAATATTCATGGAACCTATTAATGAGAGAGCGAACATTTATCTAAACATGTCTGTTGCACAGATTTGATAGGACAATGTATGCAGTGCCTGATATTGGCAACTAATATTAATCATCTGCTCCTCAGTGCAAATATCATCCTGGTGTTGTACCAGAGTTCTTGCTGGCTGTTTGAATAGAATTTATAATGTTATGTGGGTGTTTGTCATTTTGATGCAACATTGAAGTCAGACAAAACTTGCCTTGCTGCCGAGACTCAATTACAGCAATCAGACGGAAAAATTGCAAAAACTTTCTTTGGATTTCTTTGGAGGGCAAAAATTCTCATCCTCATGTTCAAATACCTCCATGGTCTCAATCTTTCTCAATCTGTTTAATCTTCTCAAGAACTACCATACTCTGAGATTCCTACAATCTTGTACATTCTGACTTCCTGCACATCCCTGATTTTCATCAATCCCTGAGCTGTATAGACAGGAATTGCCTACATTTCTATCCCTCACCACCTTTGCTCTTGCCTTACAGTCATGGAATCATAGCATCCTAGAATCCCTACAGTGTGGAAGCATGCTATTCGGCCCATTGAGACTACACCAACCCTCGAAGAACATCCTTCCTACCCTACTCCTGTAACACCTACATTTCCCATGCCTAATCCACCTAGCCCGTATTTTCCAGGACACTATGGACAATCTGGCACAGCTAATCCATCTAATCTGAATGCCTTTGTCCTTTATAATGGTCCTTAAAGACAGCACATCTTCAGACAGCTTTTGGTCACTGGCCCCAATATCTCTTTATATGGCTAAGTGTCAAATTTTATTTATACTACTCCTGTGAAATTTCTACATAGGAACAAAAAAAAGGAGCAGGAGTGGGCCATTCAGCCCTTTGAGCCTATCCTGTTAGTCTCTAAGATTGTGACTGAATAACCATAGGTAAACCCCTCTTTCATGCCAGCTCGTTATAGCCCTCAACTCCCCGATAGTTTGGAAATCTACTGAGCTTCACAGTAAATGTTTTTAGTGACGCAGCCTCTACACCTCACATGGGTAGGGAATTACAGCCAATCACTACCGTCTGGAGAAAAAATTACATCACATTTCAATCTCAAGTGAATGTCCTGTTATTCTGTAATGGTGTCTCCCAGTTGAAGACCACCCAATTAGTGGAAGCATCTCAGAGTCATAGAATCAAAGTTAGGACATTGACATCTCCATTTGCAAGTGGTTAGAGTACAGTCCACAAAGGTATTTATCCAAAGTTGTTTATTCATATAAGAATGTATAGTAATATTGTCCAGTCCTACGGGGAGGTCTTAATGTGAGAAAATTAAGTAGATTTAAGAATTGTTTGAACAGATGAAATCTAAAACAGATTTGTCACCTTATTTGCAAGAGAGTTAACCTTGTTCAGATTTTTCTATTTCAGAATCTGACTCAATGTTGTTTAATGTTAGAGTTTCATTCCTGTTTTAAGACTAAAATCCACAGAAAAGATTTTTAACATTATGTATAAATAGTTTGGTTTTTGTATTGGATACTTTTTTTTCTCTGCTTTCTATTAATTTACTTTTAAATGAACATATCTGGTATTCCGTTACAGCGCAATCTATAATTGTGGCTGTCAGTTACTTCACATCTAACAAGTGAAGGACTCAGTTAAAAAAGAGCTTGTATAAATGCTGCATGGAAAATGAAAAAAAGATCTTCTTAACATCCGGCCTGTCAAGCTGCCTCAGAATAATGATCACCCTTCATTTTTTTCTAAGCTCTAATGAATAAAGGCCGAACCTTTATTCTTCATGATGGAAATCCTTCATCCCCGGAATCAGCCCAAGTGAACTTCTTTTGAATTGCCTCCGATGCCAGTACATCTTTTTCTAAATATGGGGACCAAAACTGTACACAGTTCTCCAGGTGCAGCTGTGCCATAGACCATAAGAAGCTGGAGCAGAAATAGGGCATAGAGTCATAGAGTCATAGGGATGTTCAGCACAGAAACAGACCCTCCAGTCTAACCCGTCCATGCTGACCAGGTATCCCAACCCAATCTAGTCCCATCTGCCAGCACCCGGCCCATATCCCTCCAAACTCTTCCTATTCATATACCCATCCAAATGCTTTTAAATGGTGCAATTGTACCAGCCTCCACCACTTCCTCTGGCAGCTCATTCCATACACGTGCCAACGTCTGTGTGAAAAAGTTGCCCCTTAGGTCTCTTTTATATCTTTCCCCTCTCACCCTAAGCCGATGCCCTCTAGTTCTGGACTCCCCCACCCCAGGGAAAAGACTTTGCCTATTTATCCTATCCATGCCCCTCATGATTTTGTAACCCTCTATAAGGTCACCCCTCAGCCTCCGACGCTCCAGGGAAAAAAGCCCCAGCCTGTTCAGCCTCTCCCTATAGCTCAAATCCTCCAACCCTGGCAACACCATTCAGTCCATCATTTCTGCTACACCATTTATTTAGTTCATGGCTAATCTGATAATCCTCAACTCCATTTTCCTGCTTTTTCCCTGTAACCCAATGGCAATATACCTACCCTGATGACAAAGTGACTGTTGGATATAGCTGAGATCCAAATTCTGAGCTTCAATAATAAAACTTTCCCTTGAAAATGTGATTAATTTCCCGCTCAGTATCGCAGTGTTGCATGATCGAAGTGCAACCAATCTAAATTATGTGCACATTGGGGTTCATCCATAAGCATGTACAATATAGGAATAGAAGTAGACTATTCAGCCCATCTAGTCTGCTCTGCCAATCAGTGACATCACAGCTCATTCTGATAGCCCTCAACTGCACTCATGCCTTTCCCCAATAGGCCTTGAATCCTTTACCAATTAAAAAATCTGCCTCAGCCTTGAATATACTTAATGACTTAGCCTCAACAGGCCTCTGTGATAAAGAATTCCTCAAATTTACTATGTTTTAAGTGAAGAAATACCTCCTTATCTCTATCTTAACAGTGCAACCCCTTATTCAGAGTTGGAATTAGGGTTATGCGCTATTGAAGCAAATGATTATTTAAAAATAAGGTCCAATTTACAAAGCACATCAAGATGTATTAATCAGTTTTATGTAATCCTTTTACCATTTCCCCATTGATGAATATTGCGTTTGACAAGATGTGCAAAAGTGTTCAATTTCTCCTTACCCCCCCACCCAATGAAGTATCAATTATTCCGTGGTGCATTAGTCTGTGTATCTCTCACCACTTCATGCTCAGTGTTAATTGTTGATCTACATATTAGACACTGACCTCCCCTTTTCCGGCACTGTACAGTCCAAAACTTTATGGAAGGTCGAACTGTATCCATAGACGCTGCCATTTCAATTGATTTTTGCAAAGACTGAGTTCAGAACCCAAACTGCCTCTGATTCACCACGAAATCAGCAACCTCCGCACTTTATTTATGAATGGCTTAGATAACACAACAGAGAGCTAAATGTATTTGGTTTTTATGAATCACACAGATTGGCAGTGCAGCACGTTCTGCAGGAGTATAAAATTGCAAGGAGACATTGATAGATTAAGTGAGTGGGAGAAACTGTGGGAGATGGATTTCAACACAGATAAGTGCGAGGGAAGTACGAAAAACACAGAAAAGGCTAACGATATGTTAGTCTTTGGAAGTAGAATATAAAGTGGAGATAGTTTTGCTACAGCTAGACAAAGCTATGGTTTGACCACTAAAAAGCAAAATACTGTCTACGCTGGAGATCTGAAATAAAAGCAGAAAGGACTGGAGAAGCCCAGCAGGCCTGACAATATCATCAACAGAACAGTATTAAAAACTGAAAATTGGAAATGAAGATTTAGTGATTGTAACAAGGTCAGCCTCATGGAATATGATTCCCTGATTGTGGCTGCTCATATGGTCCAATCAGGGAGCCCTGGCTGGCAGATAAGAAGAGGAGTATCAGGGGTTCTGTTCACTCTGAGAGCTGGCTCTGAGGGAGCTGGATCAGTGGCAAGGGTTCTCCACGTGCAAATAAAGAATGAATGACTTGGTGATGGATTCTGACATCAGTGGAGTTATTTTAGAGGTGTTACAGGAAGTATATGCTGGGATTGTCCCTCACCGTGTGGTAACAAATTCGTAAAGCCACAGGCTGAAGCGGGAGGAGAAATCAAGGAGTAAAGAAAAGGAAGTTGAAGTTCAATTATCAGAAACTAGGTTTGATCAAATAGTTGAGAAAAAAACAAAGAACAGGTGGAGGTAAAAATGGAATTTCTTAGTTCAGGGAAATTAGCTGAACTACAGAACAGAAAGATGAAAAACTAAAGCAGTTGTATGAAAAAGTATACATAGAAGAGGAATCTGAGCCTATCCCCAAAAGTTACTATCTGAAAAATGATGTCTTGATGAGGAAATCGAGATCATCACATATTTAGGTGGATGAAAAATGGGCAGAAGTTCATTAAATCATATTACCGGTAGGTTATAGAAAAGAGGTGTAGTTGGTAGCACATGAATTACCAAAAATTGCCGTAATTCAGGAAGTGGAAGGCAGGGAGAAATTTGCGGAAGTTACTGCCACCAGAGAAGTGCTACTGAGCAAATTGAAACTGCAGGCTGACTAGTCCCTGTGTTCTGATGAATTTCATTAGAGGGTCTTAAAAGAAGGGGCAGGTGAAATAATAGATGCTTTAATTTTACTTTTCCAAAAGTCTCTTGCCTCGAGGATGTTTCCATTAAGATTGCAAGATAGTAAATGAAACTCCTTTATTCAAAAAGAGAGCAAGACAGAAGCAGAAAACTACAGGCCAGTTTGCTTAACATCTATCATAGGAAAAATGTTAGAAGTTATCATAAAAGATATTAAAGCAAGATGTTTAGGGGCATTCAAGATGAGTAGGCAGAGTCAACATTTTTGTTTGGAAGGGAAATTATGTTTAACCAACTTATTTGAAAAAGTAGCATGTGCTGTGGATAATGGGGAACTGTTTGATGCACTGTATTTGAAATTCAAGAAGTCATTTGGTAAAATGCCACATCAGAGGTTATTGAAGAGAACAAAAGTTCATGGTTTCTAATGTTAACATGGAGAGAAAACCAACTGAATAGCAAAGATGAAGGAACAAATGGTTCATTTTCAGTTCAGCAATATGTAATGAGTGGCATGTCATAGGAATCAGTGCTGGAGCCCCAGCTCTTGCAATTCATGTAAATGAATGACAGGTCTGTTTCCTTGCTATATGCCTCTAGAAGCCTATGACTTGGAAGAAGAGACTGAAAGTATGGTTGCTAAATTTGCTGATGGCACAAAGATAGGTAGAAAAATAAGTTGTGAAAGGACAGGAGGAGGTTACAAAGGGTGAAATATTGGTTAATTGAATGGTCAAAGATCTGGAAAATGGAGCATAATGTGGGAAAATATGAAATTGTCCATTTTGGAAAGAATAAAAAACACACACTATATTGTCTTGGTGGAGAAAGAGTGCAGGAATCTGAGATTCAGTATATTCTAATGGCATGAATAGCAAACTGGTTAGTATACAGGCACAGGATGTAATTAGGAAAGTTAATAGAATGATATCATTTAGTGCAAAAGCAATTAATACAAAAGTAAGAGGTTGGCTTCAGCTGTACAAGGCATTGGTCAGACAACATCGGATGTTCCATGTACAGTATTGCCAGCTGACTTAAGGAAGAATGTACATGTTTTAGAAGCCGTTTGGAAAAGATTTATAAGACTAACACCCGAACTGGGCAGGCTGTTGTTTGAGGGAAGGTGGGACAGGATAAACATGTATCCAATGGAGTTTAGAAATGCAAGAGGAGGCTTGGGCTGAAACATTTCAGACCCTGAGGGGCCTTTACAAGGTGGAAGTGGAAATGATGTTTGCTATTGTGGGAACACTAAGTAGGGTCACTGTTTAAAACTAAAGGGCCAACCCTTGCAGGAAGGATGATCCTGGTCAGGACCCAGAGTCCTGAACCTGGCATCACAGGCTACAAATACAAGATAGGACAATTAGGACTGAGATGAGGAGAAATTCCTTCACTCAGAGAATGGGGAGTCTGTGGAATTCTCTGCCTTTGAAAACAATTGAGGCCAAAACATTGAAAGTTTTCAAGAAGGAGTTACATATAGCTGTTAGGGCTAAAGCGATGAAAGGATATAGAGACAAAGAGAGAATAGTTGACTGAGTTAGATGATCAGCCATGATCATATTGAATGGTGGAGCAGGTTTGAAGGGCTGAATGGCCTCTTCCTCGTCCTGTTTTCTATGTTAGGCAGCTCATCACCACCTTCTCAAGGGCAATTAGGGGTGGACAATAAATTCTGGCCTAGCCAGTGACACCCACATCCCATGGATGAATGAAAAAACAACACATCTTCCAGCAAATGCCAGGCGAAATGTGGAATTCTCACCCGTAACATGCAATGGGGCCCAGTTTAATGAACAACTTTAAATCTGAGATCGACAGATGTTTCCTTTCTGAGCGTTTTAAGAGATGTGGAGCAGATGCAGTGAAAGTATAGGTGAGCCAGGATCTCAAGGGGCTGAATGGGTTACATCAATGTATGCTCTTTCTTTTCGTAAAGTCATCATTTTTCAAAATTTTGTGGTGAGCAGTTCCCAATGTGAGCTCTCAGATCTTCAGTGATTATATTTGAAAATACATATTGATCAGAGGCCAGGGGTCCTGTAGTCAATTAGACTGGGAACGGGGAACACAGCATTCTACTGCTGGAGGAACCCAGCCTAGCAATTGAGATTAGATTCCCTACAGTGTGGAAACAGGCCCTTCGGCTCAACAAGTCCACACCGACCCTCCAGACCCATTTCCCTCTGACTAATGCACCTAACACTATGGGCAATTGAACATGGTCAATTCACTTGACCTGGACATCTTTGGACTGTGGGAGGAAACCCAGGCAGTCACGGGGAAAACGTGCAAACTCCACACATACAGTCACCCGAGGCTGGAATCAAACCAAATCAAAGCTACTGCCAGGCAGCAGTGCTAACCACTGAGCCACCATGCCACCCTAAAACAGGCACTCCCATGCCAAAACCCAGGAACCTTTAAATCTTCAGTCCAACACTCTCCCAACTGAGCTATTTCGGCTGACCTACGACAGTACTCTATTTGTGGCACATGGTGCTGATACTCTCAGTGCTAAATGACTGACATTATTGTTGTTCACTGTAAAACTGCAGCCTTGTTGTTTGACTGATTGCCTGTACTAAGGATTTAATGAGCAACTTTTGATTTGCATAGACCATTGACCATTATTGCTGATTATACAGTAGTTGTAGCTGTTCGATTTAAACACCACTTGCAAATAATTGGTTGCTAAGTGATGTGGCTCTGCTTTGATAAACACAAAAATGCCGCACGATAACCGAGCCTTATAACTCCTCTCCTCAGCTTTCTGTTGGCTGTGCTCACTTTACTGACAGCAAATTCATCATTTAACTGAATCTCATAATTTCACAATCCATTGACTGCATGTAATTTTGCAGCTAAACCTCTGCAAGTGTAATGAAGAGGATTTGGATGGATTTTGGACGGGAGATGCAGAACAGCGCAGTCACAAGAGGAGCTGCCGTCATTTTTATGTTACTGGCTACATCACATCATATTGGAGCAAGATGACTTTATTTTCATGTTTGATTGTGCATGCCTCGCTTCTTTCCATTCCGACATGGGCCCTTAGAACAATCTATGAGAGGGATTTTAGTGTCTTTCAATTGGAGCACATTTCTGACCGGGCTGACCAAGTCCAGGAGGTCATACCTGGCCCTGCAGCTGCTGGTGAGGGAACCCATCAATGGGGAAGAATCTACCAACCTCATCCCCACCGACCTACCTGCAACACTGGTAGGAGTGACCACCCTTACAGCAACAAAATGCTGAATTGCACTGTACTTTGGCAAAGTGTCATGTTTGTTCCTTTACTGGGAGTGTTTCTCTCCCTGAGGCCCTAGCATATTTCCTCAGGCTGTCATCCATGGACCTGCCTCATGCCCGACGGTGACCCGCTTCACAGAAGCCAGCCAATTTCTCCTACTTGGTATGGGTTCACCATGTTGGGACATCGCCAGATTCACCGGGAGTTGGTGCCCCGCATTGTGGGCATGGACCCTGGAGGTTCTGGTGATCAGGATGCTGTATAGAAAGACCATTCGTCTGCCCCAGCAATGGGAGGGGAACCTATGATACCAGAGCAGGCCAGCTTGCTCAGGGTTGCTAGCCAGGTCAGTGCAATCTCAGCTGTGTGAAGAAATGTCCAGCAGTCCAGGAAGAAGGTCAATGATCTTCTCATCTCCACCAGAGTAAGTGCCACCATCTTCTCTCTGCTCCCTCGCTCCATCTCTGCTGCTGTACACAGCTCCCACTAAGGCTCATGTTCACTCCCTCTCACCCCCCCCAATCCCCCCAGATTATTAAAACCCAACCCCCATGGCCTTTGTACCTCCTTACTCACTCACTTGGCACACGTCCCCTACCTTCTCCTGCCTGCACCAGCATCAATACCTGTGCCAGTCACTTCTATCTCACTCAACCCCTCCCTATGTCTCACTTCAGGAGAATTGCTGCACAGTAGGGCACTAAGGGCTAAGTCAGGTGGCTGATGTGCCTGACATTCAGCTCCTCACCATCAGAAGGTGAAAATCAAGACCACCCTGAGCTGTTGATTGACCATTCCTGACCTCTCAGACTGGTATTGGCCACTGCTCTTGACTCACTGCACCTGCCAGAAAGGTGTCTCTGACACTTGTGTCAGAGGCTGATGGGTGACCTTACAGAGATTTATAAAATCATGAGGGGCATGGACAGGGTGAATACACAAGGAATTTTCCTAAGTGTAGGGGAGCCCAGAACTAGAGGGCATAAGTTTAGGGTGAGAGGGGAAAAACATAAAAGGGACCTAAGGGGCAACATTTTCCATGCAGAGGGTGGTGTGTGTGGAATGCGCTGCCAGAGGAAGTGGTGGAGGCTGGTACAATGATAACATTAAAAAGGCACCTGTTTGGGTACATGACTAGGAAGGGTTTAGAAGGATATGGGCCAAGCGCTACCAATTGGGACTAGATTAATTTAGGATATCTAGTCGGCATGGACGTGTTGGACCGAAGGGTCTGTTTCTGTGCTGTACATCTCTGACTCTGACTTGACTGAAGAATGTTACCCTTTAGCCTTTGAAACATGGTAATGTGGCTGATGTATGTGTTGTATTGTTGACATGTATGTGGTTGGTACATGGTGTAGGTATGACACTGACATAGCATGATGCCACACAGTAACGTGTCCACCCGTTTGACTAATGATGACTGACGACGAAGACAAACAGCCTCACTTTGTGTCCGTGCTATAAGGCAAGGTCGAACAGATGTCCTGTGAACCTGTTAACTCCATCTGAGAGGGAACAAAGTGCAAAAAGGCAAGGTAAAGCTAGGATGTTCTCTCTCAACATCAGAAAAATGAAGGAGCTGGTTATTGACTTCAGGAAGCAGGGTGTAGTCACACCCCTGTCTATGTAGATGGTGCTGAGGTGCAGGTGGTCAAGAAGTTCATGTTCCTTGGAGTAAATGTCACCAAAGATCTGTCCTGGCTCATCCAAATTGAAGCCACAGTCAAGAAAGCATGATGGCTCCTCTACTTCCACATGCAGCTAAGGAAATTCAGCACGTCCACAATGACCCATAATTTTTTATAGATGTACCACAGAAAGTATCCTGTCTGGAGCATCATAGCTTGGTACTGCCCGAGATTGCAAAAACTTACAGAGAATCATGAACGCAGCCCTAGTCTATCACAAAAACCAGCCTTCCATCCACTGACTCTGTCTACACTTCTCGCTGCCTCAGGGAAGCCCCTCCCACCCTGGTTACACCCTCTTGCACTCTCTTCCATTGGACAGAAGATACGAAAGTTTGAAAACCTGCACTAACAAATTCAAGAACGGTTTCTTCTCCGCTGTTATCAGAGTTATGAACAGACCTCTCTTATCATAAGTCGACCTTTCTCTGCACCTTCCCTGTAGCTGTAACATTATATTCTGCATTCTGTTCTATTCCCCTGATATGCTTGGAGCCTGGAGCGGTGGTCTCCTGTTGTGTGCTCTTGTCGAGGAGGAGCAGTCTCAGTTTGATGTGTAGTTTTTGTGTGTGGCAGTCTTGTTGGTGTGGGGTTTTTGTGTATGGTGGTCTTGTTGGTGTGGTGTTTTTGTGTATGGCGATCTTGTTGGTGTGGGGTTTTTGTGTATGGCGATCTTGTTGGTGTGGTGTTTTTGTGTATGGTGGTCTTGTTGGTGTGGTGTTTTTGTGTATGGCGATCTTGTTGGTGTGGTGTTTTTGTGTATGGCAGAATTGTTGGTGTGGTGTTTTTGTGTATGGCAGTCTTGTTGGTGTGGTGTTTTTGTGTATGGCGATCTTGTTGGTGTGGTGTTTTTGTGTATGGCGATCTTGTTGGTGTGGGGTTTTTGTGTATGGTGGTCTTGTTGGTGTGGGGTTTTTCTCTATGGCAGTCTTGTTGGTGTGGTGTTTTTGTGTATGGTGGTCTTGTTGGTGTGGGGTTTTTGTGTATGGCGATCTTGTTGGTGTGGGGTTTTTGTGTATGGTGGTCTTGTTGGTGTGGTGTTTTTGTGTATGGCGATCTTGTTGGTGTGGTGTTTTTGTGTATGGCAGTCTTGTTGGTGTGGTGTTTTTGTGTATGGCGATCTTGTTGGTGTGGTGTTTTTGTGTATGGCAGTCTTGTTGGTGTGGTGTTTTTGTGTATGGTGGTCTTGTTGGTGTGGGGTTTTTGTGTATGGCGATCTTGTTGGTGTGGTGTTTTTGTGTATGGCGATCTTGTTGGTGTGGTGTTTTTGTGTATGGCAGTCTTGTTGGTGTGGGGTTTTTCTCTATGGCAGTCTTGTTGGTGTGGTGTTTTTGTGTATGGTGGTCTTGTTGGTGTGGTGTTTTTGTGTATGTCGATCTTGTTGGTGTGGGGTTTTTCTCTATGGTGGGCTTGTTGGTGTGGTATTTTTGTGTATGGTGGTCTTGTTGGTGTGGTGTTTTTGTGTATGTCGATCTTGTTGGTGTGGGGTTTTTCTCTATGGTGGGCTTGTTGGTGTGGAATTTCTCTGTACAACAGTCTTGTTGGTGTGGGGTTTTTTGGTATGGTGGGCTTGTTGGTGTGGGTATCTTCTTCGACAGGGGCTTCCAGGTAATCCAGTGTTTGCTGTCTTCGTCAACTTTTCAGGAACTGAAATTAATCTGAGATGAACTCTGAGTTTTTACTTTTTGTCTCCTTGTCTGTGACTTCTCATTAATTTAGGCACCGTAGTATGGAGACTTATAAAACTTTTCGCCTTTTTTTGGTGAATGTACACATGACAATACATTGCTGTTCTATTATATTCTGCTTATGTAAGGTATGATTAGACTGGTTACCACACAATACAATACTTTTCATGATATCTCAGTACAGGAAGGATATTGGGAAACTTGAAAGGATTCAGAAAAGATTTACAAGGACGCTGCCAGAGCTGGAGGGTTTGAGCTAAAGGGAGAGGCGGAACAGGCTGGGGCTGTTTTCACTGGAGCATCAGAGGCTGAGGGGGACTTTACTGAAGTTTATAAAATCATGAGGGCCATGGATAGGGTAAATAGACTCGATCTTTTCCCTGGGGTGGGGGAGTCCAAAACTAGAGGGGATAGGTTTAGGGTGAGAGGGGAAAGATATAAAAGGGATGTAAGCAACAACAGAGGTGGTGTGTGTATGGAATGAGCTGCTGGAGGAGATGATGGAAGCTGGTACAATTTAAAAGACATCTGGATGGGTACATGAATAGGAAGGGTTTAGAGGTACATGGGCCAAATGCTGGCAAATGGAGCTACGTTAATTTCAGGATATCTGGTTGGCATGGACGAGTTGGACCAAAGGGTATTCATGCCGTATGCCTGTATGAATCTTTGACTCCATGACAGGTGACAATAATAAATCAAATCAAAATCCAGGTGGGCTCAAAATAAATGAGCACTAAGCGAGCAGGTGAGGATCTCTGGGATGCCCCCTGTGTGGTTTTTAGCAGCAGGGACACAACAAAAACTGATGACATGCTCCAAAGTGCAGACCTGCAGAAAGTGAGTTGAAGATGTGCTATGATTGTGCGGTGAGGCTACGATGTGTCTGATGCCAACATCTGTGGATAGGTGGGGGTTCTGCCCATGGAGCTTGCCCTGAGATGTCGGTGCCAGGTTGAAGGGTGGATGGAACAAGCAGCAAATTGGAACTGCCAGGCTTTAACATCGCCCTAACTTTCACGCCGGGAATTCTCAGTGTCCAGTTGTATCCAGCAGGTGGGAGAACAGGAATCTTAATATCACTGGGACAAGACTTAGTAATACTGAGGTAAAAACAATAACTGCAGATGCTGGAAACCAGATTCTGGATTAGTGGTGCTGGAAGAGCACAACAGTTCAGGCAGCATCCAACAAGCAGCGAAATCAACGTTTCGGGCAAAAGCCCTTCATCAGGAATTTCTGGGCAATGAGCCACCACTCACCTTGTCATGCCTTTCAAAACTTAGGTTGGCAAATTGCTCTTGACGTCATTTTCCCAACCATCTTGTAATGACCTGGACTACCCAGGGACTGAGAGGTTCACATTAAGGATACCTTCCATATTATGTGGTGCTAAATGAGGTTGACAGATTGTGGCTCAAAACTTGGCTTCCATAAGGCATGTATGCTGCCATCAATCATTCTGCTCCAATCAGAAACCCCACAAACTGGTATTCACCACAGTTAGTACGAAACTGGGAGAGATGTTCTGACGCGATGGGGAAGGGACACAACTCCATCTTTTTTTTATCTCCCTCTTAGTCACAACAATTCTAATTTTTTCAAGCACTTGTTTCAGTTAAACTGAACTAACCAGATCAAAAATAGAACGTAGAACGTAGAACATTACAGCGCAGTACAGGCCCTTCGGCCCTCGATGTTGCGCCGACCTGTCATACCAATCTGAAGCCCATCCCACCTACACTATTCCATGTACGTCCATATGCCTGTCTAATGACGACTTAAATTCACTTAAACTTAAACTTAAAATGAAGGAAAGCTAATTCCAAAGCGTTTTCAGAGAAAGAGGACAAAGGTTTTATTGCCCAAGAAAAATAAGAAATCGTGTCATCGAGTCATAGAGACGTACAGCATGGAAACAGACCCTTGGCCCATATTCTTCTAAACCCTTCCTATTCATATACCCATCCAGATGACTTTGAAATGTTACAATTGTACCAGCCTCCAGCACTTCCTCTGGCAGCTCATTCCATACATGTATTACCCTCTGCATGAAAAAGTTGCCCCCTTATGTCCCTTTTATATCTTTCCCCTCTCATCCTAAAACTATGTCCTCTAGTTCTGGACTCTCCCACCCCAGGGAAAAGACCTTGTCACGTGAAACACAGAGCTTACAAGAAAGGTGGGAGCGGGGCAGGACTGTGCAGAATAGACAGGAAATTAAAGATAGATGCTGACACAGGTTTTAAGGGTCCCCTTGGATTGAGGGAATGGAAAAACCTGGGTCTGAATGATGAGCTGCTGTTTTGGTTTCCCTGTCATGGAGAAGCTGGAGGTGACATGGGGTTCTCAGTTAATAGTTGTTGTTCTAAGTTTTCTTCCCATTGATTAGTTTTTGAGATTGAGGAAGGTGGGGTAAGAGCTTCGAGCATCCTTCCTATTATCAGTCCATGTTGCTTCCTCCCCTGCTTCATTGCTCAAAGCAAGCTGCTGAAATATAGTTCATTTCAGTTCTCCACTTCTAGCCCCATGGTCTAATCCAAACTGAGCATTTTGCAGTTAAGGTTTTATCTCTAATATGCCGACTTGTTACGCAAGTGTGACTAATACAATCAGTGTGAATTATTTGACACCTCATTGAATTTCAATACCTCTTGATTAAAATGGTAATTCTGATACAGCCAGATGCCCATGTGGATTGTCAGGTGATCATGGCATGACTTTAGCACCATAGAATCCCCACAGTGTAGAAGCAGGCCTTTCGGCCCATCAAGTCCAAACCAACCTTCTGAAGACCATCCCACCCAAATGCCCCCTATCGCTTTAACCCTGCATTTCGATCTCCCTGCACATCCTGGAGCAATTTAGCATGGTCAATCCACCTAACCGACACACCTTTTTGGATTGTGGGAGGAAACTGGAGCACCTGGAGGAAACCCACACAGACATGAGGAGAACGTGCAAACTCCACGCTGATAGTGTCCCAAGGGTGGAATCGAACCCAGGTCCCTGGTGCTGTGAGGCAGCAGTGCTAACCACTGGGTCACTGGCCACCCTTAGGTCAAAAGTGCCCTTGAAAGTCAGTCTTTTTAAACTGATATTGTTAATGTTGGCTAGTTCATTTTCATGATGATCATTAAAGAGATGACACTCAGACTTTCAGCACAAGTGATACTCTGTCTGGAAAGAGGGTTGACCTTTGGACAATGGTGGGAGAAAGGATCCTGGTACTAAGCTCCAGCTTTCCAAACAATTCCTGATTGTTTTCTGCTCAAGCTTGGACATTCTTCAACAACTCCTTTGACAAAATTAGATTTGCATACCATATCCAAACTTCCATGAACTCCATGTTGCTGGTAGCGACGGCTGATATATTGATTCTCTGAGGATTGCCAAATATGGTTGGCATCCTGTGTAAAATGGCTTCTGACCCAAAGCTCTTATTTCACCCAAGGTGACCTCAGAGATAACATAACTATGGAAGTCCCAATGCACAAGAAGCAGCAGTGCAAGTGTCTGTAGTCCCCTTGAGTTGAGTGAATAGATGAACAAGGTCGAACACCATAAGGACATGTCATTGTCATTGATGTGCAAGTCCTGGGCAGACTTTGTGACAGTGAATGAATTCTTCACCTTATAAGTGAAAAACTCAGTCAGAACTAGTTGCAACTTGCTCAACAATTTGGCCAGTTCTGGAATATATTACCTGAGAATGCACTGGAGGGAGATTTAATCAGGGTTCTTGCAAGAGAATTAGATCATTATTGGAAACGCTACAGAGCTCAGAAAGAAGGGGAGAATATTGATCAGCGTGTGACTGGACTGAAATATTGAGCTTCAAGTCAGAGATAAGATGTCTTAAAAACAACAACTCCCACTTCTGACTCCATGTTGTACAAAATGGCTTCTACCTCACAGCATGACGTCACTCATGGTGACCTCAGAGGTCACATGACTATGGCAAGACACTGTAGACAAGCAGTGCTCAAAGCTATTTCTCCAAACAAAGCAGTTTCCACAGGACAATATTTTCATTAACTTCGTATTTGTGGCATTTCCAAAAGTCTGCAAATGATGGTGGCTCAGTGGTTAGCACTGCTGCCTCATAGCGCCAGGGACCCAGGTCCAATTCCAGCCACAGGCAACTGTCTGTGTGGAGTTTGCACATTCTCCCCGTGTCTGCGTGGGTTTCCTCTGAGTGCTCCGGTTTCCTCCCACAATCCAAGAATGTACAGGTTAGGTGAATTGGCCATGCTAAATTGCCCGTAGTGTTAGGTGCATTAGTCAGAGGGAGTTGGGTCTGGGTGGGTTGTTCTTCAGAGGTTCGGTGCGGACTTGTTGGGCCGAAGGGCCTGTTTCCACACTGGAGGGAATCTGATGTAATCAAAAAATGCTTCGGGGCAAGACACATTTAAATAAAATGGCTGATGTGCATTGTTTATAATGGCTGGATTAATAGGAAGATACATTGACATAAAATGGCTGATCAGCATTAACCTAAAATGCGGTATTAACATGGAATGGGATATATAAGAGATGTAGCTAGATTAGGCTAAATAAAACATGTCAGACACTTTACTGCAGACATGTGGGTTGCCAAAGTAACTCAAGAGAGGACATTGCTTGAAATTGGCTGGAACTGTACTGAGCTGATGTGGAGAGCAGTCCTTAACCACAGGGCAGTACATATAGGTGCAGAACCACATAATTATTACTGGACAGGAGAAGGCCATTCAGCCCATTCTGCTTTGCATTGCTAGTCTGAATGACCATTATAGCCTAGTCTCATTCTCATGCCTTTTCCCCATAACGCAACAAATTAATGAAATTAATCATTGGGTGTCCTTCTGAATGCCTTGTCTAAAACTTTCAGGCAATATATTTCAGGCCCTAACTGTGAGAATTGGGCTTTTTTGTACTCCCATGGCAAACGTTTCTTCTACAAGTTACTTTACCCACAGGCTGGGGAGCATCTAGCTCCTTGGTACAGACAGATGCAAGTGCCTGTGCTTCCATGTGTAAATCCCCTTTTTGGACCCAATCAGTCCTAAACCTCCATTTATTGTTTATGTGCCAACCGAAGACCCCTTTTACATTATTTGCCAACCTCCTTTCAAAATCCCTCTTTGCCTCGTACAGTGAGCAAGAAAAGTTCACAAAATCTGCTGCTCATACATATGAATATTTGAAGCTGTAGGAAGTGACACAAACTAAGCACAGGTCAGAGACGTTAAGGATGATGAGGAAATTACTGAAGGAAGTAACTGAATTGAAAGCTGTGAGGAAACCCAGAACACTCTCCCTCATAAAATCTGATGTGTCTCAAAGGTCCAGCTGGAAATGTCAACTTTGGTAGAATTCTGTTAAAGATAGTAAGCATTAACAGGGATGGAGTTAAGAGACAGAGAGTAATATAAAAGGTTAGGTCTGACTGTGATATGCTCATAAAGCAGTTTAGATTAGATTATTTACAGTGTGGAAACAGGCACTTCGGCCCAACAAGTCCACACCGCCCCGCCAAAGCGCAACCCACCCATACCCCTACCTGTACCCCTTACCTAACACTACGGGCAATTTAGCATGGCCAATTCACCTGACGTGCACATCTTTGGACTGTGGAAGGAAACCGGAGCACCCGGAGGAAACCCACGCAGACACGGGGAGAACGTGCAAACTCCACACAGTTAGTCGCCTGAGGCGGGAATTGAACCCGGATCTCTGGCGCTGTGAGGCAGCAGTGCTAACCACTGTGCCACCGTGCCGCCCAGTTGAGAAAAATCATCAGGATCAGGAGTGAATGTCTCATGATCTTGGTTTCTCTTGTAACCTCGTGGCAAGGCAAAGCCACAGTAAGGTAGAGATAATATGTTTTCCTTCTGCTTTCTGACTCTGTATATACTCTTTTGCAGAACAAAGAGAGCATGAACATAACCCAGCTAAGTCATCAGGCTCAAGTGGCTGAATGTGTCCTTGTGAACCACAAGTTCAAGCTGACTTTAGTTGCCTCCATCAGATAAAACAATGGGTCACTATCTACAAGATGCACTGCAGAAATTTTCCAAAGCTTCTTAGACAGCACCTTTCAAACCCACAACCACTTCCACCTTGAAGGACAGCAGATACATGGGAACACCATCAAGTGCAAATTTCCCTCCAAGCAACTCGCCATCCTGACTTGGAAATGTATCACTGTCCCTTCACTGTGGCTAGGTCCAAATCTTGGAACTCCTTCCCTCAGGGCATTGTGGGTCCACCATCATCTTCTCAGGGGTAATTAGGGAAAGACAGTGAGTGCTGGTCCAGCAAGTGATGCTCATATCCTGCGGAAGAATTTTGCAAGAATTGAAGGGAGAAACTTTTCAGAGCTGTGGGAATAATTTGGTAGACCCTTCAAAAAGACAGCATACACACAACGTTTGGATTGGTCTCCATCTGTACCATGTGAATTTGTGTTTTTTTATATTGGTGTGAATGAGTAGTTATAGAGTCATAGAGTTATAGAGATGTACAGCATAGAAACAGACCCTTCAGTCCAACTCATCCATGTTGACCAGATATTCTAAATTAGTCTAATCCCATTTGCCAGAACCAGACCCATATCTCTCTAAACACTTCCTGTTCATATACCTATCCAGATGTCTTTTAAATGTTGTATTTTGGACCAGCCTTCACCACTTCCTCTGCAGCACATTCCATATATGCGCCACCCTCTGTATGAAAAAGTTGTCCCTTAGGTCTCTTTTAAATATTTCCCCTCTCACCCTAAACCTATGTCCTCTAGTTCTGGACTCCACCACGCCAGGGAAAAGATCTTGTCTATTTACCGTATCCATGCCCCTCATAATTTTATAAACCTTTATAAGGTTTAGAAACCTCAGTCTCTGATGCTCCAGGGAAAACAATCCCAGCCTATTCAGCCCCTCCCTGTAGCTCAAACCCTCCAACCCTGGCAACATCCCTGTAAATCTTTTCTGAACTCTTTCAAGTTTCACAACATCTTTCCTATAGAGGGGAGACCAGAATTGCACACAATATTCCAAAAGTGGCCTAATCAATGTCCTGAACAATCATAACATGACCTTCCAACTACTAAACTCAATGCACTGACCAGTAAAAGAAATCATATTAAACACCTTCCTGACGATCTCATCTACCTGTGACTCCACTTTCAAGGAACTATGAACCTGCCCTCAGTTGAGACAGAAGGCGAGAGTGTAATCACAGGGTGGTTGACTGCACAGAGCTGCTGTGCATATTCGTTGTGATGAATTTATTGATATACAATCCAACAAAGGCGGTGTAATCTACTCAATATCATATTCAATATTGAAGTTTTGAAGTTTCTGAATAATAAATGGAAGAACCGCAGATGCTAGAAATCAGAAACAAAAACAGAAATTGCTGGAAAAGCTCAGCAGGTCTGGGAGCATCTGTGGAGGGAAATCAGAGTTAACGTTTAAATCAGTGACCCTTCCTCAGAACTATTTTCTCTCCACAGATGCTGCCAGATCTGCTGAGCTTTTCCAGCAATTTGTTTGCGATTGAAGTTTCTGACATGAATCTCTTGGACGTATTCATGAATAAAGTGTTCCTATTAGCTTCTGACAACACCCATCACATAGTAATTCCAGTTTGTGAGGTAATTATTACAGGGTTGCCTGGCAATTATCCTGCCTGAGTTTCTCCAGATAACTAACAGCCTTGAGCAGAAAGGATTGGAGCCAACTGACAAGGTCAGAGTATAGCATTGGTATCTGTTTGACTCATAGAATCTCTATGTGGGGTATGTGGGTTACAAGGGCAGGGCAGGGTATTGGTTCTGGATGGGGTGCACTGCAGGTCAGTACAGTCCAGATGGCAAGAGGCCATTCAGCCGATTGAGTCTGTACTGACCTGCAGTGCATCCCATCCAGAGCCAATACCCCAACCTATCCCTGTAACTCCATATTTCCTCTGGCCAATCCACCTAACCTGCATATCACTGGACAGTGGGAGGAAACCGGAGCACCCGGAAGAAACCCACGCAGACACTGGAAGAATGTGCAAACTCCACATAGACAGTCGCCCAAGGCTGGAATTGAACCTGGGTCCCTGGTGCTGTGAGGCAGCAGTACTAACCACTGAGCCACTGTGCCACCCATAACCATGCTGTAGTATGGCATATATTCCAGACCAGATAGACTTTGACCTTTAAAACAGTTACATGACATTGCAACAGGTAAAGGTACCCACCTCCTCTTCAGTCACTCTCTCTGTGAGTTGGGATGCATCTAGTCAGTCAATTATATGTGTGTAATCTACAGCAACATCAGTAGGCAAGAACCCAGACTATGTGTGTAAGCCTTTGATGTAGCTTTGTAGTTAGTGTTGGAAATCAACTTCAAGGCATCTGCTGGATTGTGAACTACAAAACCCCCAGTCAGGGAAAGAGACAAAGACATATATTTAGGCTATTTTCACAAAATTGTAAAAATAATATTGTAAATGAGCGTTGGTGATTTCAACTTCCGGAATATTAACTGGGATAGAGAAAGTGTTAAGGGCTCAGAGAGGGCACAATACGTAAAATGTATCCAAACGAGCTTTTGCAGCTTGCACTGATTAACTTCAGCAAGAAAAGAGGGTTTTGCTGGACCTAATTTTAGGGAAGTATCAATGGGGGGAGTATTTTGGTGACAGTGATCATAATTTAGCAAGATTTAAAGTGGTCGTAGAAAAGGAAAAATATGGCCCAGATATTAAGGCTTTGAACTGGGGAAAGGCCATGTTTTTGTGTAATGCAGGGCCACAGTGACGTGAACTGGGAGAAGCTACTTTTCGGAAAACCCACTTTGGAGCAATGGGAGTCATTCAGGAAGGAGACAGTGAAAATGCAGAGCCTACATGTTCCTGTAAAGGTGATGAGAGGGACCAAAAATTACAGAGAATCCTGGATATGGAAGGATGTCCGGGAATGGCTCAGGGAAATAGGTACAGATGTCTGAAACATCGATTCTCCTGCTCCTCGGATGCTGCCTGACCAGCTATGCCTTTCCAGCACCACACTCTCAATTCTGATCTCCAGCATCTGCAGTCATCACTTTCTCCTAGTTTAAATTATGCCCCAGGATACTAAAACCCAATTGAGTTTGAATTTATTGTTTCGCCAACATTGAACCAATGAGATGATCAATGTTGGGGATATAAAAAATGTGAATATTTTGAAAACTGCCGAGAGACCAACTGCCATCAAGAGAGACCCAAGAAATTAGGAAACACTCTCTATCAAAGGTACCTTTTCATATGAAACATCTTCGCAGTTAAAAAAAAAAGAAGCCAACCCAGGGAGATCCTCAGTTGAAAGAAGAAAGACACTGAAGACAACAGCCACTGTATGGTTTTGAAATTAAGCTGATGTAATTTTAATAAGTGGCTTATTGGAACAGAATTTTGTTGTTGAGTTGGAGGCAGGTAATAAGCAGTTAGGAGAAAGGGAAGCTTAGAGTTGTTGTTGTTTAATGTTCACTTTTAGAGTTAAAGAATAAATTGATCTTATTTTCTTTAAATAGTGGAATTTGGGAGTTCTCTGTCACTCATATTTTAATAGATTCATCTTCCCTGGGTATTTGGTTTAATTAACAGAAGGGTTCACCACAATGTCATAACAGTACAGGCATATATGTATGCCTGTACGTCTGTGCACATATGCAGTATATAAATGAACGTGTGCAGGGAGTATATGTTGTGTATATGTTGTGGGAAATTCTGTGGGTTTAAAATACTGGAGGTCCCGGAGATATATAGAAAGTGTAGAGGGTCAATTAAAAAAAAATAGGAAAGGAAAGGGTATGGAAAAGAACTGGTGACTCAATCCAAGGAAAATTAAGAGGCATTTTATTTGCATATTCCAGAGAAAATGATAGCCAGGGATAGATTATGGCTATTAGGGACTTAAGTAGCAAACTATGAAGAGTTGGAAGATGTAGATAAGGTTTTAAATGATTTCATCTGTATTCAAAATAAAGAAGCAAAGTGTAGGTGTAACAACCAAAGATAGAGACTGTGATATACTTGAATTTAGCATAATTAAGTGGGTGGATGTCTTAATGGTTTCAGCAGGTTTGAAATTAGATAAGTCCCCAGACCCCGAAGAGGCAAGAGAGGAGATTGTACAGGACCTGACAGTAATTTTCAAATCCTCTCTGGACCCAGGATGAGTGCCAGAGGACAGCTAATGTGGTAGCGTTATTCAACATAGGAGATGGGAATAAACAGCGAACTCTTCCTCTCTCTCTCTCTCTCTCTCATCCGTGTACACAAACTAGGGACCATTGACTTCAGATAAAGGGCAGGTGGCTTTGAGAAGATTTAAGAAGGACTTTTTTTTTGTCCAAAGAGCAGTGGGTACAGGAACTGACTGCCTGGAAGGGTGGTAAAAGTGGGAACTATCCCATTTTAAAAATATTTAGATGGTCAATTCAAATGCCAAGTGTGAGAAAATGGGACTGGAGTAAATAGGTGTCTGATAACCAGTACAGACGTGATGGACTGAAAGGCCTCTCTCTGTGTTTTAACAGTCTATGATTGTATCCATAGGCACACATCATCTTTACGCACACCAGGACATGGACACATATACATACAATGACACAGCATGCAATATACTGAAATACAGACACACATACACACACACACACACACACTCACACACACACAGACACACACAAACCTGTAAACTTCACCATGGTTTGCACATAAACACACAGGTCGTTCTGCTATAACATGCATTTCATTAACGTGAATTCGCTGTAACATGATTGATGAATAGGAGACACAGTTTCTAAAGCACAAGCTTTTAAAATGTGTATTGGCTCTAACGCGATTACATCGCCAACACTTTAAGCGCTGTTTCTAAAGTGCCATTTTTCTATAATATGGAGTTGCGCAAGAACGCAACCATCAAGTTATAGAAGAACAACATGCACATGTGCGTGCCTTGCGCAAACACACAGCCACATATACAAGTACACATGCTCTTATACACACAAACATGTACACACAACATATACACTCTGCACACACGTTCATTTATATACTGCATATGTGCACAGACATACAGGCATACATATATGTCTGTACTGTTATGACATTGTGGTGAACCCTTCTGTTAATTAAACCAAATACCCAGGGAAGATGAATCTATTAAAATATGAGTGACAGAGAACTCCCAAATTCCACTATTTAAAGAAAATAAGATCAATTTATTCTTTAACTCTAAAAGTGAACATTAAACAACAACAACTCTAAGCCTCCCTTTCTCCTAACTGCTTATTACCTGCCTCCAACTCGACAACAAAATTCTGTTCCAATAAGCCACTTATTAAAATTACATCAGCTTAATTTCAAAACCATACAGTGGCTGTTGTCTTCAGTGTCTTTCTTCTTTCAACTGAGGATCTCCCTGGGTTGGCTTCTTTTTTTTTAACTGCGAAGATTTTTCATATGAAAAGGTACCTTTGATAGAGAGTGTTTCCTAATTTCTTGGGTCTCTCTTGATGGCAGTTGGTCTCTCTGAAGTTTTCAAAATATTCACATTTTTTATATCCCCAACATTGATCATCTCATTGGTTCAATGTTGGCGAAACAATAAATTCAAACTCAATTGGGTTTTAGTATCCTGGGGCATAATTTAAACTAGGAGAAAGTGATGACTGCAGGTGCTGGAGATCAGAATTGAGAGTGTGGTGCTGGAAAAGCACAGCTGGTCAGGCAGCATCCGAGGAGCAGGAGAATCGATGTTTCAGACATAATTTAAACTGATTGATTAAATTCGAATTGTTGTCAAAACAACAACCAACTCAGGTATCCACTTCACAGCCAAATGTTAAATATTTTCAATTTCCAGTACATTCTGAGACTGCCATCTTGTCACATCACAGGTGTTTGTAAGCTCTCAGGTCAGAACAGCATTCGCTGTTTCTTAAAGGTCCAGTACACACCTTCAACTTCATAAGAGTGCGCATGACTCCTTTCTGTGGATTGCTGTCTTGCTGCTATGGAGATCCTTGAGTGTTTCATTGATCCTGAGAGCGATGATGTCAGGCAGGGTCACCCATGACAGTGAGGCTGAAAGGGAGGAACCAGACAAAGCACAATACAAAACAAATTCCCCTGAGCGATCCGAGTGGAAGATACTTGTGATATTGACAGCCACGAAATTAGGGAGACCCCTAGTCATTGAGACTTCCTTCCCATTGGAACAGGATTGACCTTGTGTCAGGGACTGTGTGTCTGTTGATGTGCAACAGCATTCCCACGTTAAATGATGTCCTGCACGAGATGTATACCGAAAGGAATTCAACCTCCCTGTAAATAATCTCGAGACCAAGCATCAATTCCAGCTCCCGGCAACATTTGTCGAATGTGTGGTTGGAGATGTGGCTCTGGGATATGGCCATCTGCCACACAAGGACCCACTGAACCCAAGACCAGTGACATGGGATTTCCTATTCGGACAAACACACTCAGTGAGTGGATGACACCTCTGAAGACACATGACCATACAAGTAACCATGGGCACACAGGCACATACCTCACTTGCACATGGAGCTGTGTTCACACAAATTCATGTGCACAAACACACACAGATACACACAGGCAGCTCACCTGTACATGCCTAGTAAAACCATTCGGTACAAATTATGATCATATATATTACAGTTTTCAGACTGTCTGTTAAAAGAAATATTGTTTTCAAGTTAATATAATGAAGAAATGTCTACTGCAACCAGATCTGGTATACTTCGCCAATGTGTGAGCTATTTGTATAATTTATTCACACTAATGCTAATGAAGAGCTTATTGGGTAATGTTATGCAAATCGCTTCTAATTTGTAGCCGTTTTCCTTCCTGCTGCTAATGGCTGAAGTAATTAAATGGATTTAAATGAATTCCTTTCAACAACAAGCTGATATTTGCTGCTCCCAATGATTAGTTTTGTAAAATATTCAAACCGTGAAATGTTTGCAAAGTGAAGCATCTTCATTCTCTTCCCTTTCCACAGCCAATTGTTGGGGATCAATGCCAAGGCTGAACCTCCCATTGACACACGTACACCATCACCAGCATCAACCATCTCCCTCGCTGTAATAAACGCAAAGTCTTGTTGCATGCTGGAGATCTGAAATAAAAAACAGAAAATGCTGGAGAAACTCAGCAGGTCTGGCAGCATCTGCGGAAAGAGATATAGAGTTAAGACTTTGAGTTCCATGTGAGTCATCTTTAAAACTGGAATTCTGAGAAATTCAGGTACTTTAAATTAGAAAATGAGAATGGAACTGTGTGTGGTGAGAATAATGAAGCTAACGGTTTTGATGGTGAGCTCCCTTCTTGAATGGCTGCAGTCCATTGCGAGAGATGGATTTACAAAGCCCCATTGGAGGGATTTCCTGGATTTTGACCCAGCGACAGTGAAGGAACGGTGCTGTATTTCCAAGTCAGGATGGTGAATGGCTTGGAGGGGAACTTCCCACTGGTGACATTCCCAATACTGCATACAATTCCGGTCGCCCTTCTATAGGAAACATGCTATTAAACTTGAAAGGGTGGAGAAAAGTTGTACAAGAATGTTGCCGGGACCATGAGGGTTTGAGTTATGGGGGGATACTGAATAGACACTTCTTCCCTGGAGTGTCAGAGGCTGAGGAGTGACTTTATAAAGATTTATAAAATCATGAGGGGCATGGATAGGGTGAATAGCCAAGGTCTTTTTCCTAGGGTGGGGTGTCCATAGACTAGAGGGCATAGATTTAGGGTGAGAGGGGAAAGGTTTAAAAGGGACCTGAGGAGCAACACTTTCACACAGAGGGTGGCGCGTGTTTGAAACGAGCTGCCAGATGAAGTGGTGGAATCTGGTACAATTGCAACATTTAAAAGGAATCCAGATGAGTATGTGAACAGGAAGCGCTTGGAGGGATATGGCAAATGGAACTAGGTCAAGATTGAGATGTCTGGTCGGTACAGAGGAGATGGACCAAAGGGTCTGATTCTGTGCTGTCTGACTCTAGGACTCTATCTGCTGTCCTTGTCCTTTGTGATGGTGGTGGCTGCGGGTTTGCAAGCTGCTAAGGAGCCTTGGTGAATTTCTGCAGCACATCTTGCAGATGGTACCCACTGCTGTGACTGAATGTAGCGGAAGGAGGGAATGAATATTTTGGATGCAGGATCAATCAAACCAACAACTTAGTCCTGGATGGTGTCAAACTTCTTGAGAGTTGTTGGAGCTGCACTTATTCAGGGACGTGGGGAGTATTCCAATATTTCCCTGACTTGTGCTTTGGATATAGTGGCCGGGCTTCTGGAGTCAGGAGGCCAGTTACATGCTGCAGGATTCTTTGCCTTTGATCTGCGCTTATAGTCACAATATTTAAACAGCTACTCCAGTTCAGATTCAATTTCAGTTGCAGCTTCAGTGGTAACACTGAGACATTATAGAAGTTTATAAAATCATGATAGGGTAAATAGACAAGGTCTTTTCCCTGGGGTGGGGTAGTCCAGATGTAGAGGGCATAGGTGAGAGGGGAAAGATATAAAAGGGACCTAAGGGGTAACTTTTTCATGCAGAGGGTGGTGCGTGTGTGGAATGGGCTGCCAGTGGAAGTGGTGGAGGCTGGTACAATTACAACATTTAAAAGGCATCTGTATGGGTATATGATTAGGAAGGGTTTGGAGGGATATGGGCCAAATGCTGGCAGTGGGACTAGATTGGGTTGGGATATCTGGTTGGCATGGACAAGTTGGACCGAAGGGTCTGTTTCCATGCTGTACATCTCTATGACTCTATGACTCTACATAGATGGTATGGAATTCTGTGATTGTAATGCCATTGAATGTTAAGAGGTGATGGTTACATTGTCTCTTATTGGTCAATGCCAGACATTTGTGTGGTGCTACATGACAACCTAATTGAAAAGCAAGTCACTAACTGTAAAGTGCTTTGAAAGATGGCAGTCATGGTATGTACTGTGGAAATGTAATGTTAAAAATACTTTCTAAAGGATGTACTGCTTCAATTCACCAAAGCCCCTACAATGTGTTTCTAAATATGCAACTTCTATCAGTGAGAAGAACAAGGTCAGCAGACATGTGCAAACATCACCACCTTCAGGTTCCCATCTGAACCACTTACCACCCTGACTCAGAACCATGTTGCTGTTCCTTCAGTGTCGCTGGGTGAAAGTTGATCACTTCCTTTATATACCTGCACCAGATAGACCCCAACAGTTTACAAGGCATTGGTCATCAAATTCTCAAAGGTTGATAGAAATAGGAAATGTGCTTTGACCTTGCGACTTTTCAGAACATTTGCAGAATATGCAGGAAATATTTTAACAACATTTGAGCATTGATCAACACTTCAGCAGCTATTTTTGCAGTGCAGCACTGCCAATGACCACCAGATGGCAGACACACCTAGTGAAAAAGATTCAATACACAGATCCTTTTTGTATGTATCTTTATGTACTGTTAATGAAAGGAATTGATTACATAACAGTAACATCATTTTACATTATGTAATGTCTGCTTCTCTTGTCTGTCCTTGCTTTATTTCAGACTGCCTGCTTGTATTATTTCAATCCAAATAATGGCCACAGGAATAAGGGGCGGCATGGTGGCACAGTGGTTAGCACTGCTGCCTCACAGCGTCAGAGACCCAGGTTCAATTCCCGACTCAGGTGACTGACTGTGTGGAGTTTGCACATTCTCCCCGTGTCTGCGTGGGTTTCCTCCGGGTGCTCCGGTTTCCTCCCACAGCCCAAAGATGTATAGATCAGGTGAATTGGCCATGCTAAATTGCCTGTAGTGTTAGTTAAAAGGGTAAATGTAGGGGAATGGGTGGATTGCGCTTCGGCAGGTCGGTGTGGACTTGTTGGGTCGAAGGGC
This sequence comes from Chiloscyllium punctatum, assembly GCF_047496795.1. Taxonomy (NCBI): domain Eukaryota; kingdom Metazoa; phylum Chordata; class Chondrichthyes; order Orectolobiformes; family Hemiscylliidae; genus Chiloscyllium; species Chiloscyllium punctatum. The sequence goes on from NC_092758.1 coordinate 14,862,897, forward strand.
CTGTTTCCACACTGTAAGTAAAATATAATCTAAACATGATGTTCTGCTTAACCCGCACTGAGAGGTCAAAGGTTGTTGAGACAACTGTGAACAACATGCTTATCAATGAATCAGAAGGTTGTAGGTCGACATACAAACTGTGTTGAACCAAAGTTGACAAATTGCATACATTACTGAGAGAGTACTGTCCTGTCAGAAGAGCTTCCCAGAGTGCAGTACTGCCCTCCAACAGTGCAACTATCCTTTGATATTGCACATCATCATTGCCTTCCAATAATGCAGCTCGCCTTCATTAATGGCTGTACAACAGTGCAGCACTCACTCACTACTAACCCTCGGACAGTGCAGCATTCGCTCAGTCCTGGCCCTCTGACAGCGCGGCACTCCCTCAGTCCTGACCCTCCGACAGTGCAGCACTCCCTCAGTACTGACCCTATGACACTGCAGCACTCCCTCAGTCCTGACCCTCTGACAGTGTGGTGCTCCCTCAATACTGACCCTCTGACAGTGCAGCATTACCTCAGTACTGACCCTCTGACAGTGCAGCACTCCCTCAGTACTGACCCTCTGGCAGTGCAGCACTCCCTCAGTACTGACCCTCCGACAGTGTGGCACTCTTTCAGTCCTGAATCTCTGCCAGTGCAGTGCTCACTCAGTACTGACCCCCTATCAGTGCAGTGCTCCCTCAGTACTGACCCTCTGCCAGTGCAATGCTCTCTCGGTGCTAGATAAATTGCTCAGATCTTTATAACTGACTCAATTGCTCGTAAATATGGGCAGACAGATTGGCGGATGGACTGAAATGTATGTGAAGCATGAAAAATTCCCTCTCATAAAATGACAAACAGATGGCTGATAGAATGTCAGATTATTGCTTCAACCATTAAATTGATTATTTTGTGTTGAATTGTAACAGTGATTTTTAATGTCATCTGCTCCTCTCACTGTCAAAGGATGTCACCTTGATTCCTCATGGAAGGCATCTTTTTCGTCAGAAATTCCTGTGTGTTTTTAAAAATTCCTTCATCGTATATAGACATTGCTGGCTGGGCCAACATTTATTGCCCATCCCTAGTTGCATGTCCCTAGTTGCCCTTGAGAAGGTGGTGGTGAGCTATGTTTTTGACTGACTGTAGTCCATAGGCTGTCGACCCATAGTGCCATTGAGGAGGAAATTGCGGGAACTTGACCCAGCGACAGTGAAGGAACGGTGATATATTTCCAAGTCAGGATAGTGAGTGGCTTGGAGGGGAGCTTGCAGGTGGTGGTGTTCCCATGTATCAGTTATCCGTACCTTCTAAGTGGAAGTGTTTGTACATTGGAAGGTGCTGTCTGAGGAACCTCAGGGAGTTGCTGTAGGACATCTTGCCAATGTAGGGCATCTTGCCATGGTGCCACTCTGCATTGGTGATGAAGTGAGTGATTGTTGAAGGTAGCGGATGTGGTACCAGTTCAGGGGTTGCTTTGTCCTAGGTGGTGTTGAGGGGTTTTCGCATGTTGTTGGAGCTGTACTTATCCAAGCAAGTGCCTCCAACTTAATGTTGTGAATGAGGCAGGTTGTAGTGTGAAGCATTATGTGGCAAACTGTCCCAATAACCAATCTCCTGGTCCTATTGCAGCCATTACATGGTTTGGAACCAGATTGAACAACTGCAATTCCTAGTGCTGTTTTTGCATGGCTTTATTTATCTAAATCTTGAACCTACTGGGAGCGATTACGAAGGTTACTTGTGCTTGACTGAATGATTATATGGTTGAGAAAACCTTACAATTAAAAAAGTGATTTATAAACATGACACAAATGGGAGGATGAAATTTTAATAATGCCTAATTTTCAGCAATTTCAGTTTTGCGTTCTGTCATACCCTATTGATTCACTGACATGTTGATTTTTGCAAGTCTGAGGGTCAGACATCCTGTGGCACCTTCTCTATGGAATAATGGTAGAGAGGTCTTGCTGCATTGTACAGGACACTGGTGAGACTGTACTCAGAGTACTGCATGCAGTTTTGATCTCTTTGTTTCAGGATGGGTATACTTCATTGCAAGCAGTTCTGAAAAGTTTTACTGTATTGATTCCTGAGTGTCTTCTGAGGCAAGGTTGAGCAGATTGGGATGATACCCATTGGAATTCTGAAGAATGAAAGTTGTCTTATTGCAATAGGTATGATCCAGAGGCAGCATAGCACAGTAGATGCTAATGAAGGAAAATGTTTCCTTCATGAGACAATCTTGAACTAGGGATTCAAAATAAGAAGTCTCACCCTCATTGCTGGAAGGCAGCTTACCTGTAAGAGACAAACTTAAAGGGTTCAAAGGTCTCAGTCTACATTTTAACTGCAGCTACCTTGAAGCATGACATGTTGAAGACATTGTGCTACTGGATAGTTTGATGTTAGCCCAGACATTGAAGTGTTGATGACTATAATATATGTTTATATAATGAATTGTAATAAACGTCTTTTAAACCTTTCAATGCTTTGTCCATGTCTAATTCTTATGTTCGAAACAAAAACAGGAATTTCAAGAAAAGCTCAGTAGATCTGGCAGCATCTTTGAAGAGAAATCAGAGTTAATGCTCCTCAGAAGAAAATCTAATTCTTATCTTATTGAAGCTAACAGGTACAAATCCTTTGCTGGGCACATATCATGGTGGCAGATGTTGGTGAAGCATTGTGATAAACAATTGTTGTCCATTATATCCATGGCAGACATGTGGAAATCTCAATAAAGTTCAAAACTAGACAACAGCAGCGGAGATCAAAGCATCTGAACAATCAATATATTCAGTTTCTGTGAGTAGAAATCTGCAGATTAATCAGCCAGGAATCAGACTTACTGCCTTTCTGCTTTAAGTACTCTCATGCCAGAATCTCTGTCTCTGCTTAAATAAACACGCAGCGACAGATTTCTTTTCTGGCAAAAGGAAAAAAAAATGGCAGTCAAAAAACTTCTTGCGGCATGAAAAGTTAAAAAAAAAAGTCAAATGGCTTCATGCAGCATTACAAGTCAAAGCAGCAGTCAGAGGTTACTCTCACCTTTAATATAGAGTGCTCCGGCACAGGGTGTGGCATTTTAGGATACTGGAAGCTTGTTTTGTTCAAATAAGAAAGCTTACCTGCATGCAGAGGTTAGTTGGTTCTGCCTTTAAGTCATTCCAATTCAGCACCAAGGCAGAGGGACGTTTGCCTAACCACAATCCTTTATCTGAAATTTTCAAATTCCGAAATTCAAATAGCTCAGAAATCCAAAATTCTTTCTGTGGAATGTGGAGCGCCATTTTGGCGTGCGAATAGGTGATCCATCTCCACACCCCACTCAAACTACATCACTCACGTGCGATGTGGTGGCATGGCCCAGCAGTGGCAGGCGTCAATTGTGTCTCAGAGCCCGTACTATTCACACGTGAGTCTGCTGTTGGATAGCATTTTTTTTTGATTTCACTGTGAAAATGTCATTTCTTCCGAGATCCGAAAAATTCCGAATTCTGAAAAACGACTGGCCCCAAGGATTTCAGCTAAAGGATTGTGTGCCTGTATCATCACTCCTCATGTAGTGTGCACACCGTCTCATAGCTGAAAGCTGCTACCTGTATTACTTAAAGAAACAGCCCGGAAGTAATTCAAATCCATTCACTGAACTGCAACAGCGAGAAATAAAATGAAATGGAAGCAAAAGCTGAAAACATAAAATAAGGGTGAGGCAAAATAATTTAAAGAGCAATACTTCTTATTTCTAAAACAAACCAAATGACATCAGCAAGAAGTAGAAAGCAAACATTTTATTGTGGATTGATAAGCATATGATATATTTGGTGATTTACATTTAGCTAAGCAACTTTTATTTTGCAAATCAAATGATAAATGATCCAAAGAGGAGACCTATGAATCGCTTACTTGCTCTTGACAACTAAGGGGGTTGCAGAATGAATTCGTCGGATTTTCCCACCGAGGGTCAGAAAGATCCAGAAAAGGTCAGGAGGGGACTCAAAGGCCAGCTCAAAGTAAGAATTAACTTCAGGATTGCTCTGCCTCAGAGGGCAGTGGAGGCCCAGTCTCTGGATTCGCCTAAGAAAGAGTTGGATAGAGCTCTCAAGGATAGTGGAATCAAGGGTTTATGGGGATAAGGCAGGAACAGGATACTGATTGAGGGTGATCAGCCATGATCATAATGAATGGTGGTGCAGGCTCGAAGGGCAGAATGGCCTACTCCTGCACCTATTGTCTATTGATTAGCAACTTATTATCCAGACAGGAATCCCAAGAGGCTGTTGATGAGTTAATTCCATGATGCTGTAACAGAGGGTGTGAGCATGAATTTCTGAAGAGGGATTGTCAGAGGGTTTCATGGAATCAGTAATTGCTTCCACACCCGTTAGCGTCTTCTGGGTGAGAAAGGTAGCCATAGCATTACTTGACGTTAAAAGTCAGCACAACATCATCATGACAGGCCAATAATAATGACTTGCTATCGGTGCAGTTAACACGATTGCTCCAGTCAGCAAGGTACACCAAGTGCACAAGATCTGTGGCAGATGTGGTTTTGTTGCACACACTCAAAAGTTGACCAGCTTTTTTCAAATATACCAAGCATGTGTCACCAAAGGACATTGGAGAAGTGTAAGAAATCCAGTTGCAAAGGCCAAGCCAACCACCACTGCGCCCCCCCCCCCCACCCCCACGCACCACCCCTCGCCCACCCCCTTGGCTAAATCACAAGGGAGTGCGGAGACAGTATGACAACACAAGTAAGTCTTAAGAACATGTACAAATGTAAGCTAATGTTGAAGTCTAATGAGCAAGCTTCCCACTTTGTTAACAATAACATACTCTGTTGATGGTATAAGGTGATCAGAAGCTTTTGCAACCAGGAGTAGAAAGTATCCGGAAAAAGTAAGAAACATATGAAAAAAATTAAAACTGACACATCATAGAATCCTACAATGTGGAAACAGGCCTTTCAGCCCATCGATTCCATACTGACCCTCTGAATAGCACCCCATCCAGAGACACCGCCCAACCCAGTGATATCATTGTATAGGAACACTCTCCCAAATAAAACAGTGAAATTGTTTGGGGATAGCAAGGATGTTTAAGACTGAGATTGCTCACCCATTCATGTTCTCATACAGCCCGCTATTGCAGTGGTGTGTGCTGTCATCTTCAACTGACAGCTTCCTGACTGGAACATGGTGGTTGCTCCTTCAATGTTGCTGCTTACATGTTTAGGAGGTCTCTTGGACCCTGTACCACCTAAGCTGCCACTTTAGGTCCTCACCACCTTCTTGAGAGCATTTAAGGATGGGGAATGGATAATATCCTTTAAACATTGCCTGAACTGGTCTCTCTATCTTTGTAGTGCCCCTCCCCCCATAGCCTGCAGGATTTCAGAGTGCACATCTTTGATGAGCTGATGGCTAGTGCAAAGTTATAATGTAGTGAGACTTTTATAAAACTGATCCCATGAATGGCAAAGTGAAAATTGCCATTAAACCCCAGCGGTGATAGCGATAAAGGAATTAGCCAGATGATCAGAATAACTCCCCAACACAACCTGTGGTTCACCTGCTGAATCTTTTATTTAAATTTGAGACCTTGACAGGACCTTAGTTTAATATCTCAGCTGGAAGATGATGCATTTGTTAGTGCAATGAGCCTGCAGTTTGATTTCTCCAACAATATAGTATTGTCTCATTTACTGACCCTCTGACAGTGCAGCATTGCCTCGGTTCTGACCCTCTGAGAGTGCGGCACTCCCTCAGTACTGACCCTCTGACAGTGCAGCACTCCTTCAGTACTGACCCTCTGACAGTGCAGCACTCCCTCAGTGCTGACCCTCTGATAGTGCAGCTCTTCCTCAGTACTGACATTCTGACAGTGCAGCACTCCCTTAGTGCTGACCCTCTGACAGTGCAGCACTCCCTCAGCACTGACCCTTCAACAGTGCAGCACTCCCTCAGTGCTGACCCTCTGAGAGTGCAGCACCCCCTCAGCACTGACCCTTCAACAGTGCAGCACTCCCTCAGTACTGACCCTCTGACAGTGCAGATCTCCCTCAGTACTGACCCTCTGACAGTGTAACACTCCCTCAGTACTGACCCTCTGACAGTGCAGCACTCCCTCAGTACTGACCCTCTGACAGTGCAGCACTCCCTCAGTACTGACCCTCTGACAGTGTAACACTCCCTCAGTACTGACCCTCTGACAGTGCAGCACTCCCTCAGTACTGACCCTCTGACAGTGCGGCACTCCCTCAGTACTGACCCTCTGACAGTGCAGCACTCCTTCAGTACTGACCCTCTGACAGTGCAGCACTCCCTCAGTGCTGACCCTCTGATAGTGCAGCTCTTCCTCAGTACTGACATTCTGACAGTGCAGCACTCCCTCAGTGCTGACCCTCTGACAGTGCAGCACCCCCTCAGCACTGACCCTTCAACAGTGCAGCACTCCCTCAGTGCTGACCCTCTGACAGTGCAGCACCCCCTCAGCACTGACCCTTCAACAGTGCAGCACTCCCTCAGTACTGACCCTCTGACAGTACAGCACTCCCTCAGTACTGACCCTCTGACAGTGCAGCACTCCCTCAGTACTGACCCTCTGACAGTGCAGCACTCCCTCAGTACTGACCCTCTGACAGTGCAGCACTCCCTCAGTACTGACCCTCTGACAGTGTAACACTCCCTCAGTACTGACCCTCTGACAGTGCAGCACTCCCTCAGTACTGACCCACTGACAGTGCAGCACTCCCTCAGTACTGACCCTCTGACAGTGCAGCACTCCCTCAGTACTGACCCTCTGACAGTGCAGCACTCCCTCAGTACTGACCCTCTGACAGTGCAGCACTCCCTCTGAACTGACCCTCTGACAGTGCAGCACTCCCTCAGCACTGACCCTTCAACAGTGCAGCACTCCCTCAGCACTGACCCTTCAACAGTGCAGCACTCCCTCAGTACTGACCCTCTGACAGTGCAGCACTCCCTCAGTACTGACCCTCTTACAGTGTAACACTCCCTCAGTACTGACCCTCTGACAGTGCAGCACTCCCTCAGCACTGACCCTTCAACAGTGCAGCACTCCCTCAGCACTGACCCTTCAACAGTGCAGCACTCCCTCAGTACTGACCCTCTGACAGTGCAGCACTCCCTCAGTACTGACCCTCTGACAGTGTAACACTCCCTCAGTACTGACCCTCTGACAGTGCAGCACTCCCTCAGTACTGACCCTCTGACAGTGTAACACTCCCTCAGTACTGACCCACTGACAGTGCAGCACTCCCTCAGTACTGACCCTCTGACAGTGCAGCACTCCCTCAGTACTGACCCTCTGACAGTGCAGCACTCCCTCAGTACTGACCCTCTGACAGTGTAACCCTCCCTCAGTACTGACCCTCTGACAGTGCAGCACTCCCTCAGTACTGACCCTCTGACAGTGCGGCACTCCCTCAGTACTGACCCTCTGACAGTGCAGCACTCCTTCAGTACTGACCCTCTGACAGTGCAGCACTCCCTCAGTGCTGACCCTCTGATAGTGCAGCTCTTCCTCAGTACTGATATTCTGACAGTGCAGCACTCCCTCGGTGCTGACCCTCTGACAGTGCAGCACCCCCTCAGCACTGACCCTTCAACAGTGCAGCACTCCCTCAGTGCTGACCCTCTGACAGTGCAGCACCCCCTCAGCACTGACCCTTCAACAGTGCAGCACTCCCTCAGTACTGACCCTCTGACAGTACAGCACTCCCTCAGTACTGACCCTCTGACAGTGCAGCACTCCCTCAGTACTGACCCTCTGACAGTGCAGCACTCCCTCAGTACTGACCCTCTGACAGTGCAGCACTCCCTCAGTACTGACCCTCTGACAGTGTAACACTCCCTCAGTACTGACCCTCTGACAGTGCAGCACTCCCTCAGTACTGACCCTCTGACAGTGTAACACTCCCTCAGTACTGACCCACTGACAGTGCAGCACTCCCTCAGTACTGACCCTCTGACAGTGCAGCACTCCCTCAGTACTGACCCTCTGACAGTGCAGCACTCCCTCTGAACTGACCCTCTGACAGTGCAGCACTCCCTCAGCACTGACCCTTCAACAGTGCAGCACTCCCTCAGCACTGACCCTTCAACAGTGCAGCACTCCCTCAGTACTGACCCTCTGACAGTGCAGCACTCCCTCAGTACTGACCCTCTTACAGTGTAACACTCCCTCAGTACTGACCCTCTGACAGTGCAGCACTCCCTCAGCACTGACCCTTCAACAGTGCAGCACTCCCTCAGTACTGACCCTCTGACAGTGCAGCACTCCCTCTGTACTGACCCTCTGACAGTGCAGCACTCCCTCAGTACTGACCCTCTTACAGTGTAACACTCCCTCAGTACTGACCCTCTGACAGTGCAGCACTCCCTCAGCACTGACCCTTCAACAGTGCAGCACTCCCTCAGCACTGACCCTTCAACAGTGCAGCACTCCCTCAGTACTGACCCTCTGACAGTGCAGCACTCCCTCAGCACTGACCCTTCAACAGTGCAGCACTCCCTCAGCACTGACCCTTCAACAGTGCAGCACTCCCTCAGTACTGACCCTCTGACAGTGCAGCACTCCCTCAGTACTGACCCTCTGACAGTGCAGCACTCCCTCAGTACTGTGTTGTGAAATCAGTCTTGACATTGTGCTCGAGTTTCTCAAGTTGGACATGAAGACACTAATGTACTTAATGTCTCCGAGAGCACACCACTGTGTCATGACCAACAATGAACAGGAAAAAAGAAAATTGCTTCTGAGAATTTCACCAAAGTTTAATGGAGATTTTTTTAGTTCACTAGTAAAGCTGCTGTGGATTGATGTGATAATTCGATGACATCATTACTTTAGCAAGAAGCACAAGCTATATCGCTGTTTCCCAGTTAATGAATTTCTCTGTTTTGGAGTCATAATCACAATTTTATTTTTAATGTGCTTGTAACTAATTGGAAAAATCCAGTTCTCATCACCTCTGTGCTCCAGTCCAGTCATGCATTTGAATTTGCAAATTCAACAGAGCCTGAGGAATGAATATCTCCCACTAACCAAGCAAAATCATGTTGGTGTACATTTCTGCACAGCAAGATCCCATTGCACAGCAATGAGTTTCCCATCTGTTTTATTTCCGCAATCAGCCATGATTGGATTGAGTGCTGGGTATGGCTCAAGGGGCTGAATGGCCTCCTCCTGTTCCTATGCTGTTGGTTGCCGTCGGAATGTTGTCTCAACATCCAGTATCCAGGGATCATTCAGGGACGAGTGGGCCACGTGGGAGGGTGGAAGGAAATCTCAGGATGCTTTGAGCATTACAAATTTCCTGCCAGCAGAAACATACAAGGCAGAGTTTTAATGGACTGAAGCTTTATTGGAAGTGAGTTGCTTTGGCCAAGCTACAACAGTAGGTTATAATTTACAATCTCAGTGTAATAGCTGAGTTAACTGCAGTTATTCTGAAGGCAATGCCAAGCTAACCTGACCTTAACCTCGAGAACACTGGAGATTTGCCATTTTAATCAATTAAGTAAAGGTAACACTGGAGGAAATTGTTCCCTTTAAGAAGGACCACTGAAATTAATCTAACCCCATGGTGTGCACATTCTCTCTGCACCTCTCCCTTTTGAAAACCTCTCTCCTCTCTATGTCCTTGTGTGTGTAACTTTGACTTTAACTCTCTCTGACATTTCCTTCACACAAAATCTTGCTTCCTAATAACTCTTAATCTCTGTGTCTCTTTTACAATGTCTGTCTGTGTTTTTCTCAAGATTTTAATTCCCTCTCGTTCTGTATCGGTTTTGTCTTTCACTCAAATTTGCTCTTTTATTATTTCTCTGTATCATTTTACTGGCTTTTGTCTAACTCTCTTACTTTGTCTTACTTTCCCATCCCTTGCTGTTTGCTTTTCACTGTTTCTGTCTGAATGCATCCTCCCTCTTTTTCTGTCCTCTGTCTTCTATATGTCTTCCAACTGTCTCTCTCTTCTCTCTTTCCACTTTCCTCTCTTTGTCCCTCTCCTTTCTCTGCATGTGTTTTGCTCCGTTTCTGCTCTCAATCTCTGTTTTCCTTCCTTTGTCTCTCTCTCTCTTTTTCCCTTGCTCCATCTCTTGGTGATCTCTCTTTATCTCTCTTGTCATTCTCTGCTTCCCTTGTTCTACCTTTTCACACTCTCTCTCTTTCCCTCTCTCTGTCTCTTCCCTATTGATGTCCCTTGCTATCTTTCTACGCTGTCTCACTATCACTGTTAAAAATCACACAAAACCCCCAGGTTATAGTCCAACAAGTTTATTTGGACTATAACCTGGTGTTGTGTGATTTTTAACTTTGTACACCCCAGTCCAACACCGGCATCTCCAAATCTCTCTAACACTGAGTATCTCTCTCTCTCGCTGACCAGAGAGGCTATGCCATTATGATGTGCTATTCAGGGCCAGGGCCTCTCAGCTCTGGGCCTCACTATAGCCTTGGTTCAAACATGGACAAACAAAATGAATTCCAGAAGTGAGGGGAGAGTAACAGTTCTTGGCTGCATTCAACATTGTATGGGATCTGGAGCCCTCGTAAAACTGGAATCAGTGGATATTGGGGGCAAACTCTCCCCTGGTTGGACTAATGCCTAACACATAGAAAGATGGTTGGGGCCGTTGGAGGTCAGTCATTTCAGCTCCAGAACATCTCTACAGGATTTTCTCAGGGTAGTGTCCTAGGCCCAACCATCTTTAACTGCTTCATTATAATGTCAGAAGTTGGGCTATTCATCAATGATAGCACAATATTCAGCACCATTCCTAACTCCTCAGGTACTGAAACAGTTATTTTCAAATGGAGCCAGATCTGGTCAATCTCCAGGATTGGGCTGAAATGTGGTGAATACCATTCATGCTACACAATTACCAGGCGATGATCATCTCCAATGATAGACAATCTGACCACTGTCTCTTGACATTCAGTTGTGTTATCATCACTGAATTCCCCCACTATCAACATCCTGGGGGTTGCCATTGACCAGAAACACAAGGCTTGTCACATACAGTGGTTCCAGGAACATGGTCAGAGGCTCCGAATACTGTGGCGAGTAGCTCAGCGCCTACTTTCCAAAGCCTGTCCATCATCTACAAGGTATACATCAGGAGTGTGATGGAGTATTCCCCACTTGCCTGGATGAGAGCAGCCCCAACAACACTCAAATCCTGACATCATCCAGGACAAAGCAGCCCAATTGATTGACACCACATCCACTTGTGGATTCTGAGAGTGTCCTGAGAGAACTGTGACCCTCATGCTCCCTACTCAAGCCTAATTACCCCCCAGGAGGGGAATTGAGTACAACAGTAGGAAAGTCCACTTTAGTGACCCAGGTCATTATTGTGATCATGTATGGAATTCTGTGTACAAGTCTCAGCGTACATGTGTCCTCATTTACAAAAGGTTGGAAGTGAGGTAGTTCAGTGAAGCTTTACTAAATCAAAACCTTATGTCGGAAGGTTGGAATGGCTCCGCCTGTATCCATTGGAGTTTGATGAGTAAGAGGTAACTTGCTTGAAACATATGAGACCCTGGGGCGTCTTGAAAGAGTGAATTTGAAAAGATAGTTCCTCAGAGTCATAGTCATAGAGTCATAGAGATGTACAGCATGGAAACAGACCCTTTGGTCCAACCTGTCCATGCCGACCAGATGTTCCAACCCAATCTAGTCCCACCTGCCAGTACCCGGCCCATATCCCTCCAAATCCTTCCTATTCATATACCCTCCAAATGCCTCTTAAATGTTGCAATTGTACTATCCTCCACCACATCCTCTGACAGCTCATTCCAAACACGTACCACCTTCTGCGTGAAAAAGTTGCCCCTTAGGTCTCTTTTATATCTTTCCCCTCTCACCCTAAACCTATGCCCTCTAGTTCTGGACTCCCCGGCCCCAGGGAAAAGACTTTGTCTATTTACCCTATCCATGCCCCTCATAATTTTGTAAACCTCTATAAGGTCACCCTGCAGCCGCTGACGCTCCAGGGAAAACAGCCCCAGCCTATTCAGCCTCTCCCTGTAGCTCAAATCCTCCAACCCTGGCAACATCCTTGTAAATCTTTTCTGAACCCTTTCAAGTTTCACAACATCTTTCCGAAAGGAAGGAGACCAGAATTACATGCAATATTCCAAAGTGGCCTAACCAATGATTCTGTGTTGTGAACTTTGCCCAACAGTTCCTCCAAGATTAGTTGTGAAATTCACTGTTTGTTAATTTTCCCAGACACACTCCAATGTCCAGCGACACATGAATTCAAAAACAGCAAAGGGAGTAACTGTGCAGGTTCTCTCTCTCTCTCTCTCCTGCACTGTCCTCACCATGCGGCACGGTGGCACAGTGGTTAGCACTGCTGCCTCACAGCGCCAGGGACCCGGGTTCAATTCCCACCTCGGGCGACTGACTGTGTGGAGTTTGCACGTTCTCCCCGTGTCTGCGTGGGTTTCCTCTGGGTGCTCCGGTTTCCTCCCACAGTCCAAAGATGTGCAGGTCAGGTGAATTGGCCATGCTAAATTGCCCGCAGTGTTAGGTAAGGGGTAGATGTAGGGGTATGGGTGGGTTGCGCTTCGGCGGGTCGGTGTGGACTTGTTGGGCCGAAGGGCCTGTTTCCACACTGTACGTAATCTAATGTGCTTCCTTTGCCTGTTCTTCTCCCTTTTAAAACTGCTGTTGTTTTGACTTTTTTTTCCCCAAAATTCCAAAACAATGCAACAGCATATAAAACAGTGGTTGCTGCTCCTGGAATCCGAGGAAATTACCTCCAACACCTAAAATACCTCAAAAAAAAAGGAGCAGCTCTTACAGCCAGAAATGTTTCCCGTCCTCCATCTTGGATTACCCAGAATCCTCTTGTGGAAGAATCTAGAACTAGAGGTCACTATTTATAAACAAGAGGTCACCCATTTCACTCCAGAGAGAGCAAAATGTTGTTCTCACAGGGAGTCATGACTCTTTAGAACTCTCTTCCTCAAAAGGTAGTAGAAGCAATCTTCGAATATCGTCAAGGTAGATAGATTGTTGCTGAGCAAAGGGGGTGAGGTCACTGCGTACAGGAAGGAATGTAGAGTTAATCATATCATATCAGCCATGATCATAGAAATATACAAACGTGCAAACATAGAAAATAGGAGGAGGAGTAGGCCATTCAGCCCATCGAGCCTGCTCTGCCATTCAATATGATTATGGCTGATCATTAGGCTTGTTCCCACTTTCACCCCATTACCCTTTGATCTCTGACAACTATATCTGTTCACCTCAACATGGAGGAGTGCTCAGGTCTGCACAACAGGTTAGAAATAAACCAGGTCGAGGCCAGCAGGTAGCTCATACCAAATGGTAAAGCATGCTTGAGAGTGCAAAAATGTTTAAGTGTTGAATCATAGGAGACAACACAGGAAGGAGATTCCTGTGTATCCTCCCCTATCCCTTAATGAATCTTCCATGAAGGATTTCAGTTCATTGAGTGATATGTTGCAGATACTGACTGGTAACAGTCGGAAGGCGACAGTGCTGAGTTACACTATCTGTTCCCCCTTATTCTCCAATCTAACCAAGGTGCGATTCAACTTACAGGAGCTGAAATTTCTATCACATTCAACACAGTATTCTCTGCTCGAAAGAAAATAACCCAAGCTTATCCAGCCTCTCCTTATGGCTCAACTGCTCCATTCCAGGTGACATCTGGGCAAACCCCCACTGAATCCCCTCCAGTTCAATCATCGTGCTTAGATTTCCAAAAGGTATTTGATTAAGGGGTCACATCAAAGGTTACAATGGAGATGAAAGCTCATGGTGTAGAGAGTAGCATGGATAGATGGTTGGTTGATCACCAGGAGGCAGAGAGTGGACATAATTGGGTCTTTTCCTTATTGAAAAAATGCAGTGAGTACATAGAACAAAGAACATAGAAAAATACAGCGCAGTACAGGCCCTTTGGCCCTCGATGTTGCGCCGATCCAAGCCCACCTAACCCACACTAGCCCACTATCTTCCATATGCCTATCCAATGCCCGTTTAAATGCCCATAAAGAGGGAGAGTCCACCACTGCTACTGGCAGGGCATTCCATGAACTCACGACTCGCTGAGTAAAGAATCTACCCCTAACATCTGTCCTATACCTACCACCCCTTAATTTAAAGCTATGCCCCCTCGTAATAGCTGACTCCATACGTGGAAAAAGGTTCTCATGGTCAACCCTATCTAAACCCCTAATCATCTTGTACACCTCCATCAAGTCAACCCTAAACCTTCTTTTCTCCAATGAAAACAGCCCCAAGTGCCTCAGCCTTTCCTCATATGATCTTCCTACCATAACAGGCAACATCCTGGTAAACCTCCTCTGCACCCGTTCCAGTGCCTCCACATCCTTCCTATAGTATGGCGACCAAAATTGCACTCAATACTCCAGATGCGGCCGCACCAGAGTCTTATACATCTGCAACATGACCTCAGGACTCTGGAGCTCAATTCCTCTACCAATAAAAGCCAGTACGCCATATGCCTTCTTCACTGCACTATTTACCTGGGTGGCAACTTTCAGAGATCTGTGTACATGGTCACTACCACACTACCAAGTATCCGACCATTAGCCCATCTTTTTGTTACTCATACCAAAGTGAATCACCTCACACTTAGCTACATTGGACTCCATTTGCCACCTTTCTGCCCAGCTCTGCAGCTTATCTATATCCTGCTGTAACCTGACACATCCTTCCTCACTGTCAACAACTCCACTGACTTTCATATCATCCGCAAACTTGCTCACCCAACCTTCTAGCCCCTCCTCCAGGTCATTTATAAAAATGACAAACAGCAATGGTCCCAAAACAGATCCTTGCGGAACACCGCTAGTAACTGCACTCCAAGATGAACCTTTACCATCAACTACTACCCTCTGTCTTCTTCCAGCCAGCCAATTCCTAATCCAAACCTCCAACTCACCCTCAATGTCATACCTCCGTATTTTTTGCAGTAGCCTACCATGGGGACCTCAATTGTTTACAACTTATACAAATGTTTCAGCTGAAGGGATGGAAGCTATGATCGCCAAACTCCCTGATGAAGGGCTTATGCCTGAAACATTGACTCTCCTGCTCCTCGCATGCTGCCTGACCTGCTGTGCTTTCCAAGCACCACACTATTTGACATTGCTGACAACACAAAGCCAGGTAGGACAATGAGTTGTGACGATGACACAAGGGTGACAAGATAATCAACAGAAATATTCCCAAAGAACTGCAGATGCTGGAAATCAGAAACAGAAACAGAAATTGTTTGGAAAAAATCTCAGCAGGTCTGGCAATACCTGTGGAGAGAAAGCAGAGGTAACACACACCCAGTCACAGATGCAACGACAAAAGATTGGCAGGAGGTCAGATACAATGACCCCCTTCTCTATCCAGCGCTTGCACTTGTTAATGGTCACCTGGGCCAAGCTGAGAGCAGACAAGAAACATTGATCTGCCCATTCCTCTGTGTGTGAGTGACCAGAGAGTGGAACAGGGGTCTGAGATGGTACCAAAAATCTGGAAGCAGACTCCTGAAGAAATAGTAATGGAAAAGGTTTGCAGTCTGCACCCAAGGGCACATGGAAATCAGATCCCTTGAGGCTACAGAAAATACTGGTGACCTGGGGATCCATGAAGCATTTTAATTGCCTTTTGCTTGGGACTTCCTTCATTGCCAAGTCCCCAGTGATAAAGAAAAGCACTCGTACACAGAGAGGTTTCCACCAGGACGGACGTCATAGCATATGGACAACTGACAAGGCTGAGAAAATGGCAGCCTGTCCAGGGAGCCCCTCAATACAGAGTGGGAGACTAGCTTTACGGTTCAGGGTTCTGATTGGAATTTAAATGACATGAATCGACACGATAGGGTTTAAACTTATGTCTCTAGCGCATTGGCCTGGAGTCTCTAGATTGACTAGATTAGTGACATTATCATTAGACCACTATTGTCTCTAAAACTGAGTGCAGTCTGGAGCATGGTCCTGGAAAAGGTGGTGGATGCAGATTCAGTCATTGCCTTTAAAGAGTTGGAGACTCTTGGAGGGGAAACTGATTGTGGGGCTATTAGAACAGAGTAGAGCAGTAAGAACAAATCAGGCAATTCATTCAAAGACGCAGATGGCCTGGGAATCCGTGGGTTACCTTAATGGTCTATTGTATGACACTCCCTTCATGCCAGATGTCCAAAGGGCAGGATTCTCATACTGCCGTGTTGGGCTGAATGGCCTCCTTCTGTCCTGTGACTCTCCATTCATCTGCTGTTCGGGGACTCTGCAAAGTATTCGAGCAAGGGTAGAGCCACCATTTCACAGGATTAACACCAGGTGTCAGTAACTCACTGTTCAAAACCTCCAACACCAGCATCAACGAATCTGCAGTGAGATATTGATTGGCCTCCATAAGTGCAGCAAGCCAGCCGCTTTCCTTCAGTACGCTGCTCAACCTGTTTGCAAAATCTTGGCATCTCTTCAGCAACAGGAGCAGAAAATGCTGGAAAATCACAGACGGGCAGACTGAATCTGAGCAGGAGAGGAAAGGCATGACAAATGTTAATCGTCATCTCACTGCTGCATCTCTACAGTGCAACCTCAGATTTGTCTTTGCAGATTTTCTGTGCTCCTTGAATATCTTGGTCTATATTTTCTCATTACTGCCATATTGCTTTATGACGTTAATCATGATTAAAGTGGGATGGATACAGACAGTGAAAGAAGTTTGCAATGAGTATTAGGCAGTTCAGTTACAGTAAGTTTTTTTTCTTAATCTGCAGTGATTCGAACTGATGCTGTTTTCTGAATCATAGAATCGCAGAATAGTTCTTTTCATCTTTTTCCTTCCTCTCTCGTGGATTGGGGCTGCTGTAGGAAAGACCAGGCCTTATTCCTGTCTCTAATTGCCCTTTAGCTGAGTGGATTTCAGGGGAAGGTTAAGGGTCAACCACATTACTGTGGGGCTGGAGTTGCATGTAGATCAGCCTGGCTAAAGATGGCAGATTTTCTTCCTTAAAAGACATTAGTCTTTATCCTTCTACCCTTTCTAGAAGGCAGTCAGGGCAGGAAAGCTTCCTGATCAGCCAGAACAGTTTGCTGGCTACAGTGCAATAGCCTCCCCACGTTAAAGGATTCCACATGCAGATTCTCACCATGAGCTCAACATTCTTGCTCCAAGGGAGTACTGCAGATGTAAGTATGGATGTGTGTATGTGCACATGCATATAAACACACACACACACACAACAATCATTCACCAAACAGACACAAACACACACACAGGCAACAAACATTCACCACACACACACACACACACACTACACTAACACATACACTACACTGATACAGACACACATATTTCACACACCTCATAGACACACACTACACTGACACACACACCACACAGAGACACACATCCAACACAACACAGACATGCGCACACATTACACAGAGACACACAGACAAATCACTCAGACACACACACACATATCAAACACAACACAGACACACACACACATCACACAGTACTCAGATACACACACATTACACAGACACCGATACACATTACACAGACACAGACACAAACACAGACCCACATCACAAACTACACAGACACAGATACACACATACAGGCACATAAGACACAAATATGCACATACCACACACATATGCACACACACCATACGCGCACACACATACACCACACACACCAAACTTACACGCACACAACACACTCAACAGACAGACAAACACATCAGACACTGTGCAGGTACACACACAGACCACACAGGCACTACACACACACCCCACAGACACACACACACACCACACACATCATATACATACACACACGCACACACACACACCACACCACATAGACACAAACACACATGTGTCTCACATAGACATCACACACACACCTTGTTCAAACAAATACACTCCACAAGGGCACATCACACATAAACCATGCACATGTACTCCACACACACACACACACACCATAGACACACATGAAACACACACACACCATGCACATATACATATGTAATTTGCATGAAGGATGTGGGAAGCAGGTTTCCCACCATCATATTTTCTTTCCAGGGTGTTAGGTTCACTGGGACATTGAGCTAATTGTGACCATGACTGTCAGTCAACCAGGCATTCTCTTAATCTATATCCCCTCTATCCCAGCTCCCCTCTATCCTAGCATGATCCCTACATGTACCCACTACATACACAGTCAATGAACCATTAGCAAGTCAGGCAAGTATGGGAAATAATGGCCCTGAATAATCTTGTATTTTCTTGTGTTTTCTGTACAGTATGGAATCTCATGCGATTAGCTGGTGCAACACTGATTTTCTGTTCTGGAAAGGCAAAAACAATCCTACACAGTCTGAAAATATCAGAGTCACTTGGTTCAAGCTTCTGTGCTGATGTTTCTGAAGGAACGGTACCTTTTGTTTAATTCATTCAGGGAATGTGGGCATCTCTAGCTTGGCCATAGTTACTGCCCATCACTCTTTGCACTTGAGAAAGTGGTTCTGAGCTGGCTTTCTGACGCATTGCAGTCCCTGTTGTGTAGGTAGACCCACAATGGTATTCGGGAGAATGTTCTATGATTTTGACCCAGTGACACTGAAAGAACGGTGCTTCTATTTCCAAGTCAGGAAGGTGAGTGTCTTTGAGGGGAACTTGCAGATGGCAGTGTATCTGTTGCCCTTGTCGTTCATGATGGTACTGGTTGTGGGTTTGAAAGGTGCTGTCTAAGGAGCCTTGATGAATTTCTGCAGTGCATCTTGTTGATGATACACGGTGTTGCTACTGAGCATCGGTGGTGTCGGGAGTTGAATGTTTGGAGATGTGGTGTCACTAAAGTGGGCTGCCTTGTGTCAAGCTTCTTGAGTGTTGTTGTGTTATACTCACCCAGGTAATTGGAGAGCATTCCATCACATGCCTGACTTGTGCCTGGTAGATAGTGGATAGGCTTTGGGGATGTGGGAGCTCAGTTATTCACTGCAGAGTTTCCAGCATCAAGCCTGTTCTTGGAGACACAGTATTTGTACAGCTAGTCTGTTCAGTTTCCGGTGAATGTTGATGGGTCTGATTCAACATTGTTATTGGTCTTGAATAACAAGGGACGTGTTTAGATTCTCTTTTCTTTGGAGATGGCCATTACCTGGCAATGGTGTGTTACGTGAGTGCCACTTCCTAATTGTCATCCTACTCTTGAATATTTCACAAGCCTTGTCATATAAGAACACGGACTGCTTTAATATCTGAGGAGTCTTAAATGATACTAAATACAATCATCATCAAACATTGTCAGTTCTGACCTTACGGTGGAGGGAAGGCCATCAATGAAACAGCTGGAGATGGTTGGACGGAGGAAACTAGAACACCACCAGCTTCAAATTCCCCTCCAAGCCACTCACCATCCTATATATCACCATTCCTTCACTCTCACTGGGTCAGCATCCTGATATTCCTTCCTTAATGGCATTGAGGGTCAACCCACAGCGGGTGGATCGCAGTAGTTCAAGAAGTCAGCCCACCACCCTCTGGGTCGGCATTTATTGCCCGTCCCATGTTGCCCCTAAGAAAGTGGTGGTAAGTTACCTTCTTAAGCCACTGCAGTCCATGTGCTTTAGGTAAACTCACAATACCCTGTGGGTGGGGATTCCAGAATTTTAACCCAGCGACAATATAAACCTGACCTCTATCACAGCCAGCATTCCCTTGCTTCACCTTAGTCTCCGTCCCATTCTGCACCCATGGAGCTCTGGTTTTGCCTTCCTTGCTTTCCTTTCTTGTAGGAATATGTCTCAACTGTACCTGAACTATCTCTTTTTAAAGTTAGCCCATTATTCTATTACAACTATGCGCAGCTATCTTTGATTCCAGATTACCTACGTCATATGTATTCTCAGCACCCCCAGCTCCCCAATCCCCCCCTCACCACTCACTCAAGAAATGTAGCCTTCTCAAATTAGATATTTTTACTTGAGATTTCTCCTTGACCTGTCACACAGTTGGTGATGAAGCTGAGAATTTGGCTCAATCAGTACATGCCAGTGCCTCCTTCTATCCTTCAACGCGTACCTATCCATTTAACCTTCTATTCCTTTTTGCATCAACTTCCCCTGAAAGTCACCTCTGCTATCTGTCCCCATCACTCCCTGTATCAGTGCGGTTCCACATTCTCACCTCTCACTGGGTCAAGGAATGTCTTCAGAATGTCCTTTCTATTTTCCTGGGGACTGTCTTGTGTTGCTGACCTCTCCTGTTGTTTTACCTCACAAATGGGCACACACTCTCTCTCTCTCTCTCTCTATTTTCCAAATATTTCAATATCTTTCACAGCGTGAGAGATTTCTAGGTCATGGATTAGATTTCCACTCATTCTCGATCACCTTCTCAGTTCCGGTATCGTTGGTGTAAGTAAGTTTTGGGTCCTCTCAAAGCGCTTCTATATCCGACCACAGTAGAACAGCAAGGACTATTCCAAGTGTGGTCTAACCAAGTTCAGCATTATTTGTCTACTTTTCATTTACCTCCCAGTTGATATAAATCTCAGCATTTCATTGGCTGCTGCTTTTGATGATTTCTGCATTTGTACCACTCACAGGTCAGCACTGTGGCTCAGTGCTTAACGTTACTGCTTCAAGTGCCAGGGACCTAGGTTTGAATCGACCCTTTGGTGACTGTCTGAGTTTGCATGTTTTCCCTGTATCTGCATGCGGTTCCTCCAGGTCCTCTGGTTTCCTCTCACAGTACAAAGATGTGTAAATCAGGCGGATTGGCCATGCTAAACTGCCCGTAGTGTCCAGGGATGTGCAGACTATGTGGGTTAGCTGTGAGTAATGCAGTGGGATGTGCAGACTAGGTGGGTTAGCTGTGAGTAATGCAGTGGGCTGTGCAGACTAGGTGGGTTAGCTGTGAGTAATGCAGTGGGCTGTGCAGACTAGGTGGGTTAGCTGTGAGTAATGCAGTGGGATGTGCAGACTAGGTGGGTTAGCTGTGAGTAATGCAGTGGGATGTGCAGACTAGGTGGGTTAGCTGTGAGTAATGCAGTGGGATGTGCAGACTAGGTGGGTTAGCTGTGAGTAATGCAGTGGTGAGGGGTGGGATGCACTTTAGAGGATAGGTTGAGTGGACTGCTTCCACACTGCAGCAATTCTAGGACCCTTTTCTCCTGTGTCGCATTTACCTCCTTACTTCTACAAGAAATGGACAATCTCTTTATTTTTCTTTGAAAAACAATGGTGAAGATAGTACAGGATGTAGGTTTGCTCGCTGAGCTGGAAGGTTCATTTCCAGATGTTTTGTCACCCTACTAGGTAACATCTTCAGTGGGCCTCCAGGCAAAGTACTGCTCATAATTCCTGCTTTCTATTTATATGCTAGGGTTTCTTTGGGTTGGTGATATTTCCTGTTGTGATGTCATTTCCTATGGTGATGTCATTTCCTGTTGGAATGCCATGGATGTGTTGTCCCAGTCAAAGTGGTGTCCTTCTTTATCTGTATGTAAGGATACTAGTGAGAGAGGATCAACACATCCAACCTAGGTCAAGCCAAACAGAGACACACATGAGAATTCCTAGAAGCGTGGTCTTCCAACCCAAACTCTATCAACAAACACATCGAGTTAGACCCCCATCTATCAGCCCCTGAGGAAAAGAACAGGAAATGACTTCACCAACCCAAAGAAACCCAAACATATAAATAGAAAGCAGGAATTATCAGCAGAGCTTCGCCTGAGGCCCACTGAAGATGTTACCTAGTAGGGTGACGAAGCATCTGGAAATGAACCTTCCAGCTCAGTGAGCAAACCTATATCCAGAACCTCAACATGAGCTACAAATCTTCTTAAAACTTACTAGGAGGTAGTTCAGTTAGCTGGACAGCTGATTCTGTGATGCAGGGTCACACCATTAGTTCAGGTTCAAATCCTACACTGGCTGAGGTTACCATGAAGGATCTGCCTTCTCAACCTCACCCCTCACATGAGGTATGGTGACCCTCCATTTTCAACCACCACCAGTCACCTTCCTCTCTCTCAATGAAGAAATAGCCCATAGTCCTCGGTGACAGTCACGACTTTACCTCACAAAAATGTCATACGTATCCAGGTTGAAATCCAGTTGCCAATTATGTATCCATGCTGCCAGTCTATTCTTGGCTTTAGTTGCTGACACCCATCATCTCTAGCAGAGTGAAGGCTGTCATTTATTGGTACCCATATGCTCTCCTGCTTGAAGTGTGCATGCCTAATGTCTACTGTCTAGAACAAAGGTTGGGTCATTAGATTAGATTCCCTACAATGTGGAAACAGGCCCTTTGGCCCAACAAATCCACACCGACCCTCCGAAGAGTAACCTACCCAGTCCCATTTCCCTCTGACTATTGTACCTAACACTATGGGTAACTTAGCATGGCCAATTCACCTGACCTGCACATCTTTGGACTGTGGGAGGAAACTGGAGCACCCGGAGGAAACCCACGCAGACGCGGGGAGAATGTGCATACTCCACACAGACAATCACCCGAGGCTGGAATCAAACCTGGGACCTTGGTGCTGTGAGGCAGCAGTGCTAACCACTGAGCCACTGTGCATTATCACTTCAAACTCCCTATCAGTCAGAGTCTCAGATAATTTTGAAATCTCTGTTTCAAAGGATGGCGGAATTCTGCCCAAGGTATGTGTAATTCTGACAATGGGTTTGCACTAAAGGCTACTTAGGACATAAAGCACGCCCGTCAAAGCAGTTCAGCTCTGTATAAAATTGACTCATCTCCTTTTCCCAGGATCTTCAGTATTGAACGTGATTGATAAAACTTGCATATCTAAAAACAAAATAATTAACCTGGTAAAACATCCCAATTTGCTTCATTGGAGCATTATCAAACAACATTTGGCGTTGAGTCACATAAGGATATAGAACTGGTGACCAAAAGCTTGGTCAAAGAGGTGGATTTTAAAGAGGAGAGAGAGAGAGAGAAAATGGCAGAGAAATGTGTGAAGACATTCCAGGGTTTAGATCTCAGGAATTTTAATTCAAAATCAGACGGGAGTGATTAAAATCAGGGGGACCTATAAGATCAAAATTGCAGAAGCACAGGGATTTCAGAGTATTGTACAGAGTCAGAAAGGGTTGGAGACACATGGGAGAATCAAGCTGAGAATTTAATCAATCTGAAAAAAACTGTGCAGAGGTCGGTATTCCATCCCCAGGTCACCCTTTATTTACATACGCAGTAGACTGGCTGTCACAAGAGTGAGGAGACCCTGAATCTCCTGTTTATTTATTTTTTACTGGCAGTCTTCTGCTATTCCTTCATACCTCTGCCTGAATCTTGAAATAATTTCCAATTAATAAAAACACTTGGGTATAAACTTGAAGTACCATAACCTACAAGGCCCCAGACCACAAGGTGGAAAATGAGATTATCCAGATAGCTCTGGTCCTACCAGTACAGACATAGTAGACTTGATGGACTCTGAAATAATTGTAAGAAGCCAGTGTCCTGACATCAGATCACCCTTTATTTGCATATGCACAGTAAACTAGCAGTGGCCAGACAGCTCAGAGTCAGTTCCAAGACTGAGGAGACTCTCTGGATCTCCTGGTTATATCTGTCAGCCAGGTATCCCTGCTTGGCCCAGGCTAAACCAACCAGTCAAGGTTCTCATAGTCAATAAGATTCACCTGGTTCCAATCACTACAAAGTCCTTACAATTAACCAGATTGGGAGGAACCGTTCTCATTTGTTAAAGGTACAAGAACGAGAGGGCATAGATGTAAAGTAACCTGCAAAAGAAGCCAGGGTGAAATGAGGAAAAGCTTTTTCATGCAGCAAGTTGTTCGGGTGTGGAATGCACTGGAAATGTGGTGGAGGCGTGATCAATTGTTTCATCACTTGGAGAAAAATAATGTGTAATGATGTGGTGGAAGACGGGGGAAGCAGGGGATTGGTACGAGGTAATGACGCACATTTGATGAGCTGGTGCAGACATGATGGGCCAAATGATCTCTTTCTGCACTGTACCATTTCTGTGACTCTGTGTAGGCCAGTGGTTATGCAGAGGTAGAGAGTTGGGTAAATTAGCCTCATCATTATGGTTGTTACAGCATCGGGTCTGGAGTGCAGACAAGACTTGGGTCTCTCACCTGGAATGAATTTTTCCTAGTGGTAAAACTGGGCCCAAAAATATTCTGTGCATTAGGACTTACTGCCATTCTTCAGGAGAATACAGTGCAGCTCATTCTAAATCAGTGAAATGTCACTGAGCACCTTTCCTTAAGCTGAAGCAACTTTGCTCCTTTTGCTAGTGGCTATATTGGTTTGCTGAAGGCTATAGAGTGATCTTTGTGATGAGGGGCCTGTCTTATGTGGAGAAATTGAGTTGAATGAGTCTTTATTCACTGGACTTTAGAAGGATGAGTGGTAATCGATCCGACTGAAGCATGTAGGAGGGATTGACAGGATAGACATTGAGAGACTATTTCTGACTGAAGAATCTATCACTGAATCACAAAAGGAGCTCATCATACCTGGGTCTATTATCTTGCACCAATGTTCTGCATATTCCCCATATTCCTGATCACCATCACTATCTAAAACCACCCAATACCCCTTGAATACCTCAACTGAACTTTGACATTTCCAGGCAGTGTATTCCAGACCCTAACTACTTGCTGTGTGAAAATGTTTTTATCTCACATCGCTCCAGCTTCATTTGCATATCACTGCGACTCGATGCCCCTCTTGTTCCTGTTCCTTTTACGGGTGGAGACAGTCCGACTGGATTGACTCTGTCCAGCCAGCCCATCAGTGTGAAAACATCAATCTGATCTCCTCTCAGCCTTCCTCTCCCCAGGGAGAACAGTCCCAGTTTCTACAGTATATCGTCATCGCTGAAGTCTCTCATTCCTGGAACTATTCTTGTAAATCGCTTCTGCACTCTCTCCAATGCATTTTATATCTTTCCTATAGTGCGCTGCCCACATATGGACACAATATTGTAACTGAGGCCTAACAAATGTCTCGTACAAGTTCAATATCCACTCCTTGCTTTGTACACTATGCTTCTATTAATGGAGCCAAAAACACAATATACATTATTGACTGCTTTCTCGGACTAGATGGTCTTATTGGTCTTATAGAATGGGGTTGGGAAATGTATTAGTCATGATTGAATGGCGGAGCAGACTCAATGGGCTGAATAGCCTAATTTCTGCTCCTCTGTCTTATGGTCTTATGGACTAGAGACTTTATAGGGAAATGATGGCCTTGTCGTATTATCGTGGCCTGTTATTCCAGCGAGAGAGTTAATGTTCTGGGTACCTGGGTTCAAATCCTGCCATGGCAAATGATGGAATTGAATTAGATTAAGGGTCTAATGATGACCATGAAGCCATTATCAATTGTCAGGAAAATCCTGTCTGGTTCTCGGACCACAGCAGTTTGGTTGACTCTTAAATACCTCCTGTACAATTAAGGATGGTCAATAAATGTTGGCCCAGCCAGTGATGCCCGAAGGCAAAAGTGAGGACTGCAGATAGAGTCATAGAGATGTACAGCATGGAAACAGACTCTTCGGTCCAACCCGTCCATGCCGATCAGATATCCCAACCCAATCTAGTCCCACCTGCCAACACCTGGCCCATATCTCTCCAAACCCTTCCTATTCATATACCCATCCAAATGCATCTTAAATGTTGCAATTGTACCAGCCTCCACCACTTCCTCTGGCAGCTCATTCCATACACGTATCACCCTCTGCATGAAAAAGTTACCCCTTAGGCCTCTTTTATATCTTTCCCCTCTCACTCTAAACCTATGCCCTCTAGTTCTGGACTCCCTGACCCCAGGGAAAAGACTTTGCCTATTTATCCTATCGATGCCCGTCATAATTTTGTAAACCTCTATAAAGTCACCCCTCAGCCTCTGACACTCCAGGGAAAACAGCCCCAGCCTGTTCTGCCTCTCCCTGTAGCTCAGATCCTCCAACCCTGGCAACATCCTTGTAAATCGTTTCTGAACCCTTTCAAGTTTCACAACATCTTTCCGATAGGAAGGAGACCAGAATTGCACTCAATATTCCAACAGTGGCCTGACCAATGTCCTGTACAGCCGTAACATGACCTCCCAACTCCTATACTCAATACACTGACCAATAAAGGAAAGCATACCAAACGCCTTCTTCACTATCCTATCTATGTGCAACTCCACTTTCAAGGAGCTATGAACCTGCACTCCAAGGTCTCTTTGTTCAGCAACACTCCCGAGGACCTTACCATTAAGTGTATAAGTCCTGCTAAGATTTGCTTTCCCAAAATGCAGCACATCACATTTATCTGAATTAAACTCCATCTGTCACTTCTCAGCCCATTGGCCCATCTGGTCCAGATCCTGTTGTAACCCTCTTCACTGTCCACTACACCTCCAATTTTGGTGTCATCTGCAAACTTACTAACTGTACCTCTTATGCTCACATCCAAATCATTTATGTAAATGACAAAAAGTAGAGTGCTCAGCACCGATCCTTTTGGCACTCCACTGGTCACAGGCCTCCAGTCTGAAAAACAACTCTCCACCACCAACCTCTGTCTTCTACCTTTGAGCCAGTTCTGTATGCAAATGGCTAGTTCTCCCTGTATTCCATGAGATCTAACCTTGCTAATCAGTCTCCCATGGGGAACCATGTCGAACGCCTTACTGAAATCCATATAGATCACATCTACTGCTCTGCCCTCATCAATCTTCTTTGTTACTTCTTCAAAAAACTCAATCAAGTTTGTGAGACATGATTTCCCACGAATAAAGCCATTTTGACTATCCTGAATCAGTCCTTGCCTTTCCAAATACATGTACATCCTGTCCCTCAGGATTCCCTCCAACAACTTGCCCACCACCGAGGTCAGGCTCACCAGTCTATAGTTCCCTAGCTTGTCTTTACCGCCCTTCTTAAACAATGGCACCACGTTTGCCAACCTCCAGTCTTCCGGCACCTCACCTGTGACTATCGATGATACAAATATCTCAGCAAGAGGCCCAGCAATCACTTCTCTAGCTTCCCACAGAGTTCTCAGGTACACCTGATCAGGTCCTGGGGATTTGTTCACCTTTAACCATTTCAAGACATCCAGCACTTCCTCCTCTGTAATCTGGACATTTTGCAAGATGTCATCATCTATTTCCCTACAGTCTATATCTTCTATATCCTTTTCCACAGTAAATACTGATGTAAAATATTCATTTAGTATCTCCCCCATTTTCTGTGGCTCCACACAAAGGCTGCCTTGCTGATCTTTGAGGGGCCCTATTCTCTCCCTAGTTACCCTTTTGTCCTTAATATATTTGTAAAACCCCTTTGGATTCTCCTTAATTCTATTTGCCAAAGCTATCTCATGTCCCTGTTTTGCCCTCCTGATTTCCCTCTTAAGTATACTCCTACTTTCTTTATACTCTTCTAAGGATTCACTCGATCTATCCTGTCTATACCTGACATATGCTTCCTTCTTTTTCTTAACCAAACCCTCAATTTCTTAAGTCATCCAGCATTTCCTATATCTACCAGCCTTCCCTTTCACCCTGACAGGAATATGCTTTCTCTGGATTCTTGTTATCTCATTTCTGAAGGCTTCCCATTTTCCAGCCTTCCCTTTACCTGCGAACATCTGCCCCCAATCAGCTTTCGAAAGTTCTTGCCTAATACCATCAAAATTGGCCTTTCTCCAATTTAGAACTTCAACTTTTAGATCTTGTCTATCCTTTTCCATCACTATTTTAAAACAACTAGAATTAGGGTCGCTGGCCCCAAAGTGCTCCCCCACTGACACCTCAGTCACCTGCCCTGCCTTACTTCCCAAGAGTAGGTCAAGCTTTGCACCTTCTCTAGTAGGTACATCCACATCCTGAATCAGAAAATTGTCTTGTAAGAAATTCCTCTCCATCTAAACCTTTAACACTATGGCAGTCCCAGACGATGTTTGGAAAGTTAAAATATCTGACCATAACTACCCTATTATTCTTACAGATAGCTGAGATCTCCTTACAATACTGACGATTAGAGTCAAAAGTATGGTGCTGGAAAAGCACGGCTAGTCAAACAGGAGCAGGAGCAGTAGCAGGAAAATCGACATTTCGGGCAAAAGCCCTTCATCAGGAATTCCTCATCAGTGATGTCCTAATCCTGTTAACAAATGAGGAAAAAGGTCAAACTCAGCATAAGGCATCAAACATTTCAGACTGAGATCAGGAGCAATTTTTTTTACTCAAACGGTTGTGAAATTTTGGAACTGATTGATTATCTCAGGGGGCTGTAGGTACATGAATGATCAGCGCATTTGCGACTGAGTTGACAAATTGTTTGGTCACCCAGGCAATCATAAGATATCAAAAGGGTTGGGCGGTGGTTCATTGGGTTTCCTCCCACAGTCCATTAGGCGAATTGGCCATTCTAAATTGCCCATAGCATCCAGGGATGTGTAGGTTGGGTGAATTAGCTGTAGAAAATGCAGGGTTACAGGGATAGGGATGGGTCTAAGTGGGATGCTCTTCTGAGGGTCAGTGTGGACTCAATGGGCTGAATGGCCTACTTCCACAATGTGTGGATTCTATGATTGTGTTTGTTATGGATATAGGGTGAGACAGGGTGGTTGAGAAAGAGCTTTGGGTATAATGGAAATGAATGTTGGAACAGGCCTGAGGAGCTAAGTAGCCTGCCCCTGCTCCTGTTTCCAACTTTTTATGTCCCTGGCTGACAAGTGTGGAACCCACTTCATTGTCATTATTGCTGATGAAATGAAGTCAGCAGCCCACCCAGTTTTCCAAGGTCTGAAGAAGACGTGCATTTTTTAGGCAAAGGTCACTTGTTTTTTGAAGGGCTGCATGATAATTATTTGCTCTTCTCAAGTTGTTTTGTGGGGGATGTAATTTCTCACCTTGGCGGAGAACAAGACAGTATTTCATCAACCTGCAAATTTGATTCGGGCAGTCAGAATCTCCTTTGTGAGATGGATTTGCAATTAAGCTATTGTGCAAATACAACACTCATTGTTCGTTTTAATGGGTTACATCTAATTACCTGTGGCCCTGCCATCTCTTAAAAAAATCCATTACCAAAGACATGTGGTGAGGAAAACAATTAACAGATTTCAAATACAAGATTCATTTTATTAATGCTCACCAATATAGATCTTCCCAAACAAAACCAGAATTGCTCTGTCACAATTAAGTTACTTTTAACCTTTACTTTATTTAATCTTGTTCTCTTTTGTAGTTAAGCAGCTACTTTTCCCTCCCTGAAGATTATAACCTTCATTGTGTTTCAGCATCAACAGACACTGCTGCTAATCTCACATCCCTGATGAAGAGTTTATGCTTGAAACATCGACTCTCCTGCTCCTCGGATGCAGCCTAACTGGCTGTGCTTTTCCAGCATCACACTTTTTGACTTTGATCTCCAACATCTGCAGTCCTCACTTTCTTGTCACTGCCGCCAATTGGTTGTACATGTTGCATCAGTGTGGCAGTGAGTATCAGCAAGCTATTCAACTAGAAGAGGCTTTACAATTCTACAGCCCCCTTTGACATCCATAGGTTTGTGATCACGAGTGATAAAGAAGGGTTATAGAATTATGGAAGACCCCTAGTATGGAAGCAGGCCATTTGGCCCTTCGAGTTCACACTGACCCGCTGAAGATCATCCCAACTAGACACATCCTCCCCAATGTATCCCTGTAATCCTCCATTTCCCATGACTAATCCACCAAGCCTACACATCTCTTCACTGACCTGTTGAGTTATCCCAGCAATTTCTGCTTTTGATCAGGAGTGGGATCCTTGGCTGCTCTTTCTCTGCTTCAGGCGAAAGTGAGGGCTACACAGATGTTGTAGATTAGAGTTGGGTGTGTGGTACTGGAAAAGCACAGTAGCTCAGGCAGCATTTGAGGAGCTGGAGAATCGACATTTCGGGCAAAAGGTCTTTATCAGGAAGGGCTCTTTGTCCTCTTCAGCTCAGTGTAATTTGAGCAGAATTCATTCTGCTTACTCCCCATTACTCATCCACCATTGACTGGCATCTTCCTGCCAGAAGTGAAAGGCACCTTTCTTTATCTGAGTGGGTCTAATAAAACCAGACACAAAGAGCAAACAATTCCTCTCCAATGATCTATCCATTCTTAGTGTCCCATGACTGCATAGACCGTATACCACCCACTTACCCGTCACCAGTGACCAGTACTCTCTTCCCTGACTCTATTCATCTTTTTAATTTTCTCCCACCAGCATGATTGCCTTTCATAGAAAATTAAAGCAGCGTACAGTTGATGCTGGAAATCTGAAATAAAAACAGAAATTGCTGGAAAGTGAAATAAGAGTTAACAATGTTATGCTGATCTGACTCTTTTTCAGAACTGAAAGAGGCCGGAAAATGGTATAACTTTAATGCTGTGGGAAGGGGAGAGGGTGACTGAGTGGAACAGATAGTGGGGGTGCTCAGAGAAAAAGCCTAAGGGAGAGCTAATGATAATAAATATTTGATAGAGATGTAAAATAGGTGTTAATAATAGGGGCAGAAATGGGAGAATGGGTGTGATGTCAGCCACCTCTGCCACCTCCAGGAGCATTCTAACACCAAACACATCTTCACCTCCCCTTAAGTATCAGCATTCCATATAGATTGCTCCATCCAGAAAACCCTGGTCTACTCCATTCCATCTTCTTCATCACTTCCTGACATTTTGTCATGCCCCCATGGCGTCTTCTCATGGTTCATAGAAAGTGTATCGCTTGTCCATTCATCTCCTCCCTCCTCACTGTCCACGGTTCCTAACAAACCTTCCAGATCAAGCAGCACTCTACATGTTACCTCTTTCAATCCAGACTACTGCTGCTCACAATTCGGCCTCCTTTAGATTGAAGAAACCAAATATAGACTGGGTGGTCACATTGTGGAAGACTCTGTCTGTAGGAGTGACCACAACTTCCCCAATTGCTCACTATTTCAATAAACCGCCCCCTTGCTCCTGTGCTCACACTCCTATCCTTGCCCTGCTACAATGCACCAGGGAAGCTCAACCCAAGCTGGAGGAACAATGCCCCATTTTCCATCCAAGCATTTTCAGCATCAATAATGTATTTCACAGCTTCAGAATATGGCCTCAGTTGTCTTCTTTTGCTTACAACATCTGCCCCATTCTATTTCTCTCTCAATAGATGCTGTCAGACCTGCTGAATTTCCCTAGCACCTACTGTTTTTACACTCTCTCATAGACTCTCTTGAACGATACACAGGAGTGAGGGTGGATATTTTGGTCAGACACTAGGACTAATATGTTGTGTGATGCCTCACAGTCAGCATGCCAGTGTACCTTTAAGAGACAGGCTCATGGTATCATCACTGCTGCACAGCATGTGAACTGAGGGTATCGACGTCTCAGACTCCAATTTAATTGTGGTCACTTGAAGCATGACATGCTGATGGAAATGTGCTATCCATTTTAACAGGACATTGTAATGTTGCACACCAGTGCCTGTAAATACAAGATTTGTACATATTAGTGACTTTAATAAATGTCTGTTGGATTTTTCCATTCCATACTAGCCACAGCTGAGTTTCCTGTGTTACGAGGGTTAAGATACGCATTGCCGCATCAGGTAAAAAAATTCTTCTGGATGCAAAACACACATCGCAATGAACCGCAGATTGCAAAATGCATCTTTTGTACATAGAATGCAAACTTAAGCAAAACCTTGGAGTAATTTACAGGCAAATATACAGTCAACCCTAGTACATATTGGTGTGATGATTATGAGAAGAGATTAGAAAGCCAGAAGACATTAATTCAAAGCCAGTTGGTGTCAAATTAATTTTGGCTGAATGTTGGAACCAGTGAGGAACGTCTTAGGGAAAATAACAAACATGCCTTGCAGAACAAATAAACAGAAAGTCTTTTTTTTAGTTAGTTCATGGGAAGTGAGATGTTGCTAAGATCAATATTTATTGCTTATTGCAAGGGAAGGTGGTGGTAAGCTGTCTCCTTACGCTTTTGCAGTCCGCGTGCTGGAGGCACATCCATAGTGTTGTTGGAAACATACAAAGCTATGAATTAGGAGCGAAACCATTCAGCTCCTCCAGCCTTCTGGAGGTTCTGTTGTACACTCCCCTGTTGTCCCAGCAACTGCACATTGCACACAGTGACCACTTGGTGGGTAGTTGTGAGACCAATGGGTGCAATTGCACCACAATGACTGGAGGACTTGTGTCCAACTTAATGGCAGCATTTTGTTTGTCCATCACTGATCTGGGCATATGGTCAGGGCTGGGGTGATATTCATCATTCGCTGGAGAAGATCTTCTCATTCTGTTATCAAGGGATCCAGGCTTGTTGGCGGGTCAGCCATATTAGACTCTAGATCAGTCAAGTCCAGGTTGGACATTCCTTGCATTGTTTCCCAGGGCAGGAATTGCCCTCCCCACGCCAGGTGCTTCCCTGGATACTCAACAGAAAAGTCACCCCAGGATTTATCATCATTGTCCCACTCTACTTCACTCAGAGAAAGTGAGGACTGCAGATGCTGGAGGTCAGAGTTGAAAAGTGTGGTGCTGGACCGAGCCTGACTGGCTGTGCTTTCCCAGCACCACACATTTTGACTTCGCTTCACTCGGGCCGACACGTCAGCTCTCTGCAATTCCACTGAGTGAGCTACTTATCTCCACAGCTCCTGCCACACTTCTGGACTCCAGCACAAACCCCTGTCCGTCTTCCCAACCTGCCCACCAGCAATCCGTTCAACAACATAGCTGTGGCCAACTGAGATGGGCTGAGTGATGACTCAGTATGAGTCAAGGTCCCAGTTTCTGCATCTTATTCCAATTACTGTTATTCCAATTTTGGAGTAATGCCCTTGCACTGCCTGGAAAGTTAATCCTGCCAGCCCTGCAATCTTGGTGTTTCTTCCTCAGTCGTCTTGCATACCATCTTGAACGCTTGGCTTAGCCGCATGAATGGGGCAGGCAATAAAAAGGCAGCCCGATTCCCTGCTAGTCAAAGATCTCTTACATGTCTTGAGTGGATGGGGCAAATTCAATTTCATCTGCTCATGATGTAATTTGTTGTGCATGCAGTCACCATACATGTTTTCCAAGGATACCCGGATTTCTCTTAACACATTTGAGCCTAACACCATGGATATTCTCAACTTTCTTAGTGCCACGGGGAATGAATCGAGTCACAAACTATCAGGAAGCCCAGGTTACATGAGTTTGAGGGTAGAACTCGATGGAGCCATAACACGGAATGAAGCAGAGACAGCAATCAGCTCATGGGAAACTCTGTGAGGAATGGTTGATGGCCCTGTGTTAACTAAACATGAAACTTCAATCTTGCCAAATTTCACTCTCACTGTCAGGCAAAAACTACTATCGCTCCACAAGAGACTGAACATCTTCCTGAAGGAGCCTGGTCACCCACCTGGCTCTCAGTCGGAGGCTTGACCAGTTTAATATCTGCTGAGATGAAAGACCATTACAATGGGTAGGGTTTCTGTGCCGGGTGCCAGTGATGGCTGGAATCCTTGAAGTCGGTAGTGTCCAACGCTGCCACGATTCCAGTACCACTTTGGAGCAGTCCTTGGGTGGGATAGGTCACAAAGTTCACTGTAGAGATTGGATATCAAGGTTTGGATCTGGTTTTGCTACACATCAATTGGTTCTCCCTGCCTCTTCAACCTGAGAACTGCATAACTGTTAGAAAGCTACATCAGTATTTTGGGTCCAATGCCGGCTCAGTTGACCGAAAAGATGGACACTGTTTTTATCTCTCCTCAGATGCTGCCATCCTGTTGAGTTTCTCCAGCAATTTGTGTTTTTGTTCACTTGGATTCCAGTTTTTCCAGGGGTCCTTGACACTACATTCGGTCAAACATGAGCTTGATGTCAAAGGTTGCCCCTTTCACCTCACATCTGGAATTCAGCTCCTTTGTCCATGTTCAAACCAAGGTTATAATGAGGTCAGGAGCTGAGTGGCCAAACTGGGCAGAAACTGGGGGTAGCAAATGGCTGTGCTGATATAGTAATGACTTGGAGGTGCAAGTGTTGGACTGGGGTGGACAAAGTTAAAAATCACACAACACCAGGCTATGGTCCAACAGGTTTATTTGGAAGCACTAGCTTTCAGAACGCTGCTCTAAGGAGGTGGTGTTGTGTGATTTTTAACCTTGATACATTAACATTTTGAGCCTCAAGCACTAGTCCACAAAAAATCCAACTGCACCTCAGGATTTCATAATTATCCTCCACTTATATATTATCTTACTTTTGATTCACCCTGGAAATCTAAATAACTTCACATTTTCCAAGGTTAAAAATCACAGACCACCAGGTTATAGTCCAACAGGTTTATTTGGAAGCACTAGCTTTCGGAGTGCTGCTCCTTCATCAGGTGGTTGTGGAGTATAAGATTGTTAGACACAGACTTTATAGCAAAAGTTTGGACTATAACCTGGTGTTGTGTGATTTTTAACTTTGTACACCCCAGTCCAACAGCGGCATCTCCAAACCTTCACATTTTCCCACATTGTACTCCATCCGCTAGGCTGTTTGCCGATGTGAGCAATCCATCTGCATCTTCCTCGTCACCCTCACAACACTCTCAGACCTATCTTGGTGTCATTTGTACATTTACTTACAAATGCCTCTGCTCCCCTCATCTAAGTCATTCATTTAAATTGTAAAACATTGGGATCCCAGTACAGACTCCGAGGGACAGCCCTGCACACATTGTGCCAATCAAAGACACACATTACACATTCTCTCTGGTTTCTGCCAGCTAATCAATCCCCCAGTTTGAGTAATTTGGGCAAATGCAGAACGCTCCATCACATTCCTGTCTAGTGCCTTGTAGATGGTGTACAGGATTTGTAGATTCAGGAAGTGTGTTATTCACCACAGGGACCCCAACTTCTGTCCTGTTCTCTTAGCCACATCATTTATCATTTTGGTCCAGTTCATTTTCTGGCGACTGTAATCCCTGGGATATTAATAGGAGAGGATTCAGTGAAGGTAGTGCCTTTGATTACCATTGGAATTTGATTGGATTCTCTCTTGCTGGAGATGTTTACAGTCTAGAAATTTTGTGGCGTAAATGCCATTTGAAACTTATCACCCCAAATCTGAATGTGGCAGTATCTAAGGAGTTGTGAATGGTTCTGTACATTGTGCAATTATCAGCGAATGCTCTACTTCTGACCTTATGATGGAGACACCATATTGATGAAGCAGCTGAAGATGATGGGGCTCGGATACTACCCTGAGGAACTCCATGAAGAGATGTCCTGGAGCTGAGATGTCTGACCTCCAATAACCTCGGCCATTTTGGCTAGATGGCTGGACTGTGCTGCAGAATGTCACTAACAGCATGGATTTGGTCCCCATTTTGGTACAGGCATTTCTTCCTTGCCTTGTCCCATGTGGAGTGGTATCCTTCAAACTACATAACCCCCTACCAGTCTCTAACAGAGAGAGATGCCCACCTTCCCTCTTGAACCATGGCTAATTACCATCTTACCAGATAGCCTCTTATTACCATTATCTAACATGGTTGGGGGGTGGGGGGGGGGGTCATACTCTTGTTGAAGAGGGCAATATGTAACCCTTCCCACTGCCGGGTCAATGGCCTGTCCCTGCTGCAAATCCTCAGGCATTGCTGCTGTTGTACCAGTCCACATTGTCCTCTGAGGAGGTAGATCATTCCTGCCAAATTCAGGAATGTACTCCAACACTTCCAGGAACACTCCAGAGGAATCTCAGACAGTTTGAGAAAATGTCTTTCAAAATCACCTTAGCTATGAGCTGGCTGCTTGTTCCTTTTAAGTAACCACAGTGCTAGGCTCCCTCTTGTAAATGATAACCTAATCGATCCTGAGTGATCTGTGAATTTAGACATGATCACCTCAGCCAGCCACGCTCTGTGGCTCTACCAGTTGCCTCTGATACTCTCTGGATCTGTCTGTGCAGATCTTCTCCTTCACAGAGCCTGGGGGCTGGGTGTACTGGAAGTGTTTGCTGAAAGCAGCGCACAGCTGTCCTCCACACCTCAGAGTTGCAAACCGTATATGTATAGGACAACAAATAGTGAAGTAAGAGGTGGCAAGCTGACTGTCTACATGAGGACTGGGCTCGGTAGAGGAACTTGAGAACAATAAATGAGAATGCACGAGCAAATCTTGCTGATGAAGAGAGGCACCTTGCTGAAGTTTCTCTGCTTTGCACTCATCAGGAAAAACGCAAGAATGCCAGATTTCAAAACACTCACAACGATGTACACTACAGGAGGAAAGACTATGTCACCTGCAGTACCTGGTGTGATTGTTTCAAATTTGGAACTGGTGTGATTGTCCTGATGACTGCAATATGAAAAGTGCCAGCAATATGTTGCCCCTGTTAGCAAGATTCAAGTCGATATTACCGAGTGGCTGTTCAGGAAACATTTAACTTTCCCAGTCTGAATGAACAAAGCGAAGGTGCATTATTGAAAATAATGGCAGGGTTTTATCTTTGTGAGCAGGAGGCTTTTTTTGTCAAGAGAAAAGGTTCGACCGATGTATGCAAGTTTTTAGCAGTCATACTTTGAGCCAGGATTTTGAGGCTGAATTACTCTCGACCCTGCTTGTAATCTCCTGTCCATGGATACTAGGAATGTCTTTCTCACTTCCAATTACTGTCAAAGCCTGAAAGATGTGGAGGTGCTGTACACTTGGGTTAAGAGGTTTCACTGGCCCACTTAATTATCAGCTGTGGTGTCACTGACACTTTAATTAACTCTTCGAACAAGTGTAATAGATAAGATAAAAATCCTTTATGTCCAAAATAATCATTGTAGAAATGTGTTAACTTTGTCAATTATTATGCATTTGTGTAACCTTTTCTCAGCGCCATGGATAATCCATCTTTCTCTTACTCTGAGAAGTAGATGTCATTCCTGTACATCGCGCAGGAAGATTTTCCACTCCGTCTGGTCACAAATCGGGGCTAGTGAACTGAAACTGAGTGAATCAGAATTCCAGCTGAATAGCTTCCAAATAAAGATCCTCATCTTTCATGGTTTAATTAGCAGAATGTATTTGCTTTGTCCAGTGAAGTAAAATGCTTGCATTTATTTTAAGCCTCAGCACGTCTCTCTGACATGTTTTCAGCAATTTGATGGTTACAGGCATGCTGTGGTAATCTGACTGGGCGAGTAAACTGGAACCATGATTGACAGATGCAAATTTAAATCCCACGAGGGCAGCTGGGGAATTTTATTCAGTTAACTAAATAAATCCGGCCTGAAACATGAGTATCAGTAGTGGTGAACATTAAACTACCGCAATGTCATAGCAACCCATTTGATTCAGTAATGTCCCGTTAATGAAGACATTCTTCCAGTCTTATCTGTTCTGTCCTATCGACAATTCCAGATCCACTGAACACATCACCCAGTTGTATTAATTGCCATGTACCACAGTTTGAGGCACACCACATAAATTATAGCAGTTTGAGGTGATTCACCAACAGTCCAAGGTGTCACAAGGTGGGGTAGGTTATAGATGGAAAATCGTATGCCAAATCATCCATGCTTCCCCCACAATTTTATCCACAGCATGGATCAATGGAGGACATTAAGTGACCACTGACCAACTAGCTTCATATTTAACTAACTATAGCTACTCCTCAGTGGGTATTGGCATAGCCCTGCTTAATCCAAAGAACAGAGGGAATCAAAGTTAAGATATGGCAGTGCAGCTCAGTTGAGTGGAATGTGCGTCCAGTAGTCAACAGGAACTGGTGGACTCCACTGGTCTCCTAGGCAACCACATGCACAAGAGGGGCTACTAGCTGCTGAGACCTTTGTTCTGCATCCACAAGACTAAGAATTCCATAGATAGCACGTTCAGACGAATGGCCACACTGCAGCTTCAGGACCTGGAGGCCGAAGTGGAAGGGGTGACTGCCAGGCAATCGAAGAGAAAGAAGAAGGTAATACAGGAGTGCCGTAGACTCTTGCTCATAGATCATTTCTCTATTTTCGACGCTGATAGGGGCACTGGTTCCTCAAGAGAGTGAGTCTGAGCTACATTTGTGACACCATGAGCAGCTGTACAGGAAGGGGGGGATTAAAGGAGTAAGGGCGATAGTGGTATATAACTCTTGATGTA
Organism: Chiloscyllium punctatum; assembly: GCF_047496795.1. Classification (NCBI taxonomy): domain Eukaryota; kingdom Metazoa; phylum Chordata; class Chondrichthyes; order Orectolobiformes; family Hemiscylliidae; genus Chiloscyllium; species Chiloscyllium punctatum. Next base: position 14,901,134 of record NC_092758.1, read on the forward strand.
AAATGGACAGTCGCAACGTGGATACAAAATCATGAGGGGGCTGGATACAGTAGATGAAGAGAAATGGAAAGAATGAGAGGACACAAATATAAAGTGACTTGCAAAAGAAGCAAATATGAGAGATGATAAAGCTTTTGACATGAGTTATCGGGATCTGGGATACATTGCCTGGATGTATGATGGAAGGCTGACCTGCTGTGCTTTTCCAGCACCACTCTAATCTAAACTCTGATTTCCAGCATCTGCAGTCCTCACTTTTGCCTGGATGTATGATGGAGACAGGCTTATTTGAGGCATTCAAGCGGGAAATAGGATAATGATTTAAAAAGAAACAATGTGCAAGGGTTTGGGGAAAAGGCTGAGATCAGCACTCAGTCATAATGCTCATTGGTGACATGATGGGCTGAATGGCCTCCTTCTGCACAGGAATGCTGATGTAATGCTGTGGCTTCTATGGTGAATGGAGTATATTGTGGGAAAAGAGACATCGCTGAGATTTAGGAGCCAGGCATTTAAACTCATTGAACCAACGCAATAACCGTGTTGCAGCATTGGCCCCTTTAATAATTCCTTCATGTCGCTGTGTATCTTATGGCACTGTGGTAGTGTCCCTACCTTTGGGCCTGGAGGTCTGGATGCAAATCCCACTTACTCCAGAGATGCAACGTACATGACTGAGCAGGTTGAATTTTCTTTTTTTAAAAAGGGAAATTGAATCATTTCACAATCATTGTTTCTCTAAGGGTTTGGAACAGATGCTTGATCCCAATTTCCATTATCAATTAGTGGGCAGCATGGTGGCACAGTGGTTAGCACTGCTGCCTCACAGCACCAGGGTCCCGGGTTCAATTCCAGCCTCGGGCATCTGTCTGTGTGGAGTTTGCACATTCTCCCTGTGTCTGTGTGGGTTTCCTCCGGGTGCTCCGGTTTCCTCCCACAGTCCAAAGATGTGCAGGTCAGGTGAATTGGCCATGCTAAATTGCCCGTAGTGTTAGGTAAGGGGTAGATGTGGATGTAGGGGTATGGGTGGGTTGCGCTTCGGCGGGGCGGTGTGGACTTGTTGGGCCGAAGGGCCTGTTTCCACACTGTAAGTAATCTAATCTAATGGGCTAGATGTTAGAGTGTCTAGAATCTTCAGCATCAAGGAGGCCATTCAGCCCACCATCAAGCCTGTGGTGGTACTTTGAAGTTACTCCAATTCTCCCTTCCCATGATTCCTACAAGCTGTTTTACTATTCAAGAAATTATGCAAATAACAAATGCCAAATACTGCAGATACTGGATGAAGTAACTCAAGTCACCCTTTATTTACACATTCATCATACTTGACACTGGTCCAGCTTCCTCAGAGCCAGCTCTCAAAGTGTCTGACACTCTCTGTTCATGTCTGTCAGCCAGGCCTCTCAGACTGGACCAGATTGACAGCAGCCAGTTGGGGAACCCACATTCTATGAGGTCCACCTGGCTGACCTCATCGCAATCACTGCACTGAAGATCCAAACTAAAACACCACCCGGATTCCTGGGGTGGCAGGATCGATGCACGAAGAGAGGTGGATCAATTAGGACTATATTCACTGGTGTTTCAAAGAATGAGAGGGTGGGTGGAATCACATCGAAAACTGTTAAATTCTAACAGGACGGGACAGAATAAAAACAGGATGAAAGCTTTCGATGACTGGAGAGATCAGAACCAGGGGTCTGCAGTATAAGGGTACAGGGCATGCCATTTAGGACTGAGCTGAGGAAAAATGTCTTCACCCAGGGAGTGGTGAGTTGGTGTGATTCTCTGCCACAGAAAGCAGTTGAAGCCAAGATATTGAATATCTTCAAGAAAGGGGTTAGATATAGTTCTTGTTGCTAAAGGGAGCAAAGGGAATGGGGAGAAAGTGGGAACAGGGGACTGAATTGGATGATCAGCCATGACCATATTCAATGATGAAGCAGGCATGAAGGGCCAAATGGCCTCCTCCAACGTCTCTTTTCTATGCTTCTCTATTAAAAACAGAAAGTGCTGTAGAAATTCAGTAGGTCTCACAGCAGCTGTGGGGAGAAAGAGAGAAACAGAATTGATATTTCAAGTCCAGTATGACTCTGCTTTAGAACTCCGAATTTTTTTATCCAGTTGCTTTATGGAAGTTACAATTGAATTTTCCTTTTCAGGCTTAGCATTCCAGATCACAGTGGCCTAGATACATTTCTGTGTCCTTTGGTTAACAACTTGCACCTCATGGAAGCAATTCTACTTTATTTTAAAGGAATAAAGGAAGGAAATCTTTCACTTCAGATCTGACCATTGCATGTGGTATCCTGCCCCTTGTGGCCAGCTCAAGATCTGCAGGTCAAGTGGGTGGCATGGTGGCACAGTGGTTAGCATTGCTGCCTCACAGCGCCAGAGATCCGGGTTCAATTCCCGCCTCAGGCGACTGACTGTGTGGAGTTTGCATGTTCTCCCCGTGTCTGCGTGGGTTTCCTCCGGGTGCTCCGGTTTCCTCGCACAGTCCAAAGATGTGCAGGTCAGATGAATTGGCCATGCTAAATTGCCTGTAGTGTTAGGTAAGGGTTAGATGTAGGGGTATGGGTGGGTTGCGCTTCAGCGGGGTGGTGTGGACTTGTTGGGCCGAAGGGCCTGTTTCCACACTGTAAGTAATCTAATCTAAGATGTGGCCTGTTCAGTCACATGACTTGGCGACTCCTGGCAGGAACCCATGACTGTGTATTGACATCATCTTTGAATCAAGGGGCAGCTTCTGTTGCAATAATGTTAAGGGATGGAAGGGTTATGGAGATAGGGCCGGTATTGGGCATGAGGTTAAACAACAGCAATGACTCACTGAATGGCAGAGGGGGGACAGGGAGTGTGCTGCTCCTACCTCTTGCCTTCTTACTCAATCAAGACCTTTCCCCATTTCCAATGCATCTACCAGGTTTCCCCTTCATTGCCCTATTCCGTGAGAACAATGCCAGCTTTTTCTAGTTTTTTCACAAAACTGAAGCTCATTGTTTTAGTATCAGGCTGTGAGTTGGGATGATTGCAGGACAGTTTAAATTGGTCAAGGGTGCACTTTGCTACCTACTCAGGTCTAACCACTCCCTCTTGCATACATTCTGCAGTTTGATAGACAGAATGGTTAGCCCTGTACTGATAGGCAAAACTGAGGACTGCAGATGCTGGAAATCAGAGTCTAGATTAGAGTGGTGCTGGAAAAGCGCAGCAGGTCAGGCAGCATCCGAGGAGCAGGAAAATCAATGTTTCGGGCAAAAGCCCTTCAACAGGAATGAAGCCCTTTACTGATGTCAATGTGGGGTTCACCCTGGGCACAGAGACACACACAGGGCTCTGGAGAACCAAACATTTTTCTTCTAGGAGTTGGGGAGCGGAGGAGCGGGAGAGAGAAGGGATTTGTTGAAAATGGCACTGTCCATCTCTCAGCAACTAACAACTTGTTCCAGACCTCCTGCCTTTGTGGCTGTATGGGAAGGACGGGTTTGCATCTTGAGAGAAGCAGAACCCATCCTTGGCAAAACCAGGTGCATTAGTCAGGGGTAAATATAGGGGAGGGGAATGAGTCTGGGTGGGTTACTTTTTGGAGGGTCGGTATGGACTTCTTGAGCCAAAGGGCCTGTTTCCATACTGTAGGCTCTCTAATCTAACCTAATCTTGACCTCATAGCATCTGGAAACTCAGTCCTGGGGTACACAAGTCCAGAGACCAGGCGGAAGATTCAAAGGGACAGGAGATCCAAAACTTAGGGACAAGAGGCCTCAGGGCGTAGAGACCGTGAGGTTTATTGAAAGTTGCATCCAGGTTAAGAACAGAAAAACAATTTTGTCAGAGTTTAGTGGGAAATAAACTGGAGACTCATTTCAATGCATTCTTTTTGGTACATCACAGATTAATGCAAATATATTAATTCATGAACAAAACAAAAGGCTTCAGAGAAACTGGAATCCTCTGATATTATTATAAAGAGCAGCACCAGGGCCCCAAGTTCGATTCCAGCCTCAGGCAACTGTCTGTGTGGAGTTTGCACATTCTCCCCGTGTCTGCGTGGGTTTCCTCTGGGTGCTCAGGTTTCCTCCCACAGTCCAAAATGCGCAGGTCAGGTGAATTGGCCATGCTAAATTGCCCGTAGTGTTAGGTGCATTAGTCAGAAGGAAATGGGCCTGGGTTGGTTACTCTTCGGAGGATCAGTGTGGACTTGTGGGGCCAAAGGGCCTGTTTTAACACTGTATGGAATCTAATCTAATCTAATCTAATCTAATCTACTCCTGCTCTTAGCTAAGATTCTGACATCATCTGATAAATTTAGAGGGATATGGAGATAGGGCTGGAGAGTGGGACTGGCTCGGTAGCTCTTTCAGGAGCAGGCACAGACACAATGGGTTGAATAGCCTCCTTCTCTCGTGTAAAATTCTATGACCCTATGATTCTGACAAGTTAATGCTGCTACATTATGGTAAAGGTCATTCAGGCCAACTAGTCGTTTACACCATCCAATTAAGTCTCCTCCCACCCGACGTCATTTGACGCGCACCAGCCTCTCCTTGCGTTCCTTTCCTCCTTATGTCTTTATTGAGGTCCTCTTGATAGTCACCTCCATCTCTCCCCATGGCAGAAGCTCCACACTCTCACAGCTCTCTGGGTATTTCAGGTAATGGTGGCCACAAACTAAATTGAAAGCCAGTTGAAACCAGACCACCTTTAGGTTTGCTTCAGCTGTGATGAGTGAGTTTTGCTTTACGTCTGCTGGTCTGGAACTCCGGACCTTCACTCTTTCCATTAGATTGGTCTCTCGGCTTCAGTTGTCCTCTTGGGAAGAGTGTTGGACACCATGAACTTACCTCTGAGGGTTGTGCTCTGGATCGTTCTCTTGAGGCACTTCTCAGAAGTCCATCTCACTTCATTAGGTCGCTGAAGAACTGGTGTCGATCGGACAATTCACATTCACTCGATGCCCTCCTTCTCCAGTCATTATTAGAATAATCACAAAGCATTTCTCACCTTTAGACCAGGTGATGCCAATCTGTGAATGGAGGGTTTGGGTTATAAGGAAATGCCTTATAAGGTTGGGCCTTTTTTCACTGGGGCATAGGAGATTGAATGGTGACCTTCTAGAAGTTTATAAAACAATGTGGATTATAGATAAGGTGAATAGCAAAGGGCTTTTCCCAAGGGAGGTGGATTTCAAAACCAAAGGGCACATTTTTAAGGTGGGAGGAGAAAGATTTAAAAAAAGACTTGAGAGGCAACCTTTTTACACAGAGAGTGGTTGGTGTGTGGAATGAACTTCCAGAGGGAATGATGGATGTGGGTACACTTACAATGCTTAAAAGACATTTGGATAAGTACATAAATACGAGATGTTTGGAGGGACATGGACCAGGAGCAGGTAGGTGGGACCAGTTCAGTTTGGGATTTTGTTCAACATGGACTGGTTGGACTGGAGAGTCTGTTTCCATGCTGTATGACTCTTTAACTCCATAGAGAGATTTGTCAGGATCATTGACGGACATCACTCCAATGGCTGTCTTTCCAGGCTTGCTTTGCTTCTTGCTAAGAAAATAATTCAACATTTTGTAGTTAGAACATAGAACATAGAACATAGAAGAATACAGTGCAGTACAGGCCCTTCGGCCCTCGATGTTGCGCCGATCAAAGCCCACCTAACCTACACTAACCCACTATCCTCCATATACCTATCCAATGCCCGCTTAAATACCCATAAAGAGGGAGAGTCCACCACTGCTACTGGCAGGGCATTCCATGAACTTATGACTCGCTGAGTGAAGAACCTACCCCTAACATCAGTCCTATATCTACCACCCCTTAATTTAAAGCTATGCCCCCTTGTAATAGCTGACTCCATACGTGGAAAAAGGTTCTCACTGTCAACCCTATCTAACCCCCTAATCATCTTGTACACCTCTATCAAGTCACCCCTAAACCTTCTTTTCTCCAATGAAAACAACCCCAAGTGCCTCAGCCTTTCCTCATAGGATCTTCCTACCATACCAGGCAACATCCTGGTAAACTTCCTCTGCACCCATTCCAGTGCCTCCACATCCTTCCTATAGTATGGCGACCAAAACTGCACACAATAGCGACCAAAACTGCACACTTGCCCCATGCTGGACAGATTTTGTTTTCTTTGGTGTGGTGTTCTGTGCCGTGTTTACATCCTGTCTTTTCCTAACTTTCCTGCAAATATTTCTTTATTTCTTCCAATATATCGTCTTTGTTTGAGCTCGAATGCTCAGGTCAGTCTGTTAATACACTGTATTGGTGATTGACAATCTCAGAGCTTCTGCACATGGAGATAACGCTCTGGAGAGTAAAATTTCCTCTCTCAGTAGATGTGCTGCCACTGTGGCATTTTCTTCTGTCTAAGACAATCCTGCCTCTTATAAGATCAACTCACAGGAGCCAGAGATACGTGCTGGTTCAGTCACATACTGATCAATATGTCCCTTTCCTCTTGAATGCATACTATTGAAAAACAACATTAGTAGAGAGTTCATAGCATGTTTTCACAGTCTTCAACATCTCTCTGGTCTGTCTTACCGGATCCTCAGCACGATCCTGGAAGCAATAATATCTGAAATATTCTTTCTCCAGCACTGGTAATAGGGTTGTGTTTCTTAAACATAGAAACTAGAAACAGGAATTGGCCATTTGACCTTTGGAGCCTGCTCCATCTTTCTATATGATCGTGGCTGATCCTCGATCGCTGCCAATTTATACTTTCTGCCCATATCCCTTAATGCCTTTAAAGTCTAAAAACAACTTCTCTCTCTCTTCAGTATTCTCAATGACTTGACCTCTGCAGCCTTCTGTGAGAGAGAATTCACTCTCGACAGATGTTCACTTTTCTTTTGAGTTAAGACATATTTCCTTGTCTTAATTCTAGTTGGTCTAGTCCATACCCTTAGATTGTAATCCGTGGTTCTAGATTCGCCAACCAAGGGAAACATCTTCCCTGTATCCAGTCTGTTCGGCGCTGTCAGAATTTTAAACATTTCAAGCAGATCCCCTTTCATCCTCCGAAATGTTAGCGAGTACAGGTAAATTTGTCTTAGTCTTACCACACCCTAGGGCTGTACTCTTACTAGAGCGAGAGATAACTGGTGGTGGTTTAACCTGAGGGTGACCACACCTCATGTACAAAGAGAGATTGAGAAGGAGAGTCCTTCATGGTAACCTCAGCTGTTGTGGGAATTTAACCCACTCTGTTGACATCACACTGCTTCGCAGCAGCCATCCAGCCAACTGGGCTAACCAACCCTCACTAGCTAATGCCAGCCTAGTCGAACCAATGTCTCTGCACATGACAGTCCCTAACAGCCCTGATATCAGCCAAATGATCCTCTGCTGCACTCCTTCTATGGTGAATATATCCATTCTTAGGTAGGGAGATCAAATCTGCTAGCAATACTTTGGGTTTGGTCTCACCAAGGTCATTTACAACTGTAGTAAGGCATTCCTATTCCTGAACTTAAATCCTCTGGCAGTGAATGCCAATATATCATTTGCTTTCCTAAATGCTTGCTGTACCTGGCTGTCTATTTTCATTGATCAGTGTACAAGGATACCCAGATCCTTTATGTGCATCCACATTTACCAATATATTATCATTTAAATAATTCTCTTTCATTCTGGTTTCCCACTGAAATGTATAACATCACATTTCACCATGTTGTACTGCATCTGCCATGTGTTTGCCCACTCATTCAACATTTCTAACTCACCTTGAAGCCTTCATGCAGGTTTCGCATAACTTTGAGTCCTCCCCACCCCTTCTTCATTTTGTGTCATCAACAAGTTTGGAAATTGGTTCCCTCGTCCATGTCATTTATATATATCATGAATAGCTTGGGGTCCAAGCACTAACCCTTGTGGTATTCCACTAGTCATTGCCTACCACTCAGAAAAAGACCCATTTACTCTCAATCTCTACTTCCTATTTGCCAACCAATTCACAATTGAAGTTAATGTATTATCCCTTATCCCACGTCCTTTAATTTTGCCCACTAACCTTTCATGAGGGATCCTTTTGAAAGCCTGCGGAAGATCCAAATACACTACATCCATTGGTTCTCCTCTATCAATTCTATTAATTACTAAGTATGGTTGCCTTCTCATAAACCCATGTTCAATTCCATTACTTTCCAAAGACGCTGTTATCAAATATGTACAAAGAACAAGAGTAGGCTATTCAGCCCTTCAGGACTGCACCCCATTCAATAAGAACTGACTTCAATCTGATTTGGGCGACATGGTGGCTCAGTGGTTAACACTGTTGCCTCACAGTGCCCTACTGTGTGGAGTTATCCCATTGTCCCCATGTCTATGTGGGTTTCCTTTGGTTGCTCTGGTTTCCTCCCACAGTCCAAAGATGTGCATTGGATTGGCTGTGGGAAATGAAGGGTTACAGGGAAAGGGAGGGTGGGTCTGGGTGGGCTTCTGTTTGGAGGGTTGGTGTTGACTTAATGGCCTGCTTCCATCCTGATCTGATCTGATTTTAACCTCAACTCTATATTCCCGTATATCTCCAATAGTCTTGTATCTCCTCGGTCATCAAGAATCTAGCTACTGCTGCCTTAAATAGATGTAAAGATTCTACATCAACTGTCTTTTGAGGAAGGGAATTCCAAAAGCCTTTGAGAGAAAAAGCTTCTCATCTCTGTCTTAAATGGGCAACCGCTTATTTTTAAATGATGATCCCTAATTCTAGATTCTTTTCTATTAGACTAGCATTTTAGAACATAGAACGTAGAACAATACAACGCAGAACAGGCCCTTCGGCCCTTGATGTTGCGCCGACCTGTGAACTAATCTAAGCCCATCCCCCAACACTATCCCATCATCATCCATGTGCTTATCCAAGAATTGTTTAAATCTCCCTAATGTGGCTGAGTTGACCACATTAGCAGGTAGGTATTCCACACCCTTACCACTCTCTGCGTAAAGAACCTGCCTCTGACATCTGCCTTAAATCTATCACCCCTCAATTTGTAGTTATGCCCCCTCGTACAAGCTGACATCATCATCCTAGGAAAAAGACTTTCACTGTCTACCCTATCTAATCCTCTGATCATCTTGTATGTCTCTGTCAAATCCCCTCTTAGCCTTCTTCTTTCCAATGAGAACAGACCCAAGTCTCTCAGTCTTTCCACATAAAACCTTCTTTCCAGACCAGGAAGCATCCAGGTAAATCTCCTCTGCACCTTTTCCCATGCTTCCACATCCTTCCTGTAATGGGGCAACCAGAACTGTACACAATATTCCAAGTGCGGCCACACCAGCGTTTTGTATAGTTGCAACATGACATTACGACTCTGGAACTCAATCCTTCTACCAATAAAACCTAACACACCGTATGCCTTCTTAACAGCACTATCAACCTGGGTGGCAACTTTCAGGGATCTATGTACATGGATTCCAAGATCCCTCTGCACGTCCACACTACCAAGAATCTTTCCATTGACCCAGTATTCTGCCTTCCTGTTATTATTCTTCCCAAAATGAATCACCTCACATTTATCTGCATTGAACTCCATTTGCCACCTCTCACCCCAATATTGCAGTTTATCCAAGTCCCCCTGCAACCTGCAACATTTTTCCATACTGTCCACTACTCCACCAACTTTAGCGTCGTCTGCAAATTTACAAATCCATCCACCTATGTCTGCGTCCAAGTCATTTATAAAAATGACGAACTGCAATGGTCCCAAAACAGATCCTTGTGGCATACCACTAGTAGCCAGATTCCAGGCTGAATATTTTTCATCAACTGTCACTCACCGCCTTCTTATAGAAAGCCAGTTTCTAATCCAAACTGCTAAATCACCCTCAATCCCGTGCTTCTGCATTTTCACCAACAGCCTACCATATGGAACCTTATCAAAGGTTTTATTGAAGTCCATGTACACCACATCAACTGCTCTACCCTCATTCACATGCTTGGTCACCTTCTCAAAAAACTGAATGAGGTGTGTGAGACATGACCTGCTCTTGACGAAACCATGTTGACTATCTGCAATCAAATTGTTGCTTGCTAGATGATTATAAATTCTATCTCTCATAAACCTTTCCAACACTTTTCCTACAAGAACGCAAGGCTCACTGGCCTATAATTACCTGGGTCATCTCTACTGCCCTTATTGAACAACGGCACAACATTTGCAATCCTCCAGTCCTCTGGTATTAAACCTGTAGACAGTGAAGACTCAAAGATCAAAGCCAAAGGCTCCAACACTTTCTCCCTAGCTTCCCAGAGAATCCCCGGATAAATCCCATCCGGCCCAGGGGACTTGTCTACTTTCACTGCTTCTAGAATTGATAACACCTCTTCCTTACCAACCTCGACCCTTTCTAGTCTAATATCTCATATCTCATTCTTCTCCTCTACAATATTCTTCTTTTCCTGAGTGAAAACCAATGAGAAATATTTGTTTAGCACCTCTCCAATCTCCACAGGGTCCACACACAACTTCCCACTTCTGTCTTTGGCTGACCTTATTCCTACCCTAGTTATCCTTTTATTCCTCACATACCTATAGAAAGCTTTAAGGTTCTTCTTTATTCTCTCTGCTAAAGACCGCTTGTGTCCTCTCTTTGCTCTTCTTAACTCTCTCTTTAAATCCTTCCCAGCTAATCTGTAACTCTCCATCGCCTCATCTGAACCATATCAACTCATCGTCACATAAGCCTCCTTCTTCTCCTTAACAAGAGATGCAATTTCTGTAGTAAACCACTGTTCCCTTAACTTATCACTTCCTCCCTACCTGACAGTGACATACCTATCAAGGACACACAATATCTGTTCCTTAAACCAGCTCCATATTTCAATTGCCCCCATCCCCTGCATTTTGCTATCCCATTCTATGCATCCTAAGTCTTGCCTAATCGCATTATAATTGCCCTTCCCCCATTGATAACTCTTACCCTCTACTGATTTTCCCCTCTACTGATGAAAGCCTAACTGATCTGTAATTTGCTGTTTTTCCCTCCCCTTTTTAAACAGTGGGATTGCATTTGCATCCTTCAATCTGTAGGAACTACTCCAGAGTCTATAGAATTTTGGAAGGTAATCACCAATGCATCCAAAATTTCCAGGGCCACTTCCTTTAGTAATAAATGTGTGGTTATCCACTTTGGTGGCAAGAACAGGAAGACAGTTTACTACCTAAATGGAGTCAAGTTAGGTAACGGGGCAGTACAACGAGATCTAGGTGTTCTTGTACATCAGTCAATGAAAGCAAGCATGCAGGTAACAGCAGTCAGTGAAGAAAGCTAATAGCATGCTGGCCTTCATAACAAGAGGAATTGAGTATAAAAGCAAAGAGGTCCTTCTGCAGCTGTACAGGGCCCTGGTGAGACTGCACCTGGAATATTGTGTGCAGTTTTGGTCTCCAAATTTGAGGAAAGACATTCTGACTATTGAGGGAGTGCAGCATAGGTTCACGAGGTCAATTCCCGGAATGGCGGGACTATCTTACGCTGAAAGATTGGAGCGACTAGGCTTGTATACGCTTGAGTTTAGAAGGCTGAGAGGGGATCTGATTGAGATGTATAAGATTATTAAAGGATTGGACACTTTGGAGGCAGGAAGCATGTTTCCACAGATGGGTGAGTTCCGAACCAGAGGACACAGTTTAAAAATAAGGAGTAGGCCATTTAGAACAGAGTTGAGGAGTAACTTCTTCACCCAGAGAGTGGTGGGAGTATGGAATGCTCGGCCCCAGAAGGCTGTGGAGGCCAAGTCTCTGGATACTTTCAAGAAAGAGTTGGATAGAGCTCTTAAGGATAGTGGAATCAAGGGTTATGGGGATAAGGCGGGAACAGGATACTGATTAAGGATGATCAGCCATGATCATAATGAATGGTGGTGCTGGCTCGAAGGGCAGAATGGCCTACTCCTGCACCTATTGCCTATTGTCTATTGTCTAATGGCTAAGGCTCAGAGCTTAAGGATAAGGGGTAAACTTTTGGGACTGAGATGTGCAGATATTTCTTCACCCAGAGAGTGTGGATTTCACTACTGCAGTAAGTTACTCAGGACAAAATGTTATGTGTTTTCATGAAGGAGACATAGCTTTTGTGGTGGATGGTCAGCCATGCTCACATTGAATAGCACAGCAGGCTCAAGGGGGTGATAGGACAAGGTGGAGGCCAATCTTCAATGTTTCTAGGCCTAACACAAGCTAAAGTGAAAGCACTTACAGCAGAGATAGAGGTCACTTTGAGTTTTTTTATTCATTCATGGAATTTGGGCATCACTGGTTAGGTCAGTACTTATTGCCCTAAGGGCAGTTAAAAGTCAACTATTTTGTCTTGAATCTGGAGTCACATATGGGCCAACTCAAATAAAGATGGTAGCTTCCATTTCCTAAAGGGCATTAGTGAACCAGATGGGTTTCCCCAGAAATGGATTCATTGTCCTCATTCTATTCTTGACTTCACATTTTTATTGAATTCCCACCATTTACCACGGCAGGATCTGAACCCAGGTCTCTAGAACATTACTTGAGTCCATGGATTAGCAGTCCAGTGATAATGCCATTAGACCATCACCTCCCCAGTGGATAGAGTATGCTAGTCTGTACACAATGTACAAATATACTTCCCCAAATACTGCTGAAATCTCTGTTTGTGACTGTCTAATTCTTATGCCTGTAGTTGGGAGCTTGCTGCTCTGTTGCAGATAGCTGTTAATCATCATCTGCAAGGACAGCGATCATCTACATGATAATATAGGTGGCGTGACCTGTCTTCAGGCCATTCAAAACCATTGCTCCAGCATTGAGCTGCAATATAATGCTCACTAACAAACTCCATTCCTTCAACTTGCTGCCTGTCACTGCTAATTGCTGTATAACAGCATAATGACATGTTCTAATTCGGGCTAATTGCAATCTAATAACTCATAGGCTGTCAATTAAGCTGCACGTCACACTGCACTGTGTAACGTTTAACAAACGTTTAGGTTGATTTTTTTCCAAAGCACGGGCTTTTAATAATTCATTAAATGAATCTCTTGGAAATCTAATTGTAAATGTTTCAGTTGCCAGCAGGACTTCATATTGAGTTGCATTAGCAGCTGTCTGTTTACTATGGTGATTTACGATGCCTACATGTGCTATACCTTCTCAAAGATCCCAAAAAATGAGATCCCACAAATATCTGCACCTTTACTGTGTATAGTTTTGACCTCTTTACTTCAAAAAGGACATAACTGGGTGGCTCAGTGGTTAGCTTTACTGCTTCACACTGCCAAGGACCCAGGTTCAATTCCACCCTTGGGTAACTGTCTGAGAAGTTTGGCCATTCTGTGCAGATTTTCTCTGTGTACTCTAATTTCCTCCCATAGTCCCAACCTATGCAGGTAAGGTGGATTGACCATACTAAATTGCCCATGATGTTCAGGCTATGTGGGTTAGCCATGATAAATGCAGGGTTATCAGGGTTGGGTGGGATGCTTTTCAGAAGGACAGTGGGGACTTGATGGACCAAATGGCCTGTTTCCACTCTGCAGGGATTCTATTTCTATAATTGAATTTGTGGAAGCAATACAGAGAAGGTTTACTCAGCTGGTTCTTGGAATGAACGTATTATTTAATCAGGAAATGGTCAGCAAGTTTGGCCTCAAACTACTGGGGTAGAAGAATGGGAGGAGATTGGATAAGATCCTGAGGCATCACAGTTATTAGGGTAGGTGTAAGAGATGAGGAGGGAGTTTAGAACCAGGGGACCTTTGTGAAGCAAAGAGGTCTCCCATTTAAATCTGAGATGATCTGAGTATGTTTATCTCAGAATTCTCTTCCCCAGACAGCAACTGAGGCTGAATACGTTCAGATAGATGTCAGATTGATTCTTCATCTCCAAACAAGTCAAGGGATTTTGTGAGCAGGTAGGAAAATAGAGTTGAGGCCACAATCAGATCAATTAAATAGCATAGGTTTGAAGGCTTCAATGGCTTACTACCTGTCCTAGTCCCTGTCCTTAATGAACAATAGAAACAAGGACAGTTCACTTATTCCTCTCAGGTACCATCCTCCATCCTAATCTGGGTTGGGGGTTTGCATGCTACTGAAACGTTTTCCCAACTCCAGTAACCTATGGGGCTGTAAGGGAAGCACACGAGGTGGGTTAGAAATAGATACTGACAGAGTGGACAGGGTGGGATGAGAGCGGGCAAGATTTGGGATTGGGGTAAGTGGGGTAGATTGGGAAGATGAGTGAGGGGCATGGGTGAGACGATGGATTTGTGGAGTTGGGAGTGGAAGTGTGGGAAAGGGGGACGGTGGCTCAGTGATCAGCCCTGCTGTCTCACAGCATCAAGGACCTGGGTTCGATCCCAGCCTTGGGTCACTGTCGGGGTAGAGTTTTCACATTTTTCCTGTGTCTACATGGGTTCCCTCTGGCTTCCCTCCACAGTCCAAAGCTGTGTAGGTTGGGTGGATTGGCCATGTTAAAGTGACCGTAGTATCCTGGGACATGCAGGCTAGGTGGGTTAGCCATGGGAAATACAGGGTTACAGGGATGGGAGTGGGTCTGGGTGGAAAACTCCTCAGAGGGTCAGTGTAGAGATGATGGGCTAAATGGCCTGCTTCCACACCCTAGGGATTCCATGATTTGCTCCTCCCTTCAAGTCAATTCAGTTCCGTGCTCAGATTATATCCCTAAACCCCTAGGCCTTGCTACAACTCCCTTCCCCCCTGCATCTTTGACATCCTCACAATCTTCCTTATTAACCACAAGCACAAATTTCATCTTCTCTGCTTGGCATCCTGTGAGCTGGTGTGAAACATATTGTGACATTTACTTACGCAGGAGGTACTGCCAGTGCAAGTTATGTGTTAAAGGAAGTGTGAAAAAAAAAATGGGCATCTGAGGAGTATACATATGGAAACGTCACATGAAACAGCAGAGAAGAGGCCATTTGGCCCATCATTGCTGACATTTCTAGTACTCTTCCCTTTCCCCAGAATTCTGGAAAAGTTTCCCTTCAAGTATTTATCCAATTTGTAGATTCATCGATATGTAAGGCGTGGAAACAGTCCCTTTGGTCCAACTCGTCCCTGCTGACCAGATATCCTAAATTAATCTAATCTCATTTGCCAGCACTTTGCCCATATCTCTCTCAACCTTTCCTAGTCATGTACCCATTCAGATACCTTTTAAACGTTTAAGTGCATCAGCCTCCACCACTTCCTCTGGCAGCTCATTTCATACATGCAAAGATGAAAAAGTTTCCCACTTAGGTCGCTTTTAGATCTTTCCCCTCTCACCTTCAATCTATGCCCTCTAGTTCTGGACTCCTCTACTTTCAATAGACCTTGACTATTCACCCTATCCCATGTCATTCATAATTTTTCAATCCTCCATAAACTCAACCCTCAGCCTCCAATGCTCCAGGGAAAATAGCCCCAACCTATTCAGACTCTCCCTCCAGCTCAAACCATCCAACCTGGCAACGTATTTGTAAATTGTTTCTGAACCTCTTCAAGTTTCACAGCATCCTTCCTATAGCAGGGAGACCAGAACCGAACACAGTATTCCAATTCAATTTGAAAATTATGAATGAATCTTCAATACAGCATTCAGAGAAAATCTCCTCTTTTACCTTGGGTTATTTTATAAATCATCTTAGATATTTTATAGGATCCCTACAGTGTGGAAACAGCCCATTTAGCCCATCAAGTCCACACAAACCTTGTGAAGGGCATCCCATCCAGACCCACCCCACTAACCTATTCCTGCAATTCTGCATTTCCCATGGTTAATGTACCTAACCCACACATCCCCAAACACTATGGGGCAATTTACCATGGCCAATCTACCTAACCTACACATCCCCAAACACTATGGGGCAGTTTACCATGGCCAATCTACCTAACCTACACATTTTTTTTAGATTAGATTACCGACACTGTGGAAACAGGCCCTTCGGCCCAACAAGTCCACTCCAACCCTCCGAAGAGCAACCCACCCAGACCCATTCCCATACATTTACCCCTGACGAATGTACCTAACACTACGGGCAATTTAGCATGGCCAATTCACTTAACCTGCACATCTTTGTGAGTGTGGGAGGAAACCGGAGCACCCGGAGGAAACCCACGCAGACATGGGGAGAACGTGCAAACTCCACACAGACAGTCGCTCAAGGCTGGAATCGAACCTGGGATGCTGGTGCTGTGAGGCAGCAGTGCTAACCATTGAGCCACCATGCTGCCCCAATCTTTGGACTATGGGAGGAAACCAGAACTCCTAGAGGAAACCCACACAGACACAGAGAAGATGTGCAAGCTCCACACAGGCAGTGTGGAATCAAACCCAGGTCCCTGCTGTTTGTGAGGCAGCAGTGCTAACCAGTGAGCCACTGTACCGTTCTCCAGCTATCCCTCTCCAATGGAAGCAATTTCTTTTCACTTCCTTTGTCAAAACCCATCATGATTGCGAGCATTGTTGCTAAGTTTCCCCTCAACCTTCTTCGGTCTGAAGTGAATATGCCCACCTTCTCTGGTCTCTCATAACTGAAGTAATCTTTGCCCTGGTGACAGTCTTGTCAATCTCCTGTGCACCCTCCTCAAAGTCTTCAGACCAGAGACTGAAGTGTTGTGTGCACAAGCGATAGATAAGGCCTGACCAGTGATTCATAAAAGGCTGAGCAACAGTTTGGTAAAATATTCCTCCTGTCCCTAGAGTCTGAATTTAATTCAGTCATTTCCATTTCCAACATTGCCATGGCAACAGATTTTCTTTGAATAAGAATCAGCAGCCATGACACGTTCCAGTGTCAATGAGGCAAACTAAAGTGAACTCTAGGCAGTGCATGGACATGTGCCTGAGGTTGACACTGCCAGATTGAGATATCTGCCTGACTTTCAGCTTTTCATCAATGATTGAATTTAAAACCACTAACTCCACGCTGTGTCAGGTATGGGTAAATACTCACTCATCGAGGGGACGCTGAAGAAACAGTTATAAGAGGGGAGTAGAAAACTGGGCTGTGCATTTGCATGTTCCTAATGCACAACTTGTGTTCAAACAGTTCACCCAGACAAAGGACAATGGACATGATGGGTTATAGAGGGCACAAGGGCAAAGAGAGAAACGTTGCAGCTTATGGCAATGCTTGGACAGGTACTGGTGAGGATGTGAGGGAGAGCTCAAAATAGTTGCTGTAGAAATGTTTATATTCATCTGAGGCAGACAGGGCCTCAGTTTAACATTCAAATTTAGCACCTCAAAAAGTTCTCAAGGACTGACCCTCTGACAGTGCGACAGTCCCTTGGGACTGACCCTCAGACAGCTCAGCACTCCCTCAGTACAGACCCTCCGACAGATCAGCAATTCCTCAGTACTGATCCTCTGACTGTACAGCACTCCCTTAGTACTGACCCTATGACAGTGCGACAGTTCCTTGGGACTGTCCCTCAGACAGCTCAGAACTCCCTCAGAACTGACCCTCCGACAGATCAGCAATTCCTCAGTGCTGATCCTCTGACTGTACAGCACTCCCTCAGTACTGACCCTCCGACAGTGCAGCAATTCCTCAGTACTGACCCTCCGACAATGCGGCACTCATTCAGCACTGACCCTCTGTCAGTGCAGCACTCCCACAGTATTGACCCTCTGACAGTGCAGCACTCCCTCAGTCCTGGCCTTCCGACAGTGCAGCACTCCCTCAGTACTGACCCTTCAACAGTACAGCACTCCCTCAGTACTGACCCTCTGACAGTTCAGCAATCCCTCATTACTGAACCTCCGACAGTACAGCACCCCGTCATTACTGACCCTCGGACAGTGCAGCACTCCCTCAGTACTGACCCTCTGACAGTGCAGCACTCCCTCAGTACTGACCCGCTGACAGGCCAGCAATCCCTCAGTACTGACCCTTCAACAGTGCAGCACTCCCTCAGTCCGGGCCCTCTGACAATGTGGCACTCCCTCAGTACTGACCTTCTGACAGTGCAGCACCCCCTCACTACTGACCCTCTGACAGTGCAGCACTCCCTCAGTACTGACCCTCTGAGAGCTCAGCACTCCCTCAGTACCGAACCTATGACACTGCAGCACTCCCCCAGTACTGACCCTCTGACAGTGCGGCACTCCCTCAGTACTGACCTTCTGACAGTGCAGCACCACTTAAGTTGTGATCCTCTGAGGTGCAGCACTCCCTCAGTACTGACCTTTCAACAGTGCAGCATTCCCTCAGTACTGACCTTCTGACAGTGCAGTACCACTTCAGTTGTGATCCTCTGAGAGTGCAGCTCTCCCTCAGTACTGACCCTCTGACAGTGCGGCACTCCCTCAGTACTGACCCTCTGACAGTGCAGCACTTCCTCAGTACTGACCGACTGACAGTGCAGCACTCCCTCAGTACTGACCCTCTGTCAGCGCGGCACTCCCTCAGTACTGACCTTCCGACAGTGCAGCACTTCCTTGTTACTGCCCCTCTGATAGTGTAGCACTCTCTCTGTACTGACCCACTCACAGTGAGGCATTGCCTCAGTACTTACCCTCTGACAGTGCAGCACTCCGTCAGTACTGTTGTTACTACAGGGCAGCACTCCTTCATTACTGTCCCTTCCAGAGCGCAGCACTCCCTCAGTACTGACCCTCTGACAGTGCAGCACTCTCTCAGTACTGACCCTCTGACAGTGCAGCACTCCCTCAGTACTGACGCTCGGACAGTGCAGCAATTCCTCAGTACTGACCCACTGACAGTACAGCACTCCCTCAGTCCTGACCCTCCGACAATGCGGCACCCCCTCAGTACTGACCTCTGACAGTGCAGCACTCCTTCAGTACTGACCCTTCAACAGTGCAGCACTCCCTCAGTACTGACCTTCTGACAGTGCAGCACTCCCTCAGTACTGACCCTTCAACAGTGCAGCACTCCCTCAGTACTGACCCTCGGACAGTGCAGCACTCCCTCAGTACTGACCCTTCAACAGTGCAGCACTCCCTCAGTACTGACCTTCTGACAGTGCAGCACTCCCTCAGTACTGACCCTCGGACAGTGCAGCACTCCCTCAGTACTGACCCTTCAACAGTGCAGCACTCCCTCAGTACTGACATTCTGACAGTGCAGCACTCCCTCAGTACTGACCCTCCGACAATGCAGCACTCCCTCAGTACTGACCCTCTGACAGTGCAGCACTCTCTCAGTACTGACCCTCTGACAGTGCAGCACTCCCTCAGTACTGACTCTTCAGCAGTGCAGCACTCCCTCAGTACTGACGCTCGGATAGTGCAGCAATTCCTCAGTACTGACCCACTGACAGTACAGCACTCCCTCAGTCCTGACCCTCCGACAATGCGGCACTCCCTCAGTACTGACCCTCTGACAGTGCAGCACTCCTTCAGTACTGACCCTTCAACAGTGCAGCACTCCCTCAGTACTGACCTTCTGACAGTGCAGCACTCCCTCAGCACTGACCCTCTGACAGTGCAACACACCCGCAGTACTGACCCTCTGACAATGCAGCATTCCCTCAGCACTGACACTCTGACAGTGCAGCACTCTCTCAGTACTGACTTTCTGACAGTGCAGCAATCCCTCAGTACTGACCCTTCAACAGTTCAGCAATCCCTCAGTCCTGACACTCCGACAATGCGGCACTCCCTCAGTACTGACCTTCTGACAGCTCAGCACTCTCTCAGTACTGACCCTATGACACTGCAGCACTCCCCCAGTAAAGACCTTCTGACAGTGCAGCACCCCCTCACTACTAACCCTCTGACAGTGCAGCACTCCCTCAGTACTGACCCTTGGACTGAGCAGCAATCCCGCAGCACTGACCCTCTGACAGTGCAGCACTCCCTCAGTACTGACCCTCTGACAGTGTGGCACTCCCTCATTTACTGACGTTCTGACAGTGCAGCACCCCCTCAGTACTGACCCACTGACAGTACAGCACTCCCTCAGTCCTGACCCTCCCACAATGCGGCACTCCCTCAGTACTGACCCTCTGACAGTGCAGCACTCCCTCAGTACTGACCCTTCAACAGTGCAGCACTCCCTCAGTACTGACATTCTGACAGTGCAGCACTCCCTCAGTACTGACCTTCGGACAGTGCAGTACTCCCTCAGTACTAACCCGCTGACAGGCCAGCAATCCCTCAATACTGACACTTCAACAGTGCAGCACTCCCTCAGTACTGACCCTCTGACAATGCAGCACTCCCTCAGCACTGACACTCTGACTGTGCAGCACCCCCTCAGTACTGACCCTCCGACAGTGCAGCACTCCCTCAGTACTGACCCTCTGACAGTGCAGCACTCTCTCAGTACTGACCCTCTGACAGTGCAGCACCCGCTCAGTACTGACCCTCTGACAGTGCAGCACTCCCTCAGTACTGACCGTCCGACAGTACAGCACTCCCTCATCTTTGGCCCTCTGACAGTGCAGCACTGCCTCAGTAATGACCCTCTGACAGTGCAGCACTCCCTCAGTACTGACCCTCTGACAGTGCGGCACTCCCTCAGTACTGACCCTCTGACAGTGCAGCTCTCCCTCAGTACTGACCCTCTGACAGTGCAGCACTCCCTCAGTACTGACCCTCTGACAGTGCAGCACTCCCTCAGTACTGACCCTCTGACAGTGCAGCACTCCCTCAGTCTGACCCTCTGACAGTGCAGCACTCCCTCAGTACTGACCCTCTGACAGTGCAGCATTCCCTCAGTACTGACCCTCTGACAGTGCAGCACTCCCTCAGTACTGACCCTCTGACTGTGCGGCACTCCCTCTGTACTGGCCCTCTGACAGTGTGGCACTTCCTCGTTAGTGACCCTCAGAAACCACAACTCTCACTCGGTATTGCATTAAAGTGACATCGGAAACAATGTACTTCCATCTTTGGATGGGTTCTGGAGCCACAACCTCAGGAACCAAATGCAAAAATGCTGCGTTACAGATGACACGATTGTGGTCACATTACTGAAGCCACAACCTGTGGATTCCATCCTGCTGTGGGTGACACTTTCAGATTATTTACTCAGTATCGATCTGCGTTTTGTGAACCGAGTGCTGTGACATCATCAATTTGCTTGTCATGTCTCCCCGCCTGTTGCTTACAGCAGAATTGTCTGTCACCTTTTTGTCGCCTTTTTATAATTTCACCGTATTGTTTATGGCTTCTAGGGGGAAATGGGCACCCTGTTTTTTTCCCCCTCTCGGGAAATCTCTTGGTAGGTGTTGAGCCTGTGTTCCTGGCAGCTCACCTCTCAGGTATTTAACGCTGGTTGGTGGGTTCATAGCTTCTACTGCATCCCCATTTGGACAGGAAACCCTATCTCTGAGAGCTGCAGAACAAACACATGGCCATCAAATCTAATGGTGCCACCGGGAGTGGGGCCCACTGATGGAGTTGTAACAGTACTGAACTGCAAGGACCCGCGTGCTGGGGTTATTGTTGGTTGGTGGTGGGGGTGGTAAAGGAAAGGGGTGTTGGGGTCATCAGGCCAATTGGGATGTGGTCATAATTGGAAGAGGAGCAGCCTTGTGGAAAGTTCAATGGATCCAGTGGTACATTAAGGACATATCCCAATATCAATAGATATGCAGAGAAGAACACAGCAGCTCAGACAGCATCCGAGAAGCAGGAAAGTCAAAGTTTTGGGCTGAAACTCTTCATCCCACATTTCCCTCTGCCTGTGTTAGTGAAGGTGCTGTAGTGCTGGTGGGTAACGTGCCAATGGCAAAGTTCCTCTTCCTGTTAGCCCAGCACTGGGGTGGCACCATAACATCCAGTCAATAAAGAGTACGGGATCTTCAGAATAACATCCAAACATTGTGGAGGTTGGAAATCTAAAATAAAGACAGAAAGTGCAGGTGAAACTCAACAGGACTGGCCACATCTGTAGGGAGAGAAACAAAGTTAACGTTTTGAATTTGGTGTGACTTTGGATTGTCAACTCGGTCCGATTCAGCCGAAGTGGACGGGGGGTGGGAGGTTAACTCTGATTCTCTGTCCACAATGCTATGAGGCCTGCTGAGTTTCTCCAGGACTTGCTGTTTGATTTAATACATTATGAGATTGTTAGTCCTGCGTTGACCACAGTGTCCCATGCAGGAACTTGAGGGATACTCAAAGACAAGTTTCACTTACTCCTGCAGCCCCAGTGTTAACCTGACTCACTGGCAGGAACAGTATCTCGATGTGTCACTCTGTTTTCTCTTCTGTCCAGTTTCCTCCTCTGCGATGCTGACACGTTGTAAAATCAGGCTGGGCGTTCAGTACGTTTCCGACATAAACCTGCTCAGTTCCCCTCAGCTTAGGTTCTTGTTTGATGTTCGGGTGTCTTGTAGGGAGCCCCAACTATTACCTTCAGAGTCCATTTTAAAATTGAGCCTTCACTCTCTGCTGTTTCTTAACAATGTGCTGCTCCTTAGCAGCATCATCAGAAAACATACTTTTTAAAATGTAACCTAATGACTTCCAGTGGGACCTAAAAGTTTGGAATTCTTCACATAAACATCTCCAACTCTTGTTTCCTCTTTCTGCCTTTAATCCAGTCCTTACAAACTATTTCTTTAACCTGGGCACTGCTGTCTCTGAAGGTCAGCTTGATTGGCTGGATTTGATTTGATTTATTATTGTCACACGTACCTCGGTACAGTAAAAAGTTTGTTTTGTGTGCAGTACAGGAGGTTCATACCGTGCGGCACTCCCTCAGTACTGACCCTCTGACAGTTCATCACTTCCTCAGGACTGACCCTCTGACACCTCTGGGATACCCGCACCAACCAACCCAACCGCCCCAGTGGCTGAACACTTTAACTCCCCCTCCCACTCCGTGAAGGACATGCAGGTCCTTGGACTCCTCCATCGCCAGACCATGGCAACACGACGCCTGGAGGAAGAGGGCCTCATCTTCCACCTAGGAACCCTCCAACCACAAGGGATGAATGCAGATTTCTCCAGCTTCCTCATTTCCCCTCCCCCCACCTTTTCTCAGTCCCAACCCTCGGACTCAGCACCGCCTTCTTGACCTGCAATCTTCTTCCTGCCCTCTCTGCCCCCACTCCCTCTCCGGCCTATCACCCTCACCTTAACCTCCTTCCACCTATCGCATTCCCAATGCCCCTCCCCCAAGTCCCTCCTCCCTACCTTTTATCTTAGCCTGCTTGGCACACCCTCCTCATTCCTGAAGAAGGGCTTATGCCCGAAACATCGATTCTCCTTCTCCATTGATGCTGCCTGACCTGCTGCGCTTTTCCAGCAACACATTTTCAGCTCTCTGATCTCCAGCAACTGCAGTTCTCGCTTTCTCCTCTGACAGTGCGGCACTCCCTCAGTACTGACCCTCCGACAGTGCAGCACTCCCTCAGTACTGACCCTCCGACAGAGCAGCACTCCCTCAATACTGACCCTCTGACAGTGCAGCGCTCCCTCAGTACTGACCCTCTGACAGTGCAGCACTCCCTCAGTAGTGACTCTCCGGCAGTGCAGCCCTTCCTCAGTCGTGACCCTCCGACAGTGCAGCCCTCACTCAGTACTGGCCCTCTGACAGTGCAGCACTCCCTCAGTACTGACCCTCCGACAGTGCAGCACTCCCTCAGTACTGACCCTCCGACAGTGCAGCACTCCCTCAGTACTGACCCTCCAACAGTGCAGCACTCCCTCACAGAGTGAAGAATATAATGTTACGGAGATATGGAATTTAAGTTCAGAAAAGCAGAAAGATTATAAGATATACAAGAACAAAATCTGCCATAGACAGCACTCAAAATGTCGCCACTCTCCAGAACCATTTGAATCCCAGTTGGCTGGGTGCTGGCTTGTAACGCAGAGTGTTGGCCAACAGCATCGGTTTAATTCCTGTGGCCTGCTGAAGTTACCATGAAGGATTCTCCTTTTCGAGCTCTGTCTTCATCTTGTGATGCTCAGGTTAAACCACCACCAGTTACTCCTCTCTCAAACGCAGCCCTTTGACAGCTTTTACCTGCTATTTGCAAATGCTGCTCAGTGTCAAAATTTCCCAAATGAAGCACCATGGGATGTTTTGTTAAGTCGAAAACGCAATGTAACAGCAGGTTGTTGTTACCGTGTTGTTGCCTCTGACCTCACAATTCATTGCTTCAAACCACAGCTACAAATTCTCACAACGCCACCCTGATACTGACGGCCGGAGTTCTGCGTTCACAGTCATTAAACTCGCTGAACAGATACAGGGCAGATTCAATCCCTACAGGCCACACAGGATCCTTCCTTTGCCATGACAACACAGGAGTATGCAGACATCGGGACATTGCACCACTGCCTCTGCATCCGCTGCTAATCTCTTCAGACACAAAACTTGCATTTTGCCATCTCCATTCCCACAAATGCCCACTTCCCACCTCCCTGTCCACAGCTGGGTTAGACCATCCCCTCCACATAATAAATGGAAAAAGGAAGAGTTTAATTTCCTCTTCATTATTTTCTCGTTTACTTTTCCATCCCTTGGGTCTGTTTCTGTAATATGACTTTACTGTCATTCCTTGTTATTAATCCCCAAGGTTTGCTGAGTAATTCTAATCATTGAAAGTTATTATTAGGTGGATTTCTCCTCATCCCTCCCTCTTGATTCTTTGCAGAACGATCAAAGCTCCATATCTGCCCATGTGTTCAATGCAGGGCTCACTCAAAACTACAGAATAACATGACGCACTGTTCTGGTGCAATGCAGTCTCGCCATGAGAAAGGAACAAAGGCATGTTTGCACAAGGAGGAGAAGATAATAAGCCACTCTTGCAAGTCTCCTGACTGCAAGGCCCATGTTTGATATGTCTGTCCTTTGTTGTCGCTTTACATTTTCCTTTCTCTCTCTGTCCTCAGCTTTTGAAATTTGGCTTTTATCACCACAGACTTTGCCTGTCCCCCAACTCCTTCAACAGATAAATCTGGCTCCGAGTTTACATAACTGAGACTCTCAGAGTAAGTCAGCTGCCCCCTCCTGTTCTAGGGCGGTACAGGAAAGAGTGGGAAAACTGGGGAGAGGATGTGAGACAAATATTCAGCTGGATTTAATGTGGTGGTGTGTATCCTGCCTTCACACCCCACCCCTGCAATACCCCCAGAAACCTGCAGAATGGAAAGTTGATTGGGGATCTCCCCCTGAAAAAGCCATTTCCCCCACAGTGATTTTATACCTGGCAGGACAAACCAATAAAGCTGAAAGTGGCTTTTTAATGTTTGTCCTTTTATATTCTACAAAGAGAAAAATTTTAAGCAGTCTGCAGTTTGGGATATAACCCCTACGGGGTGATTTGCAGCGAGTTATCAACCCTTTGTTATCTTTGTAGTTGCAAAGGATCACATGGGCTGCTGCCTCACAGTGCAAGAGACCCAGGTTCGATTCCAGCCTCAGGCAACTGTCTGTGTGGAGTTTGCACATTCTCTCCGGGTGCTCCGGTTTCCTCCCACAGTCCAAAGATGTGCAGGTCAGGTGGATTGGTCATGCTAAATTGCCCGTGGTGTTAGGTACATTAGTCAGGGGTAAATATAGGGTAGGGGAATGGGTCTGGGTGGGTTACTCTTTGGAGGGTCTTTGTGGACTTGTTGGGCTGAAGGGCCTGGTCCCATACTGTACAGAATCTAATCTATTGAGGCTGGGGCGAATTGACATCTTTAGATTTCGGTTGAGAAAGATTATGAACAGAAATGGCACAAAATATTCCACAGATATTCTGAGGTATTGAACTGCACGACATAAATGTAGGTTATCTTCTCTATTACTCTTCCTCTCTACATATCATGGCCTGCCAGTTATCTCTTGGAAAGAGCTACTGGACAGTGAATTAAGTTCAATTGTGAATTATTGAACAGTGTAAGTTGATTCTATAGGATTCTATATCGAGTAACATGCAGTGCATGTTGGGATGAGTGTATTATAGTGGCAATATTGCTTGATTACTAATAAAGAGCTCCAGCCTAATGCTCTGGATATGATTTCAAATCCCATCATTGCAACTGATGGAGCTTGAATTCAATAAAATCTGGAATTAAAGGATAGTGTCCATGACTATCAATCTACTACCAGTTCTTGTAAAACCCCTTTAGAGAAGGACATTTGTCAGCCTTACTAGGACTAGCCTACAATCTAGGTCCACAGTAATTTGAAAACAAAACAGTGCGGGGGAAATTCAGCAGGTCTGGCAGCATCTGTGGAGAAAGAAACCAGGTTAACGTTTTAGGTCTGATATGAGTCACCTGACGCAGAACTTGAACTCGTTCTGTTGGGATTCACTGTACACCACGAACAGGCCTCCCAGCTAACTGAGGTTTCGGGCCAGAGCTGTTCATCAGGATTCTGATGAAGGACTCCGGCCCGAAACTGCTCCTCGGATGCCGCCTGGCCTGCTGTGGTTTTCCAGCAACACACTCCCAACTCTGGTCTCCGGCATCTGCAGACCTCGCTGTCTTCCAGCTAACTGAACCATAACTTCCAGTTGATTGGCTTTTTTATTTGTTCATGGAATGTGGGAGTTGCTGGCTAGGCCCAAATTTATAACCCGTCTCTAAATTCCCCTCATGAAGCTGGTGGTGAGCAGATATCTTGATCTGCTGCTGTTTGTGGTTGCAGGTACACCCATGATGCAGTGACAGTAAAGGAACTACAATTAAATCCCACCATCTGCAATTCATTCAGCTCATTCCTTCTACAGTCTGCCCTCAGATAAAAAAAAATGTTGATTTGGGCAATAAACCATAACCACACTCCTCTTGTTCACTCACTCATGTCTGTTTTCTCTTCCCTGATTTACTTAATTTACACTGTTCAATTTTCCTTTACCTGTAGTGGCTGCATTAGTGCAGTCGATGTTAATGTGTCACAACAGATTCTTGGAACCCTCATGCAAGGAGGTCCCCACTCTGCTAAGATCTTGAGGCAGTTGAGGCACAGCAACAAGCCCACCATCCCACCCTCCAAAAAAAATTCAGGCATTGTCCACTCCTAAAATGAAAACCCTTCAGATCAGAGTGGAAGCAAGTCTTCCTTGACCCTGAGTAACAAAACAATCCTTCTTTAATATTCAGTATTGTTGTGAGTACATCACTACAAGTTACCTTTAATTCAGCTCCCTATTAAGAAATCTCACTGACATCTGAGTAATGAAACAATGAAGTAAATTTTATTGCATGTAGCAACCCAAATAAGATCCCTCAAGTAAGCAAGTTAAACCTCACAATTCAACCAAACCTTTCCTATTCATGCACTTATCCAAATGTCTTTTAAACATTGAAAGTATACCAGCACCCACCACTTCCTCCAACAGTTCATTCCACACACGAACCACTCTCTCTGCAAAAAACGTTGCCCGTCCTGTCCTTTTTCAATCTTTCTCCCCTCACTTCAAAAACATGCCCCTTAGTTTTGGACTCTTAGGGAAAAGACCTTTGCCATTCACTTTAATCATGCCCTTCATCATTTCATAAACCTCTATAAGGTCAATCCTCAATCTCCTCAGCTCCAGTTAAGAAGGTCCCAGCCTATTTTTACAACTCAAACCCTCCATTTCCAGCAATGTCCTTAGATGTTCTAAGACTGAATTGTTCTTATACAAGTTTCTTCCTTTCAGGTTTGTAGTGTGACGTTATTGATGACTCAATAGATTCTTTCATCCCAACATTGATTGCACTTTTGGAGATCTCAAGTCTGTAGCTTTCCTTCTTATAGGAAGTAGTTCCCCTGTTTCTTGTTACAATCAGAGTTATCTGTCTGTTTGAAATACAGCTTTTTCTGCAATTTACCGCTTCACTTCAGGATATTCTTTCTGCAAGCAGTCTTAATTGCCTACTTGTCATGAGGCAATAGGTTACCAAGCAGTATTACCTCCTCTCTCCCAGGAAACAACTGGTTTCTGTGGCTTATTCCCAGACATGATTAATTTGCATGGAGTTTACTTTTAATTCCTTGATAACAATTCCTCCTTTCATCCTAAGAAACAGTTTATTCCAGAGTTATTGTTGATTCTTTCAATCCCAGAAGTTATTAAAGTTGTGAAGTTTACATTGTCACAGTACTTGCTACTGTGTTGTTCGTTTTATATTTATCATGAGGGTATTTTTTGTTTCATTTCAATCTGGACATCATTCACTAGAAACTCCAGCTTTGGGTGTCTTCCTCATCATTGGCTGATATCTACTCTACAGACAAACTATCTCTTCTTTGAAGGTTTCCCATTATTCGATTACAATTTCACTACATGATATGGAAGTGACGGTGTTGGACTAGGGTGGACAAAGTTAAAAATCACACAACACCAGGTCATAGGAGAAAGTGAGGACTGCAGATGCTGGAGATCAGAGCTGAAAAATGTTTTGCTGGAAAAGCACAGCAGGTCAGGCAGCATCAAAGGAACAGGAGAATCGACATTTCGGGCATAAGCCCTTCTCCAGGTTATAGTCCAACAGATTTATTTGGAAGCACTAGCTTTCACAGCGCTGCTTCTTCATCAGGTAGCTGTGGAGCAGGATCACAAGACACAAAATTTATAGCAAAGGATCACAGTATCATGTATGCAGCTGATACAATATATTGAACAAATCTAGATTGCTGTCCGTAAGCTTTTTGGGATGTAGGTTTGGTCAATGTATCGCATTAGTTGCATGACACTATAATCTATTGCTATAAATTCTGTGGCTTATGATCCTGCTCCACAGCAACTGATGAAGGAGTAGTGCTCCGAAAGCTACTGTTTCCAAATAAACCTGTAGGACTATAACCTGGTGCTGTGCAAACTTCCCTCCAGATATTTTATTCAAATCCATCTGGGCCAGATCGCTTTTGAACCCTCTGAAATCAGTCTTCTTCCAAACAAATCTTTGATGAAAGCAAAATACTCAAGAGACAAGAAATATGGAAATGAAAGGTGATTGAACTGAGATGTTAAACAAAAACCAAAGAACTGGGGATGCTGTAAATCAGAACTAAAAGCAGAAATTACTGGAAAAGCTCAGCAGGTCTGGCAGCATCTGTGGAGAGAAATCAGAGTTAGCATTTCAGGTGAGTGACACTTCCTCAGAACTTTCTGAAATGTTAACAGAGTGTCCTCTTTCCATGGATACTGCCTGACCAGCTGAGAATTTGCAGCGATTTTTCGGATATATTTTTATGCAGAGATTTATTTGTCCTCTTCCATATCTGTTCTAACCCTGAGTGATGCCGAGAAAAGACACATTTTGTCGAAGGAGCCAGTTTTCCCTGTAAATTGGTATTCTTGTGAGTTGTCTGATGAGTACAATGAGACCCTGCCTCACAGTGCCAGGGACCTGGCTTTGATTCCAGCCTCAGGCAACTATCTGCATGGATTTACCACATTCTCCCTGTGCCCATAGTGCTTTCCTCCTGGTGCTTCAGTTTCCTCCCAGAGGTGTGCAGGTTAGGTGGATTGGCCATGGCAAATGTAGGCCTCCAAGGCTAGAGTTGAGTCTGGGGTGGGGTGCTCTTTGGAGGGGTGGTGTGGAATCGATGGGCTGAATGGCCTGCTTCCACACTGTAGGGATTCTATGATTTTATGAGTAAAAGGTGAAAATCTTTGACTACAGTATGTCTTTTATCAGCAACGTCCTGCTGACTAGAGATTGGCTTTTCCAGACCCTCAGTTTGTGGATGGCAACTTTGCAAGGCAGGATGGCACACACCCAGATTAAGCCCATCACCAGTCGTGTCTCTCTAATGAGCAATACTCAAGTTCTGCACTATTATTCTAAACTTAATGCTATAGTATGAATAACGACCAAATGAAATGGATAAATCCCATGGAATGAGCAGATTGTGTCAAAGCTAAAACAATTTGGGTGGCATGGTGGCTCAGTGGTTAGCACTGCTGCCTCACAACGCCAGGGACCCGGGTTTGATTCCAACTTCAGGTAACTGTCTGTGTGGAGTTTGCACCTTCTGCCCGTGGGTTTCCTTCGGGTGCTCCGGTTTCCTCTCACAATCTAAAGATGTGCAGGATAGGTGAATTGGCCATGCTAAATTGCCCAGAGTGTTCAGAGGTATATAGGTGTATAAGTCAGGGGGGAAAGTAGAATAATAGGGTAGGGGGGGCAGGTCTGGGTGCAGTGCTCTTTGGAGGATTGGTGTGGATGTGTTGGGCCAAAGGGCCAGTTTCCACACTGTAGGGATTCGATGAAGTTGTCAATTAAACAACCATGTGGGTGATCAGGAGGACAAGAATAGATTGTTCTTGTCAAAGTAAAGCCCACCGGGATTGTAAAGGTTGAAAAATCGGTCATGTTCTCATCGACGAGACCCAGCAGGTCAAGGGAGACTGTCACTTTATCTTGTCCTGTCTGTCTGTTGGCATTTATAACCAGACAATGAAAACACATCCAATTAATGAGCAAACTCAGACATCCCTCAATCAATAAAAGATTTGCTATTCGGTGTGCGCCTGAGCAAGGTATTTGTCGCCAAATGGGTTTGCAGAAGGAGATGGGAAGGAACTGTGTGAGAGGAAAGGATGGCTGAAAGGAGGGGGATCAGTAGGAGTAGGGGAGGGGAAGATATTAGGACCAGGCGAAGAAGGCTGACGTATCTTTTTCCCTTTTAACTCCCACCCCACCTCAGTTGGCTGCAACAAAGTATTGTAATTGTGCTCTGTGAAACTTCGATTAGAACGTAGCACCATTCAAAAGTAAGGAGTCAATCAAAATGTTTGCTTGAGTGAAAGATTTACTTACTTACTGACCCTGAGGAAAATAACAAAACCAAACAGACGCAGAAATAAAAGTTTAAAACAGGAAGAAGGACTTGCAAAAAAGGCCATAATTAAACAGATATGGAGAAACTCAATACATCTGACAGCATCTGTGGAGAAAGAAACAGAGTTAATATTTCAAGTCCAATATGACTCTAAGTTCAGACTAACTCTTAGTTCCTTCCATTGTGATGCAAATAGGAAGTGTATATATGAACTGAACATGTCTGCCACCATACTCCGAGTGTGTGAGATAAGTACTTTATTCTGTGAGGGAAAAGGCTTCACTTTTGAGTATAGTGAGCCATTTCAAAGGGCAGTATCATGACACAGACATCCACTTAGTGCAGAAAAATGTACCGGTGAGCGCTAAATGCTGTATGGGATCTTTAGGCATGAACCTATTGTTTGGATTACAAAGTCCTGGCCCCATTATGCAACATTAGGAATCAATAACATGAATGGCTGTGATGCACAGACAATATATTTGGGTGGCATGGTGGCTCAGTGGTTAGCACTGCTGCCTCACAGCACCAGGGCAACTGTCTGTGTGGAGTTTGCACATTTTCCCCGTGTCTGCGTGGGTTTTCTCCGGGTGCTCCGGTTTCCTCCCACAGTCCAAAGATGTGCAGGTCAGGTGGATTGGCCATGCTAAATTACCCGTAGTATTAGGTACATTAGTCGGAGTAAATGTAGGCGAATGGGTCTGGGTGGGCTGCTCTTCGGAGGGTCGGTGTGGACTTGTTGGACTGAAGAGCCTGTTTCCAAACAGTAGGGAATCTAATCTATCCTGGTTCTCAAACCGCCTGAGGTTCCCCAGCCTACACATGCTACAGGAGCTGCTCACTTTATACCTTGGACCAGGCTAGGCACGGTTCCTTCAATGTTGCAATTGTTACGAGAAAGACATTCACACACAGAGCTGATGAATGAGAGGTGACTACACTTTTACTGACATAAGAACATACTTACAATGCAATGCCACCAATTTCCCTGTCAGTCCTCTTCCTTTCCCTCCAATCACATCTAGGGACAGTCCAGGAAGGGGTGGGAGTGAGGGGTTATTGGTCCCTGGTATATCCAATAGAGGGAGGGGGTGTGAGACCAAGTGAATGCTACAGGGAGAATGCATTGCGAATGAGGGGTCAAAGTTTAGGCATACCGACAGTGCTGAGACTGGGGGAGCAGTGTGCGTCACCATAGTCTTACCAGGCTATAGGGGCTGCTATCTCATTAGAGACAAGTGACTGGTGGTGGTTTAACCTGAGGGCCACCAGACATCAAGCGTGAGAAGAGATTGAGAAGGAGAGCCCTTCAGGGTAACCTTAAACTGGTGATGGGAATTGAACCCATGCTGTTGGCATCACACTGCTCTGTAAGCCAACAATCCAGCCAACTGAGCTAATCCAATTCCCCAGAGGAGCAGCAGGGTAATGGTCAATGATCTCACTCCATTTCCATGACATGGGGAAAGGAGGTTAGCTATCACTAGCTCAGCAACAGCTCAACAGTGAGGTTCCTCTCTATGGGGGCTCTACCACCCCCTCCTTGGCTCTCGCCAGTCTATGATGTGCCACTTTCACCTGCAATTGGACAAAGGGAGCAGGTAACATGGTGAACATGCCGAACACTATTAGCGTTGGTGCCGGTGGAGGGAAGCTAGTGAGGTGCCCCGACTGTGAGTAGGCAATGTGGAGGCTTTGCATGGTTAGTATTATGGACAGGACGATGAGGGCGAGAGTGAATGAGGGAGAATTCCACATGTGGTAATGAGAGTGATACATCATGAGCCTTGGTGGGTGTTGGGTGCAATAGCAGAGATTGAGTAAGTGAGATTGAGCAGAGAGAAGGTGGTTATAGTTACCCTGGTGGAGTGGAAAAGGCTATTAAATTTCTTGGGGCAATGCTGCACATTCACCCATGTTGCTATCACACTGACCTGGGTGACAATCTTACACAAGATTGGTAGCATCATGGTCTCCTTTGCCAGTCCTGGAGGAAGTGGACATCTCTCTGCACCACCCCGTTCACCAGGACCTCCAGGTGAAAGTGTCCAGTTTTCCTTTATCTGACATATCTGGAGCAAGTGAGATGAACCATACAGAGTATATCGGGACTGACAACATGTGACCTGCTGTGTGGCTGGGCTTTAAACATGGCGCTGGGATGGCCCAGCAGTAACACCTACAGTAAGCAGGAAAATCCAACGAGCAGGCGTTGTAAGGGCATGGTTCATATCTAATGAGGTGAGAACCTTACAAGAAACTCACCAAAATTGTCACTTTGCCGATGTCTGGGAAAATTCGACACAATGTTTCTCCTTTATCCTGAGGCATTAGTTTTCCAAGAGGCCGAGAGAAACGGGGGGAGGGAGAGCAAGCCTTCAATGGTTAGGAATCCATAAGTCTTCTCTCTCTGTTCTGCCCAAAAACACTGCCTGAAAAATAGTTCCTTTATGTACAGTCAGTTCTGATATAATGCAATAGTTCTCTTCTAGCGCAACTTCGCGTTTTAAGACAATCACGTAATACCTGAGCCATTTAAACCAATCGGACCAGAATTGCATTAGAGCCAATATAGGTAAGGAAAGTTCACAAATAATGGACTAAATTCTCCAATCACGTTAAAGTCACTTCACATTGAAGAAACACATGTTATAGTAGAACAAACTGCATCCCAGCCATCTGGCTTCATTGTTTTTCCAAGTTTGTGAATTTCCAGAAAGCGTAAATCAAACAGGTGATAAGGATCTGAGTAATTGTTTTCAGTTAATTTTAGTTCAGACTGGCCTCTGTTTGATAACCTACTGCATTGACACAGTCAGTGGTCAGGAAATCAGCTTAAGACATTGTTCCTCCTTTTTTCAAACTATCCCAGTCCATGAAAGTTCTCAGGTATGAAAAATCAAATGACTAACGTGGAAATTTGATCACCCATTTTTAGCACTATCATGACAAGGAGGAAAGAGAGATGAAAGAAGTCAATTCAGGGATAAAGGAGGGGAATGAGGTGTGTTTGGAGTGGAGTGATAATGAAAGGATGAGGTCAGTGCAGGAGGAAGATGTAATTTAGGAGGAGGGGTTGATCTGGAGGTGGGAACAGAGGTAGGGACAGGCAGGGCAGCAGATGGGGATTTGGAAGTGAGGTATCATATTTATCCCTGGTTGGACAACCATTAAGTTTTCAGATACTTCACTGATGATATGACAAGGTGGTGGGAATAACTTTATTGTGGTTAATTTCCTTCAAGAGGTTAATCACTGTAATAATCCCATTGCACTTTCTTACAATATCTTGGAATGTTGATCCAATACCCTCCATTGGGTTATATTGGGATGTTAATCCCAGTACAATTCATTGAATTATATTGGGATATTAATCTTAGTATTCTTCATTGAGTTCTTTTGGGATATTAGTCCCAGTACACTTCATTGAGTTATATTGGGATATCATTTGTGGTATTCTTACTAGGTTTGTAAAAAAGAATGACAGGTATAATTAGTTTAGTTTGAGATTATGATCAGCATGGTTGGACCGAAGAGTCTGTTTCTGTGTTGTATGACTTTCTAAGGAAAAATAAGAACTGGCATTTGTATTTTGATTTTATTGTATAGAATGTACTTTGTTGCATTGCCATTGCCTTCAGGGCAGTGGGCTAGAGCTATTATATGGGACTTGCTTTGTTAACTGGCTTGCACATAATGGGCCAAATGGTTTCCTTCTGTGCTGTAAACATCTACCAGTCTATGACTATTCCATTGTTCATGGCGTCAGGATTTCCACAGCCACACTATAACTGATGAAATGTAATTGTAGTCATAATGGCAACAGTATGGTTTGAACATGATAACTGGCCCAAAACAGCAATGTGATAGTGACTAAGTTATCTGTTTTAGTGATTACCTTTGAAGCATGATTGTTGCCCAGAACATTGAGAAGATCTCAACTGCTCTTCTGCAAAACAGTGCCATAGGATCTTCTGCGTCCACCTGAAAGGTCAGACCTCTTTTCGATAAGTATATTGTAGGAAAGAAGAGATGCAGGAAGGGATATGTGAATGTCCAGCTCGTATGGCAGTATTATAGAAGTCCAGACACTACTGACTGAACCAAACCCACAGTGATGGACAGAGCCTTGGTTTAACATCTCAGCAAGTCTGCTGGAGTCTCATTTCCATGGTACTGCCAACTATGCTGGGGGCTGCTCCTCTAACAGTGTGGTGTTCCCTCACTGTCACCTCTCTGACAGTATAGCACTTTCTCAACACCCTGTTAGGAGTATCGGTCAGTCCTTGTGGATTCGGTTCAGTCAGTAGTGTCTGGAATTCTATAATGCTGCTGTGTGAGCTGGCCATCCCAGGTTCATTCCTGCATTTCTTCTTTCACACAATATATTTATTGAAAGAAGGATGGTGGCCTATTGAAAATTGCATTCTCCTTTTGTCCACTTGAGGCTACCATATAGACATGTACCCGCAGAGGGAGTACTCTGGGATCCATGTCGCTTTTTAAAATTCATTTGTGGGATGTGAATGTTATTGGCTGGGCTAACATTTACTCTATTTATAGTTGCCCTTGAGAAGGTGTTGGTGTTGCACTTTTTTGAACTGCTGCAGTCCATGTGGTATAATTAATCCCACAATGCCCTCAGAGAGAGAATTCCAGGATTTTGACCAGTGATATGAAGGAACAGTGATATATTTATAAGTCAGGATGGGTGAGTGACTTGAGGGGAGATTTGTGGTCATAGTGTTCCCATGCATCTGTTTCACTGGCAGTGGACGTGGGTTGGAAAGGTGTTGTCTAAGGATCTTCAGTGAGTTTCTACAGTGCACTTTGTAGAGAGTATATACTGCTGTTAAGCGTTGCTGGTGGAGGGAGTGGATGTTTGAGGTTGTGGTGTCAATCATGTGGGCTGCTTTGGCCTGGATACTGTTCAGCTTCTGAGGTGTGGTTGGCGCTACACTAATCCAGGTAAGGTGTTTCCGACTTGTACCTTGCAGATGGTAGACAGGTTTCAACCTTACAGGGCGAAAGTGGGGACTGCAGATGCTGGAAATCAATCGGGATTAAAGTGGTGCTGGGAAAGCACAACAGGTCAGGCATCATCCGAGGAGCAGGAAAATTGGCGTTTTGGGCAAAAGTCAACCTTACCTTTTTGTTCTTCTTTTCTTTTGTTCCCGCACTGCTGCTGAACAGCAGTAGTGCTTATTTCTCCCCAGCACCCATGTCGTGTGTGT
Organism: Chiloscyllium punctatum; assembly: GCF_047496795.1. Lineage (NCBI taxonomy): Eukaryota > Metazoa > Chordata > Chondrichthyes > Orectolobiformes > Hemiscylliidae > Chiloscyllium > Chiloscyllium punctatum. The sequence continues at coordinate 14,937,080 of NC_092758.1, forward strand.
GTGTGTGTGTGTGTGTGTGTAGGTGTAGGACACACTGAAGTGCAGAAATCTTTATCTGTATCCCATCACCAGGAAGCAAAAAAATCACCGGAGTGGCCAATGACAAGCAGTGCCCCATGCCTTAAGGTCAAAGCCTGCATGAACGAAAAAGTGGAGGGGAGGGTAGGGGTTAAATCAAAATAGAGTTGTCGGGTGAAACAAAGCACTGCATGGCCTGCAGCGCCTACCTCTCCCTGAAGATCTCAAGAATAATGGAGGGCACAGTGTAATCCTTCCCCAGGGACACCCAGGCCTTTAGCTTTATCCTTTGCACCGATGTGCTGAGCTCTCCAATCATTGAGGGTGGGGGATATTTGGGGAGCCTCCTCCTCTACTGAATTGGTTAATTGTTCACCACCCATTCACAGATCAATTCGAATTATAAAATGTCTCTGGCTGAATAAATAACTTTCTGTCCCAAAACCTCGGTAACGGTAATTCTCATTGGGAGCTTGTAGTGAAACCCAAACGGAATATTAGGAAAATGTAACAATTCAGAAATATTTCCTAAATGAGATTAAACATCTCAAAAAGAGTTCTGAATGGAACCAAATGAGCCTACTCAAAAGTAATGAGCCTCTATCGAACAATGATCTACTGTTGATTTTCCAGAATCAGTTTAAAACCACATCTTAACTGGAACAGACAAGATTCACACTCACCCTCATGCACAATGACCGAAATAAATTGTGAACCCATCAGTTGTAGCCAATTCCAAAATTATAACATCCTCGTTTCACACTTCAGTTTTATGATTGACATTGCAGATATTCACAGCAAGGAGTTTTGGCTCTTAACCCCATTTTCCTCTCCGCCCTCAGCCACCGAATTATAAAGTTAGAGAGACGTACAGCACAGCAATAGACCCTTCGGTCCAACCCGTCCATGCCAACCAGATATCCTAAACTAATCTTGTCCCATTTGCTAGCATTTGGCTCATATCCCACTAAACCCTTCCAATTCATGTACCCATCCAGATGCCTTTTATATGTTGTAATTGTTTTAGCTTCCAGCACTTCCTCTGGAAGCTCATTCCATTCACGCACCACCCTCTTCCTCTTAGGTCCCTTTTATATCTTTCCCCACTCACCTTTAACCTATGCCCTCTTGTTTTGGGCTTCCCTACCCTGGGGAAAAAGACCAAAACTGGTCAGCCTATCCATCTTGAAAAATGTCCATATTACAGAGGAGGAAATGCTGGATATCTTGAAACACATAAAAATAGTTAAATCTCTGGGACCTTATCAGGTGTACCTTCGAACTCTGTGGGAAGCCAGGGAAGTGATTGCTGGGCCTCTTGTTGAGATATTTAAATAATTGATGGTCATAGGTGAGATGCCGCAAGACTGGAGTTTGGCTAACATGGTGCTACACTTTAAGAAAGATGGTGAGGAAAAACCAGGGAACTATAGACCAGTGAGCCTGACATTGGTGGTGGGCAAGCTATTGGAGGGAATCCTGAGGGACAGGATTTTCATTTATTTGGAAAGGCAAGGACTGATTAGGGATAGTCAACATGACTTTATGTGTGGGAAATCATGTCTCACAAACTTGATTAAGTTTTTTGAAGGAGTAACAAAGAGGATTGATGAGGGCAGAGTGATAGATGTGATCTATATGGACTTCGGTAAGGCATTGACAAAGTCCCTCATGGGAGACTGGTTAGCAAGGATAGATCTCATGGAATACAGGTGAACTAGCCAGTTGGATACAGAACTGGCTCGAAAGTAGAAGACAGAGGGTGGTGGGGGTGGAGGGTTGCTTTACAGACTGGAGGCCTGTGACCAGTGGTGTGCCACAAGGATCGGTGCTGGATCCACTGTTTTTCGTCATTTATATAAATGATTTGGATGTGCACATAGGAGGCATATTTAGTAAGTTTGCAGATGACACCAAAATTAGAGGTATAGTGGACAGGGAAGAAGGTTACGTCAGATTACAATGGGATTATGATCAGATGGGCCAATGGGCTGAAGAGTGGCAGATGGAGTTTAATTTAAATAAATGTGAGATGTTGCATCTTGGAAAGGCAAATCAAGGCAGGACATATGCACTTAATGGTAAGGTCCTGGGAAGTGTTACTGATCAAACAGACCTTGGAGTGCTGGTTCATAGTTCCTTGAAATTGGAGTCTCAGGTAGAAAGGTAGGAAGAAGACGTTTAATATGCTTTCCTTTATTGGTCAAAGCGTTGAGTAGAGGGGTTGGGAGGTCATGTTGTGGCTGTACAGGACATTGGTTAGGCCACCTTTGGAATATTGAGTGCAATTCTGGTCTTCCTCCCACTGGGAGAATGTTGTGAAACTTGAAAGGGTTCAGAAAAGATTTACGAGGCTGTTGACAGGGTTGGAGGGTTTGAGCTACAGAGAGATGCTGAATAGGCTGGGGCTATTTTCCCTGGAGTGTTGGAGGCTGAGGGGTGACTTTATAAAGTTTTATAAAATCATGAGGGGCATGGATAGGGTAAATAAACAAAGTCTTTTCCCTGGATTATTGGAGTCCAGAACTAGAGGGCAGAGATCTAGGGTGAGATGGGAGAGATTTTGAAGAGACATAAGGGGCAACGTTTTCACGCAGAAGGTGGTGCGTATATGGAATGTGCTGCCAGGGGAAGTGGTGGAGGCTGGTACAATTACAACATTTAAAAGGCATAGATGGGTATATGAATAGGAAGGGTTTGGAGGGATATGGGCCGAGTGCTGGCAAATGGGACTAGATTAGGTTAGGATATCTGGTCAACATGGACGAGTTGGACTGAGGGGTCTGTTTCCGTGCTGTGCATCTCTATGACGCTATGACTCTCATGAATTTACAATCCTCTATAAGGTCACCCCTCAGCTCCCGATGCTCCAGGGAAAATAACCCCAGCCTATTTAAGCTTTCACTTTAGCTCAAACCCTTCAACACTGGTGACATCCTTGTAAATCTCTTCTGAACACTTTCAAGTTTCACAACATTCTTCCTGTAGCAGAGACCCAACACTCCTGTGCTCCTCCTCTTCAATAGCTACTCCCTCAATTCTATCCGCTGCTTTAGAAATCTGAAATTGTTTCCCTGGCAACAGGAAAACATTGCCAGGACATCATTCACTTGAAAATAATTGTGAAGGACATTGTGGACTGGCAAGCATGTTGGCTCCAAAAGGACTAGACACTGTACAAAAAAAAGAGTGATGATGTTGCTGCTGGACAAAAAAATCATCTGGAGATCCAGAGAATATAGAGAACAAGTGCCAGCCCATACACAGAGAGACAAGGCAGATCATTGTTGGAAACTCTGAAATTTCAACCTGTACCTTGCTCAGTAACCTAGCATTAATTCCATTCAGAGCACACTAAAACAAAGAGCTGTGGGTGCTGGAAGTTTGAAACATGAACAAAAGTTACTGGAGAAACGTTTGAAGAAGGATCACTGGACTTGAAATGTTAACTTTGCATTCTCTGCACAGATGCCACCAGACTTGCTGAGTTTCTCCAAAGATTTCTGTTCTTGTTCCATTCAGACTGATTGCCAACCTTTTAAACATGGCGGAAGTGAGTACAGCAGATGGTGGCGATCAAAGTCAAGATTAGAGTGAGGCTGGAAAAGCACAGCAGGTCAGGCAGCATCCGAAGAGCAGGAAAATCGACATTTCAGGCAGGAGCCCTTCATCAGGAACCTTTTAAATACACCCAGCTTCTCTACCTTCGACCTATTCCATATCGTCACTGTCTTCCTTCTTCACTCTGATGTCTGAATTGATAACTGCAGAGCTTTCATTTGGTCCCTCAGCTGTGTCTTCTGCCTTTCTAATCAGACTCTTTAACTATTAAACATTTATTGTTATTAATCTGTTATTAACTATTTAACCTTTGACTATATGTTCACTACAAAGAGTAGGCACTAGATGAGGGAATGTGGAGATAGAAGTGCAATTGGACAGCAGATCTCACTGATGATTCCTATTTCTGACAGATGGTAGGAATTTATTCCATGGATTTGCTTCAGTCTGAATACATTGCTCTGATATTGGCTTCTTGCCCATTGCTAATTTCCATTGCTCCATGATTAGCAGGCATTCATTTAGCTACTAAGGCTCTAACTCTGGAATTTCCTCCCCTCTGCCATTGTTCCTCCTTAAAACGGATCTGTTTGACCACCTTGTGGGTGTCCTGTCTCACCATCTCCTCTTGTGGCTCACTGTCTGTTGTTTGTCTGATGAGATAGCCCAGCAAAGTGCTTTGGAACAGTTTTCCTACATGAAAGACCCTAGATAAATTCTGCTAGGATGAAACAACATTGTCAGCATATCCCCAGTGTCAAATCCTTGTGAACTCAATGTTGGGAAAGTACAGCTCCTGAGATTTGTGGGAAATGGAAGGTGAAGAGTCTTGTTTTTCCTTACTGGGAGAGGTCATTAAGCGTTTGTTTGTTATGGCGAAGTCTCTATTTGCTTTGTCTCTTTGTCTGCCTTAATAATTGTGATTTACTCAACAGGGACTCTTCCTGCTAACTTGGGTGAAATACTGACAGCCACTAAGGAGCGAGCTGAGAATGTGTGTTTTAGAGGTAATTACTTCTCCTGTCAGAGTTGCCTGCAAAAAAAAGACTTTGGCCCTAAGGTTTGACAAATTGCTAGAAAATCACTTTGAAATGGTGACCAGGCAGATTATTTCTGCTGGTAATAAAGGGAGATTAGTACTGGTGAAGACATGTTCAGTGCGGGCTATCAGAGTTGCTTTAGTCCTGAGGAACTTTCACAGGCCAGATACTTAACAGTAGAAGCCTTCTCTCCTGAGGATGACTGGAATGCGTTGCAGATTTAATAGATTTGTGATGGACTGTGAATGCACCCTTTAAAACTGGTCTTCTGCTCTGAGCCCAGATGCCTTGGCTTCTGATCAACGCTCAGTGTTGCCCAGTTACATAATTGGGTGAACTCAGATGTAAACACTCCACAGTTTGTGCAATAGCCTGGCAATATGAGTACCTGGGTAAAATACCTGAGGGGACTTGGCACAGGAACAGGAAGAGAAAGTGAGGACGGCAGGTGCTGGAGATCAGAGACGAGAGTGTAGTGCTGGAAAAACACAGCAGGTCAGGCAGCATCCGAGGAGCAGGAGAATCGACGTTTTGGGCAAAAGCTCTTCATCTTGAATGAGGCTGAGCAGTAGGAGGCTCCTCAGCGCCTCAATCCTGCCGTACCATTGGATTAATTCATGGCTGACTTGAAATGCAAGACCATTCATCTGCCATTGCACCAATCCCCTTATCAACTCGTGCAAACCTATTGATCACAACCTTAAAGGTTCCACTTGGTCCCCAGTATTGAAGAGGGCATTGACCATTCAAGATTGGTTGACCAATTTATTTATTGTCACATGCATTTAGTTGCAAGATACAGTGAAAAGTGTTGTGCAGTGTCATCACTCTCCAGCTCCATCTTAAAACACAGAAAAACAAACCAAAACATAGAAGGGAAAGGCAGAGAATAAAGAAATAAAGAAAAAGTGTTCAAGCTTTACAGAAATTCTTGTTAAGTGCTCTGGCCTGGTCCATGGACCTGGTGGCCAGGCACACCCCTGTTGCTGGAATGAAAGTTGCCACGCTTTGGCACCAGCTTGCCACTGCAGATGCCATTGCCACTATGAGTCCTCACTGGACCTCCCAATGCAGGTGCCACCCATGCCGCTGGGTACCATACCGGCTCAAACTCGACTCCGCCGCCACCAATTGTCAGCTTCAGGCTCACCTCATCACTGCTGGGTCTCCTACTGGGCCCAAACCCACCTCCACTGCTGCCTCCATGAGCCTGCACTGGATGCAGACTCTGCTAGGAACTCAAACTTGCCTCCGCTGCAGCAGCCATGAGTTGGCGTTATGCCTGCCTCATCGATGCAAGAGCTGCTGGAAACCCAAACCCAAACTCTCTCTGATGTCACTACCACAAGTCCACTTGCATCCGTGCTGGGCCCATTGGTTGACCACCATGAGTCAGTGCTGGGCCTACTGGCTGACCACTGTGAGCCTGTGCTGGTCCAGAGCAGTGCACTGTCAGAGGGTCAGTACTGAGGGAGTGCCGCACTGTCAGAGGGTCAGTACTGAGGGGGTGCTGCACTGTCCGAGGGTCAGTACTGAGGGAGGGCTGCACTGTCAGAGGGTCAGTACTGAGGGAGTGCTGCACTGTCAGAGGGTCAGTACTGAGGGAGGGCTGCACTGTCAGAGGGTCAGTACTGAGGGAGTGCTGCACTGTTGGAGAGTCATTCAGGGATAGATAACAAATGTTTATATTGATGACAACATCCACATCAAATGCAAGAATATAAAACAAAACTGTTTGATGGAGGGGTAAATATCAGTTGTGATAATGTGGAATACCTCCCTGCTTTTTATCCAAGTGGTGCTATGGAATCTTTACCCAGGAAAACAGATGAGGGCCTGGTTTAGCGTTTTATCTGAAAGGTGGCTACTTTGACAGTGCCTTACTCCTGCAGACCTGACCGTTCTATAATGATACAGGGAACTGAACTGAGGTGTGCTGTGGTTCAGGTGGGTCGCTGTGCTCATTTACAGGGTCGGGTGTTCTCCAGATGAATGGATCGACTCTTCCCTTGTGTCAGGAACAGCAGCTTATTCACCCATTGAATATGTCATCCATGAAATGGGAGAAGAATTTGCCCGTAAATCAACAGTCACTGTACTGGATGAGAAACATTGTGGGATATTCCTGAGAGATAAGATTCTAAATTAAGGGAGACCTACTTAATTTTGGAGTCAGATTTGTTCTGATAGCTTTCCTGTAAAGTGACTCTGGTCAGTGCCTAATGTTAGAAACACTTGTATAAATTCTCATTAATAATAGATTTCTAGAAAATACAAACTTTCTATTCCATCTGATTGACAAGCAATTCAGACTAATATCTCCGTCTGTTGGAACTGCCATCAACATTCACTCGAGATGCACTTTAATTTTAAATTCTCAGCCTTGGTATCAGACCATATTGTAATGTTCCAAAGATTATTTTCATTCACTGCCAGTTTGCAGTTTAATACAGTGACTGTCAGAGCTCCAGCGTCGAGCGAGTCAGCCAGTGAATGGTCAGTGAAGGTTGTTTGAGGTGGGTACACAGCAGGCAATGTATCAGTGAGCAGTCTTAACACACACTCACTGACATTTACTGCAATCTGTTGCCGATAAACAGCAATGCAGTATGGAGCTGCTGACTGACACCCTTGATTTCTATCCCGCCTGCCGACACTTTCGTGACAATTTAATTGAAAATGAAAAGAAAGGGAATAAAGGATCAGTATTGTGGAGTGCAGATAACAACATATTGGTCTTTAATGTTAGGCAACAGTCAATTCAATCTCACACTCTCGTACATTTCTGTTTCTGCCCCCAGTCCAATGTAGATGAACTATTTCCCAATCTGTTCCAGCCAATCATCAATTGAATGGGGATTTTTGCTTTGTATTTTTCTCTTGCTATCTGGAGAAAAGCAGTTTCTTAAAACAAAATCTCGCAGTAGCAGCCTGGAATAGATTAGAGTCATACAATTGTTATATAAGAACCGCAGGGGTCTAATTGGGAACTGAGATATGGCTAATTGCTTTTACTGATTATTGAAATATAATGTGGCAACGGATTGCGTCTGTAGTTCCAATTCTCATATTTACACAGGGAGTACAAGTGAACTTTCACCTCTGCTTTTGTTGCGAAGGTGCTAAGATGGAAGGCAGTGTGTGATGTTTTCTGATGGGTTGCAACGGTGGCACAGTGGTTAGCACTGCTGCCTCACAGCGCCTGAGACCCGGGTTCAATTCCCGCCTCAGGCGACCGATTGTGTGGAGTTTGCACGTTCTCCCCGTGTCTGCGTGGGTTTCCTCCGGGTGCTCCGGTTTCCTCCCACAGTCCAAAGATGTGCAGGCCAGGTGAATTGGCCATGCTAAACTGCCCATAGTGTTAGGTAAGGGGTAAATGTAAATGTAGATGTAGGGGTATGGGTGGGTTACGCTTCGGCGGGGCGGTGTGGACTTGTTGGGCTGAAGGGCCTGTTTCCACACTGTAAGTAATCTAATCTAATCTATATTTACTGAAAGGTGGAGATTTGTTAGTAGTATATACAGATGACAGAAGCAAAGTGATGTATGGAAAAGGTATTTTTCACACAGTGACTGGTTAGGATCTAGACTGCACTATGAGAATGTGGTGGAGGTAGGTTCAATTGATGCATTCAAAATTCAAAAAGGTAGTATCTGACAATGAATTATGTGTCAGGTCATGTGGTGTAGATGGGGGAATGACATTCTGGACATAGCTCACTCAAAGATCTAACATAGACACAATGGGCAATTTGACCTCCTGCGTCATAAAAATTCTGAGTTTCTGCAAAGTATGAAATTTCCACCAAATTTAGTTCAAGAGGTAAAACTGTGTTGCTGCTGTTGCAATGCCAAGACCACAGTTTGTTCTTCGTCCCTGATTACCCTTGAGCTGAGTGGCTTGCTAGACCATTGCAGAGATCGTTGAGAGTTGATCAGATTGCTGTGGGTCCAGAGTCACATTTAAGCCAAACCTGTCAAAACATCAAAGCTTAGAAAATAGGAACAGGAGTGGGCACTCGGCCCTTCGATCCTACTCCATCATTCATTATAAGAGCGGCTGAATAGGCTGGGGCTAGTTTCCTTAGAGGCTGAGAGGTGACCTTATAGAAGTTTATAAAATCATGGGGGGCATGAATAGGGTAACGAGACAAGTGGTGGAGTAGGTGGTGGGGGAGTCCAAGACTAGAGGACGTAGGTTTAAGGTGAGAGGGGAATATTTAAAAAGGACCTAATGGGCAACATTTTCATGCAGAGGAAGTATGTAAATAGAATGGGTTCTGGATTAGTGGTGCTGGAAGAACACAGCAGTTCAGGCAGCATCCAAGGAGCAGCGAAATCCACGTTTCGGGCAAAAGCCCTTCTGTCGATTTCGCTGCTCCTTGGATGCTGCCTGAACTGCTGTGCTCTTCCAGCACCACTAATCCAGAATCTGGTTTCCAGCATCTGCAGTCATTGTTTTTACCTTGTAAATAGAATGAGCTATCATAGGGTGTGGTGAAGGCTGGTACAATTACAACTTTTAAAAGAAATCTGGATGACTATATATATAGGAAGGGTTCAGAGGGATATGAGCCAAATGCTGGCAAATAGGACTCAATTAATTTACGATTTCTGGTTGGCATGGATGAGTTGGACCAAAGGGCCTGTTTCCGTGACTCTGCGACTCTAGCTTGGATGATCAGTCTGTACCCTGTTCCTGCTTACTCCCGATCCTCTTTGATCTCTTTCGACCTCAGAACTATATCACAAACTATGTCTAAGTCCTTCTTGAAAACATTTACTATTGTGACCTCACAGTTTTCTGTGGCACAGAATTCCACAGGCTCATCATTCTCTGAGCGAAGAAACTCCTCTTCATCTCAATTCTAATGAACTTACTTCGTACCCTTAGACTGTGACTCTTGGTTCGGGGTTCCCTGGTCATCAGGAACATTCTTCCTGTGTTTATCCTGGTTAGTCCGTTGAGAATTTTATAGGTTTCTATGAGATCCCCCCCTCATTCTTCTAAACTCCAGTGAATATTTTCATAACCGATCCAGTCTCTCTCTATATATCAGTTCTACCATCCCTGGAATCAGTTTGCTAAACCTTAGTTGCAGTCCCTCCATTGCCAGAACATGCTCCCTCAGGTAAGGAGACCTAAACAGCTCACCGCATTCCAGGTTTTTTCCCACCAAATCCCTCTACAATTGCAGCAAAACAGTCCGACTCCTGTACTCCCATCCTTTCTTCCTTAAAGGAAGGGCATTAGTAAACCCATTGGTTGTTACCACCATTAGTGAGGTTAGCTTTTAATTCAAGGTTTACTAATTTTATGAAAATTTCACTAATTATCATAGGGGGATTTGAACCCTTGCCCCACAGACCTGTCCCCTAGATCCCTTAGGAGAATGCAGAATGCACCTTTTCCAGTAGAGACTGTCACCCTCCAATGTGCGGATTTCGATGCCTCTTGTTTCTGCCAGTTATTTTCCAGTCTCTCTTTTCTCTTCTGATGGAGATTCCAGAGGCAGCAAGTCCATTTACTGTTGGCACAGCTCCCTTTGTCTGCATTCCATGGTGTGAGGCCTTCAAACTTTGTTCAGTAGGTGCCTGGACTTAGCTAGACTGGTTGTCAGGCAGCATTGTAATAGTGTGATGAGGAGGTGATAGCCTTCGTGGTGTCATTGCTTAACTATTAATCCAGAACCCCAGGTAACATTGTGGGGACATGGGTTCAAATCCTGCCATGGCATCTGGTGCAGTTATTGAATCATACAGCACGGAAACAGACACTTTGGCCCAACCAGTCCATGCCAAACATAATTCCAAACTAGGAGAAAGTGAGGACTGTGGATGCTGGAGATCAGAGTCGAGAGTGTGGTGCTGGAAAAGCACATCTGAGGAGCAGGAGAATCAATGTTTCGAGCATAAGCTCTTCATCAGGAAACTAACCTAGTCCCACCTGCCTACTCCTGACCCATATCCCTCCACACCTTTCCTTTTCATGCACTTATCCAAATGTCTTTTAAACGTTGTAACTGTGCCCACATCCATCACTTTTTCAGGAAGTTCATTCCACACAGGAACCATCCTCTGTGTAAAAAAAAAACTGTCCTCATTTCTTTTTAAAATCCGTCTTCTCTCACCATAAAAATGTGTCCTCTAGTCTTGAAATACCCCATCCTTGGGAAAAGACACTTACTATTAACTCTATCTATACCCTTCATTCTTGAATTCAATAAAGAAAATCTAGAATTGTGATTCTAATGATGACCATGAAACCAGTGTCAACTATCTGAAAAACCTACCTGGTTCATTTATGTCCTTCAAAAAAGGAAATCTGCCATTTTTACCTGGTCTGGCCTACACGTGACTCCAGACCCACAGACAGATGGCTGACTTTTAACAGCCCTCTGGGTAATTAGGGATTGGCTTAGTCAGTGACACCCATATTGCCCATGAATTAGTATAAAAAGTCACATGGCACCCTTCATTTTTAACATAATTAGGGACCAAGTCCAAAACACATAAAGTCCATGGTTTTAACACTAACCCTTTGACTTGTTATTGATACTTATTGGACAAGACAGGAGAAAGGAGTCATTCTGTGATATCAGCTTGGTTCAGTGTTTGCACTCTCAACTTGAAATCAGACAGCTTAGCTGAATACATGAGCACTTAAATCAAGCTTTGTATACTGACACAGCTGAAGGAATGTTGGTGGTAATTATCCAGAAATTCAGTGATGCTTTGCTGCAGTCCTTGTTTTTACCCCTTTGCTACACCATACCTGACAATCCTACACTTGCAAACTTGTAAGTTGGCGTCCAACATTAGAGATTCTGCAAATGGACAATATTCTCTGGATAATCCTTAGTGCGTAAATAATTATGCTGACAATCAGTTTAAGATTGTTAGTCTGGCCCAGCGTGTAGACTGGAAGTGTGCACATATATTAATATGTAGCTCCCTGTTCTTTCCATAAAGAAAGAATATGTACACTCACTGCCTGCATTTCAACTCAACAAAACTATTCACTGGAAAAGCTTAGCAGCTGTGGCAGCATCTGTGAAGAGAGATCAGAGTTAATGTTTCAGATCCGGTGACCTTTAAAATGGACCCGAAACGTTAACTCTGATTTCTCATCACAGATGCTGCCAGACCTGCTGAGCTTTGGTTTTGTTTCTGATTTACAGCATCTGCAGTTCTTTTGGTTTTTATCAAAGCTATTCACTCGTTCAGTTATCAGGGCAATGCCTAAACCAATCAGAGTCAACCTGCCTCATTAAAATTTAAACAAATCCTGGCAGTTAACTGTCAATCAACATCAACTGATGGCAAGGCCTCTACCAATCAGAGTTCACTTGTCAACCAATCAGCACTCACTCCTAATATGATATCTATGATGATTTTCCTTTTACTTGGGTATTATTCTGAATTGTCCTGACGCAAGAGGAAAAGCTTCAACAAAATGTATCTTTTTCAGCAATAGTGTTTTTATTTGATTCGGGGTAACTATTTCTGTGCTGCCTGACAATTTAAAATGACTCCATGTTGTATGACCTTGACAATCAAAAGTCAAGAGTCAGTGTCTGGAAGCCACAGCCTCTCAATTCAAGGTCTTCTTAAGCAATACTTACCTACAATGGCAATATTATTAAGGAGTCCATTTACGTCTTACAGACTCAGAGCAAATCCTTTTGACGTGACAAGATGGCAAGAGTCCACATAGGCCTCCTACATCCGCTACCAGATGTTCCAGTCAGGTAAAAGACACACCACACCAAGCTGATGACCACATTCTATTTTGTGATTAATTACCTCCTCCTCTCCAGGAAGGTGAACTCCAGTCTAAAGAGGATTATGTAGAGTACTAGGGGCCACACTATTGCACTTACATGAATGCATTGGAGAGAGTGCAGAAAAGATTTACAAGAATAGCTCCAGGGATGAGATACATCAGTCATGAGGACAGATTGGAGAGGTTGGGTTTGTTTTTCTTAGCCTGACGATTAAGGAAAGATCTGATATAAGTTTTCAAAATCATGAGACATCTAGATAGAATAGAGGGTAATTGTTCCCGCTCATAAGGAAGTCAAGAACCAAAGGGCACAGATTTAAAGTGAGTTGCAAAAATAGCAAAAACGATGTGAGGAAATGTTTTTTTTACAGAATGAGTGGTTCGTACCTGGAATTGGCTACCCAGAAATGTGGTGGAGGAGGTAGGTTTAACTGAGGCATTCAAAGGACAAAATATAATTATTTCAATGGAAACACTTTGCAAGGAATAGGCAGGAGGATTGCAATAAGACTTAATGCACACTTGGAAATCTGCAACCAACATGATGGGCCAAATGGCCTCTTTATGCATGTAACAATTCTGTGAAATGCATCTGGTGAATGAGCCTGAAACCAAATATTCTCAGGCTCAGTTTGTTTATTTCTTGAAGACAATCCTGTGGTACCCTATTCTTCAGTACTTGGTGAAGCATGGTAAGATCCTCCTGATCCTATTCCAGATCACATTGAATTCTTTATATTCTCCTGTGGCAATGCCAGCTTTTGTGCCTGCCAGCGTACCGAGTGTCCAATAAAAATGGCAAGTAATTTAACCAATATTTTGCATCGGTCTTCACAATGGAAATCATAATAAATATCCGATGACATGATATAAGCCAAGTATTAATGGGAGGAAAATCTTTTAACAGTTTTTTTATGATGAGGAGAAAGAATTTGACAAACTACTGGGACTGAAGTTTTACAGGAAGTGGCTACACGCATAGTTGTGGCATTGGTTGAAATATTCCAGAACTCTCAGGATTCCAGGATTCTAATGGATTGGAAAATTACCAATGTGATGTCCTTATTCAAGATGGGGGGGGAGTCAGTAGGAATCTATGGGCCAATTAGTTTATTATGTCATTGAGAAAATTCTAAAGTCCTTTATTAGGGTGTAGGACATGTGGAAAATCTTAACACAATCAAACTGAGTCAATATGGTTCTGTGACAGGATGATCATGTTTGACACACCTGCTAGAGTTCTATGACAATATAACAAGCAGAGAGTTGGAAAAGGGAAATCAATAGGTGCTGTGCACTTGGATTTCCTGAAGACATTCAGTGAGTTGACGCTTAAAAGGTTATTGCACAAGATAGGTGCTCATGGTATTGGGGTCATGGATTACCATGGATTAAGGACTGAGGATTGATTAACACACAGAGGATAGAGTTTGGATAAATGAATCTTTTTTAGATTGTAAAGATATAACTAGTGGACATAATTATTTGCTAACTATATCAATGACTTGGAGGATGGGCAGTGTGTAATGTATCCAAATTTGCTGCTGATAGCTGGAAGAGCATGTTGTAATGAGGGCATGAAGAATCTGAAAAGAAGGTTAGGTGAGTGGGCAAAAACTTGGCAGATGAATTTGTATGTCGGGAAATGTGAGGTCATGTGCTTTGTTTGGAAGGATCAAAGGCAAACTATTGTTTAAATGGCGAGCGATCTGTTTGTTATTGTGCATGAAACACAAAAAAAGCTAAAATGCAGGTCAAGTAATTGAGAAAGCATGTGGAATTTTAGCCTTTGTTGACAGGGTAATTGGCATCCAGTCAATCCCAAATGCTATCTTCTTGATGAATGTCCACTTGCCTTCATCCTAATGTGGCAACCAATCACTTCAGTGCAATAGGCTTCAGGATGGTGTTACTTATCTCACAGTTTTCATTCCAACTGTTGACAGTATGGTTCCAGCCTCACTTTGGACTATCACCAACCTATCCACATTTTTAAAGAGAAGATCATGGAGAACTGTACTTCTTCACAGCACTAGAAATCTGTGAACAGCAGATTTGTGGAGAAATTGTGGGCTTGGAAATATATTTTGTTGAATGGCAATATTCTTTGTTAAATGTTTACTGCATGACCATTCTCACCATACTAGTTCAAAGCCTACATTTGGATAGATGTGGGTTTGTCACAAAAACATGTTTGTAATTTCCTGTGTTTCCCATTCCTTGATTCAATGAATCTGTCCTGGGGATCTCGCTCAGGAAGGTTGTTCCATTTGGAGCACTGAGGTGGAAGCTGGGCAGTAGGGTGAATTGGCCAGGCCATCATGGAGTGGGTAAGTAAGGTGTAGTAGAAATAGTTTCAACTAGCTTATGGGTTTCCATCAGTCAGTGGATGTGCTGTAAAAGTGACGTTTGCAAGGACAGGAATGCAGGGGAAATGTGTTGAGGCAGTTATGGTTTGTTTAAAGATAAACTTAAAGGATTCTGAAAGAGTCCACTTAGGAAATCCCAGCCCCCTCAAGAGTCATCAGTCTCATCATTGACAACCCCCTGGCTTTATGGTGATAAGTCAAAATCTTACATTTAATGCTGAGGTCCTTTCAGCTTCTCATTAAATATCTTGCCACTCGACACTCCATCAACATCACTTGCCTCCAAACGTCCCACATCACAACTGAGAAACTTGACAAAAACTCAGTTTCTAAAGGTAGCTGCTGTTGACTGTATCTAAACAATCTTAATGTATGAATCTGGATATCTGTTTCTTGATTCATTTGATTCTTAGAGCGAACTAACAAAAGACTAATTATTTACACAAGCTTAATAAGAACAAAGGAGGTCACCTGGCACAAGGGGATTAATTATGAGCTATCTAGCTGCTTAATCTTCATACTTTTTTTGTGGTTCTATTCCTCACCTCCATTCCTACCGCTATCAAATTCCCAGTTGCCACTCCGATTAAAATTTATTCAGCTCGATTTCCTCGCGCTGTGAACAAGCTTCTTCGAACAAGTCAGGGAAGTGATTCATTTTGGTAGGAAGAAGAAAGAACAGCCAATTTACACGGTACAATATTTTTAAAAAAAGGTGCGTGAGCAGAGATGGTGTATGTACAGAAATTGGTGAAGGTGGCATGGCAGGTTGAAAAAAACAGTTCATAAAAGCAGATGCGATCTTTGACTTTATAAATAGAGGCACAGAGTATGAAAAACAAGTACCAGTGAGTCAACTGTGATTCACTGGGTAGCCCACTCACCTGTGAGTCAGAAGCTTGTGGCTTCAAGTCTCACTCCATGGATATGAGCAGTAAACCTTGACTAGGACTGCACCCAGGAATGCTGCACAGTTGGTGATGCTGCCTTTTGAATTAGATGCTAAACTAATGCACTGTCTACTCTCTCAGATGCATGTAAAGATCCCACAACCATTATTTTGAAGGGGATTGTGTTTCTTATAGCAGTACTTCAAATGTACTTCATTGGCTGTAAAGTGATTTGGAATGTCTCGAGATTGTGAAAAGTATTAAATAAACATGAGTTTTGCTTTTAAACTTTATAAAACATTGGCTCGGCTTCAATTGAAGTATTGTGTGCTTGTTTCTCCACACTGTACTTTGGACAGGATGTTAAAGATCTGGAGAGAGTGCAGAAGTGATTTGCTGGAATGGTCCCAGGGATAAGGGAATTCAGACTTGTGGAGATGGTGGAGAAGGTGGAGTCCTCTCTAGAACAGCAAAGGTTTAATAAATGAAAACCATGCTGGATTCTAATTGAAGCAGTTAATGGAAACCATTTCCACTGATGGGACCATTGAAATCCAGAGGACTTAGATTTAGATTGTCAAGGTTTGTGTAAAGACATATAGCTCAGGTGCAGGTTGTCATGGTTTTGGGTATAAGCTGGTAGATTGATTTGCAGATGTCTCATTCCCCTGTCTAGGTGACACCTTCAGTGCTTTTGAACCTCCTGTGAAGTGCTGCTGTACTGTGTCTTCTGGAATTTATTTGGCTCCATTTCTGCTGTTTCCGGTTGCCGGTTCCAGATGTTTGTCGTAGCGGCCGGTATCTTGGGTCTAGGTCTATGTGTTTGTTGATAGTATCTGTGGATGAGTGCCATGGTTTGAGGAATTCTCTGGTTGTCTTATGATCGTGTGTTGTCCCTGTCTAATCTGTGGTCCTTGTCATCTATGTGTGTGGCTACTAGAGACAGCTGATTGTGGCGATTAGTGGTTAGTTTGTGTTCGTGGATGCAGATTGCTAGATGTCTGCCTGTTTGTCCTATATAGTGTTTTGTGCGGTCTTTGCTTGGAATCTTGTAAATTACGCTTGACTTGCACATGATGGGTGTAGGGTCTTTAGTCCTGGTGAGTTGTTGTCTGAGCGTGGTTGGCAGGATATGGGCTGATATAGATCTGACTGGTCAAGAAGTCTGACTGTCAGTTCTGAAATTTTTTTTATATAAGGTAGTCTGGCTAGCAAGTTAGGTCATGGCATGTCCTCATCGTGTTGATTGTCTGTTGGGCATCTGCGGATGAAGTTGCGGGGATATTCGTTCTTGGAGAACACTCTGTAGAGATGTTCTTCTTTTTCCCTTTGTAGGTAAATAGTGCGGTGAAGAAGGCATATGGCGTACTGGCTTTTATTGGTAGAGGAATTGAGTTCTGGAGTCCTGAGGTCATGTTGCAGTTGTATAAGACTCTGGTGCGGCCGCATCTGGAGTATTGTGTGCAGTTTTGGTCGCCATACTATAGGAAGGATGTGAAGGCACTGGAATGGGTGCAGAAGAGGTTTACCAGGATGTTGCCTGGTATGGTAGGAAGATCATATGAGGAAAGGCTGAGGCACTTGGGGCTGTTTTCATTGGAGAAAAGAAGGTTGAGGGGTGACTTGATAGAGGTATACAAGATGATTAGGGGGTTAGATAGGGTTGACCATGAGAACCTTTTTCCACGTATGGAGTCAGCTATTACGAGGGGGCATAGCTTTAAATTAAAGGGTGGTAGGTATAGGACAGATGTTAGGGGTAGATTCTTTACTCAGCGAGTCGTGAGTTCATGGAATGCCCTGCCAGTAGCAGTGGTGGACTGTCCCTCTTTATGGGCATTTAAACAGGCATTGGATAGGCATATGGAGGATAGTGGGCTAGTGTAGGTTAGGTGGGCTTGGATCGGCGCAACATCGTGGGCCAAAGGGCCTGTACTGCGCTGTATTTTTTCTATGTTCTTTCTATGTTCTAGGTCAGGAGTGCTACAATTGTCGCCCTTTTGAACAGGGTCCTAATGTAGCTTTCTGTGTGCGTTTGGGTGGTTGTTGTTGTACTTCAGGACCTGGTTGGTATGTGTGGCTTTCCTGTACACTTTTGTGGTCTTTGTACCATCCCATCTGGGAATGGGAGTTGATTGTTGGTTTCCTCCTCGCCAGTAAATCTGCTCCCTGTCAGCATGGTGTTGATCCGGTGTGTGTTCTCGATTTCTGTTCTCTAAATGAGAACAAAAGTATCATCTACATATTTGATCTGGAGTTTGGGTTTGATTTGTGGGAGGGTTGTTTGTTCCAATTTTTGCATCACTGTTTCAGCTGTGAGCCCAGATATGGGTCAGCCCATATGTGTTCCATTGATTTGTTCATGTATTTGGCTGTTAAATGTGAAGTATGTCATCAAGCACAGGCCTAGCAGTGTGAGCACAGGTTTAGCAGTGTGAGCACAGGTTTAGTAGTGTGAGCACAGGCCTAGCAGTTGAGCACAGTTTAGTAGTGTGAACACAGGCCTAGCAGTTGAATACAGGCCTAGCAGTGTGAGCACAGGTCTAGTAGTGTGAGCACAGGTCTAGTAGTGTGAGCACAGGTTTAGTAGTGTGAGCACAGGTTTAGTAGTGTGAACACAGGCCTAGCAGTGTGAGCACAGGCCTAGCAGTTGAATACAGGCCTAGCAGTGTGAGCACAGGTCCAGCAGTGTGAGCACAGGTCTAGCAGTGTGAGCACAGGTTTAGTAGTGTGAGCACAGGTTTAGTAGTGTGAACACAGGCCTAGCAGTGTGAGCACAGGTCCAGCAGTGTGAGCACAGGTCTAGTAGTGTGAGCATGTAGTTAGATTTAGTTGATTGAAAAAAGATAGAGAAGGAAGACAAGGAATTTTCTCTTCTTGATAGTGAGTTGTTGGTATCAGGACTGTATTACCTGAAGGGATGGTTGGAAATAGGAATACTCAGGGTAAGTCCCTTAGATGCCGCTAAGGAAAGAGTAGGGGTATTGGACTGGTTGGATAGCTATTAGAAAGAACAAATACAAGAATGATGGACCAAATGGTCTGTTTTGAAGTTGCATATTCTATAAATTTGTTATTTTGAGCCCACCTGCGCTCTTTAGGTGAACATAAACATTCCACAACACTGTTCCAGAGAGCTCTCTCCTGCATTCATCCCTCAACCACTGTCACAGAAAGAGAATATCTGGCCATTAGTCCCACTGGTGTCTGTGGGATCTTGCAGTACATAACCTGGCTGCCACGTTCCTTCATGAGAACCACGATTACAGTTCAAAAGTAATTCATGGCAGTATAGCATTTTGGGACTTACTGAGGATATAGAAATGTAACTGAGTGCCCCTGGCAGTTTGCTGGAGTTGGGTACAGGCAGGAATCTGAGTACAGTTTCCCACAAAGAGAGTTAGCAGCATGAACGTTGACCATCCAGTGTAACGTGGAGAGAAATGAAAACTGCATGTGAAATGTTTGCCCTCATTTGTGCCCATGTTTCATTTCGCTTTGATGTCTCTAGTTAATTATTCCAAAAATGTTTCAAACTAATCTGCTCTCAGTGGAGCCTCAGTGTTTGAGCTCAGATTGATCAATACACTTAATTGAACAGCTTTTTGAATGAGCGAAGTTAAGAACAGCAAGAGGCTGTGAAGGCCTGAAGATCACTTGTCAGAGAATCCACATCTGTTCAATGTGCGCATAGCCAATAACCTGCATAGACTGTTTGCTGAAAGGTTCTCATTTGACTTATATGCAAAATCAATGCTGGTAAATATTTACAAGCTCTGTGAGGCACACTGAGTGAAAGGTACTGTGGAATGCTCTCTGCATAGTTACATACAGTATGCAGCATACAATATGCAACATTTTTGGGCAGCACTGTGGCTCAGTGGTTAGCACTGCTGCCTCACAGCACCAGGGACCCGGGTTTGATTCCAGCCTTGGGTGGCTGTCTGTGTGGAGTTTGCACATTCTCCCCGTGTCTGTGTGGGTTTCCTCCGGATGCTCCAGTTTTCTCCCACAATCCAAAAATGTGTAGATTAGGTGAATTGGCCATGCTAAATTGCCCATAGTGTTCAGAGATGTATGGGTTAGGTAGGGTGGGGGAATTGGTCTGGGTGGGATACTCTTCAGAGGGTTGGTGTGGACTTGTTGGGCCGAAGGGCCTGTTTTCACACTGTAGGGCATCAATAACGCATTTGGTTGCAACAGGTTTATGCACCAAGTGAACTGACCTATTAATCTAACCTTATCACCACATCCTTCTGTCCTTTTCTCCTTAATGTGTTTACTTATCTTCCTTCTAATTATGTTGCTTTTGCATTTGAGATTGACTACTGGCTCAGTGGTTAGCACAGCTGCCTCACAGCACTGGTGACTCAGGTTCGATTCCACCCTCAGGTGACTGTCTGTGTGGAGTTTGCACATTCTCCCAGTGTCTGCGTGGGTGTCTTCCTGGTGCTCCGGTTTCCTCCTACCGTCCCAAAGCTGTGCAGGCTAGGTGGATTAGCCATGGGAAATGAAGGATTACATGGATGGGGTGGCTCTAGGTGGGATGCTCTTCAGAGAGTCAGTGTGGACTTGATGACCGAATGGCCTGTTTCCATGCTGTAGGGATCCCCTGATTCAGTGTCTGGGTCTGTCAGTGTATACTGTTATAGCCAAAAAACCAGCACCTTCTATTTAGAGAACGCCTTTAATACCTTCAATCATCTTGTTTCTCACAGAGGGCTTGAAAGTTCTCTTCAGCTGAGGGCGGTAGTTAGTCAGTCATTAACAATTTAAGATTGCAATCAATAAATATTTGGGCTCTAACGGATTTTGGAATAGGACAAGGAAGAAATGTAACAGTTAAAGTATTGGATTTATTGATTTATCCATTAAATTAATGTGGCACCAGTTGTCACGGTGGGATATGGACCCATGCCTCCATGGCATTAGTACACACTAATGGAACTCCAGCCAACAGCTTCTCACAGGCAATTAAGGACGGGCAATAAATACTGGCGCAGACAGCAAAACCAAAGGCCTTTGGGCTATTAGTCCATTACACCATCTGCATCTATTGTGAGAGAGCTCACGAGGTGTGAAGTTTTGTTTGGTAACACACCAGTGGAATGTCTCAGCAATGCCTAAACATTAAACTCACTCTATTCGTACAAGTTCTTTTTGCTGAATCCACCTCATTCTGTTGATACATTAAATTCAATCGTCTTAAACTTTATTGTTAAAGAAAATGAAGTCCTGGATGTTTTAAAATTGAGGCTCCCTGGTATAAAGGAAGGAGGTTATGCTACATCATTATAAAATACAATGTCTCAGTGGACTCCTGTGTTTGAAATCACTGCACAACTTCAAAATGAAGTGAAGGGAGCTCTCTTTTTATCTCTCAACCGGCATCACTAAAACAGATGATCTGGGTTGTTATGACGTTGCTGTTTTTAGGAATTTGCTGTGCGCAAAGTTGTAGTTACTTTTCCAACATTACAACAATTCCTACATCACACAAGGACTTAATTGACAAAATGTCTGGTGAATATGAAAGGTGCAATCGAAACATAAATCTCTCTTTTTTTTAACCACTAATCAGTTCTGTGGAAAAGATTGTGGGAACAGTGTTAATTGAATCAAATGAAATTGCTAAGCATATTGACTGCAGAAATAAGGAGAAACTGTTTGCAGTGGGGAAGGAAGGGGGAAGGATCGGTGAAGGGGAAAGGATTGGTGAAGGGGAAAGGGTCATTGAAGGGGAAAGGGTCATTGAAGGGGAAAGGGTCATTGAAGGGGGAAGGATCATTGAAGGGGGAAGGGTCATTGAAGAGCAAAGGGTCAGTGAAGGGGGAAGGGTCATTGAAGGGAAAGGGTCAGTGAAGGGAAGTTCAGCGAAGGGGGAAGGTCAGTGAAGGAGAAAGGTCAGTGAAGGGGGAAAGGTCAGTGAAGGACATTGCTTAAAGAAGCAGGCGAAAGATGAGGAGTGAGATGATACAATCTGGAATGAGCTGCCAGAGAGGGCAGTGAAAGCATATGCATTTAGAAAAATAACAAAAGCAAATTGAATTAATATTTGAAAGAGAAAATATTTGAGGAAGATGAGGATAAAGCGGGACAGTGGTACTGATTGGATTTCTCTTTCAAAGTGTCGGCTTCTTTTTGTGCCTGAAGATTGCATGATTAACATCGGCACCCTCTCCCAGTGGCACATTGTAATTGAAATGTATACCATGTAAAAGATGTATGGGAGCAAGTTGTCATGAATTCTTCAAAAGCAACTCCTAAGTCTACAATGTCTGCCACAGGGCACCAGGTGCAGGAATATTATGTTTTAGGAATGAGGTCATTCAAGGCTAGGCTCCTTTATGATGGGGTTGAGATTGGAAAGTAATGCAAGAATTACAGAGAAATAGCAGTTGGTTTTCTGGGGAGTGATTGCATATTCTCGTCTGATCGAAAGCTATTGTGACCGAGTTCTTGGAAGAGTGTTATTTGAAATGCTGCAAGAGGAAGTCTCAACTTATTTTCCTGTCATTCCATGTGAATGAATCAAATTTGAGACTACTTTCCTTATCCCTTGATGTGTGAAACTCAAGGGTTATGTGTCTTCAATTTTCCGATAAGCTGACTGCACCTTTCCAACTGTTTTGTGAAGCCTTTGCATGTTTCCCGATTGAGATGTGATATCCTGCCAAGACAGCTAAGGAAACAATCAAACATTTTTTTATATAGGTTATCTGTTTGAGAGGTAGATATAATTTCTAGCTGGCAGACAATTGAGAGTCAGAAAGTGTCCTTCACAGACGCTTGCTACACTTTACAGAAGGACAGTGCTAACTGTAGACAGAAGGTTTCCATCTGCTCCCTGATGCTCAAACAGAATAGGATGTTGAAGTATTCAGTGTGAATTGCAGGAACACATACAGTAACCCACTGTTATTTCCATACAGGAGTCAAACAGAGCAGGGAGGCTCCCAGAAGGAAAGAGCTGATCTGTCAGCAGACACTTAGAGATGTACAGCACAGAAACAGACCCTTGTGCTTGTTGACCAGGTATCCCAACCCAATCTAGTCCCATTTGTCAGCACTTGGCTCATATCCCTCTAAAAGAGAGTGAGGACTGAGATCTTGGAGATTAGAGTCAAGAGTGTGGTGCTGGAAAAACGCAGCAGGTCAGGCAGCATCTGAGGAGCAGGAAAATCGACGTTTCGGGCACTCTTGACTCATATCCCTCTAAACCCTTCCTATTCACGTACTGATCCAGATGCCTTTTAAATGCTGTAGCACTTCCTCTGGCAGCTCATTCCACACACATTCCATACATATATCACCCTCTGTGTGAATAAGTTGCCCCTTAGGTATCTTTTTTATCTTTCCCCTCTCACCCTAAACCTATGCTCTCTAGTTCTGGACTGTCCGACCCCAGGGAAAAGACTTTGTCTAATAAAATTATGGAGATGTACAGCACAGAAACAAACCCTTTGGTCCATCTTGTCCATGCTGACCAGATATCCCAGCCTAACCTTAAAACTGATGGAGTGAGAACAGCAACTGCGCCATCCCTGGGTGGTCTCGAACCACCAACCTTTTGATTAAGAGCTGAACGTGCTGATTAATTGCACCATGTTGACTGATGATTGAGGAACCTTGTTATGAGATCTTTGATCTGGACCTTAATGTTCATGACTTTGGTGATCTCTTTAGCTTTTCCCCATCATTCCCACCCAAAAATGGCAAATGTCAAACTGGATAAGTCAAAATGACTAATTTCTGATTTGGCTTCTAAGAGTACTTCTGTTTCATTCTGCAGGGATGCTGCCAAACCTATTATGTATTTCGAGAACTTGCTGCTTTTATTTCAGGTTACCAATTTCTGCCATATTTTACATTGTGTATACTCAGCCCATTCCTGTGAAAACCCTTCTCGTGGCAGAATCTTTTCCAAATTCAATTATGATCAACCTTAGTTGCTGGCTGCAGTTATTCTAGAGTCATAGAGTCATAGAGATGTACAGCATAGAAACAGACCCTTCAGTTTGTTTCATTCATTGGTCAGTTTTAAAAGGAATCTCTCAAAGGTGCCAGAAATAATTCCTTTCTCGTCATGCACTGACCTTCCCAATCTCCTCCCCCGTCCTTCCTATGTTTTCCATTACATCTGATCTCCTTCAGTTCCCTTCCCAATCTCCCCTCAATTCCTTTCATTAATATCCAACCCTTTTCCATCCTCCTTCATCACCCTCATTACCTCCTTGACCGCATGCCTGATTCATGTCCTACCATCTATTCTCCACTTTCTACCAATCTCTGCCTCCATGTCTGTGTCCAAATCACCAGCACCAGACCTCCACATTGTGCCACCACCCATCTTGTTCCTCACACCTCTTTCAGGATTCATTAGACGCTTGTCCCCAGCCATTCTGCCTGACCAACTCTTACAGTCATAGAGTCATAGAGATGTGCAGCATGGAAACAGACCCTTCAGTCCAACTCGTCCATGCGACCAGATATCCTAAATTAATCTAGCCCCATTTGCCAGCATTTGGCATATATCCCTCCAAACCCCTCCTATTCATATACCCATCCAGATGCCTTTCAAATGTTGCAATTATACCAGCCTCCACCACTTCCCCTGGGCAGATCATTCCATACACGCACCACCCTCTGCGTGAAAACGTTGCCCCTTAGGTCCCTTTTAAACTTTTCCTCTGTCACCCTAAATCTGTGTTGCACTCCAATAGGCAGCATAGTTCTAGTTATGGACCCCCCACCCCTGGGAAAAGACCTTGGCTATTTATCCTATCCATGCCCCTCATGATTTTATAAACATCTATAAGGTCACCCCTCAGCCTCCGACGCTCCAGGGAAAACAGCCCCAGCCTGTTCAGCCTCTCCCAATAGGCCAAAGCCTCCAACCCTGGCAATATCCTTGTAAATCTTTTCTGAACCCTTTCAAGTTTCATAACATCCTTCCGAAAGGAGGGAGACCAGAATTGCCCACGGTATTCCAAAAGTGGCCTAACCAATATCCTGTACAGCTGCAACATGACTTCCCAACTCTTGTCCTCGTCAGGTCTATATGCTGCCTATAGGAGTGACCCCAGCATGCCAGTTATATCTGAGAGTCTAAGTGTACCTGAGATAACTCCATGAAGGCTGGTATCCCATCACCAGGCTACCCTTTATTTGCAAGTGCATAGTGCTCAGTTCCTAGAGTGAGCAGAACCTCTGACCCTCCTGTTATATCTGTCAGTCGGAGCTCCCTGATTGGAACAGATTAACAGCCCTAATCAGAGAACTCATATGGTATGAGCTGACCTCATTCCAATCACTGCAGTACCAATTTTCCCTGGTCCTTTTGGACTCTGAGGGAGTTCTTATGCCACTGTTTTGTGGCATTCTTACCTCTGAGCTAGAAGCTTTATGTTGGAATCCCACCTCAGTATTTGATGGTCAAGATGGAGACATTCATAATGTGGTCAAAGAATATCATATTGCAAGTTCTCCCATCACCTGATGATAGCAGATGTTAAGACCAGGAGAGATTCCTGCTTAGTCACATGAAGTCATCTGTACCTCCACCATCACTAACCTTAGCTCTGGACTACAATACGCTTATAAAAGTGTCAGTTGCTACAATGCTTTAGATTTCTTGAGTGAGCCATAACACATCAGTATTGAGCGGTGATTTTGATCCAGTGATCATTGTCAACACTGGCTTCATGTCCGAAATCAGGTGCAAACTCATTTCCATTCCAGCTCATCCATTGGAAAGTCTGGGAAGATCTGTTGACTTTTTTCATTTTTAAGAAGTGCTTAATGATCATGTGGGAGAAAGTGAGGACTGCAGATGCTGGAGATCAGAGCTTAAAAATGTTTTGCTGGAAAAGCGCAACAGGTCAGGCAGCATTAAAGGAGCAGGAGAATCGACGTTTCGGGCATAAACCCTTCTTCAGGAATGAGGAGGATGTGCCAAGCAGGCTAAGATAAAAGGTAGGGAGGAGGGACTTGGGGGAGGGGCGTTCGGAATGCGATAGGTGGAAGGAGGTTAAGGTGAAGGTGATAGGCCGGAGAGGAGGTGGAGGCAGAGAGGTCGAGAAGAAGATTGCAGGTCAAGAAGGTGGTGCTGAGTCTGAGGGTTGGGGCTGAGAAAGGGTGGGGGCAGGGGAAATGAGGAAGCTGGAGAAATCTGCATTCATCCTGTGTGGTTGGAGGGTTCCTAGGCGGAAGATGAGGCGCTCTTCCTCCAGGCGTCGTGTTGCCATGGTCTGGCGATGGAGGAGGCCAAGGACCTGCATGTCCTTGGTGGAGTGGGAAGGGGAGTTAAAGTCAATGAGGTAAAAACAATGACTGCAGATGCTGGAAATCAGATTCTGAAAGGGCTTTATTCCTGATGAAGGGCTTTTGCTCGAAACGTCGATTTCGAAGCTACTTGGATGCTGCCTGAACTGCTGTGCTCTTCCAGCATCACTAATCCAGAAGGGGGAGTTAAAGTGTTGAGCTACGGGGTGGTTGGGTTGATTGGTGTGGGTGTCCCAGAAGTGTTCTCTGAAACGTTCTGCAAGTAGGTGGCCTGTCTCCCCAATGTATAGGAGGCCACATCGGGTGCAGCAGATGCAGTAAATGATGTGTGTGGAGGTGCAGGTGAATTTCTGACGTATATAGAAGGATCCCTTGGGGCCTTGGAGGGAAGTGAGGGGGGAGGTGTGGGAGCAAGTTTTGCATTTTTTGCGTTTGCAGGGGAAGGTGCCGGGAGTGGAGGTTGAGTTAGTGGGGGTGTGGATCTGACAAGGGAGTCGCGGAGGGAGTGGTCTTCCGGAATGCTGATAGGGGTGTGGAGAGAAATATGTCCTTGGTGGTGGGGTCCGTTTGGGGTCCTTCCCCACCCCTATCAGCATTCCAGAAAGACCACTCCCTCCATGACTCCCCTGTCAGATCCACACCCCCCACCAACCCAACCTCCACTCCCGGCACCTTCCCTGGCAACCGCAAGAAATGTAAAACTTGCGCCCACACTTCCCCCTTCACTTCCCTCCAAGGCCCCAAAGGATCCTTCTATATCCATCAGAAATTCACCTGCACCTTCACACACATCATTTACTGCATCCGCTGCACCCGATGTGGCCTTCTATATATTGGGGAGACAGGCTGCCTACTTGCGGAATGTTTCAGAGAACACCTCTGGGACACCCGCGCCAACCAACCCAACTGCCCCATGGCTGAACACTTTAACTTCCCCTCCCACTACACCAAGGACATGCAGGTCCTTGGCCTCCTCCATCGCCAGACCATGGCAACACGACGCCTGGAGGAAGAGCGCCTCATCTTCCGCCTAGGAACGCTCCAACCACAAGGGATGAATGCAGATTTCTCCAGCTTCCTCATTTCCCCTCCGCCCACCTTTTCTCAGTCCCAACCCTCAGACTCAGAACCGCCTTCTTGACCTGCAATCTTCTTCCCAACCTCTCCGCCCCCACCCCCTCTCCGGACTATCACCCTCACCTTAACCTCCTTCCACCTCTCATATTACCACGCCCCTCCCCCAAGACCCTCCTCCCTACCTTTTATCTTCGCCTGCTTGGCACACTCTCCTCATTCCTGAAGAAGGTCTCATGCCCGAAACGTCGATTCTCCTGCTCCTTGGATGCTGCCGGACCTGCTGCGCTTTTCCAGCAACACATTTTTAAGTTAATGATCATGTGGGTCAAATTGTTTATTTATTGCTGTGATTTCTGCTTCTCTGTAATCATTTTTGTACGTAAATACACTTCAGCATTTATCTCATGCTGAAATAAATGGTTTCATAGTGTGAAATTATTTGTGATATGTCAGGAGAGTGTGATTAGCAACCCACAATTTAATACAATAAAATATTCAAAGATGTTTCACCAGAAGAGTCATCAAATAATGTTTGGCATCGAGCTACTGAAGGAAATATTGGGACAGGCAAGGATGGATCAAAATGAGAAGACAATGGCCTGGTGATATTATTGTGGGATTGTTAGGCCAGAGATACAGGTAATGTTCTCGAAGTTTGGGTTTGAAATTTGAATTCAACAAAACTCTGGAATTAAGAGTCTAATGATGACCTTGGATCCAGTGTTGATTGTTGGTTAAAAACTCATCTGGGTCAAGAATAAGCTTTAGGGAAAGAAATTGCCATTCTTTCCTCCTCGGGGCTCTCTGTGATTATAGACCCACAGCAACAGCCCTCATCCTGTGAATAAAATTAATGGGAACACGTTAAGAGAGAGTGTGCAAAAGGAGCCCATGTGATAGTGACATCAGAGCACAAGGAATCACAGCCTGTGTCTCTAGCGCTCCAGGCAAAAACATCTTTTTTTTAAATAGATGTGCCACTAAAGTGAGGGTGATGTGAGAAAAAGTCTTTTCACACAGCAAGTAGTTAGGGTATGGAATGCCCTGGAAATATGGTGAGAGCTAGTTCAATTGAAGCATTCAAGAGGGGCATTGGAAATTCATTTGGAAAGTAATGGTGTGCAGGGATGTGGGGAAAAGTCAAGAGACTGGCATTGGTTGTTAAAGCTGGTGCAAGTACAATAGTCTGAATGGCTTTCTTCTATACTCTAATAGCTCCGTGATTCTGTCATAGAGAACAAAGAACAAAGAAAATTTACAGCCCGGAACGGTCCCTTCGGTCCTTCAAGCCTGAGCCAATCCAAATCCACTGTCTAAACCTGTCGGTCAATTCCGAAGCATTTGTCTCCCTCTGCTCCCCACCTACTCATGCGCCTGTCCAGATCTTAAATGAATCTACTGTGCCTGCCACTACCACCTCTGCTGGCAACGCGTTCCAAACACCCACCACCCTCTGTGTGAAGTACTTGCCGTGTGTATCCCCCTTAAACCTTCCACCTCTCACCTTGAAAGCATGATCTCTGGTTATTGAATCCTTCACCCTGGGAAAAAGCTGGTCTCTATCCAGACTGTCTATACCCTTCATGATTTTGTAAACCTCAATCAGATCCCCCTTCAATCGCCTTTTTTCTAGTGCAAATAAACCGAACCTACTCAACCTCTCTTCATAGCTCGAACCTTCCATACCAGGCAACATCCTCGTAAACCTTCTCTACACCCTCTCCAAAACATCCACACCCTTTTGGTAAGTGATGCCCAGATCTGTACACAATATTCTAAATACGGCCAAACCAATGTCTTGCACAATTTTAACATGACTTGCCAGCCCTTATACTTAATACCCCGTCCAATGAAGGCAAGCATACTATATACCTTCTTGAATACTCTATCCACCTGTGCAGCAACCGTCAGGGTACAATGGACCTGCACTCCCAGATCTCTCTGGCCTCTCTTTTCCCAAGGCTCTTCCATCATTGTATAATTCGCTCTAGAATTAGATTTGCCTAAATGTATCACCTCACATTTGCCTGGATTGAACTCCATCTGCCACATCTCTGCCCAACTCTCCAGTCTATCTATATTCTCCTGTATTCTCTGACAGTCCCTTATGCTTTCTGCCTCTCCACCAATCTTCGTGTCATCTGCAAACTTGCTGATCATACCAACAGTGCCCTCTTCCAGATCATTTATGTATATTACAAACAACAGTGGCCCCAACACTGATCCCTGTGGAACACCACTGGTCACCTTTCTCCATTTTGAGAAACTCCCTTCAACTACTACTCTCTGTCTCCTGTTGCTCAACCAGTTCTTTATCCACCTAGCTAGAACACCCTGCACACCATGTGACTTCACTTTCTCCATTAGTCTACAATGGGAACCTTATCAAACACCTTACTAAAGTCCATGTATATGACATCAACAGCCCTTCCTTCATCGATCAACTTGGTCACTTCCTTGAAGAACTCTGTCAAGTTGGTAAGGCACGATCTCTCCTGCACAAAACCATGTCGCCCATCACTGATAAGCCCATTCTTTTCTAAATATAAATAGATCCTATCTCTCAGTACCTTCTCCAGCGACTTTCCCACCACTGACGTCAGTCTCACTGGTCTGTAGTTACCTGGAATATCCCTACTACCCTTCTTGTACAAGGAGACAACATGAGCAACGTTCCAGTCCACCAGCACCTCACCTGTATTTAAGGATGCTACAAAGATATCTGTCAGGGAACCCAGCTATTTCCACTCTCGCCTCCCTCAGCAACCTGAGATAGATCCCATCCGGTCCTGGGGATTTGTCCACCTTAATAACCTCTAGCCTACCCAACGCATCTTCCCTACTTATGCCAACTAATCAAACTTCTATCTCTAATCTCAAGATTCATCATGTTCCTCTCCTCAGTGAACACTGATGCAAAGTAATCATTCTCTCACCTATTCTCTCAGGTTCGGCACACAGCTTTCCTTCCTTATCTTTTAGTGGACCAATCCTTTCTCTAGTTACCCGCTTGCTTCTTATATAAGAATAAAATGCTTTGGGATTTTCCTTAATTCTGCTTGCTAAAGCTATTTCATGACCCCTTTTCACCTGCATATTTAATAAACGTGTTAAGGTTCATCTGGATGAATGTGGATCTTATGGTCAAAGGTTTGGTCGAAGAGGTAGATTCAGTGATGAATCTAAAAGGATGACAGAAGGTAATTGGATGGGCAGAGTGGCCTGGAGGGAAACGTCCAGAGCTTAGATTCCAGATTCCTGAATCTGCTGAGGATTCTGAGATGCTGATCTGCTGAGATGCTGAGGATGAAGCATTTAAAATTGGGGATGTACAAGAAACCAGAATGGGAACTGCAGCAAGGTCTTGGAGGGTTGTTTGACAGCAAGGATAGGTCACAGTGAGGCCCTGGAGCAATTTGAACATAAGGATGAGAATGTTCACCTTAAAGTTTTACCTGGTTTTGAACCAATGCAGTAAATTGAAGGCAGGGGGTACTGTTTCAACAGAAATTGGTGTGAGTTAGGAGATAAGGTTTTGAATGGGGTCAATCTTACAGAGGTAAAACTATGGCCTGTAGGAACTGACAACTCTGAGTGCAAGATGGTAGCTGGGATCTTCCCATGCCCTATGTAGCTCCAGTTGGACTTTTTCATTTTGGGTGTTTCTTTCAATTACATTAAGCTAAGACTCAGCAAGATCAGCTGCTATTGATTAAAAAAAGCAGGATTTTAAGTGTGTAAGAGAGGAAAAAGTTCGAGCGCTTATTGTTAATGCTTGAACAGTACTTCAGGATAACTCAGTTACTTTGACAAGTCCTGTGCGTAGACCGTGAATTTACCAAAGTCAATAGCAGCTACCTGTTCGTTTGGAACAGTGCAGCCTGTGAATATTTCTTAACCATGTCATTATGCTGTATTACGTTCATCTTAATGCTCAGCATTCTCATCCAGGTGAGACAGTTACACTTACTGCTCTCTTGTTACCAACAAATAATGGACATGATTTCAATCTTACCAAGTTTTTTCAACTGGGACCTTGGGAAGCTGAGTGTTACACACACACACACACACCCCTATTGATTACTGTGTAGCAGATAAACTGCCTGGAATAAAAGCTTTTCCATTTGTGTCGTGAACACCAGATCATTTTGAATTATTGGAGTCTGGTTAATTGGACAGTTCCTACTGCACTTGAAACGATTTACGTTCTAATTAAATTTAATCATTCTTTCTCAACTTTCTTTCACTGACAGTGATCTCTTCACTGATTGGACTCCAGGCAATTTACAGTTCCTTTTAAAACAGCTCTGATTTTATGGAGAGTTGCACAGTTGGAGTCACTGTGTGGTGGAGTGTGACTGATGTTTAATCCTGGGGTTAGCTGCTGACCCTGTGTCATACTGCTGCTGAATATTGTCACATTGTTGGAAGGTCAATGACAAGTGGAGTACTGTACAGTTGGAGGCATGGTGATGAGGTAGTGCAGCAACATTGAAGGGACAGTGCTGAAGGGGTGCTGCATTGTTGAGGTGTAATAGTCAGGAAGAATTTCACCATTGGAAGGACATCACTGAGGACGTGACATCTGGAGGACAGTACTATGACAATGCAGCAGTGTTAAGAGAGCAGTATGGAGTGAGACATGGACTGCTGCAGGAGAGCACTGATTGGTGCTGCACTGTCAAAGAAATAGTATAGATGGCATCATGCACTCACTGTCAGAGGGTCAGTACTGTCGGAGTGCTGCACTGTCAGAGGGTCAGTACTGTCGGAGTGCTGCACTGTCAGAGGGTCAGTACTGTTGGAGTGCTGCACTGTCAGAGGGTGAGTACTGAGGGAGTGCTGCACTGTCAGAGGGTCAGTACTGAGGGAGTGCTGCACTGTCACAGGGTCAGTACTGAGGGTGTTTCCGCACTGTCAGAGGGTCAGTACTGAGGGAGTACTGCACTGTCAGAGGGTCAGTGCTGAGGGTGTTGCCGCACTGTCAGAGAGTCAGTATTGAGGGAGTGCCGCACCGTCGGATCCTGATGTAAGATTAATCTGAGGCTCAGTCGAAGGTTTTGTGATTATGATAGGGATCTCATGATTTAAGTTAAAGATGAACAGCTCTTCCTGTGCCCTGATCAGCATCTATCCTTGAGCTAAAGGGGACAAGTTTTCTCACTGAGCTATGTTATTTGTGACCATGTTGCAGTTTACAAAAAGCTGCAACATCATCTCAAGTAATTTGCGGTGTGAAGGGCTCTGAGATAGGAAAAGGTCCTACATGGAGCCTGAATGCAAAGTGTGAAATCCAAGATTAATTGCATGTCTATCTTTCTCTCAAATTTAGGCAAAACATTTCAGGCTAAAGAATTATTGCAAAGCTGAAATAAATGCTCTCCTTTACTACTCATGGCTCTGTAACAGAAATAATCTCTTTTTCAAGATAAGCAAGCTCCAAGATCAGCACAAACTTTAATGTCCTGGATGAATGAACATAACAACATTAGAAATAGGAACAGGATTAGGCCATTCAGCCCCTCAAGCTTGTTCCGCCACTTGATGATATTGTGGCTTATGTTCTATCCCAGTGACCTTGCAGGCAAAATGGAATGGGGAGGAGCCATGCTAAGGTCTTATTGGGAGTGGGTGGCTGGTGGATGGGGGTGTTGCCTTCCAGAGAGGAAGCTGGTGAGCAGCTCAGGGGCACAGTGGCTCAGTGGTTGGCACTGCTGCTGCACAGTGCCAGGGACCTGGGTTCGATTCTAGCCTCAGATAACTGTCTGTGTGGGGTTTGCACATTCTCCCCATGTCTGCGTGGGTTTCCTCTGGGTGCTCCAGTTTCCTCTGTAGATGTACAGGCTTGGTGGATTGACCTTAGGAAATACAGGGAAAGTGGGGTGGGTCTGAATGGGATGCTGCTCAGAGGGTCAGCGTGAACTTGAGAAGCCAAATGGTCTGCTCCCACATTTATAGGGATTTCATGATGCTATTCAATGGTTCAACCTCTTTCTGGGATGGCCCACCAACCCATAGACTAATCAAGCCGTAATCCTCCAGTGTCTGTCTGCTTCAGCTTCCCTTCTGATCAAGATCCTGGGGCATGGAGCTGTGAGCAGAGGCTGGCAATGCTTGGTCTGAAATGGTCACCATGGCTACTGTCATTAGGACACACCCTGTAGCCTAGTCACTGGTGTGGGAGATGAGCAGTAGCTTTGTGGGGTGAAGGTGTCGTGGGGAGATGGGTATGGGCAGTGGACGTTGGCAGCCAGGGTAGAGCTGGCTTTCAGTGGGCTCCCACTCCCTGATACCCAGGGAGGGATTAACCTCACCCCCAATCCTACAGAGGGGCCCAGGCAGCTGCTGTGGTTCATGGTACATGGGACAGGAACCTGCCTCCAGCTGAGTTTATACCTACACACAGTGCTGGTCAGTGAAGGACCACTTAATGGTGTTGGCGGTGGAGGGGAAGTCTGTCCACGAGCATGCCTACCCTGATCTAATTCCAGAGGAGAAAGTGAGGACTGCAGATGCTGGAGATCAGAGCTGAAAATGTGTTGCTGGAAAAGCGCAGCAGGTCAGGCAGCATCCAAGGAAAAGGAGAATCGACGTTTTGGGCATAAGCCCTTCTTCAGGAATGGAGAAGGGCTTTTGCCCGAAACGTCGGTTCCCCTGCTCCTCTAATTCCAGAGGAGGCAGGATTCAGGATTTCATCAGCAGCCTCTCAACTAAATTGCCTTCCTGCCTCATCACCGGGGGCACTGTGGATTGCAACGTGACCCGTTTTAAGACCAATGGTTTACCTTCCTGCCATGCTATTCTCTGCCCTCAGGGGGCAGCACTTAGAAAGCAAAGGGACGGTTTTCACAGTGCAAGTCAATTCTGCACTTCAGGAAATGTGGCAGCCAATTCTGCAAAGCAAGATCCCACTGATAGCAGGGGCATGCTGATCAAATAATGATTACATTAGATTAGATTCCCTACAGTATGGAAACAGGCTCTTCGGCCCAGCAAGTCCACACCGGCCCTCCGAAGAGTAACCTACCCAGACCCATTCCCCTACCCCACATTTACCCTGACTAATTGACCTAACACTACGGGCAATTTAGCATGGCCAATTCACCTGGCCTACACATCTTTGGGTTGTGGGAGGAAACCGGAGTACCCAGAGGAAACCCACGCAGACACAGGGAGAATGTGCAAACTCCACAGTCACCCAAGGCTGGAATTGAATCCTGTGAGGCAGCAGTGCTAATCATTGGGCCACTGTGTCACCCCATAGTAATCTCCCATGGTATTGATTAGCAATGACATCCATTTGTGCAGCTCCTTTTGTACGGAGTACAAACATTGGCCAGGACATGGGTGAACCTGACTTGTTCTTCTTTCATTGTTTCCCTGGACTCGTTCCCATCCACCTGGCTGAGTAAATGACCCAGGGCAAAGTGAGGACTGCAGATGCTGGAGCTCAGAGTTGAGAGTTTTTAATGCTGGAAAAGCACAGCAGGTCAGGCAGCATCCGAGGAGCAGGTGAATCGAGGTTTTGGGCATAAACTCTTCATCATTCCAGATGAAGGGCTTATACCTGAAACGTCGATTCTCCTGCTCCTCGAATGCTGCCTGATCTGCTGTGCTTTTCCAGCACTACACTTTTGACTCTGAGTAAATGACCCAAATTCAAAATCTCATTCTAGAGGTCCAGATAGGTTCTGATTTCTCCACTGGATTGCAAGATGGTATAGCAATGTAAAGGTGTCCTTACCTGGGCAAAGAAATATTTATAGCCAAGCTACTGGCATTGCCACTATGGGCACGTTGGCTCAGCAGTTAGCACTGCTGACTCCCAGCAGCAGGGATCTGGGTTCGATTCCAGCCTTGGGTGACTGTCTGTGTGGAGTTTGCACATTCTCCCTATGTCTGCGTGGGTTTCCTCCGGGTGCTCTGGTTTCTTCCCACAATCCGAAGATGTGCAGGTCAGGTGAAGTGGCCATGCTAGATTTCCCATAGTGTCCAGGGATGTATGGGTTAAGTGAATTAATCAAGGGAAATCTAGCATAATAGAGTAGGGTCTGGGTGGGATACTTTTCAGAGGGTTGGTGTGTATTTGTTGGGCTGAAGGGCCTGTTTCCACACAGTAGGGAATCTATGAAAGAAAAAGGTCAAAAGGCCTTTTTCTGAGCTGTAGATCTCGATGACTCACCATCCTGGCTTGAAGACATATCATGGCACCTTCAGTGTTGCCAGATCAAAACCTGAGAACATCCCCTCTCCCACAGCATTGGGGAGACACCTGTACCAAACAGAGTGCAGTGGCATAAGAAGACAGCTCACTACCACCTTCTGAAGGACAATTAAGGATGGCCCAGCCTGCAGTGCCCACATCCTATCAATGAATTTTAAATTAAAGGCTGCAGAGTGACCATTGACCCTAAAATGCAACAGAGATGAGGAATGTGACGAGGAGACGGGATTGAGGGATGTAGGGAGGAGGGTCATTGGTATTCAGTGTTGTAGGAGGAGGATCAATGGCATTAAAGGATATAAGGAGGAAAGGAGGTATTTATTGAGGGATGTAGGGCAGAAGGTCCATGTATTGAAGAGGGTTGGTGGCATTAAGGGACATAGGGAGGAGGGTCAATGGTATTGAGGAACATAGGGAGGAGAGGAGATATTTATTGAGGGATGTAGTGAGGTGGGGAGGTATTTATTGAGTGGTGTAGGGAGGAGGGTTGGTGATATTGAGGGGTGTAGAAAGGAGGGGAGTTATTTATTAAGGGTTGTAGAGAGGAGGCTCAGTGGTATTCAAGGATAGGGAGGAGGGGAGGTGGTACTGAGGGACATGCAGAGGTGGGTCAGTATTCTTGAGGGATGTAGAGTTGCAGGTTGGTGCTAGTGAGGGACATAGGGAGGAGGGTTGGT
Source organism: Chiloscyllium punctatum (assembly GCF_047496795.1). Taxonomy (NCBI): domain Eukaryota; kingdom Metazoa; phylum Chordata; class Chondrichthyes; order Orectolobiformes; family Hemiscylliidae; genus Chiloscyllium; species Chiloscyllium punctatum. Next base: position 14,973,006 of record NC_092758.1, read on the forward strand.
GAGACCTCAGGGGCAACCTTTTCACACAGTGGGTGGTATGTGTATGGAATGAGCTGCCGGAGGAAGTGGTGGAGGCTTGTACAATTGCAACATTTAAAAGACATCTGGATGGGTATATGAATAGGAAGGGTTTGGAGGGATATGGGCCAGGTGGGACTAGATTGGGTTGGGATATCTGGTCGGCATGGACGGGTTGGACCGAAGGGTCTGTTTCCGTGCTGTACATCTCTATGACTATGACATGGGAGGTGGGAAGGTGTTATTGAGGGACATACAGAGGTGGGACGGTAATTTTGAGGGATGTAGGGTTGAGAGTTGGTGCTATTGAGGGACATAGGAAGGAGGGTTGGTGATATTGAGGAATGTAGGGAGGAGTGGAGGTGTTATTGAGGGACATATGGAGGAGGGTCAGTGATATTGAGGGAAAGGGAGGGGGAGATGTTAGAGGCACATATGAAGGAGGATCAGTGATATCGAGGGATGGAGGGAGGAGTGGAGGTGTTATTGAGGGAAAGGGATGGGGAGGTGTTACTGAGAGAGATACGGAGGAGGAGGGTCAGTGATATGAGGGATGGAGGGAGGAGGGGAGGTGTTACTGAGGGATATATGGAGAAGGGTCAGTGATATTGAGGGAAAAGGGAGGAGGGGTGGTGTTACTGAGGGATATGCGGAGGAAGGTCAGTGATATTGAGGGATGGAGGGAGGAGGGGTGGTAGGAAGATGCACAACTATTTGTAAATGAGCTTGATGTTGTAAAGTGCAGGGAATTAGCTTCAGAGCAAACTGCAGCTACTGAAGCTTCTGAAGACAGCCTCAAGGTACTGATTCCTCTCTTTGCAATGAATGACGTGTTGCCAAGCAACATACTTGAAAAGGAGTCAGGGTGAGGTGAAGGTTTGAGGTTAGAGTGAGGATAAGGTTCACTGTTGGGTTTATTTCAGCGATTTTTACTGAATCCAGGAAAATCCCTGAACTGCTGTGAGGGATTAATGCAGTCTGCATTAATTGGCGCCAGACCCAGCCATTTGGACAAAGATATTTCAATGGGGAGTGGTGTAGTTTCAGTTTGGTAGGATCTGGAAAGATTGCAATGGCCTTTGACTTTGGAGGGGCTTGTAAAGTAAATCTATTTTCTGAGAGAATTGTTTCATTAGCAAGCGTTCCAGTTCAAACAGCTAGACTGACGTCACGGGCTGAGAAAAAGCTCAGAAACCTGCTTTATTCTTTCGAAATAGATGATAACATTTACCTTCAATTCTCCTGTAACTGATTGTTTCATTAAATATGCACACCCTGAGTTTAGACTGTTTTAATTTGCATTCATTCCAAAGTGACAGCTTTGAAATTTAAATAAACCGAGTTTGAAATGCAGAATTGAAGCTCAATCTTTAGATCATTTTCTGTTTGTTCTGGGATTGTCGACTGATCAATAAGCTCTTCCATTGAATCTCCCTCAGACCCTTCATCCCTCTCTCTCTCTCTCTCAGACCCTCCCTCTCACTCTCCCTCAGACCCTCCTTCTCTCTCTCACTCTCCTTCAGATCCTCTCTGTCTCTCTCCCTTAGACCCTCCCCTTCCCTCAGACCGTCCCTCTCCCTCAGACTCTTCCTCCCTCTCTCACCCTTAGACCCTCCCTCTCCCTCAGATCCTCCATCCCTCGCTCCCTCATATCTCTCCCTCTCCCTCAGACCCTCCCTCCCTCTCTCTCTCTCAGCCTCTCCCTCTCCCTCAGAATTCCCTCTCTCTCTCTTTCTCAGACCCTCCCTCTCTCCCTCTCCCTTAGACCCTCTCTCTCACTCTTCCATTCCTCTCCCACTCAAGAAAGGCCCTTCTAATTTCTCTCTCCACACCCCCTATCACGCAGCCATGTATATGGGGAGGTCTCTCTAACCACTCTCCCTTGAATGTGGGAACTTCTATCTAAATCTTTCTTCTCACAGTCTTCGATCTAGGCTTTTCTCTGTGACCCCTTTTCTCTCACTTCTGTGTGAGTTGGGTCCCTCTGGTCCCTCTTTCTTGTATTTGGGGAGGTTTCTGTAACTGCATTCTCATACCCCTGTTTCAGGGAGTTGCCTCTAATCCCTCTCTGTTGTTTCTGAGGATTTCTCTCTTCCCCTTGTCCCCTCTCCCCTGTATCAGGGAGGTCTCTGCACCTGCACTTCCCAAACTGGACCCCTGTTTGACCAAAAACGTTTTGCACCATCCAAGTGGGGAGTGTCTGTGAATAAGACCTGTCGAGCGTTTTTAGCTGAGATTCCTCCAACTATATTAACCAGTTTTGAGACCCAGAGAATTCTGTTATTACAGTTTCCAGAGCAATAAGCAATTTCTTTTTAAATGAGGTTCTAACGAATCAAATGGAGTTGTGAATCTGGGCCTGAAGCACAGTCAGACTGCTGCGGATTATTCCAGCACTAACTTTATCGCTTCAGTGAAAGCCAATGACGATGCAGAAAAACTGGTGATATTTGGCTTGATCAGCTGCTCCTCACTGCCTTTAAAAATGGGTTTTCGACACAGAAGCTTGTAGCACGGAAGGGTTTATTCAGCACATCACACTTTGAAAAGACTCTCCAATTCAATGCCACCCCCTGCTCTCTCTTCACAACCCTGAAACTATCTCGGCCGTCAAGGATTTATTTAATTCCATTTGAGAGGCATCTTTGAATTTGCTTCCACTGTCCTTTCAGATTGTGCTCCCCAGATCATAACAAGTCACTGCATGAAATATAAAGTTCTCCATCTCTCCCTCTGGCACTTTTGTCAATTACCTGAAATCTGTGTCCTTCTGCTGCAACAGTTTCTCTGTATTTACTTTGCCTAATCCCTTCATGGTCATGAACATCTCAATATAATTGCCTCTGCTCTCAAGAGGACGATCCTATTTTGTCCCAATCTTACTACTTAACATTAGACGCCGATATAATGGGAATGAAAATGGAGTCATCAAAATGAAATTAAAAACTCCCTCAATAATACCAAGAAATGCACTCTTAGAAACAACAGAAAAACTTCAGCTTGAGAAAGTTGCTCAAACGGACAGGAGTGAAGGAAGTGGTGGGGAAAATTAAGGTGCAACTGTCACGGCAACTGGAGATACATGGCAGCAACTTACCCAAGCTCCTTCTACCATCTCTCACCTGGGAGAATAAGGGCAGCAAGTGGACTCACAGGTAGATAGGATAGTGAAGGCGGTGTTTGGTATGCTTTCCTTTATTGGTCAGAGTATTGAGTACAGGAGTTGGGAGGTCATGTTGCAGCTGTACAGGACATTAGTTAGTCCACTGTTGGAATACTGCGTGCAATTCTGGTCTCCTTCCTATCGGAAAGACGATATGAAACTTGAAAGGGTTCAGAAAAGATTTACAAGGGTGTTGCCAGGGTTGGAGGATTTGAGCTATAGGGAGAGGCTGAACAGGCTGGGGCTGTTTTCCCTGGAGTGTCGGAGGCTGAGGGGTGACCTTATAGAGGTTTACAAAATTATGAGGGGCATGGATAGGATAAATAGACAAAGTCTTTTCCCTGGGGTTGGGGAGTCCAGAACTAGAGGGCATAGATTTAGGATGAGAGGGGAAAGATATAAAAGAGACCTAAGTGGCAACTTTTTCATGCAGAGGGTTGTACGTGTATGGAATGAGCTGCCAGAGGAAGTGGTGGAGGCTGGTGCAATTGCAACATTTAAGAGGCATTTGGATGGGTATATGGGCCAGATGCTGGCAGGTGGGACTAGATTGGGTTGGGATATCTGGTCGGCATGAATGGGTTGGACCAAAGGGTCTGTTTCCATGCTGTACATCTCTATGACTCTATGTCATTGAAAACGGCTTCACATCCAAGTCACATGGAGCACCCTGACTTGGAACTCTACTGCTGTTCTGTCACTATTGCTGGTCAAAGTCCTGAAATGCCTCCCCAATGGCACTGTAGTGTACCCTCAGAACATGGACAGCAGTGGTTTATGAACATAGCTCATCACCACTTTCTCAAGGGCTAATTTACACTATGCAATAAATATTGAGCTTGACATAGACACCCACATTCCAAGGATGCATTGGTTAAGTTTTGGATTTTGAAGTCTGCCAGTAATTCAAGGAGCAGGGAAGGAACACAACCCCAGGACCTGAAGGGCAGAATGTTGGCTCAGTGGTTAGTACTGCTATCTCACAGAGCCAATGACCTGGATAAGATTCCAGCCTCAGGCGACTACGTAAAATTTGCACATTTTCCCGGTCTCCGTGTGGGCTCCCTCTGGGTGCCCTGGTTTGCTCTGACAGTCCAAAGATGTGCAGTTTAGGTGGATTGGCCATGCAAAATTACCCATAGTGTCCAGGGATGTGTAGGGGAAGTGGATTAGCCATGGAAATTGCAGGGATAGGAGGTGGGATGCTCTTCGGAGGATTGGTATGGACTTAATGCTTCTACGCTGTAGGGATTCAATGATGATTTAGCCAGGAATCAGCTATAATAGGAGAGGGCAGATTGAGTTGAGATTTTACCGCAATGGAGGTGTAAGGGTGATGAAATGTGACTAAGGCTGAGATATTAAGAACTTGGGAGGAAGGAGACAGGGAAACTGAAGATTAAAAAAAGTGACAATGACCGATGAAGTGAAGACAAATCCAAGAAGGCTGAGATTGTTATAGAGGAAAAGATTGAAAATCAGCAATATTTATGCTTTACGAGGACAATGTTTCCATGAAGGATCATGGTGGATCCTCCCAGGACCCCTGTGCATTCAATGCCTAGTTGCATTACACCAACCATGAAATGCCTAGATCGTAGCCTGGTAACTGGTAGCGAGCAGTAGCATTTTTGCATCGTGTCATAACACATGACAGTGAGTAGGGAATAACCTGCTGTGGCTCACGCTGCTATCTCAAGAAGACAGCAACAGGATTTAGCAGGAGTTTGCTATTAGTGGCTCAACAACCAAGTGTGCAGCTTCTCATCTGAGCATTGGTCAACTGCGCCAGCCATTGGAGGGTAAAGTGGGGATATACTTCATGAAAGAATTGACAAGGAAAAAACAGGAAAGACAATGGGAAAAGGATATTGGAGAAGGAAAGGCTTGAAGAAAGTGAATTGAGGAAAGGAACTTCCTCGAGGAAAAGAAGTTTCCTTTGGGAAGTGGTTTAAATAGAAAGAGAGAACATGGAAGTTCCAGTGAAAGAAAGGAACTAGCTGCGTAATGGGGTCAGGATTGGTGACATGGGTATTCAGGCTGTTTCTCACCAAGGTTTATGAAGTATCAGCCTCAGGGTTTGCTGCCACCAAACATTTGTCACTATATGTCACCTTCTCCACGACGACAAGCCATGATCTTCATCAATGAAATGTCCGGAGACCCTATCTCAGCGAAGATTGGAGTTAAAGAAGGCTGTGTCATTGTGTCAACCATCCTCTCCATTTCTCTCACTGCAACATTGTACCTCATCTCCAACAAACTGCCACCAGGCATCAAAGACCATTTATCGAGCAGATGGGAAAACTGGTCAACTTACAACCGCCTTTAGTCCAAAATCATCATCAACATCTATCACTGAGCCGAAGTATGTAGAAGACCGGATCCTTATGTGTGTCCTTACTCAGAAACTGAGCTCATGGGTTATCACCACCATCTTCTCTGATGTTTATGAAACAATTGGCCTTTCACTAAATAGCTAGGAAACCAAAGTTCTCGTCCAACCTGTAGTATAGGACCTATTATTGAATATGATCGTTGGTGATATCCTGGAAAATGTGCACCGATTTTTTTTTTATGAGGTGGGGGAGGCCCTCTCCACAAGTGCAATAAAATTCACGATCGATTCCAAGTACCAGCTCAGCCTTCAGCCGACCGATGAAAAGAGCATTTGAGGGCCAGGACCTCAAGACAAAGATCATGGTTTATTAGACAGCAGCACTCTCCATCAGCAACTTGGCCAACCTACAGCAGACAACGTAAAGTAGTGGAGAAATACCTTCAAACTTGCTGTTGCAAACCCTCTAAGTCAAGCAAGAAAGGCAGCCTAACAGCAGTGTCATCTCTAAAGCTAATTTCCAAAGCATCAAGATGCTAATTATTCAAAACCAGTTCTGCAGGGCAGGACTGGTCTGACAGGCACCCAACTCCCAAAACTCTCCTCTGAAACAAGAACAGAAATAGCTGGAAAAACTCAGCAAATCTGACAATATCTGTGGAGAAAAATAAGAATTAATGTTTTGGGTGCAGTGCCCCTTCTTCAGGGCTGATGGTAGCTAGGAAAAAGTTGTTTTTCATGCAGAAGGTGGGATGGGGGGAGGGGGAGAATAAACGATAGGTGGAGATAGAGCCCAAAGAGAGAGAAAGATCAGTTGGATAGACAAAGAAACGGGTCAAGGTCAGTCTGGGGGAATGAACAGCTGCTAATGGGAACTACTGGTGACAAAAGAAACTGCAGATGCTGGAATCCAAGGTAGAAGGTTGGAAGAACACAACAAGCCGGGCAGGATCAGGAGGTGGAGAAATCAATGTTTTCGGTGTAATTCTTCTTCAGGGCTGGGGGTGGTGTAGGGGGAGCTGCAGATAAAGGGGTGACGGGGTCAGGGTGGTGAAGTGGGGATAGGTGACTACAGGTGGAGGGTATGACCTGGCAACTATTAGTAACTGACAATGGGTTGTGTGTGGTAACAGCCCATGTGATGACAAGGCGTGGTGTGTGGGGTAGGACATGGAAGAAGTTACCTCAAGTCCCTGAATTATTGAACTCGATACTAAGTCCAGAAGGCCACAGTGTTCTCCAGGCAAAATGATGTGTGCACTTTCGGGATGTCTTGAAATATTGCATGAGGAGGTCAAATGAGTGTCTGTCTCCAAGGAATTCCTGGCTTGTGACAGATCAAAGTGAGGAGTGTTAATTTGTGACAACACTGAATGCACTGAGAGTATTCATCGGAAACACAGGGAGGCAGAGTCAAGGCAGTGAATGTAGCACACAAACCTTGTAATAATTGACTCATCTGAACCTCCTGCCACTAACTGGTGCTGCAGAGTCGACAGATTGTATAGTGGGTATACCAACTTTCTCCAGAATCTGTTTAAGCATAGCTGAAGCAAATTGCTCTCGACTACGTAAGATGAAGAAGGCGAAAAGACAATGGAAGTGGAGTCTGGAGGCTGTTCATTAGATTTGTGAGAAATAGAAAGAAATCTGAACTTTTTTTGATGATTCGAATACAATCAAAGCTTCAATACACATTGAAAGGCAAATAAAAGGAGGATTAAACTGCGATAATTCTGTCAGTGGACTGAGGTAACTGCAGGGCACCAGATTTGATGAAAGCTGATGAAAGTGGATTGGAAACATCAGGAAACATAAATGCAAGGAGATATAGAGAAGGAACAAAGTGGGTGAGAGGGCAGTGCCTTGGGGAAAATCTTTGAGGAAGAACATTGAGATAATAGGATCTTAGTTTGAAATGCACAATGCCAGCTACAATCAAAGACTTTGAGATCAAGGCAGTAACAAAGGCCTCTTTGTAAAATTTGAATGATGTGTAAGAGGCTACAGGAAAGATGTTGTTAAATTTGAAAGAATTCAGAAAAGATTTACAAGGATGTTGCCAGGATTAGAGTGTTTGAGCTGTAGGGAGAGGCCAAATAGGCTGGGGCTCTTTTCCCTGGAGAGTCAGAGGCTGAAGGGTGACCTTATGGATGGTTAGAAAATCATGAAGGGCATGGATTGGATGAATAGTCAATGTCTTTTCCCCAGGATAGGGGAGACCAAAGCTACAGGGAATATGTTTAAGGTGAGAGGGGAAAGATTTACAAGGGAACTAAGGGACAATGTTTTCATGCAGACAGTGGTATGTGCATGGAATAAGTTGCCAGAAGAGATGGTGAAAGCTGGTTGTTTTAAATGGCATCTGGATGGGTACAGGAAGGGTTTAGCGGGATATAGGCCAAACACTGGCAAATGAGACTAGATTAATGTAGAATATCTGGTCGGGATGGACGAGTTGGACCGAAGGGCCTGTTTCCATGCTGCTCATCTCAATGACTCTATGACTGTACGCATTGGTTCCAATTTCCACAAGGGTGATTGCAAAATACCAGAGAACTTGAAGATGATGCCTAAGTTGAGAGCTAACAGCAGCTGTCATAACACAGCTGAGAATTCTGAGGTGCCCGAAGTGTCATGTAAACACTTTACGGTAATTTTCTGACAGGCCGCATTATTGTGTTGATTTCGCCATTACGTTGTCAGCTCTACGTCGCAGCATTGCGCCCGATAACCTGAAATTGTTTTCCCCAGCTTGGGTTTGGGTTTGTCAAACTAAATGCAATTATTTCGAAGGGGTTTACTTTTCAAACAGGAATTTCATGGTAAATTTCAAATGGGAAATTAGACAGAGGCCAGATGAGCAAAAGCTTGACAGAAAGAAATCCAGGAGCTTGTTGCATGTCATTCAGCTGCCAATTCCTGGTAATGTTCAGTCAATATTTAGAACTGTGAGCTTGACTACATAAATTTCACTGGTCAATCAGCAGAACTGATCAGTACTGAACAATCTGTCTTTGCGTCTTTGTTCAGTGAGCGAAGGAGTTTTGGTTTTGAAAGAGGGTCACACATAGGAAGGGGGGCAGGGCTAAGAACCTGGTGAGTCCCCGAGTGTGGGTCAGGCCAATGGAGCAAGGATGGTATTTCAGAACAGGAGGAGGCCATTCAGCCCCTCGAATCTGTGTCACAAATGAGATCAATGGCTGATCTGTTGTCTAATTCATGCCTTTAAGTAGCCTTTAAGTAGCACAGGTTGTGGGCCAGGAGGGCCTTTTTTCGTAGCTGAGTGCACGTTCACCTGAGAATGATCAGCCCAGACCTGCAGTGGGACCAAAGGAGTGTACCAAACCATCTGGAGTGAGTCGGTCAGCAGTCACATGGCTCCAGGGTATAATCCAACAGGTAGATTTGAAATCACAAGCTTTCGGAGCACTGTCCCTCCATCAGCTGAAGTGAAGACGTTGCCTGACAAAGGAGCAGGGCTCTGAAAGCTTGTGATTTCAAATAAACCTGTTGGACTAGAACCTCGTTTTGTGTGGCTTTACTTCAATATTGGCAGTCACCTGGCACATCTGTCCTAGACTGGGCAACAATGTCGGGCCACCAGATATTACAGGCAGCCTGTCCCGTGCCAGTATATATCTTTGGGATCTCTGTTATTCCATGGCACTGTGGAGCCCTATTTTTTGGCCAAAACAAATGTCAGTAATACTATCTGAGAGCATCAGGACAAGTTCAGGAATTAAAGCCACTTTACTGGACTTTTCCAGCATTCATAGAGTTAAATGGTATGGTTTCATAGCCAATACAAAGATGTATTGCCTGGTTGCCAGAATTATGAACTTGACATGTTATAAAGGCAGAAAAGCTAAAAAAAAACGAGATGGATGAGTTGTCCTGATATTGAATTATCATATTGACAGCAGTGACGAACAAGCTTTACTCAGATTGGCAGGACGTCGGCATTAGTGTGAATGGAAATTAGAAATGACAAGGGGCAAGAAACAGTAGTGGGAGTAATTTGCAGATTCTCTAACAATTGGACAGAATAGATATCAATAAATAATAGAACTTGTAACAAGTCAATGCAATAAACATGAAGATCTTTAATCTTCACATAGATCAGACAAACCAAATCAGTAAAAGTAGTCTGGAGGACAAGTTCACAGAATATTTTTGAGAGAGTCTCCTAAGACAATGCATTATGGAATTGACCAGGGAAGCTGTTATGGTTTGGTGCATTGAGACAGTTAATTGGTCGCCTCATTGTAAAGATTTCTCTAAGAAAGAATAGTCTTGTTACATTTGAATTTCAAATAAAGTTGGTGAATGACATATGTTGGTCTGAAACTGGATTTTTGATTTTAAATTAAGTCAATTACATCAGTGTGAGGGGCATGCTGGCTGAGATAATTGGGAAATAGTTTCTAAGGTTTGACGAATAGATGAGCAATGATGCCTTCTTGAATAAACATTTCATGATTTCCAATGAATCTCCATTTCCTCAGAATACTCCACAAGAAAGGAGATACATCCATGGATAATTAATGTGCTGTGACCTGATGCAAAGAAGAGGCCTATTGTGTTGCTAGGAAGAGAAGTGAACATGAGGAATAGGAGACAATGCAGAAAATGAAGAAACGTTGTGAAAAGCCTCAACACTTGGGGAGGTAGTTGTATTATCACTGGACTATTAATCCAGAAACACAGCTCATATTCCAGGGAGCTGGGTTCAAATCCCACCAGAGCAGATTGTGGAATTTGAATTCAATAAAGCATTTGGAAATGAGTCTAATGATGACCATGAACCTACTGCTGATTGTCAGAAGAACCTATCTGGTTTAGTAATGCCCCTGAGAGAAGGAAATCTGCCATCTTCACTTAGTCTGGCCTACACATGATTCCTGACCCACAGTAATGCGGTAAGATTAGAGTGGTGCTGGAAAGTCACAGCAGGTCAGGCAGCATCTGAGGAGCAGGTGGTTGTCACTTAACTCCTTTCTGGGCAATTAGGGATGGGCAATAAATGCTGACCTAGCCAGAGAACGTCCACATGTCATGAGTGAGTACATTTACAAAAACAAAACAAAGGGACATGGGGGCTCTTTGTGCATGAAACACAGAACGTTAACACACAACAGGTAATTAGGAAGGTTGAAGAAATGTTGGTTGGAGTGTAAGTGTAGGGGAGTCTTCCTGTAACTGTACATGGTGCTAAAGTACTGCAAGCAGTTTTGGCTTTCTTATTGAAATAAAGATATCATTTAATTGGAAGCAGTTCAGTGAAGGTTCCCCGGGATGACTCCTGATATGGATGAATTGTCTTATGAACAAAAGCTGAACGGGTTGGGTCTCTACTCCATGGAGTTCTGAAGAATGAGAGGTGATCTCATTGAGACCTATAGGATGCTGAAGGGCTTTGACAGGGTAATTGCTGAGAAGGTATTTCCCCTCATGTGAGAATCTGGAATCAGGGGGCATAGTCTCAGAATAAAGGGGCAGCAATTTAAAACTGAGATGAAGAGGAATTTCTTCTCTCAGTGGGTTGTGTGTCTTTGGAACTCTTTCCAAAGAGAGCTACGGGGGTAGAGATGGTCTGCATACTTAAGGCTGAGATAGACAGATTCTTGATCAGTGTGGGAATGAAGAGCTATGGGAAAAATGCAGGAAAGTGCATCTGAGCAAGGCTGGATTAAATTAGATTCCCGACAGTGTAGGGACAGACCCTTCGGCCCAATAAGTCCATACCGATCCTCCAAAGAGCAACCCACCCAGACCCATTCCCCTACATTTATCTCAGACTAATGCACCTAACACTATGGGCAATTTAGCATGGCCAATCCACTTAACCCACACATCTTTGTACTGTGGGAGGAAACCCATGCAAACACAGGGAGAATGTGCAAATTCCACACAGGTGGTCACCCAACGCTGGAATTGAACCCAGGTCACTGGCACTGTGAGGTAGCAGTGCTAACCACTGAGCCACCGTGCCACCCTGGATCCAATCAGAGTGAGGGACTTAAAATCGTGAACAGCACTAGGAAATTAAACATTACAGAAATCCAATCAATACCATGGTCCTAACAATCAACATTTGAAAAGGGTAGCTGCAGACACTGTGCATGCACTTATTGCAATCTTTCCAAAATTCATAGGGTCTGCAATGGTCCCAGTAGATTGGAAGGTGACATGGAAATGGAGCAGTAAGAGAAGTTTACTTCACCATTCTAGATTTCTAGAAACATTTCATCGCTCTGGACTTTCAAGAAAGGAGGAAGGGACAAAGGCAAGTTAAGATTTATAGGCCAGTTAAGTTGATACTGGCTATTGGGAAAATACTGGAATCCAGAAGTCAGGATCTGGGAACACAATATTAGAAAATCATAATATCATTAAGTATAGTCAACACACTATTCTTCTGAAGATGCAAATAGCACGGTAGATAAAGGTGAACCAGTGGAAGTTGTGTATTTAATCTGCAAAAGGCATATGATCAAATACCTTGGATGGGATCATATGGTTTAGTTAACCTTTTGGCTTGAATAAGCATTTGGTTCATTTTCAGACAACAGAGAATAGGAATTGTGTCAATCTTGGCTTGTTGGGCTCTTATCAGAGGACACATGTGGAAGAAGTCATTTTGGGGCTTCAGTGAATTATAACCAATATTAATGTCATAAACCAGGGACTAAGTGAAATGCAGACAAGTTTGGTAATGATATAAAACTAGATTAGATTACTTACAGTGTGGAAACAGGCTCTTTTGCCCAACAGGTCCACACCAACCTTCCGAAGAGCAACCCACCCAGACTCATTCCCCGACATTTACCTCTGAATAATGCACCTAACACTATGGGCAATTTAGCACGGCCAATTCACCTAACCTGCACACTTTTGGACTGTGGGAGGAAACCGGAGCACCTGGAGCAAACCCACGCAGACACAGGGAGAATGTGCAAACTCCACACAGACAGTTGCCTGAGGCATGAATTGAACCCAGGTCTCTGGCACTGTGAGGCAGCAGTGCCCACCACTGGATTGGATTGGAAGCCATGAAGCATGGGAAGCAAAGAGATTGTTAAGGGATGTGGAGTGATTGGCCAAGAGATGACAGATTTAGTATAATGTGGGGAAGTGTGAACTTATTCACCTTGGTAGGAAGAACAATAAAGCTCAATATTTGTAAAATGGTGAGAAACTGTTAAATGTTGATGTGCAGAGGGATTTGCAAGTCCTTGCACAAGAAACTGTGAAAGTTAGTTTGTAGCTACAGCTGGCAATAAGAAAGGAAAATGGCAAATTGACAGTTAGGACAAAGTGGTTGAAGCATATGAGTGAGGAAGACTTGCTGCACTTAAGCATGGTTTTGGTGGGCCGCTGGCCGGAGTATTGTGCATGGATTTGGCCTGTAGCTCAGGAATGATTGATCAGAAATCCAATGTAACCAGCCAGCTTTTATATTTCACTGTCTGAGCAGGGAAGGCTGTGAGGAGATTTGTTGAAGTGTTCGAAACCATGAACAGTCTGGCCAGTGCAGATATGGAGAGAGCATTCTTTTAATGCAAGGATCAAGAACAAGAGGATACCGATCTAAGGTAATTGGCAAAAGGAGCAACAGAGACACACAAAAAATCCATTTTTCCACAAGGAAATAGAGAGGATATGGAAAGTACAGCTCACGAGTGTGTTGGAGGCAGCTTCAATTGTAGCTTTCAAAGGGGAGTTGGTACATAATCTATAAAGGAATAAAAATTGCAGGCAGTGACATTTGGTGAACTTTTCCTTCAGCGATGAGAGACCGAATGGCCGCTTCCTGTAGTGGAATTATTCGATGATTCTATGACCATGTTGTAGAGTTGAATACAACCTAAATCGAGCAGCTGCTCAGATCCTGTCAGTTTCCTACCTCAGTTAATTTGATCCACTCAGCTGACATAAATGGGAGTTAGACATGTTCCTTCCCTTGATTGTATCCTTTGACTACAGACACAGCCTGGATTTTCCTTCCACCTGACCCAAACAGCAGTGAGACATCCATCAACACAGCAAGACGGTTTCAATTAATAGAAAAACAAGCTTTTTCAGCCATGCATAATTGGAGGAAAAAGCCTCGAACTGTGCAGCATCCTGAAGCAAATGAATCACTTGTCATGAAGTGATAAAATTCAAATCCAAGAATAATCTGGACAGAAATCAGCAAGAGGCCGCAGTCATTAGGACTCTGAAAAAAGGCTTTATTTTTAAAACATTTTTAATTTGCACATTTTAAATATGCTGTATAATATTTTGTATTTTTTATGGTTTCCAGTAACAATTTACTGAATCTCACAGTTCAGGAGGAGATCGTTCTGTCCATTGTGTTTGCTGGATTTTTGAAAGAGTGCTCACATTACCTCACTGGTGAAGGCCTAATGGTATTATTCCTCAACTGTTACTCTGAGGATCCTAGCATGTTCCTGGGAACCTGCGTTCAAATCCTGCTGTGGCTGATAGAGGTATTCGAATTCAATAAATATCTCGAGTTTGATGATGACCATGAAATGACCTTTGGGGGAAAACCTATCGAGGGAAGGAAACTGTCATCCTTGTCTGGCCTACATGACCCCACAGTGATGTAGTTGACACTTAATTGCCCTTTGGGCAAATTGGGGCAGGCAAAGAATGGTGACCTGGCCAGTGATATCAACATCTTGTGAACAAATAAAAAATGACTCTTATTCCTTGCTCGTTCCCCATTGTTTTGCAAAGCTGTCCTTAAGGCATTTTTCCAATTCTCAATAAAAGTTATTGCTGAATCTCATAGAATCCCTACAGTGTGGAAACTGGCCCTTCAGCCCAACCATTCCACACCAATCCTCCAAAGAGTAACCCACCCAGACCCATTCCCCTAACCTATATTTACCCCTGACTAATGCACATAACCTACACATCCCCCAACACTATAGGCAATTTCGTATCTCCAATCCACCCTAACCTGCACATCATTGGATTGTGGGTGGAAACCAGAGCACCCGGAGGAAACCCATGCAGACATGGGGAGAATGTGCAAACTCCACACAGACAGTCGCCCGAGGCTGGAATCAAACCCAGGTCCCTGGCGCTGTGAGGTACCAGTGCTAACCACTGAGACACCATGCTGCACCAATCTATATCCTACATGCTGAGAAAATATTTTCTCTTCAGTTTACCTCAAGTCAGTTACAGTATAGGAAAGGCCTTTCAGCCCATTGAGTCTGTTCCGACAAGAAAACTATTCTCAGTCAACACTAGTCCCACTTTCCAGCACTTGGCCCATAGCCCTGAATGTTACCATATTTCAAGTGTTCCTTGTTATCATGTTCCTTGGGAAGTTTCCTGCCTCAACTACCCTCCCAGCAGTGCATTCCAGATTCTCTCTAGCCTCAAATCCTCAAATCCCCTCTAAACCTCCTGCTCCTCAACTTAAAAGGATACCCCCTTGTGACTGACCATTCAACCAAGGGCAACAGCTGCTTCCTATCCATCCTGTCATTGCCTCTCACAATCTTAAACAGCTCAATCAAGTCCCCTTTCAGTCTTCTCTGCCAAAGGAAAATAACCTGAGCTTATCCAGTCTCTCTTCATAGTTAAAGCGTTTCATTCCCGGCAGCATCTTGGTGAATCTCCTCTGCACCCTCTCCAGTGCATTCACATCCTTCCTGTGATGTGGTGACCAGAACAGTACACAGGACTCCCGCTGTGGCCTGACCAAAGTCCTGCACAGCTCCAACATGATCTCCCTGCTCCTGATGAAGAGCTTATGCCTGAAATATTGACTCTCCTGCTTCCCGGATGCTGCATGAGCTGCTGTGCTTTTCAAGCGCCACACCTTTCGACTTATAATCCGTGTCACTACTCTATTAATCTGTCCTGCTGCCTTCAGAGAGCTGTGGACCAGCACCCCCCCAACATGCCTATGCTCCTCTGAGCTTCCTAGTGTCCTGCCATTCATTGGGTACTCCTTGTTGAAAAGTATAGCACTGGAAAAGCACAGCAGGTCAGGCAGCATCCAAGGAGCAGCAGAGTGACATTTCGGGCATTAGCGTTTCCTGATGAAGGGTCTAAGACTGAAACATCACTCTCCTGCTCCTCAGATGCTGCTTGACCTGCTGTGTTTTTCTCGTGTCCCAGTTTTCAACTCTGACTCTCCCGCACCTGCTGTCCTCATGTTGAATACTCCTTGTCTTGTTACTTCTTCTGAAGTCTATCAGTTCACATTTATCAGGGTTGAATGCCATCTGCCACTGATCGGTCTATCTGACCAATCCATTTATCTCTTCCTGTAAACCAACTCCCTCCTATATACTAACAGGTAGTAGAGGTAGTAGAGGCAGGCACGGTAGATTCATATAAGGTGTGTCTGGACAGATGCATGAATACGTGGGGAGCAGAGGGTTACAGATCCTTAGGAATTGGGTGATAGGTTTAGACAGTGGATTTGGATCAGCATAGGCTTGGAGGGCCGAAGGGCCTGTTCCTGGGCTGTAAATTTTCTTTATTCCTCTTCATTCTATCTCACTGTCAACTACTTCAGCAATTTTCATGTCTTCGGCAGACTTACTTTTCACTCATTGGTTATCTTCAATCACAGCTGAGCTTCTTCCCAGTTTCTCCCGCCTCCTCCACAAATCCCTTCCTATGGTATCAAATCTCTTCTTACTTTTCTGCGCTCGATCTGTCCCAATTGTTCCAGCATCTTCATAAAACTGATGGCTTATCTTTGGTGGTGTTTAATTAATTTACTATGTCCTCTTTCCAAGGCCAGGACATCTTGCTAAAGTGCAATGCCCAGAAATGTACACAATGCTTTAGCTGAGCTTGAACCACATTTATATAAAGACTTAGCATAATGTTCTTGCTCTTTGCTTCCATCAATAAAACTAAAAGGCTCTGATGGCCTTCTTGGCTTTTTGCTGTTCTCTTTTAAGGTAAAATCCTTGGAGCTCTGTTCCTTTTGAAGTTGAATCTCTTGTTTTATATTGTATCTCCTCCTGCTTTCCATCCAACATGTTATTTCACTCTTCCCTGCATTAAACTTCATCTGTCTGTTTTAGCATAGAGTCATAGGGATGTACAGCATGGAAACAGACCCTTCGGTCCAACCCGTCCACGCTGACCAGATATCCCAACCCAATCTAGTCCCACCTGCCAGCACCCGGCCCATATCCCTCCAAACTCTTCCTATTCATATATCCAACCAAATGCCTCTTTTGTTGCAATTGTACCAGCTTCCACCACATCCTCTGGCAGCTCATTCCATACACGTACCACCCTCTGCATGAAAAAGTTGCCCCTTAGGTCTCTTTTATATCTTTCCCCTCTCACCCTAAACCTATGCCCTCTAGTTCTGGACTCCCCGACCCCAGGGAAAAGACTTTGTCTATTTATCCTATCCATGCCCCTCATAATTTTGTAAACCTCTATAAGATCACCCCCTCAGCATCTGACGCTTCAGGGAACGCAGCCCTAGCCAATTCAACTTCTCCCTATAGCTCAAATCGTCCAACCCTGGCAACATCCTTGTAAATCTTTTCTGAACCATTTCAAGTTTCACAACATCCTTCCGATAGGAAGGAAACCAGAATTGCACACAATATTCCAACAGTGGCCTAACCAATGTCCTGCACAGCCACAAAATGACCTCCCAACTCCTGTACTCCATACTCTGACCAATAAAGGAAAGCATACCAAACGCCTTCTTCACTATCCTATCTACCTGTGAATCCACTTTCAAGGAATTATGAACCTGCACTTCAAGGTCCCTTTGTTCAGCAACACTTACCATTAGAATCTTATCATTAAGTGTATAAGTCCTGCTAAGATTTGCTTTCCCAAAGTGCAGCACCTCACATTTATCTGAATTAAACTCCATCTGAATTAAACTTCTCGGCCCATTGGCCCATCTGATCAAGATCCTGTTGTAATCTGAGGTTACCCTCTTCGTTGTCCATTACACCTCCAATTTTGGTGTCTTCAGCAAACCTATTCACTGTACCTCTTATGCTCACATCCGAATCATTTATATGCAGTCTGTCCATACTTCCTTGCTTTGGTCTGTTCTGATTTTGTTGACTGACTCTGGCAGTGGTTAGCACTGCAGCCTCACAGCATCAGGGACCTAGGTTTGATTCCACCTTCGCGTGACCTTTAAGAAAGAGTTGGATAGAGCTCTCAAGGATTGTGAAATTAAGGGTTATGGAGATAAGGCAGGAACAGGATACTGATTAAGGATGATCAGCCATGATCATATTGAATGGTGGTGCAGGCTCGAAGGGCAGAATGACCTACTCCTGCACCTATTGTCTATTGTCTATTGACCTTCTTGGTGGAGTTTGCACATTCTCCCCATGTCTGCATGGGTTTCCTCCAGCTGCTTCAGTTTCTTCCCACATCTTTGGAGTGCGGGTTAGTTAGATTGGCCTTGGGAAATTGTCTAGGGATCTGCAGGCGAGTTGGATTAGTTGTCCATAGTGTTGAGGTTGAATGGATTAGCCATGGGAAATGTAGACTGTTGGGTTTGAGTGGGATGCTGGTATGGAGTGTTGGCATGAACTCAATGAGCTGAATGGCCTGCTTCCATGTTCTGGGGATTCGATGATTCTTCAGGGTTAAACTGCTGTTAGGTTTGGGACTCAGGGGTTCTATTCTGTGCTGCTGAGACAATGCTTGCTTAAAGTGTGCTGCATCTTAGTCTCTGCTTTACCTAAAATTGACTCTTGGGAGTTTAAGCAAACTCTTTTGTTTATGAAGTATGATACATCATACTGATCTCTGATACAAAGCAGTTTCACACATATTATTCCATTCTCTTTCTACAGTATCTGATGATGCTGCGTCTTAATGTATGCATTCTCATTATCAGACACTCCTGAGACATTTGACTGTCCTCCTTAGTGAACACAACAGAGACTTCCAGCTTCCATGTTATACATTCCCTAAAAGGATGCACTGATTGAAATGTACATGTAGGATGCTTCAGACCTGCTTCAGATGGGTAGCACACATGTAACTGTTTTGGATGGATCCCATGGGTATCAGGAGAACCGCTTCTGCCAATGGACACTAAATTATTGTTTCCCAAAATCATACTGATTTTATCAATTTGCACACAATAGAATTTGTTTATTTTGTTTCCAATTCTGCTGCTCTTGAATGTTGGTTATCGGGCAAGCTGAGTACATGAGGAGTTAGGGGGCAGATGAGCCATGTTCCCAATGAATGATCTAACTGGCCTGTTGGGCTGAATGGCCTTCTTCTGTTCCCAAACAAATACCGGGAACATCAGAGAAGCCTAAGGGTGTTTGGCTAAAGGTGAGCAGCGTCGGGTGTTTTGTAGGATTCCTCTCAGTCAGACCTAATGAGATTCCTTACTGTCTTTTACCATTAACTACTTACCCCACTCCTGTGGCATCGCTCACAGCTGCTTCCACCCCCATCTGCACCATTCCTGGGACAACTTGAAACTCACTGGGTATCGACTGAACGATCTGCATCCTTGGCACCATCTTTAAAATCCCTCTGTGAACCCAAACAAATGTGACAAAGCTGCCTCTTCAGCACGATTATGTTGTCCTTGGTCATTTTCAAGGTGGGGGGAGGTGTCATAAAGGTAGAGGTTCCGATATGTCTGGAAATATCTACTTTAAAACAATGGCGGGAGGGTGGTGGTGGAGGGGTGTGGCCAGTTCTCCCAGTTCAGGTTTATCTTCTCTAGCTTGGGTTTAGATTTTAGCAGCGAGTCAGAAAACTGCTGAGAGCCGAGAGAAACAGTTACCATGAAAACAGGTTTCATGCTTCAACAGAGCTCTTGCCTAAACTTTCTGTCCTGCTGAGAGAATGCTGGCTAAAACTATATCATCTTAGAGTGCTGCATCTCAGTCTCTGCTTTCCCTAAAATTGACTCTTGTCTGGCACTTGGGAGTTTAAGCAAATCTCTCCTGCCTGTAAGACCCTGTGTTTGAATTTACCTTTCGCCAAGTATTTATGGAATGTCACAGGGGCTGGAACAACTTTGTTAAGTTGTGATGTCGTGTCAGTTGGGTTATCAAATAGGGTAAGTTATCCTAAACTCTGTCGTCTTTTGTTGGCATTTCAACCGTAGTGTTTAAATAAATTCTGTTTTGGTCAAGGCAGACTAGTTTGACCAGCTGCATTGCTCCTGGAACATCCACTTTACATCGGCCTAAAAAACGAGTGAGGTCTGGGCTACCTTCATAAAACATTCAGGGAGGGAGGGGCAGGAGGAAAGGGAGGGGTGCTCCGTCCTGGTTCTGCAGCTGCCCAGCTCATTGACAGACAGATTCTGATCACAGCGGAGAAGGGGAAGATGGTGCCACAATTCTCCAACAGAGACCAGCAGGTGCCTGATAGAGGGGATGGGGGTGTCCCAGTGGCTCAGTGGTTAGCACTGCTGCCTCACATCACCAGGGATCCAGGTTTGGTTCCAGTCTCAGGCAACTGTCTGTGTGGAGTTTGCACATCCTCCTCGGGTCTGAGTGGGTTTCCTCCGGGTACTCCGGTTTCCTCCCACAGTCCAAAGGTGTGCAGGTCAGGTGGATTAGCCATGAGAAATTTCCCTGTAGTGTGCAGGCTTGGGTGGATTAATCATGCTAACTGCAGGATTACAGGAATAGGGTAGAGGAATGGGTCTGGGTGGGATACCCTTCAGAGGCTCCGTGCAGTTTCAATGGGCCGAATGGTCCCTTTGTCCATTTCAGTGATTCTATGGTGCAGAGAGTTGACCACACTCTCCTTTTCCCTTGAGCCAGTTCCATCTCTCTGTGAGAAACACGCTCCTTAGCAGAGGGAGCACGTTGTCCTGTGAACGCCGTGTGGCTCAGTGCAGTCTCAGTGGTACAGAGGAACATCCAGCTCCACTGTGAGGACTCAGTCACCCTCTCCTGTCACATCAAGGTAGGTGTCACACTCTGCTCTCTGTGACCTCACAATATCTCTGTGACTGTGCCATCAAGGACCGCGCTCTACTACCCTTCCTGCTGCCCGTGACATCTTCTGTCATCCTGTGCCCCCCCAACTTGGCAGCATGGTGGCTCAGTGGTTAGCACTGCTGTCTCACAGCACCAGGGACCAGTCTCCAGGCGACTGTCTGTGTGGAGTTTGCCCATTCTCCCCGTGTCTGTGTGGGTTTCCTCCGGGTGCTCTGGTTTCCTCCCACAATCCAAAGATGTACAAGTTCGGGTGAATTTGCCACGCTAAATTGCCCATAGTGGTCAGGACTGTGTGGGTTAGATGCATTCATCAGGGGTAAATATAGGGTAGGGGAAATGGGTCTGGATGGGTTACTGTTTGGAGGTTCAGTGTGGACTTATTGGGCCGAAGGGCCTGTTTCCACACTGTAGGGATTATTTGAATCTCTCTCAAAGCACTCAGCCTCCCCCATTGACCACACTCTCTGCAGACAGCAGGAACAACACTGAATGACCCTGCTTCAGCCTCTCGATCCTCATTTCAGGCACGTTCTGCTATGAGTGGCCTGTCTGTGTATCAGAGAGGGTGCTATGTTGGTCGTAGGTTGGTTGGCAGATATTGGGTGCCAATGCCCATGGGCGAGCGCTAAGGCCTGTGCCCTGAGCTGCTTTCTGTTGCTGAGCCAGAGGAGAGCTGGAATCACCTGGGGACCTTGCTCTGACTTCCAAGTCGAGTACATTTGGTAAGATCGCAGGATGAGTATTAATGAGCTGAGGAAAACGGAGCACCCTGAGGAAACCCTTGCAGACACTGAGGTGAATTAACAAGCTACAATACCCCTCACTGCTGCCTTGTGAGAATCTCCCCTCGTCGCTCGGCACGTGTATTAAAGGCACTGTGAGTTAAAGCTCTTCCTGACATCAGAATAGGCCTTGTCGAACACCTCACCCGATTCTGTCATCAATTTTGTCATAGCCCACATCACTCAGGCTCCTGTGTTTCTACACCAACTCCAACTCCACCTCGAGCCAGCTTCCCATCCTGCCCTGTGACTGAACCAGACTGTTCACTGTATATCCGAAGCACTTGAACCCTCACAATCTTCTGATGTGATAGTTGCTCCAATAATCAGACTGCCTATTTGCACCTTCATATTATCGCCTGTTTCAGCCCATCTACTGCTGAAACCGTCAATTGCAACTTAGTCACTGCTGGATTATAACATTTCAATGCAGTCTTTACCACAGTTGCACTTCCATTTCCAGTCAGCAGCAGCTTATCCAAAATGCTGCTTGTACCTAACTACACCCATAGAGATTGTGTTCAGTGTCCTACATGGAATCCCAGTCCACTATCACCACGACATTAAAAT
The DNA here is from genome assembly GCF_047496795.1 of Chiloscyllium punctatum. Taxonomy (NCBI): domain Eukaryota; kingdom Metazoa; phylum Chordata; class Chondrichthyes; order Orectolobiformes; family Hemiscylliidae; genus Chiloscyllium; species Chiloscyllium punctatum. The sequence continues at coordinate 14,994,846 of NC_092758.1, forward strand.
TCCCATTATTGCTTTTAAGACCATAAGACCATAAGACATAGGAGTGGAAGTAAGGCCATTCGGCCTATCGAGTCCACTCTGCCATTCAATCATGGCTGATGGGCATTTCAACTCCACTTACCCGCATTCTCCCCGTAGCTCTTAATTCCTCGAGACAACAAGAATCTATCAATCTCTGCCTTGAAGAGATTTAGCGTCCCGGCCTCCACTGCACTCTGTGGCAATGAGTTCCACAGGCCCACCACTCTCTGGCTGAAGAAATGTCTCCACATTTCTGTTCTGAATCGACTCCCCTCTAATTTTAAGGCTGTGTCCACGGGTCCTAGTCTCCTCACCTAATGGAAACAATTTCCTAGCATCCACCCTTTCCAAGCCATGTATTATTTTGTACGTCTCTATTAAGTCTCCCCTTAATCCTCTAAACTCCAATGAATACAATCCCAGGATCCTCAGCCTGTAATGCCCGCGTGCTGCAGAGTTGGAGAGACAGGGAGAGAGAGCTGCAGTGAAGGAGAGACAGTGAGAGAGAGATGAACTGTTGGAGAGAAAGCGAGAGAGTGTTATACTGTTGGAGAGACAGTGAGAGAGTGCTGCCCTGTTGTAGAAAGAGTGAGAGAGAGCTGCACTATTGGGGAGATCGTGAGAGAGAGCTGCACTGTTGGAGAGACAGTGAGGGAGAGCTGCACTGTTGGAGAGACAGTGAGGGGGAGATGCACTGTTGGAGAGACCGTGAGAGAGTGCTGCACTGCTGCAGAGATAGTGAGAGAGAGCTGCAGAGTTGGAGAGACAGTGAGAGAGAGCTGCAGAGTTGGAGAGACAGTGAGAGAGTGCTGCATTGCTGGAACGACAGTGAGACAGAGAGCTGCACTTTTGGAGAGACAGTGAGAGAGAGCTGCACTTTTGGAGAGACAGTGAGAGAGAGCTGCCCTGTTGGAGAGACAGTGAGGGGGAGATGCACTGTTGGAGAGTCTGTGAGAGAGTTATGCACTGTTGCAGAGACAGTGAGAGAGAGCTGCTGTGTTGGAGAGACAGCGAGAGAGTGCTACATTGCTGGGGAGGCAGCGAGAGAGAGCTACACTATTGGAGAGACATTGAGGAAGAGCTGCTCTGCTGTTGAGACAGTGAAAGTGTGCTGCATTGTTGGAGTGACAGTGAGAGAAAGCTGCATTGTTGCAGAGACAGTGAGAGAGAGCTGCATTATTGGAGAGACAAGGAGAGAGAGAGCTGCACTGTTGGAGAGACAGTGAGAGAGAGCTGCACTGTTGGAGAGGCAGTGAGAGAGAGCTGCACTGTTGGAGAGACAGTGAGAGAGAGCTGCACTGTTGGAGAGACAGTGAGAGAGAGCTGCACTGTTGGAGAGACAGGGAGAGAGAGCTGCACTGTTGGAGAGACAGGGAGAGAGAGCTGCACTGTTGGAGAGACAATGGGAGAGTTCTGCACTATTGAAGTAGCTGTACTGATGTGGCACAATCCTCCCGGAGGAGCCGTACTGACCAAAGGGATATTTTAAAAATATCATTGCAGTCAGAAGGGAAATGTTGAAGGAGAGCTGCATGGGTATATGGGAAATATTGAGGGGTAAAACTGCCATAGGGGAAGGTTTTTTGACACAAAGTTATCGTGACCAAACCTGATCTGTTGTCTTAGGTGCAGATAAATGACCAAAGGCCATCATTCAAAAGTTAAGTATGTTCTTCCTGGAGTTTCAAGAAGTAATTATCTTGCAACCAATGACAGAAAACCAGATTATCTGACCACTGATTGCAATGCTGTTTTAGTGTTTTACTGTGTCCCACAGATTCTTTTAAAAATATATATTTTAAATGTGTTTGGACATCCTAAATTTTGGAATGCCGTTTCTGAGTTCAAATCTTTCTCCCTCTTTCAAAATAGTTAATTTGAAGCAATTTACAACCTGACTTTACAGAAATATCAGCTGAGGAACCTTTAATAATTAAATCAGGTGCCTGAACATGCAGGAACAACCAAAAGTGCAGCACAGAAGGTGCGATAAACACTCTCTGTGAGTGTCAAAGAGATGGACAGATTACATTCCTCTTACTGAACATCTTCACCATGTCCAAGGATTGTTCTCTCGGTGTGAATCCTGACACTGCCACCCATCTGATACTGGAGGCTGGTGATGAGCAGCCCTCCAGTGCTGGGTGCCTTGCTGTGTTTGATTTGCTCGAAGGTTTCACAGCATAATGAGAAATTCCTTCGACAGATTTTCTTTGCTCAATTTGCGTGGGCAATTCACTTTTAAAGGCAGTCTTTCGCAGGATGTAAGCACCGCTGGCTGGGCCAGCGTTTATTGTTCACCTTTCATTGGTTGCCAGGAGGTGGTGGTGACTTGCTTTCCTGAACCATTGGAATCCCTGGGGTATTGGTAGAGAGGGTGGTCCAGGATGTTGACCCAGCGTGAGCGAGGAACAGCAACATAGTCGCGAGTTAATGTGGCTTCACTTGCAGATGGTACTGTGCAGTTGCTACTTAAGGAGGTTGTGTGTTTGGAGAGTGGTGGAAAAGGAGGCTTCCTGAGTTGCTGCAGTGCATCTTGTAGATGAAACACATTAGCTGCCACTGTGCGTTGTGGTGTTGTGAGTGAATCGATGCCAATAACATAGGCTGTGCTTTTGGATGGGGTTGAATTCCTCAGGTGCTATTTTGAGTTCCTTTAGATTCTTATCAAGTCCAGTTTTGCTGCATGACATTGCTTTTAGTGCTTACTCAGACAGACAGACTAATACAGACAGACAAGTGACTCTGCTGATGTTAAGACTCAGCAGTGGTTTTCCTCCAGGTGTTCTGGTTTCCTCCCACAGTCCAAAGATGTTCAGGTTAGGTGGAATGGCCATGGGAAATTGTCATGGATGTGCAGGTCGTTTGGGTTAGCCATGGGAGATGGAGAGTTGCAGGGCTAGGGTAGGTTGCTTTTCAGAGGGACAGTGTGCACTTGATGGACTGAATGGCCTGCTTCCAATTACTGACGATACCATTTTTTCTCTGTCAACGGAAACCATCAGATAAGAAAATTAACATGTTCAAGATAGAAATATTTGAACAATAGAAGCCATAACTAGTACATACGTTTCTGTAAGCCAGAGATAAAACAATGCCAATTTTTAAGGTCAGAACTTTTCTTTTATTCAGAACATTATTTGACATTTGATTCAACTCTTTAAACCATTCATAAAACAAGTCTCAATCTCACATTATTGTCAGTTTAATCAATAATTACAGAACCAAATTAGTTCATAAAAGGATTCAAATCTGACAACAAATGGTTAGCGGCAGACACAAATCTTGCACTCTATCTTTTTCTCTCTCTTTTTTTAAAATATAGAGATTTTAATTGGAATATATTAAACCACATAACTGTGCTGGAACTGATCAAAACTCAATGTTCTTTTCTTTTACCTGTGATGAGAAGTTTCTAATTAATTTTCAGTTCTGGGAAAAATGACTCAGAAAATAGGATAAAAGTTTCAAAAAGATAACAGGTGAAATATAATTGAGTCACATGCCTGTCCATCTATGAAAGAACCAATCATAGAGCAACAGCTCGGTTCTGCTGACCTATCGCAATCAAACTACCTTAAGATGTATAAAGACAGACATTTAAGTGTGTGCTATTCTTATTAGTATTATTTTCATGATTTTCTACATTCGATTTTCTGATTATTCACGATTTGGTTCTTTTTCTTGTGTGCAGTGGTGACCTTGTGCCTGTTTTGTGTTCTATGCAGTATTCAGGGTATTATACAAATAAAAGGCATATTTTGAGCCTACTCCTGTAATTCCTGGAGCCTCTGAAGGTAGGAAAAAGAAGGTGACTGGTCCTTCAGGTCAAAGGTCTGAAGCACAACACCAATAGCATCAATTTATATTTATAAAGTACCTGTAAGGTAATTAAATATCTCAAGGTGCTTTGCAGGACTGTCTTAAGATGGAGTCAAGATTTGACTCCATGGAAAAGCATATAAGGTCAGCCAGCATCCGAGGAGCAGGAAAATTGACACTTCGGGCAAATGTCCTTCATCAGGAATGAGGCTGGGAACTTCGGGGGTGGAGAGGTAAATGGGAGAGGTTGGGGCTGGGGAGAAGGTCGCTGAGAGTGCAATAAGTGTATGGAGGTGGGGGTAAAGGTGATAGGTTGGAGGGGAGGGTCGAGCGGATAGGTGGGAAGGAAGATTGACAAGTGGGCCAGGTCATGAGGGCGGTGCTGAGCTGGAAGGTTGTAACTGAGGTAAGGTGGGGGGAGGGGAAATGAGGAAACTGGTGAAGTCCACATTGATGGCATTGCCCGAAACATCGATTTTCCTGCTCCTCGGATGCTGTCTGATCTGCTGGGCTTTTCCAGCACCACTCTAATCTTGACTCTAATCTCCAGCGTCTGCAGTACCCATCTCCGCCCTGTCTTAAGATGGAGCATGACTCCATACAGTAAGATGATGACCAGAAGCTTAGTGGAAGAGGTAGGTTTTAAGCAGTATTTTAAAGTAGGAAAACAAGGTAGGGAGATGGAGAGAAATTTCAAACTTGCAGTCCAGAAAACTGACCGTACTACCACCAATAATGAAGCAACTAATATCAGGGATACACAAGGGGCCAGAATTAGAGATGTGTCGATATCCTGAAGGGCTGTGACAGGGATGAGGTTATTGACACAAGGTGTTGAAGACACACACACACACACACACACTCAATCACACTCTCTTCTAGACAAGAGAAAAATAAAACAGATTTATCTGAAGAAACAGGCTTTCAGAAAATAAAGACCAATCTTGGCCATTGGAAAAGGTGCAAAGGAGATTTACCAGGATGTTGCCTGGTCTGGAGGGAAGGTCTTATGAGGAAAGGCTGAGAGACTTGGGTCTGTTCTCATTGAAAAGAAGAAGGCTAAGGGGGGATTTGATAGAGACATACAAGAAGATCAGAGGATTAGATAGGCTAGACAGTGAAAGTCTTTTTCTGAGGATGATGACGTCAGCTTGTACGAGGGGACATAACTACAAATTGAGTGGTGATAGATTTAAGACAGACATCAGAGGCAGGTTCTTTACTCAGAGAGTGGTATGGGCATGGAATGCCCTGCCTGCCAATGTAGTTAACTCAGCCACATTAGGGAGATTTAAACAATCCTTGGATAAGCACATGGATGATGATGGGATAGTGTAGGGGGATAGGCTTAGATTAGTTCACAGGTTGGCGCAACATCGAGGGCCGAAGGGCCTGTTCTGCGCTGTATTGTTCTATGTTCTATGTTCTAAGTATTCTTGAAGGCAAGGCAATAAAGTGAGGGTTATTCTGTAGTTTGTTGCTGGGATGTTCTGGTATGTGTGGCCAAGTCATTTATCATGTACTGACATCTCTGAAATCTTTCAGACATAGCTTGTTCAGGAAATACTATCCAGAATTGTTCCTTCAAAATCAATGACTCTTTCAAAAGGACAAATGGGGTTTCACTCTGAATTCAACAAAAGTGTTTTCTTTCCAGAACCAGGAAAGAGTAAGCTGGACAGCTTGTTCTTAGTGAGCTTTCCTCTCTTCCCCTTATCAGGCTTCCCTGCAAATGAACTGAATAAAATAAGAACCCTCTGTAAGCCACTTTCTGTTCACAAACAGCCCCTGTTTACGGAACAGCAAACAAGTTATCAGTAGTCATGTGACTTTGAGGAAACCCATGTTAAGAAATATCTCCAATGTATACAGTGAACTGACAATGACCTCCTTTAGAGAAACAATTTCAGGTGCTTACACAAAACTTGAAATAACCTATTTTCCACAGTTCTTCAAAATTAAGTCCTTCAAGTAATATTAGATATAAAATATCTTGATGGCACCTTTGGAAAAATGATATGTTGGTTTTAAATGCATTTCATTGTAAATTGTGAAGAAAATAAAAATATTTATAAAATTTGAACGCATTCATTCACTCAATCTGATTCACACTTCACCTGTAACCTATACCATTTATCCCTCATAACTTTTGAACACTGCCAATTCACACAAGGTTGCATCCTTTGCAACATCTCAGTGCATACATTGCTTTTGTACCCCCACAATATAAACAAACTTTAAAAGATAAGACTAGGATATCAAACTCAATCAAAATTGGTGCTACTCTGTCTTTTAAAAAAAATCCACAAGGTCAAGGGAGTTATAATAATATTTACCAATATCTTGATGTAGCCATGTTGGACATATACCACAAAATATTTAAATGTCAGTAAGAATCCTAGAGTTTCTTTGTTTACTGCAGTATATCTCTTCTGGTTTTGATGTAGTTTTCTAGAAAAGTATCCAACTACCTTCTTTATGGCTGAGCTTTGTCCTTGTCACAGAACTGCCCCCACTCCCAAATCACAAGTGTCAATTGCTATCTTGAAGGGGAGAGCAAACTTTGATATAGTCAATTCTGATCCATTAATCACAATATGGATTTCAACTTCACAAAAAAATGTCTGACACTCGCCTAACACTTTATCCTTTGGAGCAGTGAAACAGCTATCGTGCTGAAATTTTGTACAAACTTGCAATAAAACCCACACATCTACAAAAAACTCAATATTTCCCTTTAGTTTTATTATTAAAGACAGACAGAGACCTCAAAGAATACAATGATGGGAGGAATTAAAGAGGAATTAGGAGAGCTAAAAGGGACAATGAAATGTCTTTGGCAACAGGATTGAGGGATTATACATACATAAAAAGCAAAAGGCTCGCTGGGAAAAGAATAGTCTACTCGAGGACAAAGGGGCAAATTTGTGGATGGAGCAAGAGGGAGTAGGTGAGGCCTCAACAAATACTTCGCATTGGTATTCACAAAGGAGAAGAACAAGGTAGATGTTGAGTCTAGACAGGGGTATGTTGATAGTCTGGGGAATTCACTCTAAAAAGGAGGAGCAGTTGGGCATTTTGGAAAGAATTAAGACAGAATCCCGAGGACCTGATGGTATCTATCCCAGAATGCTGAGGAGGGCAGGTAAGGAAATAGCTGGGGACTTGTATGAAATCTTTGTATTCTCCAGTCACAGGAGAGGTTCCAGAGGACAGGAAAATAACCAACATTGTTCCTTTGTGTAAGAAGGACAGCAGGAATAATCTGGGAAATTACAGGCTGGGGAGCCTTATGTCATTGAAAGGCAAATTATTTGGAAGGTTTACTCATATTTGGAAAAATATAGACTAATTAGAAACAGGCAACATGGCTTTGTGCAGGGAAGCTCATGTTTCACAAGCCTGATTGAGTTTTTTGAGGAAGTGACAAAAATGATTGATGAGGGCAGGATGGTGGATGTTGTCTACATGGACTTTAGCAAAGGGTTTGACCAGGTCCCTCATGGCAGATTGATACAGAAGGTGAAGTCACATTGGATCGGCAGTGAGCTGGTAAGATGCAAAAAGAACTGGCTTAGCCATGATTTGGAGATGCTGGTGTTGGACTGGGGTGCACAAAGTTAAAAATCACACAACACCAGTTTATAGTCCAACAGGTTTAATTGGAAGCACACTAGCTTTCGGAGCGACACTCATTCATCAGGTGATAATCACCTGATGAAGGAGCGTCGCTCCGAAAGCTAGTGTGCTTCCAATTAAACCTGTTGGACTATAACCTGGTGTTGTGTGATTTTTGGCTTAGCCATAGAAGACATAGAGTAGTGGTGGAAGTGTGTTTTTTCTCTGACTGGAGATCTGCGACCAATAGTGTTCCAAGGGATCCTATTGTTTTAATACATGCAAATGATCTGGAGGAGAATGTAAGTGACCTAATCAGTAAGTTTGTGGATAACACAAAAATTATGGGAGTTGCAGATCGTGAGAAGCAGGATACAGCAGGATATAAATAGGCTGGAGACTTGGGCAGAGATGTGGCAGGTGGAGTTTAATCTGACAAATGCAAGTTGATGCATTTTCGAAGATCTAATGCAGGAGGGAAGTATACAGAAAGTGGCAGAACCTTAACTAGCTTCAACATAAAGAGTCCACAGTTCCCTGAAAATAGCAACACAAGTGGATAAGATAGTCAAGAAGGCATATGGCACGCTTGCCTTCATTGGTCAGTGCACAGAGTATACAAATTGGCAAGTTGTATTGCAGCTGGATAGAACTTTGCTTCGGCCATATTTGGAATATTATGATAGTTCTGATTGCTGGACTACAGGAAAGATGTGAACGCTTTGGACAAGTTACCAATTTGGCTCGAAAGTATTAGCTCTGAGGAAAGGTTAGACAAACTTAATTTGTTTTCATTTGAATGGTGAAGGACAAGGGACAAACTGATAGAAATTTACAAATTTATGGGAGACATGGATAAAATGGATAGTTGGAGTCTTTTTCCCAGGGTTAGAAATGTTAATTACTAGGGGACAAATATTTAGGGTAAAAATGGTTAATTTTAAAGAAGCTGTGAGAGGGAAGTTTTTTACGTAGAGGTTATTAAGTGCCTGGAATGTTCTGCCAGAGGAAGTGGTCGAAGCAATGTTTAGAGAAGAGGGAAACAGACTACACAGAGGCAAAAGGTTAAGATTAGGAAGGCATCATGTGTCAGTGACCTTTTGGTGGGCTAAAGGGCCTGTTCCTATGCTATCATTTGTTCTTCTTTGTTCTAACCAGGAACTTCATTAATGCTGTGTTTTTGTTGTTGTTTTCTGCTCTATTACATGTCTAGGATGGGTTACACATGCTTTACAAACTCACTTTTGACAAAGGTAATCACAAGACCTTTCAATTGTAATTTTCTAAACATAGATTACAGCAGTTCCAAGTGGTCCTGACAAATGTCATTATGTACCAGCACATCATCAAGGGAAACTATATACTGACTAATACTCACTGTGTTGCTAATTACGTATAGTTTTCTCTAGAGGCTTGCAGATGCAGCTCACTCAGAAAATACAGCATGGACATATTAATTTTGTTCCTCTTTCAAAAGAGTTAATCCTGAACTAATGTAGATGGTTTTCTTCACAGAGATGGGGGAGATCAGCTGTGCAGCTTGTTCTTAGCAGGCTTTCCTCCAACTGAGCCAAATAAAACAGGACCCTCTCCAAGCCAATCACATTTCAAAATAGCCCCATCAAGGTCTACAGCAAAGCAAGCAGTCATCACTCGCCATACGATTTCAAAGAAGCCAAGTTAAAAATCTCCAATATTCGTGATGAACTCTGATGACCTCTTTTAAAGTCCCACTCAAGTATTTTTATTTAAATCTTGAAACAAAACTATTTTTGACAAGCCTTCTAAGTGGAAGTCCTCATAACCATACCCAATCAGAAGGAACTACAAAGATCCAATGGGTCCCACTTGTATTTTGTGATGATGTGGTTGAGGAGCAAGGTACAAATGAAAAATAAGAAGGAGCAAAAATTTAAGCCTTAGACGACATTAAAAGTTACTGAGGGGAAGCCACTCTGCAGGAGACTCTCTGGCCTACCGTGTAATAGGTAATAGTAGAATTCAGTGATATCTATACAAACGTGTTTGAAGTGACAAGTCATGAAACCTTCAGTTTCCGAATTGCAGCAATAATGCAATCATTATTTAGAAAAGGTCTGTTGCCAATTCTTATCAAATAAGTAATTTGTAGATCATTCATTGATCTGGTCAGGATAAACAGCAGATAATTGGAGGCACTGTCTTTCTTTGAGTGACTGCTCTCCCTCCAATAACTCTCCACTATTAGATACGTGATCCAGGCTCACTCTGGAGCCTCATGTGATGCTTGGATGTTGAACAGCTGTTAACAGCTGGAGAGACAAGATAAATTTACAGTTATAATCACATGCTGCCAAGCTTCAATATAGATTAAATTTTCCAAAAGTATTTTGGTCTGATTTAGTTTTGTATGGAGAAGATGTGCTGTGTACATATGACTGTTTTATTATAATATTGTGCATTTTGTAAGGCAGGCTAATCTGTCTGTTCAAAAAAAAATGGCAAAGAACTGCTGAGTGGCTTCCAGAATGACTGTCTACTGTTGATTCAATTTAGATAAAAAGACAGAAAGCCTAATGTGTTCCCCAGCATCTACCACAAAGGGAGCCATGTAGAATTTGAGTAACTGTTGAACAAAACATTAGGTCAATCTGAAGGTGTGAAAATGCAAAGGTTCTGAGAAGAATTAAAGTTTGGAAACGCACGACAGGAAATTTGGACATAACTGAATTTAATTTGTGGAATAATAATTAATCAAAGTTAATGTGGCAGCTATGTTCATTTTTCACCTGCATGGTAACTCTGGGAGACATCTTCTTGGCAAATGTCTCCATAAAGGAATCTGAGAGACATCCTCAGATAGAAAAAGCGTGGGATAAGCAGAGACACAGAGGAGGGTCTCAGCCAAAGGGAGAACAAACGAGGGGCTTTCAGAAATCAACTGTGGTTCTGTTGAAAGAGCCCAGGCAATCCACAATTGTCATAGCTGTGGAACTAGTGAGTGGCAAGAAAGTTTTTCTTTTTATCCAAAATACTTCTCTCCCTGCCTTCATCAGAGTGTTTCAGCAAATGCAGAAATGTCCTTATGTTATTGCTCATAGCATAAGAAACTGGGCATGGATATTGTGGCATTGAAGAATTCAACAGACATTAGCCAATGTAATTTATAACATTTATGTAGAAACACTGTATATTTCAGACAGACAAAAGTGTCTGCGCTAACATTAAACTATTAGGTTACAAATAACACCATGCTATAGTAGAGTGTCATGCTTCAAATGCTCTGAGGCAAAATGGAGTATGAGACATTTATACCCTCAGTTTATTTTATATGAAGTCAGAAGTCACAAAACACCAGGTTATAGTCCAACAGATTTATGTGAAATCACAAGCTTTGAGAGCGCTGCTCCTTTGTCAGGTGTAGTGGACTATAACCTGGTGTCATGTGAGTTCTGACTTTGTTTACCCCAGTCCAACACCAGCACCTCCACATCACATTCCACGATGCAGTGATGAAGTCATGACCATATCTCCGAAAGGTATACTGACATAGTGATCATAAGACATAGCACAACACTTAGAGAAATTGAGGGCTGCAGATGATGGAGATCAGAGTCGAGAGTGTGGTGCTGGAAAAGCACAGCAGGTCAGGCAGCATCCGAGGAGCAGGAGAATTGACGTTTTGGGCAAGAGTCCTTCATCAGGAATGAGGCTTGTGGGCCGGGGGCTGAGAGATAAATGGGGGGGGGGGGGGGGGGGGGTTGGTGGGGGAAGGTAGCTGAGAAAGCAATAGGTAAATGAAGATGAGGGAGACGGTCAAAGGTCGGGGGGGGGGGGTGGAGCAGATGGATGGGAAAGGAGGTCAGGAGGGCTGTGCCAAATCGGAGGCTTGGGACTGGGATAATGTGGGAGGAGGGAAAATGAGGAAACTGTTGAAATTCACATTTATCCCATGTGGTTGCAGGGTCCCAAGGCAGAACGTGAAGTGTTCTTCCTCCAGGCATCGGGTGGTAGAGGAGGCCCTGGACCTGCATGTCCTTGACAGAGTGGGAGGGGGAGTTAAAGTGTTCAGCCACGGGGCGGTGGGGTTGGTGGGTGCAAGTGTACCAGAGATGTTCTCTGAAGATATCTGCAAGAAGACATCTGGTTTCCCCCATGTAGAGGACACCACAATGATACAGTAGATGAGATTGGTAGAGGTACAGGTAAATTTATGCCGGATGTGGAATGATCCTTTGGGACCTCGGACGAAGGTGAAGGGGAAGGTGTGGGCTCAGGTTTTCCAATTCCTGCGGTGCCAGGGGAAGGTGCCAGGAGTGGCTGTGTGCTGGGCGGGAGTGGGGGGGTGGGGGGGGGGGGGGAAGGGGGGTGGACCTGACAATGGAGTCGCAGAGTGAATGGTCTCTCTGGAACACTGATAGGGATGGGGAGGGAAATATATCTCCGCTGGTTGGGTCCGTTTGGAGTGGCAGAAGTGGTGGAAGCACAACACTTACTAAGTCCACTGATACAAGAAACACTCATTATTCTACAATAGAGGCTATCACAGCTCAATACTGACTTCACGTTTTTTAACACTTCGCACTGAGAAGCGAGAAATGGAGTTAAAAAAAACCCGGTAATGTTATCTAAAATTATTGGTATTTGTATGTTTGCTAAAAGTTGCATTATCTTTTTACTCAGTAGTTTTTAAAGAACTTTTAAAGTACTTTATGATGTCCTAGATACCATATCTATCCATGTTCACTGTTACAGATTTGCAGTCAATTGTATGGGTTTCTCAAGGGCAAATAGAAATGGACAATAAATTCTGGACTTGACAGCAATGGCCACCTCTCATGAACAAGTAAAAATAAATTGGATGTTTATCATTATTGGGATCCAACTTTCTTTCAATCCTCTTGTCTTTCTACATCATCTATGAATATTCTATATTTGAGTTAATCAGATAATGTCACAGAAATGATTGGAATTTGTTGGAATGGTTTGACAATTGCGCTCTCCCCATGATCATTATGAACTAGTTGCAGAAAAAGTAATGGCTCGAGAGATATTTCTGGAAAGCAGACAGAACAGGTGAAAGATGTTCAGAGAAAGATCTAGAAGAACAACAGAATTAGAAAATGTGGAAAGGGATAACAGGGAAACAGAGTTGGGCCATTGGAACAAAGTGGCAGATCATTGCAGTCACAAAAAATAGGGAGGATTGAAAGCATTGTGGGCATGAAGGAGATATAGAGTGTAATATGTTTGAGAAGCTGTGACACTCTGATGTCACAGAGTTATAGAATGGTTACAGTAGTCTTGCAGTGAAGTAGGTAACGTTCCTTCCTCTGAGTCAGAAGCTCTGATTTCAAGTCCCATCTAAGGACTTGATGGCCACAGAATATGACCGAACCAGTGAGTTTCAACCTGTAAATCATTCCAATGCAAGCCGATGGCAGGCAGTAAGATTGAGGAAGATTTGGGATATCCATGTGCTGGAAGGAGGGTTTGAGCCGCTACTCATATTATCCATAGTTCCAGAGCACACAGAACAATCACAAAAGGAAAAGTAAGACAAAAGAATACATCATCAATTTCTGACACAGGTTGTGGAACAGACATAAGAGGCTAAATGTCCTACTCCTGTTCCTGTCTTCCAAAGTAACCAGAAATGGACATCAAAAAGCGATCAGTGACATCCATCTTTGTCTTCAGATAAAACCACTGAACCTTAACACTCACCCTGAAAGCAATCACAGAGTCACAGAAGTGTAATGGCATAGAAGGAGACCAGTCAGTTCATGACTCCTGCACTGGCTCTTCAAATGGTGATCATCACCGAGTGCCAATTTCCTGGTTTGTTTTTATGTGTAAATAATTTCTTTACTTAACAGAACATGATGGCAATTTCACAAGTGTGATTTAGTTAATTTTCCTGATCATCCTGTTGGTTTGGTTTTCTTGGTTACCGGCATCACCACTCTCAATAAAGTGTGGTGTCTTTGTGTTAATGTCAGCATCTTGGTGAAGATAGCTTGCAGGGCTACAACAAATTGTTGGACATTTTGAAGTTCTTTCTTCCTGTGTACATCTCATGGATCCGATCTTTCATACAGCGGATGCCATATTTTCCCAGCTTCTTTTCCATCAATGAGTGGCTGGGTTTCTTCCCCCATACCCTGACATCTTAGTGTTATTTAAAAAATTACCTAAGACCCCTCAAGTGCCTCAATTGAACATGTCTCCACCACACTTCCAGGCAATATACCCTAACTGCTCATGGACTGAAGATGTTTTTTTTCTCAGATCGTCCAGGTTTCTTTTGCGCTCACTTTCAATCAATACCTTTTTATACTAGTTACTTCGGCAAGTGGAAACAGCTTCTCCCTAACTACTCTATCCAGCTCGATCATGATTTTGAAATCATCTATCAGATCTTCTCTCAGCTTTCTTCTCTTTAGAAAGAACAGTCACAACTTCCTCAATTTATTCTCAGAACTGAAGGTTCTCATTCATTGGATCATTCTTCTGTATTCTCTCCAATGAATTCACAAACTTCTGATGAGGTGGTGTCCAGAAATCTACACTAAACTCCAATACAACTTTGATTGAATGTTTCATCAGCTGGACCCCCTCAGTACTGACCTCCTGACAGTGCAGCACTCCCTCAGTACTGTCTCTCTGACAGTGCAGCACTCCCTCAGTACTGACTCTCTGACAGTGCTGCGCTCCCTCATTACTGACCCTCTGACAGTGCAGATCCCTCGGTACTGGCTCTCTGACAGTGCAGCACTCCCTCAGCACTGACCTTCTGACAGTGCAGCACTCTGTCAGTATTGACACTCTGACAGTGCAGCACTCCCTCAGTTCTGACCCTCTGACAGTGCAGCACTCCCTCAGTACTGACCTTCTGACAGTGCAGCACTCTGTCAGTATTGACACTCTGACAGTGCAGCACTCCCTCAGTACTGACCTTCTGACAGTGCAGCACTCTGTCAGTATTGACACTCTGACAGTGCAGCACCCCCTCAGTGCTGACCCTCTCATAGTGTGGTACTCCCTCAGTACTGACCTTCTGACAGTACAACACTGTCTCAGTACTGACCTTCTGACAGTGCAGCACTCTCTCAATCTTGTTGTTTGACCATGTCGCACTCCCTCTGCGCTCCCCAGGGGTATCACACTACCTATTCTGCTCAGGGCACTGGCGCCAGAAACCTTCTGGTCTGGGGCCATAACATTAGGTACTAAGCCAGTCAGTAAGTGTGTCATGGTGACTATGTCTGCACGCCTTTAGCATGTTTGCGTGTGACAATGTCACAATGTGTGAATATGTTGCTGGTTGTTGGTGTGGGCATTGTTTGGCGGGCAACATTACCCATTCACTGTTGCCTTTGAGAAGGTAATTATGAGACCCCTTCTCAGATGACTATGGTCCAGTTGGTGTAAGTTTTCCCAAAGTGCTGTTACATTGGGAATTCCAGGATTTTGATTCAACGACAGTGAAGGAATCATGATACATTTCCCTGTCAGGATGTTAAGTGGCTTGGAGGGGAACTTGCAGGTGGTGGTGTTCCATGTATCTGATGTCTTTGTCCTTCTTGTTGTGGGTTTGGAAGGTGTTGTCTGAGAAACCTTGATGAATTTACGCAGTGCATCTGGTTAGTAGTACACACAGCTGCTGCTTGTTATCGGTGGAGGGAGTGGATATTTGTATTGTGGTTTCAGTTAAGTGCACTGCTTTATACCAGATGGTGTTAAGCTTTTTGAGTGTTGTTGAAGCTGAACTCATCCAGGCAAGTGGGGAGTATTCTATATATAGATGATGGACAGACTTTGAGGAGCTATAAGTTGAGTTGCTCACTGTAGGACTCCTGGCATCTGATTCTTAGCATCTTGTTCCTACAGCAAGTTTCTGGCCAATGGTAACCCCCACATTGGTCATGAGACATGCAGTAATGGTAATGCCATTGAATGTCAGTGGTTGATGGTTAAATGTACTCTCATTGGAAATGGTGACTGCCAGCACTTGTATGGCATGAATGGTATTTGCCAATTGTCAGCCTGAAGCCGGGTATGTTCTGGACATTCTTCAGTATCTGAGGAGTTGCAAATGGGGCTAGACATTGTGCAATTATTGATAAATATCTCTATTTTTGACCTTATGTTGGAAGGATGGTTATTGATGAAACAGCTGAAAAGGACATAACCCTGAAGAACTCCTGAAGAATGTCCTGAGATGAGATGATTGACCTCCAACAAACAGAACCATCTTCCGATGGGCCAGGTATGAATCCAAGCAGTGGAGAGTTTCCTGCCGGATTCTCATTGACGATAATTTTGCTATGGCTCCTTGATGACCCATTTAGTCATTTATGACCATTTATGACTGTGATATCACCAGCAGTTATTCTTATCTCACCAATGGAAGGTTCTGCCCACTCTCGTATCATGTTTGGAAGCAGGTGGGCATTGAAGCAAGGAGCACTGCATTCCCATTACTTCTCCAGCATCACTAATCCCAGGATGGGATGGCTCCTGGTCTACTTTAACCCCACTTCAACTCTTTAAATACAATGTATGATTAAAGGACGCCCTGTTACCGAGTGGAGAATAAGGCAAGTAAATCTGTGCAAGCTTCTCATCATCTTTGACATATGGAGTTGTGGTTTTGTCATTCAAAAGGAGAGCAGTGGACTTGATCAATATGGACTTCATTAAGGGATTCGACAAGACTTCTCATGGTAGACTGGTTAGCAAGGCTAGATCACACAGAATGCTGGGAGAACTAACCATGTGGATACAGAACTGGCTCGAAAGTAGAAGACGGAATGTGGTGGTGTTGGGTTGCTTTTCAGACTGAAGGCCTGTGGCCAGTGGTGTGCCACAAAGATCGGTGCTGGGTCCATTGCTTTTTGTCATTTATATAAATGACTTGGATGTGAACATAGAAGGTATGGTTAGTAATTTTACAGATGACACCAAGATTGGAGGTGTAGTGGACAGTGGAGAAGGTAAGCTCAGAGTACAATGGGATCTTGATCAGATGGGCAGATGGGCTGATAGGCCAATGGGCCAAGGAGTGGCCGATGGAGTTTAATTTAGATGAATGTGAGGTGCTGCATTTGGAAAGGCAAATCAGAGCAGGAATTGTATATATCCTTAATGGTAAGGTCCTGGGGAATGTTGCTGAACAAAGAGACCTTGGAGTGCAGGTTCATAGTTAATTGAAATAGGAGTCTCAGGTCGATAGGATAGTGAAGAAGGCATTTAATGTGCC
Source organism: Chiloscyllium punctatum (assembly GCF_047496795.1). Lineage (NCBI taxonomy): Eukaryota > Metazoa > Chordata > Chondrichthyes > Orectolobiformes > Hemiscylliidae > Chiloscyllium > Chiloscyllium punctatum. The sequence continues at coordinate 15,011,551 of NC_092758.1, forward strand.
TTCTTTTATTGGATAGAGTATTGAGTACAGGAGTTGGGAGGTCATGTTGCGGCTCTACAAGATGTTGGTTAGGCCACTGTTGGAATATTGCTTGAAATTCTGGTCTCCTTCCTATCAGAACGATGTTGTGAAACTTGAAAGGGTTCAGAAAAGATTTACATGGATGTTGCCAGGATTAAAGGATTTGAGCTATAGGGAGAGGCTGAACAGGCTGGGGCTGTTTTCCCTGGAGCGTTGGAGGCTGAGGAGTGACCTTTTAGAGGTTTCTAAACTCATGAGGGTTATGGACAGGGTAAATAGACAAGGTCATTTCCCCGAAGTGGGGGAGTGCAGAACTAGAGGGTTTAGGGTGAGAGGAGAAAAAATTCAAAGGGCCTTAATTTTGCACGCAGAGGGTGGTGCAGTCATAGAATGAACTGCCAGAGGAAATGGTGGACACTGGTACAATTACAACATTTAAAAGGCATCTGGATAGGTATATAAATAAGAAAGGTTTGGAGGGATATGGGGGCCAAGTGCTGGCAAATCAGACTAGATTAATTTAGGATATCTTTTTGGCATGGATGAGTTGAACTGAAGGTTCTGTTTCCTTACTGTAAATCTCTATGACTCTATGACTCTGTGACTCGTTGTATATACAGGGGCCAGACATCCAGAAATCTGAAACCTCTGCCCTGCTGCCAATTCTGTCCATGCCTCCTTTCCATGTGACCTCCAAGCTCTGAGACTTGGTCAGTTGTCAGCTATGGACCTTTGATACCTCTCAGGAAGTTTTGCCGAGCAAAAGACATGCTGGCCTCTCACCAGCTAGGAGCTGTCGGTAGACAGGATCCCTCAACCCTGTACTAAACCCCCCCACCCCAACCCGACCATCTCTCTCATTCCAATGAAAGGCTGTGTTTGGCACATGGATTAATTGTATAAACACATTGCTGGATACTCATCATAGAATTGCAGAGATACACCGAGATATACACAGTTACAGACATACCTCCTTCCCAAGATCCACAAGCCTGACCACCCTGGCCGACCCATTGTCTCAGCATGCTCCTGCTCCACTGAACTCATCTCCACCTACCTCGACACTGTCCTATCCCCCCTAGTCCAGGAACTCCCCACATACGTTCGAGATACCACCCACGCCCTCCACCTCCTCCAAGACTTCAGTTTCCCCGGACCCCAATGCCTCATCTTCACCATGGATATCCAATCCCTCTACACCTCCATCCGCCATGACCAGGACCTCCAAGCCCTCCGTTTTTTCCTCTCCAGACATCCCCAACAGTACCCTTCCACCGACACTCTCATTCATTTGGCCGAACTGGTCCTCACCCTTAACAATTTCTCCTTTGAATCCTCCCACTTCCTCCAGACCAAAGGGGTAGCCATGGGCACACATATGGGCCTCAGCTATGCCTGTCTCTTTGTTGGCTACGTAGAGCAGTTGACCTTCTGTAATTACACCTGCACCACTCCCCACCTCTTCCTCCGCTACATTGATGACTGCATTGGCGCCACCTCCTGCTCCCGCGAGGAGGTTGAGCAATTCATCAACATCACCAACACATTCCACCCTGACCTTAAATTTACCTGGACCATCTCTGATGCCTCCCTCCCCTTCCTGGACCTCTCCATCTCCATTAATGACGACCGACTTAACACTGACATTTTTTACAAACCCACCGACTCCCACAGCTACCTGGATTACACCTCTTCCCACCCTACCTTTTGCAAAAATGCCTTCCCGTATTCCCAATTCCTCCGCCTCCGTCGGATCTGCTCCCAGGAGGACCAGTTCCACCACAGAACACACCAGATGGCCTCCTTCTTTAGAGACCGCAATTTCCCTTCCCACGTGGTTAAAGATGCCCTCCAACGCATCTCGTCCACATCCCGCACCTCTGCCTTCAGACCCCACCCCTCCAACCGTAACAAGGACAGAACGCCCCTGGTGCTCACCTTCCACCCTACCAACCATCGCATAAACCAAATCATCTGCCGACATTTCCGCCACTTCCAAACAGACCCCACCACCAGGGATATATTTCCCTCCCCACCCCTTTCCGCCTTCCGCAAAGATCGTTCCCTCTGTGACTACCTGGTCAGGTCCACTCCCCCCTACAACCCACCCTCCCTTCCTGGCACTTTCCCCTGCCACCGCAGGAACTGTAAAACCTGTGCCCACACCTCCTCCCTCACCTCTATCCAAGGCCCTAAAGGAGCCTTCCACATCCATCAAAGTTTTAACTTGCACATCCACTAATATCATTTATTGTATCCGTTGGTCCCGATGTGGTCTCCTCTACATTGGGGAGACTGGACGCCTCCTAGCAGAGCGCTTTAAGGAACATCTCTGGGACACCCGCACCAATCAACCACACCGCCCCGTGGCCCAACATTTCAACTCCCCCTCCCACTCTGCTGAGGACATGGAGGTCCTGGGCCTCCTTCACCGCTGCTCCCTCACCACCAGATGCCTGGAGGAAGAACGCCTCATCATCTGCCTCGGAACACTTCAACCCCAGGGCATCAATGTGGGCTTCAACAGTTTCCTCATTTCCCCTTCCCCCACCTCACCCTAGTTCCAAACTTCCAGCTCAGCACTGTCCCCATGACTTGTCTGGACTTGTCCTACCTGCCGATCTCCTTTTCCACCTATCCACTCCACCCTCTCCTCCCTGACCTATCACCTTCATCCCCTCCCCCACTCACCCATTGTACTCTATGCTACTTTCTCCCCACCCCCACCCTCCTCTAGCTTATCTCTCCATGCTTCAGGCTCACTGCCTTTATTCCTGATGAAGGGCTTTTACCCGCAAAATCAATTTCGAAGCTCCTTGGATGCTGCCTGAACTTCTGTGCTCTTCCAGCACCACTCATCCAGAATCTGGTTTCCAGCATCTGCAGCCATTGTTTTTACCCCATAGCTGTCCCACAGTTACTCTTTCTGAACAGAGGCACTAGGCAGCGACACAAGATTCTGCCACTGTATCTGTGAATTTTGTGTTTGTGCACATAGTCCTCTGTGTCTGTGTGTATATCTATGTCTATGTCTATTTCTGTTTGCACAGAACTATGTCTGTCTGTACACAACACAGGGTTTATGGAGATACATGTGTTTGTATGTATTTACCTCTGTATCTGTGTGTGTACACCTCAGTGTCTGGTGTATTTATCTCTGTTTCTCTGCATACACACCTCAGCAGCTGTGAATATGTAGTTTGGTTTATTTATATTTTGTTTTCATCATTTTGTGTTCTTCTGTTTTTTAAAGAATTCTGCAGCCTTCTGTGACTATGTTTCAGTGAAAGACCACAACATTAACAAAAATAATAAAAACTATCAAATCCAATTGCATCTGACTCAGTAATACCATCAGCTAGGATATCAGTGTAGGTATACCTGCTTGTGGGTATGTATAAGTACTTAACTCTATCTTAGTGGGTATATCGTCCTGTGTTGATGTATATCTCCTATGTCTTTCTGTATGTTCGTTCATGTTAGTGTGCACACAAATGTGTGTTAATAACCTGTTTGTGTGTATATTCCTCTGTGTGTATATTCCTCTGTGTCTGTGTTAAGACGGTTTTGAATCTATGTGTATATACTGTCAGGACTATGACATGAGAAGTGCAATAATTATCAAGCTCCATAACTCCAATAGTCATACCATCAGTGTAAAGTTTTAGGGTCAATTATCAAAATGGCCAATTGCTTCTCTTTAAACGAATTGCCTAGCAAATTTTTTTAGCGAATCAAAATAATTTATTTATCATGAACACAATTCACCTCGGCAATCTTTGATTAATACCTAAACCATGAATCAGAAGTAAGAGTATATTCTCTTAATTTCATTCAAAGACACTCTCACTTAGCAAATAAAAAGACTAAATTGTGATGACTTCTGATGTCCACTGAATTTCTTGTTAGTAAAGCTGAATTCCTATCAGTTTGTAGTTTGGTGATGAATGCCCAGTACTGGTTCTAACTAAATAGGATATGAGTTTTTGGGAATCGCACACAGTCCATTACGTCAGGTGTCCCAGGTGGACATGTACTCTATCAGGTTCCCAGAAACTTCTTTTAAGAAACAGGATTTCAGCAGAGAGGGTGCAACATCTTGGAAGTCTTCTTTACTGTCTGACTGCTGCACCTGTTCAACACAACTGTAAGTCCAAAGAGAGTTGCTAGGCTCGGGGGGCCAGTGAGTACACACTCCAGTGTCTGTGTGTATATACAAACATACAAGATAAGAGCACACATAGACCAGACAGTTTGCTGAATCTGTCCCGCAACACAATAATTTGATGCCTGACCAGTTTGTGCTTTGAATACCATATTCACATTCACCCATGTATTGCCTAACAAGAATCCATTTACTTCTGCCTGAAGAATATTATAAAACAACACCTCCACTGCCCCTAGAGTTAGAAGTTGTACAACCCTCTGAAAGATAGCAAACGTCCTTTAACTTCTATCTGACATTGGAAACCCTCTAACTTTCAAACCCATTAATTCTGGACTGAACCACAAGAGTCAACATTGTTTTAATGTTGACTTTGTCTCAAAACATCAGTGTCTTGTACACGCTAATCAGATCACTGCTTGGTCTTGGCAGAAGTGGGTACTGCAGATGCTGGAGATTACAGTCAAGATTAGAGTGGTGCTGGAAAAGCACTGCAGGTCAGGCAGCATCTGAGTAGCAGGAAAATCGACGTTTCAGGCAAAAGCCCTTCATCAGGACTGCTTGGTCTTATCAACTTCAGCAGAAACAGACCTGTCCTAGTGGAACAATCCTCATTACACAATCTCTCATCCCGTTTTCAATCTATTAAACTACCTCTGAGCCACGTTCAATTCATTTATATACTTTCTTAACTAAGGAGACCAAAACCGCATACAGTATTGAGATGTGGCCTCATTAATGTCCTGTAAATTCCATTGGAATAAAGGATAGCATCCCATTAGACTTCTTGATTAAGCACCTGCACATTAACTTTTTATGATTCAAGCATCAGGAAGCCTGTTTTCTGCTGCACCCACAGAAATGCACAGTCGTTCTCCATTTAATTAATAAAGTGAATAACTTCACATTTTCCCACATTATACTCCATCTGCTATATATTTGTTCAATCATTTAACCATCTATATCCGTCTGAAACTTCCTTATATCTTCCCAACAACGTATGCTTCTGCATCTGTGTCTGTATGTTTGTGTTTGTGTGTGTGTGTGTTTTATGTGGGTATGTGCCTGTCTCACAGCATGTGTATATATCTGTGTGATAATGTGATGAGTATACCTCAGCGTGTGTGTATATATATCTTTGTCTGTGTTTATCTTTCACTGTCTGTGTAAGTGTACCTGTATTTGCATGTGTACCTGTATATTTGTGTGATGTGACATTATGTCAGTTTAACTGATGATCAGTGATGATCTCTGAGAACTAACTGTCAGTTTAGGGAATGAGAATACAATTGTTTCACAATGAATTAAACCTCTCGTTATTCCAAATAAAAAGTTGACTCTTTGTGTCTGACTGCGATCTCGTCGCTCCACTGTGGATATTTACCCAGCTCAACCCTCCACTGCACTGTCTAAACTTGATTCCATTATTTGCAAAGTCTTCCATCTGTCCAAATCTGCAATGTACCACTTGGACGTTTCATTTGTTGAACCCCAGAACTATTATAATGACACTATTTACTCTTCTTTGTTATTGCACACACATGAGAATTGCTGGTTGCCATAGTGATAGATTGCTCTGACATTTGCTGCTTAGATTAGAAGTGTAATTTAATACGCAGTCAGAGACCAGCCTAGGGCGTTCTGTTCAAATTTCTCACTCTAAAACAAAAACACATGGCTCACAAATTCCTCAGGGCCAGAGCACCCTGGATGTCCTCTGATCCTCTGCTGCTTTATATCCTCCTCAAGTGGGGCCTACTTTAAACAGAATATCAATTGTATCACAGTAGCACTCACCTTATTGTGCTCCTGCTGGTCATAGGTTCCCTCTCAACAGCTTTGTGCAGTCACACTGGTACTAAGGGAGTACTGCAATGTCAGAGGGGTCATACTGAGGATGTATCGCATGATACTTAACATGGTTAATTATGCTTATTTCTTTGGACAATGACTTTGAAACTTACAGAATTATGGTCACTGTCTCAAAATTGCTCACCCATTTAATCGGCTTCACTCCCTCAGGTTAGATCGAGCGTCGCTCCAGCTCTGGTCAAACTATCCGCACAATGGCACAAAAAAAAGTACTCCTGGATGCTGTTTGAAAATTCCACCCAATCTGATTCTTTCACACTAAGGTGATCCCAATTAATGTTGGCAAAATTTAAATCCACTACCACGATAATGCATTTCCTCTCACACTTTCCAGTGATTTACTTACATATCTGCTTATCTATCTCCCTTGGAAGGCCTGCAATATAACCCCAGCAAAGTGATTGTCCCTTTTTTATTTCTAAGCTCTGCTTGGATGGCTCATTTGGACAGTCTTCTGAGACATCCTCCCTTATTCCTGCTGTGATGGTCTCCTTCATCAATGCCTCTACCTCTTCTGCACACAACCCCCCCTCCCAATCACCATTGAATCTTCGATACCTTGGAATGCTGAGCTACCAGTCCGTCCCTTCCTTTGACCTTATCTCAATGATTGCAACAATATCTTATTCTCACATGCTGATCAATGCTGTCTAAGTTCATCCGCGTTACCAGTCAGGTCCTTGTATTAGAATAAATACGGTCTAGCATTCCAATCCTGCCAAGTCCTCTCCATCTGCTGGTCTGTCCAGATATTCCTTCTCTATCTGACTGAACCTTGCTCCCAACTTTGTAGCTCCTCGGTTTCCACCCCTCCGCTGTCAAATGAGTTTAAGACCTACCCACAGCATGAGCTACCCTCCCAGGAATGATATTGGGCCCATTCAAGTTCATGCAAAATCTGTCCAGCGTTTACAAGTCTGACCTACGCCCAGAAGTTGTGCCAATGATCCAAAAATCGAGAGTTCTTTCTGCTACAACATGCCTTCAGTTAGGCGTTCATCTGGTCTACCTCCTATGCTCAGTGGAAGTAATCCAGAGATTACACCCTTAATAGTCTTCCTCTTTAATCTGCTACCTAACTCTCTAAATTTCTATTGCAGGACCTCATTCCTTTTCTTACCCATGTAGTTGACACTGACATGGGTAAGAGAAGAAATGAGGTCCTGCAACAGGAATCTAGAGAGTTAGGTAGCAGATTAAAGAGGAAGACTATTAAGGGTGTTGGTACCGACATGTACCACGACTGCTGTCCTTCACCCTCCCTCTTCAGAATGGCCTATAGCCTCTCTGAGACTTCCTTGACCCTGGCACCAGAGACACAACATACCGTTTGAGAGAAACAGAAACAGAATTTGTGGAAAAAACGCAGTAGGTCTGGCAGCATCTGAAGAAGGGTCACTGAACATGAAATGTTAACTCTGCTTTCTGTCCATAGATACTGCCAGACCTACTAAGTTTCTCCAGCAAATTTCTGCTTGTTTTCAGATTTCTGCATCTATAGTTCTTTTTATTTGTATACATTTGCTGCTAATGAACCTCCAGTCAGTTCTCCTTACAACATCACTGAAACTGTCCTGGTCTTTTCCTTCCCAGTGCATACCATGGTGCCACAAGCGTGGCTATTGTTGCTTTCCCTGAGAGGCCATTCCCCTTAGTACTAGTCACTACAGTAAATTTGCTTGAGAGGGGGACAAGGCCACAGGGGACTCCTGCACTACCTGCCTATGTCCAATCAGATTCTTGATAGCCACCCAACTCTTCTGTCTCTATGTAGTTCTGACTGACAGAGTGACCAGCTTGCTAAGTGTGTTAGCCACAACATTCCCAGCTTCATGGATGCTCCATAGTGAATCCATCTAAAGCTTTAGGCTCGCTGAGCTGTCAATCAGAAGCTAACACTGAACACACTTCCTGCAGACATGATCACCATGGAGAATGGAAGTGTCCCTGATTTCCCACATATTGCAGGAGGACTGCTCTGACGGGCCAGGTCCTCCTGCCTTTGTGATCCTGACCAACTACAAACCATTCTGCCCTGAGACCGTGCAGCACTGTGTCAGTGCTGAACTTTGTGAAGTGCACCACTCACTCAGTAATTCTGCTCTGTCAGTGCAGGCGTCCCTAAGGACTGCCCTCCATCAGTGTAGCATTCCCTTAGTTCTGCCACTCCCATGGTGCAGAGCTCCTCAGCCTGTCCTTTTGACAGTGCCGCACTCCTTCAGTTCTCGAGGGTTCAGTTAGCTCATTTGGTTGGATGGCAGATTTCTGATACAGAGTGACACCAACCAGTCTGGGTTTAATTCCACACTGGCTGAGGGTACCACGAATGACTCTCCTTCTCAACTTCTCTCCTCACCTGAGACAATGGTGACCCTTCGGTTCAAATCACCTCCATCTCTCTCTAATGAGACAGTGGTCATCTGGTGACTTTAAATTCAGTTCTGCCAGTGCAGAGCTACCTCAGTCATGCCCCTACCAATCAGCAGTTGTTGCTCAGTGCACTATAATGTGACAGTCTGGATGTAATGTTTGAATACTTGGAGTCAGATGTGAATAATCTCTGACTCAGAGGCAAGAACATTACCTACTGAGCCATGGCTGACACCTAATGATTTGATTTTAAAGCATCAACCATAGACTGCAGATTGCTTTGAAGGGTGAATTTGGACAGGTCCGAATGAGGAAGCATTAAGAGTCGGGAGTGGGTTGCAGAGAGAACTCCTAGCTGACAAAGTGCAGAAATTGTGATGTTGTGAACATTTATTAGCAAGCCATCAGGAGAGTCTCTGTGACAAGGAATGAATGAGTGGGAGTTGGAAAGCAATTGGTATTCAGGAAGGCTGCCTAACTCACAGCACCCTTTGCAATTTTAAATATGTGCATATTTTTCTGGGTTATATAACACCTGAAAAGAAATAAATGTAATCTAATTCTAATGCTGCATAACACAGGTTTAAAGGATCGTGTGAAGTGAGGAGCACCATCAATCTCCCAAATCCGTAGCCAATCCATTTTAATTTGTAAAGGGATCAATGGCAGATTTCAGTTGTGTTGTTTTGACTGAATGGTGTTATAAGCAACTCATTTCAAATAAATGGTAAATCAAAGCAATTTCCATGTGATTCACTCACAGATCCAAAGCTCCAAATCTACAAGGAAAATCACAGATTACAATGATGACTGTTGGATATTCCAAGGTGGGGTGAGTCAGGATTAATTCGCGTCTTTAAATGGAGTTGGATTAATGTGAGTTAAGACAAGAGTTTGTCAATTGGCACAGTGTAACAGAATGAGACTCAGCCCCTTGCTGTATTGCTGGTTTTTTGATAAAGCTGTCCAATTTGTTTCACTCCCTTGGTCTTCCTCTATAGCCATTTCTTTTCCCTTTTCAAGAATTTAACCAATTCCTTTTTCAAAGATGCTATTCAATCTTCCACTATCCTTTGCGCCAGTGCATTCCAGATCATGGTAACTTGCTGCGTAAGAAGAAAAACACTTCCCCATCTCCATCTCAGCTTCTTTTGGCAATTACATTCAGCCTGTGTCCTCTTGTTATTGATCCTCTTGCACTGGAAACAATTTCTACTTATTCATTCTATCAAATTCTTTTATGATTTTAAATACCACTGTCAATGGCTCTCTGCTGTGAGGAGAACAACACCAGCTTCTCTAGTCTCTTCATAGATTTTCAATTCTGATACTGTTTGATAAATCTCCTCTTGTCTACTTTACAGGCCTTGATATCCTGCCTACACTGCATTGGACAGAATTCAAAATAATATTCCAGCTGAGGTTGAACTAGAGTTTTATGAAGCTTCAGCAGGATTTCTTTGCTTTTTTATTTCTGCCTCTACTGATAAAGACAAGGGTCTTGTTTGTTTTTCGAATGCAGTTTTCTCAACGTGTCCTGACACCTTTAAATACTTGGTGCCTCCCTGGCATTGTCTAAAGATATTAAGGGTGGAATTGAACATTTAAAAGACATTTGGACAAGTACATGGATAGGAAAGGTGTAGGGGGATATGGACCAAATGTAGGGCAATTGGAACCAGTTAAGTTTAAGGAACTTGGTTGGCATGAACAAGTTGGACCGAAGGGTCTGCCTCCACGCTGTGTGACTAAATGACTCTGAGTGAGGGTCCAATTGCCATGGGCGATGGAAAACAAATCTAGGAAAGTCAGGTGAGGTCTTTTCAAACTGACTCGGCTGTCCAGGTGAGTTTCTCAAAATTATAGGAAGTTATTGTTTGTTAGCAGCCTCATTAAAAACAAATCTCACCTCTTTTTCTAAAAAATAGTTTTATTCATTCGGGGAATGAGGGCATCACTGGTTAGGCCAGGATTTATTACCCATTCCAGAGGGCAGTTAAGAGTCAATCGATTTGCTGTGGGTCTGGAGTCACATGTTGGCCAGATCAGGTTAAGATCCAACAATTCAGAACTGCACTATGGTGTCAGCAGGATTAAATTATTCTTTGCTTCCCTAAAGGACATGTATTTGCAGATTGATATTCTACCACACTCTGTGAGGAAGCTAGATGTCGACAATTTCTGACGTGAAAGTCAGAATGGATACCCTAGGTGACTTCAGCTTGCCATGTACTCCTCTGGCCTGCCATTTTGGACAATGGTGTTTCAGGGTAGCCTCCAGGGGGCAATACCCTCGTTCATCCCCACGTCCATGGCTTATGATATCGGCCAATCTCATGGCATCTCTAAAAGCCGCTTGCAGGACCCTTCTGCACTTTAAAGCTGCACTTTACCACCCAATGGCCACCATCATGGCAACACTGCTGTGAGGAGACACTGGACCAGGCTGCATCTCAGGGCCACTCAACTGCTTACTCAGCTCCTTCTCACTTTGTAGCTCCCTGCATTCTCCCTGCATCAGTCATCCAAATATTGAAGTATTTGGACTGGCCTCAAGGGGCTGAATAGTCCACTGCTCTTGTTTTTTTTCCCAGCAGACTCCTCTAGAAGTTGATATCTGTTTTTGAAGTATGATCTAGCCAGTTTTTTAATTCATTCTCAAAGTGAAATATTGATCAAAGATTATTATGAGTTTGCCAAACATAATTTACTTCTCATTGATGCGGTATTTATGCAATATGTGAACTGATGCTCTTTCCATACGGTCAAGACGTTTGCTAACCTGTTCAGCATTTGATTTGAAACTGAGGAATTGTGCTTTCTCCATGTGCCAATTTACTGACCTCTAGGCTACTGAATGTCTCATTCAAGCCTTCAAGTGAACTCAGTCTCTCATTAACTCAAGGAGGAAATTCTAATGCTTTGATATTTGCCATAGGATGTGAATTGTTGATTTTTCACATTAGGCTGAATAGCTTTGGTTGATTTAATTAACCAATAAGATATTAGTTCTTCCAAAATCCCAATCAAATCTGTTTTGGGTTCATTTTTCTGAAGCATGTGCATTGTCAGAGTTCTCCTGAAATCAGGATAAACTTCTCTGTTAAAATTAATCTTGTAAATCAAACTCCAGGAGCATGTGTGTGTGTTGACATGACAGTTCCATTAACTGGACCATGGAAACAGCCAATGAATTTAATCTGGAACAAATTGAACATCAGAAAAATTTTTTTTGGTGTCTGTTTAAGTGCCATTTCCGAGCTGTGGTATTACATCAGTCTATTAACAATTAAAATGAGCCTCAGTCTGAAAATGAACCTTTTCTCTATCGCTGGGATGGAAGGCAATTGTTCACAGATAAATTGGGATTCATTACTGTGCAACTTTGGAATAACATTCGTTATCTTTAGAATTAATATCTGAAGTTACTCCTGACAGCTGGCATTGAAAGCCCAGTCTCTCTGATTGTAAAGGACTTTGATAGTATCGCCTTTTGAACAAAATTGAAACTGCAGCACGACCCAATTAGGAAGTGAATGGGCTCTGCAATGGAAAGAATGAATCAGTCATCCTTGCTGATATTAAATGTTTGAGGTTTTTGAGCACTTATGTAAGGATTTCCAGCACTATGTCTGATCAATGGCAGTCATGGCTGGCTCAGCCTGGCACCATTCATGGCCACTTCTCGGGTGACAGTATCCCCTTTATGTCAAAACCCATTTATTCTCATCCCCCTTCCCTTTCTGCCTTAGAACTATATTTCCATGTTAGAGACTCTGTATGACTGAAATTGTTACTGTTGATGTTGTTGTATTCTACTGCATTCTGTAACTTGCCAAACAAACAGGTAGGCTTACATCTGCACAGCATCTTCCCATCACCTCAAAGAGTTTTGTCGAGAAGGAACCACCTTTGAAGAGTGTGCAAAGTCTGACAGAACTATTGGAGTGATGTCAAGGTGAGGTACATGTTTGGGACATTGGAGAACTGCTTGTTCTTCTTAAAACATAGCCATTGGTCTTGAACGAAAGGGACTCTCAGTTTAGTGCCTGATCTGAAAGACATTACATCCAACAATTCAGAACTGCACGATGGTGTCAGCAGAATTAAATTATTCTTTGGTAATCCTAAATTCCTGACAGATGGGAACAGGCATTGTTGATGTTGGTCATTTGAAGAGAGACCAGGGCTCAGTTTGCATTTTTAGGAGGGGTTTTAGTTTTCAATCCATCAGGATCTCTGCAGCAGCAGTAGAGGTGGAGAATTAAACCCTGCTCTTTTGCGACACTTAATTCTTCCTGTTGAACAAATTGACAGCCAGGGCCTGTCAGATAAATATTTAACAAACCCTCAACAACACAACATGAATTCTGCGTGGTTGAATTGGAAATCAGAGGAAAGGATTTCTGATGCAAAGCTCGTTTGATGTTGAATTTCTTTTAATACTTTATTAAATCCATCAGCTAGTTTCCAAGTTAAGCCTCTAAAAGCATCACATCAACATTTAGCTGGTGTTGCAGGCAGCAAAGTTGAGATTCGAGGAGCTGGGGTTCCCTGGAGCTGAGAGGGGTTGATCAGTGAATGACCTTCAGTCAAGAACTACAAATTAGGGAAGACAAAGGAGATGCAAATAAAATTCAAACAGGAAACTAAAGGCTGTAATATAACTTCCCTGGAGGGAATAGAGCAGATTGTTAACCTGTCACTTGACTGTTTCCTTTGTGTTCTTATAACATTGGCCCCACTACCATTTTTAACAACAATCACCATTTTAGCGCTAAGTCATTATTTTAACCATCGATCACTCTTTTAACCATTAATCCCTATTTTAACCATTGATGTCCATTTTGAAAATAGACCACAGAATTAATGATATTATCCTTTATGTTGAGGTTGAACAGAACGTTAGAGGGCCATCTTCTGGAGTACTGTTTCTAGTTTTGGTTGCCCTGTTACAGGAAGGATATTATTAAGCTGGAGAGAGTTATCAGGATATTGCCAGGTATTGAAGGTTTGAATTACAAAGAAAGGCAGGATAGGCTGGGACTTTTCTCACTGGAGCGTAGGAGGTTGAGAGGTGACCTGATAGAAGTTAATAAAATAATGAGAAGTATACATAGAGTTGATGATAGTTGGCTTTTCCTTCAGATGGGGAATTTCAAGATGAGGGGGCACTTTTTTAAGGTGAGATGAGAAAGGTTTAGAGAAAGATGTGAGGGGCAAATTCTTTACACAGAGGGTGGTTTGCGTGTGGAATGAACATCCTGAGGAAGTGGTGGATACGGGTACAATTACAACGTTTAACAGACATTTGGATAAGTACATGAATAGGAAAGGTTTGCAGGGATGTAGGCCAGGAACAGGCACGTGGGATGAATTTAATTTAGGATTATGTTCGGCATGGATTGGTTGGACCAAAGGGTCTGTTTCAGTGCTCTATGACTCTATGACTTAATGAAAAGTAATGTTCAACCAGTATACTGAGGGCCTGCCAGCTGTAACCCCAACTAAAGTTTAATAACGTTGAGGGAGCATGTCCATTTGAGGCACTCTTGCAATCTTCTGCCTGATTTACCCATCTTCAAGTGAGGCTGCTGGAAAATCCATTGCTTTGGACTCTGTGATTGGTCTTCTTGCCTCAGCATCCTGGCCACTATCTTTAATTGGATGTTGAATGTGGAAACAAGTGTCTTCATCCTATAACTTCATGCTAGTCGACACATGATGGAATTGAGATCTATTCTTGCACCGGACTAGGTAGATAAGATTCCTCCCAATGAGTTTGACCAATGTGGAAGGAGCTACTCGCTAAACTCTGCTCCATGCTGCAGCATTGGATACTATTTGGAACTAGAAGGAGACATTGCTGGTGGCTGGGAAAATACATTAACCTTATGTATCTGCAGACTGAAACAGCGAACGTTTGCAGTGTTGTCCAGTTTTCCGTCCACTGCTGTGTGAGCGTGATCCCTGAATGCAAAGAGGGCTGGCCACATTCCCAGGTTGGAGATGTTGCAATTGACTGCACACAAGCATTATGTGTCATGCCTGACAAGTACTGTCATACTGTTACTTTTAGAGCTGTATTGCTTTAAGAGTTGAGTATGATAATGAGTCAAAGAGTGGTGCTGGAAAAACACAGCAGGCCAGGCAGCATCAGTGGAGCAGGAGAATTGACGTTTCAGGCATAAGCCCTTCTTCAGGAATGCTCGAAACGCCGATTCTCCTGCTCCTCGGATGCTGCCTGGCCTGCTGTGTTTTTCCAGCACCACATTTTTCAACTCTGCTCTCCAGCATCTGCAGTCCTCACTTTCTCCTAATGAGTCAAAGACCAAGATGACATCACATGACCAGCAGGCATGAGGAGTCTGAGCATCACCATGTTGAATCAAGGGTGTGGTCAACATTATCAGTTTGATGATGGAGTTTACTTTTCAAATAAATCGAATCTATGTTTCTTCCCAATTCAGTATGAGAGTGGAAATTCTGTGTTAAGGATCACAACGCTGGAATTTGACAGTACCATTACCAAAAGGGATACCATTCTCTCAACATCCATGTGATATCGGTCCCTTCTCAGTATTATGTTGGCAGAGACAATAATGTCTTTGTACTATGTGTGTCCATGGTGCTGTCTGCACTTGAGCTACCATGATAACTATTGAGTGATAAGGGCTATCTGCTGACCATATTACTTATGACATTGGTTCACCAGCACTTGGATAGTGCTTAACTATGACTCAGTAGACCATGGTCATATCGGCAGCAGAAGCTTCATTGAATGGAGCCTTGAGGTACAGAACACAACAAGTATTAAGATTCATCCTGCCTGCTGAAGGCAGTACAGCCTCACAATCAGGAAACACAACCCTTGCTGAAACTAGAACTCGAATTAGAATTCGATCTTATTGTTACATATACTCAAGTACAGGGATACAGGAGTACAGTGAAAAGTCTACTATGTCGTCATTCCTGGTGCCGCTTTAGGTACAAATGTACCTACGTACAAAATCTTAGTTATTGATCCTTTCACTATGGACTCTACCACTATTGCCCAATACCGATATCAGGCTGACTGGTCTTTACACTGAGTTTTCTCTTTGCCTCCCTTCTTAACCCTCTAAAATAGTGGGATTTCATTAGCTACCCTCTAATCTGTAGGAATTGTTCCAGACTCTAGAATCTTTGGAGATGACCACCAATGCAACCACTATTTCAAATGCCTCTTCCTTATAGAGATAATCAGGCCCCGGGGATTTATTTTCATAGAGTCATGGAGATACACAGCACAGAAGCAGACCCTTTGGTCTGTGCCAACCAGATATCCAGTACTGATCTCGTCCCATTTGCCAACATTTGGCCCATATCCATCTAAATCCTTCCTTTTCATTACCCAACCAGATGCCTTTTAAATGTTGTAATTGTACTTGTCCTTCAATAACATCAATTTCCCCAACACCTTTTCGCTATCAGTACTGATTCCCTATACTTCTAATGGTGCTAATTCTCAAAACTTTTCTTTTAAATTCAGCCAAATGTTTTTTTTTAATCTTTGTGAGCAGGCACCGGAGAGTAGTTGTTTCACTAAGCTTTGTGCTTTCATACTGAAGACACATATCAACAATACTTCTTCTCCGAGAAAAGCAAAAGAAATGAATGTGGATGCGGGAAATCTGAAATTAAAACGAAAACCACGGGAGAAACTCAATGGGCCCGCCAGCATCTGTGGACAAAGAAGCAGAGTTCATGTTTCGAGTCCAGTGTGACTTTTCTTCAGCATTCCTCCAGTAGTTTCTGGGCCACCTCAAAGACTTAATTGAGCGAACCTTGATGCATACAAAGTGTAGGATCAAGGTCTCTCAAACATGGAGGACAATACATACCTCAGGGTCCATGAATTGCCAGTGTTGCTGTATGCAGCTAGCTCCTGAGTTCCTCGGAGAGAGATTTCTTCACAACTGCCAGTTTGAGCCTTGAGGCATTGAGATGCTTCTGGACATTCCTGCCCTGGGGGGGATGTATCTTAATACTTAGCTTTGAAAAGATAAGATGCTGTTCAACCCAGCAGTTAGTGCCAGACATGGCTCTCTTTACTTGCATATCCTTTCTGTCCCTCTGCCAAGCGATGACAGTTGATGAGATGCCAATGCATAGAATGACATCTTGCTAAAGTTAGGAAGATAAAAAACCATTGGTGATCCTCAGCTCATGTTGAGTGCACATTTCTGGCAAGAGATCAAAGTAGGTATTGCAAATGCCAACCTCATTTTGGTGATGGCCCCACTTCTGCCCTCACGATAGAGGGGAAAGTCATTGATGAAGTAGCTGAAGATGGTTGGACTATGATCATCACCCTGAGCAACTCCTACAGACTTTCAAGAAGCACAACCATTTGTCTTGGTGCTACCTCTGACTTCTACCAGCAGAGAGCTTGCCCCTTGATTCCCATTGACTCCAGTTTTCCTGGGGTTATTGATGTCATGCTCAATCCAAACTGCCTCAATGTAAAGGGAATTGCTCTCACCTCACTTCTGGAGTTCAGATATCTTTTGTCCATGTTTCAATGTAGGTTATGATGAGACCAGGAGTTGGGTAATTTTGGTGGAACCCATTTGTGAGATGGCTGCTTAATAGCACTGTCACGGACCCTAGATCACTTTGCTGACAATCAAGGGTAGACTGATAGGGGGTAACGGGTTGCGTAGGATTTGCTCTGCTTTTTGTGCAGAGGGCAATTTTCCATATTGTCAGGTAAATGCCTCAAGGCAGACATGAATCATCCACTCAGCACTTCTTGCAAAAGATGGTATAAGTACTTCAGTTTTGTCTTTTGCACAGCTACACTGGGCTCCTCCAAATATAAAGAGGGGAATATTTGTGGAGTCTACATCTTCAGCAAGTTGTTTAATTATCCACCAGCATTGGAGCTGGACTGTCAAGCTTACCTCTGATTTGTTGGCAAGAGATCTCCTATCTATCTATCCATCTATCAACTATCTATCTATCTACTTATTTATTTATTATATGCTGTTTTCATTGTTTGACATGCAAGTCCTGTGTTATAGCCTCACTCAGTTTTTACCTATTCCTGGTGTTGTTCTTGGTATACCCTCCTGATTTCTCTGATAAACCAGGGTTAATCCCCTGGCTTGACAGTAATGGTAGAGAGGGAGATATAGCAGTCCATGAGGCCACACACACTATCAATGAATACAACTCATCTGGTGTTGAGGGCTCATGGATGTTCAGTTTCGAGTTGCTAAATCTCGGCAAAGTCTGTCCCATTTAACACTGTGGTAGTGCCATAGAATACAATGGAAGGAATCATCAGTGTGAACACAGGACTTCACCTCCACTGTTACCATCATAGATGGCCACATCTGCAACAGATACAAAACTCTGGCAGCATCTGTGGACAGGAAGCAGAGTTAACGATTCAGGTCCAATGACCCTTCTTCAGATGGTAGGTTGTTGAGGATGAACATTTTTCTCGCGTATTAGCATACACCACTAGTTGTTTATAAACTTCCAGATATCTGGCTAAATATGAGCCTAACTCTCTGTGGTGTATGGATTAACATCTAGAAAACCACAAGCCTATCAGACAAGAGACCCCTGCTGCCTCTACCTAGGATTCTCTGTATTGTGCACTAAAAACTAGGGAGGTCAATGGAAAGACTTCCATAGGATTAAGGCTCCAAGGGGCAGGAATTTTGAGACTGCTAACTACTGCTGGACAATCAGAGAGCTGCAATTCTTTTGCTCTGAGGCATCATCCAGGAAGTGGTGTTTTACTGAATCCCTGGGCACAGGTGACTTGATGCCGGGGGCATTTTCCAGGGTAGGTTTTGCAAGAAGTGGAGGATGTGGGTCTGTACATGGACACTGGATTGGCTGTCATTGATCCCACCACACACTTACTAATGCTGAGTTTGCTGATCAATGAAGGAACAGATTTTCTATACCCCTTCTTACCCTTAGCCCCTCACTGGCAGGAGAGCACCATCAGACCAGGGGAGGTTGGAAGTATGGAGGTAGTTTGCAGGGATGGAAGAAGGCGGGGCTGACCTCTTCTCTGATATAGCAGGCAGATAACTTCCCAGAGTGGAATGTGGGCTCAGCCCGTTGCGTTGTACACTTGGCGCCCATTGTAAGTTTGAGAAGCAGGCGCAGCATCGAGCAATTCCTGGACCGTCATCTTCAATTAAGTTGTGTATTCACCGTCTGCCACAGAAAGTGACCTAAACATTTGCCCGTGATTTCCATTAAGATCAGCATTTTCTATAACTGAACTGTCATTACAACCGGCTCCTGGGAGTGACTTTGTTGTTTTCAATCAGAGGCAAAAAAACCGCAATAAAATTAAATAGAATTTAATTCCAACATCAAGTGACATTTACATATTTTTCTACAGGAAGGAGATGCAATAATTTAAAATTATTATAACAATTCTACATTCATTGCTATGGTTCAGATGCTTGCCCAAGGGTATCATTTGCTTTTTACAGTCACTGATGATGTTGGTCGCTATTGGCAACTAGAGGTGGACTGGATCTTACAGTGCAGAGCAAGACACAAAAAAAAATCCCATTATGATCACACATAGTCTTTCAATGGAGCATTGTTATACAGAGGGAAAGGACACACGAGAACTGATTACCATGGGAACTAATGCCTTATTTTATAATTTCAGCCCACAGTGAGAGGCCCATGTGCATCAAATGGAATTACGTTAAGTGCACAATGTAAGAAAGTGACAGTTCAAGAAAAAAAATCAAAAAAATCTACTTTGTATATTCTACTGAACATTCACATGTTATGAAGTAGTGATAACTTTGAAATTTAATGAAAAATAGACACATTTGATTCACACTCGAGAACAAGGTTGGACATAACAATGACCAAAACAAATATCCCAGGATTTGAAGTGCTCAATCTCCACCTCCAATCACCACGACTGTGCAGAAATTGCTCCATAGCACACCGACATTGAGTACATGGGAAGCTATCAAAGTGTAAAAGACATGCAGTCTAAAGGATCCATTTCCTTGAATGACTTATTGTCCAAGGTCAATGAGATTTTGCAGCAGTGCTTCAGTCAATAGCAAAGGTCAGATACAAGTCCCTAATTCGTGTTCATGAGGGCATGGGTTCAAATGCCACCACAGTGAACTTTGAACTCAAGGAAATAAAAGCTTGTTTAATGGTGACCATGTAACCACTGTTTATCACTGTTAAAAACCCACCTTGTCCACCAATATACTTCAGAAAAGGGAAACTGCTGTCCTTCCCTGGACTGATCTGCATGCCCCTTCAGAACCGATGAGTTAGACGTAATAAGGTACATTGAGAATTAAATAATTAATTATACTGAAATGTGTATATAAAGAAGAGCTAGCTAGCCAGCAATGGGGGATGGGGGTGAGGGTTGGGGTGTGGGGTGTGGGTTTGGGGAAGTCGAAGCTTGTTGTGGGAGGGGTTATTTAAAATGAACATTTGAGTTCTGTGGAAAGCAATAAACAGGCTTCCCCAAAGCATTCTATTCTTGATGGTATCCTCAGGGACAAACACACACACACACACATACACCCCTTTCATTAAACATTTCCAAATAAATGCACAATTTTCTTTAGAATCTCAATATGTATTTTATTTTTTCTGTAGGAATGCGTATGCCTACCCTATTGAAATATGATTTCGAGGAGCCAGTGTAGAATTAGGGTGGACAAAGTTAAAAATCACACAATGCCAGGTTATCATCCAACAGGTTTATTTCAAAGCATTAGCTTCCAAGGAAGGAGCAGCGCTCTGAAAGTTAGTGCTTCCAAATATACCTGTTGGACTATAACCTGGCGTTGTATGATTTTTAACTTGTAAAATAGAAAGAACTTCATTGTTACATGATGGGAGAACTGCTGTTTGAGTACAAGCATAGTTCATTGAGCCTACATCATCCAGATTCCAAGAGAATGTGAAGGCATCCCATTGAAAGTCATAAAGTTCCTGGCCGGATTGATGGGATGGATGCTGAGAGGCAGCTTCCCCCTAACAGAGAGAGTGTTGGACTCACTCCTGTTCTTTTTTCTTCTATACTTGTATTTTCTTATTCGGGACAGGAACATGAAGGAAGGCTTGGACTAGTGGACAAAACAAATTGGTGATTATCTCCCAACTGAAGCAGAACTGTGTACAGCATTTAAAATGGTCAGAATGTTCTTTTTTTTGGAACCCCCACATTTCCAAAATACTTCAGACCCTAGTTCAGTACTGTACCGAAAGATGTATTTAGACAAAATTATTAGCAATGAAGTCTTAGCTTCTTGTCAGTGACCTGCTGCTCTTAGATATGATTGTCTATTGACTGAGATAGGGCTGTGAATCCCCACGTGTGGCAGGGAAGAGAGAATTAAATGCTGAGAGCTTGAAAAGCAAATTAGTTGGAAGGAAATGAGACGGAGCTGAGAGCTGGGACCAGATTCTGTGGAGAATAAGCAGGATGATTAATGAATGGATGTCGCTCTCAGAGAACTGCAGTCTTATCTATAATAATCTGAATTGTCTTTGTTTGTGAGAGGTTAACAGCAATGCCCCACATCCTCTCTGTTCTTCCCGCATCGTTTCCAAGCTCCTCCTGTTGAATCATAGATGTTTAAGGCATGGAAAGAAGTCACTCAGCCCATTGTCTGGCACTGGTTCTTTCGAATGGCGGCCATGTTTAGTCCCAGAAGCTTGTTGCTTGTCCATGATTGGAAGTTCATTCTCAAGTTCCTGTCCAATTTGCTTTTAAAATTCTTTTTGGAACACAATACATTGCATGATGACTGCCTATTCACAGTTACTCTCAGTCAGAAACATTAACTTAGTCCCTGTCCTTAGACACTGCGGATAACCAGTATTTTCTGTTTTTTATGTCAGCTTTGCGATCCCTGCAGTGGATTGCTTTAGACATTCCTTTAAAAAATGGTTAATTCAAAGTAAAAATTATTCAGAGTTGCACAAAGAACAGGTTGTAGGCATATGCATCTCTAAAGAAAAAAAATCAAATACTCTTTGAGATTTTAGGGAGCATCATGCATTTATTTGCAAATGCTTTTTCGATTAAAGTCAAATCAAATCTTAAACTGATTAATGTAATGCTGATGTGAGCCAGGAGAAAGTCTTCCTAGCACCTGGGCTGGATTAAATTACGTATGTGTGTGAGAAAGAAGTGTCCTCTAAAACTGTTTTTTTTTGCTGTTTCATGATGCAGTTGTAAAGTAGCCTGATAGGATCCGAAACATTGATGACTCAGCGTTATCACACTGTTACAAATTGGTGATATTAACATCATTAGACAGGAGCTACAAATGAGATGCCAAAGAGCCACATGAGACTCCACAGTCACAGGTTGTTGACCTCTGATTTATTTCTTAAAAGGGAGGTGTGCCATTGAAGCCTTCCAACATGCACTCATCAGGACAAATGCAAGAATGCCACATTTTAAGCAATGACGACAATTTATATTGCAGGGGGAAAGGGTTTGATTGGTTTGCAAGGCAATGCTGATTGACAGAAGCATTGTCATGAAGAAAGTAAGATGTTCAAGCCCTCTACTATTTTTGAAGGAACTTGGGATAGCTTCTCATTTTTAAGGTGAGAGGAGAGGGATTTAAAAAAGACATAAGAGGCAATTGTTTTACACTTCTCAAGGAAAGTTCTTTTCTCTAGGTTGGGAGAGTCCAAAACTAGAGGGCTTAGGTTTAAGGTGAGAGGAGAAATACATAAAACGGACCTAAGGGGCAATTGTTTCACACAGAGGGTAGTGCTTGTATGGAATGAGCTGCCAGACAATGTGGTAGAGGCTGGTTCAATTACACCATTTAAAAGGCATTTGGATGGGTATATGACTAGGAAGGGTTTAGAGGGATCTGGGTCAAATGGGACCTGATTAATTTCGGATATCTGGTCGGCATGGAAGAATTGGACCAAAGAGTCTGTTTTGATGTTGTATATCTCTACGACTACATGACTCTAAGTGGTTGATGTGGGTACAATTACAAAGTTTAAAAGATATTTGGATAAGTACGTGAATAGGAAAGGCTTAGAGGGATATGGGCCAAGAGCAGGCAGATGGGACTAGTTTAGTTTGCGATTATGTTCAGCATGGACTGGTTGGACCGAAGGGTCCATGTCTGTTCTGTATGATCCTCCAACTTTATGACTCTAGATCCCTATTGTTTTCTCCTGTCGCATAAATTGTTGTGGTCATTTGAAATTTGGCGCTCTTGCTTTCCTCCTGATGAGTGCCAGACAAAGAACTTCAGCAAGATGTCTCTCTTCCAAGCCAAATTCAATCAATGGTGTTACCGAAACCTTGATTTAGTGTAGCTCATCTTTCTCCATTCTTTCAACCAAGTGCATGTGGATCCCTGTGTTAAAGATCATTAGTCATGTACCTTCCCATATCATCATCTGATTCTGAAGGAGTGAAGACCTAGAGATCAGGAGGAAAAATGGCCTGAAAGACAAGGAGATTTTACTTTGGCAAGGACACAGTAAAGACCAACGATGCGTTTTGTGCATATTAAGAAGCAGGTTACATTTAAAATCTCCAATAAAGTTGACTACTCATCTGAAACTTATAATGGATTTTGCATGAAACTCCAAACAAGTTAAATCCGATTTTACTTGGCCTTAATGCAAGATTTCGAACGGGCGTAGGAGGGTCCAAAAGGATGACCCACAGGTGGGTGTTGTTTCATTGTGCTTTTGAAGTATTTTTGAACAGGAACTAGTGCAGATGTTCTTTTATGTGGGAGTGAATGGAGCAAAACATTATTACCAGAAAATATCTTGTGTTGCCATCAGGAACTCATTAATCATTTCAGAGGGCGACGATGAAAGAAATGGATGAGAAATGCAAATGTGACTGGAAGGAATCTAACAGCAGGAAAGGTTTTTGGCCTGAATAAGCCCTCCCCTTTTTCTTTTGAAAGAGAGATATTTAAAAATCCCCACCCTCTTCTGGATTTTACTAGAAAATTAACCTAATTTGGCAGGGGGGGAAGGGGAGTCAGGAGGCAGCAGCAGTAGGGAGAGACAAGGTGGTCTGAGTGTAAGGAAGAGAAATAACAGTTGATCAGAGAATAGTGCAGAGTTAGTTGAAAATGAGATGGATGTGTGATTCTGGAATATGTGCGTGTGTTAATTTGAGGCGATAGAAGGTGATGCATTATAGATACAAATTCCTCACTCTTCTAACTCTAGCCTCTTGTACAAATACAACTTTGATAAGGGAGCTTCCGAAATGTCCACTTTCTTCCTCAACCAAGGATTCTCCAACACTGTAGTCGACAGGGCCCTTAACTGGGTCCAACCCATCTCCCAAACTTCCGCCCTCACCCCCCTGTCTTCCTTCCTGCAACAGCGATAAGGGTGCCCTTGCCCTTGTCTACCATTCCACCATCATCCACAATCAGAAGATCATCGGCCACCATTTCTGCCACCTCCAGCGAGATACCACTACCAGACACATATTCCCTTCCCCTCCCTTGTCCGTCTTCTGCAAGAACTGTTACCTCTGAGACACACTGGTCTACTCCTCCTTCACTCCCCCTCAACAGCTTCATCACACCTTCCTCTGCAACCAGTGAAGGTGCAACACCTGCCCATTTAGCTCCTCCTTTTTCAGTATGCAAGTGCCTAAATTTACCTTCCAGGTGAAGCAGCACTTTACCTGCACTTCACATAATCTAGTCAACCGCATTCGCTGCTGCCAATGTGGTCTCCTCTACATCAGGGGAAACAAAGCATAGACTTGGGGGAACCGCTTCACAGAATATCTACGTTCTGCCCACAAACAAGATCCTGAGCTTCCAGTTGCCTGCCACTTTAACACACCACCCTGTTCCCTGGCCAACATCCCTGTCCCAGGTTTGCTGCAGTGCTCCAGCAAAGTCCAGCGCAAGCTGGAAGAACAGCATCTCATTTTCTGCTTGGGAACCCTGCATCCCTCCGAACCCAATATCTAGTTTGATAACTTGAGGGCCTGAACTCTCCCATGTCCTCTCCCCTTACCACACACACCAGGTCTTGTTATCACATAGTTATCACATTGTCAGCCACTAACAGTCCCCATTAACAGCTATTCACCCTCCCAGCCACTCCTTTGTCTGTCCAAGTGTTATTCTCTCTCTTTGAGCTATATCCCCACATATCATTTACTCCTGACCCCCTCCCCCCATTCTATCTTCTGCGTATGAACTGACATTTTCCTAGCCATCATCAGTTCTGAGGAAGGGTCACGGATTGGAAACATTAACTCTGATTTCTCTTCACAGATGCTGCTAGACCTGCTGAGCTCTTTCAGCCCCACCTTGGTTGACTATCTTTATTTGCCTAGGCCCAAGGCTCTGGAATGCCCTTTCTATCCCTCTCTGTCTCTCCACCTCACTTTCTTCCTTTATATTACTTCTTCAAACCTACTGAATTGACCAAGCTTTTGTCTGATCTAATACCTATTCGCAGGATTGGAGTCATACTTAGATGGTTAATGCTCCTGTCAAGTCCCTTGGAAGGTTTTGGTATGTTAAAAGTGTTAAATAATTCAAAGTTGCTGTCATTGCTATGGAGATCTGGATTAAACAGAGGTAAGCATGGGAACTGAATATTCCTGGTTATAATGTGCACAGGAGACATTGGGGATAAAAGATATGAGAGAGAGAGAGATGGGGCATTGACCAAGTGTAACATTATAGCTGTGCAGGATGATATTCTCAAGTGTTCAAAGACTGAATCTACTTGGTCAGAAATAAGCAACATAAACTGAGCTGTTGTATTGTTGAATGTTTACGATAGATCCAAGAGTAGGAGATAGAGGAAGAAATCTGCTGGCCCATCTCCAAAAAAGGGAAGTATTAGAACTGTAAAGTCAGTTCAATGTTTCTGACCAAAATCAAAAAGAAATAGAGTAAAGATGGTGAAGAAATCCGAAAACATGTACAGGATAATATCCTTAATTGACATGTTTCTAATGTAATGAGGAAGGAATCAGTGATGTGTCTAGTTCTAAGGATTCAAAGTATGCTGGTGGAGTGTGTCACAGTTGGAGAGTATCTGGGCAACAGTGATCATAATATTATTAGATCCGAAATAGTTACAGACAAAATACAAAGGAAAGTTGAACTTGCAAATATCTGTTGGAAGAAAGCTGATTTCAATTATTTGAGAAGGGACCAGTACAGATGGATTGGAAGCAATGATTATTTCGTAAGTGAGAAATGGCAGCCCTTTAATGTGGAAGGATTGAATGAAAAACAAACATCTTTCCTTAGTTGGGAAAAGCGGAACATCCAAAACTTGAGCACTCTTGTGTGATAAAGGCACTAGAGATTAAAATAAATCAGGGGAAGGATTTTTATAGAAAATACCAGGAACGGAATGCCATAAATATGCATTCAGAACACTGCAAGTGTAGGATGTAATTGAGAAAGGATGTATGAAGAACAAACAGACAGGACAAGAAAAGATTACTGAATAACTTCAAAGGGAAACTCAAAATCTTTTCTAAACACATCAAGTATAAAAAGAACCATTAGAAAAGGATAGGAGAAGTACAGAAAATAAATCTTCTTAAGGAATCAGAGAAGACGGCTGAAAATTTTTGATGAGTACTTTGCATTTGTCTAGAATAGAGTGACGTCTGCGTTGTGTCACAGAGGAGGGGTATAGACATAAAGAATTGGAAATTGGTAGAAACGAAGTACTATATATGTTGGCATCAGCTCAAGTTAACAAGGGAGTCTGAAATAAAAACAGAAAGTGTTGAAAAAGTCAGCAGGTCTGGGAGAATTTGTGCTGAAAGAAACAGAGTTAAGATGTCCGATCCAATATGGCGGTGGAAAATGCGATGGCTTTTTAACTGTAGGTGGGAAGGAGGAAGTGGAACAGAAGGTTAGGTCAAAGAAAGTCAAAGAGTAAGGGATATTAGAGATCATGGGTATTGTAGGACAAAAGGCAAAGGGAATGGTGATGGTTGAAGAGGGCTTGGTGCAGAGGTAATGCTAATTGTAAATATTAATGGTAGCTTATAGGTCAGCTCTGCTGAAAGCAAATTCAGGAAAACCAGACATTGGGGGTGGTGGAGGGAGCAGGGCAGGTTAGCTGGGGCTGGTGGCGGTTTGGGGGTGTGGGGTGGAGGGTTGGGGGGGGGTGGTGGCATTGTGGGGGTGGTAGTGTAGAGGAACAGAGGGATCTTGGGGTCCATGTCCATAGATCCCTCAAAGTTGCCACCCTAGTTGATAGGTTTGTTGAGAAGGCGGATGGTGTGTTGGCTTTCATCAGCAGGGGAATCGAGTTTAAGAGCTGCAAGGTTATGCTGCAGCTCGATAGAGCCCTGGATAGGCCACACTTGGAATATTGCATTCAGTTCTGGTCGCCTCATTAGGGGAAGCATATGGAAGCTTTAGAGCAGATGCAGAGGAGATTTACCAGACAGGATGCTGCCTGGACTGGAGGGCATGTCTTATGAAGAAAGGTTGAGGGAGCTAAGGCTTTTCTCACTGGAGCGAAGAAGGATGAGAGGTGACTTGATAGATGTGTGCAAGATAATGAGAGGTATAGATAACGTAGATAGCCAGAAACTATTTCCCAGGAAATGGCTATCACGAGGGGGCATATTCTTATGATCATTGGAGGAAGGTTTGAGGAGAAATCAGAGGTAGGTTCTTTACACGGACAGTGGTGGGTGAATGGAGTGATAGGAGAGTCAGATACAGCAGGGACATTTAAGCGACTCTTGGATAGGCACATGGAAGATAGTAAAATGAAGGGTATGTAGGTTAGTCTGATCTTAGAGTAAAAGTTTGGCACAACATCGAGGGCTGAAGGGCCTGTACTGTGCTGTACTGTTCTATGTTCGACATTCTATAGCATCATCAGAACAAATTGAAAAGAGACAGACTAACTGGGAAATTGAAGTGGAAGCAGGGTATGAGGAAGTATAACTGTGGGAATTGGTAGGTTCGTCGTGAATATTTGGAGCAAGGTTCTCCTGCTTGAGTGGAAGTGAGAAGCCAAGGAAGAGAAGGCGAGAGTCAGATAATGGGCCAGTTGAAGGTGTGGGAAGGTGGGAAATTGGAAGCAAAATTGATGAATTGGTCAAGCTGCAGTTTAGACCAGGCAATGGCACTGATGCTGTCATTAATACATCAGAAAAAAGAGTTGTGGGAGGAGGGGGCCAAGTAGAACTGGAACAATGAATGTTCCACAAGCAACACAGAATGGCAGGCATAACAAGGGCTATGTGTGTACTACCCACAGCCACATCTTTTATTTGGAGCAACTGAAACACGATAAAGCAGAAATTGTTCAGTGAGTGAACAAGTTCAGGCTGGTGGGGGAAGCTGGCAGCTGGTACGGTCTGTTTTAGGCCTCTGTTCTCGAAAGATCGTAGAGTATCCTGTTGGAGAATGGAAGTGTAGACAGATCATCTCTGCAGGAGTTTGTCAAGGGAGTGTCCTAAGTCTGACCATATTCACTTGCTTCATCAATGATATTGCCCCATTACAAGATGAGGATGTTTGCTAATGAGACAGTTTAGATCTGAGAGAGTTAATTGATATTACATGATAAATTCTTTCCATCATGATATAAAGAACTGTTCCTGGGCAGCACTACAGCTCAGTTTCCCAATGTCCTACTGGGTCTCCCTGTTGTCACCAGTATATATATAATGCTTCAATGATTATACTTCACTTGTATAACTCATATTTAAACTTGTACTATGTATTTACCTTCAAGTTGATCTTGATATCCCACAAGAGAACATAATCTATCTCTGATGCAATGTGGCCAGCTATTAATTACTGTGTAATAAAACTATTTACTGTTTATAAGGAGAGAAGCTATCTGACAGGAAGGGGAGCCTAGCAGGGAAGATGGTGGAGCGGCAATCGCAAAGGTTTCTGGGAGTAATTCAGGAGACGCAGCAGAAATTCATCCCAACGAACAAGACACATCCCAAAGGGAGGAAGAGGCAACCATGACTGACAAGGGAAATGAGAAACAGCATAAAAGCAAAAGAGAAAGCATACAATATAGTGAAGATTAATGGGAAACCAGAGGATCGGCAAGTCTTTAAAACCAACAGAAGATAATCAAAACAGCGGTAAGTAGAGAGAAGATAAAATATGAGAGTAAGCTAAGCAAGTAACGTAAAAAGAAGATTGCAATAGTGAGATATCTAAAGAATAAGAGAGAGGCAAGAGTAGACATTGGACCACTGCAAAGTGAGGCTGGAGAAGTCGTAATGGGGAACAAAGAAATGGTGGAAGAACTGAACAGATACTTGCATCAGTTTTCACAGTGGAAGACACCAGCAGAGACCAAACTTCAGGAGAATCCCAGAAGAGACGATTATAATGGCATAACTAAGGAAAAGGTGCTGGGAAAGCTGAAAGGCGAGAAGGTGGATAAATCACCCAGAGCAGATGGATTAAACCCCAGGTTCTGAAGGAGATAGCTGAGGGGATTGTGGAGCTATTTGTGGTGATCTTTCAGGAATCAGGGAAGGTCCCAGAGGATTGGAAATGGCTAATGTAACACCCCTGTTTAAGAAAGGAGGAACAGGAAACTAAAGGCCAGTTAGCTTGACCTTGGTCATTGGTAAGATTTTAGAGTCCATCATTAAGCATGGGCTGCTGCACATGGAAGTGTCTGGTAAAGTTGGGCTGAGTCAGCATGGTTTTGTCAAGGGGTGGTTATATCTGACAAATATGTTAGAATTCTTTGAGGAAGTAATGAGCAATTTAGATGAAACAGGACCAGTGGACGTGATGTATTTGGATTTCCAGAGCACCTTTGACAAGGTGCTGCACAGGCGACTGCTAAATAAGATTTGAGCCCATGGTTTTAGGGTCTATGTAGTGGTATGGGTAAAGGGTTGACTGATTGGCAGAGTAAGGATGAAGGGGTCTTTTTGAGGATGGCAGCAGGTGACTAATGGAATTCTGCATGGATCAGCATTGGGACCACAACTATTCAAGTTATACGTTAATGATGAGGATGAAGGACTGAGGGCATTGTTGCTACATTTGCAGATGACACAAAGATATGTGAAGAGACAGGTAGTGCTGAGGCAGGCCACAGAAGGACATGGGCAAGTTAGGAAAATGGGTAAAGAAGTGGCAGATGGAATACAACTTGGAAAAGTATGAGGTCATGCACTTTGGTAGGAGGAATAGAGGCGTGGATTACTTTCTAAAAGGAGAAAGACTTCAGAACGGCTAGGGCAGGATGGTGACACACTGGTTAGCACTACTGCCTCACAACACCAAGGACCTGCGTTCAATCCAGCCTCAAGTGACTGTTTGTGTGCAATGTTTGCATATTCTCCCCGTGTCTGCGTGGGTTTCCACTGGGTGCTCTGGCTCCTCCCACAGTTCAAAGATTGCAGGTTAGGTGGATTGGCCATGCTAAATTGCCCATAGTGTGTAGGGATGTGTAGGCTCAGTGGATTAGCCATGGGAAACATGGGGTTACAAGGATAGGATAGGGTGGGGAGGGTAGATCTATGTAGGATGCTGTTTGAAAAGTCGGTGCACACTCAATGGGCCAAATGACTTCTATATGCACTGTAAGGGATTCTACGAAATAAACTTGAAGCACAAAGGGACTTGGGAATCCTAGTTCAGGATTCTCTTAAGGTTATGATGGGGAGGAGCCGGTGTTGGACTTGGATGGACAAAATTAAAAATTACACAGCACCAGGTTATAGTCCAACAGGTTTATTTGGAGGCACTAGCTTCTGAAGCATTGCTTCTTCATCAGGTTAAAGGTTAACCAGCCTCAGTTGGCATTGAGGAAGGCAAATGTAGTGTTAGCATCCATTCCAAAAGGGCTAAAATACAAGAACAGAGATATACTGCTTAGGTTCTGGTCAGACCATATTATGAGCAGTTTTGGGCCTCATAACTAAGGAAGGATGTGTTGGCATTGGAAGGGGTCCAGAGGAGATTTACAAGAATGATCCCAGGGGTTGGTGGTTCAGGACTCTGGGTCTGTATTCGATGGCGTTCAGAAGGATGAGAGGGGATCTCATTGAAGCTTTCAGAATGCTGAGAGGACCGGATAGAGTGGATGTAGAGAAGATGTTTCCACTTGAATAGGAAGGGTTTAGAGGTTTATGGGCCAAATGCTGGCAAATGGGATTAGATTAATTTAGGATATCTGGTCAGCATGGATGAGTTGGACCAAAGGGTCTGTTTCAGTGCTCTACATCTCTATGACTCTGTGACTGTGGTAGTAAAGGCTAGGGGCCAAGTACACAGCCTCAGAGTGAAGGGACGACCCTTTAGAACTGAGATGAGGAGGAATTTCTTCAGCCAGAGGGTGGGGAATCTGTGGGACTCATTGCTGCAATAGGCTGTGGAGGCCAAGTCATTGAGTGTGTTTAAGACAGAGATAGATATGTTCTTGATTAGTAAGGGGATCAAGGGTTTGTGGGGGGAGGGTAGGAGAATGGGGTGAGAAACATATCAGCCATGCTCAAATGGGTAACCAGACTTGATGGGCTGAATGGCCTCATTCTGTTTCTATATCTTATCACCGTTGGTTCTTAAGACATCATATGGGTATGCTTCCCTACATGGTATCAGTAATTTAAACCATCAGGAAGGAAAGGTGGCCTTCATTCAATAATATTTGATATTGATAGAGATTGCATAAAGTTCAGCACCATTCAGAGCTCGTTGGATACTGAAGTAACTTGTGTCCAAGTGCAGCAGGACCCAAACAATGTTCAGTCTTGAGCTGATAAATAGTCACTCCATGTGAGTGCCAACAAATGGTGATTGTGAGACCGGTATCGCTTCCAGCTGGCGAAATTATAGACCATGAAAAGTAAGTTTGAAAGCCATGGATGTATGTCCTGTAAAATAATTGTTAATCTTAGTTGAGCCTTCCAGTCGGGGGTTAAATCCAGAGATTAAGTAAAAGACAAGTGGCTCAGGATGAGGGCTTTAACATTGTCTAACTGCTATAATGGGACACGGTGAAGGGAAAAGCCATCACTTGCCATTACCTGATGCAAC
Source organism: Chiloscyllium punctatum (assembly GCF_047496795.1). Classification (NCBI taxonomy): domain Eukaryota; kingdom Metazoa; phylum Chordata; class Chondrichthyes; order Orectolobiformes; family Hemiscylliidae; genus Chiloscyllium; species Chiloscyllium punctatum. Next base: position 15,043,048 of record NC_092758.1, read on the forward strand.
CAAGAGATTGATCACCACATACAAATGGGATTGGACCTGACCTGATGAAATCCCTTTGATGAATGAAATGGGTAATCCAAACCTTTGTCCATCTTGTGGCCAGGTGTCATTGCCATCTTATTTCCAAACAGCTGGAGAGATGGTTAGACCATTGTGATCTGATCATCTGAAGGTAGTTTTGACCCTAGTCTTTTCTTATTTTAAAGGCGGACATGAAGTGGATATTCCAGGTGTATTGCAGCTGATCAAACCACACAGCTTTAAGCAAAACTGAATTTATTGAAACACAAACAAAAGAAAACAGAACTTAGAACAACTCAACTATTGAAAAACTTAGTCAAAAAGTGTGGAGCTGGAAAAACACAGCTGGTCAGGCAGCATCCGAGGAGCAGGACAGTCAACATTTCAAGCAGAAGCACTCTCCTGCTCCTCGGTTCTGCCTGACCGGCTGTGTTTCTCCAGCTCGACACTTTTTGACTCTGATCTCCAACATCTGCAGTCCTCACTTTCTCCTGTTGAAACTCTTAACTGACTCGATACAGCAACTTAACAAAGGAGCTGTTCCAATCCAGTAACATCCCATAAACACACCCCTTGACAAAACGTAAATTCAAACGCAGGCAGGAGAGAAGAAATCCCAAAGAGATCTCAGTGATAAAAGTTACTCAGGAATATCTGCTGAAGCTTGGAACCTTTCTGCATAGCAGCAGCTTCTGACTGTTACAACGAAACCAAACTAGAAAAAAACCTGAACTGGAAGAGCTGGTCACTTCTTTGCCATTATTAAACTAGAGTCTAGATTAGAGTGGTGCTGGAAAAGCACAGCAGGTCAGGCAGCATCCGAGGAGCAGGAAAATCGATGTTTCGGGCAAAAGCCCTTAATCAGAAATAGAGGTAGGGTGCCTGCAGGGTGGAGAAATAAATGAGAGTGGGGTGGGGGTGGGGAGAAAGTAGCATAGAGTAGACTCCCTGAGATTCTTGTAGAGAGAGGAGGAAAACTTCTTCAAGGCAGGCATCCTTGCAAGAGGATTTGCAGTCAGGTTCAAATCAACTAGGTAGAAACAAGGACTGCAGATGCTGGAAACCAGAGTCTAGATTAGAGTGGTGCTAGAAAAGCACAGCAGGTCAGGCAGCATCCAAGGAGCAGGAAGATCGATGCTTCAGGCGAAAGCACTTCATCAGGAATAGAGGCAGGGCGCCTGCAGGGTGGAAAGATAAATGAGAGGGGGGAACTAGACTCTATCCAGACTCCTCGGCACCTCTGCCTTTACAGCCCCTTCTAAAAAAAAATCCAAGGATAAAATAACCTTGTTAAAGTGACAACATCATCACAAGAGCTAGAGTCACAAAATATAACTCAGACTTTCATGTCAAGAACTGTCGATGCTTTCTCATTGAGTGGTAGGACGGGAAGCTAGATATTAATGAGGTGTGGTTTGCAGTTAATGAGCTTAATAAGAAGCAGTTCTCCTCATGATTATGCACCTCACCCCTTTGACAGAGAGAAGCTCACCTCAACATCCAATCTCTGTTTGAAAATTCAGCAAGTTGCTCCCAATATTGAGAAAGACTTTGCCTGATGTCTCATGTAATTCTCCAAGATTTCTCACCAAAGCCCACATTGTTCAGGTCTCTAGAAGATTGCACTAACCAGTTTTGTGCCTGAGCTAAACCCTGGGTCAGTGTGATTTTGTTTTTTGTAAAAATCATAGAGTTCAGAACCATCATGTTGGGGTAATGCAAACCACTTAGAGAATCTCCAACAAGAGAGAATGTAACCACTATCCCTAGACAGTCAATGGTGTTGCAATCATTTAATCCAACACGATCAACATCCTGGTGGTTACCATTAACCAGAAACTGAACTGGACTAGCCAGACAAATACAGTTGCTACAAAGAGCAGGTTAGAGGATACAGATACTGCAGCGAGTGATTCAGCTCCTAACTCCTTCAAATTGTCTACCATCTAAAAGACACATCTGGTCTCTTTGATGGAATATTCCCGACTTCCCTGGTGAGTACAGCGCTGACACCACTTGTAGTTTGACACCATTCAGGAGGTAGCAGCATGTTGAATTAGCACTCTAACACCTTCAAAATGTACTCCTTTTATCACTGATGTACAGTAGCAGCAGTGTATATCATCTACAGGATTCACTGCAATAATTCCCCAAGGATCCTTAGGCAGCACCTTCCAAACCTACGATTCTAGAAAAACAAGAGTTACAGACCGGGAAACACCACCACTTACAAGTTCTAATCCTTGCACACCATCATGACTCATCCACCGTTTCCTCACTGGGACTGGGGCAATATCATGAAACTTCCTCCTGGGCAACATTGTGGGTCTACCTACAGCACTAGGGCTGCACTTGTTCAAGGAGGCAGCTCACCTTCTCAAGGGCAATTAGGGATGGGCACTACATTCTGGTCTACCTCTGTAAGTGAATAAAAGTAACTGCATAAAAATACATTTTGCCACAGGAATGGCAATAAAGTTCAAAATCAGGAGGGTGTGTGGATTGGAAACCATCTTTTATTAAATGGTCCTCCTAAGTGTCTGGTGCCCTTATCCTTCTGGGTGGTAGGAGTCATGGGTGTAAAAAGGTGCTGTCAAAGGAGCCTTGATGTGTTGCTGCAGTCCATTTTGTAGTTAGCACCCATTACAGCCACTGTGCATCAGTGCTGGAGGAAGTGCATGTGTGAAACTGGTGGTGACCACCCCCATGGAGTCTTCAGCAATGAAATGGTTAACAAGCTTATTGCTTCCTTTTTAACTGTAATTCGATTTTAACAATAACAATAGCAAGGGAGATGATATTTAGAGCAGAGATACCAATCGGGACCTTGTTATCACAATAGCTACAGAGGTTTCAATAAGGCAGTGTGATGTGAAGCAATTCTTTTGACACATCTTGCTGGTAATGGTAAATTCTAAGTCTACATTAGTTGCATACGCACCTGCAGATCTCAGACATGTCCCCAATGTAATGCTTCCAAACTTAAGCAGTTCCTTCAATTCCTGGATTAGTTGAAAGGAAGCATAGATGAAGTTGTGTCAATTGTTTAGCTGGTTTAATTGTAGGAGAGGTTGCCATTGTGGTAGTGTCCCTACCTCTGAGCTGTGAGGCCCAGGTTCAAGTCCTACTTGCTCCAGGAAGTGTGTACCATAGTAACATTGTGCTGAACAGATTGATTCACAAATATATATCGTGAGAGAGGGTGGAGTAAAAACAAAACCTTCACTTTCTAGAGTTTATTCCAAAAGTGTTTTTGATACACACAGGATACCATCTGCTTTCATACCTCTGTCTGTATCTGTAAAGGCTCCCGAGGTATAATCACAAAAGCATTAACCCCACTGCAGGCTTTCTCAGTCTCTCCGCAAGCTGTGCCAGGAAAGTGGTGCTGAACTACAGGAAGTCCCAGTTTTCCTGACATGATTGCTGATTGCTGCAAATTGACATTTCAATAAGAAAAGGCAATCTAAATTTGTGCAGCAACTTTGGTTAGAGCTTCAGAGGCGTCCATGGTGGTTATAGTCTTACTGTAGGGCACACATTGCTGGCAAATTCAATTCCCAACTCATAACCCTTGCTCCAACCTCATCTCCAAAGCCAAAATCCCAACTCATAAACTCAAAATCCTCAATCCCAAATTACTCAGCTTCAAACTTCCAATGAAACTGCCATCCTTTCTAGCCTACACATGACTGCAATGTAGGTGATGCTGAACTGCCCTCTGTAGTTGGATGGCACAGTGGTTAGCACTGCTGCCTCACAGCGCCAGAGACCCGGGTTCAATTCCCGCCTCAGGCAACCGTCTGTATGGAGTTTACATATTCTCCCTGTGTCTGTGTGGGTTTCCTCCGGGTGCTCCAGTCTCCTCCCACAGTCCAAAAATGTGCAGGTTAGGTGAATTGGCCATGCTAAATTACCTGTAGTGTTAGGTGAGGGGGTAAATGTAGGGGAATGGGTATGGGTGGGTTGCTCATCGGAGGGTTGGTGTGGACTTGTTGGGCTGAAGGGCCTGCTTCCACACTGTAAATCATCTAATATAATCAAACCACTCAATGCAAGGGCAACTCAGGACAACAGATGCTTACACGAGTGAATGAAAGAGGCTCCAAATTCCCAAACTAGGAGAAAGTAAGGACTGCAGATGCTGGTCGTCAGAGTCGAAGAATGTGGCGCTGGAAAAGCACAGCAGGTCAGGCAGTTCCCGAGAAACAGGAGAATTTATGTTTTGGGCATAAGCTTGATGAAGAGTTTATGCCTGAAACGTCGATTCTCTTAATCTTTGGATGCTGCCTGACTGGCTGTGCTTTTCCAGCATCACATTCTTTGATTCTGAATTCCCAAACACCCCATTTTAGGTCTGAAGCTGTTCTCCTGCCCTAGTCCATGTGTCATTGTCACATTAGATAGTGCTAAATGGACTCCTCAGCATTAACCTTTACACATGTTCATAATTTTCTTCCGTACCCTGAGGGTGATAGTACATGGGCTGACGATGGATCATAAAGTGGAAACTAATGGAATTCAGGAATACCAGATGTCAGAGGAGCTTAAACTTGGTCTACCTGCTATAAAACTGAATGAGTGACCACCAGAAATCTGCAACCCATTGCCATGGAGAGAGTCTGCACTTGGAAACCATTATGATGCAAGTCAGGCCTAGGGCACCACCAACTCCAGGATGGCAGCTGGAGAATGAATGAATGAATGAATGGATGAATGAATGAATGAATGAATGAATGAATGGATGGATGAATGAATGAATGAATGGATGAATGAATGAATGAATGGATGAATGAATGGATGAATGAATGAATGAATGAATGGATGAATGAATGGATGAATGAATGAATGAATGGATGAATGAATGAATGAATGAATGAATGGATGAATGAATGAATGAATGAATGAATGAATGAATGGATGAATGAATGAATGGATGGATGAATGAATGAATGAATGAATGAATGAATGAATGGATGAATGAATGAATGAATGAATGAATGAATGGATGACTTATGTATTGTTACAGGTATCTTGAAGTTACAGTGGGAAAGTGTTTTGTCGCCACGATCTGGCGCCATTTTGAGTTACAAAAAGAAATTACTTAAATAAGAGTTCGTCTTCTGGGAGGTAAGCTCATTGGCATTTGTGGGTCAACAATGTTGCCTGGGACCAGGTTTCTGTGGATCAGGGCAACAGGCCACCATGTTTGTTTTGTTAGACAGGTCAGCAAAGGATAAGCACAGGCCCCTGATAGTGTTTGACTAGGGCAGAATGGCCAGAGTGAGGGACAAACCTCTTCTGGATAGTGATACCAAAATGAAATGACTGGACATAAAACTGGACAAATGGCTCCCCTCTGGGTTGCATCACCTCTTAAGGACAGTTAGGGATGGACTGTGAATGTTGGTCTTGTCTTGGCATGAATACTTCAAGAATGAATAAAACAAAAAAATCTCAAATACTAATCCAAACTCCCAAAGTGAAGCTCTCAATGCTGAATCTGACAAAGTAACTTCTCTACATCCAAACTCTGGTTCATACTGTAAGGCCAATGGTGCTCCTGCTACCTCCTATTATAGACATTGAAAGGTGCAGTTCCTCATGTGGGGGTAATCTGGAATGAGTGGTTATAGTTTTAGGAGAAGGAGTAGCAGATTTAAAACAACAAGGAGGAGAAATAACTTTTCTCAAAGGGTCATGAATCTGTGGAATTCACTATCCCAGAGTGCGGTGGATGCTGGAACATTGAGGAAATTTATGAAGGAGATGGACAGATTTTTAATTGATAATGGGTTGAAGGGTTATGGCGATCAGGCAGGAAAGTGGAGTTGAGGCCAAGGTAAGATCAGCCATGATCTTAATAAATGGTGGAGCAAGCTCAAGAAGCTGAATAACTGACTCCTGTTCTTAGTTCTCATGTTCTCATGCTCATTCTTATTGATTTATTTCCCAGATCAGGTACAGCATGAGGCTAGCTGCGGAATTAGGATTACGTTACACTGTCCCCATCAAACCTTCCCCAGGGCACGTACAGCATGGGTTTCGATATAGAGTAAAGCTTCTCTACACTGTTCCTATCAAACACTTCCAGGACAGGTACAGCACAGGGTTAGATAAAGTGTAAAGTTTCCTCTACACTGTCCCTATCAGACACTACCAGGACAGGTACAACACGGAATTAGATACAAACTAAAGCTTCCTCTACACTGCTCCTGTCAACAGCTTTCAGGGCTCGAATTGGCAGAAGTATTTCCTACATCACAATGAAAAATAAATGTCAAAAGTATTTGATTGTTTGTGATGTACTTTAGGATATCTGGAGGTGGAATTTGGCATTAAGGAAATACTTTTTTTCCCACTTTAAACAGTATTCTTGTGTAAAATGGTGGCACTTTGTTGTATGTTGCTTGTGAGATATCTATATTTAGCAACGAACAGTTGGCTAAATGCAAAAGGTGTTATCGGATTTGGCTTCAAAAGATCCATTGAATTAAAAATTGGGAAGTCTGCCCAATATTTGGGAACAACCCACTAACTAGGAAAATTCTGCTCTTCTTTTTGCATTGCATACTGGGTGATATTTTGCATTGTACGCTAAGATTTAACTCTGAGCCAGTAGAACTGTGTCACTGATGTACAGAGTCCATAATATGTCAGGAATGCATTTGACATGTTCCCTATCATCAAGGGGTTTAAAGACTACAACAACTACCCTTACTCCCTTCATTATGCTTCCTCCCCACTTACCCTGCCCTGTTTGCTGATAATTCGGTTGTCAAGTCCCACAGCTGTGAAGTGCGGTGAAGTTGCAGATTGGAATTTTAGTTGAGGGTGCAAAAGCTTCTCTGGGGAAACTGGGAAATTATGCTTCTGAATAAAAAAGGGAACATAAGTAGATGGGGGACAAAAATAAGAGACTAACATAACTGATGTAGGGTAGTTGTGATTTTGGAATGTATAACTGGATTGAGTACAAAGAATTCCATAACGTTTGTAGTACACGGTGGCTCAGTGGTTAGCGCTGCTGCCTTACAGTACCAGGGCCCAGGTTCGAATCCAGCCTTGGGTGACTGTCTTGTGTAGAGTTTGCACATTCTCCCCATGGCTGTGTGGGTTTCCTCCCACAGTCCCTAGATCAGGCCAGATGAATTGGCCATACTAAATTGCCCATAGTGTTAGGTGCGTTAGTCAGAGGGAAACGGATCTTGGTGTGGACTTGTTGGGCCGAAGGGCCTGTTTCCACCCTGTAGGGAATCTAATCTAAAAAAAATACAAGGTGTGCAGCCCAATGTGCCCTTGTTTATTATCCACATAACTCTGTGCTCAGCTGACTTCTTCTTCTCCCCTCCTGTGTTTATGTGGAATACATCACTTTAACCTGATAAATAATCATAAAACAATGATAAAGATAATTGGAAAAACATGAGGAGATTTTGTTTTACACACCAGTGTGTTCTGGATGCAATGCGGTAGTGGAGGCAGATGTAATCGTAAATTTCAAATGGAAATCAGATAAGTACAAAGGGAAAGATTGTGGGGGTGTCAAGCAAGAACAAAAGGGTATGGGGGACTGTATGTGTGGCATTAATTAGATAGATATTTCCAAGTGCTGGCACAGGCATAGTTGTCTGAAGGACCTCAAGTGCTGCAAAAGTCTACGATTCTATAATTCAGATGCCTTGTCAATGCCAACTGTTAGATCAATTGACAACAGAGAATAGCTTTTAAATTGGAATCATTAATATTGTGGCTCTAGTTGTATTCAGTAGGCAGGCATTCAGCAATCTCAGGTTGCTAGGGAAACCGAAAGCAGTGGTGACAAAGTGCGGATGAAGGGGAATTTTATGTCTGTGTAATTCTTTAATCTTTCCCCAGATGTACTCCTGCTGTACGCACATTTGCAATATTCTTCCAAACTTCTGTCGGCTCTGGAGTGGTTTTGACAGATAACAAATGTAACTTCACTATTTGGAAAGGGAGGGAGAGGGAAAAAAAAATATTGAGAACCACAAACCAGTTAAGCTAGCACTAATAATTGGGAAAACACTAGAGTCTATTAAAAATGTGATCTCAGAACCTTTGGAAAATATTAACAGGTTGGAACAAAGCCAACATTAGTTTATTAAAGGCAAATCATAAGTAACAAATTTAGTTCAGGAGTCTTTGGCAAGGAGGTTGAGTGAAGTGATTACGCCACAGTTGAAGAGGGTGAAGACATGACTGCCAAACTGGTTCAGTGTGCTACGTGCTTGATGTGGGAGGTCAACGACTCTGGTGTGTCTGGCTCGTATAAGTGTGGAAAGTGTGTGCACGTTCAGCTACTGACAGAGAATATTGCAGCATTGATGAAAGGACTTGAGGACCACAGGCTCATCCGAGAGAACGAGATCTTTCTGGACAAGACCTTCAGCGAGGTTATTACACCAATCGTACCAGAAGAGAGCAGACGATGAGGAAGGCAGAGAGGAGACAGGTGCAAGAGACCCCAGGGGAAGTACCTGTCAGGAACAAGTTGAATCTTTTGGAAACAGTCGAGACAGATGACACTGCCAGTCCACGAGGCGGCCAGGTCTGTCAATCAAAAGTTGGCGTGGAGACAGAGTGGAAGAGTCGGACATCGCACAGAGCCGTGGTAATAGGGGACTCCATAGTGAGAGGAACTGACCGGGGTTTTTGTAGCAGCAGGCGAGACTTAAGGATGGTGTGTTGCCTTCCTGGTGCCAGGGTTAAAGACATCACAGACAGAGTGCAGGAAATCCTCAAGGACGAAGGTGAAGAGCCAGAGGTGGTGGTACATGTCGGCACAAATGATGTCGGAAAGAAGAGGAGGAACATACTACAGCGGGACTTCGGAGAACTAGGAAGAAGGCTGAAAAGCAGGACGTCTAGGGTGGTTATCTCCGGTTTGCTTCCAGTTCCTCGGGATGGTGAGGCCAGAAATAGGGAGATAATGGACAGGGAGATAATGTGGCTGAGGAACTGGTGCAGGAAGCAAGGATTTAAATTCTTGGATCACTGGGGTATGTTTTGTGGTAAGCATAAATTATACAAGAGAGACGGTTTGCGCCTTAATAGGTTAGGGACCAGCATTCTGGCAGGCAGGCTTGCTACTGCAACACAGCTACGTTTAAACTAAGTAGTGGGGGGGAGGGGACAAACTGGATGTTTAAGAAGGAAATTGGAGGGAAAGTTAGAACAAGGGAAGTCAAGAAAGACAACTGTATCAATGAGGCAGAAAACTCAAAGGGATCATGCTGTAAGGTTGAGTGAAATAGGAGTTGATGGGAAGGGTGAGGGCAGTAACAAATAAAAATACTATACATGAATGCACGAAGCATTAGATATAAGATGGATAAGCTTGAGGCTCTTTTGGAAATTGGCAGATAAGGTATTGTGGGGATAACTGAGACGTGGCTTCAATTGTCAGAGCCTGGGAAATGAATATTCAAGGCTACACGTGCTATCGTAAGGACAGACTGACGGGCAGAGGGGGTGGGGTGGCCATGTTGGTAAGGGATGATATTCAGTCCCTTGCGTGGGGGGACCTAGAATCAGGGGATGTAGAGTCAGTGTGGATAGAGCTGAGAAATACTAAGGGTAAAAAGACCCTCTTGGGAGTTATCTACAGGCCCCCAAACAGTAGTATGGATGTCGGATATAAGTTGAATCAGGAGCTGAAATTGGCCTGTCGCAAAGATGTTACTACAGTTGTTATGGGGGATTTCAACATGCAGGTAGACTGGGAGAATCAGGATGGTATTGGACCTCAAGAAAGAGACTTTGTGGAGTGCCTCAGAGATGGATTCTTAGAACAGCTGGTGCTGGAGCCAACCAGGGAGAAGGCAATTCTGGATCTGGTATTGTGCAATGAACCAGAATTGGTCAGGGACCTCAAAGTGAAGGAGCCACTGGGAAGTAGTGACCATAATACAATAAGCTTCAATCTGCAATTTGAGAGGGAGAAGGTACAATCGGAAGTGACAATATTTCTGTTGAATAAAGAGAACTATGGAGCCATGAGGGAGGAGCTGGTCAAAGTTCAATGGTGCAATACCTTAGCAGGGATGACAGTGGAGGAACAATGGTGGATATTTCTGTGTATAATGCAGAAGTTGCAGGATCAGTTCATTCCAATAAGGAAGAAAGATCCTAGGAGGAGGTATGGGTGGCCGTGGCTGACCAGGGAAGTTAAGCAACATATAAAGTTAAAAGAGATAAAGTATAACATAGCAAAGATAAGTGGGAAAACGGAGGACTGGGAAGCTTTTAAAGAACAACAGAGGATTACTAAGAAGGAAATACACAGAGAAAAAATGAGGTATGAAGGTAAACTGGCCAATAATATAAAGGAGGATAATAAAACTTCTTTTAGGTATGTGCAAAGCAAAAAAAATGGTTAAGACTAAAATTGGGCCCTTGAAGACAGAAATAGGGGAATATATTCCGGGGAACAAAGAAATGGCAGAAGAATTGAATTGGTACTTCAGATCTGTGTTCACTGGGTAAGACATAAACAATCTCCCTGAGGTAACAGTGGCTGAAGGACCTGAATTTAAGGGAATTTATATTTGCCAGGAATTGGTGTTGGAGAGACCGTTAGGTCTGAAGGTTGATAAGTCCCCGGGGCCTGATGGTCTACATCCCAGGGTACTGAAGGAGGTGGCTCGAGAAATCGTGGATGTGTTGGTGATTATTTTCCAGAGTTTGATAGATTCGGGATCAGTTCCTGCGGATTGGAGGGTGGCTAATGTTGTACCACTTTTTAAGAAAGGTGGGAGAGAGAAAGCAGGAAATAATAGACTAGCTAGTCTGACCTCAGTGGTGGGAAAGATTAGATTAGATTACTTACAGTGTGGAAACAGGCCCTTCGGTCCAACAAGTCCACACCGACCTGCCGAGGCACAACCCACCCAGACCCATTCCCCTACACTTACCCCTTCACCTAACACTATGGGCAATTTAGCATGGCCAATTCACCTAACCTGCACATTTTTGGATTGTGGGAGGAAACCGGAGCACCCGGAGGAAACCCACGCAGACACGGGGAGAATGTGCAAACCCCACACAGTCAGTCGCCTGAGGTGGGAATTGAACCCAGGTCTCTGGCACTGTGAGGCAGCAGTGCTAACCACTGTGCCACCGTGCCACCCTGAAAGATGCTAGAGTCTATTATAAAGGATGAAATTACGACACATCTGGATAGTAGTAACAGGATAGGTCAGAGTCATCATGGATTTATGAAGGGGAAATCATGCTTGACTAATCTTCTGGAATTTTTTGAGGATGTAATTTAGAAGATTGACGAGGGAGATCCAGTAGATGTAATGTACCTGGTCTTTCAGAAAACTTTTGATAAAGTCCCACATAGGAGGTTAGTGAGCAAAATTAGGGCGCATGGTATTGGGGGCAAAGTACTAACTTGGATTGAAAGTTGGTTGGCTGATAGGAAACAAAGAGTAGTGATAAACAGCTCCATTTCGGAATGGCAGGCAGTGACCAGTGGGGTACCGCAGGGATCAGTACTGGGACCACAGCTTTTTACAATATATGTTAATGATATAGAAGATGGTATTAGCAATAACATTAGCAAATTTGCTGATGATACTAAGCTGGGTGGCAGGGTGAAATGTGATGAGGATGTTAGGAGATTACAGGGTGACCTGGACAAGTTAGGTGAGTGGGCAGATGCGTGGCAGATGCAGTTTAATGTGGATAAATGTCTGGTTATCCACTTTGGTGGCAAGAACAGGAAGGCAGATTACTACCTAAATGGAATCAATTTAGGTAAAGGGGCAGTACAGAGAGATCTGGGTGTTCTTGTGCACCAGTCAATGAAGGCAAGCATGCAAGTACAGCAGGTAGTGAAGAAGGCTAATAGCATGCTGGCCTTCATAACAAGAGGGATTAAGTATAGAAGCAAAGAGGTTCTTCTGCAGCTGTACAGGGCCCTGGTGAGACCACACCTGGAGTACTGTGTGCAGTTCTGGTCTCCAAATATGAGGAAAGACACTCTGGCTATTGAGGGAGTGCAGCGTAGGTTCACGAGGTCAATTCCTGGAATGGCTGGATTACCTTACACTGAAAGACTGGAGCGACTGGGCTTGTATACCCTTGAGTTTAGAAGACTGAGAGGGGATCTGATTGAGACATATAAGATTATTAAAGGATTGGACACTCTGGAGGCAGGAAATATATTTCCGCTGATGGGTGAGTGCTGAACCAGAGGGCACAGCTTAAAAATACGGGGTAGACCATTTAGGACAGAGATGAGGAGAAACTTCTTCACCCAGAGAGTGGTGGCTGTGTGGAATGCTCTGCCCCAGAGGGCAGTGGATTCATTTAAGAAAGAGTTGGATAGAGCTCTCAAGGATAGTGGAATCAAGGGTTATGGAGATAAGGCAGAAACAGGATACTGATTAAGGATGATCAGCCATGATCATGGTGCAGGCTCGAAGGGCAGAATGGCCTACTCCTGCACCTATCATCTATTGTCTATTGTCAAATCTACTGGAGTTTTTGGAGGATGAAGCTAGTAGAGTAGACAAGGAAAAACCCAATGGATGTAGTGTATTTGGATTTTTCTGAATGCTTTTGATAAAGTCCCTCATTTGAAGTTAGTGGGCACTGCTAAAGCACATGGGATGGGGTAATAATTGGTGTGGATTGAGAATTTGTTGGAACAAACAATTTGGAAGACAAACTGAATATTCACCTTCATTGTAAGAAGGTTTTAGCACAGAGGTAGTGATGTCTTACTACAGTTATACAGGGGCTTGGTGAGACCATAGCTGGAGTATTGTGTGCATATTTGGTCTCCCTATCTCAGAACGAATATACTTGCCATCATGGGAGTGCAGCAGAGGTTCACTAGACTGATACTGGGGATGGTAGGACTTCCCTACCGAGGAGAGATTGGTTTGACTGGGTCTGTATTCACCAGAGTTTAGAAAGATGAAAGGGAATTAGATTGAAAAGTATAAAATTCTAACAGAATTGGACAGACCAGATGCAGGGACAATGTTTTCCCTGCTGACGGTATCGGGAAACAGGGGACACAGTTTCAGGATGTGGAGTAGTCCATTTAGGACTGAAATAAGAAAAGATTTCTTCATTATAAAGAGTGGGGTCCTGTGGGTTCCTCTACCACAGAAAGCTGTAGAGATGAAGTCACTCCATATGTTCAAGAAAGAAACTTTTTTTTTAGATTGTAAAGGTATCATTGGGCATGGGGAGAAAGTGGGAGTATGATATCGAGACAAGGGATCATATTGAATATTGGATCAGGCTTGATGGGCCGAATAGCCTGCTCTGGATCTTGGTTTCTGTGTTTCAAACATTTGGCTGGCAGATATGAGATTGGAAGGAGGATCTCAGAAATTGAAGTGTGCTGTCCAACCATTCCTGTTAACAGATAATAAAGAGAAGCTGACATTGTCCAATCTGCAGCTAGTCAAACAACTATTTACTACAATCTGGCAAAGAGGTGATTACAATTGTTACGAATTCACAGAGAAGCACAATTTTCTTTGCTTCACAATGAAATGGTGCTGTCTGGGAGCTCAATCTATCAGCCACAATCGTTCTGAGTTAATCCTCGCTGGATATAGCATGCAGTCAGTGACTCATCAAATGGGAAGCGTCCCAATCCATCTTTCTCTTATCTCCTCAGCACATCTTTCAGTCTATTACAGAGACAACCAAGTACTAAAACTCATTTCAAATACATCAAATGATAGAGCGTGAGGTACTTTGCAAAACTTGACATGTCTATCTACCTTTGCACAGATAGAATTGTTTACTTTCTTTCTCCATTGTTACTAGTTTCAGAAAAAAACACATCATCCTCTTCAGCATGGATGTGATAAAGGCAATAAATTCCACCGTCACAATTTAACTTTGTTGGCAATTGGTTTATTAGAAGTTGATTTATAATCATTCAAAGGTCTCCAGATTCGGGAATTGGTCATTTCCTTTTGGAAATTGCCTAAGACAAATTGAGGTTAAAGAAATGCAAGAGAAAGAAAGCAAGGAATTATGGTCCAATTAGCCTAACAAGTGTTGTCAGCAAATAGTCAATGTCAGCATTAAGGACGGAGCAACTAAATACTTGAAAACTTTTCAATTAATCAATGAGAAGCCAGAATTACAAACCAAAAGTGTGGAGAAACTCAGCAGTTCTGGCAGCACCTGTGAAGAGAGAAACAGAGCTAAAATTTTGATTTCAACATTACTCTTCTTCAGAATGAGAGAGAGCCAGTATTGGTGGGTGGATGTCACATTGATTTCTGGAAGTACTTGATCAAGGTTCTCATGAGACACTGTTAGCTGAAGTTAAAGCTCAAGGAATTGAAGGAAGGTTATTGACCTGGTCAAGAATAATGTTGAGTGACAGGAGACAAAGAGTAGGGATGGTGGGAAGTAGAAAGATTGACAAATGATTTTCCACGACAATTCGTTTTGAGACCTTGACTAATCAGTAACAACTTAGATGATGAGAAATAAGGTCACATTTCCAAATTTCTTCATGCCAAAAATATAGGCAGCATTTTGTAACTGTAGATGGGAACATTAAGCCGCCAAGCGATACTGATAAATTAAGTAAATGAGCCAAAGTGGTTAATGGATTTCATTCCATGCAAACAAAAGATTATCCACTTTGTACCTAAAATGAGTAGAACAGGATGAATCCTAAGTGATGAAAAGGTAGAAACAGTGCAAAGAGACTTAAATGTCCAACGACATATATCATTAAAAATATCATGAATAGATACCAAAAATTACCAAAAAGCCCAATGGAATGCTGACTTTGATATGTAACGGAGGAGAATACAATCTATATTTCATGTTTCAGCTATAGAAAGGCCTAGTTAAACCACATCTCGAATACTGTGTATAGTTCTGGGTGTCACATCCTAAAAAGGATGGCCTTGGGACAGAGCTGTATTCATTGGAGATGATTGGATTAGTTGGAGCTCTGCTACAGAGAAAGGAGTGAGCTGCTTTTATGAGTCCCAGATAAATCATTAGGTTCTTTTCTATTCTTAAATTTTAACATAGTATTGAAACGTTAAATATAATGTGGAAAAATCAGATTCACACTAATAGACTAAATTAGGGGGCGGAGAATGATTTAGAGATAGTTTCTTTGAGAAGTGTGTTTTAGAACTGACCAAAGAGCAAGTTATACGTATTAGATTTGCAATTGTGCCATGTAACAGGATTAATTAACGTCATTGGTGGAAAAGGGAGCAGCAACCTCAGCATGACTGGAGTTTACATCTTTTGAAATGGAGAGGTTTGGGGCTAAGATCAAGAGTTTAAACCTAAATAATGGCAAGTCTGTGGGCATGACAGCTTCCCTTCCAACTCCCTTCTCTGCAAACCCCTCTCCCTCGCTTCCATTCCTCTGATTGACCCCCTAATGTAAAAGTTCACCAGTAATTTTGGGCAAGTAACCTGGAATTTTCCATTTTTTTTAGATTAGATTAGATTACTTACAGTGTGGAAAAAGGCCCTTCGGCCCAACAAGTCCACACTGACCCACCAAAGCACAACCCACCCAGGCCCATTCCCCTACATTCACCCCTTCACCTAACATTACGGGCAATTTAGCATGGCCAATTCACCTAACCTGCACGTTTTTGGACTGTGGGAGGAAACCGGAGAACCCGGAGGAAACCCACGCAGACATTGGGAGAATGTGCAAACTCCACACAGTCAGTCACCTGAAGCAGGAATTGAACCAGGGTGTTTGGTGCTGTGAGGCAGCAGTGCTGACCACTGTGCCACCGTGCCACCCATATTGTGTAAAAGGAGACCCTAGTTCTTCACAGATAACAGATCAATGTTTATGAATCAGTGAGCCAGTCGTCACATCCCGCTCCAACTTTAAGATCTGCTGGTTGTTTTGCTCCACCCCCGGTCTTCCAGTCCACTGGCTGTTGTGCTCTGCCCCGGGTTTTCAGAAATACCATAATCCATTTTTTTCTTCTTCATTTAAAGATCATTTGGGCTTCTGCTAATGATACATTTTGAATTTTAACGGGCATGATTTTCAGCCCCTCAAAAATATATCCAGGTAATGGTTGACCCCATAGACTTAAGCTTAAAAAGTTGTCAAAAAAATTCGACTGTTACTTGAGTATGTACTGCACAAAAGTGAATGGGAGATTAGACGATTAATCTGAACGTAAAGAATACTAGGGAATGACTGAAACGTTAATCAGGAGGACGGTATTAGAGGATGAGAAGAAGCTGGAGGTACTTAACAAGGAAAAAGAGTGAGAATTGGGAGTTAATAATAGATTACAAGGAAATGGTGGATGACATGAACATACAGTGTGCTTCACTGTAAAGGATACAGAGAATGATTCCAGTAATAGCTATAAATAAGAGCTGTAAGAGAGAGAAGAACTTAACGAAATAACAATTATCGAGGGAAGTGATACAAACTGATGGGCCAAAAGGCTGGCAAGGCTTTGGGTTCAGATGGATTGCATCCTAAGATCTTAAAATAGTAGCTAGTAGATATATTGGAGTTAATTTTATAAAATTCCCTAGATTCATAAAATTAATAGGAACAATGTTCAAGAGAGGCTCATTTGGAGCCAATATCACCCCTCTACTCAATAAGGGATGGAGGCATACAACAGGAAACTATTGGCCAGTTAGCTTGACATCTGCTGTAGGAGGGTTAGGCCTGCTGTGCTTTCCCAGCACCACCCTCTCGACCCTGACCTCCACCATCTGCAGTCCTCACTTTCTCCTAGTGGGAAGGGTTAGGCAGAGAAATCAAAGGTTATCAGGCTAGATGGGAATATGGAATTGAAAAATAAGCGGATTCAATGACAGAGCAGGTTAGAAGGACTAAATAGCCCAGTTATGTTTCTATTTTGTATGTTCGTATTTCATATGTAGCCTAGATTTAACAGAGAGATAGCAGGATTCATGGTGTTAAATTACTAGGATAGTCTAAGGATGTATCCCACAGAATAGGCAGCGATTTCATTGAAACATAAAATCCCTAAGTGGTTTGAGATTGGAAATGCTAAAAAAATGTTTCCACTGCTTGAGAACGCGGAACATGTTGTCAAAGTGTTAGAATAAGGGTCAGCTAGGAAGGACTGAGATGAAAAGCAATTTCTTCATTTAAGGGGTTTTGAATCTGAACAATTCTTCACCTGAGAGAATTACAGATGTTCAATTGTTCAGCATATTCAAAATAAGGATTATTATGTTTTGTTAATTTTTTGGAAATTACAGGTTTTGGGGATAGCTAAGGTAGAAGATCAGCCATGGTGCTGTTGAATGATGAAGCCAAAAGCAGCCAAGTTGTGCTCCTATTTCTGACGTAGTCAGGTTTCAGTTGTGGATTAGTTGATAAAATGCTAATTTAGAAGATTGTAGAATCAAGTCCCAGGCAATTATTTCAATTTATAAATCAAAGTTGATACTCCAGTACAGCACTGTTGGAGATAATGTCTATCCGATGAGATAACAAACTTACAGTCTGATTTCTGCCGCGGCGGTTGATGAAAGAATCGTGGGAAAATTGTGAAGAGTTAGAAGTACAACATTTCAAAGGCATCAGGATGGTGATATGAATAGGAAGGGTTTACAGGGGTATGGACCAAATGCTGGCAAATGGGACCAGATCAGTTTCGGATATCTGATTGGCAAGGATGAGTTGAACCAAAGGGTCTGTTTCCATACTATCCCACTCAGTGATGATAACTCTAAAAGCAATGGAGCTTTCCCTGGTATCTCGGTCAATACTTATACCTTAAACAACACAAAGGCAGACTTTCTGGTTATTATCATATTGCTAATTTTGGCTGGTTGCTGTTCCCGCTGTGATTCCGATATTATAACAGTGACTACTCACCAAAAATAATTCATGAGCTATAAAATGCCTTGGGGGTTGGGAGAGGGAGTGTCAGTGAATGTGGAAGGTGCTCTCTAAATGAAAGTACTTTTTTGTTTTCCATTTATCAAGGGACATAAGACAAAACATCGAGTTACACCCCAAATCAGTCATGATCTCACTGAATGGTGAAATAGAATAAAGGAACATAAGAACTGAACAGCTAGGAGCAGGAGAAGACCATTCAGCCCCTCGAACCTGCTCCACCATTTAATATGATGATGGCTGATCTCCTCTCAGCCCCAACTCCACTTCTCTGCCCACCCTCCACAACCCTTTAACCCATGACCAATTAAAAATCTCTCCCAGTTATTCAATGCCCCACCATCCACTGGACTCCAGGGTTGTGAATTTTACACATTCTAGACCCTTTGAAAGATACAATTTCTCCTCAATCTATGTTTTAAATCTGCTACCCCTTATCCTCAAACTGTGACCTCTCATTTAGTTTGCCCCACATGGAGAAACATCCTCCTTATATCTACTTTGCCCATCCCTTTCAGCATCATATAGATTTCAATTAGATCTCAATTGTAAGGAGCTACGTGGTCACTTCCTGTTCCTATGGTCTGAGGTAAGTTTGTTCGATCACCAGGGCAGGTGGGGATAAGCAATGAATGCTGATCTTTCCAGTGACACGAATATCCCAATAATGAAAACAAAATGCTAATTAGAAAAGAATATAATTTCTAAATAAGTTACTTTGCATCCTCCTCACTAAATATTTGTCACATTACTATTGTTCAAGCCAAACACAGGGAGGGTGAGCCCCTACCGATGTCTGACAAGCCAAGAAGAAAGATCTTTTACAAAACTAATTTCTCAGTCTTCAGTGAGATTTTTACTGACACTTCAAATTCAAAGTAACTATTCATTTCTTTCAATAAAGCTATCTCTTAGGCAGTTCCAGCCCTCTTATCATGTGCCATCTCCTCTGTGCCTGTTTTCTGGATCCTACTGCTTTGTGACGAGGCAGTGTATATGGTTCCTACTCACGCATCAATGCTAGACCTGCAGCATTTTGTAGCCACGCTGTGTAGTCTGTCATGTCATTAAATTGTCATGTCTGAAGATGATGCAGTGTGCAATCTTTCAGTTAAAACGACAGCTGCAACTTTCATCCTCTCAGAGAATGTAAAGTGCAAACTCGCATTTATATAGCATTGGGATTTTAAAATAAAAATCATTCATGGGATGTGAGTGTTCCTGGTTGGCTCAACATTTATTGCCTATCCTTAGTTGCCCTGGAGTAGGTGGTGGTGAGCTACCTTCTTGTACCCCTGCAGTCCATGAGCTAGACCTACAGTGCTGTTGGTGAGAGAATTTTAGAAGGAATGAAGATATATTGCCCAACGAGATGGTGTGTGGCTTGGAGGGGAACATGCAGATGGTGGTGTTTCCATGTATCTGCTGCCCTTGTCCTTCTAGGTGGAAGTGGTTGTAGGTTTGGAAGGTGTTGTCAAAGGACCCTTGGTGAATTTCTGTGGTTCATCCTGTAGATGGTACACACCGCTGCTACTGAACTTCAGTGGTGGAGGAATTGATTGTTTGTGGAGACGGAGCCAATCAAGTGGACTGCCTTATCCTGGATAGTGTCCAGCTTTGTCAGTATTGTTAGAGATACATTATTTTAGGCAAGTGTGGACTATTCCATCACACTCCTGACTTGGGCCTTGCAGGGTGGTGAACAGGCTTTGTGGAGTCAGGAGGTGAGTTACTCATTCCAGGACCTTAGCCTCTGACCTGTTATTGTAATGACAGTATTTATATGACTAGTCCAGTTCAGTCACTGGAAACTGCTCAGGGTGATGCTCGTGAAAACAATGAAGTGCTTTTGAAGTGTAATTATTGTAACAATGTAGGAAATGGGGCACCAAACTTGTACATAGTGAGATCCTACAGCCAGTGGGGCTGTTAATCGAGCCACAGCTGGACTTCTACTAAGTACCTTCTGGAAGTCCATATAGACCACTTCAGTTGACACACTCTTGTCCATTATGTGAGTACCCTTTCAAAAAATGTATTTTGACATTTGATAAATTCAAATGAACTGTCTTTGATCAACTAATACTTTGCATATTTCTCAGTTAGTCTGATCCTAATGATAGATTAAAATAACTTCCTGACAACTGATGCAAGATGGACAAGTCTGCAGTTACCTCAAATTACCCTCTCTCCTTTCTGAAATGACAGAATTTGCAACTTCCTCATCTGATGGCACGATTCCTAAATTTAGAGAACTTTGGACAATTAGCACTAACATAGCTTCACCATCTCTGTATTTTGCTTTTAATATCTTGGTTTGTAACCCATTAGATCCTGAATGTGTTTTCTACCTCTGGTCGCATTATTTTCTTCATTAACTTTCTGACTTGTTTCACTTATTAAATCTACTAATTCCATCTCTTGACTTACTTTCTAGGGTCTTTGCTGGTATTTTGTTGTCTTCCTTCAGTGAAACAATGGGTGCAAAATATCTTTTTCGTTAGCCTGCATTTATTTATTTCCCATCATAGATACCCCTGTATCAATCATGTTTGTGCATTTTTTTAAACTCAACATATTGAGAAATATATGCTGTTACTTTTGCAGGATTCTGTTCCCCTTCCCTATTTTCCATTAACTTTAGTTGAAAAGATGATCCAGGCATGTTAGCCCACCTGTCCATTCGCTATCATTCAGGTTGCACTCTCGCCCAATGATGAATTTCTTAGAATCCCAGGAAATTATTTGATAAATTGTTCTCTTGCTCTTCATTAAATCCCACCACACAACAGCTTTGTGCTATAGAAAGTTCTTAAACTGAATGGTTTTGTTTACAACCATCTTCCAGACTTGAATAATGGTATATCGTTGAGTAATCATTGATTTAATGTTTGTCTAAGGATTGTTGGTGAAAGTAAATATAATAAATGGAGCTGCTGTAACCCATATAATTAAAAATAATGAATAACAAATTCCACATTTTAAAATGGATATAAAATCTGCATTTTCTAAATTAACAGTCATTTATATTGTCTTATAAAATAAAATTAGCTTAGAAAAGGAACAATAGTTTATTGTTTAATTTGTTCTGATCAGTTATATTAAAATAGGTCTTGTTTGGCTTATTTTTACAGCTCTGAAATATCACTTGGCATATTCTTTCTCCCTTATCATTGCAACAGACTGGAACGGAGGAAGAGAAGGGTCGACAATTACCCAATTCCTATTTGCTCTGGGAACAGCCAAATCCAGTCAGCCATGGAAAAGGGATCATGTGACGTTTGAACTCTTAGGATGGCCCTAAGAGGTCCTAAGATGGTCCTAGGATGCTAATCATCCCTGGTAAATCATAATGGAAGTTATTGGCGGATATAGAGTCATAGAGATGTACAGCATGGAAGCAGACCCTTCGGTCCAACTTGTCCATGCTGACCAAATATCCCAACCCAATCTAGTCCCATTTGCCAGCACCCAGCCCATATCCCTTCAAACTCTTCCTATTCATATACCCATCCAAATGCCTTTTAAATGCTATAATTGTACCAGCCTCCACCATTTCCTCTGGCAGCTCATTCCACACATGCACCATCATCTGCGTGAAAAAGTTGCCCTTTAGGTCCCCTTTACATCTTTCCCGTCTCACCCTCAACCTATGCCCTCTAGTTTTTGACTCCCCCCCCATCCCTTGTCTATTTATCCTATCCATGCCCCTCATGATTTTATAGACCTCTATCAGATCATCCCTCAGCCTCCGGTGCTCCAGGAAAACAGCCCCGGCCTAAACAGCCTCTCCTTATTGCTCAAATCCTCCAACCCTGGCAACATCCCTGTCAATCCTATCTGAACCCTTTCAAATTTTGCAACAACCCTTTGATAGGAAGGAGACCAGAATTGCACACAATATTCCACTGGTAGCCTAACCAATGTCCTGTACAGCTGCAACATAATCTCCCAACTCCTGTACTCAATACTCTGACCAATAAAGGAAAGCATACCAAACACCTTCTTCATTATCCTATTTAACTGTGACCCTATTTTCAAGGAACTATGAACCTGGACTGTAAGGTCTCTTTGTTCAGCAACACTCCCTAGGACCTTACCATTAATTGTATAAGTCCTGCTCTGATTTTCTTTCCCAAAATGTGGCACCTCATATTTATGTGAATTAAACTCCATCTGCCACTCCTCAGCCCATTGGCCCATCTGGTCCAGATCCTGTTGTAATCTGAGGTAACCTTCTTCAATGTCCACTTCACCTCCAATTTTGGTGTCATCTGCAAACTTACTAACATATTTGAACACAAAAAGTACCAGGTTGGTTTATCAATTTCCACATCTCAGAAGCAGTCTCAAGAGGCTGAATGGCCTACTTTGGCATTGCTTGTTACATGTTCTGCTTCTGTTTCATCTCCTTCACCCAGGTGCTCCAGGAGATGGAGATCAAAGCTTCCAAATGGCAATGCCAGTTTCTAACTTTGTTTATACTAAACAGGGCAACTGGCATGGCATGGCAGTGACGAGTTTGAAAACCCCTTTAACTGAGCCTGCCTGTGTTCAGCTTCTAGCAGAGCCCTAAACATCTTCAAAAACACCATACCGTGTGGGAGCACTAGTAGGGCTTTCAGTCCACCGGGCCTGCCTTGCCACTCAGTGAGGTCGTGGCTGATTTAATAATCCTCAACTCCACTGTCATGTCATGTTTTAGATTAGATTACTTACAGTGTGGAAACAGGCCCTTCAGCCCAACAAGTCCACACCGATCCTCCAAAGGGGAGCAACCTACCCAGACCCATTCCCCTACATTTACCCCTTCACCTAACGCAACAGGCAATTTAGCATGGCCAATTCACCTAACCTGCACATTTTATTTGGACTGCAGGAGGAAACCCACGCAGACAATGTGCAAACTCCATACAGACAGTTGCCTGAGGCAGGAATTGGACCCAGGTCTCTGGCGCCGTGAGGTAGCAGTGCTAACCACTGTGCCACAGAACTCTTTATTCCCTCATGGCTGAAGAATGTGTCTATCTCTGCCTTAATGACCCAGCCTCTGTAGTCAAGAATTTTACAGATTCACTCCACTCTGAGAAAAGAAATTCCTCCTGATCTCTGCCTTAACTGTGTGATTCCGACTTCTGAGATTCTCATTCTAGACTGCTTCACAAGGGGAAGCAATCTTTCCACATCAATCTTGTCAAGTCCCCAGAGAATCTTATAGACGTCCATGAGGTTTGCCTCTCATTCTTTTAAACTCCAGCGTGTACAGGCCCAACCTACTCAAATTCTCCTCATAAAACAGTCTCTCCTCTCCGAAACATTGATTTTCCTGCTCTCCGGATGCTGCCTGACTTGCTGTGCTTTTCCAGCACCACTCTAAACATTGACTCTTCCCTGGATTTTCTCCAATGCCAAAATATCTTGCATTAGATAAGGGACCCAAAACTATCCACAGTGTTAGAGTTGTGGTCTGACGAGTGCCATGTGTAGCTTTAGCAAAACGTCCCTACTTTTGTAGTCTGTTCCCTTTGAACTATAGGCCAACATTCCATTTGCCTTCCCTGTTACCCGCTGAACTAGCTAGCTTTTTGTATTTCATGCACGAGGGCTCCCAAGTCCCTCTCTTCAGCATCCTTCTGCAGTCTTTCTCCATTTCAGTCATATTCAGCTTCTCTATTTCTCCTGCCAGAGAGTGGTGCATATTACAGAAGGAAGGACATCCAACTGGGTCTCTTCAGTTTTGTTAAACAATTCAAATTGTCAAGTTGCATGGTGAGATTTGAACTTTGCGTGATGTGGATTTGATGGCTGTTGTTGTGATTCACGCTCCCATCAATATGTTTGACTCTCTGAGGTGACCCTGTGATGAATCACTTAGTTTGGAACTGCTACACAGAATAAGAAACCATTCAGCACTGTAGACCTTCAAAGGAAAAGCTCAATACAATGAAATTAGGCGTGCAAAGGAAAAACTGTGCAGGGTCATGGGAGTGGGGGGGGGTAATAGTCCTCAGTGAATTGCTCAGTTGGAGAGCTGGCACAGACACAGTCCTTTTGCGTTATAACAACTTTATGATTGTAGCATCATTAGTGAGGATCTAGGGATGAGTCATACTCCGAAGCCCTGAATATATGACAGCAGAAATTTCAAGTAAAGTCTTTTGAGAGTGAGGAGATCGATAACAGGGGGCCAGAAAATAGAACATAGAAAAATACAGCGCAGTACAGGCCCTTTGGCCGTCGATGTTGCGCCGATCCAAGCCCACCTTACCGACACTAGCCCACTATCCTCCATATGCCTATCCAATGCCCATTTAAATGCCCATAAAGAGGGAGAGTCCACCACTGCTACTGGCAGGGCATTCCATGAACTGACAACTTGCTGAGTAAAGAATCTACCCCTAACATCTGTCCTATACCTACCACCCCTTAATTTAAAGCTACGCCCCCTCCATACGTGGAAACATAATAGCTGACTCCATACGTGGAAAGAAAATATTTCTTTCCTGAGGAGAATGGGATGCAGAATCCACTTCAGAGGATAGTTGATGTGTTACTGAGGTATAGGCCGCATATCAGCCCCTACTGAGTAAGAATGACAGGTTCCCTTTGTAAGTCACTTGACAGTACAGAACCTAAGTATTGCTGAGAAACAGAGATGGATGATTGAAGTCTTTTGTCTGACCAGAACAGAATTGCAAGACTTTGGAGGGCAGAATCTTATTGTTTCTGAGCATCAAGGGCTATGTGTGGCAGAGCCAGAGGAGAAGTGCAGCGATGCCCATCTCGATGTTGCCCTTTCTTTTATGCTTTTCATGGATGGCATGATGCACCAGGCAGCGATAGTTACCCATAGCCTGGACCAGGCTGCCTACCCGGGGTAGCTTGCTTACTCTCATACAGCGCATTCACCTATCACATACTGGCATTCCCTCATAATGCATTCTTTGCTTCATTACAAGTGACCTAAGCCATTTCTCCCTCACCCATCTGCGAAACTGTCACTGTGCAGTGCTGAAGAGCCTGTCATCCCACACTCTGTGCATCTACAATGTATCATCTGAGTAGTGAGAGGGTGCAGGAGGCAGTCTGGCTGATGCCCCCTCTGATGCCTCAACACTGCCACCCAGAGGCTGAGGGTCTGCCTTGTGGGGGAGGGGGAACTGGTCTCTGCAGGTATCAGTGGGAGACTGTGTGCACTGGTAAGACACAAGAGACAAAAGCCAAAATGGCTACTTGCTAACAATGATGTGTCATGTGAGTGTTGCAGTGGAATAACAAGTGGTACTTAATTGACCGCTGGGATGCAGAAACACAGAAAATAGGAACGGGAGTAGGCCATTCGGCCCTTTGAGCCTGCTGTGACATTCAATATGATCATGGCTGAGCATCCAACTTGGTATCCCATTCTCCCAATACCCTTTGATCCCTTTTACCCTAAGAACCATGTCTAAACCCTTCTTGAAAACATAGAAATCAATGTCTCCGCTTCACTGCAGGAGTGATCCCAATTTTCCCCAACAAGAGAATGGATTCTGTGCCCGACGAAGTTAGGGACATGGATCTCAGACACTTCTCCTTGCCCCCATTTCTCCAGCATTGTTCTGCCATGTCAGGGGCTCCCTTTTCCTCCAATAATAAAAGGAGGAGAGGGAGTGGGTGCACCCTTCTCTGGCAGGAAGAATAGAGAAGCTGAATAAACTGGGTGGTAGGGCTTTTGTGGCTGGTACATGTGGAGAGAAGATGTTGAGGTGTTCTGAGGGAGTGAGGAGGCGGCTCAGAGGATATTTTAGTTGGCAGTTTGGGAGGGGGGTGGTAATGCAGGCAAGTGAGGGAAGACTTTGCAGGGAACAGAGGGGCATTCAGTTCATGAGTCTTGTTGAGAGGCATGTGCGATGGCAGAGATTGAGTGAGTATGAGGTACCAGACAGCAGTGTATGGAACATACCCTAATGGGACACAGAAGGACTTCTACAACATATTTGCCAAATGGGGGTAAAGGCTTCAAAAATATGAAACACAAAGAGACTTAGAAATCCTTGTTCAAGATTCTCTCAAAGTTGCCTGTCTGGTTGAGTTAACAGTTAGGAAGGCAAATGCAATGTTAACATTCATTTTTGAGAGGGCTAGAATGCAAGTGCAGGGATGTACTGCTGAGGCTGTATAAGGCTCGGGTCAGACCACATTTGGAATATGGTGAGCAGCTTTGTGCCCCATACCTAAAGAAGGAAGTGCTGACATTGGAGGATGTCCAGCGGAGGTTTACAAGAAAATAACTCTGGGGATGAAGGGCTTGTCTTGTGAGGAGAGATTGAGGATTCTGCATCTGTACTCAATGGATTTAGAAGGGTGAAGGGGATTTGATTGAAACTTCCAGAACACTGAGAGACCTGGATAGAGTGGATGTGGAGAAGATGCTTTGACTTGTAGGAAAGACTAGGACCTGGGAGCACAGCCTCAGAGTGAAGGCACACTGAAATGAGGAGGAATTTCTTGAGACAGAGGGTGGTGAATCCATGTAACTCATTGCTGCAGACGTCTGTGGAGGCCAAGCCATTGAGATGGATAGGTTCTTGATTAATAAGGGGATCAATGGTTACAGGGAGAAGGCAAGAGAACGGAGTTGTGAAACATCAGCCATGATCGAATGGTGGAGCAGAATCAATGTGCTGAATCACTTAATTCTGTTCCTAAATCTTATGGTCTTCAAGTCAAAGGTTACTGACCTCTTTCCTCACTACAGTCTGGTACTCTGCACCTTCGAGATGGTACTGACATGGCTGGAGATCTCTGACAAGATTGGCATCGTCTGGCACCTTTGACAATACTTTAGGAAGGTGACACCTCTTTGTCATACCACCCCATCCACCAGGACCTTCAGATTCCTATCTGAGAAATGTAGTTCCTATTCTTGGTACCATCTCTCGACAGTCTCTAAAACCAGATACGAGTGGTCCTTCAGGTACACGTGGAGTTTGGAAGATGGTGGGAACACAAGGGATGCTGGTCTCGAGATGGATACCTGCTGAGTGGCAAGGTATTCTGGGAATAGTGCGTGAGAAAATGGGACAGAAATCAGGCGTAAGGGATGCCATGGGGTGAGGTCTCACTGCGAGATTCTCTTCAGAAAACCTTGGACATCTTTGGAAAAATTTAAGATACACTCCCAAATTTCAGAGGGAAGGACAATTATACTACATGAGAAGAGGGTGCTGATTAGGTAGAAAACATCTCTGATTGGCAGAGACATTGACATGAGGAATCCATAGAATGCCAAAAGTGTGGAAACAGGCCATTCAGCCCAATTAGTTTGCACCAATGCTCTGAAGAGCATCCCACCCAGGCTCATCTCCCTATCCGACATTTTCCATGGCTCACCCACCCAGCCTATACATCCCTGAACACTATG
Source organism: Chiloscyllium punctatum (assembly GCF_047496795.1). Taxonomy (NCBI): domain Eukaryota; kingdom Metazoa; phylum Chordata; class Chondrichthyes; order Orectolobiformes; family Hemiscylliidae; genus Chiloscyllium; species Chiloscyllium punctatum. The sequence continues at coordinate 15,070,386 of NC_092758.1, forward strand.
GGTAATTTAGCATGGCCAATCCACCTAATCTTTGGACTGGGGGAGGAAGCTGTACAACAGGGAATCTTTTGCTTCATTGAAAATAAGATGCGCTCCTTTATTAAAGTACCTAGCAAGAATCAGCTTGGCTTTCAGGACGATCTGACAGGTCCAAAGTCACCTCTAATAATATTCAAATTCAGAGATTGTTGTGGTGGAACTTGAAATCACGTCTCCCGATCGGAAGGTCAGAGTGCATGTTATTGAAATAATTGCACTGTCAGAACTGCTGGAAGTGTGTCTGAGGCAACCATAGCTCCTCTAATGACTGGCAATACAATCAGCATAGAATTTGAAGCTTGCTTCATTGAATTTAACGTCAATTTAATATCAAAGGAAATGTACTCCCGAAATTCAAAACTGGACATATATTCCAGCCTCTGGTGATTGAAGTAAATTTTGTGGAGACCAGGGAGGGAAAACAAAATTCTTTTAATGGACCAATTTAAATCCATTGGTCATGCAACAATATATCCATTATAGAAAATAGCAGAATCTGAGAGTACCCATTTACTGTTAATAGCTACATTTATTTAACGTCAATGCTTGGGAAAATCAATGTAGATTTTGCTGGATTTGATCATAAACTCGTAATGGCAAATGATAAAACTAAATTCTCTTCAGAGCAAAACGTCATAAAGTGAATTACATTGGTGGAATTTGATTACATCTAATGCCGTGCGTCTGTCTGCCTTTACATAAAAGTGCCATTTATTACCTCCTGGACTGATCAATAAGTTGTGCTTGTACATTCTAATAGCAGCTAGTGTCCCTCTAGAAACCAGTGTCTTGAATTTTGTATTGAAAGGCCTGGCACATTTTGGGGATACAGGAGGTGGGTGAGGTAGATTTTACTGACCTCTAGGCATCCTCTAAAATGGTTCAGAGGGGTTTCTACTCCTTTCCCACATTTAAACTGCCCAGTCCTACCTTAAAATGCCGAGTGGACAGCAGGTGATTCTTGGACATCAATATGGTGCGCTGGGAGACCCAGGAAGTCATGCTATCCAAGAACAGCATTCACTCCACATCAGAGCAGATTGGCACAATGGGATCAAATAAAAGGTCCCCCTCCTGTTCAGCACAGCTTCTCTAACTTAGAAAACAAGTTTGGAGTCAAGAGGATTTAAATAGTGCAGGGAGAACTTTACTTACCCTGCATGCACCTAACTTGGGAGTGTTTGGTAGGGATAGTTTAGAGGGAGTTGCACTCTGTATTTAATCTGTATTTCATGCTGACCTGTTCTGGGAGTATTTAATGGGGATAGTGTCGAGAAAGCTCTACACTCTTTCTAACCCTGTGCTGTTCCTGTCCTGGGAGTGTTTGATGGGGATAGTGTAGGGAGAGTTTTACATGCTAACCACCCTATGCTGTACCTGTCCTGGGAGTGTTTGATAGGAGCACTGTAGAAGGAGCTTTACATGTTATCTAACCCTGTGCTCTACCTGCCTAGGAGTGTTTAATGGGGACAGTGCAGAGGGAGCTTTACACGATAACTAACCTTGTGCTGTACCTGTCCTGGGAGTGTTTGATGGGAACAGTACAGAGAGGGCTTTATACACTATCTAACCCTGTGTTGTACCTGTCCTGGGAGTGTTTGATGGGAACAGTGCAGAGAGAACTTTATACACTATCTAACCCTGTGTTGTACCTGTTCTGGGAGTGTTTGATAGAAGCATTGTAGAAGGAACTTTACACATTATCTAACCCTGTGCTCTACTGTGTTTAATGGAGAAAGTGAGGACTGCAGATGCTGGAGATCAGAGCTGAAAATGTGTTGCTGGAAAAGCGCAGCAGGTCAGGCAGCATCCAAGGAGCAGGAGAATCGACGTTTCGGGCATGAGCCCTTCTTCAGGAATAAGGTTTAATGGGGACGGTGCAGAGGGAGCTTTACTCTGTACCTAAGATCGTGCTGTACATAAAACAAACACAGACAATGCTGGAGAAACTCAGCAGGTTTGGCAGCATCTATAGAGATGGAAACAGAATTCATGTTTCAAGTCAGGCATGACTCTTCTTCAGAACTAATCTTTTGTGATTAGCAAGAGAACCAAACGTGATTTCTGAGTCAGCAAGAGGTTAGTGTCTAGAATGCCCCATTCTCTGAATGTGATGGAAACTGGTTCAATTGTCATTTACGAAAGGGAACAAGATAAGCCATTGAATAACACCTGAAGACAAAAAAAAATGTAAAGGATTGGGGACAAGGCAAGCCAGTGAGGCTAAATTGTTCTTGCAGAGAACTGGTGGGGAATTCATGAGCCAAATGGCCTTTTGTACTGCACTCATTTGAAAGTGTTCATTCAAAAAGGGGACAAAAACAGACAAAGGATTTCAAATTTATTGAAGTTGCTGGTATTCTGTGTGAATTATTTGAGTTGAACATTGTTAAGAGTTGAGCAATTGCCTTCTCTCTCTGGTACATGCTCTGACTAAGCACTGCACATTTCATAGTGGATTTTATGGGACAGAATTTATTGAAAGCTTGCACCGGTGATTAATTGATAGTATGTACAAAAGGTTATCCCATTGCTCGTCCAAACATTTGAGGCTTCTGCAGAACTACAAGAAACCATGCTTGCTTATACACAACATGCTTTTCAACATCATCTGTCAATGAAAAAAATAACGATGTATATTGTTCCTGAACCTTTTGAGAACAGTTTGCTTTGTTAAAAAATTGTAATATTTTTATTTCAAAAACACATCCTTCAAATATATTTTTTTAACTAATGGCTAGTTTAACTCTGTTTTTTTAAACTTGAGTTAGTTTGTTCTCAGGAAGCATAAATAGCGACCTCCCTCAGTGCAGCCTTGTCTGTCATCCTTTGGTTGCACGCAGGGCAAAATGGAAGTTTGGTGAGTTGGAGGAGTTTCTGAGACATGGGAAGGAGGTGCTTCTTTTCTCATCTGCTGTTTTCAGCCTTTTGTCATTGGCTTTTCATTCAGAACAGGGAAAGAAGCAAATTGGTGAGAACTGGTCGGTTATTCCACTATTCTAATGGTAATAGACAGTTGCTAAAATTGTAGAACAGCAGGTGAGTTCAGCCAAATGGGCTGTACACCCTCGAGTATGTGTGAAATCACAGAAACACCATGTGTCCCAGAGCAACACATCTGCAGGAAGGAGTTGTGCAGGCTGAATGAACTTGAGGTATGCGTATGAGTACTTGAGTTGTGATTAGATTCAGAGTTTGACATGGACAGTATGTTCTAGGCTAGAAACATGCAGGGAATGAGAGACTTTGCAGTCTACAAAAATCAGTCAGGTATTGCAGGGGCCCCCAAGTCTGCCTTGCCTGCTAATTGGTATTCCATTTTTGGATAGCGCTGATAGTGATGGTTCCTTGGGAGAGAATAGCTCAACTGTAAAAGGGAGAGGGAAATGAATGGAAGAGCCAATAGTGATAGTAGATTCCATATTCAGAAGATCAGAAGCCATACTTTAGGATTATTGTGCAGTAATAATAACATTGGATGACTAATACAGAGGTCCAGGTTATTATTTAGAGGAGATGTGTTCAACTACCACAACAGGGGGGAATGGTGGCTCACAGTGTCGGGGCCCCAGGGTCAATTCCTGCATCGGGCACCTGTGTGGAGTTTGCATGTTTTCCCCATGTCTGTGTGGGTTTCCTCCCAGTCTAAACATGTACGGGTTAGATGAATTAGCCATACTAAATTGCCCCATAGTGTGCAGGGATGTGCAAACTGCGAGATAATATAACAAGGCTGCGAAAGGGACCATTAGAGATCCACCTTCTACCCAGACAAATGCCTTTTCTATTCACTTCATGAGAAAGAAACATCAGGTTGAGGGTAAAGTATACAAGGTATGTTGTAATCATGTTGTGTTTTTCTAAGTGCATTGTGAAGATTTCATAACAGTACGTTCCAAGCCTTTCCTGACATCAGGGTAATAGGCCCATAGTTCCCTGTTTCCTCTTTCCCTCAGTTCATGAAATGTGTTAAACATAGAACATAGAACATTACAGCGCAGTACAGGCCCTTTGGCCCTCAATGTTGCACCGACCAGTGAAACCAATCTGAAGCCCATCGAATCTAGACTATTCCATTATCATCCATATGTCTATCAAATGACCATTTAAATGCCCTTAAAGTTAGCAAGTCTGCTACTGTTTCAGGCAGTGCGTTCCATGCTCCTACTACTCTTTGAGAAAAGAAACTACCTCTGATTTCTGTTCTATAACTATCACCCTCAATTTAAAGCTATGTCCCCTCATGCTCACCATCACCATCTGAAGAGAAAGGGTCTCACTGTCCATCCTATCTAACCCTCTGATTATCTTATATGTCTCCCAACTGTCTAACGAAAACTGCCTCAAATCCTTCAGCCTTTCCTAATAAGACTTTCCTTCCATTCCAGGCAACATCCTGGGAAATATCCTCTGAATCCTTTCCAAAGCTTTCACATCCTTCTTATAATGTGATGACCAGAACTGTATGCGATACTCCAAGTACGGCCGCACCAGAGTTTTGTACAGCTGCAGCATGACCTTCTTAACAACCCTGTCAACCTGGGTGGCAACTTTTAGGGATCTATGTACCTGGACACCGAGATCTCTCTGCTCATCTTCACTACCAAGAATCTTACTATGAACCCAGTGCTCTGCATTCCTGTTACTCCTTCTAAAGTGCATCACCTCACACCTTTCTGCATTAAATTCCATTTTCCACCTCTCAGCCCAGCTCTGTAGCTTATCTATGGCCCTCTGTAACCTACCACATCCTTCGGCAATATCCACAACTCTACCGACCTTAGTCTCATCCGTAAATTTACTAACCCATCCCTCTACACTCTCATCCAGGTCATTTATAAAAATGACAAACAACAGTGGACCCCAAACAGATCCTTGTGGTACACCAAGTAACTGAACTCCAGGGTAAACATTTCCCATCAACCACCGCCCTCTGTCTTCTTTCAGCAAGACAATTTCTGATCCCACCTGCCAAATCATCCTCAATCCTCTGCCTCTGTATTTTGTGCAATAGCCTATAGTGGGAACTTTATACTGAAATCCATATATACCACATCAACTTTACCCTCATCCACCTGTTTGGTTATATTTATTAATTTCCAATCTGTTGGCACTGCTCTGGAATCCAGGGAAATTTGGAGTCCATGAGAATCATACCTTCCATCTGTTTTCTAATTGTACTGTCATCTTCTCCTGACCAACTACTTATCTGGTTCCCATTTCCCCGTAACTTTATGTGTGTGTGCGCGTGCGCATGCGTGTTTGTGTCTATCAATGGGTGTGTGTGTGTGTGTCTATGGGTGTGTGTGTGTCTATGTGAATGTGTGTGTGTCTATGTGTATGCGTGCGTGTCTATGGGTGTGTGTTTGTCTATGGATGGGTGGATAGGTGTGTGGGTGTGCGTGGTGGGGGTGAGTGTGGGGAGTGGGGGGCGCGGTGGTGGGTGTGTGTGTAAGACCGTTCCATCTGGTCGTCTCTGCTCCTTTTACCATTGAAGTTGATTCTGGGTCCTTAGTTTACTGACCCTCCTACAACTGCAAATATTTTCTCGATATCAGTTCCACATAAACCTGTCGTGATTTGGTCAATTCTCCCCTTAACCTCCACTGCTGTATCAGGAAACAAAATCAGCTTCTCCAGTCTCTTGCTATTCATGAGGTCCCTCAAACCTGGTCCCTTTCCAGTATGTCTTCTCTGCATCCCTGCCAAGGCCTTGACAGCCTTCCTTCAGTGTAGTGCCCAGAACTGAACACTCCATCTGGGGCTGAATCAATGACTTATAAAGGGTCAGCATAAAGTCCTCGCTTTTGTATACTGTTCCTCTATTAATAAAGCTTCGAACCATACATTTTTTAACACCCATCTCAACTTACCCTGCTGTCTTCAAAGATTTGTGTACCTGTTCCCCTAGGTCTCTCAGTTCCTCCTTTAAGACTGCATCATTCCGCTTAGCAATTCCTGTCCCCACTCTTCCTCCCGAAGTGCATCATTTTTAACACAAGAAATCACAGCTGTGTGGGATTTCCTGTGGGTCACATTAACTAATCCCCTGGAACATTCGATTGAACTTCTCTGTCCTTGTTCATTAAACACATCTCCCCAAATCCTGTGTTTGTACAGCTGTCAGGAAGCTTCGATTGCATAAGTATCTCTTGCCCAGCACCCATGGTGAGGAGTGGTACTCAGAGCGTGCTGTGAAAATGCCACCCATGCTATTTCGGATCGCTTCCAATTTTTATTTCTGTATCTGACTGAATTCATAAGAGTCATCTTATTGGCAAAATTTCCTCCTGTCTTTCTTTCTTTCATTTATTCTGCTTGACAGCGGAAGCGTGCTGCTGATATTGTGGATTTGATCGATTCTGCAGTGAGTGAAGGGGGCAGAGGGTGTGGGGGTGGGGGGGCCTCTGTGACAATCATAAAGGGAATCGAGGAGAGATTTCCTGCTTTTCAAACCTGGGCTGGAGTTTTAAATATTGCAACCTTCCTCACAGCTGCATGTTTTAGACGCGCCACAACTAATCATGTTATTTCTAAATTAGATGTTGCCGAGGTTTGAATTCTCGGCGTAGAACTGAATCACTCCAGATTCATAGAATATGCAGAAGTTTAAATCCAACTTTCATTGATTGATATTAAGTGAAACTGTCCAGTGGGAAGATTGATCATTCACCTGAAAGTGGAAAGCCTGATTTAACGGGCTTGAAAAGATGTTTTATTTGGTAGTCTGTTAATAATGAGAACATGGTTCATCAAGTGAAGCTCACTTGGTCACTGAATTAACAGCAGACAAGATGTGAAGATTATTACACCACTGGAGAAAGTCCTTTAGATTACCTATAGGTATGGAAACAGGCCCTTCGGCCCATCAAGCCCACACTGACCCTCTGAAGAGTAACCCACCCAGACCCATTCCCCTACATTTGCCACTGACTATGAGCAATTTGGCATGGCCAATTCACCTGCATATCTTTGGACTGTGGGAGGAAACCAGAGCATCCAGAGAAAACCCACACAGACACAGGGAGAATGCGTAAACACCACACAGACAGTCACCCAAGGTGGGAATCAAACCCAGGTCCCTGGCGCTGTCAGCTAACCGTGCTAACCACTGAGCCACTGTGCTGCCTTGTGGCTTAAGGTCTTATTCAAAATAGGATGCTTTCAATAAGTCAGCATTCTCTTCAGTATAATTCTGTGCTACTGGTGGGGTGCTCCCTCAGTACTGCCGCTGACAATCACTCTCTCAATGTTGACTCTTTGACCATGAGTACTTTCTCAGTAGAAACTTAGAAACATAGAAAAAAGTTGCAGGAGTAGACCACTTGGCCCTTTGAGCCTGCATCACCATTCAATATGATCGTGCAATTATCCCACCCCCGCTACCTCCCCATCCCCCTTGATCCCTTTGGCCATAAGGGCCATGTCCAGCTTTCTGTGGGAGAGAATTCCACAGTAGGCCTCCAGCAATGCAGCATTCTCTCAGTAATGCCCCTCCAGTGGACCAGCTCTGCCTCACTGACATTGCTGTGCACTCAGATTTTCTGTTGGTCCCTGGGCCTAGTTTTGAAACCACGCCCTTCCAACATAAAGGTGAGAATGCTACCCACTGAAGCATGGCTGCAAATCATACTGAGGTGCTTGGTGCTATATAAATGCAAGTTCTTCCTTTCCATTGAATGTGGTAGTGTAGATAGAAAGAAAGGGAGAACTCTAGCACTCTTGGATTAGTGAGAATGGAATCCTTTACATTTGCTTCTCACACCCAGTGAATCATACTCAATATTTTTGAGGACGTAACTACATTTGTAGGCAGGGAACATCTTTGGATATGTTTTACATGGGTTTCCAGCAGCTAATCAGTAAGGTACCATTGAGATTGTTATAAATATATCTCTTCCCTTTGACGGTGAGCAGAGGTAGAGTAGATATAATGAGCTGAACCTATTAATCGAGAGACCCAGATTATGCTCTGGGGACCCAGATTCAAATCTCATCACAGGAGATGGTGGAATTTAAAAATATCTGGACATAAAAGTGTAACAGTGATCGTGAAATCATTGCCAATTATTGTAAAAACTCTTCTGGTTTACTTGTGTCCCTTACGGAAACAACTCAACTCCTAAACTGGTCAGCATGTGACTTCAGACCCACAGTAATGTGGTTGACTCTCAACTGCCCTCTGAAATAGTCTAGCAGGGTGCTCAATCACAAAAAAAATCTCATAGAAATGGCAATGAACTAAGTACTGGAAATGACAACGGCAACCTCAGTCCCCGTTGACCCTGCAAAATCCTCCTCACTGACACCTGAGGGCTCATGTCAAAATTGGGAGAACTGTCTCCCAGACTAGTCAATCACGTCCTGACATTGTCTGTAAGGTATGATTCCATGGGTATGATTATGTCCCACACACCACCATTATCATCCCTGGGTATGCCTTGTCCCATTGGTAAGACAGAACCAGAAGACGGGGCAGCACATTGGTCTACAGTCTACAGTCAGGAGAGGGGGTAGGGAGCTGTCCTGTGATTCCTCAAGGTTTACTCTGTACCCCATGAATGTTCATGGCATCATGGACAAAGAAACTTGCTGCTGATTACCACCTCTCATGCTGCCACCACTTCCCAGCTGATGAACCAGTACTCTTTGATATCAAATTCCATTTGGAGGCAGCTCCAAGGGTGGCAAAGGTGTAGAATGTACTCTCAGTGAGGGGCTTCAATGTCCATCACCAAGAGTGGCTCTGCAACAGCACTAATGACTCAACTGGTAAGACCTAAAGGACATAGCTACTAGACTGGGTCAGGACAGCAGGTGAGGGAACCACCAAAAGGGAAAAAAACATACTTGACCTCATCCTCACCAATCTGTTTGTGATAGCTGCAGATGTCCATGGGGGGGGGGGGGGGGGGGGGGGGGGGTGAGGAATAACCACCACACTGTTCTTGCGGAGACAGAATCCCATCTTCATGCTGAGAATTACCTGGATGGGTGCAGCGCCAACAACACTCAAGAAACTTGACACCATCCAGGGGGACCCTGATTGATTGGCATCACATCCACAAACATCAACTCCTACCATCACCGACCTTCACCCATCGACAGTCCCACCACAAATTACACACAAACTCCATTCCTCACAGTTGGCGCCAGAGTTGTGATATGTTTCCAGTGCTGTTCATTTTTATTTCAGATTTTCCCCATTCCCAGTATTTTTCTTTTGGCTTCAAGAGAACTCTCTCATCTGAATCTAACCCCTAGAAAGTCTCTTGTAAGAAAGGATGGGAAACAATAGAAGGGGAAGCAGATATTATTAGCCTGAATACAGAGTTTTGTTTAATACTCAGGAAACATAGTGACATTGGGTCAGATTCATTTGAGAAACTAATGATACCTGAATGAGCTGATCATTATCAAAGTAGAAATCAATCAGCAACTTATTGTGAGGAGAGATACTCCATGTGTTGTGATTTGTCACGAGTAACCAGCTGCTCCCTCTGCAGAAATAGCCTCTCATTCTTAACGTCCCTGTGACTTCCATGAACATAACAGATTTGCACATGAATTAGCTATTAAACCTTTCCACAGAGAGTTGAATCAAGTAAGTAGCACCATAAGTCACCATTTTAATAATGTGATAATTGTTAATGACTTTCAAGCAGCCCCTCTGACCCAGAAAACAAAGATATAATTCTGAATTGTTGCAGATTTTAATAACATTATCTTTTTATGTCTTTTGAGTCTTCTTTATGCTTTCTTTCCCTCTCTTTATTTCACATTTTTAGATTCTAATCCATCCAGTTTCCTCCACAGTTTTTTTCCCTGTTCATCCTTCCATCCTTGACCCTCAATCATTTCAGAGATGGACTGTTTGTCCTGTCATTTAGATGTTCTCATTTGTGTTGTCAACTTTCACTTCCAGCAACTTTGTAGACAAAACATTTTGAAACCTGCATGATCTTGAACAGGTCTGTACGGGTGCATAGCAAGAATTGCTTCTCCAGCAAGACTTAGTATAGCTGAACCTCCACTTTTTAGCCAGTCCATTGACACTGAGGATCACTTTGGAGTTGTAGGTCTTAGAGTCAGTGATCCATACAGATGTACAGCATGGAAACAGACCCTTCGGTCCAACCCGTCCATGCCCGACCAGATATCCCAACCCAATCTAGTCCCACCTGCCAGCACCCGGTCCATATCCCTCCAAACCCTTCCTATTCATATATGCATCCAAATGCCTCTTAAATGTTGCAATTGTACCAGCCTTCACCACATCCTCTGGCAGCTCATTCCATACACGTACCACCCTCTGTGTGAAAAAGTTGCCCCGTAGGTCTCTTTTATATTTTTCCCCCCTCACCCTAAACCTATGCCCTCTAGTTCTGGACTCCCCCACCCCAGGGAAAATACTTTGTCTATTTATCCTATCCATGCCCCTCATAATTTTGTAAACCTCTGTAAGGTCCCCCTTCAGTCTCCGACGCTCCAGGGAAAATAGCCCCAGCCTGTTCAGCCTCTCCCTGTAGCTCAAATCATCCAACCCTGGCAACATCCTTGTAGATCTTTTCTGAACCCTTTCATATTTCACAACATCTTTCCGATAGGAAGGAGACCAGAATTGCACACAATATTCCAACAGTGGCCTAACCAATGTCCTGTACAGCAGCAACATGACCTCCCAACTCCTGTACTCAATACTCTGACCGATAAAGAAAAGCATACCAAACACCTTCTTCACCATCCTATCTACCTGCGACTCCACTTTCAAGGAGGTATGAACCTGCACTCCAAGGTCTCTTTGTTCAGCAACACTCCCAAGGACCTTACCATTAAGTGTATAAGTCCTGCTAAGATTTGCTTTCCCAAAATGCAGCACCTCGCATTTATCTGAATTAAACTCCATCTGCCACTTCTCAGCCCATTGGCCCATTTGATCAAGATCCTGTTGTAATCTGAGGTAACCTTCTTCGCTGTCCACTACACCTCCAATTTTGGTGTCATCTGCAAACTTACTAACTGTACCTCTTATGCTCGTATCCAAATCATTTATTTAAATGACAAATAGTAGAGGACCTAGCACCAATCCTTGTGGCACTCCACTGGTCACAGGCCTCCAGTGTGAAAAACAACCCTCCACCACCACCCTCTGTCTTCTACCTTTGAGCCAGTTCTGTATCCAAATGGCTAGTTTTCCCTGTATTCCATGAGATCTAACCTTGCTAATCAGTCTCCCATGGGGAACCTTGTCAAACGCCTTGCTGAAGTCCATATAGATCACATCTACTGCTCTGCCCTCATCAATCCTCTTTGTTACTTCTTCAAAAACTCAATCAAGTTTGTGAGACATGATTTCCCACGCACAAAGCCATGTTGGCTATCCCAAATCAGTCCTTGCCTTTCCAAATACATGTACATCCTGTCTCTCAGGATTCCCTCCAACAACTTGCCCACCACCAACGTCAGACTCACTGGTCTATAATTCCCTGGCTTGTCCTGACCATCCCTCTTAAACAGTGGCACTGTGTTAGCCAACTTCCAGTCTTCCGGCACCTCACCTGAGACTATCAAAAGATGAAACAGCAAACTTTTGATGCAGCAAGCAGGTACCACTGGGATTTGAACCCAGGATCTCCTGTTTACTAGGCAGACATTTTAACCATCTAAGCCATGGTACCACAGCCCTCATGTAGGTTATAATGCATTGGCCAGGAATCAAGCCCAGGCCTCCTGCATGGCAGGCAGGAATTCTACCACTGAGGCACCAATGCAACTTGCTATGGTATGGAGATAAATAGCCAAATCAAATCACCCTCACATTAATCTTACAATACAGTAAAATTAAAACACTCAATGGCCCCCAAAATTGACCTCAATGGTTTCCATACAGACTTTTCAAATACAATACAAGACTTAGGGCGGTATGGTGGTTCAGTGGTTAACACTGCTACCTCACAGTATCAGAAATCCTCAGTTCAATTTCACCTTCAGGTGAATGTCTGTGTGGAGTTTACACATTCTCCATGTGTCTGTGTGGGTTTGCTCCTACTGTCCAAAGATATGCAGATTAACTAGATTGGCCATGGGAAATGCAGGGATAGGATAGGGTAGGGGGTTGGGTCTGGGCAGGGTGCTCACAAAGGATTGGTGTAGACTCAATGGGCTGAATGACCTGCTTCCATACTGTAGGGATTCAATGATTCTAGCTGCAGCCTTAAAAAAACAGTAGAAAATCTGTTAAGCATGACTTCCCTTTCATAAACCCATGCTGAATTTGTCTAATCCCATTAATGTTTTCCAAGTGCTCTGTTATCATGCGTTTTCTAACAGAGTTTAGCATTTTCACTTTACTGATGTCAGGCTAAGTGATCTGTAATTCTCAATTGTTTCTCTCCCTCCTTGCAGGCTACCAGTCCCTGGGGACTTGTCAGCCTTTAACCCTGTTAACTGTTTTCGCTGGAGCATTGGAGGCTGAGGGGAGACCTTATAGAGGTTTATAAAATCATGAGGGGCATGGATAGGGTGAATAGGCAAGGTCTTTTCCCTGATTTGGGGGAGTCCAGACTAGGGGGCAGAGGTTTAAGATGAGAGTGGAAAGAATTAAAAGGGACCTAAGGGGTAACTTTTTCATGCAAAGGGTAATGCATGTGTATGGGATGAGCTGCCAGAGGAACATAGAACATAGAACATAGAACAATACAGCACAGAACAGGCCCTTCGGCCCACGATGTTGTGCCGAACTTCTAACCTAGATTAAGCACCCATCCATGTACCTATCCAAATGCCGCTTAAAGGTCGCCAATGATTCTGACTCCACCACTCCCACGGGCAGCGCATTCCATGCCCCCACTACTCTCTGGGTAAAGAACCCACCCCTGACATCTCCCCTATACCTTCCACCCTTCACCTTAAATTTATGTCCCCTTGTAACACTCTGTTGTACCCGGGGAAAAAGTTTCTGACTATCTACTCTATCTATTCCTCTGATCATCTTATAAACCTCTATCAAGTCACCCCTCATCCTTCGCCGTTCCAACGAGAAAAGGCCGAGAACTCTCAACCTATCCTCGTACGACCTACTCTCCATTCCAGGCAACATCCTGGTAAATCTTCTCTGCACCCTCTCCAAAGCTTCCACATCTTTCCTAAAGTGAGGCGACCAGAACTGCACAGAATTACTCCAACTGTGGCCTAACCAAAGTCCTGTACAGCTGCAACATCACTTCACGACTCTTGAATTCAATCCCTCTGCTAATGAACGATAATACTCCATAGGCCTTCTTACAAACTCTATCCACCTGAGTGGCAACCTTCAAAGATCTATGTACATAGACCCTAAGATCCCTCTGTTCCTCCACCTGACTAAGAACCCTACCATTAACCCTGTATTCCGCATTCTTATTTGTTCTTCCAAAATGGACAACCTCACACTTGGCAGGGTTGAACTCCATCTGCCACTCCTCAGCCCAGCTCTGCATCATATCTAAGTCCCTCTGCAGCCGACAACAGCCCTCCTCACTGTCCACAACTCCACCTATCTTCGTATCATCTGCAAATTTACTGACCCACCCTTCGACTCCCTCATCTAAGTCATTAATAAAAATTACAAACAGCAGAGGACCCAGAACTGAACCCTGTGGAACTCCACTTGTAACTGGGCTCCAGGCTGAATATTTACCATCTACCACCACTCTCTGCCTTCGACTGGTTAGCCAGTTTTCTATCCAATTGGCCAAATTTCCCTCTATCCCATGCCTCCTGACTTTCCGCATAAGCCTACCATGGGGAACCTTATCAAATGCCTTACTAAAATCCATGTACACTACATCCGCTGCTCTACCCTCATCCACATGCTTGGTCACCTCCTCGAAGAATTCAATAAGACTTGTAAGGCAAGACCTACCCTTCACAAATCCGTGCTGGCTGTCCCTAATCAAGCAGTGTCTTTCCAGATACTCGTAAATCCTATCCCTCAGTACCCTTTCCATTACTTTGCCTACCACAGAAGTAAGACTAACTGGCCTGTAATTCCCGGGGTTATCCCTATTCCCTTTTTTGAACAGGGGCACAACATTCGCTACTCTCCAGTCCCCTGGTACCACCCCCGTTGCCAGTGAAGACGAGAAGATCATTGCCAACGGTACTGCAATTTCCTCTCTTGCTTCCCACATAATCCTAGGATATATCCCGTCAGGCCCGGGGGACTTGTCTATCCTCAAGTTGTTCAAAATGTCCAACACATCTTCCTTCCTAACAAGTATCTCTTCTAGCTTAAGAGTCCGTTTCACACTCTCCTTTTCAACAATACGGTCCCTCTCGTTCGTAAATACTGAAGAGAAGTACTTGTTCAAGACCTCTCCTATCTCTTCCGACTCAATACACAGTCTCCCACTACTGTCCTTGATCGGACCTACCCTCGTTCTCGTCATTCTCAGGTTTCTCAAATACGCATAAAATGCCTTGGGGTTATCCTTGATCCTATCCGCCAAGGATTTTTCATGCCCTCTCTTAGCTCTCCTAATCCCTTTCTTCAGGTCCCTTCTGGCTATCCTGTATCCCTCCACTGCTCTGTCTGAACCCTGTTTCCTCAACCTTATGTAAGCCTCCTTCTTCCTCTTTACTAGACATTCAACCTCCCTCGTCAACCAAGGCTCCCTCACACGACCATTTCTTTCCTGCTTGATAGGTACATACATATCAAGGACACGTCGTATCTGCTCCTTGAAAAAGTTCCACATTTCCACCACATCCTTCACTGTCAGCCTATGCTCCCAACGTATGCTCCTCAAATCCTGTCCTACAGCATCGTAATTTCCCTTCCCCCAATTGTAAAATCTACCTTGTTGTGCGCACCTATCTCTCTCCATAACCAAGGTGAAAGTCACAGAATTGTGGTCACCATCACCAAAATGTTCACCCACTAACAAGCCCACCACTTGTCCCGGTTCATTACCGAGTACCAAATCCAATATGGCCTCCCCTCTGGTTGGACACTCTACATACTGCGTTAGAAAAGCTTCCTGGACACACTGCACAAACACCGCCCCATCCAATCTTCTTGATCTAAAGAGCTTTCAATCAATATTTGGGAAGTTGAAGTCGCCCATGACTACGACCCTGTGGCTTCTGCACCTTTCCAAAATCTGTTTCCCAATCTGTTTCTCCACATCTCTGCTGCTATTGGGGGGCCTATAATAAACACCCAACAAGGTGACTGCACCTTTCCTATTTCTGACTTCAGCCCATACTACCTCCAGAGGCAGATCCCCCTCAAACTTCCTTTCTGCAGCCGTTATACCATTTCTAATTAGCAATGCCACCCCCCCCTCCTTTTTTACCACCCTCCCTAATCTTACTGAAACATCTGTAACCAGGAACCTCCAACAGCCATTCCTGTCCCTCATCTATCCATGTTTCCGTGATGGCCACAACATCGTAGTCCCAGGTACCGATCCACGCCTTAAGTTCACCCACCTTATTTCTGATACTCCTTGCGTTGAAGTATACGCACTTGAGCCCATCTCTGTGTCCGCAAGTAGTCCCTGTCAGTGCTGCCTTCTCCACAGCCTCCCTACAGTCTTGGGCATCCTGACACACAGCTAGCTTACTTGCTGGACTACAAGTCTGGATCCCATCCCCCTGCCAAATTAGTTTAAACCCCCCCGAAGAGTGCTAGCAAACCTACCCCCCCAGGATATTGGTGCCCTTCTGGTTCAGGTGCAACCCGTCCTGTTTATACAGGTCCCACCTTCCCCAGAATGCAGTCCAATTGTCCAAATATCTGAAGCCCTCCCTCCTACACCATCCTTGCAGCCACGTGTTCAACTGCACTCTCTCCCTATTCTTTGCCTCACTGTCACGTGGCACCGGCAACAACCCAGAGATGACGACTCTGTCTGTCCTAGCTTTTAGCTTCCAGCCTAACTCCTTGAGCTCTTGAATGACCTCCCCACCCCTCTTCCTACCTATGTCGTTGGTGCCAATGTGTACCACGACTTCTGGCTGCACACCCTCCCCCTTAAGGATTCTGAAGACACGGTCCGAGACGTCTCGGACCCTAGCACCCGGGAGGCAACAAACCATCCGAGAGTCTCGCCCATGTCCACAGAACCGCCTGTCCGTCCCTCTAACTAGAGAGTCCCCTATAACTAGCGCTCTCCTCCTCTCCCCCTTTCCCTTCTGAGTCTCAGAGCCACAGACCCCTTCACTGCAGCTTACACCTGCAAGGCTGTCCCCCCTAACAGTTTCCAAAGCTGTATACTTATTTTTTAGGGGAACGACCACAGGGGAACCCTGCACTGCCTGCTTCTTCCCCTTCCCACCTCTAACTGTTACCCAGCTACCTCTGTTCTCCGGCGTAACTATGTCCCTGTAGCTTCTATCGATCACCCTCTCAGCCTCTCGAATAATCCTCAGCTCATCCAGCTCCAGTTCCAGTTCCCTAACTCGTTCGGTGAGGATCAGGATCTGATTGCATTTCCTGCAGACGAAGTCGGCAGGAGTATCGGTGGTCACCCCCACCTCAAACATCCTGCAGGAGGAACATTCCACCGCCTGCGCTGCCATGACTGTACACTTTGTCTTCAAAAACAAGAACACTGAGTCAATAACACTGAGTCACTTACCTGTGGACTTTAAAGTTAGGTTAGAGGAGGCCCTACGAAAGTAGGACCTGGGGTCTAGAACACACCAACTCAAATACTAATCACTTACCTTCCCGCCCAGCTATGCGCTCCAACCTCACTTCCGCTGCCCGCTACAGGTAAGTAATTTTGAAACAAACTGTCTTACCTTAGCTGTAGTCTCCCGGGTTCGCTTTTCCTCGGCCGCTGCTCCCACTCAAAAATGTTAGGAAGTGGAGGAGGCTGGTACAATTACAATATCTAAAAGACATCTGGATGGGTACATGAATAGAAAGGGTTTAGAGGGATATGGGCCAAGTGCTGGCAAATGGAACTAGATTAATTTAGGATATCTGGTTGGCATGGACGAGTTGGACTGCAAGGGCCTGTTTTCGTGCTATATATCTGTATGACTGTCTGACTAATTTGTCTGGCGCCATTTTCTTCTGGCTAAGACTGAATTTCTTTAATTCCTTTCTTTCAGTGGACTTTGGTTCCCTAACATTTCTGGGAGATTATCTGTGCCCTTTTGTTTAACGACAGAACCAAAATGCATGTTTAATTCTTCTGCAATTTCTTTGTGCCCCATTTCTTATTGTAAGATTTATCTACAGTAATTTATTTCTCTTCACAAATTTCTAGAAGCTTTTATAGTCTGTTTCTATGTTGATTGCTCAAATTTCCCCCTCTTGATTAATCTTTTTACCCTCTTTTATTGAGTTCAAAAGTGTTCCCTATCCTCAGTCTTGCTGCTTTTTCTGGCAATTTTATATGAGTCCTCTTTGGATCTAATGCAAGAAACTAGACTAGTTTAAATTCATTCACAGGATGAGGGCACCACTGGCTAGGCCAGCATTTATTGCCCATCCCTAATCTTTAAGAGTCAACCACATTGCTGTGGATCTAGAATCACATCCAGGTCAGACGAGTTAAGGATGCCAGTTTTTTTCCTTTAATGTTAGAATATTAAAACCCTCTCCATCAGTACCAGCAAACAGCCCACTGAGAATATTGGTCCCAGTCCCTGCCCAGATGCAACCTATCCTATTTGCACTGGTCCCATCTTCCCTAGAACTGCACAATGCCCCAAGAATCTGAACGCCTCTCCCACCTCATTTCCTCAGATAGATATTCATCTGACATATAGAACATAGAACAATACAGCGCAGAACAGGTCCTTCAGCCCTTGATGTTGTGCCAACCTGTGGACTAATCTAAAAGCCCATCCCCTTACACTATCCCAGCATCATCCATGTGCTTATCCAAGGACTGTTTAAATCTCCCTAATGTGGTTGAGTTAACTACATTGGCAGGCAGGGCATTCCACACCCTTACCACTCTCTGAGTAAAGAACCTGCCTCTGACATCTGTCTTAAATCAATTACCCCTCAATTTGCAGCTATGCCCCCTTGTACAAGCCAACGTCATCATCCTAGGAAAAAGACTCTCACTGTCCACCCTATCTAATCCTCTGATCATCTTGTATGTCTCTATTAAATCGCCTCTTAGCCTTCTTCTCTCCAATGAGAACAGACCAAAGTCCCACAGCCTTTCCTCATAAGACCTTCCCTCCAGACCAGGAAGCATCCAGGTAAATCTCCTCTGCACCTTTTCCAATGTTTCCACATCCTTCCTGTAATGGGGTGACCAGAACTGTACACAATATTCTAAGAGAGGCGGCACCAGCATTTTGTATAGTTGCAACATGACATTATGGCTCTGGAACTCAATCCCTCTCCCAATAAAACCTAACACACCGTATGCCTTCTTAACAGGACTATCAACCTGGGTGGCACCTTTCAGGGATCTATGTACATGGATTCCAAGATCCCTCTGCACATCCACACTACCAAGAATCTTTCCATTGACCCAGTATTCTGCCTTCCTGTTGTTCTTCCCAAAGTGAATCACCTCACATTTATCTGCATTGAACTCCATTTGCCAGCACTCAGCCTAATTCTGCAGTTTATCTAAGACCCCCTGCAACCTGCAACATTCTTCTACAGCATCCACCACTCCATCGACTTTAGTGTCATCTGCAAACCTACTAGCCCAACTTATTATCCTGCTATTTCTATACATGCTAACACTGGTGGTAATCTTGAGGTTACTTCCTTTAAGGCTCTACTTTTGAAGGGACTTCAGCCCTCTTTTTTTTAAACCCATTTCACAGATAACCGACATGCACCACAATGAATAGCTGTTCACCATCCATCTTCAGCTGTGCCCTGCAGCTGCTCTGAGATATCCACGGAGACACCAGGGAGGCAACATATTGCCTGGAGTCTCTTTGGTGATTGTGAGAACACCCGGCTCATCCCCTTAAAATGGAAACCCTGACCATATAGCTCTGCCACTCACCTGCCTCTCCTCTTATGCTGCAAAATCACAATTGGTACCAAGGTCTGGCTCCCATTGCTATCCCCTGAGACGTTGTCTCTCGAAACAGTATCTAAAATATTAAATGTGTTTGAGAATGGAAGGGACACAGGGGTTTCCTGCATTACTTGCCTTCCTATATGAGTTGGACCGAAGGGTCTGTTTCTGTGATATACATCTTTATGACTCCATGACTCTACCTGATGGTCACCCTGTGGAGTCTTTACCTATAGTGTGACAATACAGTTACAACCAGTAGCTGGGCACACTCCTTGCACACATGATTGCTGGGAAACTGGAAGTGTCCATGACTTCCCACATATCGCAAGGAAAGCAAAGCACAGGAGGGAGCTCTACTTCCGTGACTTCCCTGTATCCTAAGATGGTACAGTTGCTCAATGGTTAGTACTGCTACCTCACAGTGCTAGGGACCCAGGTTCAATTCCAGCCTTGGGTAACTGTCTGTGTAGAGCTTGCATGTTTTCTCTGCGTGGGTTTCCTTCCACAGTCCAAATGTTTGGTGGATTGGCCATGCTAAATTGCCCCATAGTGTTCATTCATGTGTAGGTTAGATGCATTAATATGTATGTAGAGGAATGGGTCTGGGTAGGATACTCTTCAAAGGGTTGGTGTGGATTTATTGGGCCAAATGGCTTGTTTCCACACTGTAGGGGATTCTGTGATTAAGCTCTTTATCTCCCCTCTTTAATGAATACAAGTTATGCTAGGGATGTTTTCCCACTCCAAACATACACTCGAAATTCCACTGTCCCTATCTTATTTGGTTTATGCGAGTGGACTGCAGTTGTTTAATTAGCAGAAAAGGTGCAAATACTCACCTATTCCAGATACTTTCTAATTTAAATCTATTTAAAGATGCACCTGAATGACATTATCTCACTGAATTCACCACTCACGCAACTTCATAGTGAGTTCCTCCCAGTTTTCTTCACATTTCTCCCTCAATGAAAGGCCGGGCCATAATACAGAGATAAACTTTACCTTCCAGTTGTTTTTTCTCATAAATTGAATTCACATTCCAGGAACTACCGCAGTGGGATTTGAATCCACACTCCCGGCCTCTCAGCGATAGTACCATTATTAAGCTCCTGCAGTTTCTTCGTCGGCATTTGCTCACAGAATCCCTACAATATGGAAGCAGGCCATTCAGTCCACACTGATCCTCTGAAGAGCATCCCACCCAGACCCACCCCATCAGTGACATCTTGCATTTTCCATGGCTAATCCACCTCGCCCACATTGCCAATTTAGCACGGCCAGTTGACCTAATCTACACATCTTTGGACTATGGGAGGAAACCGGAGCACCTGGAGGAAACCCACGCAGACACGGGGGAGAATGTGCAAACTCCACACAGACAGTCACCCAAGGCTGGAATTGAACTCTGGCCCCTGGTGCTGTGAGGCAGCAGTGCTAACCACTGAGCCACTGCACTCAGGCAACATGAGATGTCTGTTGCACCTTCTGAACACGCCTTTCCCCCGCTTCATTCTATAGCTCCCAAGCTTTCTAACAGACAACACTAATTTCTAGTCTTCAAATATCGGCTGCATTGCTTCTCAAATAGTTATCCTGCTGGCTATTATTCTTTTATTTTTTACCCTGGAGATTGTGCGTTTGACTTTGTGCAGTAGAATGTTCCTGACTAACTGCATTGTGGACAGACCTTCAGCACACAGACTGGTTCAAGGCGTGATCCTCAAATGGCAATCAAGGGGTGGGCTGTAAATGTCAACCTTACCTGGAATGCCCACGTCCCATGACTGAATAAATAAAAGTAAGAATAATATTGGAGAACCAGAGAGGAAGAGACTGTGTGAAAATAGCAGAGCTCAACTCAGGGACCAAGATCAGCGTTATTTCGTTACTTTCAGCCTCTCTCTGATAAACGGGGGAAGTGTCAGGGAACTGAAAGTAGAAGGAAGAAAAGAGAGAAATGTTGAAAGTGAACCAGATTGGGAGACGGGGAGTGAAAGACTGGAGTTAGAACAAGGAGGGACAGGCACGATCGAAAGATACAGCACAAGTCTAACTGCATGACAACTCAAGTAAATTATTAATTGGACTCAACCTGGGATGTGAAGGGAACTCATGAATTATTAACAGCACGGAAAATCCGAATAGGAACAGATGAAAAGAGCTAGCACAGATGGAGCTGAGGGAAGATGAAGACAGAATAGTGGGAACGACATTTCTACCACACTTACATAAAAATGAATTAAGGAGCAGCATAAAAGCTGCCAGGACGTGAAAATTCAGGAAGCCTGCAGTGCATTATTTATTCTTTCACATTTACAGTTAGTGAAATATCCTTTCCATCTTGTTGATGTGTGCTTTACAAATTCTTTTCCCTGAGTCTCAAATCTAACAGCACAGACCTGGGGCCACTGCTGGACTGTATAATGGCAGCTAAGCTTCAATTTGATTCAAATTACCCTACAGGAAGCATGGAACTTTCTCCTTTAGGAAGGAATCTCGGTCATAATTCGAACGAGAGATGAGATGACAAGCAGGCATTTAGCTGTGAAGCAGGTTGATATGAAATGAGATTGCAAAAGGTGCTACCTAAATGGAATTCTTCATTTTGTAACATGGAAACTGGTAGATTCCAGCAGATGCAAACATGGAGAAACCTTTCTCTGTGCTGAGACTACAGCTTATCTAATTATCAATCAGAAGTCGCACAATACCAGGTTATAGTCCAACATGTTTATTTTACCAGGGGTAAGCAACGAGGTTCAGGCCTCTGGCACGGAGCCTGTCCCCGTTGCTCAGAAGGGAAGGGTGGTGAAAGGTAGAGCGATAGTTATTGGGGACTCAATAGTGAGGGGCACAGATAGGCGGTTTTGCGGGGGCGACAGAGACTCACGATTGGTATGTTGCCTCCCAGGTGCAAGGGTACGTGATGTCTCTGATCGTGTTTTCCGGGTCCTTAAGGGGGAGGGGGAGCAGCCCCAGATCGTGGTCCACGTTGGCACCAACGACATAGGTAGGAAGAGGGGTGAGGATGTTAGACAGGCTTTCAGGGAGCTAGGTTGGAAGCTCAGAGCTAGAACGAACAGAGTTGTTGTCTCTGGTTTGTTACCCATGCCACGTGATAGAGAGTCGAGGAATAGGGAGAGAGAACAGTTAAATGGGTGGCTACAGGGGTGGTGCAGGAGGGAGGGATTCCAGTTTCTGGACAACTGGGGTTCTTTCTGGGGAAGGTGGGACCTCTATAAACAGGATGGTCTGCACCTGAACCTGAGGGGCATCCTTGGGGGGAGGTTTGCTAGTGCTCTTTGGGAGGGTTTAAACTAACTCTGCAGGGGCATGGGAACCTGGAGTGTAGCTTTAGGGTACAGGACCTTGAGTGTAGGGAGGTTAGGAACATGGCATCGATCTCGAAGGAGGGTGCCTGTAAACAGGAAGG
The DNA here is from genome assembly GCF_047496795.1 of Chiloscyllium punctatum. Classification (NCBI taxonomy): domain Eukaryota; kingdom Metazoa; phylum Chordata; class Chondrichthyes; order Orectolobiformes; family Hemiscylliidae; genus Chiloscyllium; species Chiloscyllium punctatum. The sequence goes on from NC_092758.1 coordinate 15,092,859, forward strand.
TGGCTTGAAGTGTGTATACTTCAGTGCCAGAAGTATAAGAAATAAGGTAGGTGAGCTTGCAGCATGGGTTGGTACCTGGGACTTCGATGTTGTGGGTAGAACAGGGACAGGAATGGCTGTTGCAGGTTCCGGGGTTTAAATGTTTTAGTAGGGTCAGAGATGGGGGTAAAAGAGGGGGAGGTGTGGCATTGCTTGTCAAGGATAGTATTACAGCAGTAGAAAGGGTGATGGAGGAAGACTTGCCATCTGAGGTAGTTTGGGCGGAGGTTAGAAATAGGAAAGGTGAGGTCATCCTGTTAGGAGTTTTCTACAGGCCTCCTAATAGTCCGAGAGAAATAGAGGAAAGTATTGCGAGGATGATTCAGGAGAAGAGTGAAAGTAGCAGGGTGGTTGTTATGGGGGACTTTAACTTCCCAGATATTGACTGGGAAAGCTATAGCTCGAGTTCGTTAGATGGGTCGGTGTTTGTCCAATGTGTGCAGGAGGGTTTCCTGACACAATATGTAGACAGGCCAACAAGAGGTGAGGCTATACTGGATTTGGTTCTAGGTAATGAACGAGGCCAGGTGATAGACTTGGAGGTAGGTGAGCACTTCGGGGGCAGTGACCACAACTCGGTGACTTTTACTCTAGTGATGGAGAGGGATAAGTGTGCACTGCAGGGCAACAGTTATAGCTGGGGGCAGGGAAATTATGATGCGGTGAGGCATGACTTAGGATGCGTGGATTGGAAAAATAGGCTTCAAGGGAAGAACACAAATGATATGTGGAGATTGTTCAAAGAACAGCTAATGGGTGTCCTTGATAAGTATGTACCAGTCAGGCAGGGAGTAAATGGTCTTGTGAGGGAACCGTGGTTTAACAAGGAATTGGAATCCCTTGTGAAAGGGAAGAGGGCGGCCTATGTAAAGATGAGGCGTGAAGGTTCAGTTGGGGCGATTGAGAGTTATAAGGTAGCCAGGAAGGATCTAAAGAGAGAGCTAAGAGCAGCGAGAAGGGGACATGAAAAGTCCTTAGTTGGTAGGATTAGGGAAAACCCAAAGGCTTTCTATAGGTATGTCAGGAAGAAAAGGATGACTAGGGTAGGTATCGGTCCAGTCAAGGATAGTAGTGGGAAGTTGTGTGTGGAGGCGGAGGAGATCGGTGAGACACTAAATCAATACTTTTCGTCAGTATTCACTCAGGAACAGGACATTGTTGCCGATGTGAATACTGCGTCACAATTAATTAGAATGGATGGCTTTGAGGTATGTAGGGAAGAGGTGTTGGAAATTCTGGAAAGGATTAAAATAGATAAGTCCCCTGGGCCTGATGGCATTTATTCTAGGATCCTCTGGGAAGCTAGGGAGGAGATAGCAGAGCCATTGGCCTTGATTTTTATGTCATCGTTGTCTACGGGAATAGTGCCAGAAGACTGGAGGATAGCGAATGTGGTCCCCTTGTTCAAGAAGGGGAGCAGGGATAGCCCGAGTAACTATAGGCCAGTGAGTCTCACTTCTGTTGTGGGCAAAGTCTTAGAGAGAATTGTAAGGGATAGGATTTATGAACATCTGGATAGGAATAATGTGATCAAGGATAGTCAGCATGGTTTTGTGAAGGGCAGGTCGTGCCTCACAAACCTTATTGAATTCTTTGAGAAGGTGACCAAGGAAGTGGACGAGGGTAAAGCAGTAGATGTGGTATATATGGATTTTAGCAAGGCGTTCGATAAGGTACCCCATGGCAGGCTAATGCAAAAACTACGGAGGTATGGCATTGAGGGTGCATTAGAGGTTTGGATTAGGAATTGGCTGGCTGGAAGGAGACAGAGAGTAGTAGTTGATGGTATAGGTTCATCTTGGAGCACAGTTACTAGCGGTGTTCCACAAGGATCTGTTTTGGGACCATTGCTGTTTGTCATTTTTATAAATGACCTGGAGGAGGGGCTTGAAGGCTGGGTGAGCAAGTTTGCGGATGACACGAAAGTCGGTGGAGTTGTGGACAGCGAAGAAGGATGTGGCAGGTTACAGCGGGATATAGATAAGTTGCAGAGCTGGGCAGTAAGGTGGCAAATGGAGTTCAATGTAACTAAGTGTGAAGTCATTCACTTTGGTAGGAGTAACAAGCAGATGGATTACTGGGCTAATGGTAGACTACTTGGTAGTGTGGATGAGCAGAGGGATCTTGGTGTCCATGTGCACAGATCTTTGAAAGTTGCCACCCAGGTAAATAGTGCTGTGAAGAAGGCATATGGTGTACTGGGTTTTATTGGTAGAGGAATTGAGTTCCGGAGTCCTGAGGTCATGTTGCAGTTGTATAAGACTCTGGTGCGGCCTCATCTGGAGTATTGTGTGCAGTTTTGGTCGCCATATTATAGGAAGGATGTGGAGGCATTGGAACGAGTGCAGAGGAGGTTTACCAGGATGTTGCCTGGCATGGTAGGAAGATCGTATGAGGAAAGGCTGAGGCACTTGGGGTTTTTATCATTGGAGAAAAGAAGGTTTAGGGCAGATTTGATAGAGGTGTACAAGATGATTAGGAATTTAGATAGGGTTGACAGTGAGAACCTTTTTCCGCTAATGAAGTCAGCTGTTACTAGGGGACACAGCTTTAAATTAAGGGGTGGTAGGTATAGGACAGATGTTAGGGGTAGATTCTTTACTCAGCGGGTTGTGAGTTCATGGAATGCCCTGCCAGTATCAGTGGTGGACTCTCCCTCGTTATGGTCATTGAAGCGGGCATTGGACAAGCATATGGAGGTTATTGGGCTAGTGTAGGTTAGGTAGGATTCAGTCGGCGCAACATCGAGGGCCGAAGGGCCTGTACTGCGCTGTATTTTTCTATGTTCTATGTTCTATGTTCTATTTTAAGTGACAAGCTTTTGGAGCGCTGTCTGTCACCTGACGAAGGAGCAATGCTCTGAAAGCATGTGATTTCAAATAAACCTGTTGGACTATAATCTGGTGTTGTGTGACCTCTGACCCTGTCCACCCCACTTCAACATCAGCCCCTCCACCTCCTAATTACCAGTGGCAGAGGTTGGACTACTCATGAGTCTAAACAGAAGAGGCACATACCTTTCATAGTTTATTGCATGAGATCATCTGATACAGTTTAACAGGCACAATTACTCAGAGGACTCTCAGCAGCTGTGCAGACTACATTTGCTCCCTTTGTGAAAAGCTGTGACACTATCAGATTGGGTACCACAGATTAATGCAATATGAACTGTTACCTTATCCTGCACCTCTCTCACACTCTGCCCCACACCCAATATCCCAAACCTCCTTTTGCACTTTACCCAGCACACTGCACTGACCCCTCACCCTCTCCTGTTTCCGTGTACAGCTTCCATTATCTTCCACTGCTATCTCCCACACCCTATGCCGTATCTCACTCCTCCTTCACCCCTTTCACACGCACCCATCTGTGATGACCTGCTATGGTTTCTGCGATTTGATTTTATGTCTTTTCTCTCAGTTAGTGAACAGTGACTTCCAGAAAGCAATCATTAACATTGAGCTCAGAAGACTCACAAGCTAGTAAATTCCAATTACTCCAGAGGGAAGCCAGTGTTCATCGTACAACAAAAGATAAGTGTAACCTTTTGAGTTGGAAGGTCTTTTTCAACTGTTAACAGAATTACTGTACAGATTCCCCCACATTGTAACTTGCTCCCGAAAAGATTGAGAAAATGGGATCTACAAATATGACACGATTCCTTTTGAGTGTGGCTGCACACGGGCAAAATAAAATCACATTCTTTAAATTTTGGCAAGTGCACAAATTCACAGGCAGTGGTGATCAAAAGCAGAGTGCGGGAAGAATAGAACCATTTATTGTGAAAAGGATTTGAATGAATCAGTTTAATTGGGAGCTTGGGATGTGTGCTGTGGAGATAGGACCTCCTCTGAGCCATTGCTATCTTGTCCTTATTAATAAATGTCAGAAATACTCGCCTCAGTCCAAAGAAATGTATTTATAACAAATGTTATTCCGAGAAAATCATGAATTTGTTCATGAATCACAAGTTTAGGAACATAAATTACTGGTAAACACAATCAAACCACTCAATCTTTCAGTGACTCGACATATAATCAGAGCGTGGTTAGTACATGAAAAGTTCTGTGATTTCAATATCCAGACTGATCTCTGTATGTCATGCCTGGCAGTGTATTCCTTTGTAAAATAATCTGATGCCACAAATCCAGGAATCAGGACCATCCTCAGGAGAAGCAGAGGAGAAGTAGTTGTCAGGGAGATCTGAGAATGACATAGCACAGAGGAGGCCATTTGATTCGTGGTGATGATGTGAGCTTTTTGAAATAAATGTTGAGAGTGTGGTGCTGGGTAAGCACAGCAGGTCAGGCAACATCCGAGGAGCAGGAGAATGGACATTTCGGGTATAAGCCCTTCCTCAGGAACTCAATGCCCGAAACGTCGATTCTCCTGCTCCTCAGATGCTGCCTGACCTGCTGTGCTTTTCCAGCACCACTCTCTCGACTCTGATCTCCAGCATGTGTAGTCCTCACTTCCTCCTCTTTGAAATAGATGTCCAATTGTTGTCCATCCTGCTCTTTCCCCATAACCCTGTGAAAAACTTCCCCTTTCTAGGATTGATCCAATTCCAATCTGAACATGATGGCTCGATCTGTATCCACCATCTTTTCAGGCAGGTTAGTTCCTGTCAGAGGAACTTACCACATTACACTGTCTGTATAATATTCTTGTCTCGTGGTGCTGCCAAAGAACATTCACAGAGTCTGCTGAGCTAAGAAAAACATTTGCTGTAATGTAATGTAGGATGTAGTACAAAACATCTGCAAGAGAGACACAGGTAATACGAATTGCCTCATTTCCTGTGATGATATATTCTTTGCTTCATTAACATATCACTGTAAGATGTAACCTTTTTTCTTCAACCTCCCTCCCTGCTTATTTTGCCGATTATCTTAAATCTTTGTCCTCTGGTACTGACCATTTGCCATGACAATTTCTTTTCCTCATTCACCATTGGCCTTCTCGTTAAACTCCCCCCCTACCCCCGAGTGCTTTGGATTTGTAGGTCATATGTATTCCTAAACAAACAGAGGGATAGAGGAAGATGAGAATTCCCTCAGCCAGCACCACACCCTGATCTCAATATCAGGATATCATTGGCACAGAGGTGACTGGATCTTACCTACACCATCCAGCAGAGAGGGAGTTCAGCCTGGGGATTCAGGGCAATGTCCCAGCCAGGACTAATCACCTGAGGCCTAAAGGTGACTTGGATAGATTCTCTTGGGGTTTGAGGAGCCAGCATCCACCACCCCCAACCTTCCTTCCTTCACACAGCATGGGCTTATCAAAGGCCACCATTGGAGTCCTTAGTGGGTTCCTGCCTGACTGAAAACTCTGACCTCTGACCTGAAAACTTCCAGTCAAAGCACATGGCATGGCTTTTCCTGTAATGTTCCATAACTACAGCCTCACAGTCGTAAAGTCATTTAGGTGTGAGAGAAGCAGAACCTGAGAAGAGGAAACTCAAATAATTGAAATGGGAATTGAATTTTCTTTTTTTTTGTTATTGTGCAGTATAATAAAATGAGTGCTTTTGGTTTTCTTTTAATGTGTAAACTCGCAGCACATCCAGCAACTTCATTCCTGAACCTTAGTAAAGCAGAGCAGGAAGTGGAGGTAAAGAAATATTATGGAATAATTCTGTTCTGATGGCAGTGCAGAAACCCTCAGTACTGACCCTCTGACAGTATAGCACTCCCTCAGTACTGACCCTCTGACAGTGCAGCACTCCCTCAGTACTGACCCTCTGACAGTGTAACACTCCCTCAGTACTGACCCTCTGACAGTGCAACACTCCCTCAGTACTGACCCTCTGACAGTGCAACACTCCCTCAATCCTGACTTCTAACGGTGCAGCACTCCTTCAGTACTGACCCTCTGATAGTGCAACACTCCCTCAGTACTGACCCTCTGACAGTGCAACACTCCCTCAGTCCTGACTTCTGACGGTGCAGCACTCCTTCAGTACTGAACCTCTGACAGTGCAGCACTCCCTCAGTACTGATCCTCTGACAGTGTAACACTCCCTCAGTCCTGACTTCTGACGGTGCAGCACTCCTTCAGTACTGACCCTCTGACAGTGCAACACTCCCTCAGTACTGACCCTCTGACAGTGCAGCACTCCCTCAGTACTGACCCTCTGACAATGCAGCATTCCCTCAGTACTGACCCTCTGACAGTGCAGCACTCCCTCAGTACTGACCCTCTGACAGTGCAGCACTTCCTCAGTACTGACCCTCTGACAGTGCAGCACTCCCTCAGTACTGACCATCCGACAGTGCAGCACTTCCTTGTTACTGCCCCTCTGATAGTGTAGCACTCCCTCTGTGATGCCCCTCTGACAGTGCAGCACTTCCTCAGTACTGACCGTCTGACAGTGCAGCACTCCCTCAGTCCTGACTTCTAACGGTGCAGCACTCCTTCAGTACTGACCCTCTGACAGTGCAGCACTCCCTCAGTACTGACCCTCTGACAGTGCAACACTCCCTCAGTCCTGACTTCTAACGGTGCAGCACTCCTTCAGTACTGACCCTCTGACAGTGCAGCACTCCCTCAGTACTGACCCTCTGACAGTGCAACACTCCCTCAGTCCTGACTTCTAACGGTGCAGCACCCCTTCAGTACTGACCCTCTGACAGTGCAGCACTCCCTCAGTACTGACCCTCTGACAGTGCAGTACTTCCTCAGTACTGACCCTCTGACAGTGCAGCACTTCCTCAGTACTGACCCTCTGACAGTGCAGCACTTCCTCAGTACTGACCCTCTGACAGTGCAGCATTCCCTCAGTACTGACCCTCTGACAGTGCAGCACTTCCTCAGTACTGACCCTCTGACAGTGCAGCACTTCCTCAGTACTGACCCTCTGACAGTGCAGCATTCCCTCAGTACTGAACCTCTGACAGTGCAGCACTTCCTCAGTACTGACCCTCTGACAGTGCAGCATTCCCTCAGTACTGACACTCTGACAGTGCAACACTCCCTCAGTACTGACCCTCTGACAGTGCAGCACTTCCTCAGTACTGTCCCTCTGACAGTGCAGCACTCCCTCAGTACTGATCCTCAGACAGTGCGGCACTCCCTCAGTACTGATCCTCAGACAGTGCGGCACTCCCTCAGTACTGACCATCCGACAGTGCAGCACTTCCTTGTTACTGCCCCTCTGATAGTGTAGCACTCCCTCTGTGATGACCCTCTGACAGTGCAAAACTTCGTCAGTACTGACCGTCTGACAGTGCAGCATTCCCTCAGTACTGACCCTCTGACAGTGCAGCATTCCTTCAGTACTGATCCTCAGACAGTGCGGCACTCCCTCAATACTGACCATCTGACAGTGCAGCACTTCCTGTTACTGCCCCTCTGATAGTGTAGCACTCCCTCTGTACTGACCCTCAGACAGTGCAGTACTCCCTCAGTACTGACCCAATCACAGTGAGGCACTGCCTCAGTACTGACCCTCTGACAGTGCAGCATTCCCTCAGTACTGACCCTCTGACAGTGCAGAACTTCCTCAGTACTGACCCTCTGACAGTGCAGCATTCCCTCAGTACTGGCCCTCTGACGGTGCAGCACTCCTTCAGTACTGACCATCTGACAGTGCAGCACTCCCTCAGTACTGACCCTCTGACAGTGCAGCATTCCCTCAGTACTGACCCTCTGACGGTGCAGCACTTCCTCAGTACTGACCCTCTGACAGTGCAGCATTCCCTCAGTCCTGACCCTCTGACAGTGCAGCACTCCCTCAGTACTGACCCTCTGACAGTGCAAGAATCCCTCAGTATTGACCCTCTGACAGTGTGGCACTCCCTCAGTACTGACCCTCTGGCAGTGCAGCGGTCCCTCAGGGATGAGATGAGGAGAAGTTTGTTCACACAGTAAGTCCTTATGATCTGGACTGCATTGTTTGGAAGATCAGTGGAAGCCAATTCACTGGAATATTCAGGAGGGAATTGAACAATTGTTTGAGGGAGGAAGTTTTCAGTTATTGAGAATGAAGAAGTGAGACAGTTTGTCCAAGGAGATGGCATGATGGGTGAGTTACCTCCTTTTTTTAATCTGCGGCCATATTAGTAGTAAGTGTGAACATGATGCAGTCATAAATGCTCGACTGGTTTAATAATGTTCTTTAGGGTAGGAATTATGCCTACTGTCTTTGTCAAGCCTGGTCAATAATACTTCAATAGGGTTGGTACCACATTGGCCTCAGAAATTATTCTAACAGTCTACTGACCTGTTCCAATCTGTTATATAGAGCAATACATTGACTACAGTGACCCAAGATGAAGGTGCATTGCCACTCTGTCAAGTGTGCCTTGGCCAATGAAGACTGGACTAAATGCCTATTTCCCAAGATTGATTCCTTCACTGCTGCTTTTGGGCTCTGGATCTGCTTCATCCAAATTTTTGAAAATTTAACATATTTATATTTAGAAATACTAACAATGGAAGATCTCCATGGAAACATTTTTGATGTCACTACCCATCGCTGTGAAAGCAATTCATTACCCATAATAACCAGAGCCACTCATGGCCCATAGCAACCAGAACCTTTCATTGCCCATAGCAACCAGAGTCCTTCGCTACTCAGGGTAACCAATGTAACATTCTCATTGGTGACTGAAGCTAAGTGTCCTATGTGGAATTCAATGCAATTTATTCAATTTTTCTGAAGAAATTGCAGTTGGTTTGAAGTATTTATATGTTTTTTTCTTATCTATTCCTAGGACATTGATATTGCTTGCAAGACCACTGTTTACTGTCCATGGCTTGTTGATGGGGGTTTGTGGTGTTCGGCCTTCTTTCTGAATCACTGGCGATGAGTTTGATCAAAATTCATTGGTTCTTTGATCCACTTCAGTGGACACTCACAAGACAACCACACTGCTGTTGGTCTGGAGTTACATATAAGCCCAGACAAGGTAAGGACAGCCAATCCCTTTCTTTGAAGGACGTCAGTGAAAATTTGGAACTTTCCAACAATCTGACAGCATCACGGTCACCTTTGCAGATATCCAACTTTTCATTTGAATTTCTGAAACGGTTATTGTGTAATTTAAATTCATTTCATCCAATGTAAAGTCCAGTGTCTTAACTACTGGATCATCAGCTCACTGTTTAAAAAGAGTCTTGAGTCATGTGCTCATTAAACTTATCCACTGGGACTTGAAGACCTAATGGTGTTGCTGTTAGAACACTAACCCTGAGACACAGGTGATGTTTTGGGGACCTGGGTTCAAATCCCAAAGCAACCGAAGATGAAAGTTGAATGCATTAAAGAAAATTGGGATCCAAAGTCTAAGGCTGACCATGAAATGATTGTGGGAAACACCCATCTGTTTTGCTAATGTCCTTAAGGGAAGGAAACTTCTGTCCTTACTTGGTGCTTCCCACATGTTACTCCAGATATACAGCAATTCGTAACTGCTCTCTGAAATGGTCAAAAAAGCAGTTAGTCAAATCTATCATAAGGACTCGACAAAGGAATGAAACTGGCCAGAACATCTGACATTGACATGGGCACCAGAAATGACAACAACAAATTCAGGCTGGAAAGTCCTCCTTACTAACATCGTGACAGCTGGTACCAAAATCAGGAGAGTTGTCACTCAGATCAGTAAAATAACAGCCTGACAACTCCATCATAGACTTGTCGATCGCTGACAGAGATGTGCCAGTGCTGAGATAACTGATCATTGAAAGAGATGTCCCAGTGTTGAGATAACTGATCACCTACAGAGATGGATGGATTCTGGATTAGCGGTGCTGGAAGAGCACAGCAGTTCAGGCAGCATCCAAGGAGCTTCGAAATCGACGTTTTGGGCAAAAACCCCTCATCAGGAATAAAGGCAGTGAGCCTGAAGCATGGAGAGATAAGCTAGAGGATGGTGGGGGTGGGGAGAAAGTAGCATAGAGTCCAATGGGTGCGTGGGGGAGGGGATGAAGGTGATAGGTCAAGGAGGAGAGGGTGGAGTGGATAGGTGGAAAAGAAGATAGGCAGGTAGGACAAATCCGGACAAGTCATGGGGACAGTTACTGAGCTGGAAGCTTAGAACTAGGGTGAGGTGGGGGAAGGGGAAATGAGGAAACTGTTGAAGTCCACATTCAACCCTGGGGTTGAAGTGTTCCGAGGCGGAAGATGAGGCATTCTTCCTCCAGGCGTCTGGTGGTGAGGGAGCGGCGGTGAAGGAGGGCATAGACACAGAGATGACCACCCTGGCCGACCCATTGTCTCAGCATGCTCCTGCCCCACTGAACTCATCTCCACCTACCTCGACACTGTCCTATCCCCCCTAGTCCAGGAACTCCCCACATACGTTCGAGACACCACCCACGCCCTCCACCTCCTCCAAGACTTCCGTTTCCCTCGCCCCCAACGCCTCATCTTCACCATGGATATCCAATCCCTCTACGCCTCCATCCGCCATGACCAGGGCCTCCAAGCCCTCCGTTTTTTCCTCTCCAGACGTCCCCAACAGTACCCTTCCACCAAACTCTCATTCCTTTGGCCGAACTGGTCCTCACCCGAACAATTTCTCCTTTGAATCCTCCCACTTCCTCCAGACCAAAGGGGTAGCCATGGGCACATGTATGGGCCCCAGCTATGCCTGTCTCTTTGTTGGCTACGTAAAGCAGATGATCTTCCGTACTTACACCGGCACCACTCCCCACCTCTTCCTCCGCTACATTGATGACTGCAATGGCGCCACCTCGTGCTCCCGCGAGGAGGTTGAGCAATTCATCAACTTCACCAACACATTCCACCCTGACCTTAAATTTACCTGGACCATCTCTGACACCTCCCTCCCCTTCCTGGACCTCTCCATCTCCATTAATGACGACTGACTTGACACTGACATTTTTTAAAAACCCACCGACTCCCACAGCTACCTGGATTACACCTCTTCCCACCCTACCTCTTGCAAAAATGCCATCCCGTATTCCCAATTCCTCCGCCTCTGCCGGATCTGCTCCCAGGAGGACCAGTTCCACCACAGAACACACCAGATGGCCTCCTTCTTTAGAGACCGCAATTTCCCTTCCCACGTGGTTAAAAATGCCCTCCAACGCATCTCGTCTACATCCCGCACCTCCGCCCTCAGACCCCACCCCTCCAACCGTAACAAGCACAAAACGCCCCTGGTGCTCACCTTCCACCCTACCAACCTTCGCATAAACCAAATCATCCGCCGACATTTCCGCCACCTCCAAACAGACCCCACTACCAGGGATATATTTCCCTCCCCACCCCTTTCCGCCTTCCGCAAAGACCGTTCCCTCCGTGACTACCTGGTCAGGTCCATGCCCCCAAACAACCCACTCTCCAATCCTGGCACTTTCCCCTGCCACCGCAGGAACTGTAAAACCTGCGCCCACACCTCCTCCCTCACCTCTATCCAAGGCCCTAAAGGAGCCTTCCACATCCACCAAAGTTTTACTTGCACATCCACTAATATCATTTATTGTATCCGTTGCTCCCGATGCGGTCTCCTCTACATTGGGGAGACTGTACGCCTCCTAGCAGAGCGCTTTAGGGAACATCTCCGGGACACCCGCACCAATCAGCCACACCGCCCCGTGGCCCAACATTTCAACTCCCCCTCCCACTCTGCCGAGGACATGGAGGTCCTGGGCCTCCTTCACCGCCGCTCCCTCACCACCAGACGCCTGGAGGAAGAATGCCTCATCTTCCGCCTTGGAACACTTCAACCCCAGGGCATCAATGTGGACTTCAACAGTTTCCTCATTTCCCCTTCCCCCACCTCACCCTAGTTCTAAGCTTCCAGCTCAGTAACTGTCCCCATGACTTGTCCGGATTTGTCCTACCTGCCTATCTTCTTTTCCACCTATCCACTCCACCCTCTCCTCCTTGACCTATCACCTTCATCTCCTCCCCCACTCACCCATTGTACTCTATGCTACTTTCTCCCCACCCCCACCCTCCTCTAGCTTATCTCTCCACGCTTCAGGCTCACTGCCTTTATTCCTGATGAAGGGCTTTTGCCCAAAACGTCGATTTCGAAGATACTTGGATGCTGCCTGAACTGCTTTGCTCTTCCAGCACCACTAATCCCGAATCTGGTTTCCACCATCGGCAGTCATTGTTTTTACCTCTTTTCACCTAGGAGATGTCCCAGTGCTGAGATAACTGATCACCTACAGAGATGTTCCAGTGCTGAGATAACTGATCGCCGACAATGCTGTCCCAGCGCTGAGATAACTGATCAACTACTGAGATGTCCCAGTGCTGAGATAACTGATCGCCTACAGAGATGTCCCAGTGCTGAGATAACTGATCAACTACAGAGACATCCCAGTGCTGAGATAATGGTTCACCGACAGGGATGTCTCATTGCTAAGATAACTGATCACCTACAGTAATGTGCTGGAGCAGAGATTACCGATCACCGACGGAGATATCCCAGTGAGAAGATAACCGATCACCTACAGAGATGTCCCAGGGAGGAGATAACTGATCACCTACAATGATGTTCCAGTGCTGAGATAACTGATCAACTCATGAGATGTCCCAGTGCTGAGATAATGGATCACTGACAGAAATGTCCCAGTGCTGAGATAACTGATCACCTACAATGATGTTCCAGTGCTGAGATAACTGATCACGTACAATGATGTTCCAGTGCTGAGATAACTGATCAACTAATGAGATGTCCCAGTGCTGAGATAATGGATCACTGACAGAAATGTCCCAGTGCTGAGATAACTGATCAGCTACAGAGATGTCCCAGTGCTGAGATAATGGATCACTGACAGAAATGTCCCAGTGCTGAGATAACTGATCAGCTACAGAAATGTCCCAGTGCTGAGATAACTAATCAGCTACAGAGATGTCCCAGTGCTGAGATAATGGATCACTGACAGAAATGTCCCAGTGCTGAGATAACTGATCAGCTACAGAAATGTCCCAGTGCTGAGATAACTGATCAGCTACAGAGATGTCCCAGTACTGAGGTAACGGATCGCCTTCAGTGATGTCCCTGTGCTGTGATAACTGATCACCTTCAGAGATGTCCAAGTACTGAGATAACTGATCACCAACAGAGATGCCCCAGTGCTGAGGTAACTGATCACCTACAGAGATGTCCCAGTGCTGAGATAACCAATCACCGACAGAGATTTCTCATTGCTAAGATAACTGATCACCTACAGTAATGTGCGAGAGCAGAGATTACCGATCACCAACAGAGATGTCCCAGTGCTGAGATAACTGATCAAATACTGAGATGTCCCAGTGCTCAGATAATGGATCATCTACAGAGATGCCCCAGTAATGAGGTAACTGATCGCCTTCAGTGATGTACCAGTGCTGAGATAACTGATCATCTACAGAGATGATCCAGTGCTGAGATAACTGATCACATACAGAGATGTCCCAGTAATGAGGTAACTGATCGCCTTCAGTGATGTACCAGTGCTGAGATAACTGATCATCTACAGAGATGATCCAGTGCTGAGATAACTGATCACCGACAGAGATGTCCCAGTGCTGAGCTAAGTAATCACCTAGAGAAATGTCCCAATGCTTAGGTAATAGATCGCCTACAAAGATGTCCCATGCTGAGATAAATGATCACCTACAGAGATGTCAAGGTGCTGAGATAACTAATCTCCTACAGAAATGTCCCAGTGCTGAGATAATTGATCACATACAGAGAAGTCCCAGTGCTGAGATAACTGATCCCCTACAAAGATGTCCCATGCTGAGATAACTGGTCACGTACAAAGGTGTCCCAGTGCTGAGATAACCAATCACCTACTGAGATGTAAAGGTGCTGAGATAACTAATCCCCGACAGAGATGTCCCAGTGCTGAGTTAAGCGATCACCTACAGAGATGTCCCAGTGCTGAGATAACTGATCGCATACAATGATGTCCCAGTGCTGAGATAATTGTTCACATACAGAGATGTCCCAGTGCTGAGATAACTGGTCCCCTACAGAGATGTCCCAGTGTTGAGATAAATGATCACATACAAAGATGTCCTAGTGCTGAGAAACTGATCATCGACAAAGATGTCCCAGTGCTGAGGTAACAGATCACCTACAGAGAGGTTCCAGTGGTGAGGTACCAGATCACATACAGAGATGTCCCAGTGCTGAGATAACTGATCGCCTACAATGCTGTCCCAGTGCTGAGATATTTGTTCACATACAGAGATGTCCCAGTGCTGAGGTACCAGATCGCCTACAAGGATGTCCCATGCTGAGATAACTGATCACCTACAGAGATGTCTTAGATCTGAGATTAAGGATTGCCTACAGAGAAGTCCCAACGCTGTGATAACAGATTGCCTACAAAGACATCCCAGGCTAAAATAATTGATCGCGTACCGAAATGTCCCAGTGCTCAGATAACCGATCACCTAGAGAGATGTCCCAGTGCTAAGATAACTGATCGCCTACACTAACATGCTGGTGCTGAAATTACCGATCATCAATGTAAATGTCCCAGTGAGGAGATAACTGATCACCTACAGAGATATCCCAGTGCTGAGATAACTGATCACCTACAGAGATGTCCCAGTGCTGAGATAACTGATCACCGACAGAGATATCCCAGTGCTGAGATAACTGTTCACCTACAGAGATGTCCCAGTGCTGAGGTAACAGATCACCTACAGAGATGAACCAGATCTGAGATAACTGATCGCCTAAAGAGATAGCCCAATGCTGCGATAACCGATCACTTACAGAAATGTCCCAGTGCTGCGATAACCGATCACCTACGGAGATGTCCCATGCTGGGATAACTGATCACGTACAGACATCCGAGATCTGAGATAACTGATCACCTGAAGAGATGTCCCAGTGCTGAGATAACTGATCACATATAGAGATGTCCCAATGCTGAGGTAACAGATCACATACAGAGATGCCCCAGTGCTGAGACAATTGATTGCCTACAGAGATGTCCCAGTGCTGAGATAACTGATCACATACAGAGATGCCCCAATGCTAAGATAACTGATCACATAGAGTAATGTGTGAGAGCTGAGATTACCTATCACTGACGGAGATGTCCCAGTGAGGAGATAACTAATCGCCCACAGAGATGTCCCAGTGCTGAGATAAATATCACCGACAGAGTTGAACTAGATCTGAGATAACTGATCACTTAAAGAGATGTTCCAGTGCTGAGATAACTGTTCACATACAGTGATGTCCCAGTGTTAAAATAACTGATCACCCAATGAGATGTCCCAGTGGTGAAATAAGCGAACGCCGACTGAGATATCCCAATGATGATGTAACAGAACACCTACAAAGATGTCCCAGTGCTGAGATAACTGATCACCTACAGAGATGTCCGAGATCTGAGATAATTGATTGCCTACAGAGATGTCCCAGTGCTGAGATAATATGTCGCCTACAAAAATGTCCCAGTGCTGAGATATCTGATCACGTACAGAAATGTCCTAGATCTAAGATAATTGATTGCCTACAGAGATGTCCCAGTGCTGAAGTAACAGATCGCCTACAAAGATGTCCCAGTCCTGAGATAACTGATCACGTACAGAGATGTCCTGGATCTGAGATAACTGATCGCCTTCAGTGATGTCCCAGTGTGGAAATAACTGATCAGCTACAGAGATTTCCTATTGCTGAGATAATTGATCGTCGACACAGGTATCCCAGTGCTGTGGTAACTGATCACCTACAGAGATGTCCCAGTGGTGAGATAACCGACCATCTACAGAGATGTCTCAGTGCTAAGATAACTGATAACCTACAGTAATGTGCTAGAGCTGAGATTACCAATCACCGACGGAGATGTCCCAGTGAGGAGATAACTAATCGTCCACAGAGATGTCCCAGTGCTGAGATAACTGATCACCTGAAGAGATGTCCCAGTGCTGAGATAATTGATCACATACAGGGATGTCCCAGTGCTGAGTTAAGCGATCACCTACAGAAATGTCCTAATGCTGAGATAACTGAACGCCACCAATGATGTCCCAGTGCTGAGATAATTGTTCACATACAGAGATGTCCCAGTGCTGAGATAACTGATCACCTACAGAGATGTCCCAGTGCTGAAATAACCGATCATCTACAGAGATGTCTCAGTGCTAATATAACGGACCACCTACAGTAATGTGCTAGAGCTGAGATTACCATTAACCAACGGAGATGTCCCAGTGAGGATATAACTGATCACCTACAGAGATGTTCCAGTGCTGAGATAACTGATCACATACAGAGATGTCCCAATGCTGAGATAATTGATCACATACAGAGATGTCCCAGTGCTGAGATAATTGATCACATACAGAGATGTCCCAGTGCTGAGATAATTGATCACATACAGAGATGTCCCAGTGCTGAGTTAAGCGATCACCTACAGAAATGTCCTAATGCTGAGATAACTGAACGCCACCAATGATGTCCCAGTGCTGAGATAATTGTTCACATACAGAGATGTCCCAGTGCTGAGATAACTGATCACCTACAGAGATGTCCCAGTGCTGAAATAACCGATCATCTACAGAGATGTCTCAGTGCTAATATAACGGACCACCTACAGTAATGTGCTAGAGCTGAGATTACCATTAACCAACGGAGATGTCCCAGTGAGGATATAACTGATCACCTACAGAGATGTTCCAGTGCTGAGATAACTGATCACATACAGAGATGTCCCAATGCTGAGATAACTGATCACATACAGAGATGTCCCAGTGCTGAGATAATTGATCACATACAGAGATGTCCCAGTGCTGAGATAACTGATCACATACAGAGATGTTCCCGTGCTGACATAACCGATCATGGACAGAGATGTCCCTGTGCTGAGATAACTGATTACCGACAGAGATGTCCCAGTGCTGAGCTAAGTGATCACCTACAGAAATGTCCAAATGCTTAGGTAATAGATCACCTACAAAGATCTCTCATGCTGAGATAATTGATCACGTACAGAGATGTCCTAGATCTGAGATTATGGATCGCCTACAGAGAAGTCTCAACGCTGAGATAACAGATTGCCTACAAAGATGTCCCAGTGCTGAGATAATTGATCGCCTACCGAAATGTCCCAGTGCTCAGATAACCGATCACCTACAGAGATGTCCCAGTGCTAAGACAACTGATCGTCTCTAGTAATATGCCAGTGCTGAGATTACCGATCACCAATGGAAATGTCCCAGTGAGGAGATAACGGATCACCTACAGAGATGTCCCATGCTGAGATAACTGATCACCTACAGAGATGTCCCAGTGCAGAAATAATCGATCATCTACATAGATGTCTCAGTGCTAAGATAACAGACCACCTACAGTAATGTGCTAGAGCTGAGATTACCATTCACCGATGGAGATGTCCCAGTGAGGATATAACTGATCACCGACAGAGATGTTCCAGTGCTGAGATAACTGATCACATACAGAGATGTTCCAGTGCTGACATAACCGATCACCGACAGAGATGTCCCTGTGCTGAGATAACTGATCCCCTACAGAGATGTCCCAGTGCTGAGCTAAGCGATCACCTACAGAAATGTCCCAGTGCTGAGATAACTGATCCCCTGCAGAGATGTCCCAGTGCTGAGCTAAGCGATCACACACAGAGATGTCCTGGTGCTGAGATAACTGATCCCCTGCAGAGATGTCCCAGTGCTGAGATAATTGATCACACACAGAGATGTCCTGGTGCTGAGATAACTGATCCCCTGCAGAGATGTCCCAGTGCTGAGATAATTGATCACACACAGAGATGTCCTGGTGCTGTGATAACTGATCACATACAGAGGTGTCCCATTGCTGAGAAACTGATCACCTACAGAGATGTCCCATTGCTGAGATAACCAACCACTGACAGAGATGTCACAGTGCTGAAGTAACAGATTGCCTACAAAGATGTCCCAGTGCTGAGATAATTGATCGCCTACTGAAATGTCCCAGTGCTCAGATAACCGATCACCTACAGAGATGTCCCAGTGCTAAGACAACTGATCGTCTCTAGTAATATGCCAGTGCTGAGATTACCGATCACCAATGGAAATGTCCCAGTGAGGAGATAACGGATCACCTACAGAGATATCCCAGTGCTGAGATAACTGATCACCTACAGAGATGTCTCAGTGCAGAAATAACCGATCATCTACATAGATGTCTCAGTGCTAAGATAACGGACCACCTACAATAATGTGCTAGAGCTGAGATTACCATTCACCGATGGAGATGTCCCAGTGAGGATATAACTGATCACCTACAGAGATGTCCCAGTGCTGAGATAACTGATCACATACAGAGATGTCCCAGTGCTGAGCTAAGTGATCACATACAGAGATGTCCCAGTGCTTACATAACTGATTACCGACAGAGATGCCCCAGTGTTGAGATAATTGATCACATACAGAGATGTCCCAGTGCTGAGCTAAGTGATCACCTACAGAAATGTCCAAATGCTTAGGTAATAGATCGCCTACAAAGATGTCCCATGCTGAGATAACTGCTCACGTACAAAGGTGTCCCAGTGCTGAGATAACTGATCACCTACGAGATATCCCATGCTGAGATAACTGATCATGTACAGAGATGTCCCAGTGCTATGATAACCGGTCACGTACAGAGATGTCAAGGTGCTGAGATAACTAATCCCCTATAGAGATGTCCCAGTGCTGAGATAATTGATCAAATATAGAGAAGTCCCAGTGCTGAGACAACTGATCGTCTACAATGATGTCCCAGTTATGAGATAATTGTTCACATACAGAGATGTCCCAGTGCTAAGATAACTGATCACGTACAGAGATGTCCCAGTGCTGAGATAATTGATCACATACAGAGAAGTCCTAGTGCTGAGATAACTGATCGCCAACAATGATGTCCCAGTGCTGAGATAATTGTTCACATACAGAGATGTCCCAGTGCTGAGATAACTGATCACATACAGAGATGTCCCATGCTGAGATAACTGATCATGTACAGAGATGTCCCAGTGCTGATATAACCGATCATCTACAGAGATGTCTCAGTGCTAAGATAACGGACCACCTACAGTACTGTGCTAGAGCTGAGATTACCATTCACCGATGGAGATGTCCCAGTGAGGATATAACTCATCACCTACAGAGATGTTCCAGTGCTGAGATAACTGATCACATACAGAGATGTCCCAGTGCTGACATACCCGATCACCGACAGAGATGTCCCAGTGCTTTAGTAACTGATCACCTAAAGAGATGTCCCAGTGCTGAGATAACTGATCACATGCAGAGATGTCCTAGATCTGAGATAATTGATTGCCTACAGAGATGTCCCAGTGCTGAAGTAACTGATCGCCTACAAAGATGTCCCAGTCCTGAGATAACTGATCACGTACAGAGATGTCCTGGATCTGAGATAACTGATCGCCTTCAGTGATGTCCCAGTGTGGAAATAACTGATCGCCTACAGAGATGCTCCAGTTCTGAGACGACCGATCACCTACAGAGATGTCCCAGTGCTGAGATAATTGATCACATACAGAGATGTCCTGGTGCTGAGAAACTGATCACCTACAAGATGTCCCATGCTGAGATAACTGATCACCTACAGAGATGTCCCATTGCTGAGATAAGGAGAATCGTCGTTTCGGGCATAAGCCCTTCTTCAGGAATGAGGAAAGTGTCCAGCAGGCTAAGATAAAAGGTAGGGAGGAGGGACCCGGGGGAGGGGCGTTGGAATAGCACGTACAGAGATGTCCTAGATCTGAGATAATTGATTGCAGACAGAGATGTCCCAGTGCTGAAGTAACTGATCACCTACAAAGATGTCCCAGTGCTGAAATAACTGATCACGTACAGAGATTCCTGGTTCTGAGTTAACTGATCGCCTTCAGTGATGTCCCAGTGCGGAAATAACTGATCGCCTACAGAGATGGCCCAGTGCTGAGATGACCGATCACCTACAGAGAGGTCCCAGTGCTGAGATAACCAATCACCTACAGAGATGTCTCAGTGCTAAGATATCGGATCACCTACAGTACTGTGCTAGAGCTGAGATTACCGATCACCGATGGAGATGTCCCAGTGAGGAGATAAATGATCATCTAAAGAGATGTCCCTGTGCGGTGATAACTGATCACATACAGAGATGTCCAAGTACTGAGATAACTGATCAGAAACAGAGATGTCCCATTGCTGAGATAATTGATCACCAGCACAGGTATCCCAGTGTTGAGATAATTGATCGTGTTGCAGAGATGTCCCAGTGATGAGATAACTGATAACTGACATAGATGTCCCAGTGCTGAAATAATCGATCATCTACAGAGATGTCTCAGTGCTAAGATAACGGACCACCTACAGTAATGTGCTAGAGCAGAGATTACCGATCACCAACGGAGATGTCCCAGTGAGGAAATAACTCTTCACCGACAGAGATATCCCAGTGCTGAGACAACTGATCGCCTGCAGAGATGTCCCAGTGCTGAGATAACTGATCACGAACAGAGACGTCGTAGATCTGAGATAATTGATCGCCTACAATGGTGTCTCATTGCTGAGATAACTGATCACCTACAGAGATGTCCCAGTGAGGAAATAACTCTTCACCTACAAAGATGTCCCAGTGCTGAAATAACTGATCACGTACAGAGATGTCCTGGATCTGAGATAATTGATTGCCTTCAGTGATGTCCCAGTGTGGAGGTAACTGATCACCTGGAAAAATGTTCCAGTGCTGAGATAACTGATCATGCACTCTGATATCCCAGTGCTGAGGTAACTGATCACCTACAGAGATGTCCCAGTGCTGAGGTAACTGATCACCTATGGAGATGTCCCAGTGCTAAGATAACTGATAACCTACAGTAATGTGCTAGAGCTGAGATTACCAATCAACAACGGAGATGTCCCAGTGAGGATATAACTGATCACCTACAGAGACGTCCTAGATCTGAGTTAACTGATCATCTACAGTAATGTGCTAGTGTTGAGATTTCTGATGAAGAAGGGCTGATGACCGAAACGTCGATTCTCCTTTCCTTGGATGCTGCCTGACCTGCTGCGCTTTTCCAGCAACACATTTTCAGCTTGAGATTTCTGATCACAGACAGAGATGTCCCAGTGTAGAGATGACTGATCACCTCCAGAGATGTCCCGTTGCTGAGATAACCGATCACCTCCAGTGATGTCCCAGTGCTGAGATAATTAGTCACATACAGAGATGTCCCAGTGCTGAGATATCTGATCACCTTTAGAGATGTCCCCGTGCTGAGGTAACTGATCACCTCCAGAGATGTCCCAGTGCTGAGATAACTGATTATCAATAGAGATGTCCCAGTGCTTACATACCGATCACCTTGAGAAATGTTCCCTTGGTGAGATAACTGATCACCGACAGAGATGTCCCAGTGTTCAGATAAATGATCACCTACAGAGATGTCTCAATGCTGTGGTAACTGATCACGTACAGAGATGTCCCAGTGCTGAGGTAACTGATCACGCACAGAGATGTGCCAGTGCTGAGATACCTGATTGCCTACAGAGATGTTCCAGTGTTGAGATAATTGATCACCTACAGAGATGTCCCAGTGCTGAGATAACTGATCACTGACAGAGATGTCCCCGTGCTGAGATATCCCATCATTTTCAGAGATGTCCCCGTGCTGAGATAACTGATCGCTGACAGAGATGTCGCAGTGCTGAGAAAACTGATCGTCTACAAAGATGCGTCAGTGCTGAGATAACTGATCCCCCACAGAGGTATCCCAGTGCTGAGATAACCCATCAACTACAGAGACGTCCCAGTGCTGAGATAACTCATCTCTAACAGAGATGTCCCGATGCTGAAATAATCACCTTTACAGATGTCCTAGATCTGAAATAACTGATCACCTACAGAGATGTCCCAGTGCTGAGATATCCGATCACCTTTACAGATATCCTTGTGCTGAGATGACTGATCGCGTAGTCTCTGTAGGCGATCAGTTATCTCAGCACTGGGACATCTCCGTATGTGATCCGTTATCGCAGCACCGGGACATCTTTCTAGGTGGTCGGACATCTCAGCATTTGGACATCTCTGTATGTGGTCAGTCATCTTAGCAGTGGGACATATCTGTCGGTGATCAAGTTATCCCAGCACTGGGGATATCGCTGTAGGCGATCTGTTATCTCAACACTGGCACATCTCTGTTGGCGATCAATTATCTCAGCACTAGGACATCTCTGTAGCCAATCTGTTATCACAGCACTGGGACATCTCTGCAGGTGATCAGTTATCTCAGCACTGGGACATCACTGTGCGTGATCGGTTATCTCATCACTGGGACATCTCTGTAGATGGTCAGTCACCTTCAGAAATGTCCCAGTGCTAAGAGAACTGATTACCTACAGAGATGCCCCAGTGCTTGATGACTGATCACCTATAAATATGTCTCGTGCTGAGATAACTGTTCACCGACAGAGATGTCCCAGTGCTGAGACAACTGATCATCTCCAGAGATGTACGAGTTCTGAGATATCTGATATCCTTTAAAGATATACCAGTGCTCAGGTGACTGATCCCCTCCAGAGATGTCCCAGTGCTGAGATAACCGATCAGCTACAGAGATGTCCCAGTGCTGAGATAACCGATCAGCTACAGAGATGTCCCAGTGCTGAGATAACCGATCACCGCCAGAGATGTCCCAGTGCTGAGGTAACTGATCTATAACAGAGAGATCCCAGTGCTGAGATTACTGATCATCTACAGAGATGTCTCAGTGCTGACATAACTGATCATGTACGGAGATGTTCCACTGCTGAGATAACCAATCACCTACAGAGGTGACCCAGTGCTGAGATAACCGATCGCCTACAGAGATGTCCCAGTGTTGAGATCACTGATCTCCTAAAGAGATGCCCCAGTGCTGCGATAACTGATCTTCCACAGAGATGTCCCAGTGTTGAGATAACCAATCACCTCCAGAGATGTCCCAGTGCTTAGATAACTGGTCATTTACAGAGATGTCCCAGTGCTGAGATTACTGATCACCTACAAATATGTCCCAGTGCTGTGATAACCGATTACCTATGAGATGTCCCAGTGCTGAGATAACTGATCACATACAGAGATGTCCCAGTGCTGCGATAACTGATCACGTACAGAGATGTTCCAGTGCTGAGATATCCGATCTCCTACGGAGATGTCCCAGTGCTGAGATAACCAATCACTTACAGAGATGTCCCAGTGTTGAGATAACTGATCACCTTCAGAGATGTCCCAGTGCTGAGATAACTGATCACCTTCAGAGATGTCCCAGTGCTGAGATATCCGATCTCCTATGGCGATGTCCCGGTGCTGAGATAACTGATCGCGTACAGAGATGTGCCAGTGCTGAGATACCTGATTGCCGACAGAGATGTTCCAGTGTTGTGATAACTGATTACCTATAGAGAT
This sequence comes from Chiloscyllium punctatum, assembly GCF_047496795.1. Taxonomy (NCBI): domain Eukaryota; kingdom Metazoa; phylum Chordata; class Chondrichthyes; order Orectolobiformes; family Hemiscylliidae; genus Chiloscyllium; species Chiloscyllium punctatum. The sequence continues at coordinate 15,116,282 of NC_092758.1, forward strand.
GTCCCAATGCTTAGATAACTAATCTTCCACAGATAACCAATCACCTCCAAAGATGCCCCAGTGCTTAGATAACTGTCATTTACAGAGATGTCCAAGCGCTGAGATAACTGATCACCTACAGAGATCTCCCCGTGCTAAGATAATTCATCACCGACACAGATGTCCCAGTGTTGAGATAACTGATCACCTGCAGAGATGTCCCTGTGCTGAGATAACTGATCACGTACAGAGATGCCCCAGTGCTGCGGTAACTGATCGCCTACAGAGATGCCCCAGTGCTGCGGTAACTGATCGCCTACAGAGATGTCCCAGTGCTGAGATAACTGATCCCCTAAATTCTGAGCTGTTTTCTTTATGTCAGATATGTCTCCAACCAGCAGTGAGTTTTCCTTGATTCTTAATTATTCCAATTTTGTGGGTGTTCCTGGATGTTACACAAGGGTTTTTAATTTGAATTGATTTGTTGTCACATCTACCAAGGTACAGTGAAAAAGTACAGACAGATCATAGGATACAAAATGCACTAAGCTAATAGAACAGAGCAAAGAATACAATGTTACAGCTGCAGGGAAGGTGTGCAAAGAACAAGATCTACATTACATTTAAAATTTGAGAGGTCATTCAGAAGTGTAATAACAGTGGGAAATGAAGCTGTTCTTGAATGTGTTGATATATGTGTTTAAGTTTCCTTACTGAAGAGGCTGGAAGAGATTGTAACCGGGTTTGGATGGGTCTATGATTTTCCAGCGTTTTCTCTTTGGGTTCTATGATGATATTGTCTGCCTTCCTGAGGCAGCGAGATGAGTAGATGGAGTCAATGGATGGAAGGTTGTTTTTCCTGTTGGACTGGGCAGTGTTCAAGACTCTCTGTAGTTTCTTACAGTCCTGGGGCAGAATGGTTGTCTTACCAAACTATGATGCATCCAGATAGAATGCGTTCTCTGCTGCATGTATAAAATTTGGTAAGAGTCTTTATGCACCTGCCAAATTTCCTTAGCTTCCTGAGGAAGTAGTGCTATTGTCATGCTTTCTTGACCGTAGCATCAACGTGGGTGGACCAGGACAGATCGTTGGTGATCATCACTCCGAGTAACTTAACGCTCTCAACCATCTCCACCTCAGCTCCAGTGATGTAGATAGGGGTAAGCCCTCCATCTTGCTTTCTGAGGTCAATGACCAGTTCTTTCATTTTGTTGATGTTGAGGGAGAGATTGTTATCCTTACGCCATGCCATCAAGCACTCTATCTCTTTCCTTTATTCTGTCTTGACATTGTATGAGATCTATCCTACAACAATGATGTTGTCAGTGAATTTAGATGTAGTTAGGATGGAATTTGGCCACACAGTTGTGACTGGATGGGGAGTACAGCAAGGGGTTGAGTAGGCATCCTTGGAGAGCACCAGTGTTGAGGATTCTCATGGAGGATAGGTTGTCGCTTTTTCTCATTGGATTTGCTCTGTGGGTCAAGAAGACATGGATCCAGTTGCTGAGGGCGGAGTGGAGACCTCGGTATCAGGGTTTGGTCGGAATTATGGTGTTGAAGACGGAGCTGTGGTCAATAAGTAAGAGAAAGTGAGGACTGCAGATGCTGGAGACCAGAGTTGAAAAGTGTGGTGCTAGAAAAACACAGCAGGCCAGGCAGCATCTGAGGAGTAAGAGAATCGACATTTCAGGCATAAGCCCTCCTTCAGGAATGAGGCTGGTGTGCTAAGTGCGCTGAGATAAAAGGTAGGGTGGAGGGAATTTGGGGGAGGGGCGCTGGGAATACAATAGGTGGAAGGAGGTGAGGGTGAGGGTGATAGGTTGGATAGGGGGTGGGGGCAGAGAGGACGAGAAGAAGATTGCAGGTCAAGAGGGTGGTGCTGAATCTGGGAATTGGGACTGAGATAAGGTGGGGGGAGGGGAAATTCCCCTCCAGCACACCAGCCTCATTCCTGAAGAAGGGCTTATGCCCGAAAAGTGGATTCTCCTGCTCCTCGGATGCTGCCTGGTCAATAAGTAGGAGCCTGATATAGGTTTTCTTGTTATCCAGATGTTCCAGGGATGAGTGTAGGGCCATGGAGATGGTGTCTGCCTTGGACCTGTTGCGATGGTAGGTGAATTGCAAGGCCAGGCAGGCTGGGATCCTTGAGATGATACAGTCCATGACGAATCACACGAAGCACTTCATAATTAGGGAGATCACTGGGCGGTAGTCATTGAGGCAGGCTGCATGAATTTTCTTCGGCACTGGGTGGATGGAGGTCTTCTTGAATCAGGTAGGGATCTGCCATCGGAGTGAGGAGAGCTTCGAGATGTCAGTGAATACTCCCTCCAGCTGGTATGGGCAAGATTTGAGTGTACAGCCAGGGACTCCATCTGGACCAGCCACTTTCCGGAGGTTCACTCTCAGAAAGGCTGATCTGACGTCTGTAGCGTTGACTGAGGGAACAGGTGCATCTGAGGCTGTAGGGGCAGGTGACATGGTTTCACTGACCTTCTGCTCAAACTGAGCATAAAATGCATTGAGTCCATCAGGGAGAGATGTATTTTTGTCCTCTATTCTGTTCTACTTCAATTTGTAGCCCATTATGTTACGTAAGCCTTGCTGCAAACAGTGAGTGTCTGTGCGGTTAGTGTGTGGCTCTAACTTAGTGCTTCCTGGTGTCTCCAGTGACCTTATTTGGATTTCCTGTAAAGGTCAAGGTCATCTGACTTGAATGCCTCACACCTGGATTTCAGTAGACTATGGATCTCCCAGTTCATCCATGGTTTCCATTTGGAGAACATTCGGCTTAACGTCTTTGGCACGCAACTTTCTTAACATGCACACATGGATTCTGGTAGATTGCAGGTTGTCAGCAAATAGTTTTATTCTTTCTGTTTCTGTGTGTCACTCGCTGACTGCATGAGATCGTGATGTGCTGCCTATATCACTGGACTAGTAACCTCGTGGCAAAAGTATAGATCCTGAACCGCTGAGTTCAAATCCCACCATAGCAGCAGCTGGAATTTGAATTTGATTCATAAACCTGGAATTTAAAAGTAGCCCACTCTTGGTGACCATAAAACTATCACAAATTATTTTACAAAGCCTGTCTGTTTCATGAAAGCAAATCTGCCACTTTTACCTAGTCTGGCCTCCATGTGCCTTCAGACCCACAGTAATATGGTTGGCACTTAACTGCCTTCTGAGCGGAGCAAGTCACTCAGTTCAAGAACAATCAGGGATAGACAAAAAATTGTCAGCAATGTCCATATGCCATTATTTAAAAAAAAATATTGCAACAATGAAAGGCACAACTAATTCTTTTGGCTTTTGATATCTTGACAGTAAATTTTGTGCAGCGTGTGGAGATCCTTTTTCACTACTGTTATGAATGGTGTCCAGGAGATGAATTTCAATCCCATACCATCAGACTTTGGATAGTTTATACAGTTTCAGCTGTAGGCTTCATCCTTCCAGCTTCCCCACTGCCACCACACACACACACACACACACACAGACACAGACACATGCAGACACACTCAGACACACACACACATAGACACAGACACATGCAGACACACACAGACACACACACACACACACAGACACAGACACATGCAGACACACACAGACACACACACACACACACAGACACAGACACATGGAGACACACACAGACACAAGCAAACAGACACATGCAAGCACACACATGCCCATAGAACAGACACACACAGAACAGAGTTGAAAAGTGTGGTGCTGGGAAAGCGCAGCAGGCCAGGAGCAGGAGAATCGACGTTTCGGGCATAAGCCCTTCATTCCTGAGGAAGGGATTATGCTCGAAACGTCGATTCTCCTGCTCCTCGGATGTTGCCTGGCCTGCTGCACTTTTCGAGCACCACACTTTTCAACTCGGGTCTCCAGCATCTGCAGTTCTCACTTTCTCCTTACACACAGAACAGACACAGACACATGCAGACACACACAGACACAGACATATGCAGACACACACAGACACACACAGACACACAGAGACATGAAGACACACAGAGACACATGCAGACACACACAGACACATGCAGACATACACAGACACAGACAGACACAGACACATGCAGACATACACACAGATGCATGCCAACACATGCAGACACACACAGACACACAAAGACACACAGAGACACATGCAGACACACACAGACACATGCAGACATACACAGACACAGACAGACACAGACACATGCAGACTTACACACAGACACATGCAGACACACACAGACACATGCAGACATACACACAGACGCATGCCAACACATGCAGACACACACAGACACATGCAGACACACACACACAGAAATGCCCACAAACACACATACAGACACATACACACACACAAGCACTGACATATGCACACAAACAAAAACATATAGACTGAGACAGACACAGATACCGACACACACACACACACACAGACTTGTCCATTTCACTCTCAACGTCTCAAGTGAATTAAATGAGGGAACTGGATGTTTACTAATGGCACAATGGTGGGAAGGATAGGACACTTGTCACACAGTGGAAGTATCCCTGAAGGCCTGGGTTCAAGTCCCACTTGCTCCAGGTCTGTAATGACAGGTTGACACAAATTACATACAAATGTGGGAATGTAAGCAGTGGAAAAAAATGTAAGGTGTCTGTTATAGTGTTTACTTATTATGTGAGTCTATTACTATTTGTACTTGATTGGTTAAACCTGGGTATGTACTTAGAGAAAGTAAACAAAGCTGTAGAAAACTCGAAAACCAAGTCAGAGCAGACATTTTAAAATGTTGTAAATAAGTCCTGTTGCAAATTGGATAAATACACACCGTTCTGCTATAACGTGTTTTGTTAACACAAATTCACTGTAACGCGATTGATGAGTTGGGGCTACTGGTTCTAAAGAACTTTTAAAATGTGTGGTGATTGTAACGCAATCATATCACCAGCACTTTAAGCACTGTGATCTTTCTATAATGCAGGGTTTCTAAATTGTGATTTTTCTATAATGCAGGGTTATGCAAGAATGCAATCATCGCGTTATAGCAGAACTAGCTGTACATGAGTAAGAAATATTTACAGGGATATGGACCAAGTGCAGGCAGGTGGGACTTGTCTAGGGGTGAGATTATGGTCAGCATGGATTTGTTTGACCGAAGGGTTTGTTTTGCATACTGTTTGATTCTATGACTCCATTGTAATTTCTGCAGTCATAGTCAACTGTTATGAAGGGATATGGTCAGTCTGAGGGGGTGGGAAAGACGATGGCAGATAAAACATAATCTGGGGAACTGTAATATTACGAACTTTGGAAGGAAATATAGAAATGTAGAGTACTTTTAAAGAATGGAAAGCTGGGCAAGGTTGATATTCATTGGAACCATCGATGTGAATCACAGAAACTTAGCATGCAGAAAGTAATCTCTCAGCATTGATTACAAAAGGATTAGAATAATCGTGCCTTGGTGTGATAACGCCTGAAATGATGGATACAGTTTTAATCGCCTTATCCGAGGATGGATACACTTGTGTTGGACAGAATACAACTAATATTGAATAGATTGAAAGAATTGTCCAAGAAATCTCCAAGAGGAGACCTTGATCAGAATGGACCTATATTCTCTGGAATTTGGAAGAAGAACAGACAATCTCATTATTAGGTGTAAATTATTTAAATGCTTGCTGCTATAGGAGAGATGTTGCTAAACTTGAAAGGATTCAGAAAAAGACTTACAAGGATATTGCCAGGATTAGAGAGTTTGAGCTAGAGGGAGAGGCTAAATAGGCTGGGCTATTTTCCCTGGAGCGAGGGACAGGCTGAACAGGCTGGGGCTGTTTTCGCTGGAGTGTCGGATGCTGAGGGGTGACCTTATAGAGGGTTAAAAAATCATGAGGGGCATGGATAGGATAAATAGACAAGGTCTTTTCTCCAGGGTAGGGGAGTCTAAAACTAGAGGACATAGATTTAAGAGGGAAAAGATTTAAAAGGGACCTTCATGCAGAGGGTGGTATGTGTGTGGAATGAGCTGTCAGAGGATATGGTGGAGGCTGGAACAATTGCAACATTTAAGAGGCATTTGGATGGGTATATGAATAGGAAGGGCTTGGAGGGATATGGGCCAGGTGCTGGCAGGTGGGACTAGATTGGGTTGGGACCTCTGCATAAAGAGTCTAAAACTAGAGGACATAGATTTAAGAGGGAAAAGATTTAAAAGGGACCTAAGGGGCAAGATTTTCACACAAAGGATGGTGCATGTATGGAATGAACTGGCAGACGAGGTGGTGGAAGCTGGTACAATTACAGTATTTAAAAGGTATCTGGATGGGAACATGAATAGGAAGGGTTTAGAGGGATATGGACCGAATGCTGGCAAATGGGACTAGATTAGTTTCCGCATGGACGAGTTGGACTGAAGAATCTGCTTCTGTGCTGCACATCTCTATGACTCTGTGACCTGATGTATGCCGGGATTTTTTTTAGAGTCATAGAGTCACAGCATGGAAACAGACCCTTCGGCCCAACCCGTCCATACCGACCAGATATCCCAACCCAATCTAGTCCCACCTGCCAGCACCTGGCCCATATCCCTCCAAACCCTTCCTATTCATATACCCATCCAAATGCCTCTTAAATGTTGCAATTGTGCCAGCCTCCACCACATCCTCTGGCAGCTCATTCCATACACGTACCACCCTCTGCATGAAAATGTCGCCAAATAGGTCTCTTTTATATCTTGCCCCTCTCACCCTAAACCTATGCCCTCTAGTTCTGGACTCCCCGACCCCAGGGAAAATACTTTGTCTATTTATCCTATCTATGCCCCTCATAATTTTGTAAACCTCTATAAAGTCACCCCTCAGCCTCCAACGCTCCAGGGAAAGCAGCCCCAGCCTGTTCAGCCTCTCCCTGTAGCTCAGATCCTCCAACCCTGGCAGCATCCTTGTAAATCTTTTCTGAACCCTTTCAAGTTTCACAACATCTTTCTGATAGGAAGGAGACCAGAACTGCACGCAATATTCCAACAGTCGCCTAACCAATGTCCTGTACAGCCGGAACATGACCTCCCAACTCCTGTACTCAACACTCTGACCAATAAAAGAAATCATACCAAACGCCTTCTTCACTATCCTATCTACCTACGACTCCACTTTCAAGGAGCTATGAACCTGCACTCCAAGGTCTCTTTGTTCAGCAACACTCCCTAGGACCTTACCATTAAGTGTATAAGTCCTGCTAAGATTTACGTTCCCAAAATACAGCACCTCGCATTTATCAGAATTAAACTCCATCTGCCACTTCTCAGCCCATTGGCCCATCTGGTCCAGATCCTGTTGTAATCTGAGGTAACCCTCTTTGCTGTCCACTACACCTCCAATTTTGGTGTCATCTGCAAACTTACTAACTGTACTTCTTATGCTCACATCCAAATCATTTATGTAAATGACAAAAAGTAGAGGGCCCAGCACCGATCCTTGTGGCACTCCACTGGTCACAGGCCTCCAGTCTGAAAAACAACCGTCCACCACCACCCTCTGTCTTCTACCTTTGAGCCAGTTCTGTATCCAAATGGCGAGTTCTCCTTGTATTCCATCACATCTAACCTTGCTAATCAGTCTCCCATGGGGAACCTTGTCAAATGTCTTACTAAAGTCCATATAGATCACATCTACTGCTCTGCCCTCATCAATCCTCTTGTTACTTCTTCAAAAAACTCAATCAAGTTCGTGAGACATGATTTCCCACACACAAAGCCATGTTGACTATCCTGAATCAGTCCTTGCTTTTCCAAATACATGTACATCCTGTCCCTCAGGATTCCCTCCAACAACTTGCCCACCACCGAGGTCAGGCTCACCGATCTATAGTTCCCTGGCTTGTCTTTACCGCCCTTCTTTAACAGTGGCACCACGTTTGCCAACCTCCAGTCTTCCAGCACCTCACCTGTGACTATCGATGATACAAATATCTCAGCAAGAGGCCCAGCAATCACTTCTCTAGCTTCCCACAGAGTTCTTGGCTACACCTGATCAGGTCCTGGGGATTTATCCACCTTTAACCATTTCAAGATATCCAGCACTTCCTCCTCTGTAATCTGGACATTTTGCAAAGTGTCACCATCTATTTCCCGACAGTCGATATCTTCCATATCCTTTTCCACAGTAAATACTGATGCAAAATATTCATTTAGTATCTCCCCCATTTTCTGTGGCTCCACACAAAGGCCGCCTTGCTGATCTTTGAGGGGCCCTATTCTCTCCCTAGTTACCCTTTTGTCCTTAATGTATTTGTAAAACCCCTTTGGATTCTCCTTAATTCTATTTGCCAAAGCTATCTCATGTCCCCGTTTTGCCTCCTGATTTCCCTCTTAAGTATATTCCTACTTCCTTTATACTCTTCTAAGGATTCACGCAATCTATCCTGTCTATACCTGACATATGCTTCCTTCTTTTTCTTAACCAAACCCTCAATTTCTTGAGTCATCCAGCATTCCCTATACCTACCAGCCTTCCCTTTCACCCTGACAGGAATATGCTTTCTCTGGATTCTTGTTATCTCATTTCTGAAGGCTTCCCATTTTCCAGCCGTCCCTTTACCTGCGAACATCTGCCTCCAATCAGCTTTCAAAAGTTCTTGCCTAATACCGTCAAAATTGGCCTTTCTCCAATTTAGATCTGGTCTATCCTTTTCCATCACTATTTTAAAACAAATAGAATTATGGTCGCTGGCCCCAAAGTGCTCCCCCACTGTCACCTCAGTCACCTGCCCTGCCTTATTTCCCAAGAGTAGGTCAAGTTTTGCACCTTCTCTAGTAGATACATACACATACTGAATCAGAAAATTGTCTTGTACACACTTAAGAAATTCCTCTCCATCTAAACCTTTAACACTATGGCATGTTTATGTTTGGAAAGTTAAAATCCCCTACCATAACTACCCTATTATTCTTAGAGATAGCAGAGATCTCCTTACAAGTTTGTTTCTCAATTTCCCTCTGACTACGGGGGGGGGGGGGGGGGGGGCGTCTATAATACAATCCCAATAAGGTGATCATTCCTTTCTTATTTCTCAGTTCCACCCAAATAACTTCCCTGGATGTATTTCAGGGAATATCCTCCCTCAGCCCAGCTGTAATGCTTTCCCTTATCAAAAATACCACTCCCCCTCCTCTCTTGCCTCCCTTTCTATCCTTCCTGTAGCATTTGTATCCTGGAACATTCAGCTGCCAGTCCTGCCCATCCCTGAGCCATGTTTCCGTAATTGCTATGATATCCCAGTCCCATGTTTCTAACCATGCCCTGAGTTCATCTGCCCTCCCTGTTAGGCCCCTTGCATTGAAATAAATGCAATTTATTTGTCCTACCTTGCCCCTGCCTGCCCTGACCGTTTGACTCTCTTCTGTTCTCAGCTGTACCCATCTCAGATTGATCTCTTTCCTCACTATCTCCCTGGGTCCCACCCCCCCCCTCCGCCCCCCCCCCCACCTTACTAGTTTAAATCCTCCCAAGCAGTTCTAGCAAATTTCCCTGCCAGTATATTAGTCCCCTTCCAATTTAGGTACATCCTTCTTGTACAGGTCACTTCTACCGCAAAAGAGATTCCAATGGTCTAAAAATGTGAATCCTTCTCCTATACACCAGCTCCTCAGCCATGCATTCATCTGCTCTATCCTCCTATTCCTGCCCTCACTAGCTCGTAGCACTGGGAGTAATCCAGATATTACTACGCTTGAGGACCTCCTTTTTAAATTTCTACCTAACTCTCTGTAATCTCCCTTCAGAATCTCAACCTTTTCCCTTCCAATATCGTAGGTTCCAATGTGGACAATGACCTCCTGCTGGCCCCTCTACCCCGTGAGAACATTCTGCACCCTCTCTGAGACATCCTTGATCCTGGCACCAGGGAAACAACACACCATTCTGCTTTTTCTCTGCTGGCCACAGAAACGTCTGTCTGTACCTCGGACTAGAGAATCCCCTAACACAATTGATCTCTTGGAAGCCGACGTACCCCTCGTTGCATTGGAGCCGGTCTCAATACCAGAAACTTGGCTGTTTGTGCTACGTTCCCCTGAGAATCCATCACCCCCTACATTTTCCAAAACAGCATACCTGTTTGAAATGGGTATATCCACAAAAGACTCCTGCACTAGCTGCCTACCTCTCTTACCTTTCCTGGAGTTAACCCATCTATGTGACTGTATCTGAGACTTTCTCCCCTTCCTATAAATGTCATCCATCACATAGAAATCTGGAACTAAAATACATTGTCTTGGAATAACGAGTCAGGCCAAAAACTGATGCTCAGTCATTGAGTATATAAAAGAATGAGATGTTAGATTTTTTGGTTATTGAAGGAATTAAGCAATGTGGAGACATAGCAGGAAGGAGGGACTGACGTTCATGTTCAGCCATGGTCACAGTGGTGGAACAGTGTCTTCAGATCTGACTCAGAGTGTGTAAGACCATAAGACATAGGAGTGGAAGTAAGGCCATTTGGCCCATCGAGTCCACTCCGCCATTCAATCATGGCTGATGGGCATTTCAACTCCACTTACCCGCATTCTCCCCGTAGCCCTTAATTCCTTGTGACATCAAGAATTTATCAATCTCTGCCTTGAAGACATTTAACGTCCCGGCCTCCACTGCACTCCGTGGCAATGAATTCCACAGGCCCACCACTCTCTGGCTGAAGAAATGTCTCCACATGATGTGTGATAGATCCCACTCCAGGACTTAAGCACAAAAGTCAAAGCTGATAGTCCACGCATTACTGTCAGAAGTGCTGGTTTGCCGTTAACATTTTAAACCAAGGGGCCATCTGCTTTCTCATGGCATAAAAGATCCAGCTGCACCAATTCCAAAAGAATGGAGGGATCTTCTTCCTGGTGTCCTAGCCCATATTTGTTCCTCATCCCACATTCCCAGTGTGTACTCTTTCCAAGATGCACTGCAAAAATTCACCAAAGATCCTTCGACAGCACTTTCTAAACACACAACCTCTACTACCTGGATGGACAAGGGCAGCAGATACATGGGAACACCAGCATCCCCAAAACACTCGCCATCCTGACTTGGAAATATACCGTCATTCCTTCAGTGTTACTGGGTCAAAATCCAGGAACTCCCCTTGTAAGGACATCGTGAGTTAACCGACAGTATGTGGACTGCATTGGTTCAAGAAGGCAGCTAACTACCACATTCTCAAAGGGCAACTAGGGACATGCAATAACTGCTGGCCCAGCCAGCAATGCCCATGAGTGAATGATAAAAATCACGCGAATGGATTATCTGGTAAATAGTACAACACTATAGGTTCCTGCTGTGCTCAAACTGGCTGCTGCTTCCTACATTATGACCATAGCTACTCTTCAAAATCACTTCATTGGCTGTGATTTTGAAAGGTGCTATATAAATGGAAGACCTTCTTTCCCTTTTTAGTCCTTTTTTTTTCATTTCAGGGAAAGTTGAGGAACTAAACCCCAGGGAGGAAGCAGCGAGGGAGAACAAAGAGAGCATTTTGACAACGAACAATGAATGAAAAATCGACGAAACGAGGAAAGGCTTTCAGGAGGATCAGTTTCTGTAGGTAATAGTGATTGATCTGATATGAAATATCTCTTTGCATTTTCAGACAAAGGAAAGTCAATAAACGGAAATGGTCTCTAATGCTGCAAAGACAGTGAAATTAATCACCAAGGCTTCAGCTCCTGATTAATACACAGAAATTGAGGAATAACATTCTCACGGCAATATATACTTCTGTAAATGAGGGTGGGAGAGCAGTATAACTGATGGGGTTGGGGGTGCGTTTGGGGGCTTACTGATGGAGTGGGGTTTGTGTGCGTGGGTATTGTTAATGGGCTAGGTTTAGTGTTAGGGGTTAATTGAGAACTCTGGCTCTTCTGTCGATTTTGCAGAATGTTTATTTACACAAAGTAAAGTGAGTTCGAGTACATGTGGAGCACAGAACACTCTGAACAATTCATAGCAGAGTCGAAACATAAACTCTTGTTTCTTTTGTCACGGAGGCTGCCAGATCTGCAGAATTTCTGCAGCAGTATCTGTGTTTGGTTCAGATTTCCAGCATTAAAAATATTTTGCTTCTATATAACTCATTCTTGTTTGTGAGTTCGCTTCACAATTCTTCAGATCATGTTGCTCCATTCCCTTATACGTTGAACCAGACCTTTAAGTACCAGTTCATCAAACCAGCATTCCTCACTCCTGTGAAGAGTGATTGCTGTACTTACATTATCCTCAATCCTGTTGAGTTGGGGCCATCACTTTAAAGCTTTCAGTGTCTTCTGTATACTGAATTGTAGCTGGGACTGAATGAATTTGGGAGCTGTTTCATTGCTTCACCCATTGTCTGATATAAGGTCAGCATTCATTCTCACAGAAAGAACAGCACTTCTCAATTCTTATGTCACCAGGAGAACAATTATGAGCTCGCTCTGTAAGACTTATTGTGTCGAAGCAGTAAAATTGGTGTAGTTGTTAGCAACAATGGGTTGGATTTTCATTATGTTACCCAGGTGTTAAGCTGGTGATTGCAGTTCAGATTTCCTTTACAGAAGCCCCTGATATTCATTCTCGTTAATCTTAATAACAGACAGCTCCACTCACAAGTGAAAACAAAAGGTGCTGGAGAAATTCAGAAAGTCTGCACACATCTATGGAGAGAAAAACTGAATAAATATTTCTAAATCCAAAGACTCTCCTTTTGAACTCAGGTGGGCCAGAATTTTTTTTTATATATACTGTTGGCAAAGGGGGAGTGAAATCAGTTCACAAAGGCTGGTATCCCATCACCAAATCACCTTTTATTTACACAGGCATAATACATGGTACCGACTCTGCTATCTCAGAACTGGCTCCAGGAGAGGACAGAACTGCTGACATTTTTGTTTTGTTTTTGTTTTTTTTCTGAAATAACTCCACGGCCGGTATCCTGTTACCAAGTCACCCTTTATTTACGTGGACAGTTCTTGACACTGATCCAGCTCCCTCAGAGCCAGGTCTCAGAGTGAGCAGAACCTCTGACCCTAATCACTCATCCATTTTTTCCTGCAGAACCTCTGACCCTCCTGTTCATTTTTTTTTATGGCTGTACATTTTTTTTTTCTTTTTTCTTTGTTTTTCTTTTTTTTAAAACCCCCACACTACCGCCTAACTGCGGTAGTGCTTATTTTTCCCCAGCACCCACGGTGTGTGTGCAGGTGACATTTTTGTTTATTTTTTTTTTTTTTATTTTTTTTCTTTTTGTTTTTTTTCTTTCGTTTTTTTTCTTTTTTTTTTCTTTCTTTTTTTTTCTTTTTTTTTCTTTTGTGTGCAGATGTGAGAGGACACCAATTTATTTCTTTTTTTTCCTCCAGGGTGTCAGTGGACACCCGCGTGCTAGAAGCCTGTTTATATCTTTTTTTTTCTTTCTTTTTTTTTTAACCCCCACACTACCGCCTAACTGCGGTAGTGCTTATTTTTCCCCAGCACCCACGGTGTGTGTGCAGGTGACATTTTTGTTTATATCTGTCAACTAGGGTTCTCTGATTGGACCAGGTTAACACTTCCAATCAGGGAACTCATATCCTATAAGATCCATTTGGCTGACCTTATTCCAATCACTACAGGGAAGAGGAGCAAATGGAACAGATGATAAGGGTGCCAGAATAAAAGATAGAGGGAAATATAAGCACTACCACAGATACGCGGCAGTGTGGGGGTAAAAAATAAAAAGCCAAAAAAAACCCCAGGAGATTTAGAATCTCGAAATAAAAGAAAAAGGAAGAAAAAGATAGAGGGAGTGCACATTTGTAGAAAAAGAGAGGGAGTGCTACTCGCTAAAAAAAAAGGAGCTATTGAGACACAGAATAGGTGTTAATGCCGTGTGTAAATTGTTAAAATAGGTCAGCTCTTCTGAGAGCCAACCCCTGCAAACAAGACACTAAATAGAGAAGGTAATCAAAATGGAGGACAGATATCATCCACGGAGTGGGTTGAATTTAATGTTGAGTCCTGATGGTCGGAAAGTGCCTGAAGGGGAATTGAAGTTCAGTTCCTCCAGTTTGCAAGGCTGCAGGCCTAGGAGAGAAATGTTAGCGTTCCCAAGGTCAGTGTTACCCAGGGCAGAAAATGGAAACTTTCTCCACAATGTCTTGAGCAGGGTTCGATTCCCACATTTATGGAATAGCTGTTGCACATTGAATCAATGTTGAATTCCTGGTTTTTGTTGAACGTCTTTACAAACTGAAATTATGCACATTTTTAAAAGTTAAACTAAAAGGGGAGGCTAGATAAATACCTGGGGAACAATAGGGAGGCTGAGTTGTCACAGTTAAATGAAGGAGAATGTGAGCAGTCTACAACTGAGTAATCATGAATGATCCTCAGACAACAGCTTCCAAACCAATAGCCACTTCCATCTAGAAGGACAAGGGCAGCAGATGCGTGGGAAGATCAACACCCACAAGTTCCATCTCCAAGGTGCAAGCCTGATGCTGGTTCAGAATTTCGGAATTCCCTCCCTAACAACACTCTTGGTGTCCATACAACACAACAACTGTAGCAGTTCAAGAAAGCAGCTCACCATCAATTGTTCCAGGGCAGGTTAGAATGGGCAACAAATGCTCATTCCGCACTACCAAACAATTAAAAAAAACAGCATGGGATGGTTGGCCAAATAGCCATTTCCTGTGCTTTGCTCTCTCTGCGGTAAAACACTGATGCATATTTCCTTTGGAGTGTGAATCGCAACAAGATATCAGCAACTATTGGCTGCATATTCAGTTTGGCAATGCCCATAATTTGAACGTGATGTGTGCCATCTTGGCCACAAATTGGGTCTCGAAGTGGCACATTATGGTAGGGGCTATGCTGGGCACCATTTTAGTGAGGGTGAGGAAGTGCAGTTATCAGGAATGAATGCCTGAAACCTGCATAGGAAGAAAGTAATGACGTCCAGACAGAGTGACGCACTGATTTCATTTCACTTAGAGATGAAGGCTGAGGGAAGATTTCACGATGGAACAAATAGTAAGGATTTTTTTCCCAGTCACATGCAGTTAAGGATGAGAGGGCGCATTTTTTTGTAAAAAGAGCAAATGTGAGGTGAGAAGAAACTCTTTCACACAATGTGTACTCAGGGTGTGGAATGCACTGTCTGGTAGTGGAGGCTGGTTTACCTTCCCCAAGAGAGCCTTAGACAATTATTTAAATAGAAATAACATGCAGCATCAGGGGAAAAATCAGGAGTTTGGCACTAAATCAAAATACTCAGCGAGCCAGAACAGATATAAGGGAGAGAATGGCCTCCTCCGATACTGTAAGAATTCTGTGACTCCTGTGGTGCCATTTTCAAATTCAACACTTCATCTAACTCTCTTTCTTGAGCTCACACATGAGCTCAAACAGAAAACAGGTCCTCCATTATTAATTAAAGATCCATTACTTTCAGACTAGTTGTCGATGGTTTCAACCTTCCGAATTTAAAGTTGGTGAACTCCATAAGGGGTGGTGTAGCCCATGGCAGAAGACCCGATTCTGATTTCAAAGAATCTACTTAGAGCACATGCTTCTGGTTTGTTCTCATGTGAATGGCTAATGGTCTATTGTCATGTGATCTTGTACATCACTAATGATACATACTGACTGTCTACATATTTAGCACTAAACTTTTAGATCTCCAGGAGCTCTGACAGTGAGGGAAATCAGGAACTGATATTGGGCTCAATGCTCAAAAAATTTCAATCTATAAAAAACTCTGACAATTCAGTCACTTCCTCCTGCTTTTCTGACCTACATTTAACCCTGAATCAATCCCACGAAGAAAAAAAGAACACAACCCACATGATCTGGTCATTATTCTGATGTTGTGGGACCTTGCTGTGTGCAAAGTGGCAGCTGGGTTCTTTAATTAGATTACTTACAGTGTGGAAACAAGCCCTTTGGCCCAACAAGTCCACACCGACACATTCTCCTACATTTACCCCTTCACCTAATACTATGGGCAATTTAGTATGGCCAGTTCACCTAATCTGCACATTTTTGGACTGTGGGAGGAAACTGGAGCACCCAGAGGAAGCCCATGCAGACACAGGGAGAATATGCAAACTCCACACAGTCAATCGCCTGAGGCGGGAATTGAACCCAGGTCGCTGGTGCTATGAGGCAGCAGTGCTAACCACTGTGCCACCCATAATCCTATTCTCTTACGTAGGATTAGCCACTGCACTTCAATTCTTTGACATGTTTCTCAGAGGTGCACCTCAGTGACTATATTGATGCCAGTCTTTCATTCTCTTATTTCACTGCTGTTTGTGAGAATTGTCTCTACGCAAAATAACTGCCACATTCACTGCAAAATATCAGCGAGTTTGCTTCATGAAATATTTCATTGAAAACAAAGTGATCTGGGACATCCTGGGGCCATGAGAGGTTCTATTGAAAGGCCAGCTCTTTGCAGAGTGAATAGGGAGAGACTGTTCCCACTGGCAGAAGGCACCGATTTAAGGTAATTGGCAGAAGAAGCAATGACGACATGAGAAAAGTCGCCTTCTCTCTACGCGGCCCCTTAAATCATAAGCCAATCATACAGCAAACATTTAAGGATGGAATGCAATGCCCCAGAATATGATGTCAGAAGTCACATGACACCAGGTTATTGTCCAACAAGTTCATCATTCGACGAAGCAGCACTGCTCCGAAAGCTTGTGACTTCAGATAAACCTGTTCGATTATAGCCTGGTGTCGTATGAGTTCTGACTGTGCCCACTCCAGTCCAACACCAGGACCTCGATACCAGAATACAAGGGGGAGCCAATTAACTCAACATCTTTAAAAGAGAAATTGCTCGTTATCTGAAAATTAAACATGGCGAAAGTGGGGACTGAAGATGCTGGAGATCAGAGTCAAAAAGTGTGGCGCTGGAAAAGCACGGGCAGTATCCAAGGAGCAGGAGAGTCGACACTTCAAGCATAAGCTCTTCATCAGGAATGATGCTCTTGATCAGCCCACATACTTGATAAAGAGCTCATCCTTGCAACTCAACTCTCCTGCTCCTTGGATGCTGCCTGACCAGCTGTGCTTTTCCAGCGCCACACCTTTTGACTGACAATTAAATTTGTCAGCGCTACGGAAAGAACGAGGGCAATTTTTAATGCAGAGAACCAGCACAGGCATATTGGTCTGAAGGATGCCTTTTGTTCTGTAATTATTACTTCTCCTTTTTCTGTCTTAACGTCTTGAACACATCAATATGAATTTTCTCTCATTCTTCTCTTATCCAGTCTGTAGCTGACATAAGGGCAGACATTTTATCTTTATCCTACACCCTAGGCTTATTTTAATATGATCTTGTGATCCAAATATGTATTATTGACGATTATGATATGATCTTTATGTTGGAGTGAGATTGCTTTCTGCTTTTTTCTGTGTCCCTATGTGTAGATGCTGTTAAGTCAAGACTGAGCACTGGTATAAAGCAAGATAGGATCACTCGTTTCCTATTATCTGCAGTCGAGAGACCTTGACAGTAGTTGGCTCAAACTTTCAGGTTCCTTTACATGACCGAGTGCAGAACAATATCGGAATGATTCACAGAGGCTCAGTGCATATTCCAGTCTGTTCTTTGCTTCTTGCCAAGACTGCGAGATTACATTTAAATCTGCAGTAATGATGAGTTCTTTCAAACAAAATGGTAGAAGTATAAAAACCAGTTTGTGTCGAATCATTCAAATGCAAATCAAATGCAGTACTTTCAGAAAATAATATTTTACAGTTTGGTAATTTGAGACAAGGGGCAGACATTTCTGTCCCTTCCCACTGTGTATTCGGAGGTAGGGGGTGGGCATTTCATTGGGTGATGTCCTGCCATTCCGTTTCTGCTGAAATTAATTCCATGGCTGGCAAGTCAACTGGCCTTCTGCCAATTCAGACCCTGAGGTGGGTGATTAATGACCAGTCGAGGGCTTTGCTCTGTTAATGTGGGTGTTAGTCTAGTCGTGGGACTGCAGTGCTGCAGTAGTCCCTATGTCCGGGCCAGAGGATCTCACAGAGATGGCTCAGAATACCTCTCAACAGGTTGATTAAAGTTCAATTTTAACCCAGCAATGGTCTGGTCAGTCACCACATGGGGACCGTGACAGTAAACCTGTGCTGCCTGCTGTGGTCCCCTGTTGAAAGTGGTAGGGGGAGTGGTGACCCTTATTCAAAGGCACAAAGTGATCAAGGAACCTGGCCTCAGGAAAAGGGGAAGGCTGTGCTTGTTATGAGCTGTGTCCCTTGCCCTTGTTTCAGTCTCCAATGTACACTGCCACCTGCCCTGGCTGACCAACAGCCCTGTCTCACTCCTTGAAACTGCACTCTGGTTGTTCTGGCAGCTGTCCCACCCCTAGCCCCTGGCTGCATAGCCACACACACACAGACAGACACAAACACACACACACACACACACACACACACACACACTCACACAGACACAAACACACACACACCTATACACAGACACAAACACACACAGCGCCACACAGCCAGATACACACACAAACACAGACACACAAACACACACAAACACACATGCAGACACAGACAGACAGACAGACACAAACACACACACAAACACACACACAAACACACATACACAGACACACACACAGACACAAAACACACACACAAACACACACGCACACAAACACACACGCACACACACACACACACACACACAAACACACATGCGCACACACAGACATAGGCACACACACAAACCCAAACACAGACACAAACACACACACACAGCCGCACACACACACAAAAACACACACACAGACACACACACACGGACACACATACAAACACACACAGACACAGACACACACACACAGCCACACACACAGACACAAACACACACACAGACACACACACACACAGACACAGACATAAATACATAGATACAAACACACACAGACACACACAGACACACACACAGACACAGACACACACACACAGACACACACACAAACACACACACACAGACACAGACACACACACACAGCCACACACACAGACACAAACACACACAAACACACCCACACAGACACGCGCATAGCCAAACACACACAGATACACACACACACAGACACAGACATAAATACATAGACACAAACACACACACAGACATAAACACACACACACAGCCTCACACACGCACAGACACACACACACAAATACACACACACAGACACACACACAGCCACAAACACATACAAACACACACGTATACACAAACACACAGACACAAATGCACACAAACACACACAGACACAAACACACACACAGACACACACACACACACAGCCAAACACACACAGACAAAAACACATCACACACAGCCACACACACAGACACAAACACACACAAACACATACAGACACAAACACACACACAAACACACACACAGACACAAACAACACAAACACACACACACAGCCAAACACGCACACACAGACACAAACACACACAGATACTCACACACAGACACAAATACACACACAAACACACACAGACACAAACACACAGGCACACACACACACACAGCCAAACACACACACACAGACACACATACAAACACACACAGCCACACACACACAGCCACACACACACAGCCACACACACAAACACACACAGCCATACACACAGACACAAACACAGACACAGACATACACACAGACACACACACAGCCAAACACGCACAGACACAAACACACAGACACAGCCACACACACTGACACAAACACACACACAGACACAAACACACAGACACTCACACACTGACACAAACACACACACAGCCATACATAGACACAAACACACACAAACACACACACAAACACACGCAGATACACACACAGCCAAACACACACACAGACGCAAACACACACACAGACACAAACACATACAGACACACACACAGCCAAACACACACACAGACACAAACACACACACAGACACAAACACACACAGGCACAAATACATAGACACAAACACACACACAGCCACACACACAGCAACACACACAGACACTCACACACAGTCACAAACACACACAGACACACACACAGACACAAATACTCACACACACACAGCCACGCAGACAGACAGACACAAACACACACAAATACACACAGACACAAACACACAGACACTCACACACAGACACAAACACATACAAACACACACAGACACACATACAGACACACGCACACAGCCACATACACAGACACAAACACACACACAGCCAAACCCACACAGACAAAAACACACATACACACAGACACAAACACACACAAACACATACACAAACACACACAGACACACACACACATAGACACAAATACACACAAACACACACACAGCCACGCACACAGACACACAGACTGACACAAACACACACAAACACATACACAAACACATACACAGACACACACACAGACACAAACACATACAAACACACACAGACACACGCACACAGCTACACACGCAGACACAAACACGCACACAGCCAAACACACACAGACACAAACACACATACACACACAGACACATACACACACAGTCACACACAGTCATAAATGCACACACACAGCCACACACACAGACACAAACACATACACAGCCACACACACAGACACAAACACACATGCAGCCACACACACAGACACAAACACACATCCCCATCCATACACACACATATCCACTCTCTCTCACACACACATCCACTCTCTCTCACACATACACGCACACCCACTCTTTCTCTTGCGCACACACACATTGCCACTGTCTCTGACACACACACACAAACACCCCCCACATACACACTCCCACTCACTCACACTCAAACTCACACTCCCTCTTGCACGCACACACACTCACCCCCACCACACACACAGACACTCACACATATACACACAGACACACACTCCCACACACACTCCCACTCACTCACACTCACACATACTCCCACTCACTGTCTTGCATACGCACCCGCACGCACACACACACACGCCCCATGCACACACACACACACCCGCCCCACACACACACACACCCGACCCCCCACACACACACCCGCCCCACACACACACCCGCCCCACACACACACACCCGACCCCCCCCACACACACACCCGCCCCACACACACACCCGCCACACATACCCTCACAGACAGATTCTCTCTCACACACACACATTCACCCCCTACACTTATACACTCACCCCCCACAACCCCTCACACACACACTCACCCCCACAACCCCACACACACACACACTCCCACTCACTCACACATACTCCCACTCACTGTCTTGCATACGCGCACACACACACCCGCCCCACACACACACCCGCCACAGACACACCCTCACAGACAGACTCTCTCACACACACACACACTCACCCCCCTACACATACACACTCACCCCCCACAACCCCTCACTCACTCCCACCACACACTCACTCCCACCACACACACACACACACTCACACACACACACACACACACACACACACACACACACACACACACACATGCTGAACAAAAGAGCTGCTGGTCAGTGACTCTCGGCCAGTGGGACTTTACACTCCTTGGTGAGGGGCCCATGATCCCGTGGAAGGTGACTTCTGTCCTCATTGGTTTGGGGCTTGAGGAGTCTTAAGGAGATTAAACAGCCATCCGGCAAAACCCAACATGACCGCAACAAAATTTCACCCATGAGTTTTTGCAAAGGTTAGTGCACCAGGGAAGGGTAGGTGACCTTGGATTTCTTGATATGAACCTGGAAGAGCACAGCAGATCAGACAGCATTCGAGGTGCAGGAATATCAACATTTCCAAAGGATTTCAGCCCAGAATGTTGACATGCCTGCTCCTCAGATGCTGTCTAACCTGCTGTGCTCTTCCAGCTTCCTATCTATTGACTGTGATTTCCAGTATCTGCAGTCCTTACTGTCTCCTGGATCTTGAATTTCTTGTTTTGAACGCTCAACCACCACCCAAGGTTTCCCTCCCCCTCAGCCTGGGCCTGCTCTGGATAAATTAATTGGAGATGGAGTGAACGGTTCTGTTGTCAGATCATGTTCCTACCAGGGTGCTCAGAGGTCAACTAAATGCCTCTTGGCCTAATGTCACTCAGGACTTCCTATTTTCCGATGCAACACTCGGAATCACCAAGAAAGTTTGGAATAAAGCTGGGTACTGTAGGAAGTTAGAACATAGATCAGCAAAAATGCATTTTCTCACATGGACTTACTAAAATTGAGATGTCACCGTCCATCTCCCTTTACCATTGTGCCCAATGACCTGCATTAGCTTCCAGGAGAATGTGAGGACTGCAGATACTGGAGGTCAGATTGGAAGAGTGTGGTGCTGGAAAAGCATAGCAGGTCAGGTCAACATCCGAGGAGCAGGGGAATCGACGTTTCAAGGGTAATCATAAGGTTTCCTGATGAAGAGCTTATGCTTGTAACGTTGACTCTCCTGCTCCTCGGATGTTGCCCGTCCAGCTGTGTTTTTCCAGTGCCACACCTTTTGACTACATTGGCTTACAGTCCAACAATCCCTTCACTTTAAAGTTCTTATTCTTGTCTCCAAATTAATCTGTGCCCTCACAGTACCCTTCTTCTGTAACCGCTACCAATTCTAAAAAAGACTAAGACCTCAACTTTCTTCCAACACTGGCTATCTGGGCATTTTTAGTTTTTAGAACATAGAACATTACAGTGCAGTACAGGCCCTTCGGCCCTCGATGTTGTGCTGACCTGTCATACCAATCTGAAGCCCATCTAACCTACACTATTCCATGTACGCCCATAATCTTGTTCAATGACGACTTAAGTGTACTTAAAGTTGGTGAATCTATTACCGTTACAGGCAAAGCATTCCATACCCTTACCACTCTCTGAGTAAAGGCAGTAAAGATCAGTGCATCTGTACTGTTACTTGGGGCCTTGACTCTAGAGTACCCTCTCTGAACTCCACCTCTCCTGTTCTGTTTTATATTAGATTAGATTCCCTACAGCGTGGAAACAGGCTCTTCGGCCCAACCAATCCACAACAACCCGCTGAGGAGTGACCCACACATACCCATTTCCCTCTGACTAATACAGCTAACATTGTGGGCAATTTAGCATGGCCAATTCACCTGGCCTGCACATCTTTGTGATATGGGAGGAAACCAGACTACCCCACACAGACATGGTGAGAATATGCAAACTCCACACAGACAGTCACCCAAGGCTGGAACTGAACCTGGGACCCTGATACTGTGAGGCAGCAGTGCTAACCACTGAGCCACTGTGCTGCCCGTTCATCTTCAGATTCTCAGGGTTTTCACAGGACACAATGCTGTGAAATTCTCAGCCCATCACGTACACATCAGTATAAGCCTCTAACAATTCTAATCACATTTTTAGCAATTGGTCCATAGCTTTGTGTGTGATGGCATTTCAAGTGATCATCCAAATAGCCCTTCAATGTCTTGAGGGTTTCTGCCTCTAGCAATGTTTTAGCCAGAGACTTCCAGATGCGCCAAACATTCGGGGTGAAAAAGTAATTTACTCAAATCCCTTCAAAACCTCCTGCTTCTTATTTTAAAATTGCGCCTGTGGTTTTGATCGCTCCACTAAGGGGAAAAATTCCTCCTTACCTCCTCTATCAGAGGTGGAGGGGTTCAGGGAGGATACTCTAGAGTGAAACCCCCAAGCAACAGCACGAATACTCCTGAGGATGTGGCGAAATCTGAAAACGCTCAAATAGCCAGAGTTGGAAGAACTGCACATTTCCTGAAAGAGTTCAGAAAAGATTTACAAGGATATTGCCAGGGTTGGAGGGTTTGAACCACAGGGAGAGGCTGAATAGTCTGGGTCTGTTTGCCCTGGAGTGTTGGTGGCTGAAGGGTGACCTTACAGAAGCTTATAAAATCATGAGGGGCATGGATAGGATAAATAGACAAAGTCTCTTTCCTGGGGTAGGGGAGTCCAGAACTGGAAACCATAGGTTTAGGATGTGAGGGGAAAAATTTAAGTGACCTAAGGGGTAACGTTTTCACATAGAAGGTGTTATGTGTGTGGAATGAACTGCCAGAGGAAGTGGTGGAGGCTGGTACAATTACAACATTTAAAAGGCATCTGGATGGATATATGAATAAGAAGGGTTTAGAGAGATATGGGTCAAGTGCTGGCAAATGGGACTAGATTAGGTCAGGATATCTGGTTGGAACAAAGGGTCTGTTTCTGTGCTGTACAGCTCTATGACTGAATGACTCTGTGCCTGTCCTAACTTTGTACACTTCAATCAGACCACATTTCAGTCCTCTCTGTACAGGGAAACACTCCAGCTCATCCAGTCTTTCTTCATGGCTGTATCACTGTGGTCCCATGTAGCATCCTCCTCGACACTGTCTCCAGCGCCATTACATCTTTCCTGTAGCGTGATGACCAGAATTACACAAAGTACTCCAGCTTGGCCTAACTAACCTTATATACAGCTGCAACATAATATGCTTGCTGTTGACCTTGCTGTTCACTGCCTTGACCAATAAAGCCAAGTACCCCATCTGCCTTCTTAACTACCTTCCCTTTAAGTCCTTAAGATCCACCTCTTGGACCAAGCTTTTGGTCACACCCTAATATTTCCTCATGTATAAAAGTTTGATTATATTCTAATGAAGTACTTTATAGTTTTTGTTTGCTATTTTATTTTATTTGTAGGAGGGGATGTGCATGTCGGTGGCTAGCTTGGTATTTATTGCCCATCTCGATTTGCCCTGAACAAGCTGGTTGGGGTGGGTAGCCTACTTGAATCACTTCAGTCCTTGTGGTGTAGGAACTATATTCAGGATGCTATATAAATGCAAGCTATTATTGTTGCTGTTGCAGCCATATGACAGTCTGACCATCTGAGCAGTGCGAGAGACGAGGAAGGAGAACGCCAGGATAAGGGCATCCTATTCTCTCTCAGTGTCCTCAAATAGGTTCCAGTACAATGATACAGAGCAGAATCTGCATGTTACTATTAAAAAAAACTTTTTAAAATGTGCTCTTAGCACATTTAAAATAGATTAATGATGGCTTTCCTTAAATTTCCTTTCAAGGCTGAAAGCCAGTATTTCTAGCCCATTTCCTAAATGTTCATGGAAAGGTGGTGATGCACCACCTTCTTGAACTGCTGTAGCGCATGTGGTGCAGTCACCGCCATAGCACTGTCATTAAGGGAGTTCCAGATTTTCATCCAGTAATAAGGAGAAACCCAGGAATTACAGACCTGTGAGCCTGACTTCAGTTGTAAGTTAGATTAGATTCCCTACAGTATGGAAACAGGCCCTTTGGCCCAACAAGTCCACACCTGCCCTCCAAAGAGTAACCCAACCAGAGCCATTTCCCTCTGACTAATGCACCTAGTGCTATAAGCAATTTAGCATGGCCAAATCACCTGAGCTGTACATCTTTGGACTGTGGAAGGAAACCAGTGCACTCAGAGGAAACCCACACAGACATGGGGAGAATGTGCAAACTCCACACAGACAATGGACCAAGGCTGGAATTGAACCTGGGTCCCTAGCTCTATGAGGTAGTAGTGCTAACCACTGAGCTACTGTGCCACCCAATCAAAAGTGATTCTGAAAGATAGGATTTACATGCACTTGGAGAGGCAAGGAATGATTAGGTATAGTGAGCATGGTTTTGTGTGAGGGAAATCATGTCTCACAAACGTGGTGGAGTCTTTTGAGGAAGTAATCAAGAAGATTGAAGGCAGAGTAGTGGACATTGATTACTTGTACTTTAGTAAAACCTTTGACAAGGTTTAGTATGGTAGAATAATTAGTAAAGTTAGATCAATAGGATTCAGGGTGAGTTTGACAATTGGTGACATAATTGGCTGAATGGTAGGAGACAGAGGGTGGTGATAGAGCGTTGTTTTTTGGACTGGAGGCTTGTGATCCGCAGTGTTCTGCAGGAATCAGTTCTGGGTCCATTTTTAAAAAATCATTAATATAAGTGATTTTGATGAGAATATAGAAAGCATGGTTAGTAAGTTTGCAGATGACACCACGTTTGGTGGGAGAGTGGATTGTGAAGAAGGTTATCTATGATTACAAAGAGTTCTTCATCAACTGCGTCAACTAATGAGCAACAAATGGAGTTTTATTGAGATAAATGCGAAGTATTGCATTTTGGTAAAACAAAGACAAAACTTAAACAATAAAAAGTAGGGCTTTGGGCAGTGTTATGGAACAGGGGGACCTAGGGTTTCAAGTATATAATTCTTATGAAGTATGCATGCCATATAGATGGGGTGATTAATAAGGTGCTTAACATGCTTGTCTTCATTGCTAAGACCTTTGGAGGAATTTGACTTTGAATTGAATTGAATTTATTGTCACATGTACCAAGGCACAGTGAAAAGCTTTGTCTTGCGAGCAATACAGGCAGATCACAGAGTTAAGTAGCATAGATAGTAAATAATAGGATAAACAGCAGCAAAAACAAAAACACAGGGACAGGTGAATGTTAGGAGTTTGAGATCCCATTCAGTATTCTAACAACAGGAGGGCAGAAACCATTGCAGAACTGGCTGGTGCATGTGTCCAGGCTTCTGTACCTTCTCCCTGATGGTAGAGGTTGTAGAAAAACATTGCCTGGGTGGGATGGATGTTTAAGAATGCTGGTGGCATTTCCTTGATAGCGGGCCTGGTAGATGGATTCTATAGATGGGAGGTTGGCCTTTGTGATTGTCCAGGCCAAGATCACTACTCATTGTAACCGGCTCTGGTGTTGAATGCTACAGTTGCCATACCAGGTAGTGATACATCTAGACAGAATGCTCTTAGCGCACCTACAAAAGTTGGCAAGGGTATTCACCGTCATGCCAAGTTTCCTCAGCTGCCTGAGGAAGTAGAGATGTTGTTGGACCTTTGTAACCAGTACATCCACATGCAGAGTCCAAAAAGCTTGTTGTGGGTGACCACTCCCAGGAGCTTGACACACTCCACTCATTCAAACTCTGTGCTGTTAATGTGTAGGGAAGCATGAGTAACATCCTGACGAAAGTCAATAATGAGTTCCTTGGTTTTGCCAGCATTGAGACTAGGCTGTTCTCAGTGCACCATTTTTCCAGGTCTTCCACCTCCCATCTGTGGTCTGTTTCATCGTCATCTGAGTTTCAACCGACTATGGTGGTGTCATCAATGAACTTGCAAATGGCCTTCGCTTGGCATTGGATTGGAGGATTGGAGTTGAGTCGTTATGTTGAGGTTGTACAGGACATTAGTGAGCCTTCTTCTGATGTGCTGTGTCCAGTTCTGGTCTCTCTGTTATAGGAAGAATATTATTAAGCTGGAGAGGGTTCAGAAATGATTTACCAGCATGTTACCGGGAATGGAGCATCGATTTATAAGGAGAGGCTGGATTGGCTGGGACTTTTTCCACTGGCATTTAGAAGGATGCGAGAGGACCTTATAGTGGTTTATAAAATAATGAGGAGTAATGGCAGATGTCTTTTCCGTTGGGTGAGAGATTTCAAGACTGGGGGCACATTTGTAAGATGAGAGGAGAAAGACTTATTAAAGTCATAAGGACTTTTTTTTACATAGAGAGTGGGTTCATGTGTGGAATGAACTTGCAGAGAAAGTGATGGATGTGGATAGACTTACAGCATTTAAAAGATGTTTAGTTAAGTACATAAACAAGAAATGTTTGGACCAAGTGCAGGTTGGTTAGACTAGTTTAGTTTGGGGTTATGGTCGACATGGACTGCTTGGACTAAAAGCTCTGTTTCCTTGCTGTATGACTCTATGCTCGTGAAGGATTGGCAGTACATCCCCAATTCCAAGAGAGTGTGTCCCTTGGAGGGAATGTGCTGGTGGCTGCCTCTGCTGCCCTTGTCCTTCAAGGTTGTCAATGTTGAGGTTTTGGAAGGTGCCATTGGAGGATCCTTGGTCAGTGGTTGCAGTGTTAACTTGTTAGATGGTACACACTGCTACCAAACAGCTGTCGATGCTCGATCAGATGTTAATTCTAAATCTGAGATTGATCATTTAATGCAGGGATATGGGCCAAAGGCGTCAGGCCACCAATCAGCCATGCTCCCATGGAATGGTGGGAAACTCTCCAGGAGCTAAATGGCAACTCCTTGTTCCTACATCCCATTGGCTTTCAGTGATGGTGGTAGAGTCAATATTGAATGTGGTAGATGGGGTGCGATGGTTAGCTGCTTTCTTGTTGGAGATTATCATTAGTTGGTACTCATGCATAGCAAATGGTATTTGCCACTTATCAGCCCAAGCCTGGAAATTATCCAAGTCTTACTGCGTCTGGACACTGGCTAATTTACTATCTGAGGAGTTGCGAACGGTGGTGAACATTGTGCAACCAGCAGCAAACATTTGGTTACGGGATGAAAGTAAATCTCTCCTACACGGTCACCAAGGTCCTGATACTTTTTCTAATGTAAGACACCCAGAGGTGGACAATATTCCAGTTGAGGCTGAACTAGTCATCAGAGTCAGGTTTATGAAAGTTTGGCGTATCTTCGCTGTTGTATTTTGTTCGTCAGCAATAAAGCCAAGAATCCTATATGCTTTATTAAGAAAAACTTGTCCTGACACCTTCAAAAGATTTATTTATACACCCTGAGATCTCCCTGTTCCCACACCCTTCTGAACATCATACCTTTTAATTCATATTGACTCATTATAGCTTCAACCAACTAATCCACCATGATTTCAATTTTATCATCCTGTCCATGTCCTCCTGAAATTTGTAACTATCCTCTTCACTGTTCACTGTTTCCTGCAGTTCTGAAATTCTTTACTCAGGTCATTAATACATATCAAAAATGTGAATGCTGATCTGAATACTAGCCCCTAGGGAACACTACCATCAAATTCCTTAAAGCCTTAGAAATATGCTGCTTTTTGTCTCACAGATAATTAGTTTTTTTACTTCAAAAGCCTTTGTTCTGATCTTTTATTTGTTGATATTTTTTGGATTAGCAGTATTCAGTTTTTTTGGGTGGGGGGAGAGTGAAGGGGGCAGAGAGTGGGCGGAGGAGGAGGCAGTGTCAGCAGG
Organism: Chiloscyllium punctatum; assembly: GCF_047496795.1. NCBI lineage: Eukaryota > Metazoa > Chordata > Chondrichthyes > Orectolobiformes > Hemiscylliidae > Chiloscyllium > Chiloscyllium punctatum. The sequence continues at coordinate 15,145,399 of NC_092758.1, forward strand.
AAGCACTTGGAAAATTGGGGTCCCTTTTGGCAATAGTGCAGCATTAATGTGAGCCTGCTCCAACTCCAGTGCCTGATTGCTGCTTCCTTTGTCCCAGCTGCAATGCTCACCCTTTCGTTTCCTGCTGATTGTTTCCCCTGTGGCAGGAATGCAGCTTACACCACACCATCAACAGTAGGAGCAGCTCATTAAATTCACTGCAGTTGTCTGTAGTGCCCTCAAGCATTTGTGTGTGTGCACGTGTGTGTGTGTGCACGTGTGTGTGTGTGTGTGTGCGTGTGTGCGCACGTGTGTGTGCGCTCGTGCGTATGTGTGCACGCGCATGTATGTGTGCATGTGTGCATGCGTATGTGTGTGCGCGTGTGCGTGTGCATGTGTGTGTGTGCGTGCGCGTGTGTGTGCGAGCGTGCGTATGTGTTGGAGCGTGCGTATGTGTGTGCGCCTGTGTGTGTGTGTGCGTGTGCAGAGTTGAAGCTTTTCACTTCATTTGACTATTTTATTCACTGTAAAATGCAAGTGGTAATAGATCATTCAATTCAATTCAATTTAACAATTCTTATGCATCAGCGGTTTGTTATCCTTGTCAGTTTCTGGATATGCAAAATACACACACATGGTCTTTAAATGGTGCCATTCTTTAATGGTATGCATGTGCATCGTCATTGGCTGTTCATCTGACTGACGTTTCTTCACCATGGAGTATCACCCTTGTGTCATTTGTTGTTACTGTGGTAATCGTTATTTCTCTTTTTGAGGTTTTGTAGACCCCTGGATCTGATGGTTGATCTGTGGACTTTACAGATAGTGAGTCTACACCTTTCTGCTGCCTACAGTTGAGGAAGGACTTCTCCATTTCCATCATGTCGGATTGAGTTGGTAACTACTCTGTGAGAATGTTGTTCCTGACCTGACCCTGGCAATGATTTGTCAGTTTGTCAAATTTGACTTGCTGCCATTCCATCCTGATTTGTCATTCAGGCCTGTTACAACTTAGAGTCATAGAGCCATGGAGATGTACAGCATGGAAACAGACCCTTTGGTTCAACCCGTCCATACCGACCAGATATCCCAATCTAATCTAGTCCAAACTGCCAACACACGGCTCATATCCCTCCAAACCCTTCCTATTCATATATCCATCCAGATGCCTTTTAAATGTTGCAATTGTACCAGTCTCCACCACATCCTCTGGCAGCTCATTACCACCCGCTGTGTGAAAAAGTTGCCCTTTAAGTCTCTTTTATATCTTTCCCCTCTCACCCTAAACTTATGCCCTCTAGTTCTGGACTCCCCAACCCCAGGGAAAAGGCTTTGTCTATTTATCCTATCCATGCCTCTTATGATTTTGTAAACCTCTATAAGGTCACCCCTCAGCCTCCGATGCTCCAGGGAAAACAGCCCCAGTTTGTTCAGCCTCTCCCTATAGCTCAAATCCTCCAACCCTGGCAACATCCTTGTAAATCTTTTCTGAACCTTTTCAAGATGGGAAGGAGACCAGAATTGCACCCAATAATCCAACAGTGGCCTAACCAATGTCCTGTACAGCTGCAACATGACCTCCCAACTCCTGTACTCAATACTCTGACCAATAAAGGAAAGCATACCAAACGCCGCCTTCACTATCCTGTTTACCTGCGACTCCACTGCGACTTCTGTCGCTCTTTTACAGTTGGAAGAGTAGTTTGGTTGAAGCATGAGATTAGCCTCTGTACTGAACAGTGCTTTCTCATCAATCTCACTGGCAGTCATGGAAGTTACCTGATCCACCTCACAGTCATCACAATATTAGTCAATGGTGACAAAATAATCAGTTTCTGCATGACTGAAGCAGTCTTACCTAAGCTTTATCATAAAGTATCATAACTGGAGTGTCCTTGATGCTTTTGGCTATGATCTAATCACAACTCCATGCAACACTTTGAGTGTGACATTTTGTTGGGTAGTTCAGTTGATTTGAGCATGCCACATGTTGATGAAGTTCAACATCTCTGCTGTGTGGATAATTTCCAGCAGAGAAGATTGTGATGCTGGAAAAGCACAGCTGGTCAGGCAGCATCCGAGGAGCCGGAGAATCAATGTTTTGAGCAAAATCTTGAAACGTCGACTCCCCTGCTCCTTGGATGCTGCCTGACCGGCTGTGCTTTTCCAGCACCACACACTCTTCGACTCTGACTCTCCAGAGTCTGCAGTGCTCACTGTCTCCCAATTTCCAGAGAATGCTGATTTGCTGCTTTATGTTGAATCTGAGAGATTTCACATTGTGTTATTGCATCATCTACGTCCTTCCTGAGGCGTCTGATTTCCAGCCATGCATGCCACATCCAGATAGTTTCTCTGTAACCTGAGGAATAATTATTGAAGATGCTTTCGAGCAGATAGTGGTAGCCTTGCTTCGAAAAGTCTTGTGGTCAGTCTCATTTGTCACTGTCGCTTTTAAGTAGTTGTTGATGAAAATGTTCATGAACAAGGCCAATGGCAGTTCCTTTGGAACATATAGAACATAGAACATTACAGTGCAGTACAGGCCCTTCGGTTCTTGATGTTGTCATACCAATCTGAAGCTCATCTAACCTACACTATTCCACGTACGTCCATATGCTTGTCAAATGACGACTTAAATGTACTTAAAGTTGGCAAATCTACAACCGTTGCAGGCAAAGCATTCCATACCCTTACTAATCTCTGGGTAAAGAAACTACCTCTGACATCTGCCCTACATCTATCACACCTAGTTGAGCATAATGTCATTTTAGCAAGTTTTGAAAAGATTTGTAGCTCAGGTTGAGGTTCTGGATGTAGGTTTGCTCACTGAGCTGGAAGGTTCATTTTCAGACGTTTCGTCACCATACTAGGTAACATCTTCACTGAGCCTCTGGACGAAGCACTGCTGGTGACGCCCGCTTTCTATTTATATGTTTGAGTTTCCTTGGGTTGGTGATGTCATTTCATGTGGTGGCATCATTTCCTATGGTGATGTCATTTGTAGTTATTTTTCTCGGAGGGGGTGGGGGGAGGTGCTCAGAGGCTCACTGAAGATGTTACCTAATATGGTGACGAAATGTCTGAAAACGGACCTTCCAGCTCAGTGAACAAACCTACATCCAGAATGTCACTTTGTTTGGCATTAATACTCTGGATGCATATTTGTCAGTTGACATTGGTGCATTCGGTTTGCTCCGAGTCCTGACTCACTGGCAGGATAATGGAGCAAGATGCCTCAGCCAGAGCTCATCCACTCCATCTGTTCCTTTCCTTTTCTTTCTTATTTCCTCTTTTGTCTTTTTTTCTCACGTTACTACTCAGGTCCCCACCCTGAGACCTCACAGCCTTGGAACTCCCAGCTTCAGTGCAAACCTGATAAGGAGTTCCCATGGGGGTCTCCCAGCAGCTCAGTGTGGGGGTCTCCCAGCAGCTCAGTGTGGGGGTCTCCCAGCAGCTCAGTGTGGGGGTCTCCCAGCAGCTCAGGGTGGGGGTCTCCCAGCAGCTCAGTGTGGGGGTCTCCCAGCAGCTCAGTGTGGGGGTCTCCCAGCAGCTCAGTGTGGGGGTCTCCCAGCAGCTCAGTGTGGGGGTCTCCCAGCAGCTCAGTGTGGGGGTCTCCCAGCAGCTCAGCATGGTGGTCTCCCAGAAGCACAGCGTGGGGGTCTCCCAGCAGCTCAGCATGGTGGTCTCCCAGAAGCACAGCGTGGGGGTCTCCCAGCAGCTCAGCATGGTGGTCTCCCAGAAGCACAGCGTGGGGGTCTCCCAGCAGCTCAGCGCGGGGGTCTCCCAGCAGCTCAGCGCGGGGTGTATCCCAACAGCTCAGCATGGTGGTCTACCAGAAGCACAGCTTGGGGGTCTCCCAGCAGCTCAGTGTTGGGGTTTCCCAGCAGCTGAGCACAGGGGTCTCCCAGCAGCTGAGCATGGGAGTCTCCCAGCAGCTGAGCCTGGCGGTCTCCCAGCAGCTCAATGTGGTGGTCTCCCAGCAGCTCAGTGTGACGGTTTCCCAGCAGCTCAGTGTGACGGTTTCCCAGCAGCTCAGTGTAGGTTCTCCCAGCAGCTCAGCATGGCGGTCCCCCAGCAGCTGAGTGTGGGGTTCTCCCAGCAGTTCAGTGTGGTGCTGACCCAGCAGCTGAGCATAGGGGTCTCTCAGCAGCTGAGCGTGGGAGCGTCAGTCCAGCGTGGAGTCCCTCGGCCCCGCGTGGTAGTCTTCTGGCTGAATATGGTGGTCTCTCAGCCTGGCATGGCCTCGGTGTGGATCTCTGCTCTCGAGGGGATTCCAGAGCGATCTCCTGGCCTCATGAACCCTGAGGTGAAACCTGGCATCATCTGGAGTCACAGTCCAGTGTTAGGCACCAGCAAGGACTGGCTTGGAATACTGTTGTTCTGAACTTCCATTTCTCTTCATTTTATAATTTATTCATAAAATCTGCAATACTGCACTTTATTCTTCTCTATTTCTCTGAGAACTATAACTGAAGAAGCTGTACCCAGGGAGCTTTGTACTTCAGATTGTGCCATAATTGGCAACTTGTACACCTCTCACTGTACTCATTTGAGACAATAAAGCTAGTTCTAATTCTAACTACATCATATAAATCATAGTTTTTCTTTCAACATTGGCACTGCCGACACTGATTGCTTGATTTTAGCCAGCAGTGTTTCTTATTCCGTGTTACAATCTCATTGCTCATCAATGGCTGCCAGCTGCTGGAATGGTTCATGGTCCCAAGACAGATTTGGCAGGAATTTTGACAAACCTACTGATCATTACTCTGCTCCTATACTAGCTCATGGCCACAGCTACGGCTAAATCTTTTTGGAATCTGGAAAAAGATCTTTTGCTGTCAGTATGTGACCTTTGTGCGTGCCTCCAGTCATCTTTAATTGAAGTTGCATTCTAGTTCAGCTTCAGGTTCATCTGCAAAAACAGTCAGTCTCAATTTTGTTCATTGTCAGCAACGTCATATTCATTGTGTCTCCATAAATGATCCACTATAACTTCCACTTTGGGACGATCACTATAGAGTCATAGAGTCATACAGCACGGAACAGACCCTTCGGTCCAACTTGTCCATACCCACCAAGTTTCTTAAACTAAACTTGTGCCATTTTCCTGCATTTGGCCCAAATCTGACGTTTTAGGTTGAGTTAATGTCTTCTTTCTGCGGTCATCATTCAACAGTTACTAGAGTTTTAAATTAGAGTGGTGCTGGAAAAGCACAGCAGGTCAGGCAGCATTTGAGGAGCAGGAAAATCGACGCTTCGGGCAAAAGCCTTTCATCAGGAATAGAGGCAAAGGAGATGACCTGGGGGTTGCAGTGTGAGAGAGAGAGAGAGAGAGAGAGAGAGAGAGACTAACTGAGATTCTTGTAGAGACAGTAGGAGAACTTCTTCAATGTAGGCATCCTTGCAAGAGGATTCGCAGCAAAGGTTAAAATCAACTAGGCAAAAGTGAGGACTGCAGATGCTGGAAACCAGAGTTTAGATCAGAGTGGTGCTGGGCTTTTGCCTCAGCTGCTGCCTGACCTGCTGTGCTTTTCCAGCACCACTCTAATTTAAACTCTGGTTTCCAGCATCTGCAGTCCTCACTTTTGCCTATTCAACAGTTACCAACCATTTATTACCTATCGAAACCTTTCCTATTCTTGTACCTATCGAAATGTCTTTTAAATGTTGTACCTGTACCTGCATCTATCACTTCCTCTGTCAGTTCATTCCACACATAACCATCCTTTGTGTGAAAAAGTTGCCCCTCAAATCCCTTTTAAATCTTTGCCCTCTCACCTTAAAATTATGCCATCTCGTTTTGAATTGGCCTACCGTGGGGAAAGAATCTTGCTATTCACCTCATCTCTGCCCCTCATGGTTTATGCAAAATCCAAACATGTGTATCAGTCCAGAATGCTTTCACTCAGCATCACTTGCTTCAGCAACCATGCTTCACAGCTACAGAAGTGAAGATTTTTACTTTTGCAAGTTGTGGCAAAATTCCTTTGATGGTTGGCATGGAGTGGTGAGATTTCATCAGAACTTTATTTCGACTCTCTGGGTTGATGTGCAGTTTCAGCTTTCCAGGTTCGTTTCACTGTGACCATGCTGGGAATTCATTTTGTAAGAATGTCACTTCCTTGATTACACATTTCTTGTCCAACTTTTCTAGACCAGGCTGGTCTTGAGGACCACAGCAACGTACTGTGGCAAGTGCTAAAGTGCTCTTTCACTCAGGCATTCACAGAGTCCCTACAGTATGGAAACAGGCCATTCGGCCAATCAAGTCCACACCAATCCTCTAAAGAGCAACCCTATCCTATCCCTGCATTTCCCATAGCTAATCCATCTAGCCTGCACATTATGGGCATTTCTTTAGCCTGGCAATCCACCTAACCTGCACATCTTTGGACTGTGAGAGGAAACCGGAGCACTCAGAGGAAACCCACACAGACACAAGGAGAATGTGCAACTCCACACGGACAGTTGCCTGAGGCTGGAATCAAACCCAAGTCTCTGGTGCTGTGAGGCACTAGTGCTAACCACTGAGCCACTGCGATGCCCTTCCTTGTGTGCTTTGAGATGATGTTCTATTGGAAGATATCCTAACCCTGTAACCATACTGTTGTACCTCTCCAGGATCTGTTCTGTGGTCATTAGCTCAGCATGCTGTGAAATGTCACAAATCTCTTTTGGCACATTGAGGGTTCTCAGTCCAAGCTTTAGACTGGCTTTAGCTGAGATGAGTATCTTTTACTCGCTGTCTCTGGTGTGGAACTCCAGAGTATGGTTCATGTTATTGTGTTGGCTCGCGGTATAAGCTGTCCATTTGGTATGGGTGCCATGATATATCCTCAATCCCACTTTGCAGGACTTAAATTTTGGATCTCCACTTTGGGCCACTTGGGTCGGTGAAGGACATGGTGTTGACTCTGCATCAGCGTCAATCTGACATTTCAGTTTGAGCTAAAGTTCTTTTGCCACGGTCGTCATTCAAGAGTTACAATTCATTTATTACCTATTGACCTTACCAAACTGATCTTTTGTACAGAGTGGAGCGATCCATCAAAATCTTCAGCAGAGAAAAGATGTGCAGGTTTCATGGATTGCTCATACTAAATTTTCCCTGGTGCCCAGGAGTGTGTTGGCTGGGTGGGTTAGCCATGGAGAATGTGGAGTTACAGAGTTTTGGTGGGATGTCCTTCAGAGAGTCAGTGCAGATCTGAGGGGCCAACTGGCCTCTTTCTGCACTGTCGGGATTCTGTGATATTGCTCCATTGGCCATCTGTAACTTCACACTGTACTTAATTCTTGCCATATGTTTGTGTGCAAAATGCTCAAGTATCTTGCAGTGAGAACACTGCTCTCCCCACGCTGGACACAATTCTTCTCCATTCTCACTCCATGTTTCATGAGTTGTGGCTTGTTGAGCAGATCTGTGGCACGTTCCTCATTTTGTGAAAAATCTACAAGCTCTGTTTCACAGCACCTTTCGTTTCAGCTGGGATTGGGAGAGGAAAAGTTGACACCAATGTGTCTTAGTCGAGAGTGTGGTGCTGGAAAAGCGCAGCAGATCAGTCAGCAGGAGAATCGACATTTTGGGCAAAAGCCCTTCATCAGCCCTCCACCAATGTGTCTTACCCAGTGTTTCACCTGTGGCCTGTTTCTTAAGTCTTTTGTGACTCCTTTCAGTTGTTTCCCACAATTTCCATATCTCTGGATGTTCCTGTCTTTCTCTCTCTCTCTCTCTGTCAGCAGTTGTGCTTTTTACAGCTCTTCAGCACCCAATCCCAGGTCCACCTCCTACACCATGCTTTGAGTTGTCAAGATAGCAGTCTGGTCTGTTCACTAACTGAATGGAAATGGCTACAAGATGGCAGCCCCCAGTCAGTACTGCATGCTGGAGATCACATGAACGCAGCAAATCAGGATTATATCAGGGCAGATTGCATTTCTACCCTAGTCCTCTCTCTCATGAGAGAGCAACCCTGTGGTCTGGTAGGACTATGGTAACTTTACCTTATCTACCCAAACACTTTTGCCTGAAGATATTTCATCTCACTTGCCCTAAAGCTATTTAACCGAGTCATTTAGATCTCTGAATGCTGTCTATCAATACACTTACCGGGCAGGAGAGTTTCTTCCTTGTTGCCCTATCAGAATCCTTCAGAATTTGAATATCTCTATTCAATCTCCCTTTAATATTCCCTGGCTCTTGGGAGAATGTGTAAGGAGACTGTCTGTCAACCCCATGGAGGGGGCTGAGGGCTGTGAGCGTGCCCTGAATGACACACTCTATGGAGAGCTTCACAGTTGGAAGTGGCTAGGACCAAGGTAACTGATGATTTTCCTGAACCAGCCAGAACATGCGGCCGTAGACCCTGGTAAATTGTTGGATTTTTGTACAGTACAACCCATGGACAAAACCAACGCCATCTACAAAATTCCATGCAAGGACTGCCACAAACACTACGTAGGACAAACAGGAAGAAAGTTAGCAACCAGGATACACGAACATCAGCTAGCCACAAAAAGACACGACCCTCTCTCCCTCATAGCCCTACACACGGATGAAAGAAACAACCATTTCGACTGGGACAACACATCTATCCTGGGACAGGCTAAGCAAAGACATGCCAGAGAATTCCTAGAGGCCTGGCACTCCAACCACAACACCATAAACAAACACACAGATCTAGATACTATCTATCAACCCCTCAGAAAACGAACAGGAAATGACATCACCACAAACCCCACGAACCCCATCCAGGACAAACATATAAATAGAAAGCAGGAGACAACAGCTTCGCTTCACTTGGAGGTCGCCAGGTAATGAAATGTCTGGATATCAAACCTACAGCTCAGCGAGCAAACCTACACCCTAAACCTCAACCTGAGCTACAGACTATTACAAATCTTGCAAATGGACTGCTATCAACCACAGGATCTGAGCCCAGAGCAGCTGTAGTGCTACACAGCTCTCCCAGTGACCTGGACTTCCAACAATAAGCACACTGCTGGATGTTGAGCAATGTAATTCTTAAGCGCCGGGGGGGGGGAAATATCACAACACCCAGAGAGTTTACCCACACAGACTTGTCTCTAAGCAACTAATCCAGAAAAATCAATCATCATCCTCCTGCACTTCTAACAGTCCTGTGCAATAGTTTGTAATGGTGCCTTTGCTTTGTAGCTGCCTATTTGTCATGAAGACTTTACATCAAACAAGGATTGATGCCACTGTTTAACAAAAGTTCCCTGAAAACAATGGGAGAGCATTGCTGTCGGATTGCAGTAGATTTCTCATATCCCGCTCCACTTCCACATTTTGTGACTTAATCTGACATGAAACCCATCAGAGTAGGAGCATTAACATTAATATGCTCAACACAATCCTGTGACACTCCCTAGGCAGCTGTTTAAAAGCCTACTAAAGGACGGACAGATTAATTCTTCAGTCAAACAGCAGCAGAATGCTGTCACATCAATATATTGATGCTTAACAACTGCTTTTGCAGTCATCTCAAACTTCACTGCACCAATAGTAACAAATCTGTCACCCAAATGTGATCCCACATTATCACTAAATAATTATCATCCAGCAATCACTGTCTGGTAACAGATATTGGACATTCTGTTACTGCTGTTTTGGCAGTGATATTAACTAGGTTGGTGCCTACTTTCAATCAGCATGCCAACTATCAGTACCCAGCTCTGAATGCTGCACTTATGAACAACACAATTTAAATAATTCTGATTAATATAAAATAGGGAGAAAGCTGTATTTTTAACTTTGCGATTTTTTTCCCATAAGCATTGTAGCAATCGGATACCTGCTGGTTGATCACCCGTGAAGGGAAACATCTCACTACACTCAAACATCCAAACACATGTCCTTTCCAGAGACATCCAATTGTCATCATCAGAACAGATGTATCATATAATGACAGTCAATGCATTTGACACAAAGAGGCTGTTGAGATGATTGCTTTCAGACATGTGACTTTTGCCATTAGGACTACAGACAGTATCAGGTCTCTGGTGAACATCTAACTAAATGTGAACATAGCTGTGGATATCTCACAGCCATCTGCAGAATTCACACATTTCACCATTTCAAAATGGGCCAGTACCCTAAAAAGGATGGGTTTCCAAACTGCATGTCTCTGTACGCCATACTCACACAAAGGTAAGATTGAAGCTCCATGGCCACTATCATTGGGTCTCTCCCATCTAAAGTAGGTCAATCAGGTTCATCTAGCAGACGTGTAGGTGATGTACGTCCTATGCGGGTGATGGTGGGGCCAGTGCGGGTGATGGTGAGGCCATTGCGGGTGATGGTGGGGCCAGTGCGGGTGATGTGGGTCCAGTGTGGGTGATGTGGGTCCAGTGTGGGTGATGGTGGGTCCAGTGCGGGTGATGTGGGTCCAGTGTGGGTGATGTGGGTCCAGTGTGGGTGATGGTGGGTCCAGTGCGGGTGATGTGGGTCCAGTGTGGGTGATGGTGGGTCCAGTGCGGGTGATGTGGGTCCAGTGCGGGTGATGGTGGGTCCAGTGCGGGTGTTGGCGGGTCCAGGGTGGGTGTTGGTGGGGCCAGTGCGGGTGTTGGTGGGGCCAGTGCGGGTGATGTGGGTCCAGTGTGGGTGATGGTGGGTCCAGTGCGGGTGATGTGGGGCCAGTGCGAGTGATGGTGAGGCCATTGCGGGTGTTGGCGGGTCCAGGGTGGGTGTTGGTGGGGCCAGTGCGGGTGTTGGTGGGGCCAGTGCGGGTGATGTGGGTCCAGTGTGGGTGATGGTGGGTCCAGTGCGGGTGATGTGGGGCCAGTGCGAGTGATGGTGAGGCCATTGCGGGTGTTGGCGGGTCCAGGGTGGGTGTTGGTGGGGCCAGTGCGGGTGTTGGTGGGGCCATTGTGGGTGATGTGGGTCCAGTGTGGGTGTTGGTGGGTCCAGTGCAGGTGTTGGTGGGGCCAGTGTGGGTGATGTGGGTCCAGTGTGGGTGTTGGTGGGTCCAGTGCGGGTGATAGTGGTGGCAGTGCGGGTAATGGTGGGGCCAGTGTGGGTGCTAGTGGGTCCAGTGCAGGTGTTGGTGGGTCCAGTGCAGGTGTTGGTGGGTCCAGTGCAGGTGATGTGGGTACAGTGCGGGTGTTGCTGGGGCCAGTGCAGGTGATGTGGGTCCAGTGCGGGTGATGGTGGCTCCAGTGCGGGTGATGTGGGTCCAGTGCGGGTGATGGTGGCTCCAGTGTGGGTGTTGGTGGGGCAAGTGCGGATGTTGCTGGGGCCAGTGCAGGTGATGTGGGTCCAGTGCGGGTGATGGTGGCTCCAGTGCGGGTGATGTGGGTCCAGTGCAGGTGTTGGTGGGGCAAGTGCGGGTGTTGCTGGGGCCAGTGCAGGTGATGTGGGTCCAGTGCGGGTGATGGTGGCTCCAGTGCAGGTGTTGGTGGGTCCAGTGCAGGTGATGTGGGTACAGTGCGGGTGTTGGTGGGGCAAGTGCGGGTGTTGCTGGGGCCAGTGCAGGTGATGTGGGTCCAGTGCGGGTGATAGTGGCTCCAGTGCAGGTGTTGGTGGGTCCAGTGCAGGTGATGTGGGTACAGTGCGGGTGTTGGTGGGGCAAGTGCGGGTGTTGCTGGGGCCAGTGCAGGTGATGTGGGTCCAGTGCGGGTGATGGTCGCTCCAGTGCGGGTGATGGTGCGTCCAGTGCAGGTATTGGTGGGTCCAGTGCAGGTGATGTGGGTCCAGTGCGGGTGTTGGTGGGGCAAGTGTGGGTGTTGGTGGGGCCAGTGCAGGTGATGTGGGTCCAGTGCGGGTGATGGTGGGTCTAGTGCAGGTGTTGGTGGGTCCAATGTGGGTGATGGTGGGTCCAATGCGGGTGATGGTGGCTCCAGTGCAGGTGATGGTGGGTCCAGTGCAGGTGATGGTGGCTCCAGTGCGGGTGATGGTGGGTCTAGTGCGGGTGTTGGTGGATCCAATGTGGGTGTTGGTGGGTCCAGTGCGGGTGATGGTGGGTCCAGTGCAGGTGATGGTGTGTCCAGTGCAGGTGTTGGTGGGTCCAGTGCAGGTGATGTGGGTCCAGTGCGGGTGATGGTGGCTCCAGTGCGGGTGATGGTGGGTCCAGTGCAGGTGTTGGTGGGTCCAGTGCAGGTGTTGGTGGGTCCAGTGCAGGTGATGTGGTTCCAGTGCGGGTGATGTGGATCCAGTGCGGGTGATGGCTCCAGTGCTGGGGATGGGTCCAGTGCGGGTGATGTGGGTACAGTGCGGATGATGTATATCCAGTGCGGGTGATGGTGGGTCCAGTGCGGGTGATGAGAGTACAGTGTGGGTATTGGTGGGGCAAGTGCAGGAGTTGGTGGGGACAGTGCGGGTGATAGTGGGGGCAGTGCGGGTGATAGTGGGTCCACTGCGGGTGTTGGTGAGGCCATTGCGGGTGATGGTGGATCCAGTGTGGGTGATGTGGGGCCAGTGCGAGTGATGGTGGGTCCAGTGCTGGTGTTAGTGGGTCCAGTGCGGGTGATGTGGATACAGTGCAAATGTTGCTGGGGCCAGTGCAGGTGATGTGGGTCCAGTGCAGGTGATGTGGGGCCAGTGCGGGTGATGGTGGGTCCAGTGCGGGTGTTGGTGGGTCCAGTGTGGGTGATGGTTGGCCCTGTGCGGGTGATGGTGGGTCTAGTGCGGGTGTTGGTGGGTCCAGTGCAGGTGAAGTGGGTCCAGTGCGGGTGATGGTGGGTCTAGTGCGGGTGTTGGTGGGGCAAGTGTGGGTGTTGGTGGGGCCAGTGCAGGTGATGTGGGTCCAGTGCGGGTGGTGGTGGCTCCAGTGCGGGTGATGGTGGGTCTAGTGCGGGTGTTGGTGGGGCAAGTGTGGGTGTTGGTGGGGCCAGTGCAGGTGATGTGGGTCCAGTGCGGGTGGTGGTGGCTCCAGTGCGGGTGTTGGTGGGTCCAATGTGGGTGATGGTGGGTCCAGTGCGGGTGATGGTGGGTCCAGTGCCGGTGATGGTGTGTCCAGTGCAGGTGATGTGGGTCCAGTGCGGGTGATGTGGATCCAGTGCAGGTGTTGGTGGGTCCAGTGCAGGTGATGTCGGTCCAGTCCGGGTGATGGTGGCTCCAGTGCGGGTGATGGTGCGTCCAGTGCAGGTATTGGTGGGTCCAGTGCAGGTGATGTGGGTCCAGTGCGGGTGTTGGTGGGGCAAGTGTGGGTGTTGGTGGGGCCAGTGCAGGTGATGTGGGTCCAGTGCGGGCGATGGTGGGTCTAGTGCAGGTGTTGGTGGGTCCAATGTGGGTGATGGTGGGTCCAATGCGGGTGATGGTGGCTCCAGTGCAGGTGATGGTGGGTCCAGTGCAGGTGATGGTGGCTCCAGTGCGGGTGATGGTGGGTCTAGTGCGGGTGTTGGTGGGTCCAATGTGGGTGTTGGTGGGTCCAGTGCGGGTGATGGTGGGTCCAGTGCAGGTGATGGTGTGTCCAGTGCAGGTGTTGGTGGGTCCAGTGCAGATGATGTAGGTCCAGTGCGGGTGATGGTGGCTCCAGTGCAGGTGTTGGTGGGTCCAGTGCAGGTGTTGGTGGGTCCAGTGCAGGTGATGTGGGTACAGTGCGGATGATGTAGATCCAGTGCGGGTGATGGTGGGTCCAGTGCGGGTGATGAGAGTACAGTGTGGGTATTGGTGGGGCAAGTGCAGGAGTTGGTGGGGACAGTGCAGGTGATAGTGGGGGCAGTGCGGGTGATAGTGTGTCCAGTGCAGGTGTTGGTGGGTCCAGTGCAGGTGAAGTGGGTCCAGTGCGGGTGATGGTGGGTCTAGTGCGGGTGTTGGTGGGGCAAGTGTGGGTGTTGGTGGGGCCAGTGCGGGTGATGTGGGTCCAGTGCGGGTGATGTGGGTCCAGTGCGGGTGATGTGGGTCCAGTGCGGGTGGTGGTGGCTCCAGTGGGGGTGATGGTGGGTCTAGTGCGGGTGTTGGTGGGTCTAGTGCGGGTGTTGGTGGGTCCAGTGCAGATGATGGTGGGTCCAGTGCGGGTGATGGTGGGTCCAGTGAGGGGATGGTGTGTCCAGTGCAGGTGTTGGTGGGTCCAGTGCAGGTGATGTGGGTCCAGTGCGGGTGATGTGGATCCAGTGTCGGCGATGGTGTGTCCAGTGCAGGTGTTGGTGGGTCCAGTGCAGGTGATATGGGTCCAGTGCGGCTGATGTGGATCCAGTGCAGGTGATGGTGGCTCCTGTGCAGGTGATGTGGGTCCCGTGCGGGTGATGGTGGCTCCAGTGCGGGGGATGGTGTGTCCAGTGTGGGTGTTGGTGGGTCCAGTGCAGGTGATGGGTCCAGTGCGGGTGATGTGGGTACAGTGCGGATGATGTGGATCCAGTGCGGGTGATGGTGGGTCCAGTGCGGGTGATGAGGGTACAGTGCGGATGATGTGAGTACAGTGTGGGTATTGGTGGGGCAAGTGCAGGAGTTGGTGGGGACAGTGCGGGTGATAGTGGGTCCACTGCGGGTGTTGGTGAGGCCATTGCGGGTGATGGTGGGTCCAGTGCGGGGGTTGGTGGGGCCAGTGCGGGTGATGTGGGTCCAGTGCGGGTGATGTGGGGCCAGTGCGAGTGATGGTGGGTCCTGTGCGGGGGTTGGTGGGGCCAGTGCGGGTGATGTGGGTCCAGTGCGGGTGATGGTGGGTCCAGTGCGGGTGTTGGTGGGTCCAGTATGGGTGATGGTGGGTCCAGTGCGGGTGCTGGTGGGTCCAGTGCGGGTGACGTGGATACAGTGCGAATGTTGGTGTGGCCAGTGCAGGTGATGTGGGTCCAGTGCAGGTGATGTGGGGCCAGTGCGAGTGATGGTGGATCCTGTGCGGGGGTTGGTGGGGCCAGTGCGGGTGATGTGGGTCCAGTGCGGGTGATGGTGGGTCCAGTGCGGGTGTTGGTGGGTCCAGTATGGGTGATGGTGGGTCCAGTGCGGGTGTTGGTGGGTCCAGTGCGGGTGATGGTGGGTCCAGTGCGGGTGTTGGTGGGTCCAGTGCGGGTGTTGGTTGGCCCTGTGCGGGTGTTGGTGGGCCCAGTGCAGGTGATGTGGGTGCAGTGTGGGTGATGGTGGGTCCAGTGCAGGTGATTTGGGAACAGTGACGGCGTTGGTGAGGCAAGTGCAAGTGCTGGTGGGGCCAGTGCAGCTGATGTGGGTCCAGTGCGGGTGATGGTGGCTCCAGTGCAGGTGATGTGGGTCCAGTGCAGGTGATGGTGGGTCCAATGCTGGTGATGGTGGGTCCAGTGCGGGTGATGGTGGGTCCAGTGCGGGTGATGGTGGGTCCAGTGCGGGTGTTGGTGGGTCAGTGCGGGTGATGGTGGCTCCATTGCAGGTGATGTGGGTACAGTGCGAGTGATGGTGGGGCAAGTGCGGGTGTTGGTGGGGCCAGTGCAGGTGATGTGGGATCAGTGCGAGTGATGGTGGGTCCAGTGTGGGTGTTGGTGGGTACAGTGCGGGTGTTAGTGGGTCCAGTGCGGATGTTGGTGGGCCCAGTGTGGGTGATAGTGGTGGCAGTGCGGGTAATGGTGGGGCCAGTGCGGGTGTTAGTGGGTCCCATGCGGGTGTTGGTGGGTCCAGTGCAGGTGATGTGCATACAGTGCGGGTGTTGGTGGGGCAAGTGCGGGTGTTGGTGGGTCCAGTGCAGGTGATGTGGGTCCAGTGCAGGTGATGTGGGTCCAGTGCGGGTGATGGTGGGTCCAGTGTGGGTGATGTGGGTACAGTGCGGATGATGTGGATCCAGTGTGGGTGATGGTGGGTCCAGTGTGGGTGATGTGGGTACAGTGCGGATGATGTGAGTACAGTGTGGGTGTTGGTGGGGCACGTGCAGGAGTTGGTGGGGACAGTGCGGGTGATAGTCGGGGCAGTGCGGGTGATGTGGGGCCAGTGCGAGTGATGGTGGTTCTAGTGCGGGTGTTGGCGTGTCCAGGGCGGGTGTTGGTGGGTCCAGTGTGGGTGATGTAGGTCCAGTGCAGGTGACGTGGGTCCAGTGCGGGTGATGGTGGGTCCAGCGCAGGGGTTGGTGGGGCCAGTGCGGGTGATAGTGGTGGCAGTGTGGGTAATTGTGGGGCCAATGCGGGTGATGGTGGGTCCAGTGTAGGTGATGTGCATCCTGTGCGGGTGGTGGTGGGGCCAGTGTGGGTGTTAGTGGGTCCAGTGCGGGTGTTAGTAGGTCCAGTGCAGGTGATGGTGGGTCCAGTGTGGGTGATGTGGGTACAGTGCAGGTGTTGGTGGGGCAAGTGCGCGTGTTGCTGGGGACAGTGCGGGTGATAGTGGGCCCACTGCAGGTGATGGTGAGGCCATTGCGGGTGTTGGCGGGTCCAGTGCAAGTGATAAGGGTCCAGTGCAGGTGATGTGGGGCCAGTGCGAGTGATCGTGGGTCCAGTGCGGGTGTTGGTGGGGCCAGTGCGGGTGATGTGGGTCCAGTGCGGGTGATGGTGGGTCCAGTGTGGGTGGTGGTGGGGACAGTGCAGGTGATGGTGGGGCCAGTGTGGGTGTTGGTGGGGCCAGTGCAGGTGATGGTGGGGCCAGTGCGGGTGTTGGTGGGTCCAGTGCGGGTGTTGGTGGGTCCAGTGCGGGTGTTGGTGGGTCCAGTGCGGGTGGTGGTGGGTCCAATGCGGGTGTTGGTGGGTCCAGTGTGGGTGATGGTGAGGCTAGTGCGGGTGTTGGTGGGTCCAGTGTGGGTGATGGTGAGGCTAGTGCGGGTGTTGGTGGGTCCAGTGCGGGTGGTGGTGGGTCCAGTGCGGGTGATGGTGGGTCCAGTGTGGGTGATGGTGGGTCCAGTGCTGGTGATGTGAGCCAGTGCGGATGATAGGTGGGGCAGTGCGGGTGTTGATGAGGCCAGTACGGGTGTTGGTGAGTCCAGTGTGGGTGATGGTGGGTCCAGTGCTGGTGATGTGGGCCAGTGCGGATGATAGGTGGGGCAGTGCGGGTGTTGATGAGGCCAGTACGGGTGTTGGTGAGTCCAGTGTGGGTGATGGTGGGTCCAGTGCTGGTGATGTGGGCCAGTGCGGATGATAGGTGGGGCAGTGCGGGTGTTGATGAGGCCAGTGCGGGTGTTGGTGAGTCCAGTGCGGGTGTTGGTGAGTCCAGTGTGCGTGATGGTGGGTCCAGTGCTGGTGATGTGGGCCAGTGCGGATGATAGGTGGGGCAGTGCGGGTGTTGATGAGGCCAGTGCGGGTGTTGGTGAGTCCAGTGTGGGTGATGGTGGGTCCAGTGCTGGTGATGGTGGGTCCAGTGCTGGTGATGTGGGCCAGTGCGGATGATAGGTGGGGCAGTGCGGGTGTTGATGAGGCCAGTGCGGGTGTTGGTGAGTCCCGTGCGGGTGATGTGGGGCCAGTGTGGGTGATGGTGAGGTGCGGGTTTCAAGATGGCGGCATTGGTGCTGGCACTGCAGTTTTGGAGAGTCCAGTGCAGGTGGTATTTTGAGCTCTGTTCAACACACATGACAGCGGCAGTGAGGGTGATCTGGGCATTTCCCTTTCCCTTTGTGTCTGGTTCTTTAACTGCAGCACTTGTTTTTAATTCTAACCATTGTATTGTAAGATGGCCCTGGAAAGTGGTGACTCTGCACACTTCTCACGGTACTCCTGTACTATTCCACTTATGACAATAAATCAAATCTGAAACATATGAGAACTGAACTCCTAGATATCTGACTACAAGTAACTTCAACACCTGCTGCATCCTTCACTTTAAAAGACCATAATTTCAGCAGTAAAGCATCAGATCCTTACAAGAAACCATTGGCCTGTTATGAAGGAGACTGGAGATTGTAAATCAGAGACTGAATTAAAGGTGATCTGTAAAAGTGCATTATCTTTATTTTTGTCCAAGTAAGTATGCATGCATGTGTGTATGTTAGTGTATGAGCATTATGTCAGTGTTTGTGTGTGTGCGTGTGTGTACTTCTATGTGTATGTATGTTAGTGTGTGTGTGTATATGAATGTCAGTGTGTATGGCTATTGGTGTGTGAATCTGTGTAAGTGTGTATGTATATTGGTGTGTGTGTGTATGTGACATGTATGTATATATGTTGATACATGTGTATTTCAGTCTGTTTACATTGGTGTGTGTATGTATTTCAGTGCATGTATGTATGTTGGTGTGCACATTATGTTGACATGTGCATATATGTGTTTCGGAGTGTGCATGTGCAACTATATCGGTGTGTGTGTTTGTGTGTTTGTATTATGTCTGTGTTTGCAGATGTATATTTCACTGTGTTGATGTGTGTATGGTGTATGTTGCTGGGAGCATGTGTGTATGTTTGTTGGAGTGTATGGACATGTGTATGTCAGTGTGTGCGCATGTGTGTTTGTGTTAGTGTGTGTAAATTGATTTGTGTGGGTGTGTGCATATGTTAGTATGTGTAAATTGATGCATGTGCTTTGGTGTGTGTTTATTGGTGTGTGTGCATTATGTTGGCGTATGCATTTGTGTGTGTGACCATGAAACCGGAAGAAATAGGAACAAGAGTAGGCCATTCGGCCCCTTGGGTCTGCACTACCATTCAACAAGATCATGACTGATCCACCATTCCTCATGTCCACTATCTTGCCTTTTCCCCATAATCCTTGATTCCCCAAATGATCAAGAATCTATCTATCTCAGCTTTAAAATCAATACTAACACTCTTCCCCCTCAACTTTCCCTGACAACAAGTTGTAAAGATTAACAACCTTCTGAGACAAGAAATTCCTCATCTCAATCTTAAACCAGAACCCTTTATTTCTGAGACTGTCTTCTGGTCTGAGACTCTCCCACGAAGGGAAAGGTTTTCTCAACATTTACCCTGTCAAGTCCTTTGAGAATCTGATATGTTTCAATTAGATTACCTCTCATTCTTCTAAACTCCAGTGAGAAGGGTCCTAAATGGTGTGTGTGTCAGTGAATGCATGTGTTTTATCAATGTATGTGAATGTCAGTGAGTGTATGTGTTATATTGATATCTGTGTGTGTGTGTCAGTGAGTGTAGGTGTTATACCAATGTATGTGTATGTCAGTGAGTGCATGTGTTTTATCAATGTATGTGTGTGTGTCAGTGAGTGTAGGTGTTATATCGATGTCTGTGTGTGTGTGTCAGTGAGTGCATGTGTTATACCAATGTATGTGAATGTCAGTGAGTGCATGTGTTATACCAATGTATGTGTATGTCAGTGAGTGCATGTGTTATACCAATGTATGTGTATGTCAGTGAGTGCATGTGTTCTATCAATGTATGTGTGTGTGTCAGTGAGTGTAGGTGTTATATCGATGTCTGTGTGTGTGTGTCAGTGAGTGCATGTGTTATACCAATGTATGTGTATGTCAGTGAGTGCATGTGTTTTACCAATGTATGTGTATGTCAGTGAGTGCATGTGTTATATCAATGTATGTGTGTGTGTCAGTGAGTGCATGTGTTATATCGATGTATATGTGTGTGTCAGTGAGTGCATGTGTTATATCGATGTATGTGTATGTCAGTGAGTGCATGTGTTATATTGATGTATGTGTGTGTGTCAGTGAGTGCATGTGTTATACCAATGTATGTGAATGTCAGTGAGTGCATGTGTTATACCAATGTATGTGTATGTCAGTGAGTGCATGTGTTATACCAATGTATGTGTATGTCAGTGAGTGCATGTGTTTTATCAATGTATGTGTGTGTGTCAGTGAGTGCATGTGTTATACCAATGTATGTGAATGTCAGTGAGTGCATGTGTTATACCAATGTATGTGTATGTCAGTGAGTGCATGTGTTATACCAATGTATGTGTATGTCAGTGAGTGCATGTGTTATATCGATGTATGTGTGTGTGTCAGTGAGTGTAGGTGTTATATCGATGTCTGTGTGTGTGTGTCAGTGAGTGCATGTGTTATACCAATGTATGTGTATGTCAGTGAGTGCATGTGTTTTACCAATGTATGTGTATGTCAGTGAGTGCATGTGTTATATCGATGTATGTGTGTGTGTCAGTGAGTGCATGTGTTATATCGATGTATATGTGTGTGTCAGTGAGTGCATGTGTTATATCGATGTATGTGTATGTCAGTGAGTGCATGTGTTGTATTGATGTATGTGTGTGTGTCAGTGAGTGCATGTGTTATATCGATGTATGTGTATGTCAGTGAGTGCATGTGTTATATCGATGTATGTGTGTGTGTCAGTGAGTGCATGTGTTATATCGATGTATGTGTATATTAGTGAGTGCATGTGTTATATCGATGTATGTGTGTGTGTGTCAGTGAGTGCATGTGTTATATCGATGTATGTGTGTGCATGTCAGTGAGTGCATGTGTTATATTGATGTCTGTGTGTGTGTCAGTGAGTGTATGTGTTATATCGATGTATGTGCGTGTGTCAGTGAGTGCATGTGTTATATCGATGTATGTGTGTGTGTCAGTGAGTGCATGTGTTATATCGATGTATGTGTGTGCATGTCAGTGAGTGCATGTGTTATATTGATGTCTGTGTGTGTGTCAGTGAGTGTATGTGTTATATCGATGTATGTGTATGTCAGTGAGTGCATGTGTTATATCGATGTATGTGTGTGTGTCAGTGAGTGTATGTGTTATATCGTTGTGTGTGTGTGTGTCAGTGAGTGTATGTGTTATATTGATGTATGTGTGTGTGTGTCAGTGAGTGCATGTGTTATATCGATGTATGTGTATGTCAGTGAGTGCATGTGTTATATCAATGTATGTGTGTGTGTGTCACTGAATGCATGTGTTATATCGATGTATATGTGTGTGTCAGTGAGTGCATGTGTTATATCGATGTATCTGTGTGTGTCAGTGAGTGCATGTGTTATATCAATGTATATGTGTGTGTCAGTGAGTGTATGTGTTATATCGATGTATGTATGTCAGTGAGTGCATGTGTTTTATCAATGTGTATGTGTATGTCAGTGAGTGCAAGTGTTATATCAATGTATATGTGTGTGTCAGTGAGTGTATGTGTTATATCGATGTATGTGTATGTCAGTGAGTGCATGTGTTATATCGATGTATGTGTATGTCAGTGAGTGCATGTGTTATATCGATGTATGTGTGTGTGTCAGTGAGTGCATGTGTTATATTGATGTATGTGTATGTCAGTGAGTGCATGTGTTATATCGATGTATGTGTGTGCATGTCAGTGAGTGCATGTGTTATATCGATGTCTGTGTGTGTGTGTCAGTGAGTGGATGTGTTATACCGATGTATGTGTATGTCAGTGAGTGCATGTGTTATATCGATGTATGTGTGTGTGTCAGTGAGTGCATGTGTTATATTGATGTATGTGTATGTCAGTGAGTGCATGTGTTATATCGATGTATGTGTGTGCATGTCAGTGAGTGCATGTGTTATATCGATGTCTGTGTGTGTGTGTCAGTGAGTGTATGTGTTATACCGATGTATGTGTATGTCAGTGAGTGCATGTGTTATATCGATGTATGTGTATGTCAGTGAGTGCATGTGTTATATCGATGTATGTGTGTGTGTCAGTGAGTGCATGTGTTATATTGATGTATGTGTATGTCAGTGAGTGCATGTGTTATATCGATGTATGTGTGTGCATGTCAGTGAGTGCATGTGTTATATCGATGTCTGTGTGTGTGTGTCAGTGAGTGTATGTGTTATACCGATGTATGTGTATGTCAGTGAGTGCATGTGTTATATCGATGTATGTGTATGTCAGTGAGTGCATGTGTTATATCGATGTATGTGTATGTCAGTGAGTGCATGTGTTATATCGATGTATGTGTGTGTGTCAGTGAGTGCATGTGTTATATTGATGTATGTGTATGTCAGTGAGTGCATGTGTTATATCGATGTCTGTGTGTGTGTGTCAGTGAGTGTATGTGTTATACCGATGTATGTGTATGTCAGTGAGTGCATGTGTTATATCGATGTATGTATGTCAGTGAGTGCATGTGTTTTATCAATGTGTATGTGTATGTCAGTGAGTGCAAGTGTTATATCAATGTATATGTGTGTGTCAGTGAGTGTATGTGTTATATCGATGTATGTGTATGTCAGTGAGTGCATGTGTTATATCGATGTATGTGTATGTCAGTGAGTGCATGTGTTATATCGATGTATGTGTGTGTGTCAGTGAGTGCATGTGTTATATTGATGTATGTGTATGTCAGTGAGTGCATGTGTTATATCGATGTATGTGTGTGCATGTCAGTGAGTGCATGTGTTATATCGATGTCTGTGTGTGTGTGTCAGTGAGTGTATGTGTTATACCGATGTATGTGTATGTCAGTGAGTGCATGTGTTATATCGATGTATGTGTGTGTGTCAGTGAGTGCATGTGTTATATTGATGTATGTGTATGTCAGTGAGTGCATGTGTTATATCGATGTATGTGTGTGCATGTCAGTGAGTGCATGTGTTATATCGATGTCTGTGTGTGTGTGTCAGTGAGTGTATGTGTTATACCGATGTATGTGTATGTCAGTGAGTGCATGTGTTATATCGATGTATGTGTATGTCAGTGAGTGCATGTGTTATATCGATGTATGTGTGTGTGTCAGTGAGTGCATGTGTTATATTGATGTATGTGTATGTCAGTGAGTGCATGTGTTATATCGATGTATGTGTGTGCATGTCAGTGAGTGCATGTGTTATATCGATGTCTGTGTGTGTGTGTCAGTGAGTGTATGTGTTATACCGATGTATGTGTATGTCAGTGAGTGCATGTGTTATATCGATGTATGTGTATGTCAGTGAGTGCATGTGTTTTATCGTTGTATGTGTGTGTATGGCAGTGAGTGCATGTGTTATATCGATGTATGTGTGTGTCAGTGAGTTCATTTGTTTTATCAATGTGTGTGCGTCAGTGAGTGCATGTGTTATATCGATGTATGTGTGTGTGTCAGTGAGTGCATGTGTTATATCGATGTATGTGTGTGTATGTCAATGAGTGCACGTGTTATATTGATGTATGTGTGTGTCAGTGAGTGCATGTGTTTTATCAATGTGTGTATGTGTCAGTGAGTGCATGTGTTTTATCAATGTGTGTGTGTGTCAGTGAGTGCATGTTTTATATCGATGCATGTGTGTGTAGGTGTTATATCAATGTATATGTGTGTGTCAGTGAGTGCATGTGTTATATCGATGTATATGTGTGTGTGTCAGTGTGTGTGTGTCTATGTGCATTATGTCAACTTGTGCATGGATGTGTTTTAGAATGTGTATATGTTGGTGTGTATGTACGCCTGTGTGTGTGCATGTGCATGGTGTGCATTGGTATCTTCTGATGTGGATAGGAACTTACAGGTGGTAGTGTTCCCATATATGCTCTCCTTGTCCTTTGAGCTGAAAGTGGTCATGGGAAGATCCCATTGAAGGAATAAATTCCTGCAGAGCAATGTGCAGATATTATTGTACACTGTTGCTATGGAGGGTTGCTAGTGAGTGAAGGTGGATGTGGTGCCAATCAAGCAGGTTGGTTTATCCTGGATGGTGTCAAGATTCTTGAGTGTTGTTGGAGCTGAACCCCTCCAGGTAATTGGGGAGTATTCCACATTACTCCAGACCTGTAAATGATGGATAGTCAGGAGGTGAGTTACTTGCTGCAGGATTACTAGCCTCTGACCTACTCTTGTAGCCACTGCATTTGCATGGCTGGTCCAGTGCAGTTTCTGGTTAATGGTAACCCAGGATGATGACAGAGCGGGATTCAGTGATAATAAGGCCATTGAATGTCAAGAGGAGATGGTTAGATTCCCTCTTATTGGAAATGGTCATTTCCAGACATTTGTGTGGTGTGAATCTCACTTGCCTTTTTTTAGACCAAGCCTGAATATTTTACTGGTCTTGCTGGATTTAGACATGCACTACTTTCAGTTACAGAGGGTTGTGAACAGTGCTGAACATTTTGTCACCATAAAAAAAGGGGAGACATTTTAAAGCCAGTTCTACCTTTTCGGATATTAATAAAACATTTTAGCAGGAGTTTGCTTTTTATTGCAACCTAAACAGCTCATACAGTTTGGCTTGTGATCTGTGCAGGGGTTCTGAGCAGAAATCTACCGACCTAAGAGGGAAATTAAGGGACATTTTCATAAACAGTAAGTTTTTATGGACTGGAATGTGTGACCTGAAAAATAGTAGAAGCATTTTCAGTAATTCAATTGCAGCAATTGGGAATTGAACAATTACTTGCTAAAGAAAAGTCAGCAGGGAACTGGAGAAATAGCAGAGAAGTGGGACTAATTGGACACTGTTACCAAATAAACGATGCTGTGACAACAGGAGGAATAGCCTCCTTCTGTGCTCCGAAATTCTATGATCACTAGTCACCTTGTTTCCTCAAATTTATCATTAATCCCTTGTGATGTTTTACAAAATGAATAGATTATACAATAACACCACAACTATTGGAATTAATGGTCCACGGGTTTTCAGAGTCACTCGTGTAGATTCTGTTCCCAGTCTAATTAACCAGAAAATGCTGCAAAACGGAATTTGAATCTGCACTACATATAAATCTCACTTTGGGATTGGTCTGTGTTTGATCAAACACTTGGAAAGCAGCCAAAGCAGGCTGAGACAAAACTGTTCATATAAATGGCCAGAAGTGAATTGCCCACATAAAAAAAACCTTACGCAAATGAGAGGATTATCATTAATCCTAGTTAATTAAAAGGGGCAAATTAATGTTAGAAATAATGGGAACAAAAATTATTCTTCCAACTTTATTCAGACAATGATTTTACTTAATTAAGTTGGTGATTAATATCCAATTAATGCAAATATATATATATTGTTTGTTTAAACTGGCTGTACTTGGAGAAATGGTTACATTTTTCAAAGTCACTGTTAAAATCCACATCATGTCACAAAGATTTTCAATGGACAGTGCTGAATTCCAAGGAGTAATATTGGTAATATCAATCAGAAGCTGTGCTGAATATGGAACAGAACAGTCATGAGCTGGACTACTGATTGGATTAGCATCACACTAATTGAAGCCCTCACATGGACAGATTGATTTTTATTCTCTCAAAGAATGTAGGCATCGTTGGCAAGGCCAGCATTCGTTGCCCATCTTTTACTGCCTTTAAGATGAGTGTTCAACTGAGAGGCAGATATCAACCACACTGTTGCGTGATTGAAGTCATATGTAGGTCAGACCAGTAAGGATGGCAGATTCCTTTCTCTAAATGACATTAGTGAAGCAGTTGGATTTTAAAAAGATTTATGGTGAAGAAGGCCTTTGGTATGCTTGCCTTTATTGGACAGTGCATATAGGAGTTGGAAGGTCATGTTATGTCTGTACAGGATATTGTTTAGGCCAGTTTTGGAATACTGCATTCAGTTCTGGTCTCTCTGCTATAGGAAGGATATTGTGAAACTTGAAAGGGTTCAGAAAAGATTTACAAGGATGTTTCCAGGGAGAGGCTGAAAAGGCTGGGGCTATTTTCTTTGGAGCATGACTTTATAGAAGTTTATAAAATCATGAGGGGCATGGTCAGGATAAATAATGTTATGACACAACGGTGAACCCTTTTGCGAATTAAACCAAACACCCAGAAAACCTCATCTTGCCTCTTAATCTGTTAAAGTATGGGTGATAGAGAACTACCTAAATTCCACCATTTAAAGAAAAAAAAAATTATTCTTTAATTCCAAAAGTGAACATTAAGCAGCAACTATTTACAACTCTAAACCTCCTTTGTCTGAAGGATTTGTTATCTACCTCCCATTCTATATACTGATTACACTGATATTATACTGATCTGATAAAGCCCATATTAAATTTACAGCGAATCCATTTTCAAGCAGCTGTCGTCTTCAGATGTTAATTCTCCTCAGTTTGTAAATCTCCTTGGGTCATCTTCAGTCTTCTGCTGCACAGATTTTTCCGATGAAAAAAAGTATCTTTTAGAGAGAGGGTTTTCAGGCAGTCTGTCTGACAATGGCAGGTGGTTCTCTTTCTCTGGCTAACTGTTGAAAATTCCTGTTTTTAATGCCCAAAACATC
This sequence comes from Chiloscyllium punctatum, assembly GCF_047496795.1. NCBI lineage: Eukaryota > Metazoa > Chordata > Chondrichthyes > Orectolobiformes > Hemiscylliidae > Chiloscyllium > Chiloscyllium punctatum. The sequence continues at coordinate 15,171,306 of NC_092758.1, forward strand.
GGACTGTCTCATTGGTTCAATGTTGTCAAAATTCAAATTCAATTGGGTTTTACTATCTTGGGGCATAATTTAAACTGATTGAACTGATGTGATAACAATGATGTATCTAGGTTACCACAATATGTTACATCTTTCAATTTTCCAGCACACTCTGTGACTGCTGTCGGTCACATGACGGGTGCCTACATTCGCTCTCTCTTAAAGGTACAGTACACGCCTTCAACTTTATAACAATAGAAATTGTCTTTTCCTTGGGATAGGGGAGTCCAAAACTAGAGGGAATAAGTTTAAGGTGAGAGGGGAAAGATTTAAAAGGGACCTAATGGCAACTTTTCACACAGAGGGTGCTGCTTGTATGGAATTAGTGGAGGCTGGTACAATTACAACATTTAAAAGGCTTCTGCATAGAGATATAAATAGGAAGGGTTTAGAGGGATATGGGCCAAATGCTGGTAAATAGGACGAGATTAGTTTAGTATATCTGGTCATCACAGAATTGGACTGAAGGATCTATTTCTGTGCCGTATAGCTCTACGGCTCTATGACTTTATAATTGATAGTTTCACAGTTGCCATTACTGAGACTGAGGGCGGAATGTTATGTAACATTGAGCAAAGTGGGCTATGGCAAAACGTGTGGCAGAAATATATGAAATATACAAAACAGTGAATGAATCACATTAGCAGAGTTTCTACTTCAGCAATGTGGAGAGAATAAGGACATAAGAAACAGAGCAGGAATAAATCATAAAACCCTTTGAGACTGCTTCACCATTGAATAAGATTGCAACTGTGAGTCTCCATCAAGCCCTGATCCGAATCTGGTTACTATATTCCGGTTCTGATGAAAGGTCGTCTTAGGTTAACTCTGTTTCTCTCTGCACAGATGTTGCTGAGTATTTCTAGCATTTTCTGTTTAACACCATATCTCCTGTTTCCCATTGTGCACAAAAAAAAACAGATCTGCAGATTTCCGGTTTGAGTGTCGTCAGCAACTGGATACCCACAGCTCCCACGGCTTGTGATTTCCAAAGATTCACAACCCTCTGAGGGAAGACTTCCCTCCTCACCTCAAATCCTAATGGTCAGCTCCTTTTGAAATCTAGTTCTGGATTCTCCAATCGTGGGAAATGACCTCGCAGTCTTTATCCTGTCAAGATCTCTAATTTTAATTACAACTTAATTCTTCTGAACTTCTGGCCTCTTACTGCTCGATATCTTTTCATAAGACAAGCCTCTGCTCCTAAGAATGAAGGAAATAAAGAATTTATACCACTCAGAACATTTCGCACACTCTCAGAATACTCTGAAGTGATTTGCTGTCAAAGAACCACTCTTGAAATGTGAACATTGCGCTGGAACTTCCTTTACTTACGACAGCACGGTGGCTCAGTGGCTATCACTGCTGTCTAACAGAGCTAGGGTCTCAGGTTCGATTCCAACCTTGGGTGACTGTGTATAGAGTTTACACATTGTCTGTGTGGGTTTCCTCGGGGTGCTCCGGTTTCCTCCCACAGTCCAAAGATGTGCAGGTCAGGTGAATTAGCCATGCTAAATTGCCCATAGTGTTAGCTGCATTAGTCAGAGGGCATTGGGTCTGGGTGGGTAACTCTTCGGAGGGTTGGTGTGGACTTGTTGGGCCGAAAGGCCTGTTTCCACGCTGTAGGGAACCTAATCTTTAAAAAAAAGTATGAAGGAATGTTAAAATGTGAGGGACCTCAGTTTGGCGGTGATGTGGGTTCTGCCACATGATTACATGCTTGGCAGGTCATTACATATTCAAGCCCAGGTTAAATGCCAACATCTATGAGCAGCAAGTTTTGCCGCTGCCCCACTTCACCTCCTGAACAACACTACACCCTCTGCAGCCCAGGAGTATCACCTGTCCTCTGCTCATTACCTCACCCACCAATAGAGGCGCCAGAGGCCAGGCAAAAGGCAGTGCCACACTTTAACGACAAATTCCATTCAGGTTCTCCTGAAAGTTATCCGGGAGAGAAAGGACGATCCTTTCTTATGACTGACAACAAAAGGTCATCCTCATGGAAGGCAGACTGGATAGGGAGACCTGTGGACATCAGTGCCCATGACAAAGGTATGAGTGGCAGGGCTGTGGGATAGGGGTGCTACATGCAGAGTTGCTCTTGCAGAGAGAGAAAACGCATGATCAATGAGCTGAATATGCCCTTGTTCTGTGACTATGATTCTGTGAACCTGTCAGTGTGTTCCTGACATTGCAACATTAGGCAGAACTTTCCAGGTCTGTGTGGAAGGTTTCAAAGGGTGTGTTAGGATTGGGGTATCATAGTTTGGCAGGAGGCTAAAATTCAGTTTCTTGATGATAGGTTAAAGATTAGTTATTAAGTTCTCAGAATCTTTCAGGATCGTCAGCATCCCAGACTTATCCTTAATGTGGGATGAGGGGGCATTCAAGAGAACCTGGTATGGTGCCACAAGAGATTGAATGATTATAAGACTATAAGACATAGGAGCATCAATTAGGCCATTCAGCCCATCGAGTCTGCTCTGCAGTTCAATCATAGACAGGCAGGAGACTGGAAGAACACAGCAAACCAGGCAGCATCAGGAGGTGGAAAAGCCGACGTTTCAGAGGAACATTGAGTTCTCCAATTTCAAATAACCTCCCTCCCCATGCCCTGCCTCTCTTCCCAGCCCTTCTTCATTCCTTCCGCTGCTCCCAGCCACCAACTGGATTCATTCCTTCCATTGACCAACCAGGTTGTACCCTCTACCTGTCTTCACCTATCCCCAGTCCGCCACCCTGCCCTCGTCACCCCCTTTATCTGCAGCTCCTACCCTCAACACCCACTCCCAATCCTGAAGAAGGGTTACGCTCGAAACATCGACTTCTCCACCTCCTGATGCAGCCTGGCTTGCTTGATCCAGCCTCCTACCTGTTTATTTGGATTCCAGCATCTGCAGTTTTTTTTTTGTCTCTCCTGCCATTGGGTCATGGCTGATAAGTTTTTCAGCCCCATTTTCCTGCTTTCTCCCAGTAAGCTTTGATCCCCTTTGGCAATCAAGAACTTATCTATCTCTGTTTTAAATATACTCAGTGACCTGGCCTCCCCATGTCATTGATGTGCTTTCTCTGCCAGGGTATGTACCACTGACCACACAATGCTTCATATACCTCACGTGTAATTAATTTCTGCCCCTATCAATGCAACATTACTGACACCGCACTGAGACTGCCTCACTCACAGCTGCCAGGGTTCATCCTTGAAACATAAAAAGAGCTACAGCACTCAATAGTTCACACACCACCAGCTCTCCAATCTTTCATCAAGCAGTAAACATCTGAGAGCTTGTTGCCAAAGGCTCACAGAGGGCAAGGGCGCAGCCATAAGGAAGGGCCTTCTGTGCAGGGCCTTGTTTGGAGTTCAACCCCTCATGCCTGCTCCAGTCAGGATTAGTTAGAGACAAAAAAAACCTGCAAATGCTGGAATCCAAGTTAGACAAGCAGGAGGCTGGAAGAACACAGCAGGCCAGGCAGCATCAGGAGATGGAGAAGTTGATGTTGCGAGTTTCACTCTTCTTACTCAAAGCATTGACTTCTCCATCTCCTGATGCTGTCTGGCTTGCTGTGTTCTTCCAGCCTCCTGCTTGTGTGCTCCTGTCAGGACAAGGGGCACCAGCCAGTGTGGCTGCCTCACTTGGGTAGGCTTGTTGGCTTTGTCACCCCTCACACTGCAAACATTTGATCACAACAAGCCAGACTGCATATGACTGAAGCTTCTCATGAACTGGGTCAACAGGGGTGCGGGGGTGGGGGGGGAGGGGGGGGGGGGGGGGGGAGGGAGGGCAGTAGTGCACACTGTAAGCAAGGCATTATTGTAAAGAAATGCTCTGGATCTGATGGAGCCAAGTAAACTGAAGGAGTTTCTACTCATTGAAACTTGGAGGATTGAGTCAATTCCACTAAGTGCTTGCCTCATTCATAAGTTGAGCGCATGTGCACACGTCTTTACCTGACAAGATTACGACCATAAATGTGATGCCAGAGGGGGAGATGCAACAAATATTTATGGCACATTAAGGAAAGAAAAGAAGGATTCCAATAAGGTTAGGATGCTGACTAACCTGAAAGATTCTGAGAACTTTAATAACTAATCTTTAACCTACCATTGAGAAACTGAGTTTTAGCCTCCTGCAAAATTAAGATCCCCCAACTCCAACCCAACCCTCAAAAGTTCCATGCGGACCTGGAAAAATCTCCCAATGTAGGGAACATGCAGACAGAATTGTAGTTATAGAACAGGAGTCCATTCAGCCAAGTGAGCATATGTACTCTATCGGCAGGAGAAACTCTGTAAGTAGAACCCCTTCCCCATTGGGTGAGGTTTTTCATGTTATAACAGTCCAGACAGGTTACCCAAATTGTCATGCTCCTACATGAGGAGGGGTGAACTAACCTCCCTTCTTTCATTACTCCATCCATCTTATTTGGGCACAAATAAGTTGATTTACAAAGGATCCTTCCCTTTCTCCCAGACCAAATGAATGCATGATTTTATATGGAGCTAATATAACCTGGCTTTATTAGGTTAACAAAAAAGAGTGAATTTATTTGTTATGAAATGCAGGAAGAAATAAAAATTCAACACACACATCCACGTAGTAAAAATAAAATGTGAATACAAAAAAGACAAAAGCTAAAAGATACACTGGTCAGTGCCTGTGTGTCACTTACGAAATGCAGATGAAGGAATGTTGGTGGTTGCACAGTTGACTTTGGGATTCTTGGTATTGCAGGTTAGTTGAAATCCTTTTGTCTAGTTTTGTTTTGACCAGCTTGCTGGCTCAGTGACTTCGAGCAAGATAGACTTTTACCAGCAATGCAATTTTGCCTGCAATATAATTCGCTATCCCAGAATGCAATGGACTCTGCTCCTAAAGCCCAGGATCTCTGGGCATTTTTAAACAGCTTTCTCAGTCTGACCTGCCATCTTCAATAATTTTCTGGTAAGTACAGTAGGGGTGACATGGTGGTTCAGTGGTTAGCACTGCTGCCTCACAGTGCCAGGGACCTGGGTTTGAGTCTCGCCTCGGGCTACTGTTTGTGTGGAGTTTGCACATTCTCCCCGTGTCTGCGTGGGTTTCCTCCCACAATCCAAAGATGTGCAGGCCAAGTGAATTGGCCATGCTAAACTGCCTGTAGTGTTAGGGGTAAATACAGGGTAGGGGAATGGGTTTGGGTGAATTACTCTTCGGAGGGTCGATGTGGCCTGGTTGGGTTGAAGGGCCTGTTTCCATTCTCTAGGGAATGTAATCTAATCAAGTGCCCCAAGCCGCTCAGTTCTTGAATCACCTTTCAGATCATTCCAATAACTAGCCAAATCCCTCTTCGGCTCTGCACACACCAATTGACGTGACAATACTGTTCCCATCACTGCTGCACTTGGATTTCAGAGATCTATTGTGGAAGATAAGGATTAGCACAGGCATAGTATTGTACCCCTTGCTTTATATTTACCTCTTCTTGTTTTTCCTAACTTTCCATTTCTCCATGTTAAGTTTCACCAGCCAGATGCCTACTCATTCGACCAGCCCTTGACCTCTTGAGGTTCATAGCCATGCTTCTCAATGTTCATTATGCTTCTAAGTTCTATGATTCAATTGAGAATAAAAGTCAAGGCTGAACTTCCAGTGTCTGACAGAGGGGAATGCTATAATATTGGGTCTGTCATCTTTGAGATGAGATGTAAGCCAAGTCTTTCCCTGCCCTCTGAAGAGGTCCTGAAGAAGGGTTACACATGAAACATCTGAATTCTCCACCTCCTGATGCTGCCTGGTTTGCTGTGCGCTTCCAGCTCTCTGCTTGTCTACCTTGGATTTTTTTTGTCTCTATTTAATAAGATCATGGCTGATCTGATCTTAAACTCAACTCTACATTCCGCCTCATTCCTGCTGAAGGGCTTTTGCCCGAAACATTGATTTTCCTGCTCCTCGGATGCTGCCTGACCTGCTGTGCTTTTCCAGCACCACTCTAATTTTGACTCAACATTTCTGCAGACCGTCATTAACTTTTCATTCCCTTGGTCATCAAGAATCTATCTGTGAGGAATGCAAGAGATAGGGTGGGAACCCTGACCTTAAATTTACCTGGACTCTCTCTGACACCTCCCTCCCCTTCCTGGACCTCTCCATCTCCATTAGTGATGACCGACTTGACACTGACATTTTTTACAAACCCACTGACTCCCACAGCTACCTGGATTACACGTCTTCCCACCCTATCTCTTGCAAAAATGCCATCCCGTATTCCGAATTTCTCCGTCTCCGCCATATCTGCTCCCAGGAGGACCAGTTCCACCATAGAACACACCAGTTGGCCTCCTTCTTTAGAGACCGCAATTTCCCTTCCCACGTGGTTAAAGATGCCCTCCAACGCACCTCGTCCACAAACCGCACCTCTGCCCTCAAACCCCACCCCTCCAACCGTAACAAGGACAGAACGCCCCTGGTGCTCACCTTCCACCCTAAAAACCTTTGCATAAACCAAATCATCAGCCAACATTTCCGCCACCTCCAAAAAGACCCCACCACCAGGGATATATTTCCCTCCCCACCCCTTTCCAAATTCCGCAAAGACCGTTCCCTCCGCGACTACCTGGTCAGGTCCACACCCCCCCTATGACCCACCCTCCCATTCTGGCACTTTCCCCTGCCACCGCAGGAACTGTAGAACCTGTGCCCACACCTCCTCCCTCACCTCTATCCAAGGCCCTAAAGGAGCCTTCCACATCCATCAAAGTTTTACCTGCACATCCACCAATATCATTTATTGTATCCGTTGCTCCCGATGTGGTCTCCTCCACATTGGGGAGACTGGGCGCCTCCTAGCAGAGCACTTTAGGGAACATCTCCGGGACACCCGCACCAATCAACCAAACCACCCCGTGGCCCAGCATTTCAACTCCCTCTCCCACTCTGCCGAGGACTTGGAGGTCCTGGGCCTCCTTCACCGCCGCTCCCTCACCACCAGACGCCTGGAGGAAGAACGCCTCATCTTCCGCCTCGGAACACTTCAAATCCAGGGCATCAATGTGGACTTCAACAGTTTCCTCATTTCCCCTTCCCCCACCTCATCCTAGTTTCAAACTTCCAGCTCAGTTACTGTCTCCTTGACTTGTCCGACCTGCCTATCTCCTTTTCCACCTATCCACTCCACCCTCTCCTCCTTGACCTATCACCTTCATCTCCTCCCCCACTCACCCATTGTACTCTATGCTGCTTTCTCCCCACCCCCACCCTCTAGTTTATCTCTCCACGCTTCAGGCTCACTGCCTTTATTCCTGATGAAGGGCTTTTGCCCGAAACGTCGATTTCGCTGCTTGTTGGATGCTGCCTGAACTGCTGTGCTCTTCCAGCACCACTAATCAAGAATCTATCTGTCTCCACTTTAAAAATATTTACAGATTCTGCATTGATTGCCTTTTGAGGACGGTTCACAACCCTCTGAGAGAAAAATGTTTCCTTATCTCTATCTTAAATGGGAGCTCTCTTATTTTTAACCTATGAACCCCTGGTCTAGATTCAACCAGTAGAGGAAATATCCTTTCAACATCCGCCTAGTCAAGTGCCTTCAGACTCTTATATGTTTCTGACTCTTTAAGACTCCTAGCCTTTTAGTGGTGTCTCAAAAGGCAATCCACTCGTCCCAGGCTTGAGTCACCATTTCAACAGTCCATAATGTTGGGCTCCGAGTGATGCTGGTAACAATGCAGTGGGGAGCCCAGACAATTGCAAATGGTGGTCAATCCAATCTGGCCATTTGTGGCATGGTTAACAAGGCATTTCAGACTTGTGAAGGCAATGGCCTAGTGGTATTATCACTGGGCTATTAATCCAGAGACCCAGGTAATGTTCTGGGGACTTGGGTTTGAATCCTGCCACAGCAGATGTACAATTGGGTTCAATAAAAATCTGGAAGGAAGAGTTTAATGATGACTGTGAATCTATTGTCGATTGTTGGAAAAACCCATCTGGTTCACTCATACCTTTTCGGGAAGGAATCTGCCATCCTTAACTGGTTTGGCCTACACGTGACTCTAGATCCACAGCAATGTGGTTGACACTTAACTATCCTCTGGGCAATTAGGGATGGGCAATAAATGCTGGCTTGGCCAGCGATGCCCTCATTCCATGAATGAATAAAAAAAAAGCATGGACACTGGCATGCATGAGCTGAAGGCACTGACATGGATAGATCATGGCATCACTCACTGATACATAGTTGGCATCCCAGCTGTCATTTTGGGCATAACATACTCTTTTAAGCACTCATAGCTGACAGCAAACTCAATGCCATGTTGGAGAACCCAGGAGCCTTCTCATGGCGTCTATTGGCATCCCACTGGCATTTCCTGTGACCCTTTTAATCCTTCTCTGTCTTTTTAAGGACAAGTCAGACAGCTGCCCCTCTCCATTAAGAAGCCCCAACACAGCACTATACGCTTCAATGGTTCCTGATGAATCTGTAGCCACTGGGTTGCAGGTAGCAATCATGGAGATAAGCAAACAAAGCAATGTTTAAACACGGCCTGCAAATCAACATCAGCCGATGGGTGAATGCATAGGAAACAGCCATTTGCCAAAGCCATCTTTGCCCACTTATACTGAATGTATCATTTGAAAGGGTGTGCAGAAAGAGAGAGATCTCGGGTTTTCTGCACACAGTAACTTTTCAGGTTAGCACGAGAAGTTCAGACATCGCAGTGGATCCTCGGATTTGTTAAGAGTGGCAAAGTACACCAAATATGTTATGCAAAATCCTTTATAGACACCAGTTAAGTCTTGGCTAGATCATCAAGTTCAAATCTGGACTTTTTATTTATCAGTGCCTTTTAATTGGGTACAAGAGATCAAGCAGGCAATCCAGGGTGTGTTGCAAAGACGTGTGGGTTTTTCAGAAAAGCTCACACAGAGCAGACATCACATGGCCAATGATAAAAGTGACAATCCCCCATCCTCACATCAGCAAACCACTGTTATATTCAGCGTACATTTTAATCTGTATATTTTATTCAGGAGGGATTATTGAAAGGTCAACCTTTACACTCAAGTTGGAATGATAAGAGTAGGTTTTAGAAAGCCATTGATGATCATGAATGATTTTTATATTGTATCATAGAATGATTATAGCATAGAAGAAGTTCACTTGGCCCACTATAACTATGCTGGCCCTCTGAAGGAGCAATTCATCTACTGCCACTCCCCCACCTTCTCCTCACAGCCGTGCAAATTTATTCGTTTCAGATAACGTTCCAGTAAATAAGGAGAAATTGTTTCTAGAGGTGGAAGGTTTGGTAACAAGAATTCAAAGGTTTGCGGTGATTGGCAAGAGAGCCTGAGGCAACAAGAGAAATCTTTATTTCCGCACTCAGTTATTGAGATGCGGAATGTGCTGCCTGAAGGGATGGTGGGAGCAGATTCTAAAGTAAATATTGGAAGACAATTGGGTAAATGCGTAAAGGAAGAACTTTGACAGGGCTATGGAGAGAGAACATTGGACTAGGATTAATCAATTCGGTCTTTCTCAGAGCTTGAGTAGCTACAATGCACTTCTGACCTTCTGTGCTGTTCGCTTCCTTGATGAAATGGTACACTGCACATGACAGGAGTGTTTTAGAGTAAAGAGATCCAGCGATATAGATTCATAGCTCCTTGAAAGTGGAGTCACAGGCAGGCAGGTGAAGAAGTGTTGCTTTCATCAGTCAGAGCTTTGAGTATACGAGTTGGGATATCTTGTTGCAGCTGTACAGGACATTGGTGAGGCCACATTTGGAATACTGTGTGCAGTTCTAATGACCCTACTATAAAAAAGGATGTTAGTAAATGAGAAAGACTGCAGAAAACATTTACTAGAATGCGACCTGGACTGAACGGTTTGAGTTATAAGGAGAGGTAAGATAGGTTGGGAATGTTTCCCCTGGAGTGTCGGAGACTGAGGGGTGATCTTACAGAGTTCTATAAAATCATGAGAGCCACAGATCGATGGATAGCCAACAATCTTTCCCCATGTTGGGGGACGGTTAAACTAGAAGGCATAGAGATGTACAGCACGGAAACAGATCCTTTGGTCCAACCCATCCATGCTGACCAGATATCCCAACCCAATCTAATCCCATCTGCCAGCACCTGACTTATATCCCTCCAAACACTTCCTATTCATATAGCCATCCAAATGCCTCTTAAATGTTGTAATAGTACCAGCCTCCACCACTTCCTCTGGCAGCTCATTCCATACACGTACCACCCTCTGTGTGAAAAAGTTGCCCCTTAGTTCTCTTTTATATTTTCCCCTCTCACCCTAAAGCTACGTCCTCTAGTTCTGGATGACCCCACCCCAAGGAAAAGACTTTGCCCCTTTACCCTATCCATGCCCCTCATAATTTTGTAAACCTCTATAAGGTCACCCCTCAGCCTCCAACGCTCCAGGGAAAACAGCCCCAGTCTGTTCAGCCTCTCCCTATAGCTCAAAACCTCCAACCTTGGCAACATCCTTGTAAATCTTTTCTGAACCGTTTCAAGTTTCTCAACATCTTTCTGATAGGAAGGAGACCAGAATTGCATGCAATATTCCAACAGTGGCCTAACCAATGTCCTGTACAGCAGCAACATTACCTCCTAACTCCTGTACTCAATCCTCTGACCAATAAAAGAAAGCATGTCAAACACTTCCCTCACTATCCTATCTACCTGCAACTCCACTTTTAAGGAGCTATGAACCTGCACTCCAAGGTCTCTTTGTTCAGCAGCACTCCCTAGGACCTTACCATTAAGTGTACACGTCCTGCTAAGATTTGCTTTCCCAAAATGCAGCACCTCGCATTTATCTGAATTAAACTTCATCTGCCACTTCTCAGCCCATTGGAGGTTTAAGGTGAGAATGAAGAGGGTCCAGAGGGGCGGTAGTATTGAAGCAAAGTACAATTTTTGTAATTTAAGAAACACTTGGACAGGTACATGAATAGGATAGGTATGGAGGGATATGGACCAAACACAGGCAAATGAGACTAGATTAATTGTGAAAACTGAGTGGCATGGACAAGATGGGCCAAAGGGCCTGTTTCCATGCTGTAAACTTCTATGACTCTATTGTGTGGGAGACCTTTGAAAATGAGTTGAAATGACTTTTCTGTTCTCATTCCTCACTTTATCCTTTCTGCAAAGCAAGATCCTGAGCTTCTGGTGATCGTCCTTTGAATTCTCCACTTTTCCCATCTGTGTCCTTGGTCTGCTGCATTGTTCCAACAAAGTTCAGGAATCACCTCTCCTTTTCCAAAAGGTGCTTTATTTACACACTCCACATTAAGTTTAACAATTTCAGACCACAAACTCCATGTTCATCTAGCTTGTTTCCTTTTCTATGCACATTTTGATTTTTCTCTTTCTTTTGCTCTCAGACATTAGCACCCCTCCTCTAATTTGTTTTATCATTTCTTTTCTTGCTCCATTACCATTCCCTTTGGACCTGGCGACTACCTCTTCCATCATTCAATTGTTCTTGGCTTCCACATTAGTACAGACCTTAATTTTGTCTTGTCCCGCCTTGCATAAAACCTATTCCATCTCTCACTTTTCCCTGTTTGGGTGAAAGGTTATCCAGCTCAAACATTTTCTTAACTTTTTTTGTGCTGTAAGTTTCATGTGAGTTTTTTGGAGGTTTTTTTGTGGTGTACAAAGTTAAAAATTACACAACACCAGGTTATAGTCCAACAGGTTTATTTGGAAGCTCACTAGCTTTCGGAGCCATGTTCCTTCAACAGGTGGTTGTGGAGAGTAAAATTGTAAGACACAGAATTTATAGCAAAAGTTTACAGTGTGATATAACTGAAATTTTGCATCGAAAAAAGACCTGGATTGTTTGTTAAGTCCCTCATCTTTTAGAATGGCCATGTTGATTTCAGTTCTTTCATACTTAAATCACAAAATTTTTTAAAAAATGTTACATTCACAAGTGAACTTCAATAATTGGTGCCATGTTGGCCCAGATAATGTATTGAAAAGTGTGAGATTCCCTCTGTAAGGCTGTCTGTGCCACAATGGTCAGACTGATTCTAATCTAAAAAACACATTTACAGAATCTTACATGGATTCATGCAGTTTTTGAGCAAAATAAAATGTAATTCTGCAAGTACAAATTCACCCCACAAACTTATGTGTGTGTGCGTGTGTGTGCGTGTCTGTGTGTGGGTTTTGTGTAATTGGGTCACCTGAAGTGTGACATGAACCCAAGGTCCCAGTTGAGGCCATCCCCATGGGTACCGAACTTGGCTATCAGCCTCTGCTCAGCCACTTTGCTTGTTGCATGTCCTGAAGTCTGCCTTGGAGGATGGTCACCCGAAGGTCCAAGGCTGAATGTCCTGGACCACTGAAGTGTTCCCCAACTGGGAGGGAACCCTCCTGTCTATTGATTGTTGTGCGGTAAAAACAAGGGCTGCAGATGCTGGAAACCAGATTCTAGATTAGAGTGGTGCTGGAAAAGCACAGCAGTTCAGGCAGTGTCCGAGGAGCAGTAAAATAGAGCTATTCCTCATGAAGGGCTTTTGCCCGAAACATTGATTTTCCTGCTGATTGTTGCGCGGTGTCCATTTATCTGTTGCTGTAGCCTCTGCTTGGTCTCGCCAATGTACCATACATCAGAGCATCAGGGCATCCTTGCCTGCAGCGTGTGAGATAGACAATATGGGCTGGGTTGCATGGGTACCTGCCATGTACATGGTGGAAGGTGTCCCACGCATAATGGTGGTATCCATGTCGACATTCTGACACGTCTTGCAGCGTCTATTGTGACAATGTTGTTTGATATTTGGAGATTTGTGGAGGATTTCTCGCCATATCTTTCCAAACTCAACTCATTAACTACTCCTTCCCCATCTTACAATGTACCATTCCAGGAAAACCTCACCATTGGATGGATATCCACTGTGCCATCTTTAAAGGACCATTGTGTGCCCATGTAAGTGTTGGCACTTACTGGCAACATTATGACACTGCTGTCATAAAGTCACACTGTTCCCAGCATGTAGCAAGCTCCACTGACACTCCCTTGCATATACAAGCCCATTCTCTAACCCTGAGAAAAAGAGAGGATGGCAGATGCTGGAGATCAGAGTCAAAAAGTGTGGTGCTGGAAAAGCCGGTTAGGCAGCATCCGAGGAGCAGGAATTCCTAATGAAAAGCTTATGCTTGAAACGTCGACTCTCCTGTTCTTTGGATGCTGCCTGACTGGCTGTGCTTTTCCATCACCACACTTTTTGATTCATTCTCTTACCCTCGTTACTGTTTACTCATCAGGCCACACAGTCGATGTGTCCATAGCTGCGTCCTGTCGAACCATTGTTTGAGTCATGGCGACACTGCCTCTAATGTCCACAGGAGACCTGTGGTCCATCCTTACCCTGAAGGGAAGCATCACATACAGGAAAGAACCATCACACTCTCTGGGTATGTCCTATCCCAATGCCAGGACAGTCTCAGCACAAGCCAGGAAGGAACTACCCTTAACATCAGTGCCGGACCACATAAGGTCTCACAGCATCAGATTAAACATGGGAAAAGAAACCTCCTGCTGATCGCCACCATACCAGATGGGGGCTACGCACAATCCACAAAACACACTGACTATCCCCGGGCACCTGAAGGAGTGGTAGCATAGGCAGATGGGACAGCAAAGGGCTTCATTGCCTGAAGACCGGCGGCAATATTTGGAGGAGTGTTGGGAACAGGATCCCATGCACCCCCAGGTGCATGATTATGGCAGTGGTGGAGAGACCCATAACCAAGACATTGGAGGCCACTTCAGAGACTCCGGCCGGTGACAAGACAGTGACTGGAGGAGCAGCAGAGGAGGAACAAGAAAAGAGAAAGGTGAGTGAGCTCTGTTGTGGTAAAGTCCTGCATTACATTCAATGTTTCAAGATGGTGCAAGAACGTGGTGACACTTCGGGTATAACACTCGAGAAAACACTTTTCACTATTTTTTTATATACATGTGAGAATAACTCTAAATCTAAATACAACTACAAATCTAAATACAAATACAAATTAAATTCAAACAGTGAGACATGCAACACCCTGATAAGAAGGACCATGTCTCTATCATTTATTCAGCGTCAGCCTCAGTGTTAGCACCAATTTGATGAAGGTGCTACACTAGCTGAGTGACCAACACGTCAAAAGGCAGTGTCTGCCTAACTTTGAACCCTTCCCATTACAAATCATTCAAGTTTTCATTGCATTCAGTGGAGATTATCACCATATCGACATGAACCATGATGAACTGATGATCTGCCCCTCCTGCAGCGCCCTGGGAACTTTCACAAGTGATGGGTCATCTTTGGTCAGCATTTGTCTCTATTCAGGTTACTGCCGGTACCTTCAGCATCAGTTAAATGCTGACATTCAATTTTCAAGAAGCAATGGCGTGGAGCAAATTGCCTTTTCACTCGCATTTGAACCCTAAGCACGTTCACTCTGTCTGCATTGCAAATTAGCTTTGACACCCCCACAACCATTGGCAGTGATCCTCCTGCTGCCCTGACAGGCTCTATTGCACCCTCCTCCAAAATCAATGCACAGACGATCCCAGGACAGTGCGCAGTCAAGACTTTGACCAGCAGCTCCTGGAGATGACTGACCAGGCGCTTGAGTGCTGTCTGTGTAGCTGCAATCCCACAGACCGCTGGTACTGATCCTGCACAACTGACTGTTACCAATTCCCCTGGACTGCAGTCAGACACGAACCCTGACTGTGAGCAGCCCAAGTGGGTGACTGGCAGGGCCGACCCCTGAAATGCAGACTGTGCCCATGACTGATGGCGTTGAGACCTCCTGACTGATAGGCAGACCTGACCTTGACTGGACCGAGGACATCAAGCTCTTTGATGTGGTCATTTGGCTGGATAAATGTGCAGCGTACTTGCTGTGCAGGCAGGAGGTGTTTGACCGCTTGGTGTGCTGCCCGGCGCAATGTCGTGCCCCCTCAGACACACCCTGACAGATTGCCATGACCAGCAGCTATGAATCGGATAGGTGCCATGGGAGTCGAAAGGGGTTGGCAAATGCCTGTGGATGAGGGGTGAGTAGAGGGGGGTTGGGGTGGTAGGAGGTGGTGTGTAGGTGGCTAGGGGGAGGTCATGTGCTGCCGCTGCACACAAACAACACATGCAAAAGAACAGAATAACTTATTGAGCTAGCAAATCAATTTGGAATAATTCACAGATTACTTACACAGCCTTGACGGGAAGAGATTTTCCGAGGAATGTGAACAGGTGAAGGTGGGTCAGTTTCTGGTCAATTAGCTCAAACTGCTGATGTGCCGGTAAATCGGCAGGAGCTCATTGACTTCCAGGTTTTAATTCGAGCGGGTTATTCCGTTTGTGGGGAGGGCCCACATGGATCCACCATTCAGGTATTCGGAATGATAATTGGCTGCTGCTTCAACCCAGGATTTTAACTTTAATCTGATTGCACAGGTTTTTCAGGAAACCATCTGAGAAAGTGAGGCGAGAGGAAATTGACGAGCAGTTGACTATTAAGAAGAAATTTAAGTTCTGAAACGTTGTTGCCTAAGTGAAAGTTTTCTGTTGACAGGACTGATTCTAAGACTATGTTTATCGCTACTCCAGAGGCCAACTTCACTGCCGGCTAGTTTTCCAGACATTGATCTATATTTCCCCAGTCCTCAGCAGTCTCAGTAGCAAGGGAACAGCTTCTTTAGTTGAGGATCAGGAGACCCAACTCTACCCCTCTGGACCTTCCATCCAACAGGCCAGAGAGGATGAATACAGTGCTCTGGGTTCAGGAGATGATACCTCAGCACAGTGTCGGCTGGAGAGACTCAACGTCCTTGGTATGACAGATTACCAGTGCCTCAGGGAACTCAGACACGTCCATCAGTTATTCACAGGCAGCCACCCAGGAGGAACCTCCTTCTAATGAGACTGGGCCAGTGATAGCCAAGGTCAACACGTCCCTCAATGTCTTTGCATCACAAGCTCCCTCAGTTTCTCTCAGGGAGCTTCTGTTAATGTTCATCAGATCTCACCATCTGCTGCCTGCAAGTGCATCTCACCAATGCAGCATGCAGTACTTGCATGTTGCTATCCATCAGACAGAGCAAACGCTTAGACTTGCACAGAATTTCCAGTAAGGAGAAAGTGAGGACTGCAGATGCTGGCGATCAGAGCTGAAAAATGTGTTGCTGGAAAAGCGCAGCAGGTCAGGCAGCATCCAAGGAGCAGGAGAATCGACGTTTTGGGCATTCCTGAAGAAGGGCTTATGCCCAAACATCAGTTCTCCTGCTCCTTGGATGCTGCCTGACCTGCTGCGCTTTTCCAGCAACACATTTTTCAGCCCAGAATTTCCAGTAAGTCATGGGTATCACAATATTACCATCAAGGGACTGACTGATCACCCAGAGTATTCACGAATGCAAAAGGATTCTGTAGATTGTAATAAGATCAGCTAGGTGAACCTCATAGAATATGAGTTCCCTAACTGGGGCTGTTAACCCAATCCACATAGGGTGCTCTGGCTGACAGGTTAGAACAGGGGTGTCAGACATCCTGTTCACTCTGGGAACTGGCTCTAAGGGAGCTGGAATAGCATCAAGGACTGTCCATTTGTAATTAAAAGGTGACTTGGCATAGGATAGCAGCCTCTGTGGAGTTATTTCAGATTCCTGTCTGTCAATGCTGAGATGGTATGCAGTCACTGAGATAAAATTGGGCAAATCTCTGGAAGATATGCAAGGAGCCACCGTGATGACAAAGAGTCTGTGTTCATTACAACTCTCACAGAGACTCAGACATCCAAATACGTTCTTTTGATAACTCTTTGGAGATGAAGACAACTCTCTGAAGGTGGATCAATATAAAAAAATCAGAATATGTCTTATTGAATGACACTTTCATTTAATTGCTCTTCGGAAGTGTTTGCTGTCTGCAGATTGCCTCCTGTGTTTCTGCTCTAACATTGCAGGCACAATACTTGAAAAGCCAAATGGCTTATAATTGCTCCTTCTTCTCTTTCCCCCATGAGTGAGGCTGATGATTCCTGTGTGAATCCCAATCCTGAACGCAAGAAACCACATAAGTGGCAGGGCTGTAACTGAGCAAGCAGGCAGGGTGCAGAAGGTATGATTGAGGTTCCTGGACAGGATCTTGGGTTCACTTTGCAGTGAACGGTGCACCAATCAGTATGCCCAGAACGACAGCTGCCTGTTGCACTTTGCACAATGTAGCTCAGCAAGAAACTAGAGGCAAAGGTAAATTCTAAGAGTTCTGCCTCTTCAGAAGCAGAAAAGGCAGAACACCCAAAAGAGTGGATGGGAGGATGGGAGGAGATTGTGACAAGAGGAGATACAGCAAGAGCATCTGCAGCTGTATGCTCAGGTATCTCAAATACTGAGGACGTCCTAATTCAGATACACCTCAGTGAACCTCAAGCAATACACTCACCTGGCACATCAAATCTGAACATAGAGTGCCCACAGTCACCCAGCACAAAGCAATTCTTTACTCTCAAATTCATGGCATTTCTTTAACTCGTTGTACCATTCCTCACATAGGAAAAGGTTGATTGGTAAGTTGTAGGGCAGACCAGATGATGAAGCTTTAAAATGGTTCATACACATTGAAGAGAAATGGGACAATGTAAACCAGAGTTAAATGTCAAAAATCACAGGACACCAGGTTATAGTCCAACAGGTTTATTTGAAAACATGAGCTTTCAGAGTGTTGCTCCTTCATCTGCCCAACCCCAGCCAACACCGGCACCTCCACATCAGAGTTAAATGCCCAAGTGAGGAAAATTGTACAATTGCAAATTTGTTACCTTTTGCTCAGCTGCGCTATCATTTGGTTAAAGATGAAAAAAACTGCAGATGCTGGAATCCAAAGTAGACAAGCAGGAAGCTGGAAGGACACAGCAAGCCCAGCAGCATCAGGACTGGAGAATGGTTACACCCGAAATGTTGACTTCTCCACCTCCTGACGCCGCCTGGCTTGCTGTGTTCTTTCAGCCTCCTGCTTATCTACCATGCTAACGTTTGGACTAATTTGCAGAGGAAGACAAGGAAGGAAGAGTGAAAGCTTGTACTTCAATTTGCAAACCCTTCCTGCCCTGATCAGGTCATTAAATCTTTTGTAGCATAGCATCCAGAAGGAGGCACCAAGTGCTACTGCTGATGATTTTCTCACCCACCACATCCTTCCTCTAGTCAGTGGGAACAATATCCCTAAGCACCCTACAGCCCTTTTCTCCACCCCCGAGGCTCCCAGCCTCATTCCTGATGAAGGGCTTTTGCCCAAAATGTCAATTTTTCTGCTCCTCGATGCTGCCTGACCTGCTGTGTTTTTCCAGCACCCCACTCTTGACTCTCCAGCCCTTCTCAATGTCTCATCACTGAAGTGCATCCTGCCTTAATAGTCCAACTATGCAACTTCTGGCTCTGAGTCGCGAATATTTCAGTCATGAAACTTGCAGGATTTCTTTAGCTCTTGAACTGATACTTGACTCCCTACAGTGGGGAAACAGGCCATTTGGTCCACCAAGTCCACACTAACCCTCCAAAGAGTAACCCACCCAGACTGATTCCCCTACACTATTACTCTACATTTTTCCTGACTAACCCACCTAGCTTACACGTCTCTGGACATTATGGGCAATTCACCTGACCTGCACACATCTTTGGACTGTGGGAGGAAATCAGAGTACCCGGAGAAAACCCACACAGACACAGGGAGAATGTGCAAACTCCACACAGACAGTCACCTGAGGCTGGAATCGAACCCAGGTCCCTGGCGCTGTGAGGCAGCAGTGCTAACCACTGAGCCACTGTGCCACCCACATCATTGGGCTTTCCTGGTCCAATTGTTCTGGAGGATTGAAAGACAGATGGAAATGCAATGGCTATGTTAAAAAGAAGAGGCTCTGATACACACATATCAGATTCTCAGCATCCTGCAGATTTCCTCCCCCCTGTGGTGAGCAGGACTGAAAGTTAAATTCCAGTCCATTATTTACTTCTGTCGTGAATTTCACTTTGCGAATTGTGAATATTGAGAGTCATTTTGATAAAGGAATCCTTTGGTGTCAATTGAGATTTATAGGATTGTGTTCTGGAGGTTTGGAGGCAGAACGTTGAAGGCTTCAAGACCCACTCGACAGATTGCAGCATATTATTTGAGCTGGTACTTCCAGGACAGCATAGAGAGGCTGCTGCACTGTCAGAAGTGCCAACTGCTTGTCCCTTAAGGAAGGAAATCACCGTCCTTACCTGATCCAGCATACATGTGACTCCAAACCCACAGCAACATAGCTGACTAATCACTGATCGCTGACGTAACAGAGAAAGCCAATCTGTTAAAGGGTAACTAGGGATGGGCAAGAAATACCAGTTTTTCCAGCGATGCCCACGTCCCAAACAAGAATAAGGAAAGTAAACATCAACTTGCTCTGAGTCAGTCCTTTCAAGTGAACATAGACCATATGAGATTACAAGTTCTGCCCTATGTCCAAACCTGAATTTTAACTTTCACTCCTGCTCACCATGGTTGCAAGGAAATCTGCAAGATGTTGAGAATGTACAACCTCTATTTACCCCTCAACCAATATCACTGAAAAAAATATCATGGCCACTGCTCTTTGCAGGAGTTTACAATGCACAGATTATTGGCTGTGTTTCAATTCTAAAAATACCAGTGCAATAGCCAAAATTCAATTGTTGAAAAACCAGAATTATTGGAAAATTGAACATTTATGTTGGACTTTACTATTTGAGCCAGTGCGCCCTGATTTTTGTTTGCTTGAAAAATATTTTCCCAGGCTCAAACAGGAGCAGACTCTTTGAACAATTAGTAATTGACATCCTGTCATGCATTATTTGAAGATACTGGTGTTGGAGTGGGGTGTACAAAGTTAAAAATCACACAATACCAGGTTATAGTCCAATTTGGAAACCACCTGATGAAGGAGCAGCGCTCCAAAAGTTAGTGCTTCCAAATAAATCTGTTGGACTATAAACTGGTGAGTGATTTTCAACTTTGTAATGCATTAGATTGTCTTGAGACTATTGTCAATCATGACCGTCCACAAAGGAAACCGCAAATCAATTTGAGAAAAACAGTTTGATTAACTGGACGTTCGTAAAATGGCATTCTGGACTAGTTCCAGGATTTGTTTTAGGTTTGGGACTTACATTAGTTTCCAGGTCTGTGTTGACTTCAGAGTGTGCATCAATATTAGGGTCCGATTAAATTTCAGGATCTTTATAAAAATCAATACCTGTCCTAATTTCATCAACTTTACAGATTCAAAGTCCAAGAAAATTGGAAATCTGGCCTGGTCTCTGATTCAAGGAGGCAGGGATTTGAAGATCTATAATTTCAAAATAAGTCATTAGTTGAAAAGCACATTGAGACAACTCAAAATCTTGAAACATACTATAGCAATGGAACTGCTTTTCATTTTGAAATTGCCAATTTAAAGTCATGAGACATTGTCTCTTGATACGTAAGGAATAAGCAAATAGGCTTTTCCAATATTTTAAGAACTCCACACAGCTGTAGGAAAAAATGAGATGGAACGTAATTCTTGAGGTATGATTAAAATATCTTTTTGTTGTAGTCCACGAGTTGGACACATTTCTGATGTATTTTCTGAGACATGTGATTTGAGGAGTCATTCATTGTTTATTTTGGAAGAAAGAACAAAAGAAAAAAGTCTTATTTAAATGGAAAAAAACCTGCAAACAGCTGCAACACAAAGGGACTTGGGGTAGTTGTGCACGAAACACAGAAAGCTAGCACATAGGTGCAGCAGGTCATCAGGAAGGCTAATGGAACGTTGGCCCTTATTTCAATGGGGTTAGACCATAAGAATGGGGAAGCCTTACTGCAAACTGTACAAGGTGCTGGTGAGACCACATCTAGAGTACTGTGAGCAATTTAGGTCCTTTTATTTAAGGAAAGATATCATTTAATTAGAAGCAGTTCAGGGAAGGCCCACAAGCATGATCCCTGGTTTGGAGGGATTGTCTTATGAGCAAAGGTTAAACAGGTTGGGATGCTATTCACTGGCATTCAGAAAATGAGAACTGATCTCATTTGTGAGAAAGAAAGCTCACTCACTTCAATAATTTCAGTCCGAGACAAGATCTGAAGCAATCAGTATGTTTATTATACGCTTGCAAGCATGCTGCCTGGAATTGGCACCCAGAGTTTAGCAAGTACATATCTTATATAGGATTCACTACTCCCAACCCGGTGCCCATTACTATTGTTTATCTCCTGCCTTATCCGGCCTTGTGCATAACAAAGTCCAAGTTTTACTTGGCCATTTCACCACATCCTGCTGTGGTCCATTGTTAGGTATATCTTCCTTCACTGCTATCTATTTCCCCCACTTGTGACATTTCCTCCCTTTCCTCAACCATATTGATCCTTATGACATTTTAATTGGGGTTTGTTTCTGTTTTTGCAGAAGTGGGAAACAGATGCTTATAACTACTGTTTGTACAAGCATATCTGGCTTAACCTACATCCTCACAGCACCTTATCTATTTGTTTGTAACATCTACCATTGTTTGCAGGCATGTTTCAATCTTGTATGTACATTTTAGCTAATACAAAAACAATTATATATTTCCTTCACATAGTTTTCATTCTTGTTGACTCAGCTCTTGGTTGAAACAATTATACACTGGTGTGAGTGCATCTACCTTGCATAAGTAATTATGATTGCAGAAGTAACAATACTTTACCTCTATCCCACACATTGAAACATACAGGAGTGTTAAGGGGCTTGACAGGGGAAACATTGAGAGGCTGTTACCCTTCATGGGAGAGTCTGGGACCAGATGGCGTAGTCTCAGGATAAAGGGGTGACAATTTAAAACTGAGATGAGAAGGAATTCCTTCTCCCAGAGGGTTGTGAATCTTTGGAAATTCTTGCCACAGGGAGCTGTGAAGGCAGAGGTCTTCTGAAAATCAAGACTGGGATAGATTGGTTCTTGATCAGGGAATCAAAGGTTATGGGGAAAGGACAGGAATGTGGAGTTGAGGAAAATCAGATCAGCCATGATCCTATTGAACGGTGGAGCAGGCTTGAGGGGCAAAATGGCCTACTCATGCTCCTAGTTTTTATGGTTTTATGGTCTTATGATATTGTGAAAAGTAAGTTAATATTTACAAGAGGGGAAAGGGAAATGGGTCCCCATTGCTGATTTTCAGAGTAGAAGGCATAGTCTTATATTGCAGGGATATGGAGCCAAGGGTGAATTCCCATTCAGATTCTCCCACCCATTTGCCATTCGACCCAATGCCTCAGTTTGTGTGCTCCAAAGGCTGGTCTCACTCACAAAAAGACAATCTCTCAAAGTGCAACCTCAATGATTGCTGGTGTGATGAGTGAGTATTTGGGACTGCTGAAGAGGATGGCTGCAGTTTTGCTAACATTTCCCTGTGCCTGTGAGGGCACAGATCCTGTTATTCAGAAACAAGCCATCACCTAGGTACAGTCTTGCAACAAGGGGGAACAGAGGTTGTTTGGCTCAGTGGCTAGCACTGCTGCCTCACAGTACCAGGGATCCGGGTTCGATTCCACCCTCAGGCAACTGTCTGTGTGGCATTTGCATGTTCTCCCTGCGTCTGGGTGGGTCTCCACTCAGTGCTCTAGTTTCTTCCTACAGTCCAAAGATATACAGGTTAGGTGGATTGGACATGTTAAATTGCCTGCAGTGTCCAGAGATGTGCAGGCTTGGTGAGTAAGCCATGGGAAATGGGGCTTACAAGGATGGGCTAGGTCTGAGTGCTCTTCAGAAGATTGGTGCAGACTCAATCGGCCAAACGGCCTCTTTCTGCACTGTAGGGATTCTGTGAAGATTCAGAGTAGAATAAAAACGTACAAATGCCAGCTTCTCTGAACATCCAATGGGCCCTAAATCACATTGACTGTAATTATAATGTCTTAAATAATATTTCCCTTAAATATAATTAAATTCCAAAAATTCCTCAGCATTTTATCTGTAGAAGATCGGGATGAATAAACCATGTTTCGTCTTCCAGTAATAAACAGAGTACTTAAGATTCTGCAAACCTTGACATTGATGACATTAATCATTTTTGGACAAACTAACCAACTGCCTGTTTGAAATGTGAATATTTTAAGTGAGCAAGACTATACACGTTTAATACAGATGGGTAATTGAGTAGAATTAGCAGCAAGCTGTTTCCATTGTCACACCAAGTTTGGAATTGTATCTTTCGATTCATTAATATGTAAATCCCAGAATTTCTTTCAAGTCACATTCTCAAGATAACTTAAGGTTCCATAAAAAAAAGTGACCTCTGAGCTCAGACAATGCATTAAAGGTGTGAGGTTAGAGTCTGTCTGTATCCCAACCTTGAGTCAGACTGGTTCTATTTCTAAAGTAGGAATTTATAAAATGCCACATGGACTGATTGTGTGCTTTATTGAACTAAATGGAATATATCTGCAAATACAAATCTGCAAATGCAAATTCACCTCATAGTCTTATATGTGTGTGCATGGGGATGTGCACATGCGTGTGAGGGAGACAGAGTATATGTATGTGGGGGCGAGAGTGTGAGAGCATGTGTATGTGCGGAGGAGAGAGTGTGAGAGTGTGTCCGTGCATCCTTGATAGAGTGTGTGCACAAGTGTGACGCAGTATATGACTGTGAGAGGGCGTGCATGTGAGTATGTGTGCGTGTCTAAGAGACAGTGTGTGTACGAGAGAGGCTCTGTGTGAGTGTGATCGTGTGTAAGAGTATGTGTATATGTGTGCTTGTGTATGAGTGTGCGTGTGAAGTGTGTAGTGTAGTGGGGTCACCTGTAATGTGACGTGAACCCAAGATCCTGGTTGAGGCCATCCCCACAGGTAGCGAACTTGGTTATCAGCCTCTGCTTGGCCACTCTGTGTTGTTGCGTATCCCAAAGACCAGCATATTCTTTCAGGAATGCCCATTTAATCAGACTGCTTCCTCCATCGGAGAAGGCCCACTGTGTTAGGTGCGCAGGCATTTATATTCCCTGGGAATCAGGGTCCCAGGGCTGAAACTCCACCCATTAGCCAGCTCACCATGATAGACAGTACCACCACAAGTGGCAGCAGCTGAAGGTACTGCACTCACTAGAGGGTGAGGATTACCAAGACACACACTGTAGGTGAGTGGGGGGGGCAAGATGGCAGTCAGGAGAAGGGGGTTCACTGGGTTGGTGGAGGTGTTGAGAATAAGAGAAAAGGTTGGTCCTCAGGATGCTGTCCATGCCTAACCCCCCCCCAGCACCCCGATCAATGATGTTTCCCTTGATCAGGCAATGTATACCTTTAAGCAAGGATTCCTTTTACCAGGAACCCCCATTAGGCTAGCCATGTGGTAACTCCCTTGTCTGTCACTGACTGAATACCATCACTCCCCAGATTTAATCGAGCAGAGGTAGGAAGATTGCAGGGTCACATGTCCATACCCTGCACCCGATTACATGCCCCCTGTGCCTTTAAAGTAGCCACTGGGGTGGGGGAGGCCATTAAATTCCACCCCCAGAATGTTGCTTATGACATTGATGAGAATAGTCGGAGGGCAATGAGAATGGAAGAAAGAAACTGACTGGGTGGTGCTGAACAGGGAATGACAGCAGTATAGTTTGAGACAAGGTCACTAATGCTTGAGAGAATGAAAAGTTTTATACCAAGATGGAGCCAGTTGGAAATGTTTCAGTTTTGGAAACGTTGCTGAATAAATTCCATTTTTCTCCTTTCCAACAGTGAAACGGCTTGAAGCCATTTGATTAAAAAGTGTGAATAAGAATGATAAAACAGCCGAAACTGGCGGTCTCTTTCTCATTGCTGCCACTGAGTCTGTGCTGCCTTGTTGCTGCATTGAACCAACCAGAATGAAACTGGTTGGTGGAATTAAACATGTGGTTGAAGTTTCAAGCATAAGCCCATTCCTAATGAAGAGCCTATGCTCGAAACGCGATTCTCCTGCTCCTTGGCTGATGCCTGACCAGCTGTGCTTTTCCAGCACCATACTTTATGACTCTGGTCTCCAGCATCTGAAGTCCTCACTTTCTCCTGCTGGAACTAAATACTGATACATGTCTGAAAATGCACTATGTTGCTGTTTTAAATTGTAGCCTTGGCTCCGTCACTTCCAAACTTAAAGGTCGTGGGTTCAAGCCTCATCCTGGTGCTCAAGAATATCATCTGGGCTGACACTAGAGTAGAGTGTTGAAGAAGTACTATATCATGGTAGATGTTGCAGTGCTCAGTCATCACCAACCTGCTCTTGTGATCAAGCAGATACCATTGTGGCCCTTTCTAACAACATTGTCGGTCTACCTACAGTGCATGGACTGCAGTGGTTCAAGAAGGCAGCTCACCTTCACCTTCTGTAACTAAGGATGGTCCATAAATCCTGGCCCAGCCAGAAATATCCATGGTCTGCAAGTGAATGAAACAAAAATAAGCATGTGTCTGTGCCCTGGCTAACCTACATCCTGAAGCCGACACCACCACTGTGAGCAGAAGTGTTTATCTCTTTGGAGAATCATGCAGTCATAGAACTATACAGGTCAGGGCATCATTTGCCTCATTGTGTCTGTGTCAGCTCTTTAAAGAGTTGTCCGATATTCTTTCCTTCCTTCGATTTCATAGGATCTAGGAATCACTAGCACAGCCAGTACGCTCCCCCAGTTGCACTTGAACCAATAGGCTTTCTAAGCCTTTTCAGAGGGCAGTTAAAAGCCAATCACATTGCTGTGGATCTAGAATCACGTCAGGCCGACCAGGTAAAGGTCCTTCTCTAAAGGACATTAATGAAACAGGTAGTTTTATAGCAATCGATGATAACTTCATAATCGTCATTACTGAAGCTAGGTTTCATTTCTGGAGGCATCAATCCAGTTTAAATGTCGTCTCCACCCATGTTCCCAGAACCTCTGGATTACTAGTCCAGTGATATGATCAATACAACACCTGAATAGTCTCAATGCACCAGTTCCCAAAACATTACACATTCTGTTCCATCAACTCATTGTACAATATCCTGTATTGATGTTATTTTTGAATCCAATGTTCTTTCAGGCAGTTCATTCAGATCATAACTCCCTGTGTTAAACAAATGTCCTCATCTCAACTCTTGCTTTTAACAAATCTTTAGCCACAAAGTTTCCTTGTGTTTGAACCCTTTGATTGCTGAAAATGTTCTCACTTGCTACAGCAAAACGCTTTTTGATAAGGTAAAGAATTAAAAATCAAGGAGAATTATTTCTAAGTGTAATAGGACAGAAACATCCTAAATACCCTGGAAAGCTAAAAGCTGTTTTTATAGCAGATTTCTCATGAATCAATTTTCTTCCTTTGAACAGAGAGAAAAAGTGTTTAGAAAATCAGTTGGAAATTATGATAATTTTCTCTGCCTGTTCTAGTGAATAAAGATGTCATTGTCCTGTTTAAAGGTGGGTTGGGAACACTTCCGATGTATCTATGTGCCTGTTTCATTCTACCTTTGGGATACGACTGAATGTGACAGCCAACAGAGATACAACAAATGGATTTCGGACTTTGAAATACTCTGAAAGTTGATAAGATACTACACAAGAGCATGTCCTTCCGTTTATGTGGAAACATATATGTCCATTGAGAATTACTTTGCTTTGAAGCTTGTGTTCAGGGCAATAGTTTTATGATTTAATAGTAACCTTTGCATAATTCAAAAGTGCCCCTGAGAATGAATATGTGTAATACATGTTTATGTAGGTATTTGTTGTTGACACTGATTTGTTTGTTAAGCGCCTGCTTGTTGCTTATTAATCAGTGAAACATGCAAATTTACTCAGGATTCACTAATGCTCTTCCACTTACACTAAATGACAGGACGGGTGAGTTCATGCAGTGAGTTCCGTTGCGATACTTTGAGTCTACAGCACATTTAGATCAATGCAATTGGAAATGACTTGCACCAGCCTCCTCCTTGGATCCGACTATGTCAAACACCTCAACTACTTCTTGTGGGAGCTGGCTCTACACTCTAACCAGTCAGAATCAGAGAACAGTTCCACCACAGAAGGAAGCCATTCAGTTCATTGTATCTGCGTTGGCTCTCCAAAGGACCAATTTGCCAAGTGTCAATCCCCTGTGTTTTCCCTAAAGTCCTGTTCATTCTTTCTTTTCAGGTGACAATCTTATTCCCCCTCAAATGTTTCAAGTGATCCTCTCTCCATAACTCTCTCAGGCGGTATATTCTAGATGCTAACCACTTGAGTGAGCCTGCCTCTTTCCCACATCTAACCTATCAAGATCCTGAAGAATCTTGTGCGTTTCAATAAGTTTGCCTCTCATTCTTTTAAATTCTAGTGAGTACAGGCTCAACCTCTCCCCATAAGACAGTTTCTCAAGATCTGGTAACAGCCTAGTGAAACTCCTCGAGATTGCCTCTAATGTCAGTCTATGTTTCGTGAGAGAGGGGACCCAAAGTATTTATAGTACAGTATTTCAGCTATGATCTGATGTAGTGCCTGGTATCATTTTAACAAATCTCCCTACTTTCATAGTCCATCTCTTTGAAATGAAGGCAAACATTCCATTTGCCTTCTTTATAATCCACTGACCTTGGATGCTGGTGTTTTGAAATTCATGGGCAAGAACTCCCAGATCCCCTTGTGCTTCAGCTTTCTATATTCTTTTCCATTTAAATAATAGTTCCTCTGCCCTTGCACTTCGAGACAAAATATATAACCTCCCATTTCCCCACATCATATTCCATCTACCAAGTTTGTGCCCACTCACAACCTGTTGATATCACTTTGCAGACTGTGTTGTCTTCACTCCAGCATCTGCAGGAATTTACTCCCACCTGAATTGTCCTCATGACTTGCTTTCCCATGTACTTTTGTGTCATCTGCAAACTTGGCAAAGTACAATGACTTTTGTCCTGTGGAAAAAGACATTTTCAAATTTTGTGGACAGAAAACATCCTGCTCTCCCAGCCAGGAATGGTTTCTTTAAAAGGGGTCATTGGAGATTCCTTGCAGACATTAGTGATTTTCTTTAACACAGTCTCCAAGAACGCCCATCACTGGTGATGACTGTCCTCTGTGCTGTCGATATTGCTGGAGCTGTTTTGGACAATGACTCCCTTGGACAGGCACTTGTTTTATCTGGTTCAGTTTGAGAGAAGCCTGCTAAGGACAAGTTGAGTTGGAGGAAAGGCTGCTAAGAACAAGCTGAGACAGCAGAAAGCCTGCTATGGACAAGCTGAGTTGGTTAAAAACCCACTAAAGACAAGCTGAGACGGAGGAAAACCTGCCAAGGACAAGCTGAGATGGAGGAAAGACTCCTAAGGACAAGCTGAGATGGAGGATAGTCCAGTAAGAACAAGCTGAGATGGAGGAAAGCCTGCTAGGGACATGCTGAGTTGGTTGAAGACCTGCTAAAGACCAGCTGAGATGGAGGAAAGCCCAGTAAAAACACACTGAGTTGGAGGAAGGTGTGTGCTAAGGACAAGGTGTGTTGAAGCAAAACCTGCTAAGGACAAACTGAGACAAAGGAGAGCCTGCTAGGGACAAGCTGAATTGCATTGAAGCCAACT
This sequence comes from Chiloscyllium punctatum, assembly GCF_047496795.1. Classification (NCBI taxonomy): domain Eukaryota; kingdom Metazoa; phylum Chordata; class Chondrichthyes; order Orectolobiformes; family Hemiscylliidae; genus Chiloscyllium; species Chiloscyllium punctatum. The sequence continues at coordinate 15,199,954 of NC_092758.1, forward strand.
ATGAGCGGTTGATATTTCGTATCTCCAAAAAATAAAGTCCTTTGCATCATTGCAGTGTTAAATTCATTTGTTCTTTTAAAAGAGTGATTGGAAGACTATCTCCAGATTGTATTTTCTGATGAACAATGAGTGCAAGTCTTCATAAACAACCATGTATTATCAGTGACTTAAACACACATGCCAGAACACCACAGCAACAGAGTCCAGAACATCTAACTTTTTTTTTGCTTATATCAATATCCCATTGGCCAGCATTTTCCCTTTGTATTGCTGACTGTACATATTAACCAAATATTGCATCTTTATTGAATAAGTGTTGTTTTGTTAATAACTGTGTAACTGTGTTTATTAAGAATCTGATTGATAGTTAGTTTTGTTTAAAACTTGATATAGATTAGACATTTAATTGGTCACATTGGTAACTGGGGAAAGGATTGTTTATTTTGTGATGTGACCCCTGGAGGAGTGAGTAACAGAGCATTCCTTCAGCCTCAATTGAAACAGTCAATAACATCCATAAACATTTCTCTCTCCAGTGCTTTAGTTGCCTTTTCAAAAATAAAGTCAATTAGTTGCTTCATACAAAGCCTATCCTTCATAATTCCACCTTTATGACTCCAAGATGGCTCTTTCTTAGGTCACTGGAAGTTGTCATGGTGTTTGACTGCCTTATTCTTAGACTTGTACTATAGCAATTTCCAGGCAACAAATGTTAGGCTAGCTGATCTATAATTTACTGGTTTCTCTCCTTCACTTTCTTAAATATCACGCACAATTTTATTTTCAATCCAAAGGAACAATTCTTGAACTTTGGAAGCTTATAGTTTGGAAGTTAGCAATGTTCTGACGAGCACAGAATCAAGAAGGCTAGGTAATTTTTTTTGAAGTGGCAATAAAAGTAGTAAACAGGGAAATGTTTATGAATGTTACTGACTGTTAGGATAGAGGCTGAGGAAATGCACTGATCCTCTCATTCTCCAGGATTCACTATATGAATTTTAAAAATGCTTTCTCCAGTTACCATGGTAACCAATTAAATGCCTGATCTATATTAGGTTTTAAGCAAAAAAAGTCTAGAATCAGGTTCTTAATAAGTATCAAAATAAAACCTATTCAATAGAGATGCAATATTTGGTTAACATACACAGTCAGTAATGTGGAGGGAAACTGTTTATTGGTGTGAATACCTCTCAGGGAGCATTGGGTCTCATTCACTTTCAACATTTGAAAACATTTGGATAATTCTCAATGCAAAGTGGTGCTTAAAATACACAAGGGCCACAAAAAGCATTATTAAAGTCAAATTATATGCCATTGACATCTTTACTAGAACATCAACAACACGTTTACAGATTACCTTTAAGATGGTTAAAATAAAGTCTTATGAAACAATGAAGCCTTGATATGTAATGAGGCATTAAGACAGATGGCCAAATGCTTCATGAAAAGAGGCAGATTCTAAAGATTGTAAGGATGTGGCATGGACAGGAGAATTTTGGAAGGGAATTCCACACCTTGGAGCTCAGGCAGCTCAAGAGACAGTCACCAGTAGTTGGACATAGGGTGGAAAATGACAGTGTTTCTAGAGGGCAGCATTGCAGGAGCTCAGATATTTGAGCAAACTGTGGGACTTGGAGGAGGCTATGCAGATGGGAGGGACCAGTGTGCAGATGGATTTGAAAAACAGGTGTTAGAATTTTAAAGCTGAGGTTTTGGCAAATCAGGAGTCAATCCAGGTCAGCAAGGTCATCATCTGCTCCATGGATATCTGCAGCAGCACATCCATGGGTAAGGCAAAGCTGGGAACACAGTTAAAGAGACACTAGCTGCAGTACTGTCACCTTTTCGTCATGTTACCAGTGGGAAAGATGATGTATCACTTGATGCTGTGAGGAGTATGTGATCACTGGAAAATGCAATGAGAGTTGCAATGTACATATTTAGAGAATCAAGACATTTTCACCTCTTTTCAGCAAATGTGATGTAGAGATGCTGGTGTTGGACTGAAGTAGACAAAGTTAAAAATCACAAAACATCAGGTTATAGTCCAACAGGTTTATTTGGAAGTACAAGCTTTCAGAGCGTGGTTCCTTTATCCAGTAGCGAGTGGGGCAAAATCATAGGACACAGAATTTATAGTAAAAGATCATACAACTGATGTGATTTAGTGAACAAACCTAGACTGCTGTTAAGTTTTTAATCATTTAGAATGGGGATGCAGGTTTTGATTCATTAATATGAAAATTCCAGAATTTCTTTCAAGTCACATTCCCAAAATAACTTAAGCTTTATGAAAAAAGGTGACATCTCAGCTCAGATAATGCATTAAAGGTGTGAGGTTAGAGTCTGTCTGTGTTCCAACCTTGAGCCAGATTGGTTCTATTTCCAAAGTAGGGATTTATAAAATGTCACATGGACTGACTGTGTAAAATTGTGTGCTTTTTGAACAAAGTAGAATGTATCTGCAAATACAAATCTGCAAATGCAAATTCACCCCATGGGCATACATGTGTCGTGTGTGCGTGCATGTGTGTGTATGTGAGGGAGAGAGAGTGAAAGAGTGTGCATGTGTGTGTGTGGGGGGGGGCAGAGAGGAGAGAGTGTGAGTGCATGTGCGTGTATATGAGAGAATTTGTGTGCAGCCTTGATACAATGTGTGTGCGAGTGTGACAGGGTATATGCCTGTGAGAGGGTGTGCACGTGAGTGTGAGTTTTTGTGTGTGTCTGTGTCTCATTGTTTTATCCTCAACCACAATATCTTCACCTTTGACAACCAGTTCTTCATCCAGACACATGGAACAGCTCTGGTGGGTAGTATCCCCACAGGTAATGGCACCCCAATATGCCAACATTTTCATGCACATGTTCAAACATAACTTCTTTGCTGCACAGAACCTCCAACCAACTTCATACACCAGATAGATTGATGACATTTTCTTCCTGTGGACACATGGTGAGGAGTTACTGAAATAGCTACACAGTGATATCAACAAGTTTCATCCCACCATCAGTCTTACTAAAGACTACTCTTAAGAATCACTCCCATTCTTGGACACGTACATCTCTAACAAGGACAGACACCTCAGTACCTCACTCTACTGCAAGCTCACAATAACCTCATGATGGTACACCTCTTGAGCTTCCACCTTAAACACATTAAAGCAGCCATCCCCTACAGACAAGCCCTACGTATACACAGGATCTGTTCAGATAAGGAGGAATGCAACAGACAGCTGAAGGTGCTGAAGGAGATGCCCTCATAAGAACATGATATGATGCTCAACTCATCCATTGTCAGTTTCAACATGCCACAGCAAGAAACTGTAATGACCTCCTCAGGAGACAGACATGGGATGTGATCAACAGGGTACTCTTCACTGTCTTATACTTCCCAGGAGCAGAGAAACTACACCATGTTCATGCTGCTATACATTATCAATGAGGATGAGCACCTTGCTAAGATCTTCACTACACCTGCCCCTCTCCACCTTAAAACAACCGCCAAATCTTAAACAGATCATTGTCTGCATCAAACTGCCCAGCCTTAAGGACAACATCGACCACAACACCATACAAGCCTGTCAGGTCAACTACTGCAAGACGAGTCAGAGTGTCAACACAGATACCACCATTACTGTGGGGACACCACCCATTATGTCTATAGCAGGTACCCATGTGACTTGGCCCACATTGTCTATCTCATACGCTGCAGACAAGGATTCCCTGAGGCATGATACAAGATCAAGCAGATACTACGATAGTGGATGAATGGACACCATACAACAATCGCCAGACAGGGGTGTTCCCTCCCAGTCGGGGAACACTTCAGCGGACAGGGACATTCGGCCTTGAGTCTTCGGGTGACCATCCTTCAAGGCAGACTTCAGGATATGCAACAATGTTGAGTAGCCAAGTAGAGGTGATAGCCAAGTTCGGTACCCATGGGGAAGGCATCAACCAGGACCTTGGGTTCACGTCACCCGACAGGAGACCCCACTACTCTATACACTTCATACGCACATTCACACATACTCTTACACATGATCACACTCACACACTCACATAGACCCTCTCTGAAACACACACTGTCTCTTAGACACACACACTCTCCCCAAACTTTCACTCACACGCACGCCCTCTCACAGTCATATATTCCATCACACTCATGCACACACTTTATCAACAATGTACACACACTCTCTCTCTCTCTCTCTCTCTCCCCCTTACACGCACATATACATGCCCACAAACACACATATAAGAGTATGTGGTGAATTTGCATTTGCAGGTTTGTATTTGCAGATACATTCCATTTAGTTCCAAAAGCACACAATAAGTCCATGTGACATTTTATAAATTCCTACTTTGGAGATACAGCCAGTCTGATTCAAGGTTGAGATACAGATAGACTCTAACACATTGTCTGAGCTGAGATGCCACTTTTTAAAAAATAAAACCTTAAGCTATCCCGGGAATGTTACTTTAAAGAAATTCTGGGATTTACATATTAATGAATCAAAACCTGCACCCCCATTCTAAGCGATTAAAGACTTCACAGCAATCGAGGTTTGTTCAATACATTGTATGATATCATACGTTGTATGATATTTTGATCTTTCACCATAAATTCTGTATCCTATGATCATGACGAAGGAGCAGCACTTCAAAAGCTTGTACTTCCAAATAAACCTTCAGGAAATGTGACATGGCTATTGCTTATTGCTCATCCTTGATTTCTGAACGGAAGTGTTGGTGGACCTGGATCCTTTATGTGGAAAAGTGCAGCCCGTGTCATGAAGAACTCCCGGCAAGTCTCTCACCATTCGTATTCCTGTTGAGCCTCTCTCACAGGATGGAATTTAACATGGCTTTCAGGAAGGGGCCCCTGAATAGGTGTAGTGCAAAATTTGAATGGGTGCAAGAGGATTATGAGGAAGGAGAGGGGTTGGAGTTCGATATGGAACTTTGGAAAGGGTTATGGATGTGATCATGGAACAGTTAGCAAATACAAAATGAGCAGATTAAAGGCTACCTTCTCTACTGCCCATACTGTTGGGTCATGTCTGTCTAAATGAGGAAGCTGACTGGCATGTAGACAGCCCATAGTTACAGAGGTGAGGGTTGTTGGTGGGGACTGTCTGTTGGTAAGATGGGAGGGAAAGCATAGTTTGAGGTAGGGATGATGTAAGGCCTCAGGTGAAGAGTGATGGGGTTCTGAGGAGACAATGGAGCCACGATCCAGAATTCAGATGGGAAATGTCAACGGTGAGGGGAATTAGAATCAAGGGGGAGGGGGCACTGGCACTGGCACTGGCACTGCCACAAGAGCAGGGTCAAGAGAGACTTGAGGGTGAGGGGCAAGTCTTACACTGATGTGCGGAGGGTGAAAGGGGAAGAATGGGCTCCAGGTGGAGGAACAGTCTAATGGAGTTATTGGACATTTCTGCTCATTTACTCTCATCTTCTTGGATTCCAGGTCCAGTTGGGAAAGGCTACTGTTGGGAAAGGGAGGAGATTTTGACGTGACCCATGGAAAGATTAGAAAATCTCAATGATCGGTATCAACTTGGGTATGATCTTCATATCGTTGCCTTTGCACAGTTCACTTGGCGAATTTGCTATGGGCTTGATACACTCAATATTCTTACAAATCCCAATGTACGTCTCCCTGCTAATGTCCTGCAATACCCTCCTCCCTGTGTGTATTTCCCTACTGGGGTCTTTATTCCTGCAGGGTTCTGAGTATTGCAGTCATCATTTCATGGTTTTAGAACAATCCCTTTTCCAGAGAGATCTTTATGTTTGGTTACATTGCTAGTTTGTCGCCCAGATGGTTTGTCACTGATTCCTGTGATTAACATTGTTCTGGCTCTTGTACTCTGTTTTAACTTACCAACCTGGATCCGTTTAATTAGATACATGGAGCAACACAATCAAAGCAGCAATCCCACTGAAACAGTCGTGCGCAGTTCAATTGATAGTGTTTCATGCAAAATTGCACAGGAGATAAAATACAAGACAATAGATGAAATGAAGGCCATGTACAAAAGCCCAGTACATTCCCCATACCACAAGTGGAGCAGGAGTGCTTCCCTGAGTGGATTAAACTTGCTTCAGTCTCAATTTTTCTACATTGACACTTCTGTCTGGAGTACATGAGATTTATTGGACTGTTAAATTGCCTGAGATAATATATATGGAAACGCATTCAAAAGCAAGTCAGCAATTGATCAAGATCATTGCCTCAGGCCAATGACTCACAGGGCTGTTCAGGGATGGTATAGAAAGCTGGTTTTGTATTCACCTCTTGCAATTTTTTTTATCGGAGCGTGCGAGTGTTACCAATGTCTAATAAAGCAACTGTGTGCTGAATCTTTGATGCATTGGCTGCAATTAGAAAGGTTTCTGGGGGAGAATTTGGCTTCCACTTCTCCGAGAGTGTGTTAGCAGGATCACTGCTTCATTTTCTGAAGATTGTAACTTGATCTGCAATGTAGCCCTGTGTGGGCTGCGATCATTAGAACTCATGGACGTTTGATGAACCGATCAACGATGCAACTGAGATGATGTTGCTGAGCCATTTGTCAAGAGCAGTCCTCACACAGTCTATGAAACTTAAGTGACTTCAACAAATTAGCTCATCTGGTAGTACAGTAGACTCTGTCCACCGAGAAGGCTTCTATTTAACAAACATTTCCCCATCTCCTCCTGTACTTCTGGCTCAGAGTTATCACTACAAATTTCCTCATGCCTTCACCTCCAACTACACCAGTTATTGGTGGAGACCTTTAAGTTGATGTCGTTCACCCCATTACATTTCACATTTACGGAGTGAACCCTTCGAAATTGAGCATATCATTACATAAGAGCTAAAGGAATAGGAGCAGGAGTGGGCCATGTGTCCCTTTGAGCCTGCTCCGCCATTCAATCAGATCATGGCTGATCTTTTTGTGAACTCAGCTCGCTCACCATAACCCTGCATTCTGTTACTGTTCAAAAATCTATATATCTTTACCTTAAAAACATTCAACCAGATTGCCTCAACTGCTTCACTGGGCAGGCAATTCCAAAGATTCACAACCCTCTGGGTGAAGAAGTTCCTCCACAATTTAGTCCTCAGTCATGCCCACTCAATCATGGCCTTGAAGAAGTTCTCTGTCTCCCTCAGACATGCACTCAGTATATCCCGTTCTCACTGTCACAGCACCATGGCCTCTTCAGCTCTTTGCACCACTCAAAATCTTCATCTGCCCCACTTTAGCTGCAGCTCCCCTTAAACCCATCCCCAGTCCTGAAGAAGAGTTACACCCGAAACATTGACTTCTTCACCTCCTGATGATGCCTGGCTTGTTGTGTTGTTCCAGCCGCCTGCTTGTCGACTGTGAATTACAGCATTTGCAGCTTTTTTCAGTGTCTCCTCCTTTTTTGAGGCTATTATTGTTAAGGTTCATGGGACAAGACTGGTTCACTAGGCACCAGCCAGTCCTTCTACACCTAGGGGAAACAAGTACACATGTGGAACAAATAACAGAATCATAGGATGGTATCTTCTGCTCCCACAAGTGGCAAGTTTGGAAGTGGCAGGGCACTGAATTGAGTTGGCCGCGCACACAAACCTTGCCACCTTCTCACTTCCAGCAGAATTAAGTTCTGGGTCAGATGGACATATCCATTTCTCCCGTTTGAAGCCCTTAAGTGACCAATTAATGCCTCCCTCAGACCCTCAGCCCACTACCATTGGGATTGGCTCAGTCAGCTCTTTACAGTGCAGAGTGCCTACCCAGCCAAAGCTGAGCAGGACCATTGTCACCTCACACAGTGTGGGAGGGAGGGGTCATATTAATATATTTCAACACTTACTGCCTGATGGGGGCTCTGGACAAAAGGCAAAGGGTGCCCAGCTAAATTTTAGACTGGGACACCGCCCCCCCCCCCCCCCCCCCCCCCCCCCCCCCCACACACACACACACCCCGCCCAGACTCCTCCCCCTCTCACTCCTTGGATCCGAAATGTCCAGGGGTGGACTTTTCCCATGGTGTTACTGAGTGTCAGAGCTGCTGGCTTACAGTTGGGGATGGCTTTCACCCCTGAGGTCTTGACTCGAGATAATGTAGCTGCACCACTGCCTGACCTGTGTGTGATTTAGGGAAGCTTCACTGGAAGGGGCCACTTCATGAACCCCATTGGTCCAAGTCAGTCTGAAAAGAAGGTCAAGAATGTTAAATGTGAGCAACATTCAGTTTACACTCACCAAGTGACTGTTACCTGGAAATGCACCTTGTGAAAGGGTGGTTGATGAATTACGGTATAAACCATAAGACATAGAAGCAGGAGTACACCATCCAGCTCCTTGAGTCTGTTCTGTAATTCTATGAAATCATGGCTGATATGAGAATCTTCAACTCCACTTTCTTGCCTTTTCCCAATAACCCTTGATACCCTCACGGATTAAGAATCTGCCTGTCTCAACCTTGAATATATACTAACGATCCAGCCTATAGCCCTCTGCAGTAAGGAATTCCATTGATTCATGACCCCCTGAAAGAAGAAATTCCTCTTCATCTCTGTCTTAATGTGGCAACCCTCTATTCTCAGTTTGTGCAGCTGGTCCTAAACTCGACCACAATGGGGAACAACCTTTCTGCATCGACCTTGTCGATATCTCTAAGAATCTTGTATGGTTCAGTAGCTCACCTCTCATTTGTCTAAACTCCAATAAGTACAGGTTCAAACTCCATAATGTGTCATCATAAGACAGTCCCTTGATCCCCAGGATCAGCTGAATGAGCTTTTTCTGGGCTGTTTCTAATGCCAGTCTATCTGTCCCTCGGTAAGGGGGGAAAAAACATTCATTGCATTCAGCTTTTGTCTGACTAGTGCCATGCTTAGTTTTAGAAACGATATGGAGGAGCCGGTGTTGGACTGAGGTAAACCAAGTTAAAAATCACTCAACACCGGGTTGTAGTCCAACAGAGCGCTCTGAAAGCTAGTATTTCCAAATAAACCTGTTAGACCAGAACCTGGTGTTGTGTGATTTTGTTTTTAGCAAAACCTCCACGTTTTTATACTCCATTCCCTTTGAAATGAAGGTCAACAGTCCATTTACCTTCCTTATTATCTGCTGAACTCAGATGTTAGTTTTTTAAAAAGATAGATGCACAAGAACTCCCAAATCCCTTTGTGCTGAAACCTTCTACAGTCTTTCAACATTTAGATAATGTCAACTCACTTTTTCTCCCTTACAAAGTGCATGACCCCGTATTTTCTCACATTCTCTTCTGTGAGAAATAGGGAAGAGTGTTGCTTTTACAGATATAGCAAAAAGATAATAATGATAAGCTTTAAGCAAAAAGTGCTGACAGAAGGCAGCTACCAGACATGATAAAATTAGCAGACTTCTTAAAAAAGCAAGCTTGCACAAAAACAAGACAATGGAAAACCCCTAGCACAGCAGGTGCTAGTGTGGATTGCAAATAACGGCCCAAGAAAAGGAGAAGTCACGTAAAGGCTGCCAGGTCACAAGTTTGGTATAGAACTAGGGTGATTGGGCAACGTGGGAGTCAGGAGAGGTGACCTCACACAGCTCAAAGGTATAACTGTGTACGTGTACCTATGTTCATTGCTCATTTGCTTCAGCAAGCATCTGATGCCCTTTCTTGCAAGATCGTAAAATAATTTGTCTTGTTTCCAGACTTTGGTGGTCTCAGTTAATTTTGTTAAGTTTGTTTCTAACATATTCCATCTGGTAAGTTTAAACCATTCACTTAACCTGCCTGTATTCTTCTATAACTCACTTGTGCTCCCATCAATTTTTTCTGTTATATGGAAATTTGGCTATATAGTTCATTCACTGTCCTCATCAAAGTCATTAAATTATATTGTAAATAATTGTGGTCCCAGCTCTGATCCTGTGACACCCTTCTTGTTATGGGCTGCCATCCTGAAAACGCTCCTTGTATCCCAGTTCTATGTCTTCTATTAACTAGCCAATGCTTTATCCATGCTAATATACTGCCCCCAACACTGGGGTCTCTTTTATTATTAGGCAGCCTAATAAAGGCTTCTCAAAATCCAGATATATTACATCCACTGTTCCCCTTTGATCTAGTCTGCTTGCTACCTCCTCAAAGAACTTGAGCAAATTGGTTAAGCTAATTTTCCTAATGAAGATATGTTAATTCTGTTTGGTCATGTTATTCATTTCTAAACACTCTGCTATTACATTCTTTATAATGGACTGTAACATTTTCACAACAGCAGACATGAAGATAGCCATCCTTATAATTAGCTGGTTTTTTTTGTCTCCTTCCTTATTTAAATAAATGTATTATATTGGCAGTTTTTCAATTCTCTGGGACTTTCCCAGAATCTGTGGATTCTTGGACATTTACTCCAGTGCATCCACTATCTCGAGAGCAACGTCTTTTATTATCCTAGGATACATGCAGTCAATACCTCACATCACACAGGGCTAAGATCTTGCTGGATTTCAGGTATTTCCAAATTTGGTCTGGAAATTTGGGGAAAGCTCGGTCAGAAATTTTAGAATTAGAATTATATTTTATTGTCATGTGTACTAAAGTACAGGGGTACATGAATGCAGTGAAAAGTTTACAATGGTGCTGTTCACTCACTCTGCCCTGCACTCTCACTCACTCTCCCCCATACTGTCTCTCACTCTCCCCCGTACTGTCTCTCACTCTCCCCTGCATTCTCTCTTGCTCTCCCCCGTTCTGCCCCAGTCTGGCTTGATCCCTTCTGTGTTGGACTTACTCTCTCGCTCTCCCCTGCGCTTTCCCCCACACACTTCCCTGCACTTTCTCAATTTCCACTGTGCTGCACTAACTTCCACTGCTGCTATCAAGAAGAAACTTTGCCTCAGACATACTGGACACCTTGAAGCTGCTGATCTCTCCACAGAAGGGAAGTAGATTAAGGTAAAAATTTAAAAAGTTAAAAGCAGATGAGCTCCAGCCATGCTGCACTGCTACTCTGCCTCCATCTTGGTAACTGATGGTTGCACCATCAGGTGGTGTGAAGCTTCTTTAAGAACACATGTAGACGGCGTGTAAACCAACAGTCAGTAACTATTTTAAGGACGCATCAAACCAGTGCAAGGTCTAGCTCTATTGTCCAGTAAATTATTGTGGTTTCAATTTTCTTTCAATTAAAATGGTATGTACACAATTATATAAACATCCAATACTCAGACTGCAACAAGTGTAAAGGTAGTTGGATTTAAGGTATTCCACCTGTCATAACATTCAAAATAAGAATTGGATAAAGACATTAGATACATTGGCATTGAAACAGACCATTCAGTCCTTGCTGGGTTTTAAGCTTAACACTAGCGTCCTCTGATCCTTCCTCACCCAAATGTACCTTCAAAATGCTCTAATTCCTTCTCCTTCATGTGCTCTCCCATTGATACAATTATAACATATTCCCATTCTGTGTGGTGGTGAGTTCCACATTCCCACACACGTTGTGTGAAGCTGTCTCTTCTGAATTCCCCAGTGGATTTCTTGATAATTATCTTATACTGATGGCCTGTAGTCATGTTTTTCCACACACAGGAAACCTGTTTGCAGTATCCCTTCTCTCAAAATATTCTATCATTGTAATATCTCTATTTTGGTCACCACTCAGCTTTCTGAAAGACACCTAAACCTGTCAATGCTGTCTTGACGTGTATACCCAAGTATTTCTGGTATCATCATTATGAATTTTCTCTGCACCTTCTGCAGTGCCCTTCTTTAACATAGTGACTGGAGTAGCACACAGGAGTTTAAATGTGGTCTAACCAACATTCAATACACATTTCATATAACTTCCTTACTTTTCAATTCTAACTCTCTAAAAATAAAGCCTGGTGCTTCGTAGGCCTATTCATAGTCCTGAGAACCTATGCCACAACTTTTAGTAATTGACGTGTTTGTATTCTGAGATCCCTTTGATTGTCTACTCCTCTGAGACTTGCATCTTCCAAGTACGAAATTACCTTCCCATTCTTCTGACTAGAAAGAAAATCTCCAAATATTTTGTATTGAATTCCAGTTTCCAATTATTTGATCATTCTGCAAATTTACTAATAGCCTCCTGTAATTGCAGTCTTCCTCTTTATTGATGAAACAGTCCCTCCCCTTACTTACTTCATCCCTTTTATAATTCAATATCTTATTTACATGACCTGCCTCCCTTGTAAATACGAAAGCGAAATAATTGCTTAATATTTATGTAAATTCTTTCCTAAATCTTCAGATCTGAACCCTGAAGTTATTATGCCTGTGCTTTAACAGTTCTATTCCCATCACAGCTATTCTTTTTTTACTGGTATATTTGTCAGATATTTTGCTATTTGCTTTATATTCCTTGATAATTTAATATGATAGTTTTTTTTACTGTTCTTCTAATCTCTTTGTGTTCTTCCTATCATGCACTCCTCCATTATGTCTTTCTAACATACAATTGCTGTTTTATGAGTTTATTCCTCCAAGGAGTCTCACTAGTGTTTAATTTGTTCTTACCTTTCAGTTGAATATATTTTCTTTTCCCTTTGTAAAACACCATCACAGATATTTCCATTGTTGATCTGTATCATTATTTACCATTTTATGTTCTCAAGTTGCATTTTTAGCCCCTCATAATCATCTTGCCTTATGTTGTTTACACTGAACTATATTATAGTCATTGTTGCCTAGAAGATCACCTACTTTCACTTCCCTGTCTACCCTGGTTCTGTCCCTAGTACAAGATTATATTAGATTCCCTACAGGGTGGAAACAGGCCCTTCGGACCAACCAGTCCACACTGACTCTCTGAAGAGTAACCCAACCAGATCCACTTCCCTCTGACTAACGCAACTAACACTACAGGCAATTTAGCATGGCCAATTCACCTGACTTGCACATCTTTGGACTGTGGGAGGAAACCGAAGCACCTGGAGGAAACCCACGCAGACACAGGGAGAATGTGCAAACTCCGCACAGACAGTTGCCCAAGGCTGGAATCGAACCTGGCACCCTGGTGCTGTGAGGCAGCAGTGCTAACGACTGAGCCACCGTGCTGCCCTTGATCTATTGGAGAACGTTTCCTTCTTGGGATTTTTGCACTTAGTTGAGAAAGGAGTCAAGTACATATTGTATGAAGCACTCTCCTTAACTCCTTTATCTATCCCTTCTGTCCAACTGATGACAAAGTTAGTATCCCCATGATTATCATTAACATATGCTTCTGATCAGTTCTTTGATTTGTTGATATTTCATTTACCTCTGTTCCAAACGTAGATGCTATGCTGCACATTAGACTGGTTCATAGCCCATTATCTTTTACTGAAACATAATGTGCAGGTGAAGCAACAATGTTATGGAAAAATAACTTTTTCACACAGCAAGGGTCAGGAATGCACTTCCTGGAAATGTAGTGGAGCAGGTTCAATTGAGGCATTCAAGAGAGCATTGGCTGATTATTTGGATAGAAATAGTGTGCAAGGATATAGGGAGAAGGCAGGAGATTGACACCAGGTAATAGACCCGGTGCAGGCACGATGGGCTGAATAACCCCCTTCTGTATCATCACAATTATGGGATTCACATACCTCTTTTTTCTTTTTTAAAGACAAAGCCACTTTTCTTTTCACTGTCATTATGTTAAACTGAATAACTCCAGCTTCTCCACCCCCCCTCCTTAATTTTCTAAATAGTTTAATCCCTGCAATGTTTACTTCCCAGACAGACATTATAACTAATTTTTATAGGATTTCTTCCCATTTTATGTTTGTTATAACATGGGGTAAACCCTCCTGCTTAATTTAAACCAGCAACACAGAAAAAAATTATCCTCTGCAGTAATCTGTGAAACTCCAATAGGCCAACAATGATTTAAAGTAAAAATTAACAACTTTATTTCTTAAAGTATGACAGAGAATAATTAACTAACAACTAGTTACAACTTCTTCCTCTAAGCTATCTTTTACTTTCCCTTCTATAATACTAGTCTGATTAAAAACCCCTGATTAAGATTTACTGAAAAATTCAAATTTCAAAACCAGCCAGCTGTCAAAGCTTCTTTTTGCAGGTTTGCTCTACAGGTTGGTGTCGATGTTTTTCTCTGTACCTTCTCTAGACAGGTCCCTCTCAGAGAGTTCTGACTAGCAGTCTACATCTGTTGGTCTTTTGGCAGTTCTCTCCAAACTGTTCAATTTTTCCCATTCTTATACCCCCAAAGTATCGGATTGTGTCATTGGTCTTTAATATTGCCAATTCAACTTTGGTATTTTGGGGGGAGGCAAAATTTAAACTGAGTGACCTAATTCAAATTTGTTTTTGTCTCCAGGCAATCAGCTACACTAGTTGCTGGACCACATATTACATTGTATCCTATTCAGAACACTTGGTGCTGTCAGATAGTTCTGCTAGCTTTTAATAACAACGTTGAACCATCTCTTAAGAGTACCATTTGATAATTCTATCTATTGCTTTGAAATTAATGTTCTTTTTATGCATTATTCCTTCCTCTGCACTCCTGTCCTGTTTGATCTACATTTGAGTTGCTCTTGCTCCTTGTAGATCTGACCAAAGCCCAAACAGTTGGAAGGAAAACGTTGCAAATGTATGTCAGAAGTACAAGGGGCAATGAGGATAATAAGAAATCTCCATTAAAGAGCCAACACAGGTGCAAATGGGTTGAATGGCCTCCATTTGTACCATGTTATTTTTTCCAGGTGATACCTGGAGGAAATCGATCTCAATATTTCTCACACATTACCTTATATTAATATTTCATTAATTTTCTCAGATACATCAATGACTGTTGATGTCATTGCTGCTAACATCATGGATTAAAGGCCCACCAGGGCACATAAATGCATTCAATGATTTGTCACACAACTAGTAAAAACATTAGGCAAGACTTAGGAGGTTTAGACTGGGGCAGCAAAACGCAGGGGATGGGGACAATCGAAGGGTGGAGCTGGTTCAAGGAACAGCTTTTGCGTGACCTTAATAGGTATGGCCCTGTCAGGCAGGGAGTAAGTGGTAAGGTAAGGGAACTGTGGTTTACTAAAGAAATTGTATCTCTTGTTAAGCGGAAGAGGGAGGCTGATGTGACGTTGAAGCAGGATGGTGCAGATAAGGCGATCGACGGTTACAGATCAGCTAGGAAGGATTTAAAGAGATAGTTAAGAAGAGCAAGGATGGGACATGAGCCGTCTTTAGCAAATAGAATAAAGGAGAACCTTAAAGCTTTCTATAGGTATGTGAGGAATAAAAGGATGACTAGGGTAGGAATAGGGCCAGTCAATGACAGAAGTGGGAAGTTGTGTGTGGACCCTGTAGAGATCGGAGAGGTGCTAAACAAATATCTCTCATCTGTTTTCACTCAGGAGGAGAAGACTGAGATACAGGCTATTAGACTAGAAAGGATTGAGGTTAGTAAGAAGAAGGTGTTATCAATTCTAGAATGTGTGAAAGTAGATAAGTTCCCTGGGCTGGATGGGATTTATCCGAGGATTCTCTGGAAAGTTAGGAAGGATATGGCCGAGCCATTGACCTTGATCTTTGAGTCATCATTGTCTACAGGTTTAGTACCAGAGGACTACAAATGTTGCGCCCTTGTTCAATAAGGGCAGCAGAGATAATCAGTGAACTTTATGTATGCTGTAGGAAAAGTGTTAGAAAGGATTATAAGAGACAGGATTTATAATCATCTTGCAAGCAACAATTTGATTGGAGATAGTCAACATGGTTTTGTCAAGGGCAGGTCATGTCTCGCAAACCTCATTGAGGTTTTTGAGAAGGTGACCAAGCATGTGGATGAGGGTAGGCCAGTTGATGTGGTGTACATGGACTTCAGTGAAGCCAGTTGATAAGGTTAAACATGGTAAGCTACAGGAGAAAATGCAGATGCATAGGATTGAGTGTGATTTAGCAGTTTGGATTAGAAACTGGCTTTCTGTAAGAAGGCAACGAGTAGTGGCTGATGGAAAATATTCAGTCTGGAGTCTGGTTACTAATAGTGTGCCACAAGGATCTGTTTTTGGGACCAATGCTATTTGTCACTTTTATAACTGGATGGGTTAGTAAGATTGCAGATGATACTAAAGTCGATGGAGTGGTGGACATTGTGGAAGAATGTTGCAGGTTACAGGCGGACTTGGATAAACTGCAGAACTGGGCTGAAAGATGGCAAATAGAGTTCAATGCAGATAAATGTGAGGCGATTCACTTTGGGAAGAATAACAGGAAGGCAGAATATTGGGTCAATGGAAAGAATCTTCATAGTGTGGATGTGCAAAGGGACCTTGGAGTCCGTGTACATAGATCCCTGAAAGTTGCCACCCAGGTTGATAGTGCTGTTAAGAAGGCATAATGTGTGTTAGGTTTTATTGGCAGAGGGATTGAGTTCCGGAGCCGTGATGTCATGCTGCAACTGTACAAAATGCTAGTGTGGTCGCACTCGGAATATTGTGTACAGTTCGGGTCACCCCATTACAGGAAGGATGTGGAACATGGAAAAGGTGCAGAGGAGATTTACCAGGATGTTGCCTGGTCTGGAGGGAAGGTCTTATGAGGAAAGGCTGAAGGACTTGAGTCTGTTCTCATTGAGGAGAATAAGTCTAAGAGGGGATTTAAGCGAGACATACAAAATGATTAGAGGATTAGATAGGGCGGACAATGAGAGTTTATTTTTCCTTGGATGATGACGTCAGCTTGCACGAAGGACCACAGCTGCAAATTGAGGGCTGATAGATTTAAGACAGATGTCAGAGGCAAATTCTTTACTCAGAGAGTGGTAAGGGCGTGGAATATAGTTAACTCAGCCACATTAGGGTCATTTAAACAGTCCTTAGATAAGCGTAAGATAATGAGATGGTGTGGGGAGTGGGCTTAGGTTAGTTCACAGCTGGGTGCAACATCAAGGACTGAAGGGCCAGTTCGGCACTGAATTGTTCTATGTTCTATGTTCTATAAGGGGCCTTCTCTCAAAAGCCAATCCTCGCAACTCCAGAAGCAACCTAGTGAACCTCTCCTGCACGTCACTCCAGTGCCAGTACAACATGTCTCAAATATGGAGACCAAAACATTATGCATTCCAGATATGGCTTCACCAGTAGCCTATACAGCTTCATTGATCTAACAATGAAGAACAATATTCCATTTGCCTTCTTAGTTACCTGCTGCATCTGCAAACCAACTTTTATGATTCATACACAAGACTGTGCAGGTCCCTGTGCACAGCAGCATGCTGCAATTTTTCGCCATTTAAATAATAGCCCATTTTGCTGTTATTCCTACCAAAATGGATGACTCGCATTTAGAGTCATAGAGATATACAGCATGGAAACAGGCCCTTTGGTCCAACTCATCCATGCCAACCAGAAATCCTCTATAAATCTAGGATTTGCCAGCATTTGTCCCATATCTCTCTAAACCCTTCCTATTCATAAACCCATTCAGATGCCTTTTAAATTTTGTAAGCATACCACCTTTCACCACTTGCTGTGGCAGCTCATTCCATACACACACCACCCTCTGCATGAAAATGTTGCTCCCTTATATCTTTCCCGTCTCACCTTAAACCTGCATCCTCCAGTTTTGGCCTCCCTCACCCTGGGAAAAAGGCCTTGCCTATTCACCCTATCCATGTCCTTGTGATTTTATAAATCCCTCCTCAGCCTCCGACACTTGAGGGAAAACAGCCCCAGCCTATTCACCTTCTCCCTGTAGCTCAAATCCTCCAACCCTGGCAAAAATTCTCAAAAATCTTTTTTGAATCCTTTTTAAGTTTCACAACATCTTTTCTATCACCAGGAGACCAAAATCGCACCCAATACTTCAAAAGTGGCTGAACCAATGTCCTGTATAGCCGCAACCCACCTCCTATACTCAATGCTCCAACCTATAAAGGAAAGCATACCAAACACCTTCACTATCCTAGCTACCTGCAACTCCACTTTCAAGGAACTATGAATTTGCACTCCAAGGTCTCTTTGTTCAGCAACATTCCCCAGGACTTTACCATTGAATGTATAAGTTCTGCCCTGATTTGCCTTTCTAACATGTAGCAAATCACATTTATCTAAATTAAACTCCATCTGCCACTCCTCAGTCCATTGGCCCATCTAATTAAGATCCAGTTGTATTCTGTGGTAACCTTCTTTGCTGTCTACTAGACCTCCAACTTTAGCATCATCTGTAAACTTACTAACCATACTTCCTATATTCACAGCCAAATCATTTACCAACATTGTACTCCATCTACCAGTCCCTTGCCAACTCACTTAATCTATCTATGTCCTTCTGTAGACTTTCAGTGGCATCTGCACACTTTGCTTTATGCCCATCTTAGTGCCGTCGGTGAACTTTGACATACTGCACTTGGTCCCCAAAACCATTTTATCTATGTAAATTGTAAACAGTTGCAGTCCCAACACTGATCCCTGTGGCACACCACCAGTCACTGACCACCCAACCAGATAATCACCCCCCTCGCTCCCCCATTTATCTCTCCACCCTGGAGGCTTCCTGCCTCTATTCCTGATGAAGGGCTTTTGCCCGAAATGTCGATTTTCCTGCTCCTCAGATGCTGCCTGACCTGCTATGCTTTTCCAGCACCACTCTGATCTAAACCCCGATCACCCATTTATCACCAGTCTTTGCTTCCTGTTGGTTAACCAATCTTCTATCCATGCTAATACATTACCAGTAATGCTGTGCACCTTCATCTTATGCAGCAGCCTTTTGTGCGACACCTCATCAAGTGTTTTCTGGAAATCCAGGTACCCCACATCCACTGGTTCCCCATTGTCCACTGCACTCATAATGTCCTCAAAGAATTCCAGTAATTTAGTTAAACACAATCAGACTTTCATGAACCCATGATGTATCTGCCCGAAGGGACAATTTCTATCCAGAAGTTGTGCTATTTCTTCCTTGATTAAAGATTCAAGGATTTTCCCCACTGCAGAAGTTAAGTTAATGGACCTGTAGTTCCCCACCTTTTGTCTACCACCTTTTTTTTAAAACAGTGGGCCAGATCAGATAAGGTTGATAGATTCTCTTCCTCTAAATGAACCAGAAGGGTTTTTAACAATCAACAAATATGGTCTCCAGATTTTTAATTTTCTCCCCATTAATTTACATTTCACCATCTACCATGGCAAGACCTGATCCCATGCCTCCAGACAGTTAGCATAGACCTCCAGATTGTTAGTTAAGTGACACTATCACTGCACCACCATCTCCCCAGTTCTAGGAATCTATTATATTCACTCTTTACATGGAGTTCTGCTTTGAATATTTTTAATAACTGTTCCAAAGTTGCAGAAAGTTAGTTATGATGATGAAAACATCTCCTTACACCCAGTAGTGGAGTGTTCAGAATCTTTTTGAGAAGCTGCTATTAATAATCTTCAAAGTTATTATTCATTTGAATAATCCTGTTCTAATCCTTTCGGCACATCACTTTGTGATGATGGGAAATCTGATTTGAGGCTTCAGCCAAATATTAATTCGTCATTAGTTCATGAATCACTCACCTGCCTCTGCACAAAAATCAGATTTTATCGATCCCTATTATCAGTCATATTTCTGGGTCCATTCCTCACACCTCACTCAGGAGCAGAATTATTATTGTCAAATAGTGCGAAATTTTAACTCCTCCTGGAGGTACTGCATGCTTGTTAGGTTATTTGATGACTATACTCTTTTTGGCACTGGACTAGCTTTTGAATTAGCACCAGAACCAAGGGCTGGATTCCAATCTGCTATCTCGACCATAACTGATGCTCAGAGTTTCGGGAATTAACAGCACAACTCTACAGCCAAGAATAGAAATAGCTGGAAAAACTCAGCAGGTCTGGGAGCACCTGTGGAGAGAAATCAGAATTAACGTTTCAGATGCTGCCAGACCTGCTGAGCTTTTCCAAAAATTTCTAGTTTTATCTCTGACTTATAGCATCCACAGTTTTAGCACAACTCTAATTCTTGAAGTACTGTAATTTCCCAAGAAGGGTAAACAATGAATGCTGGTGGTCTCTGAGGAATGCTTTACCATTTCTTGCTTCACTTAACTGACCTTTAACCAGAAAAGTAACAGACTGCAATAAGGCCATGTGCATTGTGTTTTAGTTGGGGACTAACAAGAACTTTCTGTCTACATGAAGATGTTGGTAATCAGCCTCTCAGAATCACTGCAGCCCCTCTGGTGCAGGTAAACTCACAGTGCCAATAGTTAACAATGAAATGACAATGGTTCGTGGGGATGTGCAGATGACAATGTTCCTTTGACATCAATATTATTGCCTATTTTGCAAATGTGGTCCAATCGTGGACTTTGATGTTGGATACAGTGTGGTGAGTTCCACAACTACCGTCTGGCTGGGTAAGTAGTCCCTTGCTTGTGGCAAACAACTAAAGGGATATATTGCTTGATTTGACCTGCCAGTCGTTTGAACACACATAAATCCTAAATAATCCTGAGTGTGTGAAGAATTTACCTGAGAACCAATGTATGATTGTCAGTCAGTCAATACGGTGAATTTGCACATACTGGTAGCTACATGAATTAAGATGCGATGCGCTGCTCTTTGCAGACAGAAAAGAAAAGATTGTGCCTCTTTCACCTCAAGACAAAAAGGTGACAGCCAATCTCTGGTTTGTTTCACAGGACAAAGCCTGGACTAATCAGGGTCAAACTACCTGCTTTTAAGCTGAATCAAAACTTAGCAGTTAATTATCAGTCATCATTAACAGCTACATTCTCCATGGCAATGACTCTACTGATCAAAGTGCACCAATCAGCTTTCTCCTCATATACATGATAAAGATTGTTTTCCTTTTATTTTGACTTTTTTGTTGCAAATTCCCCTATTAAATGCAAGATGAAAAGCTTCAATAAATGTGTTCTTTAGCATTTCTCTGTCAACATGCTAGTGCTCTGTCAGTACTATCCCTTTGACAGAGCGGCACTACCTCCATGCTATTGTTGGATCTTGTGGTCAGGAGGGAGACTCAAACACTTTGACTCGGCGTCAATACTGCCCACTGAGCCACAATTCCTACCTGTTACACCAGCACAGGAGCCACCATCACTCATTTATCCACTGTAAAGCATAAGCATAAGCATATTTTGGGTTTAAAATGACAAAGTGATTGTCAAATTCACTGGTGAGAGGTTCACTTTGATCAGCTTCAGGCTCATTTACACTTCTGTAAAGAAAAGAGGTAATATGCATGGCGCCTTACAGTTTGGAAGGTGTTTCTGTGTTAACTTTATTGGGGATGTGCTGTGTTGTGGTAGGTTTATCGTTTCCGAGAGCATCATGTGTTGAGTTGACAGAGCCCTCGGGATCAAGTTGGAGACTGTTCACTTTGCTGCAGTCTGAAATTATGTTGTGTCAAAGAAAATTAATGTTCACCTAACAAGTTTCAAATCAAATCGCAATGCTTCAAAATGGCTTTAGAGCAAATACTCTCAAGGAAATATTTATGGCATCTGCTTATGTGGAAGAGCTAGTAAAAGCCAAGATGTCGCCATGGAAACGCTTACAACTTATCAAAAAAGCTGCAGCTGCCTCATTAGTTACACTCATTCTCCCAAAGAAATATTACATGAAGATGATTTCCATGAAGGATTAGTCATTGAGACTGCTACATCAATCCATGGACAGTGAGATATCACCTCTCTCAATAAAACGGATCCCATTCCAGACAGTTTTGAAAAATATTCTATCTACCTAAAGGTATGTTCCTTCTTTATCAACATCTCCCTTCAAAATCCAGAGAAACAACCTAGTTCATTTGAGCATTTGCTGAGGCCCAATGGATAGAGACCTCATTCCTGGGTCTGAACGTTAGGGGTTCAAATCCCACAACAGGGATCACATTTGAAGTACAATGTACACTTTTGGTCACCGTGCTATAGGAAGGATGCTATTAAATTGGAATGGTTGCAAAAAAAAAATTACAAGGATATTGCTGTGCCTGGAGGGTTTGAATTATAATGAGAGGCTGGATAGGCTGGGATTTCTTGCACTGGTGTGTCAGAGGTTGAGGGGTGCCCTAATAGAGATTTTTTAAATCATGAAGGGCATGGATAAAGTCTTTTCCCCAGGGTAGGGGCATCAAACACTAGAAGGCACAGGCTTAAAGTGAGAGGGGAAAGACTTAAAAGGGATCTGAGGAGTGACCTTTTCACACTGAGGGTGGTGCATGTGTGGAACGAGCTGCCAGAGGAAGTGGTCAAGGTGAGTACGATTACAATATTTAAAGGACATCTGGTCAGATATATGGAAAGGTTTAGAGAGTTATGAGCCAAATGCAGGCAAATGGGATTAGTTCAGTTTAGGAAAGCAGGTTGGAATGGACGAGTTGGTCAGTTTCCATGTTGTATGACTCTTTGACTCTATGACCTGAGTGTAAAAATCTTGATAACATTTCAGCACGGTACTGAGGGAGTTATACTAATGTCCTGTCCACTCTCAAAGGTAGATGTAGAAGTTCCAAGACATCACTTCGAAGATGAGCAGCAAGGGACATCATCCCTCATCAACTGGCGGGTATTTATCCTTCAATCAATTTGATTGAAACAGATTATTTGGTCAGTATCACACTGATTCTTGTGGGGACTTTCTGTACATACATTGGCTGCTGTATTTCCTACACAGATCATCTGGCTGAAGATGGTCACAAATGCTTCTTAAAGAGATAGGTCTGTCTAACTACACCACACAGATTGCAGCAGCTCAAGAAGGCAGTTCATTACCATCTTCTCAAGGGATCGGAAATAAATCACAGGAAAAAAAAAATTCTAATAAAGGGTCACTGGACTCAAAATGTGAACTCCGCTTTCCACTCTTCCCCCACCTTTCCACACCACAGATGTTGCCAAACCTGCTGAGTTTCACCAGAAATTTCAATTTTTTGTGTCAGCATCTGCGATTGTTTTATTTTAAGTAGCAACTGTTAAGTCGTGTCACTGAAGCCAACATCCACCAGATGAATGAATGAATAGTAGTAAGAAATCTTAAATTGGCTTCACCTATGGCTACTTAATGGCTTTAAGGCACTATGGAATACCTGGAGGTCATGAAGGGTGCTATATAAATGTAAATCTTTAATATGACATTAAAAACACAGGATATTATATGAAGAAAAGCAATAGAATTTGCCTGGTAAGTATTTATCCAGCAATCCACATTATTAAAACAAATTATCAACAATTACAGCATATTTCTTTTCCAGTGTTCTCTGAATAAAAGAAAAATATGTTTTGTGTGTCCTACATTAAAACAACAGTTATAGCTCAAAATTGCCTGGGATGCCAAAACTTTGGGATGTTCTGATGCTAAAGAAATGTAAAATGTTTCTTCTGTACTTTTCTGACTCAGAGGTCAAATTGCAACCAATGAGTCACATCTGACACTGAAGCTAAATATATATTTAATACCTTGTACCTTTTGGCTCACTCAGACTGCAAACAGTTTGATTTTTCACAGAGAGATATGTTTGACTGTCCCTTCATGTTGATGATTTTTCACATTGGCTTTTGTTGGCTGGGATTTCTTTGGCATTTGACATGTTTCCATTAATTTTACTCTATTGATCATGGAGACAGTCAGGAAATAAGGCCTCTAAGTAAAAATAAATTCCAATTTTTTGCAGCAAATAGTGAGTGCATTGTAGGAGTTTGCTCAGTAGTTGTGTCAATAGTAAGCAGTTTTGGGGCAGAAATGATATTTTAGCTGGGCAGAAGCAGAGACGTTTAATTTCACACACTGTATTTGGACAGCTGCCCATCTACTGGAGTGAAGCCATCCTTATATGTAGGAAATGTCAATCTATAGGATCGAACATTCAATCCACTGCATACAATGGAATGGAAAGCTGAAATACCCCTCCCTGAGCAGCTGAGGATGTGCAGTGTCAACTAGAATTTTCAAGACTGATAAGACAATCCCTTTTTAACAGAGGTTAAAAGTCTGTTCCAGCTTTGGTCTCAGTGTGCTCATGAGTGAATGTGTGTGCTGAGTGGGTCACATCTCAGAGAAACGCTGATCATACCAGCATTGCAGGTAAGGGGATGGAAGTCGCTCTCTCACTCACTCTTTCTCTCTCTCTCTTTCTCTCTCTCTCTCTCTCTCTCTCTCTCTCTCTCTCTATCCCCCTTTGCTGAAGTCAGAAAGTAAGTGAAACTGCATTGGAAAGGAAATTGGACAGCTTGCAGCTGACCTGTGAAGCCAAGCATCTCAAAATAAGCCGTTCATCCAATGACATCAGTTCCAGCAGTATCACACAATCTCCCATCATATACTATTCATGGAACTCAGAGGCAGATCTAAAGCACGGAATCTGTACTGAAAACAAAAGAAATGCTGGAAATCACGGTGGGTCAGGCAGCATGCTTGGAGAGAGGGCAAGCTAACATTTTGTGTCTGGATGACTCTTCATCAGAGCTTATGCCTTCTTTAAAACAATTTCATCTCTCCTTAAATAAGGAGAACAATTTGTTCTGTACAACAGAAACATAACCTCCCTAGTTTTATATTCAATTCTCCTTGTGATGTATGATGACATTCCATTAGCTTTCCTGTTTATTTGTTATACCTGCATATTAATCATTTGCAATTTATTCTCTCAGACACCCAGATCTGCCGACAACACAGAATTCTGTAATCTTTCTGCATTTTGATAACATGCTTTTTTTAATTGTTCCAGCCAGAATGGATAACTTCACATTTCTCACGTTATAATACATCTTACATACCCCTGCCTACTCACACCAACTATCTATATCCCTTTGTAGCCTCTTTGTATCCTCTTCCCAACTTCCCTTCCTATTTATCTTTGTGTCATCAGCAAATTTAACAAACATCCTTTCAATCACTTCACCCAAGTAATTTTGATAAATTATAAAGAGTTGAGGCACCATTAGTCATCCCTGTGACACTCCTTCATTACTTCTTGCCAAACAGAAAATGATCCACTTATGCTTACTCTGTTTCCTGTTAACCAGCCAATCTTCTATCTGCTTTAACATGCGACTTTCTACACCGTGAGCTTTTACTTTTCACAATACCCTTGGATGTGACACCACATCAAAAGCCTTTTTGGAATTCTAAACACAACAACTCCCCTGGTTCTCCTTCATCCACAACATGTTACATGTTCAAAGGTCGCCAACAACCATGTTGGGCATGTCTGCAAACTTTGAACCTACGATGACATCTTTAGTAATGATATGGAGGTGATGGTGTTAGACTGGGGTGGGCAAAGTCAGAAGTCACACGAGACCAGGTTATAGTCCAACAGGTATATTTGAAATCACAAGCTTTAAGAGCACTGCTCCTTCATCAGATCCCCTCTGAGTTTGTCTTTAGAAATAGCTTCTAACATTTTCTCTAGGATGGATGTGAAGATAACTGACCCGTAGTTTTATGCTTTCGGTATCCCTCCCTTTTTGAACAAAAGTTTTCTGATTGTTATTTTCCAATCTAATGGAACCAACTCTAAATTTAAGGATTTTCAGAAAATTAAAATCAGTGCATCAAATATCTCACCAGTTACTTCTTTGAAGGTTCTAAAGTCCACCAGAACCCCAGCTCATGTATGACTGAAACTCTAACAATTAACTAACACTTTCCTGGTGATGGTAATTTTCATGAGTTCCTCCCTCCCTTCCTTTTCCTGATTTACAGCTATTTACTGAATGTTAATTTTATCCTCTTTTGTGAACATCTTGAGAAAAATAGTTGTTTTGTTCTAACTATCACCTGCCACTTCCTTATTTCCCAACATGTAGGGGAGGCAGTGGCCTAGTGATATTATCGTGGTACTGTTAATCCAGAGGTCCCAGGTAATACTCTGGGACCTGTATTCAAATCGCACCATGGCAGAAAGATTTCAATATTGTATTGAGTTCAGTTTAAAAAAAGAGGTTTGGAATTAAGAGTCTAATGGTGACCATGCCCATTGTCAGGACCATCTAGTTGAGGGAAAGAAACTGCTATCCCTTAGCTGTTCTGGCCTACATGTTACTCTAGACCCACAGTAATGGAGTTGTCTCTTAACTGCCCTCTGCGCAATAAATGCAGGCCTAGCTAGAGATGCCCATGTCCTGTGACTGACCACAAAAAAATTAATTTCCTAGATATCTTTTCCACAGGATCAATAAATCATTTTATTAATTATTCACTTTTAAAGCTATCGGTACAAACTCTATTTTTATATTTCTCGCTAGGTTCTCGTATTCCAATATTAACCTTATGTTATAAGGTTGTGGGTGTACTGTACCTTTAAAAGTGAGCAGAACTACCTGATAGTACCAAGTGTTCTGAACAAGGTATAATGTAACATGTGGTTTGGTAGCCTGGCTAGCTGGTTGCCTGGAAATGACAAAACAGATTTGAATTAAGTTTAAATTATACCCCACAAAAAAACCAAACTCCAATCAAGTTTGAACTTAGTAAATTGACAATCTTAAAAGCCAATGACACAATCTGATGCTTTGTGGGGTATAAGACTGGGGAAAATTGAACAGTTGGGTGGAGAACTGCCAAGCCACCAGCATCTGCAGACTGCCAGGAGAACAGCTCTCTTAAAGATACCTTTATCAATCAGTGACCTGGAAAACAGAAACCCCTGAGAAGAAGAAAAGAAGACCGAGGAAGAGAAGATTCGACATCTGTCTGTTTTCGAAAACTTGAATTTTTGGCAAATTTTAATCGGGTGGCAGGGGGCTTATTGGGTTAGTATTGTAGAAGTGGATGGTAAAAGATAAGTTAGAGGAAGGAATAGTAAATAGCTGTTAGTTAATTTTTCTCTGTTATACCTAAAGAAATAAAGTTGTTAATTTTTACTTTAAATAGTTCTTGGCCTCTCGAATTTTCACAGATTACTGCACGGGATAAATCTTTTCTGTGTTGCCGGTTGAAATTAAGCATACAACTGTGTTATAACAGTTTGGGGCTCATCGTCAGGAGTTGAACGATTTAGGGGGGTTTTGTCCACGATTTGAACAGTTTGGGTCTTGGATTTGTGATTTCAACTGGTTTAGTCATATTTAAATAGATTTGGGGGTATAAAACATCCCATCAGATTTAAACACGTGCAGGTTAGTGTCCTAGATGGAATCAGAGTATCCCAACAGCGTGGAAACAGGCCCTTTGGCCCAACAAGTCCACACTGACTCTCCGAAGAGTATCCCACCCAAAATCCATTTCCTTATGCTATTACTCTACATTCATCCCTGACGAATGCACCTGGTCTCTACAAAGAATTTGCCTCTTTGGGTAAAGATTGCTCAGAAAGAACAGGGGAGAAGGACAAAAAGTTATAATTTTGAGAGATACAGGATCTAACCAGTCATTGATAGTAAGGGATGAGCAAATATGCACTCTTTCTGATCTGTTACCCGAGAGTGTGGTAATTTTATGGGATAAATGGACAGAACTTTAGCGTTCCCCTATGTAAGATCAGGTTGGAGTCCCAACTCAAGACTGGGGAAGATATAGTGGGAGTGATTGACAGAGCGCCACTTCCAGGAATTCAGTTTGTTCTTGGCAGGATCCAAGATAGGAGTGCCACCCTTTGTTGTGGAGAAGCCCAAGGAAGACCAAGAAACGGAGGAGGTAAAACAGAAATATCCGGGTATTTTCCCAGACTGTGTAGTAACCAGATCCCACTATCATAAGTCACAGCACAAAGCAAAAAGTAAAGAGAAAGATGAAGGAGTTGAGGCTCAGTTAGCAGACACCCTGTTTGATATAATGGTGCAGAAAAAATACCTGAACAGGCAGAGGGTCAGACAGAAGTGTTTAGCCCTGAAAGGTTAAGGGACTTGCAACAGCAAGACAAGATGATAAAAGATATATATGCGGTTGTGTACTCCAAAAAGGAGGCAGAGAATATTCTGGAGGTTTATTATCTGAAAGATAGAATCCTAAGATGGAAATGGAGACCACGGCAGGTTAGCGTGGAGTAGAAATGGGTGGAAATGCACCAGATTGTGTTGCCAGTAGCATACAGACAGGAGGTGTTATGGTTAGCACATGAACTACCTGTAGGAGGTCACCTAGGGGAACGAAAGACTCAGGCTAAGGTACAAAACCATTTTTATTGGCTTGGAATGCACAAGGATGTGGTTAATGTTTGCCGTGCGTGTCATACATGCCAAATGGTAGGCAACCACAGGCGGTATTTAACCCAGCACCTTTGCTGCCAATTCCCACATTTAAAGAACCTTTCACGCAGGTTATAATTGATTGTGTAGGTCCCCTCCCAAGAACTAAAGGGGAAACCAGTACTTGTTAACCAGAATGGATGTGTCTACCAGATTTTCAGAGGCAATTTCATTACAGAGTATCAAGACAAAAAGGTGTTCGAGGAGTTAGTAGCTTTCTCCACTTGGTATGGGCTACCCAGAGAGATTCAGTCGGACCAAGGGTGTAATTTTACTGCTAGGCTCTTTAAGGAGGTTATGGATAGTTTAGGTATACAGCACTATGCAGGCGCATGGTGGCACAGTGGTTAGCACTGCTACCTCACAGCTCCAGAGACCCGGGTTCAATTCCCGCCTCAGGCGACTCTCTGTGTGGAGTTTGCACATTCTCCCCGTGTCTGCGTGGGTTTTCTCCGGGTGCTCCGGTTTCCTCCCACAATCCAAAAGTGTGCAGGTTAGGTAAATTGTCCATAGTGTTAGGTGAAGGGGTAAATGTAGGAGTATGGGTCTGGGTGGTATGCGGGTCGGTGTGGACTTGTTGGGCCGAAGGGCCTGTTTCCACACTGTCAGTAATCTAATCACTTTAAATTCAGTGGTTATCATCCTGAATCCCATGGAGCTTTTGAAAGATGGCATCAGACCTTGAAGAACATATTGGTAGCATTCTGTAAGGATTACCCAAATGTTTGGGATAAAGGTATCTCAGTCGTATTGTTTGTCATTAGAGATGTCCCAAAGGAATCTACTCAGTTTACTCCCTTCGAGTTAATATTCGGGCATGAAGTGAGAGGCCCTTTGAAATTAATTAAAGAAAAATTGACAGGACCAAAGTTGGAGATCTCACACTTAGATAATGTATCGGAGGTGAGGGAGAGAATAAACCAAGTAGGTGAGTTAGCTAAACAGCACCTAAAGAGGGCACAGCATAGAATGAAGCAGGTGACAGATAAAAGCTCTGAGACTTGGATGTTTTCCTGAGGGGGTGACGTGTTAGTACTGTTACCAGTGATAGGAGATCCCTTCAAAGGCAAGTTTAGTGGTCCCTATCAACGTGAGAAAAAGTTGAGTCAAGTGAACTATCTGGTAAAGATGCCAGATAGAAAAAAACTGTGTCGACTACATCGTGTGAAGATGTTGAAACCGTGTTATACTAGAGAGAAAGAATTGGAGAAAGAGGTGTTAGGTACTGCCCTGCAGAGTAAGGAACCAAATCCAGATGTTGTGGATTTTGATCTGCCTCAAGATAGATTTAAAAATGAGGAAGTAATTGAGCAGTGGATAGATGAGTAAGATATCTGTCTCAGAATCATAGAATGTAGTTGAAAGATTTGTTACTGCAACATAAGGACATATGTAAGAATCAGATGGACAGGACTAATGCTATTGTACATGAAGTAGAGGTAGGGAATATTGCTCCGATAAAACAACAGACCTATTAACTTAATCCTTTCAAAGCTAGACAAGTCTGGATGGAGGTGGAGGCCATGCTTGAGGAGGACATCATTGAACCAAGCCAGAGCAAGTGGAGTTCGTCGATCGTCTTAGTTCCCAAACCGGACGGGAATCAACAATTCTGCATGGTGTATCGGAAGGTCAACGCCATTACAATATTGGACTCATATCCAATTCCAGGTTTGGAGGACTGTATCGAGAAAGTCAGATAGGCCAGTTACATCACCAAGTTGGACTTAATGCATGATCACTGGCAGGTAATTTTATCAGAGATGGTAAAAGAAATTTCTGTGTTTGTAGCCCCAAATGGGCTCTATCAGTTTAAAGTGATGCCCCTTGGAATGAAGAACACACCCGCCACATTCCAAAGACTCACAAACAGAGTTGTGGCTGGGTTAGCAAAGTGTGCAGTCTGTTTGGACGATGGAGTGATCTTTCTTAAGTTCTGGAAAGATTTCATGGTACAGTTGGCAGAGCTGTTTGACTGACTATGAGAAGCAAAACTGGTGATAAACAAAACTGAATTCATGAAAGCAGAGGTGACGTTCTTGGGACATAACATCGGTCATGGAAGGTTGACCCCACGGAATGCAAAGACGAAGGCCATTGAGGAATTTCCACGACCAACCTCAAAGAAAGAAGGGTGTCAATTCTTAGGACTCAATGGATTCTATCGGGAGTTTGTTCCAAACTTTAGCAGTGTAGTGGCACCGTTAACCGATTTGCTGAAGAAGAACACAAAGTTTCCACGGACAGAACTACGCCAGGAGGCATTTGAAAGCAATATTAACCACCAAACCAGTTTTAGCTATAACAAACTTTTCAAAACATTTTAAAGTCTCCATCGATGCCAGTGACATTGGAGTTGGAGCTGTACTCCTACAGGAAGATGAGGATGGGATTGAACTACCAGTTGGTTACTTTTTGAAGAAGATCGACATCCACCAGAAGAAATACTCCACAATCAAAAAAGAACTATTGAGTTTGGTACAGGCCTTACAACATTTTAATGTGTATGTCATGAACACTGTGTCAGAGACAGTTGTGTATACTGATCACAATCGGGTTACATTCTTAAAACGCTTCAAAGACAAGAATATTTCGTTGGAGTCTTATGCTACAGACTTTTAATTTAAAAATCATACATGTTGTGGGTTGTAAGAATATAATCGCAGATGTGTTATCATGGATTTAACTGATAAATTTTAAATGAGATTTGTATTTATTTACTTAATACAGGTATATGGTAGGAATTTAAGGTGGTTTTATGTTGAAGTTATCTGTGTGTTAAGGTAATGTATTTAAAAATAGAAAAAAAAACATCTTTTAATTATGATGGTTCATTTTTCTTATGGGGGGAGGTGTCATGAAGATGTGGGTATACTGTACCTTTAATAGAGCTAAAAGCTAGCAGAACTACTTGACAGCACCAAGTCTTTTGAACAAGATATAATGTAACATGTGGTTCAGTAGCCTGGCTAGCTGGTTGCCTGGAAACGACAAAACAGATTTGAATTCAGCCAATCAGTTTAAATTATACCCCCCAAAAATATCAAACTCCAATCAAACTTGAATTGAGTATATTGACAATCTTAAAAGCCAATGACAAACTCCGATGCTTGGGGGTATAATATTGGGGAAAATTGAATATTTGGGAAGAGAACTTCCATGCCACCAGCATCTGCAGACTGACTGGAGAATAGCTGTTTTAAAGGTGCCTTTATCAATCAGTAACCTGTGAAGCAGAAATCCCTAATAAAAAGAAAAGACAGAGGAAGAGAAGATTCGACGTCTGACATTAGAAAACTTGAATTTTAGTTAAATCGTAATTGGTTGGGGGCGGGTCAATGTGGATCAGACTTGTACTGTACAAGGAGAAGGTAAAAGATAGGTTAAAGGAAGGAGTTGTAAATAGTTGCTAGTTAATTATTCTCGGTTATACTTGAAGAAATAAAGTTGTTAATTCTTGCTTTAAATAGTTCTTGACCTCTCGAATTTTCACAGATTAATGCATGGGATAAATCTTTTCTGTGTTGCTGGTTTAAATTAAGCAGGAGGGTTTACCCCGTGTTGTAAAACTCCTCATTATTGTTTAGTTATCCTTTACCGTTTAATATATTCTGACCAATTTCAAACATGTTATGCATCTTCGCACAACAATATGCTTTCCTTTAATTTTGGCGCTATCTTTGTTGTTTAATATTTTTAGTTTCTTGCCAGTGTCTCCGAAACTCACAGCTTCGTCTCCCTGAAGAAAGGCAGAAAATGGGCAGGAACATTCCTGGAACATGGAGAAACTTCAGCGGTGAGGATAGACTGAAGGTGTTGGGAGTGTTCTCCTAGGAGAGAAGAAGGCTGACAGGTGATTTGACAAAGGCTTTCAAGCTAATTAATGGGCTGGAAGGAGTTGATAAGGAGAAAATGTTCTCCCTTGTGAAAAGGAACAAGGGCATAGATTTAAAGTCATTATGAAAGAAGCAAGGGGGATGTGAGAAAAAGACATTTTCATACAGTGAGTACTTTAGATATGAAATACACTGCCTAGAAAAGTCATGGAGATGGGTTCAGTTGGGGCATTTGCTGGGTACTGGATGATTATTTGGATAGGGTGCACTCATATAGAGAAAAGAAATTGGCATCAGGTACTTGCTTGAAGAGTCAGGCAGGATGGGCCAAATGGCATTTTTGTGTGCCATAAGAATTCGGTGATTCTGTAAACATCAGCCTCCCCAATTCATGTCGCATCTTGACTTGGAAATGTATAGCTATTCCTTCACCATCAATAAAACAAAATCCTGGAATTCTCTCCCGAGTGACAAGGTGTGTGTGTGCCCGCATTACATGGACTGCCATGGTTCCTCACCACCTCCTCAAGGACAATGGAGGATGAGCAATAAAGACTTGTTACAAATTGCTGAATCTGAAGGAAAAGGGTTTGGATGTTTGAAAACCACTTTGTGTCCTCATATTGCAAGGATTCTAATACGTTCACCTACACATGCTTCCTCCTTGACACACCAAATTGCATCACATCAAATGGGACGAGCAGTCAGATAATTTTTTCCTCTTAGGTGAGATTCCGTACAGTATGGAAACAGGCCCTTAGGCCCAACAAGTCCACACCAACCCTCCGAAGAGCAACCCACGCAGTCCCATTCCCCTACATTGCCACCTGACTAATGCACCTAACACTATGGCAATTTAGCATGGCCAATTCAACTAACCTGCACATCTTTGGACTGTGGGAGGAAACCAGAGCACCCGGAGGGAACCCACACAGACACTGGGAGAATGTGCAAACGCCACACAGACAGTCGCCCAAGATGGGAACTGAACTCAGGTCCCAGGCGTTGTAAGACAGCAGTGCTAACCACTGAGCCACCGTGCCACCCTCAAGCAGCTTTCTATTGTCAGATACTAAAGGGATGGAATTTCCTGGAAGTCATCTGGTTAACTGTGCAACTTTTTTAAAGGTATTGAATGGTTCAGGAATTTCAGAGGGAAAAGTAACAGCTCCTCTTGGAAAGCCAGCAGTGTCCCATTCTTTGTAGTCCTCCAGTATCATTACTCCCCACTCAGTTCCCATCTCCTCCCGCTCCTTCACCTGGATCACTGGATGTTTGAGCTCCTCCAGTCAATGAATTTCTTTTGGCTAAGGTTGTGAAATCCACTGACACTTGATGCTGAGAAGCAATTATGGAAACAAAATCAGAAATGGCTGGAAAAACTCAGCAGATCCGGCAGCATCTGTGGGGAGAAATCAGATTTCACATTCCGAGTCCAGTGACCCTTCTTCAGAACAGTCCCGAGGAAGGGTCACTGGACTCGAAACATTAACTCAGATTTCCCTGCACAGATGCTGCCAAACCTGCTGAGTTTTTCCAGCAAATCTTACTCTTGTTTCTGATTTCCAGCATCCACAGTACTTCCATGATTTTTTTCTGTTAGGTAATTATAGCTGTTCCATTGGGAGTATATCCAAGATGAATCTTGATAGATCTTTGGGCTGAAAAAAAATCAGATGGGAATATGATATAATTTTTGAGTCACCCAGACAGAAAATCCAATAAAACTAGTGAATGGTGTAGGCAAATCTGACTCATATTCTTTCCTTCAAAAAAGAGGTTCGGTATGACCACTATACTCACTTCGAAATCTTACAGCTTTTCTTCATGACATTTTTTCCTCTGGGTATATTGAATGTAAAAGCAGAGTCTGGAGGTTTTTGGTCTCCGCTTACTCCTACCTTTTTTTTAATTGTTGAAGGGATGCTTGAGGTAACCACAAGGCAGAGGAGAATGAAGAGCTACAGAGGCAGAGAGGACGGGAGTAGTTAGATTAAAAATGACAATGTGTGGAATACAAAATTCTAATAGCGACCAACATGGTTCACTGATTGAGCAGTGGGGAAGGGAATGGCCTAGTGGCTTCATTGCTTGGACTATTAACCCAGGGAGCCAGATAATGTATTGTGGAACTGGGTTCAAATCTTGCCGCAGCAGATGGTGGAATTTGAGTGCAATAAAACTCTGGAATTAAGAGTCTAATGATGCCCAATTGTCAGAAAATAATTATAGGAGTTTCATGAAGATGTAGAAATGTACTGTACCTTTAAGAGAAAGAGGAAGCTGGCAAGGACCGACTGAAAGCATAGAGTGTGCTGAACAATTTTAAAATGTAACATTTGGTTGATACAAATAGCTGGTGATGTCTTGCCATGGCACCAAAACAAATTCAAATTCAAGTGTGTGGTGCTGGAAAAGCACAGCAGGTCAGGCAGCATCTAAGGAGCAGAAGAGTTCACATTTTGGGCATAAGCCCTTCATTAGGAATGAGACTTGTGTGTTGGGGCTGAGAGATAAATGGGAGGGGGATTGGGGTTGCTGGGGTGTAGCTGGGAAAGTGATGAGTGAATGAAGGTGAGGGAGAAAGTGATAAGTCAGAGGGAGCAGTGATGGACAGATCCAGAGGGTGGTGCTGAGTTGGAGGCTTGGGACTGGGGATAATGTGGGGGGGGGGGGGGTGGAAATGAGGAAACTGTTGAAATCCACATTTATCCCATGTGGTTGCAGCATCCCAAGGCAGAATATGAGGTGTTCCTCCTCCAGGCGTCGGGTGGTAATGGTTTGGTGGTGGAGGAGGCCCAGGACCTGCATGGCCTTGACGGAGTGGGAGGGGGAGTTGAAGTGTTCAGCCATGGGGCGGTGGGGTTGGTGGGTGCAGGTGTCCCAGAATGTTCTGTGAAACGATCTGCAAGTTGGCATCCTGTCTCCCTGATGTAGAGGAGACCACATCAGGTGCAACAGACGCAGTAGATGACATAGGTAGAGGTACAGGTAAATTTCTGATGAATGTGGAAGGATCCCTTAGGGCCTTGGATGGAGGTGAGGGGAGTGGTGTTATGCAGGTTTTGCACTTCCTGCGGTGGCAGGGAAAGGTGCCGAGTAGGGTGTGGACTGGTGGCGGCGGTGTGGACCTGATGAGGGAATCGCGGAGGGAATGGTCTTTTCGGAATGTTGATAGGGGTGGGGAGGGAAATATATCTCTGGTGGTGGGGTCTGTTTGGAGGTGGCGGAAGTGGTGGAGGATGATGAGTTGTATGCGGAGGTTGGTGATGTGGAAGGTGAGGACCAGGGGGGTTCTGCCCTTGTTGCATTGGGAGGGGTGGGATTCAAGTGCGGTGTGCAGGAACTGGAGGAGATATGCTGGAGGGCATCGTCAATCCCGTGGGAAGGGAAGTTGCGAGCGTGGAAGAAGGAGGCCATCTGGGACTTTTTGAGGTAGAATTGGTCATCCTGGGAACAGATGCGGCAAAGGCAGAGGAATTGGGAATAAGGTATGGCGTTTTTATAGGAGGTAGGGTGGGAGGAGGTGTGATCTAGGTAGCTGTGGGAGTTGGTGGGCTTGTAGTATATGACTGTGATTAGTCGGTCACCAGAAATGGTGATGGAGATGGAGAGGTCCAGGAAAGGGAGGGAGGTTTCCGAGATGGTCCAGATGAATTCGAAGTCGTGGTGGAAGGTGTTAGTAAAATTGATGAACTGTTCAACCTCCTCGTGGGAGCATGAGCCAGCGCTGATACAGTCATCGATGTAGCGGAGGAACAGTTCGGGGGTGGAGCCGGTGTAACTGCAGAAGATGGACTGTTACATGTATCCGACAAACAGGTAGGCATAGCTGGGGCCCATGCAGGTGCTCTTGGCTACCCTTTTGGTTTGGAGGAAGTGGGAGGATGGAAAGGAAAAGTTGTTGAGGGTGAGGACCAGTTCAGCCAGGCGGATGAGGGTGTCAGTGGAAGGGTACTAGTTGGGATGGCGTGTGAGGAAGAAACGGAGGGTTTGGAGACCTTCGACATGGCGGATCAATATGTACAGGGACTGGTGAAGATGAGGAGTTGGAGGCCGGGGAAACGAAAATCTTGGAGGAGGTGAAGGGCATGGGTGGTATCACGAACGTTCCTGGACTAAGGGGGACAGGACGGTGTCGAGGTAGGATGAGATGAATTCGGTGGGACAGGCGCAGGCTGAGACAATGGGTCGACCGGGGCAGTCAGGTTTGTGAATCTTAGGAAAGAGGTGGAATTGGGCAGTGCAGGGTCATGCTCCCAACAGTTCTCAGTTGGACTTAAAGAATAAAATTGTTCATGCTTACTTTGAGTAGTGAAATCTGGGATAGTTCTTTGCCTCTCGTAATGTAACATTACGACGTGAGGTGAGTTTCTCTGTGTATAGGGTTTAAATTAGCAGAGGGATTTACCCCATGTTGTAACAGGAGCAAACTGCTGCAGATGCTGGAATCTCAGAGCTCTGATGAAGAGTCATGTAGACCTGAAACAATAGCTCTCCATCTCCATGGATACTGCCCAACCTGTTGTAATTTCCAGCTTTTTTTTGTTTTCAGTCAGGAAAAACCCATTTGGTTTATGAGTGTCATTTAGGGCAGGAAACTGCCATCATTACCTGGTCTGGCCTACATGTGACTCCAGACCCACAGCAACGTGGTTGACTTTTAACTGCCCTCTGGGTAATTAATGATGAGCAATAAATGCTGACCTAGCAGGTGAGGCCCTCCTCCCATGAATAAATAAAAAAGCAGTTGGTGACACCTGACAATGAAACCAAGCTACACTTTTTGCTGGTGACATCAGTGCCCTCTTCCTGTGTTACCTTACTCTCTTCTTCATTCTTTCCTCACCTTGTAACCACTTCCCTCTCTGACTTGAAAGAAGTTCTGGGACTTATGTATTAATGAATGGAAACCTGCAGCCCGTTCTAAAAGATGAAAGACTTAACAGCAATTTAGGTTTGTTTAATATATTGCATCAGTTGTATGACACTGTGTAATGAATTCTGCGTCCTATTATCTTGTTCCACTAGCTACCTGATGAAGGAGCGGTACTCCGAAAGTTTGCACTTCCGAATAAACCTGTTAGACTATAACCTGGTATTGTGTGACTTTTAATCTCATTTCTGTTTGACATTCTCCAGTTACCTTGCTTTGGCTGTCCACCCCCTGCCCTCCTGCCTGTCTGCCTCACCCTCCAGAAACCGTGAAAGGAGTACCGAGGTGTAGCCATGCCGGTGATGGTTTAATGGGTCGATTTACAATTTGTGTTTTTGTAATGTGTATACTCAAAAATGTGAGGATCTCTCCGATAAATAAACAACCAGATTATTACTTAGGAGGAGGTCAAGTGGCTCATCCACAGTTTGTTAGAAGCTGGTTAATGCAGATGATTCTAAGCAGTTTTGATGCAATGCCAGGGGATTTACTGTGGCAGGAGAAGTGGAACTGACTGCGTCTGTTTTTTCAAATAAATCTGCCAATTTGTTGCCTGAAATCCTCTGAGCCTCAGCAGGGGAAAATGGAAGCACTCCCCGTGTACCATATTGCTACGTGTACCTGGCAATGGATTTAGTGACATCGCAGCACTGGACAATTCTCACCTCCGGGTAAAAGAACACAGCAAGAAACAGGCCCCAAGTCTATTGGATTTACTCCTTCCAAGTGACGAGGAGCTACAGGAGGCACTGAGCTGTGAAATAATCGATCAGTTGCTCAGCGCATTAATTTTGACAACAAGATCCTCGGTGACTTTCGAAGTGTATTTTTTTCCTCGTAAGACAAGAACAGCAGCAAGAAAAGAAAGTGAATTAATGCTCAGGGCTCAGGTTCATTCGAGGCTGCTCTCAACGATAACGCAGGAGTCAGAGAAGGCCCGAGAGTGCATTAAAGGGTCAGTGGTTACGATAATGTCAAACTGACTTAATGCTGGGGGAAACAAGTTAATGCTGCAGCTCATCATTGAAGCATGGAATGTTACAGCACAAGGCGTGGTCTTTTGACCCATCAGGTTTTGTTCCAGCTCTTTGAATGAACCATCCAATTAGTTTCACTCCTCTTATGCTGTCCCTGTAGACCTGCAAATCTTTTCACACAGCTTTTATCTAATTCCTTTCTGAATGCCACTAATAAATCATCTTCCACTGCCCTCTCAAGCAGTGTTTCCCAGCTCACTGTGTTAACAAATTCTTCCTCATCTCTCCCCTGGATTTCTTTGCCAATGATCTTAAATCTACTTACTGCAAATAGAGCACCTCAACAAACCTCTTTCAAAGCATCTTCCAAACCCATGGCCTTTAAGACCTGGAAGGGCTACGGACACAGATGGATGAGAAGACCACCTAAAGATACCCCCCTCCCCCCCCCCACTATTCTCACTTGGAAATTTGTTGCTGTTCCCATCTTCATTAATGCTGCATCAAAGTCCTGAACTCTGTTCCTGAAAGGATTGAGTGTGTACCACATGGACTGCACTAGTTTATTCCGCTGACACAAATTCATAGATGCTCACACCTTGTGGACTTTTTGTTTTAACACCTTCGTAGGATGAAGGAATCACTGATCAAGCTGATATTTGCTGTTCTGAGGGCAGCTTTAGTCAATCACATTGCTGTGGGTCTGGAGTCACATATTGAGCAGACCAGGTAGGACGAGCAGATTGGATAAAGAGTTGAGCTGGAAAAAGCACAGCAGGTGAAGGACCGTCAGAGGAAAAGGGGAGTCAACATTTCAGGTTGGAAACTTTCATCACCTGCTGTGGTTTTTCCAATTCAACTCTTCATCCAGTCTGACTCTCCAGCATCTGTAGCTCTTACTATCTCCAAGACTAGCAGATTTCCTTCCTTTAGGGCAGCACGGTGGCTCAGTGGTTAGCACTGCTGCCTCACAGCACCAGGGATCCGGGTTCAATTCCTGCCTCGGGCAACTGTCTGTGTGGAGTTTGCACGTTCTCCCCATGTCTGTGTGGGTTTCCTCCCACAGTCCAAAGATGTGCAGGTCAGGTGAATTGGCCATGCTAAATTGCCCGTAGTGTTAGGTACATTAGTCAGAGGTGAATGTAAGGGAGTGGGTGGCTCTTCGGAGGGTTGGTGTGGACTTGTTGGGCCGAAGGGCCTGTTTCCACACTGTAGGGAATCTAATCTAAAGTGAGCCAGATGTACTTTTGCAACAATTGACTGTAGTTACAAGATCATCATTATACCAGATTTTTACAATTCCAGATATCTAATAAATGCATATTGACCATCTGCTATTGTGAGATTTCAATTTATATCGCCGGAATAATAGACTGAGGTTCTGGATTACTAGCTCAGACCCATTATCACTATGTCATGGTCTTCCCTAAACGATGGATAATTAGGGATGATAAAGACACACTACATCAGGGTTGTTCACAATGCAGGAATTAATAACAAAATAAAGTTTCTGTTTTCTGCCCTATTAAAACCCCTTGTTGTTCTCAGTGAAGGTATTATAGCTTCTTTCAAAATGTGACTTTATTCACCATCCCTTAAAACAGTCAGTTAAAGACTTACAAAACAGAACTGTCCTTCATGACTGAACATTCCATCAATAAAAATTTAATCTGCTATAAGCAGAGAGACATAATGGTAATGCCATTGGTTTAAGAATCCAGTCGTTCAGACCCTAAGGCCACAGTTCCAAATCCCTTCACAGCAGCTGGTAGAACTTGGATGCAGATAATAACTATGGAATACAAAGGCATTGTCAGCAACAGTGACCATGAAATTGCCTTCAATTCTTGTAAAAGTTCACCTGATTTAATAATGCCTTAGGAAGGGAAATCTGCCCTTCAGGTAGTCCTAGCCCCACAGCAAGGTATTGACTTTTAACTACCCTCTGACATGACATGGCCAAGCAAGCCACTCAGTTCAAGGGATGAGCAACAAATGGCAGCAACACCCATATCCCATGAAAGAATGAAAAGTTTTGCAGTGGGTATTGGTTTGCCAGTAATTGAAGTCATGGAGTCTTGATTGAATGGAAGGAGGACTTACAGCCCATCGTTTCTGCACTGGTCATCAAACATTAATTTGTTCTAATTACATTTTCTAGCACTGCATTTTGATTGTTCATCTAAATAGTTCATAAACATCCTGAGTGTTCCTGGCCCTCCCACCGTTTTGGTAGTGAGCTCCATCTCCAGTCCTATTACACTCTTCCTCTAGTGTGGCAACCAGAACTGCGCACGATACTCCAGATGTGGCCTAACGGACATTATCCAAATTTCCATCACAACCTCCCTGCATTTGCATAAAACAAATGGAAATGAAGCCTCATTAGCATAAATATTCAATTAATATTTAAAACCTAACTGTAGTCACTAAATGCAGCTGCAATGAAAAAATATGAAAATGTGTAAATGTAGATTAGTCATTCAAGATGGAATATTTTAGAATGATAATAGAAGGCAAATATTGTGGATGATGGAGAGCTGCAGGAAGTATCGGAGAAACTCAGCAGATCTGGTAGCATTGGTGAAAAGAGAAGTAGAGTTTATGTTTTGCTCCCGGTATGACTTACCTTCCAAATGTTTTTGAGTGACTTTCCTTCTTTCAGAAATATGCCCAAATTTGTGTATCAGTGTTGTGGATGGACAGGGCCCCTTTCTGTTTTCTGCATCATTTTCCTTCTCAAATGGATGACCCATTCGATCCCATAATGTTTTCTCCATTTACAATTCATCAGGAGCTATGTAAGTGGAGGAAATCACACGGGCAGGAAGGAAACCAGAGGCAATGAGGAACACACAGGAATCACGGTTCACTTCGAGCAGATTGATGGAATTTGGCAAGTACATTGCTTTCAGAGGAATTAATATGATGCAGTTCTGAATCAGTATAGGATATACACTGAATGCTTTGGATGGCCTGGGGCTGGAGAATGCGAGGGTTCAATGAACTGGCTTGCTTGGGCAATTGATTGATCGCCTACATTTGCTATGACGCTGCTTTGTATGGAAGCTGCACATTTCACTAACTCAATTGCCAGAAGTGAGATTTTACAATAATCTGATGCTAACTAAACAATTAATTATTAAGGCTAATCCATTTATCGATGTGGTTAACCTTACTCAAGACTAAGGCATGGATTGCTTGACCCCTGTCCAATGAATTACGCATTCTGATTTACTAGAGATTCCTGTGACTGAAATGCTCACGTTCTGATCCTATTTGGCTTTTTAATTTGCTAGCCTGCCTATGATATGGTACTTTATGCTATTTATTTTTTTGGAAAGCCCATGTACAAAACATCAAATGTACTCTCATCATCAACTCTTCATGTTAATTTATCAAAGAATTTAATCAAATGAATTAAACAGACACCAACTGGCATAAATCTGTGTTGACTGCCATTTGTTAACCCCAGCTTTACCAGGTGACAATAACTTATGTCCTGAACTATTGGCCCTTCATTTTTATCCGATTCAATATTAATACTGTTCCCTTTTGTACTGGTACATTGGCAGCATTCTCTTCACAAGTGAAGTCAGTTACAAAATCCTCTTTTAATACCCCAATCATGCCCTCCAGCTCCAGAATGCCCATGAATAAATACAGGATTTTATATTTGACACTTCTAATTGTCACAGTTGGGTTTCACAATATAAAGGTAAACTTCCCATGATCCCAGATAAAGTCAGAGAGTCTTAGAGATGTACAGCATGGAAACAGGCTCTTCATTCTAACTTGTCCATGCCAACCAGATATCCCAAACCAATCTAGTCCCACCTGCCAGCACCTGGTCCCTCCAAACCCTTCCTATTCATATATCCATCCAAATGCCTTTTAAATGTTGCAATTGTACCAGCCTCCACCACTTGCTCTGGCAGCTCATTCCATACACATACCACCCTCTGAGGGAAAAAGTTACCCTATGGGTCTCTTTTATATCTTTCCCCTCTCACCCTAAACCTATGCCCTCCCATTCTGGACTCCCCAACCCCATGGAAAAGACTTTGTCTATTTATCCTATCCATGCCCCTCATGATTTTATAAACCTTTATAAGGTCACCCCTCAGCCTCCGAAGCTCCAGGGAAAACAGCCCCTGCCTGTTCAACCTCTCCCTCTAACTCAAATCCTCCAACCCTGGCAACATCCTTGTAAGTCTTTTCTGAGCCCTTTCAAGTTTCACAACATCTTTCCAATAGGAAGGAGACCAGAACTGCACACAATATTCCAACAGTGGCCCAACCAATGTCCTGTACAGCCGCAACTCTCTCTTCTTGATGTCTACTGTCTCCTTGGAGAGCAACAAGTAGTAGTGAGTCACCACACCTCACATGATGTTTAAGGTTAAACAGATACAGGAATTGAATCTATGCTGCCAGCATCACCCTATATTGCTGACCAGCTACGCAGCCAATTAAGCTAGCCAACCTGTTTCACCACACAGCTTCTAGTTAATTCCAACATCCCTCATGCGAGATGAGATTTTTTAAAAAATCACAACTGGAATACATCGATATTGAGGAACTTCAAAGAAGTCACACTGAATTGAAAGGACAGGCATTTACTTGTTTGAGTTCTTTTCACTGGATCTGCAGAGTTTAATTTTGTAGAATTAATCAGGCTGTTGTGGAAATGAGCTGTTAGCTGGACAGAAAATTGAATCTACTGCGTGTCTCTTATTTCCAGTCACAAAGCCGCCCAGTGTTGTTGCTCAGTTATGCAACTGTCAAGAGTTTGAGACATGACTGGATTAGATGTTCTCCTGGCAGGTCCCTCACGCATCAGAGATGCACAGAGCTTAATCCCAACCTCAGATCAGTGCTTTGATGTTCCACTTGCTTCTGCATCAATGTTTTCTTCTCTCTCTTGCAACCTGCCAGAGAAAGCATGTGTGGAGGTGGACGCCAAGGAATGTCACTTGAGATCTCAAACGGCTATAAAAGGGCAATAAGCTTTATCCAGAATATGACAGCAGATTGTGGCAAGTGGAAGTGGGGAATTATCTTTGCTCTCCAGATTGTTCCTGGACTGGTGTATTAATCAGACATTTCAAGAAAACATCTAGTGCTTAAAAAATGCCGCGTTCATGTGTTATTGGGTTAGGTGAGGGAGTAGGTCATACCTAGGCCTAACAAGTCTCACCAAGCAGATCACCAAGAGAGAACTAAGCTTGGACATCTTGTTTCACAAGCAGTAAACTTCAGAGACATTCCGGGAGGGAGACGAGGAAAGCAACAGATGGGCGGGAATATGGAGCAAGTTCTCCTCCTCCTCCTCATCCACAGACAGCTTCTAATTTTCTGATTTGTTGCTAGGCCACACGGCTGCTTAATTATCCTGCACAAGGTAGACTTGCTCTTGGTAACTCATTTTCACATTAAAACCTTCCTCAGACATTAGACACCTTCATTAATTTATTAAATAGGAACCTGTGTGTATTTTTAGGCGGACACCGAGGACAATAACAATTTTATTAATTGGACCAGAGTCTACACAAGTATAAGCCTAATAAACCCACATCCCATAAAATTAACTCCCAACCCTAGTTTAACACACATTCCTGCACATTGATTCAAGATGTGAATTTTTTTTTAACTCATTCACTCGAACACTAACTCCCCCACACTTTCAGATAAAATTAATCTAATCAAGTGGTTTCAACGTCAAACAACTCACATTCCATACTGTTAATTCACACATTCCGAGGCCAACGGAACCAGAAACAAAAGATCACAGAATCCCTACCATATGGAAGCATGCGCTTTGGCCCAACAAATCCATACTGACCCTCTGAAGAGGAACCCACCCAGACCCATTCCCCATATATTTAATCCCTGACTAATGCACCCAATTTATACTGTGAACAAATTAGCACAGCCAATTCACCTAACCTGCACATCTTTGGATTGTGGTCAGAAACCCACAGAGATACAGGGAGAACATACAAACTTCAGGGAGAACATACAAACTTCAGGGAGAACATACAAACTTCAGGGAGAACATACAGACTCCACACAGACAGCAACCTGAGGCTGGAATCGAACCCAGGTCCCTGGCACTGTGAGGCAGCAGTGCTAACCACTGACCCACTGTGCAGTGCTTGCTGCTTACCTGGAATTGCCATTGGAAGCTGCCTTCTTGAACCATAGGCTGTCC
Source organism: Chiloscyllium punctatum (assembly GCF_047496795.1). NCBI lineage: Eukaryota > Metazoa > Chordata > Chondrichthyes > Orectolobiformes > Hemiscylliidae > Chiloscyllium > Chiloscyllium punctatum. Next base: position 15,244,097 of record NC_092758.1, read on the forward strand.
GTGTAGTGGTGTTCTCATTCTGTTCTTGGCAAAGCAGTTCAAGAAAGGAATGATGATGGAGAGGCAGATACTCAGTATGTCAGCATCGTCTGTGATTTCAAGGGAAACTTGCACAGGGCTCCTGCCCCCTGTAGCTTCAAGTTGGTCGAGGTTTTGGCTGTCAAAAGGGGTTGGTGAGTTGCTGCAGTTCATTTTATAGATGGTACACACTGTAGCCGTTGGAGGGAGTGAATATGAACAAATAACACCCTCCAGTACCAATTCAAACCTCATGTAAGTAATATTCAACATGATGCTCTTGTTCCTTCACAAGAACTGAAGTGTAACTGAGAGATGAAACATTGTAGGACAAATCAATAACCTGAGTAACAAACTGGCACTTTTCTAGTCACTGGTGAAAAGATTTAAAAAAAGGCTTCTGATCCCTTTAACAATTTTCATCACGCCCTAGGAATAAGCAGTAGGAGAGCTTCAATATGTTTTTACCGCCATTTTATGGGGCATCTGGCAAATCCATGTGTCCACCATATGCTACACAAACAAAAAATAAAGCAGAGACATACGCATTGACCTTTGTAACAGCCGTGTGCTAATGCTCAAAGCTTCTTCATTCCAGTTAGAAGCTATTGAGTTTTATTCTTCACAATTTCAATTTCAATATTATTATTAAACATGAACAATTAAAGTGCATTAAAGTTAGTTTGTGTATTGGAATGAATAGTGTATATGCTTGGGCCAATTGCATACAATCAGCGAGCTTTTTGTCCTTGATTGCACAGTTTGCTCTGTGTGTTTGGCTCTGGATGCTTGGTCAGAGGAATCACTCTCTAGCTACTGTTGCAGCAGAACTCTGCAGAAAAGCGATGTTTACGGAAAGATTCGGCATTGTCGGCTTTCTTTTCACTAATCCTAGTCACATCAACACCATTCAGAGAATCAAGCAGTGAGTTAAAACCCAAACCACATGTGCCCTATGTTTCTCACAATGTTCTAGGATTGCTGAAGATTTAATTTACCCAGTTCAGAGTATAACTGCAACATCCAGGCCAACAGCAAGATTCAGCTGATTGTTTTGGTTCAGAAAGGTTCCAAAAATCACCTCGACAAACAAAAACAGAAATTGCTGGAAAAGCTCAGCAGGTCTGGCAGCATCTGTAGAGAGAAATCAGAGTCCAGTGATCTTCCCTCAGAACTGCGGATGCGGGAAGATCACTGAACCCGAAGTGATAACTGATTTCTCTCCACAGATGCTGCCAGGCCTGCAGTTCTTTCAGAACTGGTAGAGAGGCACCAGGAGGCATATTTTAGAATTTTATTCACGGGATTATAGAACATTGACAGCACAGAAAGTGGCCACTCGGCCCATTGTGTCTGTGCTGTCTGAGAAACAAGCCTTCCAGCCTGATTCGACTTTCCAGCATTTGGGCTGTAGCTTGCAGTTTGCTGATCCAGACCTTCTCAATGAGCTGACAGTTTCTGTCTGCACTAACATTTCAGGTAAACATTTCCAGACCATCCATCTCATCTTGAATTTTCCTACCAATGATTTTGTATCCATGGCCCCACTCACAGACCGTGCTCCGAAAGTAAATAGACCCTTCCCATCCACTCTAATCAGGACTTGCACAATTTTGGCCCATTTCAATCAAATCTCACCTCAGCCTCTTCTGCTCCCGGGACAGCAACCTCAGCCTAGATAATCATTCCTCACTTCCTACAAATTCCTACACTTGGCAACATCCTTGGAAATACTTCTGTACTCTCTTAATTATAAGTTAAGGTCATGAGGTGAGCAGGACTGCATACAGTAGTGAAGGTCAGAAGTCAAATAACGCCAGGTTGTAGTCCAACAAGTTTATTTGAAATCACAAGCTTTAGATGAAGTGGAGCAGCGCCCTGAAAGCTTGTGATTCGTAATAAACCTGTTGGACTGTAAGCTGGTATCAAGTGACGTCTGATCTTGTCCAATCCAGTCCAACACTGGCGCATCCCTATTACAGTATTCAAGTTGTACCTATATGCGCATTTTAAATCACTCCAGGAACGCTCCACCTGTATGATGTTTGAGGTGAGGGATGCCATTGGTGTCCCATCCTGCAGGAAATGCATCTAACTCTTGGTCCTCCAAGACTGCATTGGGCAACTGGAGCAGGAGCTGGATGACCTTTGGATCATTTGGGAGGCAGAGGCTGTGATAGGTAAGAAGTAGTTACTCATAGGCACAAAAAACGCTGGGTAACTGTTAGAAGAGGGATCCCCTGTGGTCAATCCCCTGAAAGAAAAATATACCATTTTTGGATACTTTGGGGGGCATGATTTAGCAGGGACATGCACTGGGATGCAGATCTCTGGCACAGAGTCTGTTAATCACTGGGGACTCAATAGTGAGAGGGTCAGATAGAAGGCTTGTTGGGAACAAAAGAGACTCAAGGTTGGTGTGTTGCCTCCCAGATGCCAGTGTCCGTGATGTTTTCCCTGGAGCGTCAGAGGCTGAGGGGTGACCTTATAGAGGTTTACAAAATTATGAGGGGCATGGATAGGACAAATAGACAAAGATTTTTTCCCTGGGGTTGGAGAGTCCGGAACTAGAGGGCATAGGTGTAGAGTGAGAGGGGAAAGATATAAAAGAGAACTAAGGGGCAACTTTTTCACGCAGAGGGTGGTATGTGTATGGAATGAGCTGCCAGAGGATGTGGTGGGGGCTGGTACAATTGCAACATTTAAAAGGCATTTGGATGGGTATATGAATAGGAAGGGTTTGGAGGGATATGGGCCGGGTGCTGGCAGGTGGGACTAGATTGGGTTGAGATATCTGGTCGGCATGGACAGGTTGGACTAAAGGGTCTGTTTCCATGCTGTACATCTCTAAGAATCTATTAACTCTATGTCTCAGATCATGTCTTTGGAGTCCTAAAGGAAGAAGGTGATGAGACCCAAGTCGTGGTCCACATAGGTACCTACAACATAGGTAGAAAGAGGGATAGGGATATAAGGCAAGATTTCAGGGAGCTAGGTGGAAGCTAAGAGCGAGAATGAACAGAGTTGTTATCTCTGGATTGTTATCTGTGCCACATGATAGTGAGACAAAGAACAGGGAGAGATATCAGCTGAACACGCGGCTGCAGGGATGATACAGGAGGGAGGTTTTCAGGTTTATGGGTAATTGGGACTCATTCTGGGGAAGGTGCGACCTCTATAAACAGGACAGTCTTCACCTGAACCAGAGGTGTACTAATATCCTGGTTGGTAAATTTGCTAGTGCTATTCAGCTGGGATTAAACTAGGTCAACAGCGGGGTGGGAACCTGTGTTTAGTTCCAGTACACAGGTTGTTGAGAGTAGGGAGGATATGCACAGGATTTCACGGTCACATTAGTGTGTTGGCAGACAGCAAGCTGGTTTGAAGGGTGTCTACTTCACTCCAGGAGTATCCGGAATAAGGTAGGTGAGGTTGCAGCATGGATAGGTACCTGGAACTTCGATGTTGTGGCAATTACTGAGAGCAAGGTCAGGAATGGATGCTGTAAGTTCCAGGATTTAGATCTTTCATTAAAGGTCAGGAAAGGTGGTAAAAGAGGGGGAGATGTGGTTTTGTTAGTCAAGGAAGGTATAACAGTGGCTCAAAGAACATTTGATGAGGATTTGTCTACTGAGGTAGCATGGGCTGAGGTTAGAAACAGGAGAGGAGAGGTCACACTGCTGGGAGTTTTTTATAGGCCTCTGCAAAGTTACAGGGATGTGGAGGAGAGGATTGGCAAATCAATTCTAGGCAGGAGTGAAAGGAACAGGGTCGTCATTTTAGGGGATTTTAACTTCCCCAACATTAACTGAAAATACTGTAACTCTAGTGCATCAGATGGATCAGTTTTTGTCCAATGTGTGCAGGAGGATTTCCTGACACAGTATATCGAAGGGCCTACAAGAGGGGAGACCACAGTAGATCTGGTAATCTGGAATGAACCAGGCCAGGTGTTTGATTTAGTGGTGGGTGAGCACTTTAGAGAGAGTGACCATAATTCGGTTACGTTTAGTTTAGTGATAGAAAGGGATAGGTACATGCCACAGGGTAAGAGTTATAGATGGGGGGGAAGGGCAATTATAATGTGATTAGGCAAGACTTAGGAGGCATAGAATGGGACAGCAAATGGGGACAATTGAAATATGGAGCTGGTTTAAGGAACAGATACTGTGTGTCTTTGATAGGTGTGTCCCTGTAAGGCAGGGAGGAAGTGATAAGGTAAGGGGAAAAGGGGTTTACTAAATAAATTGTATTTCTTGTTAGGCAGAAGAGGGAGGCTTATGTGACATTGAGGCACAATGGTGCAGATGAGGCAATGAAGAGTTACAGGTTAGCTAGGAAGGATTTAAAGAGAGAGTTAAGAAGAGCAAGCGGGGAACATGAGCAGTCTTTAGCAGGTAGAATAAAGGAGAATCCTAAAGCTTTCTATAGGTATGTGAGGAACAAAAGGATGACTAGGGCAGGAATAGGGCCAGTCAAAGACAGAAGTGGGAAGTTGCATGAGGGCCCTGTGGAGATCAGAGAGGTGCTGAATGAATATTTTGCATCTGTTTTCACTCAGGAAAAGGCGAATAGTGTAAAGGAGAAGACTGAAATACAGGCTATTAGACTAGAAAAGATTGAAGTGAGTGAGGAGGAGGTGTTATCAATTCTAGAAAGAGTGAAAGTAAACAAGTCCCCTGGGCCAGATGGAATTTATCCAAGGATTCTCTGGGAAGCTAGGAAGGAGATGACGGAGACTTTGGCCTTGATCTTTGAGTCATCATTGTGTACAGGTTTAGTACCAGAGGAATGGAGGATTGCAAATGTTGTGCCCTTGTTCAAGAAGGGGAGTAAAGATAACCCAGTGAGCCTTACATCTGTTGCAGGAAAAGTGTTGGAAAGGATTATCAGAGGTAGGATTCATAATCTAGCAAGCAACAATTGATTGGAAATAGTCGAATGGATTTGTCAAGGGAAGGTCGTGTCTCATAAATCTGATTGAGTTTTTTGAGAAGGTGACCAAGCATGTGAATGAGGATAGAGCAGTTGATGTGGTGTACATGGACTTCAGTAAGGCCTTTGATAAGGTTCCACATGGTAGGCTGTTGGAGAAAATGCAGAGGCACGGGATTGAGGGTGATTTAGCAGTTTGGATTAGACTTTGGCTTTCTATAAGAAGGCAGTGAGTGGTGGTTGATGAAAAATATTCAGCCTGGAGTTCAGTTACTTGTGGTATGCTACAAGGATCTGTTTTGGGACCATTGCTGTTTGTCATTTTTATAAATGACTTAGATGCAGGCACAGTGGATGGGTTAGTAAATTTGCAGATTATACTAAAGTCGGTGGAATGGTGGACAGTGTGGAAGAATGTTGCAGGTTGCAGGAAGACTTGGATAAACAGCAGAACTGGGCTGAGAGGTGGCAAATGGAGTTCAATGCAGATAAATGTGAGGTGATTCACTTTGGGAAGAATAACAGGAAGGCAGAATACTAGGTCAATGGAAGGATTCTTGGTAGTGTGGATGTATAGAGGGGTCTTGGTGTCCATGTAATAGATCCCTGAAAGTTGCCAACCAGGCTGATAGTGCTGTTAAGAAGACATACAATGTGTTAGGTTTTACTGGCAGAGGGATTGAGTTCCGGAGCCATGATGTCATGCTGCAACTGTACAAAATGCTAGTGCGGCCACACTTGGAGTATTGTGTGCAGTTCTGGTCGCCTCATTAATGATGTGTATGCATTGGAAAAGGTGCAGAGGAGATTTACCAGGATATTGCCTGGTCTGGAGGGAAGATCTTATGAAAAAGGCTGAGGGACGTGTCTATTCTCATTGGAGAGAAGAAGGCTAAGAGGAGATTTAACTGAGACTTATAAAATGATCAGAAGACTACATAGGGTGGACAGTGAGAGTCTTTTTCCTAGGATGATGACGTTAGCATGTACGAGGGGACATAGCTGCAAATTGAGGGGTGATTGATTCTACGCAGGTGTCAGAGGCAGGTTCTTTAATCAGAGAATGGTAAGGGCATGGAGTGTCTTGCTTGCCAATGTAGTTAACTCAACCATATTAGGGGCATTTAAGTAGTCCTTGGATAAGCACATGGATGATGCTGGGATAGCGCAGGGTAATGGGCTTAGATTAGTTCACAGGTTTGTGCAACATTGAGGACTGAAGGGCCTGTTCTGTGCTGTATTGTTCATTTCTTTGGTATTTTAGATCTTAGACAGGCCACTATAAATGCCGGAGGATGTATAGAGGGGTCTTGGTGTCCATGTAATAGATCCCTGAAAGTTGCCAACCAGGCTGATAGTGCTGTTAAGAAGACATACAATGTGTTAGGTTTTACTGGCAGAGGGATTCACAGGAGGCTCCCAAGCACTGAGGATGTCACCTAGGCAGGGGACGAAACGTTTGCAAGACAAATTCCCAGCTCGGCGAACAGAACCACAACAACAAGCACCCGAGCTACAAATCTTCTCCCAAACTTTGAATTTTAGATCTTAGCTAATGAAGGGGAGGATTCCACGTGCCTTCTTAAACATCTTATCAAATTACCTTGCTGCCTTTACGGTTCTGTAGATATTTGGTCTGAGGTCTGTCATTTTATCTCCATTTTTCAGTATTCTCCTCCTAAATGTCTGTTCTTTTGCCTTGTTGGTCTCCCCCAAATTTATCATCTCACATTTACCTGGTTTGAATTCCACTGACCACTTTTATTCTGAAATAGCCTGTACCTTAATGGAGTTAAATGGAAAAATAAGCAGGAGGATAACAAGTATGCAGGTGGATTTAAGCTTGAGGCAGGCTAGGAATGCAACAAAAAGGAAGGATAACTTAGGACATCTTATGACTTCCAATATCTCTAATGATAAGAAAGTTAGCATTAAGGCACTTTACCTGAATGCTCGTAGCATTTGTAACAAGGTAGATGAACTAACGGCACAGATCATCGTGAATGATTATGATGTGGTAGGCATCACAGAGACATGGTTGCAGGGGGTTCAGGACTGGCAGTTAAACATCCAAGGATTTACAACTTATCGAAAAGATAGGAGGTGGGCAGAAGGGCGGGGTGGCCTTGTTAGTTAAGAACAAAATTAAATCTATGGTACTGAATGACTTAGGGTTGGATGATGTGGAGTCTGTGTGGGAGGAATTGAGGAACTACAAAGGCAAAAAAACCATAATGGGAGTTATGTACAGACCTCCTAACAATGGTCAGGACCAGGGACGCAACATGTACCGGGAAATAGAAAAGGCATGTCAGAAAGGCAAGGTCACGGTGATCATTGGGGACTTCAATATGAAGGTGGGCTGGGTAAATAATGTAGCCAGAAGGCAAAATCGGATGTAATGGTGCTACAGTTAAACAAAGGTAATTAGGAGGGCATGAGAGAGGAACTGATGGAAATTGACTGGAAGCAGAGCCTAGCGGGGAAGACAGTAGAGCAATAATGGCAGGAGTTTGTGGGTAAAATTGAGGACACTGTACAGAGGTTCATCCCCAAGAAAAGAAAGATTATCCGGGGAGGGATTAGACAGCCATGGCTGACAAAGGAAGTCAGGAAATGTATTAAAGAAAAAGAGAGATCCTACAAAGTGGCCAAGAGCACTGGGAAATCAGAAGATTGGGAAGGCTACAAAAACAAACAGAGGATAACAAAGAGACAAATGAGAAAGGAGAAGATCAAATATGAAGGTAGACTAGCCAGTAATATTAGAAACAATAGTAAAAGTTTCTTTCAATACATAAGAAACAAACGACAGGCAAAAGTAGACATTGGGCCACTTCAAACTGATGCTGGAAGCCTAGTGATGGGAGATAAGGAAATGGCTGGAGAACTTAATAAGTACTTTGTGTCAGTCTTCACAGTGGAAGACATGAGTAATATCCCAATAATTAAAGGAAGTCAGGGGTCTAAGTTGAGTATGGTTGCTATTACAAAAAAGATAGTGCTAGAAAAGCTAAAAGGTCTTAAAATTGACAAATATCCTGGCCCTGATGGGCTACATCCTAGAGTTCTGAGGGAGGTAGCTGAGGAAATGGCGGAGGCGTTGGTTGAGATCTCTCAAAAGTCACTGGAGTCAGGGAAAGTCCCGGATGATTGGAAGATCGCTGTTGTAACCCCCTTGTTCAAGAAAGGATCAAGACAAAAGATGGAAAATTATAGGCCAATTAGCCAAACCTCGGTTGTTGGTAAAATTCTAGAATCCATCATTAAGGATGAGGTTTCTAAATTCTTGGAAGAGCGGGGTCGAATTAGAACAAGTCAACATGGATTTAGTAAGGGGAGGTCGTGCCTGACAAACCTGTTAGAATTCTTTGAAGAGGTGACAAGTAGGTTAGACCAGGGAAACCCAGTGGATGTGGTCTATCTAGAATTCCAAAAGGCCTTTGATAAGGTGCCTCACGGGAGGCTGCTGAGCAAGGTGAGGGTCCATGGTGCTTGAGGTGAGCTACTGGCATGGATTGAAGATTGGCTGTCTGACAGAAGGCAGAGAGTTGGGATGAAAGGTTCTTTTTCGGAATGGCAGATGGTGACAAGCGGTGTCCCACAGGGTTCAGTGTTGGGGCCGCAGCTGTTCATGTTATATATTAATGATCTGGATGAAGGGACTGGGGGCATTCTAGCGAAGTTTGCCGATGATATGCAGTTAGGTGGACAGGCAGGTAGTACCGAGGAAGTGGGGAGGCTGCAGAAGGATCTAGACAGTTTGGGAGAGTGGTCTAGGAAATAGCTGATGACATTCAACGTGAGCAAATGTGAGGTCTTGCACTTTGGAAAAAAAGAATACAAGCATGGACTACTTTCTAAATGGTGAGAAAATTCATAAAGCCAAAGTACAAAGGGATCTGGGAGTGCTAGTCGAGGATTCTCTAAAGGTAAACGTGCAGGTTGAATCTGTGATTAAGAAAGCGAATGCAATGTTGTCACTTATCTCAAGAGAATTGGAATATAAAAACAGCGATGTGCTACTGAGCCTTTATAAAGCTCTGGTTAGGCCCCATTTGGAGTACTGTGTCCAGTGTTGGTCCCCACACCTCAGGAGGGACATATTGGCACTGGAGCATATCCAGCGGAGAGTCACACGAATGATCCCTGGAATGGTAGGTCTAACATACGAGGAACGGCTGAGGATCCTGGGATTGTATTCATTGGAGTTTAGAAGGTTAAGGGGAGATCTAATAGAAACTTACAAGATAATACATGGCTTGGAAAGGGTGGACGCTAAGAAATTGTTTCCGTTAGGCGAGGAGACTAGGACCCATGGGCACAGCCTTAGAATTAGAGGGGGTAAATTCAGAACAGAAATGCAGAGACATTTCTTCAGCCAGAGAGTGGTGGGCCTGTGGAATTCATTGCCACGGGGTGCAGTGGAGGCCAGGACGCTAAATGGCTTCAAGGCAGAGATTGATAAATTCTTGATGTCACAAGGAATTAAGGGCTACGGGGAAAATGCTGGTAAGTGGAGTTGAAGTGCCCATCAGCCATGATTAAATGGCGGAGTGGACCCGATGGGCCGATAGGCCTTACTTCCCCTCCTATGTCTTATGCTCTTATGCTTAGACCAGAGCTTTGCAGCTTCCCTCTTTGTCACCGACTGCACGGTCAACTTTTATATCAATACCTCTTGCATTTATATCCAAATCATTAATATATAGCACAAAAGCAAGGAAGCTAGTACTGAGCCCAGTGAAATACCTTTGGGAATAGCCATCCTGTTGCAAATATACCTGTCAGCAAATCCCCTTTGTTCCCTTAGTCAGTGAAGAGCACCAACGAAGGAGGTGAGAGGGTTTAAAACAGAGCTGCAGTGAGAAACAATCACATGTTAGTGTGAATAGGAAAAAAAAGGCGATATCACAAATATTAGCAGAGTTTTGAAATTCTAATAAAATTTCAACAAAAATGGCAACACAGTGTACATAGAGGAGGAGCTTTTGGGTGAGTTAATAACAAAAAATTCTCTCTTGAACAATTGGAAGACTAGTTTAGCAATAGGACACAGAGACTAGAAGGCTGTTGGAGTGGCTGGAGGCCGATGTACCACAATGATCAGTACAGGGGCCCTTATTGTTTGTTATATGAATAAATGATATCGATGAAAGCATGGGGGTAGATGTTAAGCAAATTTGCCAACAACACCAAGATTGGGAGAGTGGTTAATAGTGAAAAAGATGGTTTTAGGTTGCAGGAAGATATACAGAACAACCTTGATTATCTCAACATGACTGGCAGGGAGTGTTTTGTTTGGATAACTGATCTGACCGTAAACAAAGGAAGCATTTACGGGACCTTGAGATCTTGTTGGGATAATCTTAAATTCAGATAATTGATGTTCGGATAATTGAGGTTGTTCTATAGATGGGTTGGTCAGATAGGCAGGGCAGTAGCAGTTGATATTTAACCCTGATAAATGTGAGGTGATACACTTTGAAAGAAGAAACAAGATGAGGAAGTATTTAATGAATGGCAGGAAACTGAGTAGCTTACAGGAACAGAGGGATCTTGGGGTAATTATTCACAGATCCCTGAAGTCGGCAGAGCGCAAGAGGAGGGTAGTTAAGAAGGCATCTGGGACACTTGTATTCATCAGTCATGTCATAGTGTATAAGAACAAGGAGGAAATGCTGGAGTTGTCCCACTGCTTGATTAGGGACAGCCAGCACTGATTTGTGAGGGGTAGGTCTTGCCTTATAAGTCTTATTGAATTCTTTGAGGAGGTGACCAAGCATGTGGATGAGGGTAGAGCAGTGGATGTAGTGTACATGGATTTTAATAAGGCATTTGATAAGGTTCCCCATGGTAGGCTTATGCAGAAACTCAGGAGGCATGGGATAGTGGGAAGTTTGGCCAGTTGGATAGAGAACTGGCTAACCGGTCGAAGTCAGAGAGTGGTGGTCGATGGTAAATATTCAGCCTGGAGCCCAGTTACAAGGGGGGTTCTGCAGGGATCAGTTCTGGGTCCTCTGCTGTTTGTAATTTTTATTAATGACTTGGAAGAGAGAGTCGAAGAGTGGGTCAGTAAATTTGCAGATGATACGAAGATTGGTGGAGTTGTGGATAGTGAAGAGGGCTGTTGTCAGCTGCAAAGGGACTTAGATATGATGCAGAACTGGGCTGAGGAGTGGCAGATGGAGTTCAACCCTGTCAAGTGTGAGGTTGTCCATTTTGGAAGGACAAATAAGAATGCGGAATACAGGGTTAACGGTAGGGTTCTTAGTCAGGTGGAGGAACAGAGGGATCTTGGGATCTATGTTCATAGATCTTTGAAAGTTGCCACTCAGGTGGATAGAGCTTGTAAGAAGGCCTATGGAGTATTATCGTTCATTAGCAGAGGGATTGAATTCAAAAGTCGTGAGGTGATGTTGCAGCTGTACAGGACCTTGGTTAGGCCACATTTGGAGTACTGTGTGCACTTCTGGTCGCCTCATTTTAGGAAAGATGTGGAGGCTTTGGAGAGGGTGCAGAGGAGATTTACCAGGATGTTGCCTGGAATGGAGAATAGGTCGTACGAGGATAGGGTGAGAGTGCTAGGCCTTTTCTCATTGGAACGGCGAAGGATGAGGGGTGACTTGATAGAGGTTTATAAGATGATCAGAGGAATAGATAGAGTAGACAGTCAGAGACTTTTTCCCCGGGTACAACAGAGTGTTACAAGGGGACATAAATTTAAGGTGAAGGATGGAAGGTATAGGGGGGATATCAGGAGTAGGTTCTTTACTCAGAGAGTGGTGGGGGCATGGAATGCGCTGCCTGTGGGAGTGGCAGAGTCAGAATCATTGGTGACCTTTAAACGGCAATTGGATAGGTACATAGTTAGGCACTTAAGCTAGGACAAATGTTCGGCACAACATCGTGGGCCGAAGGGCCTGTTCTGTGCTGTATTGTTCTATGTTCTTGTACAGAGCATTGGTCAGGCTACAACTGGAGTACTATGTGTGGTTCTGGTCACCTCACTCCAGGAAGGATGTGATAGCACTAGAGGGGGTACAGAGGAGGTTCACCAGGATGTTGCCTGGGATGGAGAAGTTGAGCTGTAAGGAGAGACTAGATGGACTGAGGTTGTTTTCTTACGAGCAGTGCAGACCATAGGAGGACATGATTGAGGTGTGTAAGTTTATGAGAGGTACAGACAGGGTGAATATAGAGCAGCATTTTCCCTTGGTTGAGCACGAGGAGTGCATAGTTTGGGTAAGGGGCAGGGGATTCAGAAGAGATTTGAGAAAAGCATTTTCACTCAGATGGTGGTGGGAATCTGGAATGCTTTGCCTGGGATGTTAATGGAGACTGGAAACCTTACCATTGTTCAAAAATATTCAGATGAGTACTTCGATTATCATAACATTCAAGGATCTGGGACAAATGCAGAAAATTGGGAGTAGTGCACCTTTAGTGGTAGTTATTATCAGTGCAGATTTGATGGGCCAAAGGGCCTTTTCTGCACAATGAGATAATGGAAAGCTAGCCTAAGATTAGACGCTTTTCAAATCCTGGACCACCCCACTTGCAGGAAGTGTCATGACCTGATGGTAATCAACCTCCAGATTGTTGGAAAAATTCATCTGATTCCTTAATATATTAAAGAGGAGAAAATCTGTCACTTACTGTGTCCTGTATGTGACTCCAGACTCACAAAAATTGGAAGAAGTATTAAAGGGCCCTCTGGCATTGGATTGGATACCGAAGATAGCAAAGGCACAATCATGCTTACTGACAATTAACATTGTTGGACCCTGCGTAAAATTGAGGGTTCTGTCCACCCATCAGTTAAGCCACAGCCTGACATAGTTATATCCACCGAATCGTACCCTAAAGCCAATGACCCAGACTCCATCATCCCATTCCTGGGCTATGTCCTCTTCCATCTTCAGTGCTGGGCATCAGGACAAGAAACACAGCTGAAGTATTCTTGATCACCTTCAGGCAGAAAGGCCCATATGGATGATACATTTTGGCTCCTCCTGAGGTCTATAGCATCAGTCTTTAGCCAATTTGACTCACTTGACTGTGATATTAAGAAATGACTGAACACACTGGATACAGCAAAAGCTATGAGCCTTGACTATCCCAATAGTACTGAAGACGTGTGCTTCATAAGCAGATGTGCCCTTAAGCAGATCTTTAACTAAGCTGTTTCAGTAATGCCATAAGACAGGCATTTAGCCAACAATTGGAAATTCACTGGTATGTCTTACACAAATAAAATCTGGAAAGAATCCAATTTGGCCATTCAGGACAGCATTTTATTTGTTAGTAACCCCACAAAGCGGTGTGACCTAGTTTTGGAGAATGAAGATAGATTGAATTGAAGCAAGAATCCATTTCCCTCAATAACAATATCAATAATCAGTGAGCATGGATTTAAAGTAATTTGCAGAATGGTTAGAGGGGACTGGAAGAGTTATACTTGCACTTGAAAGGTGATGTGGCAAACTTGCTGCCTAATAAGCTGGGAACAACAAAAACCCTCATTACATAAAAAAAAATACTTGGCTGTGTAACCAAGATGTTGAGGCCTATAAATGTATAACTACTATACCGTAAAAATATAACTTATAAAGTTATGGACTTAAGAACTGGAAAGTAGGATGGGTTGAATTTTTTTTTTCACAACTGGCCTGACATGTTGGGCAAATGGCCTCCTTCTGAATAAAAACCAAAAGCACTGCAGATGCTGTAAATGAGAAACAAAGCTAGAAATTGCTGGAAAAGTTCAGCAGGTCTGGCAGTATCTGTAGAGAGAAATCTGAGTTAACGTTTCTAGTTGAGTGACCCTTCTCAGAGTTCTGATATCTTTCTGCAGATGCTGCCAGACCTGCTGAACTTTTCCAGCAGTTTCTACTTTGACCTTCTTCTGAGCTTTGACCCTCTAATGATTCAATTGTTACAGAAATGAGGAAGGGTACAGAGTTTAGATGATACAAAGAATCCTCCTGTGCATTCTATGCTCGAATATCTCAGATATTGTTTTTGATTACAAAGCAGCAAGTGAGATTACAATCTGTAGGAGTCCGTAGGACATTAATATGCTAATAATTTAATGGTCTTAAGTATCAATGTTTATTGCTCTAATAAATATCAAATCAGTTCAAGTTTGTAACTTGCCTGCCAATGGATTTAACTACAAAATTTATTCTACAATCTGTATTGTCTGACTGAGGGTTAGTAGTGGTATCTGGAAGATACTCTTGATCAGCTAAAAAAGGGGTATTAAGGAGAGCAGAGATTGTGATGCACATTTACTCTGCTTTTAATTTGAAGGGATGCAGGCAGCAGTCAAGTAGTAGTATGTCACCCAGTGCTGATGCATGGCAGAATGCTCAGAAGTGGGTCCAAGGTTCTGTGAGGCATAGCATTAATTAAATCTAACTTGCAATTCTTAAAGCCAGACTGCACCACTCAAAGGAGGGCTGCTTTCTGTCTGCAGCAACTCATCCATCTGCCTGGGGAGAACATTCAGAGCAGGACGAAACCAGACGATGGGAGGAGTAGACCAGACAGATCTTGCTGATATCATGCTGGAGAAGTTTGAGAGGATGGGTGAGATCATGCCTTAGCTGGGGGGGGGGGGGGGCGGGGGAATGCTATCATAAAGAAATGGTGACAACAGTGGGAGCAAATGACCATGGGAGTCAGTGGGAAGTATATGGTTTTGACTGCCTCAATCCAGAGTGCCAAAAGAAGTTAATACCAGTGGTCACATTTAGTGAAGGGTCTTCAAATTTCCTCTTCTATTCACTACACACAACTCTGCTCAATGTGTCAGACTGCAATCACTCACTGACAGCAACCCCCTATCAATCAGGGCTCATGCTCAAGCTTTAATGCTCCATCACAGGCTCACACAGTTACCATTATTGCCAGCATCATACTTTTGGGGCTTCCACATTCTTGCTGCTATTCAGCAAGGACAGGCCCAGCTCTCCGATATGTTGCAGTACATTCAGCAAGGACAGTCCCAGCACTCTGATACATTACAGTACATTCAGCAAGGACAGTCCCAGCACTCTGATACATGACAGTACATTCAGCTAGGACACGCCCAGCACTCTGATACATGACAGCACATTCAGCAAGGACAGGCCCAGCACTCTGATACACTGCAGTACATTCAGCTAGGACAGTCCCAGCACTCTGATACATTGCAGTACATTCAGCTAGGACAGTCCCAGCACTCTGATACACTGCAGTACATTCAGCTAGGACAGTCCCAGCACTCTGATACATGACAGTACATTCAGCAAGGACAGGCCCAGCACTCTGATACATGACAGTACATTCAGCAAGGACACGGCCAGCACTCTGATACATTACAGTACATTCAGCTAGGACGGGCCCAGCACTCTGATACATGACAGTACATTCAGCTAGGACACGCCCAGCACTCTGATACATTGCAGCACATTCAGCTAGGACAGTCCCAGCACTCTGATACATGACAGTACATTCAGCAAGGACAGGCCCAGCACTCTGATACATGACAGTACATTCAGCAAGGACACGCCCAGCACTCTGATACATTGCAGCACATTCAGCTAGGACACGCCCAGCACTCTGATACATTGCAGTACATTCAGCTAGGACAGGCCCAGCACTCTGATACATGACAGCACATTCAGCTAGGACACGCCCAGCACTCTGATACATTACAGTACATTCAGCAAGGACAGGCCCAGCACTCTGATACATTGCAGCACATTCAGCTAGGACAGTCCCAGCACTCTGATACATTGCAGTACATTCAGCTAGGACAGGCCCAGCACTCTGATACATTACAGTACATTCAGCTAGGACAGGGCCAGCACTCTGATACATTACAGTACATTCAGCTAGGACAGGCCCAGCACTCTGATACATTACAGTACATTCAGCTAGGACAGGGCCAGCACTCTGATACATGACTTTACATTCAGCTAGAACAGGCCCAGCACTCTGATACATGACAGTACATTCAGCTAGGACAGGGCCGGCACTCTGATACATTACAGTACATTCAGCTAGGATGGGCCCAGCACTCTGATACATTACAGTACATTCAGCTAGGACAGGCCCAGCACTCTGATACATTACAGTACATTCAGCAAGGACAGGGCCGGCACTCTGATACATTACAGTACATTCAGCAAGGACAGGCCCAGCACTCTGATACATTACAGTACATTCAGCTAGGACACGCCCAGCACTCTGATACATGACAGCACATTCAGCAAGGACAGGCCCAGCACTCTGATACATTACAGTACATTCAGCTAGGACACGCCCAGCACTCTGATACATTGCAGCACATTCAGCTAGGACAGTCCCAGCACTCTGATACATTGCAGTACATTCAGCTAGGACAGGCCCAGCACTCTGATACATTACAGTACATTCAGCTAGGACAGGGCCAGCACTCTGATACATTACAGTACATTCAGCTAGGACAGGCCCAGCACTCTGATACATTACAGTACATTCAGCTAGGACAGGGCCAGCACTCTGATACATGACTTTACATTCAGCTAGGACAGGCCCAGCACTCTGATACATGACAGTACATTCAGCTAGGACAGGGCCGGCACTCTGATACATTACAGTACATTCAGCTAGGATGGGCCCAGCACTCTGATACATTACAGTACATTCAGCTAGGACAGGCCCAGCACTCTGATACATTACAGTACATTCAGCTAGGACAGGGCCAGCACTCTGATACATGACTTTACATTCAGCTAGGACAGGCCCAGCACTCTGATACATGACAGTACATTCAGCTAGGACAGGGCCGGCACTCTGATACATTACAGTACATTCAGCTAGGATGGGCCCAGCACTCTGATACATTACAGTACATTCAGCAAGGACAGGGCCGGCACTCTGATACATTACAGTACATTCAGCAAGGACAGGCCCAGCACTCTGATACATTACAGTACATTCAGCTAGGACACGCCCAGCACTCTGATACATGACAGCACATTCAGCTAGGACAGGCCCAGCACTCTGATACATGACAGCACATTCAGCTAGGACAGGGCCGGCACTCTGATACTTTGCAGTATATTCAGCTAGGACAGGGCCAGCACTCTGATACATTACAGTACATTCAGCTAGGACACGTCCAGCACTCTGATACATGACAGCACATTCAGCAAGGACAGGCCCAGCACTCTGATACATTACAGTACATTCAGCTAGGACACGCCCAGCACTCGGATACATTACAGTACATTCAGCTAGGACACGCCCAGCACTCGGATACATTACAGTACATTCAGCTAGGACAGGGCCGGCACTCTGATACTTTGCAGTATAATCAGCTAGGACAGGCCCAGCTCTCTGATATGTTGCAGTACATTCAGTGACACTCTTCGCTCTTACTTACACAAGGAGCAATAGCAGAAATATGAGGGGGGCCAGGGAATGTATACTGACCTAATGGGCCAAATAGCTTTTTAGCCATAGTTGTAGAGATGTACTGCACAGGAAACTGCCCTTCAGCCCATTGTATTTATACCAGTCAAAACCAACCACCTAACAATTCTAATCCCACTTTCTGGCTCTTGGCCATAGCTTTATATGCCTTGGTATTGCAACATCTAAATGTTTCCTAAATGTCATCAGGGTTTCTGCCTTTATTATGCTTTACAGGCAGGGAGATCCAGATTCCCAACACCTCCTGAGTGAAACAGATTTTCCTGCACCTTACCCTCCCAGTCATTGATTCCACACCTCCCCCCCAATCTAGGAGAAAAGCTTCTTCCTCTCTACCCTATTCGATGGCCCCTTATAATTTTTTACGTCACATTCATGTCCCTCTCAATCTTCTCTGCTCTAAAAATAATAACCCCAGTCTGTCCAAACTCTTTTCATAACTGAAATTCTCTATCACAGTCAATACCTGATAAAGCTCCTCAATCACATCCCTCCCATACTGTGTGCAGTCCAGGATTACAATACTCTCGCTATGGCCTACCTAATGTTTAATACAATTCCAACATCACCGCCCTGCCCTTAAACTCTATGCTTCCAATTTACTTCCTGTACTGTGCCCTTCTATGTCTCCACCTGAATAATATCAGTATGTTTTTGTTTGAATCACGTCATTTTTTTTCTCAAGATCTGCAGAGATAACAGTGAACACCAATCCTCACAATCCTCTGCCATGTTGATGTCCTTTAACATTTTTGGCAACTGCTCCTTTTGGCATTCTCCTTATTGTCATATAGAAGCTTTTAAATATCCCATCAATGTTAAAGAATACAGTGGGAAGGAATTAAGTACCTCACTAAAGAAGTAGTATTTAACAAACAAATGAGGCGAAAGGAAGGTAAGTCCCCTGGCCCTGATGGTTTGCATTGTAGGGTTGAAAAGTGGTAGCTTTAAGGATAGCAGATGCATTGGTTATAATTTTCCAAAAATTGTTGGATTCTGAAGAAGTTCCAGAGGATTGGAAAACTGCTAATGTGATACCCCTATTCAAAACGTGAGGGAAGAACAAAGCTAATTAGCCTAACATCTATTGTTGGATAAGTATTGGAATCATAATCTAATCAAGCAGTCAGCACGGCTTCATGAAAGGGAAAGCATGTCTGACTAATTTATCAGAGTTTTTTTCAGGAAGTCTCAACTAGAGTGGATAGAGGGAAATTTGTAGATGTGTCATATTCGGACGTCCAGAAGACATTCAACAAGTTACCTTACAAAAGGTTAAGTCGTGAGATAAGAGCCCATGGTGTTGGAGATAGTGTACTGACGTCGGTAGAATTGGCTCATGGGCAGGAAACAGCAAGTGGGATAAGGGGTGCTTTTTCAGAATGGCAATCTGTGACCAACTGGGTTCCACAGGGATCAGTGCTGGGACCACAACTGTTCATAATACACATTAATAACTTGGAGGGACAAAGTGTATGCACTGCAGCTAAATTTGTAGATGACACAAAAAAGTGGGTAGAAAAGCAGGTTTACAGAGATATATTGATAGGCTACATTAGTGGACAGGAAGTTTGATTAGATTGGATTCCCTACAGTGTGGAAACAGGCCCTTCGGCCTAACAAGTCCACACCTACCCTCCAAAGAATAACCCACCCCACTCTGACTAATACACATAATAACAATGGACAATTTAGCATAGCCACTTCACCTGACCTGCACATCTTTGGAATGTGGGAGGAAACCAGAGCACCCGGAGGAAACCCACGCAGACACAGGGAGAATGTGCAAACAGCACATAGATAGTCGCCCAAGGCTGGAATTGAACCTGGCACCGTGATGTAGCAGTGCTAACCACTGAGCCATTGTGCCACTTGATAAATGGAGTATAATGTGAGAAAATGTGAATTCTTAATTTGGAAGGGAGAACAAAAGAACAAAATGTTTTGGTCACATTATTTAAGGAAAGATTATTGAAGGCAGTTTGGAAAAGGCTCACTGGACTGATCTCTGGTGTGAAGGAATTGTCTAACGAGCAAAGATTAAATAGGTTGGGCCCTGGATAGTATTGTTTATCAGAAGACCTCGGGGTTCAGATGCATAGTTTTTTGAAAGTTGCATCACAAGTAGACAGGGTGGTTAAGAAAGCTTTTAGCACGCTTGTCTTCATTGCTCAGTCCATTGAGTATAGGAGTTGGGACGCCATGTCGAGATTGTACAGGACATTGGTGAAGCCACGTTTGGATTATTGTGTACAGTTCTGGTCATTTTGGAATAGGAAAGCTATTACTAAATTGGAGAGGGTTCAGAAAAGATTTATCAGAGAGCACTAGAATGTTTGAGGTATTAAAAGAGGCTGATCAGTTTGGGTCTTTTTTCACTGGTGCATCAGAGGTTGAGGGGTGACCTTATAGACATTTATAAAATTATGATGGGCATAGATAAGGTGGATTACAAAGGTCTTTTCGCTATGGTGGGGGAGTTTAAAACTAGGGGGACATATTTTTCAGGTGAGAGGAGAAAGATTTAAAAGGGGTGCGTGGGGCCACTTTTTCATGCAGAGGATGATTTGTACATGAAATGAACCACCAGAGAAAGTGATGGATGCAGTACAGCTATTACATTTAAAAGACCTTTAGACGGGAAAATGAATAGGAAAGGTTTAGAGGGATATGGACTAAACACAAGCAAGTGGGACTAGTGTAGTTTGGGAAACTTGGTTGGTATGGACTGGTTGGACTAAAGGGTCTGTTTTGGTATATGATTCTCTGAGGTTGGGACTCTATTCACTGTTGTTTCGAAGAGTGAAAAGTATCCCATTGAAAGGTACAGGATTCTTAAGGTGCTTGACAGGGTAAATGCTGAGAGCATGTTTCCTCTCATAGGAGAATCCAGGACCAGAGGGCATTGTCAGAATAAAGGGGTGCCAATTTAAGACTGAGATGAGGAGGAATTTATTCTCTTTAAGGGTTATGAGCCTTTGGAGTTCCTTACCACAGAGAGCCGTGGGGGCAGAGTTCTTGTCAGAGTCATGAGGTCATAGAGATGGACGGCATGGAAACAGACCCTTTGGTCAAACCTGTCCATGCCAACTAGATATCCCAACCCAATCTAGTCCCTCCTGTCAGCACCCGGCCTGTATCCCTCCAAACTCTTCCTATTCATTTACCCATCCAAATGCCTCTCAAATGTTGCAATTATACCAGCCTCCACTACATCCCCTGGCAGTGCATTTCATACAGGTACCACCCTCTGCATGAAAAAGTTGCCCCGTAGGTTTCTTTTATATCTTTCCCCTCTCACCCTAAACTTATGCCCTCTAGTTCTGGACTCCTCGACCCCAGGGAAAAGACTTTGCCTATTTATCCTATCCATGCCCCTGAGAATTTTGTAAACCTCTATAAGGTCACCCCTCAGCCTCCGACGCTCCAGGGAAAACAGCCCCAGCCTGCTCAGCCTCTCCCTATAACTCAAATCCTCCAACCCCGGCATCCTCCTTGTAAATCTTTTCTGAACCCTTTCAAGTTTCACAACATCTTTGGATAGGAAGGAGACCAGAATTGCACGCAATATTCCAACAGTGGCCTAACCAATGTCCTGTACAGCCACAACATGACCTCCCAACTCCTGTACTCAATACTCTGACCAATAAAGGAAAGCATTTTAGAGATAGACAAATTCTTATTCATCAAGGGCTACCAGGGAAAGGCCAGAAGTGGAATGGCCAGCCATGATCCTATTGAATGGTTGAGCAGGCCTGAGGGGCTGAACAGCCTTGTCCTGTTCCTACTTCTTAAGGTCTTACATATGTAATACTAAGGACAGCTGCCTCATTTGTAGTCATTAGCTAGCATTGCATTCCAACCGGTTCAGTCTCCATTCTCCAGCACCTCTGCCTGATATTGCTGGCTCCATGTATGAGATGTATGTGGAGACGTTCCACACATTCATCCGCACTGGCATCCATAGATGCATTACAAACAGTGCAAACAACACAATCAAAGCACCACAAGCAATGGCAGTGATTAAAGTAGTTCATTTTGTGCTCATTTGGTGCAGTGAAGACAAACTGTAGCTGATTCAGGTGCCCTACTCTGCAGCGGACATAATGAATTTTGATTTTTCAGACACGGCTGATTGAACAATGCCCTTGACGGCTCTAGAACAGACACAAGCATTGAGCAGTCCTGCCAGGTGAGGTAATACAGTCCAAAATTTTTCAACAGAGCCTGAGACTAAGCACATACAATGTTTAAATCTTCTGCTCAGTAAGTTTGGGCATCTTTTTTGGATCAAGAAAGCTATTCATCATTGTTCGGGAGGGACTGACAAGGGTAAAACCCACACAGATGTCTATACTGGGTATTGTCCAGCAATTTGTTGCTGATGGATGATTTTTTGGCAGATTTCAACAGATTGAAGGAAAGAAGGAACAGATAAATCTTGGAATAAAAAGCTGAATTCATCTGATCCATGCACAGGTGTAACTCAGTCCTTTGCTTAACTAAACAGCAAGTTATGTCTTTCAAAGAACTATCCATTAACTTACTGAGGTGAACTTAACAAAACTGCACCTTTGTCATACAATACAGGAAGCAGATCAGTGACAACAATGGAATATAAATATCTAAGTGATACAGCCCTACAGTGTCGAGTGAACATAAACCATCGAACATCTGATCATAGTTTGTGTTCAGACATTGGGATCATTCACTTACTTCTTTTTAATATTTGATTTACATGGAGGGAGAATATTCTTCATTTTGAAATGTTTTGAGGTTATCAACATGTCACAAATAATCATAATTCCGTCATCCAGTTCAAATGAAGTTACTTAAACAGAATTCAGAAAATGATTTCGTTTGTACCAGTGACTGCAGGCACAGTACAATAGATGGGAGAAAAGAAGAGTCACAGTTGAAAGTGAAATATCTGAAAGAAGTCTTAAAAGATTCAGCATTAAACATTGCTGGCCATTGGTTTGTGACAAAGAGACTGGAGATGCTGGAAGAACATTGCAAGGCAGCATCAGGAGGTGAAGAAATCAACATTTCAGGTATAACCCTTCTTCAGGACTGGAGGTGGGGGTAGGGGGAGCTGCAGATAAGGTGGGGGGGAAGAGGGTTTTGAGTGGGGAGAGGGGCAGAATGATGAGATAGTGACAGGTGAATATGGGTGGTGGGTGCGACCTGGTTGGTTGATGGGTGGAATGAATCTGGTTGGGAGCTGAAGAGGAATGGAAACCAGGGTGAGGAGCTGGAAAGGGAGTCAGGGGATGGGAAAGGAGGTTATTTGAAATCGGAGAACTCAATGTTGAGTCCTCCAGGCTGTAGGCTGTCCAGGCGGAAGATGAGGTGTTGTTCTTCCAATGTGTGGTCTGATTCACTGCGGTAGGGAGTGGGAAGGGGAATTGCAATTGGCGGTGACCGAGAGGTCAGAGATGCATGGCAAAACGTTCCCTTAGCTGACATTCGATGTCACCAATGTACCTTTCCCTGCAACCATAAAAGATGCAAACCCGTCGTCATACCAGCACCCTCACCTCCATACCTGGCCCCAAACCATCCTTCCAGGTGAGACAGAGGTTCACCCAGCTCTTCTCCAACCTATTTGACTATATTCAGTGCTCCTGACATGGTCTTCTCTGCATCGGGCGGGGGGGGGGGGGGGGGGGGGGGTGGGTGGGAACCAAACAATTACTTGGTCAATGTTTTGCCGAGCATCTCAGCCAGGTCCATAGGCCCATTTTAATTCCCCTTCCCATTCCCTCTCTGACACGAGCAACTTTGGCTTCCTCGATTGCCACAGCGAATTAGACCGCAAATTGGAGGAACAACACCTCACCTTCCACCAGGGCAGCCTACAGCCCGGAGGACTCAACACGGAGTTCTCCAATTTCAAATAACCTCCCTTTCCATCTCCTGAATCCTTTCCCAGGACCCCCTCCTCCCTTACATTCCACCTATTGACCCTTCCTTCTAGCTACCAATCCCTCCCATCGACCAACCAGATCGTACCCACCACCTGTATTCACCTATCCCAACGTCACCATTTCGCCCCTCTCCCCACCCAAAATCCTCCCCCTCTCCCACCCCCTTGTTTATATGCAGCTTTCCCAACGGGAGCCTGGGAACAATACTGGACAGTCCTTTCCAAGTTACACCATCCTTATGTGGAACTACCTCACTGCTTGCTAATTTGTCAAGGGTCAAACTCCTCCTGAATAGCAATATGGGTGTATTGCAGTTGTTCAAGAAGATTACTTACCATCACCTTCTTCAGGGTAATTGGAAATGGACAATGAATGTTGACCTTTTCAGCAATATTGTCATCCTCAGAGCAAATAGAAGATAGATTGCCAGTCAAGGAGCTTAACAGACAAAAGGTGCCGTGCTCTATTCAGATGGCACCTGGTCACCAAAAATCAAGAGACATTGAGGGTCTGAATGCAGAGTAGGGGAATACTGTGAGGTTAAGCCTCAGGGTTGTGGGCAGTTAGGCAGGAAAACCAGAGTGATTTGGAATCATGAAACCTGGACAGGAAGAACCTGAGAAAAAGAGGAGATCTTTGAGATGGATACAAGATTGATTGGAAGTAGAAACAGGCAACCAGCCAAGGAATTAGAATCGATCAGGGTTTTAAAAAATGAAAATAGCAATTTTAGAACTCAGAATTGAAACCTCCACATCATACAAAAATCACTAAGCTGCTGGATAACGTTGCAGATGTGGGAGGTGAGGTGAATTACCCTGGAGCAATTTAAGAGGCAATTGGACAATACAAAGGGGCAATGTCAGAGTCCTTCTGGATGCTGAATCGAATGAGCCAAATGATGTCTGCAGCTGGAATTATTTTGTGAAGTGATTGAGGGGGTTGTCCTGACACTGCACATCTGCTCGATCTTGTTATTGGGAAACCAGGTTGTCGTCACATCTCTGCTCCTTGCGCCAGTATCCTAGAAGCCAGCTGCAGCCATTTTTCAACTGAGGCTTATACATTGCACTCATTAAAGAGGGTCATTTACAGCATGGCTAGATTTACAACATGACTCTTCGCTCTCTGCTAATTAATTTCGGTACTAACTAATAACCAGCTGTTACTTATCAGTGAAGAACTGGCTGTTTGTCTGAAATTGCATTCCACCAAGCAATTGTTTGCACTGTGACCCTCCCAGCTATAATTGCCAGTGATGTACTCTATTCTGGCAGATGGGAATGAATTACTAGGGTGGGGATTTTATACCAGAGATCATGTGAATAACAATAAAAGTTATGTTTTTTGTCTCAGATTTGCGTATTTTTAACTGCTTTAATATCTTAAAATCAGGCTACTTAAGGATTATAGGCATTAAAGGCTCTCTCTGCATTCATAACCTTTTAAAAGTTATTATTGTCATTTCTCTTTATGACAATGAGACACTGGTACCCACACAAAGCTACATGAAGTCAGGAATGACAACCCAAAGCAGAGTATATTTCCTTTCATTTATAGGTTGGCAAGATTTTCAAAAGCCAAAATCAGCACATAGAATTATAGAGTCATACAGCACGGAAATAGACCCTTCACTCCAACCAGTCCATGCTGAACATAATCCCAAACTAAACTAGCCTCACCTATCCACTCCTGGCCCATATCCCTCCAAACCTTCCCCATGTATGTACTTATGCAAATATCTTTTAAACATTGTAATTGTACCCACATCCACTACTTGCTCAGGAAGGTCGTTCCACATGTGGACCACCCTCTGTGTAGAAAATTTGCTCCTATGCCTTTTTTAAATGTCTCTCATCTCACCTTCAAAACGTGCCCCCTAGTCTTGAAATCCCCCAACCTAGAGAAAAGACACTTACCGTTAACTCTATATAAATTCCTCATTATTTTATAAATTCTATCAGGTCACCTCAATGGGAAATCTGTGATGATTGTTAGGTGAAGTAATTAATGACAACAGTCGAAAACTGTGGCACTGGAAAAGCAGGTCAGGCAACATCCGAGGAGCCCCCCACTCTGCCAAGGACATGCAAATCCTGGGCCTCCTCCATTACCAAATCCAAGCCACCCGACCACTAGATGAAAATTGCCTCATCTTCGGCATTGGGACCCTTCGACCACACATTATCAACATCGACTTCACCAGTTTCCTCTTCTCCCCTCCCTCCCACCTCATCGCAGAACCAACCCCACAACTCGGCACTGCCCTCTTGGATTGTCCTACCTGTCCCTCTTCCTTCCCACCTATCTGCTCCATCCTCCCCACTGAGCTATCACCACCTGCATCTACCTATCACCTTCTCAGCCATCTTCCCCCCACGACCCTCACCCTCCTATTTATCTCTCAGCCTCTTTCCCTCCAACATTCCTGATGAAGGGTTTATGCCCGAAGCGTCAACTCTCCTGCTCTTCGGATGCTGCCTGACCTGCTGTGCTTTTCCAGCACCACACTTTTCAACTCTGATCTCTAGCATCTGCAGTCCTCATTTCCTCTTGACTAATGACAGGAGTCTGGGAAAGGGAGATAAATATGGGAGCTCATGTAATGCCACTTTCTGGTATATGTCCAGCCACAGTTGAAAAACTTATTGATAAAAACATAAGAACAAGGAGCATGAGTAAGCAATTCAGCCCTTCAAGCCTTCTTACCTTTTTACTGATCATAGCTGATCTCATCTTGGTCTCAACTCCACTTTCCTATCTGCCCTTCATAACCCTTTAACCTGTTACTCTTTCAAGACCAGTCTATCTTCTCAAATTTATTCAGTGCCCCAGTGTCCACTGCAATCTGGACTAGAGCTGTCCATAAATTAACCATCTTTAGAGTAAAGTACTTCCTCCTCATCTCATTCTAGATTGGCCCAAGAGGGGAAACTTCTGCTCTACATCTACTTTGTTGAGTAGCATTTTACATATCTCAATTAGATCGCCCATCATCCTGATAAACTCGAGAGAGTACAGGCCTAAACTGCTCAATCTCTCATTAGACAAACTCAATCTATTTCTTGGATTGTTTAAAAAGCCAATTTTATCAATACAGTCTTCAACACCAAAAGAGCAGTGACAACGCACATGGAGATGTCAATGAGGTGTTGGGGGAGGGGTACAGTTCTGATGTAAGAATACCAGTGAGATGTGATTGAAGGGCAAAGTTTCTCACAGATTTTTTTAACACCATCCACCCAACGATAGAATTTCTCAGGATAGATGAAAGAAGTGACTCTTGCAGCCAAATTATCTTGCAGTGTGAAGGGTGGGACTGTCTTGACCTGCATGGTGGCTCAGTGGTTAGCACTGCTGCCTCACAGCACCAGGGTCCCAGGTTCAATTCCAGCCTCGGGCGACTGTCTGTGTGGAGTTTGCACATTCTCCCCGTATCTGCGTGGGCTTCCTCTGGGCGTTTCGGTTTCCTCCCACAGTCCAAAGATGTGCAGGTCAGGTGAATTGGCTATGCTAAATTGCCCATAGTGTTAGGTGCGTTAGTCAGAGGGAAATAGGTTTGGGTGGGTTACTGTTCAGAGGGTCAGTGTGGACTTGTTGGGCCAAAGGGCCTGTTTCCACACTGTAGGGAATCTAGTCTAATCTAATCTGCCACCAACCACATCCCTTCCAACCCCATTATCAGGAACAAGGCCACTCTCACATCTTTTTGTCTTGTATTAGTTCCTGTGAGACAGGTGCAGCTAGGCCCAGTTTATAATTTAAAAAAAAGAGAAAAAGTGAAAACCAAGACTATATCTACTATTTTCAGGAAATCGCTGAGAGTGTCCTATCAAAACCAGAACTTCTGGTCACCTTACATATTCTCTGTTTCAAAGAAACATTATAGAAGGTGTCAATTTTAAGTCATTTGGGCAGTCAATGTTTCCTTCAGCATCCCACTCTCTGTGATTTTAACCTGTTGTCCCAACCAGGCACAGGGATACCTGCTGAGAGAGAAAGAAACCTTCTTTACATGGCAGGTGCTAATATCTCTCCAACACTTGACATTCAAATCGCTTTTTGCCATATTGTCATTGCACTGCGTCCATCTCCTGTCCTGTATCCTTAAATGGTATCATAACATATTCACGCCTGAAAAAACACTGCAATATCATAGGATGTGACTCTACCACCCAGCAATGTGTCCAGGATTACATAGGAAGCCTTTCCCAAATCCAGATTCACAGAGGATCAAATTCTTCTCATGTCGTGAATACTCAGACTGGTGTTTCACTGGTTCCATGGTTAATTACTCGCCAAGATGAAGTTCACCCAGCTACCACAACATCTAGTTGGGCTTCATCAATGGTGTGGGTTTTTGAAGCAAGCTAATCAAACTGGCAAGAACCAGCTTGGAGGAAGAGGTGTTGCAAGGGCAGGACTACAAATGCAAAGTCTATGGGTAAGTGGATCTTGCATTTCCAAGAGCTATGTTGAGAATCCTTCAAAAATACAACTCATTCCAAATAATTACATAGTGCTTTCCTTATTAATACCTTGTGGTTTTTGAATAACTAATGCAAAACTATCATTCCGGCATTTCCTCTTTCTGACTTGCTTCCTTGTTGTAAAATATTGGCACTTCAAGACCGGCTGCAGTAGACTGTGAACCAGTGACTGGCATAACATAATGCACATTTCCCAAGGTACCCTGGCAGCAGTCCCATCAGGGACAGCAGACCCATCTGTCTTAAGAGTTCTAGTGCTAGCAAAGAATCACTTTGCATTAACGTAGATTCAGTGCAGTCATTTGATTAGTCTCTCAAACTCCACCAACTTGGCAGAATCCTCCACTAGCAGAAACATTCAGCAGTTACAATTGATGAATTATGCCACTGAGGAATAAAAATCTCCATTAAGAATAGTAATGTAGAAATTTGATATCTCCTCCAATTTACTTTGAGAAAATAACTACATTTTCAAAGATGAGGTTTGTTTGCACTTTGACTCCATTATAACAGCACTACCGACAACGTTTCTTAAGGTTATATCTATCCTAAACAGATAATTTTGGAATTTGAATATGTGTCATTAATGAGGCTCATGTAAATCATGATAACATATCTAAACACAAAACTCTGACATCAATAAGGGAGAAGGCATCAGCTTTGAATAGGCATGTGGAGAGAGAGGTCTTAGATGTGGCACTACAGAGCTGTATTCCATGATGGATTACATACAACAGCAAATAAAAGATTTACAATGAATCATGACTGGAAGTTCCTTACTTAGAGATGTCTCAGGCATGGTGGATGTGAAGATACTCAAAGCCCAGAGATATTGTAGGCAAGTTTCTGAATATACAGGTAGCAATATTAGTTTCAAGCACAAGATATAGCATACAGCAAGAAATAACTTGTCTTTCTCGGATCCTCTCACAAACTCAGGATGTCCTAATCACACCACACAGTCAATTTTATCAAACTTAGCAAGTGTCTAATTGAGGAACGGTGGCAGCCAATTTGCATTGAGCAGGTCCCCCAAACAATAACATGATCATGATCACATTGTCAGTTTTAACAATGTCTTATGAATGATCGGCATTTTCAGGAACAGTAGGACAGTGACTTTGTTTCTGAACTAGTAACCCAGAGATTCGAGTTAATGTTCCACAATTTAAATCCTAGCAGGGTAAATTAAACCTGAAATAAGATAAAACTTGTCTCATTGATAATGACCATGAAATGTCTGGATTGTCTTAGATATCATCCTGTTCCTTAACTCCCTTTAAGGAGGGAAAACTATCATCCTTACCTGGTCTGTCTTCCATGTGACTCCAGACCAAGCACTTTCTTAAACTTCTCTCCCTCTCTCATTCACCCTCAAGCCCAATAATAAGTGTGAGGGGCCCAAGGACTATCTGATTGGCAGCGTTTATCATATTCCTTCTTTGACTAATCTACTGAGCCATACTTCTTCTGAACATCCTCACTCCCAGCACCAGAGACTAGAACAGGCATGTTCCTCTAGTTTCTCTCCTATCTCTGTCAAGCCTTTTCTGAGTTGGTTGCGTCCATGAGGTTTACCTCTTGGTCTCGTGATCATACTCCTACCAAGGTGCTGATCACCTGATTTCCTTTTCTTCGTGGTCACCATGTTGTTCTTCTCTGTTCAGGTCTTGCCATCCCTCAAACCTGCTTTTGTCAGTCCTCTCCTCAAAACGAAGCTCTTTACCCTAGTGTCCTTGTAAACTATTGTCATATCAATAGTTCCTTTCCTAAAACAGCTCTGATCAATATCATAAATAACTATGTGTCATCCGTGGTTGCAACACAATAATAAGCCATTCCTTCTCAACCTGTCAGCAGCCTTTGATAATGTTGACCACACCGTTCTCTTCCATCGTTGTGCAGTTGTATGGGACCTCTCACATCTGACACTACTCTTACCAATCGAAACATAGCCAACTGATTAATCACAATGGTTTCTTTCCCTGTCCATGCACTGTGAAGTCTGTTATCTTCTAAGAATCAAGTCTTGATCCTTTTTATTTCCCAAGCTACCTTCAGCTTCAAATGTGCATCAAGTTTGCTAACCTATCAGACTATTTATCTGCAGCAATGCGGACAGTCTTAGTTCCCTCACTTGAGGGAGGATGTAATTGCATTGGAGGTAGTTCAGCTGAGGTTCATGAGATTAATTCCAGAGATGAAAAGCTTAACTTATGAGGAGTGACTTAGGCTTATGTGCACTGGAGTTTAGAACAATGGGACAAGATCTAAGTGAGGTATAAAAGATGTTAAAGGGGATTGATAAGTAGACATAGAGCATATGTTTTCCCTTGTGGGGAAATCTCGAAAAGGAAGTCATTATCTTAAGCTAAGGGGCTTCAGATTTAAAATGGAGATGAGAAGAAATTCTCTCAGAAGTTGTGAATCTGTGGAATTCACTCCCTAGACTGTGGGGATGCTCACTAAAATAATTTAAGGAGGAGATGGACAGATTTTTAGTTAGTAACAGGTTGAAAGATAATGGGGAGCAGGTAAGAAAGTGGAGTTGAAGCCAAGATGAGATCAGCCATGAACATGCTCAATGACAGAGTGGGCTCGAGGGGCTGAATGACCTTCTACTGCTCCTGGTTCGTAAATACTTACATTATCTGTCATTCTGGATGAGCATCAATGTCTTCCAACTAAATATTGGCAAAACTGAAACCATTGTTTTGAGTCCCCACTCCAAGATTCGTTCCCAATCAATCAACTTCCCAGCAATCTCAGACTAATGCAATCTGTTTACAACCTTGCTGTCAATTTTGACCCAAATTGATCTTTACACTATCATTAAGACCACTTATTTCCACCTCCATAATATTGGCCCTGTCTCAGCTCAGTTGCTGCTGAAACTCTCACCCATGCCATTGTTACATTAAGACATAACTATTCCAGGCACTGCTGGCTGCTGTCCCACATCCTGCCCTTTGTAAATTTGAGGTCATCCAAAACTCTGCTGACTACCTTAATTCACAATATGTTCCCTTTTTACCATCACCTCTAAGCTCACTGGCCTACACTGACTGCTTAATGTTAAAGTTCCAATACTGTTTTCACATCCCCCCCACATCTTCTTTATATCCTTAATCTCTTCCAGCCCAGCAACCCTCTGAGGTTTCTGTGCATTGCTCATTTAGTTTCTTGTACATCACTGATTTTAATTGCACCATTGCTGGTGGATTTGCTGTTGAATATTGTAGGCTACATGCTTTGCTGTTCCATCCCTACACCTCTTCCTCAGTCTACCTCACTTTCATCCATTAGGTTATCCCTTGAAGTCTGACCTAGTATTTCCTTCGAATGGCTCAGCATCATATCTGTTTCATAATGCTCCTGTCAAGCATATTGTGTATTTTAACACAGTGAAGGTGCGATATAAATATTAATTGCTGTTTTTGACACTTACTTTTTTTGTCAAATGACCTTTTAATGTTATTCAGTTGTATTAAATTCTCCAGCAGTTCAAATATCAATAAAATTGGATGAATCACCTTTCAATGACTTAGCACCAGAAATGACAACAACATGGAACAACAACGCTAACTTCTCTACCTACTTGCCCTTGTTTTCACCAATTGACCTGCTGAGAATGTATCTGTTGGTGACTGTATTGGTCAGAGTGACTACCACACTGGGAGATGAAGTCCCATTTTCAGACTAACAACTAATTTCATCCTGTTGTAGTGCATGTTCAATGAAACAAGTTCAAAACAAATCTAGCTTCTCTCAGTGAACATCTAGTGGGCCACCTGGAGAAGCAGAATTGTATTCAATTACAATCTTTTAACTCATGGCTCAGCATATCCCCTCATTTACTATTACCAACAAGCTAGAGGAATCAACACTGGTCAGTCATCATACTAAGTGCAACACCAGGCACACCCAAAATGAGGTGCTAACCTTGTGAAGTTATAACACCGGACGACATGCATGTTAAAAATCGCAGCCACATGTGATAGACAGACTGAAGTGATACTGCAATCAGTGGATCTGATCATTACAAATAAATCCTGCGTCATTCAGTCAGAAATAGTAATGGACAATTAAACAATCAACAGAAGAAGGAGGTACTGCAAACTTTCCTCTCCTCAATGATGAGTAAAAATAGCTCATTAATGCAAAAGTTGGGGACTGGGCAACAGCCTTTAGCTAGTGGATGATCCACCTTGTTCTCCTCCTGAGATCTCCAGTGTCACAGATGCCGACATGATCTATATTACTTTCAGAAATGGCAGAGTGCACTAGACTACAACGAGGATTGAACGGTAACAATATTCTGACTAGAGTGCCAAAAGCTTTCACTTTAGAAAAGAGTTGTGCCTCTCATCAGGCTCCTACCAACCTGACAAAGTACAAAAGTGAAATGCAAAAGGTAGAACTGAGGGAAGTTTGGAGTGTGTTAATTCTCTGTGTTATGAATGCAAATGATAAGAGATGAGGAGCATCTGTTCACTTGAGAGAATAAGGCTGAGATGTGACATAATCCAGCCCTCTAAATTGGACAATGTTGATTTAAGTTAGTTATTAAATCAAGACAGTAAGCGCAGTCAAGAAAAAAACAACAGAATTATTGGATCTTATGCTCTGCTGGGTCCTGGGCGTTTGTTCAGAGTCAGGTCCAATTTCATGAGTGGGTTTGTATACATGATGGATTGTTCAATGGTTCTCTTCAGATGAGACAATGAAATTCCCAACAAATGCTTTAGATTTAAGCTGTTAAAAATTATCACAACAGAACAGAATAGTACTTCAACTGTAATAAAGCACAGATAAATTAATATAGAGAGAATTACACGTCAAAATATAACAAAATATATGATCACATGTAAATTAATCACCAGAAAGGTGAAACCATGATCACATTTCAATTCAAATGTTGAACTTTTTCAACTCTTCAATTATCTGTGTTTTCCTCACACTCTAACTATTTCTCTATTGATTCCTCTCACCTCATCTGCCCTTCAACCTATTTATTTTTCTGTTAATCTATCTCAATCTATATTAATATACATTTATAAACAAGCTCATCTACTTCTATAATTATTGCATCTCTTGTCATAATCAAGCATGTGGATTCAGTGCACACATTGCAGAGTGTGTAACAAGTCAACTATTAAACAGAGAGGAAAGTTCAGTGAACTCAAAACGTCAACTCTGATTTCTCTCCACAGATGCTGCCAGACCCGCTGAGCTTTGCCAGCAATTTGTGTCGTTGTTTCAGAAAAACAGAGTAATGGTGAAGGCTCGTTACTCAGGCAGGAGAAAGGAATGAAGTGACATTTTAGGAAATTCAGTTTGCTACTTAAGGTATTTGAAGCCATGTCTTTGCCTGATGTCTAGCCCCTTGATCAGGCACTGATTTCCATCGAAAGAAGAAACCTCTAAACATTGTGCCAACCATTGTGATAAAAGTTATTAAATTTAAGTATTAGAAGTTTTCAGATAATTCCAACAAAAGAGTGATAAAGTACAAGTGGGCACCAAGGGCTTGTAATTAGCAAATAAACTTGATGATAGCAAAATGTGAGATGGTGCTTTTTGTTATGAAGGAGATGATAAAAGTGTAAAGGGAGTGAAGGAGCAGAGAGATCTGAGGTATGAACACATAAATCATTCAGATGAATTGAGCGATAACAAAAGAAAACAAAACAGCACTGTAGGGATAATCTTTGGAGTATTAGCATTGAAAAGCACAGAAGTTATGTCAAAAGTAAATTTAGAAATTAAATCAGGTTTTGGATTCTGTAAATATAGATTAGATTACCTACAGAGTAGAAACAGGCCCTTCAACCCAACAAGTCCACACCAACCCTCCAAATAGTAACCCACCCAAACCCATTTCCCTCTGACTAATGCACCTAACACCATGGGCAATTTAGAATGGCCAAATCACCTGACCTGCACATTTTTGGACTGTGGGAGGAAACTGGAGCACCCGGAGGAAATCCACAAAGACATGGGGAGAAGAAAAAATAAGTGAAAAGTTAGATCTATCATTAGGGCTTGAAGAGGCTGGAAGAAGGGAATTGAAGGGTGCCCCAATAGTGGTCTTCATGTTTAGGATATGATTTGATAGAGTGCGTGTTGAGATGATGGGTGGAATCTTCTGCAGTTGGAGATGGTGCACTTGGAGACAGGAAGAGCACTGCAAGATGACACTGTACCCACCTGGATGGGCTTAACCTTGATGCAGACAGGGCCTATCACCATGTGGTGTTCCCCATGCACTGTGTACAGCTTGGCACAATGAATGGAGATTTCCTCTATCAGTAGAAATCAGGGCCTGATCAAAAGGCTGGACATTAGGCAGGGATGTGGGTAGCCTTGGTTCCAAACCACCAGCCCCTTCTCCTAATGACCCTCATTTCCAAGATTCTTGGCCCTAATAACTTACTTTGCACTGAGTTCTCAGTGACCCTAGGTCTCTGACATCTATCCTATAGCATGGACCATGGCATGCTTCTTACCCTCAGGGTCTTGTTTCCAGGGGAAAATCAGCATGTGCCCTCACTCACTGTTTGGCATGTAGTTTCACCTTACCCAAAGGATCCATCCCTGTACTGTTGACACCCTCCCCTTTCATTCCTTTATAACTCATGAACTTTCCTCATATTTCACATGAGGTTATCCACCATCCCCTGAGATCTCGTTTATGTGTCACCATCTATTCTTACGCTTATTAAGCCACATTTCTCTTGCCAGTATTTCGCTCGATTTCATCTTTGGGATGCAGCAAGAAATTCATAATCGAGACAGTGACAAAAGTTCACAAATACAAACAAAGCAGCCAAGCAGACAACCAAGAAAAGTTGCAACAGTTCAGTTGTAACAGTTCAGCACTTGATAAAAAAAGCACAAAGCTTGACAGAAAAACATAGAAAGCCAAGAATTCAAATCAAAAATATTTCTAATTCATGTTGTCAGCACATACAATTGCAGTATTAGAAACGTGTGATGTGGCAAACAGAATTTGTAACATAAACCATTTTTACCGAAAGAAGAATTCTGGGTAATCCAAGATGGAAAATGGGAAAAGAAATTGTGGATGTGAGAGCTGCTTCTTTTTTGAAACTGATTTCCTTGAATTCAAGGAGCAGTAATTACTGTTTTATGAGACGAATAGGAAGGCTTCTGAGAAATATGGGCCAAATACTCGCAAAGAGGACTAGATTAATTTCAGATATCTGGTTGGTATGGATGAGTTGGACTATAGGATCTGTTTCCGTGCTGTTTAGCTCCATGACTCTATGACTAAGTGTTAAGTACATTACATGACTGTACTTATCTATTAAATTGAATTTTGTATCTGCAAGTATTTGGATTCAAGTTCTCACTTAAAAGCGCCAAAAGCCTGGTTGATGCTCAGTGATCTGTTTCAGGGAATTAACACCTAGCTTCCTGTTTGTTGTTTTTAAGATGTTACACATTAATGGCATGCACTGTTGACAATCACTCAATGTATGTTAGAATTCTCTCACTGCAACATTTGTAAAATTGTCTTTTCTCAACCTCTAATTATATGTTAGTATTTCTATGTCAAAATATGGTGTTGCATGAATCCTGGAAACATCTCAAGGTAAAATTGATTCAGAAATCAATTTTCAAATACTTGGCCTATAGCTATAAAACTTTAATCATTGCTTCTGCCGCTGAAGGTGGTTAGAGGTAATATTTATGCTCCTGCCTGTTCATCTAATCAAATGTAACAATATATCTCAAAAACCAGTGGAATGGTTTCAATAAGATTTTGTAAATGGTTAGGGCATGGCAAGAAAGAACAGATTGTTGTTTGCTGAAGTTGTCCATCTGGATCCTGGATTTTTTTCTGGAGGATCTTTTGACATTGGAACATTGTGCATATTTACTTTCTTTAAGAAAGTGGTAGGTTCCTTGATTCAGAATTTTATTGAGTATTTTAGAATGTTTTGAGTTTATCTCAGCTATCAAAATGTGAGCAGAGTTTTCACAGCTGGTTGTAAATTAATCTGAAGGCTTCTTGGTGAGATGGCAGCTCTTAATGACAGCATTGTTTGCTTCAACTTTGTTACTGCAAATTGTCAAGCAGGTATGGAAAAGCCTCAAGGAAGAGCTGAGTTTTAGCAGAGCAGACAGAGATATGTGCACTGTCATAATCTCAATTTGTGGTAATACTGGACTTGTCTCAACAAGTCAATTCTCCGAGGGCAGCTTGAAACGTCTTCCCAATTCTCACTTTTACAAAACAAACTCAAACTGATTGGAGATTTGTATAAAACTGAAGGCTACCCTCCTGCTGGTCTGCCCTTTCTTCTTTTGAACTCAATCTGCGAGTAGCTCCTGGACCATCTGTTTCTGGAGATCACAAAACACAACTCGGTAAACAGTCAGCAATTAACTTCTCATGTAGCTGATTGAGTCATTTAGCTTGAAGTCACATCTTTTCTTGGAAAGGCTGCTTTTTAGTTCACTGCTCCAAATGACTTTCTGATCCTGTCTTAAAACAAAACAATTCACCTTTACAGAGCTGAAAACTAAAATCCAATTTTCTCCACTTTTGAATCCAAAATGCATAATAATAAAACATTACATCCTTCAGCATAGATTCACAACTTGGCCTTTTTCTCATTTATATTTATCTTTGAAATATTTCTTCTCAGGATGTGGCCATAATTAGCAAGGGAAACAGTTATAGAGCATCATTAATGGTCTTGTGAAGCTGGTTGAGAGCTACCTTTTTAAAGTTATAACGTCAGACTCACACAGCACAGAAACAGACGCTTCGGTCCAACAAGTACGTGCCGAACATAATCCCAAACTCAATGAGTCCCACCTCCCTGCTGCTGGCCCAAATCTTCTCAAACCTTTCCTATTCATGGACTTATTCAAGTGTCTTTTAAATGGCATAATCATACTCACATCCGTCACTTCCTCAGGATGTTCATTCCACACGTGAAACACCCCAAAAAAATATGCCTCACATGTCTTTTTTGAATCTCTCCTCTCACCTTAAATATGTGCCCCCTGGTCTTGGTATCCCACATCCTAGAGAAAAGAAAATTACCAATTTTTCTAACCATACCCTCATTATTGCATAAACTTGTATAGATCTTACAGGTTTTTTAGGAAGGGGATTCCTGGAGTTTGAGGCCACAATGTTGAAAATCTAGCCAATGTATTTCCTCATCAGGATATGATTTGGAGATGCTGGTGTTGGACTGGGGTGTACAAAGTTAAAAATCATACAACGCCAGGTTATAGTCCAACAAGTTTAATTAGAAGCACACTAGCTTTCGGAGCGACGCTCCTTCATCAGGTGATTGTGGAGGGCTCGATCGTGACACAGAATTTATAGCAAAAATTTACAGTGTGATGTAACTGAAATTATACATTGAAAAATTGATTGTCTGTTAAGCCTTTCATCTGTTAGAATACAATGATAGTTTCACTTCTTTCATGTGTAAATCACAAAACCCTTTTTTTTAAGTTGCATTCTCGGGTAAGCTGTTAACAATGGTGATAGCTAGACAATATGTTGAAAATGTTAGCCTGCTGTATCCTCTGTCTATGACCTGATGTTTAGATTGATTCTAATCTAAAAAATGAGATAACAGAGTTTTATATAAATTCATGCAGTTTTTGAGCTCAGAGTTCTACATGAATGTATGCAGTTTTGAGCAAAGTGCAATGTAACTCTGCAAGTACAAATTCACCCCACAAAATATATATGTGCATGTGTGTGTGTATGTGTAGTGAGTGCAGAGTGTCTTAAGTCTGTGTGGGAGTGTGTGTGTCTATAAGGGTGCGTGTGGGTGTCTGTGTGCGCGTCTATGTGTACCTGTGTCCATGTGTATGTGAGAGTGTGTGTGTGTAGGAATATCTGTGTGTTGCCTACATTGCAGGCAAGGATGCCCGGAGGCATGGTACATTGGGGAAACCGAGCAAAGGCTACGACAACGGATGAATAGGAACCACACAACAATCAACAGACAGGAGGGTTCCCTCCCAGTTGGGGAACACTTCAGTGGTCCAGGATATTCAGCCTCGGACCTTCGGGTGACCATCCTCCAAGGTGGACTTCGGGACAGGCAGCAGAGGAAAGTGACCGAGCAGAGGCTGATAGCTAAGGTCGGTACCCATAGGGAGGGCCTCAACCGGGACCTTGGGATCATGTCACATTACAGGTGATCACTATTGCACTACACACACACATACACAGATATTCCTACACACACACACTCTCACATACACACGGACACAGGTACACACAGACGCGCACACAAACACCCACACACACCCCCACACAGACTTAAGACACTCTGCACACACGACATACACACACACACACATTCTCACACTCACAACCCCCACCCCAGACAGACAGACACACACACACACACAGACAAAGACCCACATGCACACATATATTTTGTATCACTGTACTCTAACAGATGAAAGGCTTAACAGACAATCAATTTTTCAATGTATAATTTCAGTTACATCACACTGCAAATTTTTGCTATAAATTCTGTGTTACGATCGAGCCCTCCACAATCACTTGATGAAGGAGCGTCACTCCGAAAGCTAGTGTGCTTCTAATTAAACCTGTTGGACTATAACCTGGTGTTGTGTGATTTTTAACCTCATCAGGATAATGTGTGATGCCGCATCACACTTTATACGTTGGGGGTCATTCTCATAAATATGCAAACTTCCTGCACTAACTTGGCTTAAATCTCATGTTGCTACAATGTGTGATCGATGATCAATGGGATCACTATGGGTTATGTAATCAATTCCAGCCTTGTTACTAACTGCTATATTTCAGTGATGAATAACATTGAGGTTAATGTGGAGGTTCCCCCACTGAACAATGGGCAGTCCTACAAACCAGTGATAGTTCAGTTCATTTCTCAACTAATGTCCCAAGTTTCTTCCCCTTTGCAAGCAACATGCCATTGTCCAATGGATTTCCAGGAGACCAACAACTTGAGTTGGCCAGGATTTGAGAGAATGTGGCAGAATGAACGGCATGTGGCAATGACTTTCCCAGCTGCCTTTATCAGCTAAACATTTTTTTAGTCCAAGGTTTATGGCCACCCATCAGATAGAAATCATTGGTGTCATTGCGAACTCTTTGTTAACCATTTACATTCACACAGTTTGATTGGATAAGTGTGGGTTTGGACTCAGAGAAAAGACAAGAAAAATATTGGGTGATCAAGGGAAAATCAGCCCTTGTTGGCAAAATCTCCGCTGATTTAAGCTAAGGTAGGTCAAGTTCTGAAAGTTAGGGTCAAGGAATGTAATATCTTCTTGGGACTAGGAAACTGGTGGTTAAGGTACCTTTGTAAATAAATGAAAAATATCATGACAGAATTACATCAGTTGTATGGTGAAATAACATGACAGAGGCTGGTCTCCTGTCACCATGCCACCCTTTATTTACATGAGGAAAGTCCTTGACACTGATCCAGCTTTCTCAGAACCAGCTCTGAGAGTGTCCTGTTTATATGTCAGCCAGGGATCCTTGATTGGACCAGAATAACAGACCCAATCAGGGAACTCATATTCTATAAGTTCAGCTGGCTGACCTTGCTACAATCACTGCATGTGGAATTTTGAACATGGTGGAATTTAACATTAATTCGGGAGGAGTGAAATTGCACCCACTTGTGGCCACTTA
The DNA here is from genome assembly GCF_047496795.1 of Chiloscyllium punctatum. Taxonomy (NCBI): domain Eukaryota; kingdom Metazoa; phylum Chordata; class Chondrichthyes; order Orectolobiformes; family Hemiscylliidae; genus Chiloscyllium; species Chiloscyllium punctatum. The sequence continues at coordinate 15,283,642 of NC_092758.1, forward strand.
TGGACTTATCTTTTTGTTCATTTGATTTCAGGACAATGTAGATTGTTGGAAACTACACTGAATTTCCACTTGGGACATTAGCTGAGAAATGAACTAAACTATCACTGGTTTGTAGGACTGCCCATTGTTCAGTGGGGGAATCTCCACTGAATTTCCACGGGACGCACTGACTTTTGTCAGGCCTGCAAAGATATCCATCTCTAATACTTTCAAGAGGCTGGAGAGTGGTGTTTGATTGTTCTAATTTTTGCTTATGGGGTTTATACTCAATGAGCTTGATTAGTTAAGCCTGGGTGTAGCCTCAGAGAAAAGCCAACAAAGGTGTAGAAAAGGCTGGAAGCCAAAAGCTGAATCACAGAGAAGGTTTCTTAAAATAAAATCTATTAGACAGATAGAAACCAGAGTCACCTTAACATAGCTCTGGGATATAAAACATATAAGTAGGAAAGAGATACCCACCCAGTCAATGCAGTCAGACAGACCTTTACAAATGACAAAACCAAGGATTATTTCCAGTATCAACAAAAATGATGCAATTTGCAAAGTTACCTTGATAGTCAGATAGTCCAAAGGTTTATTTATACCATTACTTGCACCTCTTCACAAACCCTGTGGCATTGTGCCTGGAACTCTTGTGCTTCCACAGCAGAGTGTCTGAAACTTATGTGGCGTAGCACTACATCTTCAACATGCTACCACGAAAGAAGCAAAGGAAGTATTATTAAAAGCAAGCGGAGTTCAGTATTGCAGCAAATGAATGGAAGAATATTTGCCCAAACCCTTGGAATCTCCTTCAGGAACGAGTGAAGCAGCTTTTGAATTCTGGTAATGGTAAGCTATTCATCACAAAACTCAAAATCATCTGAACTGACAGAGTTAATTGTAACAAAAGATTGCAATCTGTTAGTTTTATTAATGGTGTGAATTCAGTACTGGATTTCAAGCTTTAAAGCAAATGTATGTCATTGATTTAATTAATGAAACAAAAAGTGTGAGGAAATATGGAATTAACTCACCATCCCTTCTCAGTCAGTCTCATGACTATTAAAACAGCAAGAGGCGGAATTGTTTCAATAACGTTAAAGGTTCCAGTTTTGCTTACTTGTAATTTACATCAATACAGCAAGGTAACAGTCCATTCAATTTAACCTGTCCCTGCCAGAATGTTGGCTCCTCATAAGCCTCCTGCCATCTTCATCTCATCCTGTTTTTTAATTCCTTTCTCCCTCATTTGTTTAAATTTATATGTTGATCGTATCAAATATTCCTCACGACAGAGGGTTTCGCAATTTCTAAAGATACAGTCAATTCATGGATTAACTAATTCAATTTTCACAAGCTGATGTGGTAGGTTTTGAACTTACTTACCACATCTGGACTGCTAACTCAACATGAACACAGGCCTGTGACCCTATTTTCTGATTCATACTGCTTCCGGCAACAGATGGCCCAGATAGTTACAGGGCTATTATTACGCTTAATGATCAGTCAAATCCAGTTCTTAATAGGTTTCTGAGTAAAATCTACTAATTAATCCATAAATCTGTATGAAATCTAAGCTACCACTCTGACCATGGAATCTACAATGGGACTACACATACTTTTGTCTCCTTGTGAAACCATTCCATTTGGTACCTGCAAAAAATGACAAGGATGCACATGCAGGCAGGCAGACACACACACACACACACACACGTATGCATACACACAGACACACATGTACAAACATGCACACACATTCAAACATGCAAACCTGCACGTACACGCATGCGCATACACACTAATATGGACATACACAAACACACACTCATAAGCACACCCGCATATATACACACTCCTCTCATTGAGATAATTGGGTCTATCAGGTTCTCTGTGTTAATAGCCTGCACTGCACAGATCATTAAACTCATGTACATAAAATCCAAGAGAGCCCAAGCTGATCCCTGGTTGGAGCTGTATAAATCAACAAATGCTAAATGTTATTCAAACTGCATGCTCAAGGATATCAGTGCTCAGTGTGAGATGAAAATTTAATGGGTTGAAAATTCAAATGCATATTTTTGAAGGCAACGGCCAAATAAATATTGAAAGACTTTATGAAGCAGCTCGCATGACCTCGGAACATCCCAAAGCATTTCATAGTCACTGAAATGCCTTTCAAATGTCGTCACAGTGTAATGTGGGAAAATGCAGCAGACAATTCATCACGCAGCAAGATTCCATTCACAATAACAAGCTAAATGACCACCTGACCCATTTTAATAATGTGGATTAATGAATAAATATTGCCAGGGTAACATCATTCACTGAGATTCATAGAGTCATAGAGATGTACGGCACGGAAACAAACCCTTCGGTCCAACTCGTTCATACCAACCAGATATCCTAACTGAATTTGGTCCCATTTGCCAGCACTTGGCTCATATCCCTCCAAACCCATCCTATTCATATATTTATCCAGGTGTCTTTTAACTGCTGCAATTGTATTGCCTCCACCATTTCCTCTGACAGCTCATCCTATACACACATGACCCTCCGAGTGAAAAAAGTTGCTCCTTAAGTCTCTTTTATATCTTTCCTGTCTCACCCTAAACCTATGCCCTCTAGTTTTGGACTTTCCCTACTCCAGGAAAAATACCTTGTCTATTTACCTCTCCATGCCTCTCGATTTTATAAACCTCTATAAGGTCACCCCTCAGCCTTCAATGCTCCACAGAAAACAGCCACAACTTGTTCAGGAGACCATGAGGACTGCAAAGTTGAGAGTATGGCACTGGAAAAGCACAGCAGGCCAGGCAGTATCTGAGGAGGAGAATTGACATTTTGGCATACGCCCTTCTTCAGGATGAAGGGCTCATGCCTGAAACATCGATTCTCTTGCTCCTCGGATGCTGCCTGGCATGCTGTGCTTTTCCAACACCACACTCTCAACCCAGCTTACTCAGCCTCTCCTGGTAGCTCAGATCCTCCAACCCTGGCAACATCCTTGTAAATCTTTTCTGAACCCTTTCAAGTTTCACAACAGTGCAACTTGACAATGAGTACTCCATTCTTTCATGGTCTGTGGGTATTAATGACAAAGCTGGCTTTTTTTATGCCCAGTCTTTATTGCGCTTGAACCTGACTATGTTGTTAGATCATTTCAGGGTCAACCATATTATTGTGGGTTTGGAGTCATATGCAGGCTAGAACAAAGAGGCATTAGTGAACCAGATGGGCTTCCATGGCAATGAATGATAACTTCAGAGTCACCAATTAAGACACCCTAATGGGATTTGAACTCATGATGCCAGAACATTAACACTAGTCCAGTGACGTGTCCACCTCTCTCGGAGTACAGTACAGTGTTATGGACCAGACCAAACCCCCTCAAAACATGTCAAAAAGTTAGACTTTAACCTTTTCTTATTTTAAAGGCAAATGCAGGTATTACATTCTGGATGCAATTCAATTGTTAAACTAGCAGGCCTGAAGCAAAACACCCTTTCTTTGTACACTATAGTTAAAATACAGACAAAATAAAAATAAAATAATTAGTTTAATTGTAACTGTATTGACATACTTAACAAATAATAAACTACTCATTTACTGTTCCAATATTGTAACATCCCAGAAGCACACCCTTGACAAAGGCAAATTCAGTAAAATAGAATGTGTCACATGTAACTCTAGCAGCAGGAAGAGACCACCAGCTTTTAGTTGCAACAGAGAGAGGAAAGACAGTTTCCACACCCAACTTCCAGCAACCACCACTGAAAGCTAAAAAATTAAAAATGCTGCTTCTGTCAGTGTTTGACACCACCCATTCAGGCTGCCTCTATTGTTCCAACATTAAATAAAAACTAAGGCCTCACAAGCTGTTTACTGACTTTAAGCAGACCACCCACACCTCTGTCTCAACCTTTCTTTATAAAACAAAAACCAGGACAAAGTACACCTCTTATAGCTATAGTACTGTCACATTTATACTCACTCAGAATTATAGTTGGAAAGTCAATTGGGAATTTGAGCTCATTAGAGTGGAGCTTGAACCCACAGCTGTTTAACTTAGAGAAAAGCAAGATAACCACTGAACCACAGCGAATGCTTATCCCAGATGTCAAAATAAACAGGGATCAATTGGAAGTGTCCATTGGGTGATCCACATCCCACTTAATCTGGCAAGTGCTCTGTTTCTAATCAGTTTGTTTTAAAAGTTGAACAGCATCAGGGAGAATTTTCTGAATTAATTCACACAGGCGAAGACACAGGTGGAAGGGTCCAGATAGACCTGCACAAACATGACCAGTTTTGTAAAATAAGGGGAACCAAACGCAAAAGCAAAGAAGGCAATGCTGTACCTTCTACAAATCATTGCATAGGTCAGAAATTTGAGCAGCTTAGTTTCAGAAAGATAGCAAAAAGGTCTTCCTTCCATCTATGAAAGATGCCGAATATGTAGCAAGCAATCCATTTCAAATGGATCAGATGCTCTTCACGCAATGCACCTTAGAACATAGAATATTACAGTGCAGTACAGGGCCCTCGGTTCTCGATGTTGCACCAACCTGTCAAACCAATCTGAAGCCCACCTAACTTACACTATTCCATGTACGTCCATATGCTTGTCCAATGACAACTTAAATGTACTTAAAGTTGGCGAATCTACTACCATTGCAGGCAAAGCATTCCATACCCTTACTACTCTCTGAGTAAAGAAACTACCTCTGACATCTGTCCTATATGTATCACCCCTCAATTTAAAGCTATGCCCCCTCGTGCTCGCCGTCACCATACTTGGAAAAAGGCTCTCCCTATCTACCCTATCTAACCCTCTGATTATCTTATATGTCTCTATTAAGTCACCCCTCAACCTTCTCTCTAACGAAAACAGCCTCAAGTCCCTCAGCCTTTCCTCGTAAGACCTTCCCTCCATACCAGGCAACATCCTAGTAAATCTCCTCTGTACCCTTTCCAAAGCTTCCACATCCTTCTTATAATGCAGTGACCAGAACTGTACACAATACTCCAAGTGCACCAGAGTTTTGTACAGCTGTAGCATAGCCTCATGGTTCTGGAACTTGATCCCTTTAAAAGCTAAACCACTGTATGCCTTCTTCACAACCCTGTCAACCTGGGTGGCAACTTTCAAGAATCTGTGTACCTGGACACCGAGATCTCTTTGCTCATCTACACTACCAAGAATCTTACCATTAGTCCAGTACGTTGCATTCCGGTTACTCCAACCAAAGTGAATCACCTCACACTTGTCCGCATTAAACTCCATTTGCCACCTCTCAGCTTATCTATGTCTCTCTGTAACCTACAACATCCTTCGTCACTATTCACAACTCTACCGACCTTAATGTCATCTGCAAATTTACTAACCCATCCTTCTACGCTCACATCCAGGTCATTTATAAAAATGACAAACAGCAGTGGACCCAACACCGACCCTTGCGGTACACCACTGGTAACTGGACTCCAGGATGAACATTTACCATCAACGACCACCCTCTGTCTTCTTTCAGCAAGCCAATTATTGATCCAAACTGCTATATCTCCCACAATCCCATTCCTCTGCATTTTGTACAATAGCCTACTGTGGGGAACCTTATCGAATGCTTTGTTGAAATCCATATACACCACATCAACCGGTTTACTCTCATCTACTGTCTGGTCACCTTCTCAAAGAACTCAATAAGGTGTGTGAGGCACGACCTGCCCTTCACAAAACTGTGCTGACTATCTCTAATCATATTATTCTTTCCTAGATGATTATAAATCCTATCTCTTGTAACCTTTTCCAACACTTTACCAACAACTGAAGTAAGGCTCACTGGTCTATAATTACCTGGGTTGTCTCTACTCCCCTTCTTGAACAGGGGAACCACATTTACTATCCTCCAGTCTTCTGGCACTATTCTTGTAGACAATGATGATTTAAAGATCAATGCCAAAGGCTCGGCAATCTCCTTCCTGGCTTCCCAGAGGATCCTAGGATAAATTCCATCCGGCCCAGGGGACTAATCTATTTTCACACTCTGCAGGATTTCTAATACCTCTTCCTTGTGAACCTCAATCCCACCTAGTCTAGTAGCCTGTATCTCAGTATTCTCCTCGACAACATTGTCGTTTTCTAAAATGTGAATACAGTCAAAAGATATTCATTAAGTGCTCCCCCAATCTCCTCTGGCTCCACACACAACTTCCCACTACTATCCTTGATTGGCCCTAATCTTACTCTCGTCATTCTTTTATTCTTTAAATACCTATAGAAAGCCTTAGGGTTTCCCCTGATCCTAACTGCCAACAGCTTCTCATGTCTCCTCCTGGCTCTTCTGAGCTCTCTCTTTCAGTCTTTCATGGCTACCTCAAGCCCTAACTGAGCCTTCACATCTCATCCTAACATAAGCCTTCTTCTTCCTCTTGACCAAAGATTCCACTTCCTTCATAAACCACAGCTCCCGCGCTCTACAGCTTCCTCCCTGCCTGACAGGTACATACTTATCTAGGACACACAGGAGCTTTTCCTTGGATAAGCTCCACATTTCTAATGTGCCTATCCCCTGCAGTACCTTCCCCATCCTATGCTTCCTAAATCTTGCCTAATCGCATCGTAATTGCCTTTCCCGCAGCTATAACCCTTGCCCATTGGTATATACCTAACCCTTTCTATCACTAAAGTAAACATAACAGAATTGTGATCGCTATCAAAGTGCTCACCTACTTCCAAGTCTAACACCTGGCCGGGCTCATTACCCAGTACCAAATCTAATGTGGCTTCGCCCCTTGTAGGCCTGTCTACATACTGTGTCAGGAAGCCTTCCTGCACACACTGGACAAAAACTGACCTATCTATAGTCATCTTACTATAGTGTTCCCAGTCAATATTTGGAAAGTTGAAGTTCCCCATGAAAACTACCCTGTCTCTCTCACTCCTATCGAGAATCATCTTTGCTATCCTTTCCTCTACATCTCTGGTACTATTCAGAGGCCTATAGAAAAGTTCCAACATGGTGACCTCTCCTTTCCTATTTCTAACCTCAGCCCATACTACCTCAGTTGATGAGTCCCCAAACATCCTTTCTGCAACTGTAATACTGTCCTTGACCAACAATGCCACACCTCCCCCTCTTTTACCATCTTCTCTGTTCTTACAAAAACATCTAAATCCTGGAACCTGCAACAACCATTCCTGTCCCTGCTCCATCCATGTCTCCGAAATGGCCACAACATCGAAGTCCCAGGTACCAACCCATGCTGCAAGTTCACCACCTTATTCTGGATGCTCCTGGCGTCGAAGTAGACACACTTCAAACCAACTTTTTGCTTGCTGGTGCCATCTTGTGTCCCTGAAACTTGATTTTGGACTTCCCTACTCTCAACCTTTTCTATACTCGAACTACAATTTTGGTTCCCATTCCCCTGCTGGGTTAGTTTAAACCCACCCCAATAGCCTTAGTGAATTTCCCCCCCAGGATATTGATACCCCTCTGGTTCAGATGAAGACCGTCCTGCTTGGAGAGGTCCCACTACCCCAGAAAGAGCCCCAATTGTCCAAGAATCCAAAACCCTCCCTCCTGCACCATCCCTGTAGCCACGTATTCAACTCCTCTCTCTCACTATTCCTTGCCTCACTAGCACGTGGCATGGGCAACAAACCAGAGACAACAACTCTGTTTGTCCTAGCTCTAAGCTTCCATCCTAGCTCCCTGAATTTCTGCCTTAAATCCCCACCTCTCTTCCGACCTATGTTGTTGGTGTCTATGTGGACCGCGACTTGGAGCTGCTCCCCCACCCCCTTAATGATCCAAAAAACACGGTCAGAGACATCACAAACCCTGGCACTTGGGAGGCAACACATCAACCATGAGTCTCTCTCATCCCCACAGAACCTCCTATCTGTCCCCCAAACCATCGAGTCCCCAATGACTACTGCTCTACTCCTCTTCCCCCTTCCCTTCTGAGCAGCAGGGACAGACTCTGTGCCAGAGCCTGGTGCCCCACTGCTTTTCCCTGGTAAGTCGTCCCCCCCAACAGTATCCAAAACGGTATACTTATTGTTGAGGGGAATGGCCACAGGGGATCCCCGCACTCCTGCTGGTCCCCTTTCCGTCCCCTGACTGTAACCCATCTGCCTTTTTCTTGTACCTTAGGAATGACTACCTCCCTGTAACTCCTCTCAATAACCCCCTCTGCCTCTGGAATGATCTGAAGTTCATCCAGTTCCAGTTCCCTAACGCGGTTTTCAAGGAGCTGGAGTTGGGTGCACTTCCCACAGATGTAGTCAGCAGGGACATTAGTGGTGACCCTTACCTCCCACATTCTGCAGGAAGAACATTCGACTGCCCTAACCTCCATTCCCACTATTCTAAATTCCCAAAGAGACTGTTGAAAAATAAGGAATAAAAAATAAACTCGTTACCTTACCAATCTGGCGCACAGAACCTTTTTTTTTGGTTAGAGGAGGAGGATGGGTGGGAGACACTACCCAAGTAGTGTTTCGGGTAATGCAACCACACAAATAGATGACTTCCCAGAAGTCCTTCGCTCCTCCCTCACACCTCTTGGCAAATGGAGGCCCGACTCCCAAGGTTAGTCCCTTTTAATGCGGGAAAACTCACCCTTCCCGGCAGCCCTCGCTTCACCTCTCCTTGTCTCCTCGCCAGTAAGTGACAAGACCAGTCCTTCAGATGGAAGATCTCCCATAAATGCTGGTCATGAAACTGCTAAGTGACTTTGTGGGTTACAGTATCTGACCCAGGCATCTGTTTCCATTGATCACAAAGTAAACAATGCTGATTTCCAGCATCCACAGGTTTTCCATCAAAATGAAAGTGGTTATTGGGGTTTGGAGATGATTTCTCAGGAGCCTTTGTTAACTATCTGAAGGAAATCTGGTAGATGGCATATACTGCTGCTAGTGAGCATTGGTGGTGGAAGGATTGAACATTTGTGGATGTGTTGCCAATCAAGCAGTTGCTTAGTCCTGGTTGTTGTTGAACTTTAAGCGTGTCGTTAGAGTTGTGCTCTTCCAGGCCTCACAAATGTCCTGTACAGCTGCAATACAACCTCCTAACTGCAATATTCAGTGTTCTGACCAATGAAGGCAAGTGTGCCAAATGCCTTCTTCACCATCCTGTCTATCTGAGACACCACTTTCAAGGAACTATGAACCTGCACTCCAAGGACTCTTTGTTCAGCATCACTTTCCAGGGCGTAAGCAATACCTGTATAAGTCCTGCCCTTGTTTGCCTTACTAAAATGCAACACCTCAAATTGGTCCAAATTATACTCCACCTGCCATTCCTTGGCCCATTGAGCATCTGATCAAGGTCCCATTGTACTCTGAGATAACCTTCTTCACAGACCACTACACCATTGATTTTAGTGTCATCTGCATACTTACTAACCATACCTGCTAAATTCACATCCAAATCATTTATGTAAATGACAACAACCAGTGGACCCAGCACTGATCCTTGCAGCACACTGCTGGTCACGGGCCTCCAGTCAGAAAAACAACCATCTATTACCACCCTCTGTCTCCTACTTACAAACTAATTTTGTATCCAACTGGCTATCTTCCTCTAGATTCCATGTGAATCCATCGCTGCCATTCCAGGAGTCTATCATATTGATGGGAGTCTGGAGTCACAAGTAGGTTAGACCAGGTAAGGATGGCAGATTTCATTTCTTAAAGGACATTAGTAGACTAGTTGGGTTTTTACAACAATCAATGATAGTTTCAAGCTCACCATTAGAAACCAGCTCTTTAATTCCAGATCTTATTAATTGGATTTACATTCCACCAGCTGCTGTCTTCCAAATCTTGAACATCTTCCAAATGCAGGAGAACTTATGAGAAATTGGTCCAGGTCTTTATCCCAATGAGATAACTCTGTCAGCATCAGCTTAGGACTATACAGCACTCTTAATGTAGGATAGCACCCCAAGATGCTAATACACAGGAGAATGCAATCACGAGTTGGCACTGAGCTCAGAAATGAAGGTAAGACCCATACATTGTATCCTGTGGAGATGAATGAGTGGTATGTGTGAACCACTGCATAAAGCAACCTTGCAGAAACTTCATATGATAGATGTTCTTGAGCATCAAAGTGTTGATGTCCTGATGTGATGTGTGAGCTGAACTGTAAACAGGCATGACGACCTGGCGAGGCTGGTAGTACACTCGCATGGATGAAGAATCGAGGGAGATGCTGGCCCATGGAGCACATTGTTGTGAAAAAGCAGTTGGATGACGTCCTGAGCACGTTTCCGATGAGCTGCTGTCGCCATATACTTGCTCTGATTTATAAGTTGGGAATTTGCATTGCGTCCCCCAGGGCGGAGAAGAGAACTGACAGTGGTGTATAATAGGGTGAATTGGGACTTGAAAGAAATGCAAATGTATGGAAAGAATATGGTCATCAGTCAATGGCAAGATTCTCTGAAGTAACCAGTTAAAGCTTGAGGCAAAGGTCAGAAACATCTTTCATGAAGACGAAAACCTGATTTTCTTGTTCCCTTCTCATGAACATTCCCACTTTTCTCACTGTTGCTCACAGCATAGCAGTGAGGAGAATATTTCTGTTTGGATGGACAGTCATCTCAGACTCAAACCCTTAATTCTATTTCTTTCTCAACAGCAATTAGAAGAATTTTGGGGAATTTCCAGCCCTTTCTGCTTTATTCCAGATCTCCAGCATCATCAATACTTTTTGTTTTTAATAGGCAGAAATTCCACCCACTGTCTTTAAAAGCACGGTTATGTCTGCCATTCAGCTCGACAAATCCCAGTGTCCGTGGGCGACACCCTCTCCGGAGTCGTTCTGCCCCTTTCTTCAGTGTTGTACCAGATAAAGGAAACACTTCAATTATGCAGTGGGAAGTTCATGAGTAAATCAGGGCGACCACAGCCCCATATTGCATTACCAAGCTGGGCTTACTAAATGGGAAGCGACAATTTGGTTTGAACATCTCAAAGTTAAGGACTGAGGCTCCAAACCCTCACTCCTTCAGTGAAACATGCCAGAAATAAACACATTAGCTATCGGGGATTCCAATCAGTGAGCGTGAAGTGTTCACACCCAGCCTCGTGGTTCTGGGAGCAGCTGGAATGCTGTTTACTTGTAATTAACAGACGGGATGTTCTGTTCCCACTGCAAATTGCTGCTCAAAGTCAAAACACATGTAATGGCCAGTAACGCATTGGTTTAACGAAAGTGAGCTTTTCCTTGTTAAACACTTGTTAAGTAGCAATTAACAAGATCAAAGAGTTGTTTGATTTGCACATTAACATTGCTCAACTCGAGCTGGTGTGAATGGCTGTTAAAGGACCATCCAGATCTGGGATATTGTGGGGCTTTTGATGGATGCATGATTTAAGCACATCTCTCAGCACTTCTTGTTAGAGAGAAATTGGCAAAGACCATGGTCAAATTACTGCTGGTGTATGCTAAATATCAGGATAGCATTCACTTGTAAAAGTCATTATTTTATTTTATATCTGCCATTACATTGTCTATTTATTGCAGACTATTATATATAATATATAATACTGTTTTCAGTCTGCATATAGTCAGTGTGAAAAAATAAAAGTAAGTATGAAATAAAATGATGATTTTCACAAGTGAATGCTTGTGAACCAGCCTGCACACATACTTTATAATTACCATAGTGCTTCACCATGTGTATTCTACCTAGAACAGTAGTATTGTGGCCCATTCTCAGAGCATTATTATCTGCCTATTTTCCTGCTTTTTGTACTTTAAATGAATCCTCTGTTCACTGCTAGAGTGGCCCTTTGTTCTGTCAAGAGCACTTTGCTCCCCAGTCACCTGATCACGAGGAAATGTTATTTTGTCATGGAGCTATATTATCTCATGGTATGGATTACGTTTTCCTCTTTTCATTCACAGTCATTGAATCTACAAAAAATAGAGGCAGAGAAAGAGATCCCTTTTCCCATTGCATCTGAAAAAAAAACAAGTTGAGTTAGGTCCACTGCTTCAGCCTTTTCACAGATCTCCACATTCCAATTCCTCACCACACATTGCTGAGCAGCATTTGCCCTCGTGTTGACTCTAAATCTTTGCCAATTACCTTACATCTTTAAGTGAAATTCCCTAACTACCAGCTCCATGCCAGACCAAACCAGCCTGTTCACGACCTTGGTGTCACATGGACTTAAGTTGAGCTTCTAGCTGTTCTGTACTATCATTAAGACCACCTCTTCCCACTCCTAATTCAGGATCTTATTTGACTGCATCCCATCTGCTGATAAAAGCCACATCGATGCCATTTTATTCCTGAATCAGACAATTCCAATGTTGCCCTGGATAGCAGTCCATGATCTACCCAATGTAATTGTGAGCTCCACCAAAACCCTCGTAACTTATACAAACTCCTGTTCCAACCTTGTACTTACATTGCCTCCAATACCAAATGCAGTTCCAATCCAGCACTCACCATGATTTTTGAATGTTTGACCCAACAGACCAATCCCTCAGTACTACCCGTACAAGAGTACACAGATCCCACGATACTGACCCTCTGACTGCGTAATACTGTCTCGGTACCAAGCCCTAATGGTGCAGTGTGCCCTCAGTACTGGCCCTCCAGCAGTGTGGTGCTTCCTCAATACTAACCCACTGATAGTGCAGGACTGTCTCAGTACTGTCCCACCAAAAGTACAGTGCACCTTGACTGCTGACGCTCTCACAATGCATGACTCCCTCAGTACTGACCCTCTGACCGTGCGACACTCCCTCATACTGACCCTCTGACTGTGCAGTTCTCCCTTAGTACTGACCCTCTGATTGTGCAGTGCTCCCTCAGTACTAACTCTCTAATAGGGCAGCACTCCCTCAGTACTGACTCTCTGACAGTGCGGCACTCCCTCAGTACTGACCCTCTGACAGTGCAGCACTCCCTTATTATTGACCCTCTGACAATGCAGCACTCCCTCAGTCCTGACCCTCTGACAGTGCAGCACTCCCTCAGTCCTGACCCTCTGATAGGACAGCACTCCCTCAGTACTGACCCTCTGACAGTGCAGCGCTCCCTCAGTACTGAACCTCTGACAGTGCAGCACTCTCTCGGTAATGTAGTGAAATATCAGCACAGAACTTCTACTTAAGTTTGTGGAATTGAATTTGAACTGAGACCATTCTTCCTCAGTGTGAGAGGTGTACGCACTGAGTCATGGCTGATAAATGCTTCTGAGGAACAGAGAGCAATGAACTTTATCTCTCACAGGGTAAAAAATAATGACTGCAGATGCTGGAAACCAGATATCTGGATTAGTGGTGCTGGAAGAGCACAGGTCCAGGAATGACTCCTCCGCGAACACCGGATGAATTTATTGTAAAGCAGTTGAGGATATTCCCTTTTGCTGCCTGTGATGAAGTCAAAAACAAAGTCATGTTTTATTCAGAACAGGGAAAGGAAACAATGCCGGAGGCTGACGAGGAGATTGAGTGATGTTGGCTGTGATTTTTAATGCAGCATATGGTTTATATTCCTGAGGTTTAACAGATCGTTGAGTCTAAAATAGAATAGAACAAAGTGAGCTCTATCTCCAGAACATTCCCCTCTCCTGTCCCTATCCATGTTTTAACTCAGAACTTTGGGTAAATATTCATTTTTGACACTGGAGGTTAATTTGTTCAGAATGAAGATTATGCTCATTACAAAACTGCATTCTCTGAAATCAGTACAGGCACAGAGAAAAATCGGTTGGCTTCTGAGAGGCTTCAATATAAACATCACCAGAGTACACCATCAGCCCGTGTAAAGACACAGAAATTTGGACTCTTTTCAAAGGCATATCACATTTATAAAAGGGAAAATTAAATAAATATATGCAATTATAATAATAGCCACAAATTGTCCCTTTATAAAAAACATTTGAAAATATTCTTTGATGGGGTGTGGGCTTTAATGGCAAACCCAATATTTGTTGCCCATCCCGAATAACCCTGGCGATGATGACTCATCTCTTTCTCAGATATTAAATATCTCAGGCTCTTGCTCTCTCTCAGATACTGAACTTGGTGGAAAATTTTCCCCACTGAATTACCTGTCTTGGTGTCAGTGTTTCGTGGTAGTGTTTGGGTGTCTCTCTCCCTCAGTAACCTATCCAGTACCTGGTGTATCTCTCTTACAATCTGTCAACTCATATCCTGAATTTGCTGTCTCTGTCTCTTCACTCTCTTGCATGTTGGTGATATTAGATTAGATTCCCTACAGTGCAGAAACAGGCCTTTCGGCCCAACAAGTCCACACCAACCCTCCGAAGAGCAACCCACCCAGACCGATTCCTCTACAAATGCATCTAACATTATGGGCAATTTAGAATGGCCAATTCACCTGACCTGCACATAAAGTCATAGAGATGTACAGCATGGAAACAGACCCTTCGGTCCAACCCGTCCATGCCGACCAGATATCCCAACCCAATCTAGTCCCACCTGCCAGCATCCAGCCCATATCCCTCCAAACACTTCCTATTCATATACCCATTCAAATGCCTCTTATATGTTGCAGTTGTACCAGCCTCCACCACATCCTCTGGCAGCTCATTCCATACAAGTACCACCCTCTGTGTGAAAAAGTTGCTCCTTAGGTCTCTTTTATATCTTTCCCTTCTCACCCTAAACCTATGCCCTCTAGTTCTGAACTCCCTGACCCCAGGGAAAAGACTTTGCCTATTTATCCTATCTATGCCCCTCATAATTTTGTAAACCTCTATAAGGTCACCCCTCAGCCTCCGATGCTCCAGGGAAAACAGCCCCAGCCTGTTCAGCCTCTCCCTGTAGCTCAGATCCCCCAACTCTGGCAACATCCTTGTAAATCTTTTCTGAACCCTTTCACGTTTCACAACATCTTTCCGATAGGAAGGAGACCAGAATTGCACACAATATTCCAACAGTGGCCTAACCAATGTCCTGTACAGCCGTAACATGACCTCCCAACTCCTGTACTCAATACTCTGACCAATAAAGGAAAGCATACCAAACGCCTTCTTCACTATCCTGTCTACCTGCGACTCCACTTTCAAGGAGCTATGAACCTGCACTTCAAGGTCTCTTTGTTCAGCAACACTCCCTAGGACCTTACCATTAAGTATGTAAGTCCTGCTAAGATTTGCTTTCCCAAAATGCAGCATCTCGAATATATCTGAATTAAACTCCATCTGCCACTTCTCAGCCCATTGGCCCATCTGGTCCAGATCCTGTTGCAATCTAAGGTAACCCTCTTTGCTGTCCACTACACCTCCAATTTTGGTGTCATCTGCAAACTTACTAACTGTACCTCTTATACTCACATCCAAATCATTTATGTAAATGACAAAAAGTAGAGGGCCCAGCACCGATCCTTGTGGCACTCCACTGGTCACAGGCCTCCAGTCTGAAAAACAACCCTCCACCACCACCCTCTGTCTTCTACCATTGAGTCAGTTCTGAATCCAAATGGCTAGTTCTCCCTGTATTCCATGAGATCTAACCTTGCTAATAAATCTCCCATGGGGAACCTTGTTAAACACCTTACTGAAGTCCATATAGATCACATCTACTGCTCTGCCCTCATCAATCCTCTTTGTAATTCTTCAAAAAACTCAATCAACTTTGTGAGACATGATTTCCCCCACACAAAGCCATGTTGACTATCCCTAATCAGTCCTTGCCTTTCCAAATACATGTACATCCTGTCCCTCAGGATTCTCTCCAACAACTTGCCCACCACTTGCACATCTTTGGACTGTGGGAGGAAACTGGAGTACCTGGAGGAAACCCACGCAGACACGGGGAGAATGTGCAAACTCCACACAGACAGTTGCCTGAGGCGGGAATTGAACCCAGGTCCCTGGCACTGTGAGGCAGCAGTGCTAACCACTGAGCCACCATGCCACCCCTCTTATCCTGTAATAACCCTTGGAATATCTGTCCTACCAGATGTTTCTTCCTCAATTACTTGTCTTGAACTGATAGTAACCTCTGGTCATGATTACATTGAACTGAATGATCTTTTTCTGTGCATTGATGTATCTATGTTTCATAATGTGGAAGAGCCGGTGTTGGACTGGGGTGGACAAAGTTAGAAATCACACAACACCAGGTTACAGTCCAACAGGTTCTATTGGAAGCACTAGCTTTAGGAGCACTGCTCCTTCATCAGGTGGTTGTTAGGAGCAGCGTTCCGAAAGCTAGTGCTTCCAATAAAATCTGTTGGACTATAACCTGGTGTGTGATTTTTAACTTTGTACACCCCAGTTTAGCAACTGCATCTCCATGTCAAGTTATTATCCAACAGGTTTATTTGGAAAAAGGAACAGAGCTCCAAATGCTAGTGCTTCCAAATAATCCTGTTGGAATAACCTGGTATTGCGTGATTTCTATCTGTTTCATGTCAGTCTAACCTGGGTTCAGACTATTGCAGTGATGCTCAGATGAATCACTAAGTATGCACAATGATTACTACATGATGGCTTTTAACTTGCTTTCGAGTGTGGGAATCAGGGGGCACTCGAGATATCCTGCTTTGTAATTCAGGTACAATCTTAAACACAGTGTACTTACTGGTAAATAGTCCAGGGTAATCGGTTTAAAAAAGAATCAACCTTTTGCTTTGCTAATGATTCTCCAGATCCCCTGGGTTCGCACTGGTTCTTGCAATTATTTTCTCCTGTCACTGTAGTTAAATTGTCCACTGCTAAAAATGTGAATAAATAGAATGTGCGAGTCACAATAAAAGTAATTAGGCGGCTAACTGAGTGAGCAGGTCGCAGGTCAGCAGGACACATCTCATGGGAGCAGGCACTGACATCAAAGAATCAAAATATTGGCAGTCTGTGCAGTGAGCTGAGTGAGGGAATGCAGACAGATGATTTGAATACAGAGGTCATCAGTTGAACAGAACTCTGTTCAGACCCTTTGAAGTAACCATATTTTGTTCTCACCTCGGGAAGGATATTATGCTGTGATTTCACAGTTATACATTGAATTTACATCATGAAATAAGACCAGTCAGCCAACTGCTCTACGCTGTTTACCCCATGTGGTCATTCTTGTTGCTGCGTTATGTCACTCCATTAGCATATCCTTTTTTTTAATCTCTTGTGTTTATCTAGCTTCCTCAGTAATGCACCATTACCGTTTGCTTCATTGTGGTAGTGAGTTCCACACTTTCACTACTTTCTGCATAAAGAAGCTTCTGAAGCCAAAAAAAAGGATCCATGCCTTTGAAGCGTTCATCTTGCACTCATCAAGACAGGATTGCAAGAGTACCAAATCACAAAGAGTAAACCAATTTATACAACATGAGGAGAAGCTTCAGATTGGTCAACAAGTAGACCCTGATTGGTCAAGGCATTGCTATTGGGTATGCACCAAGAAATGGCATTCCCCAAACTTTTGTTTGCTGAAAATACATAATATGTGGAGATGGCTTATTATTCTTGCACTGAGGCCTTGATGAGTCCACGATGAAAAGACTGACAGGGCATCTCTATTTTTCCACAGTACTCTTGAATTCCTTAATTGATTTATCATCTTATTTTCTGCCCCTTGACAGATATGTGAGTGAAGCAACCCTTTTTTGCTGTTGGTTAGCAGAGGTAAATCAGACAATACAATCATTTCCTGTATAGACTCAGTCTGCAACTCCCATCTGCTAATTTAACAGTAAAGGAAGATTGGACAGAATGTATAATGGGCAGCTAGTTTCTTGTCAAAGTGAAATTCATCCTCATGCTGTCAGGGTTAGGTTTGGCTGATAGCTCACTGGGGAAAAATATTTAAATTAAATCAGGAGTTCACTAATAAATTTTGAGAGTGCATTACTGAATTCCCAATTTAATTTTAATGATTTTTAAAGCATGTCCTTGAAAATACACAGAAAGCAGAACAGATCTACATGCAAAACAGAGAGAAAAATAAATGCAAGTTTATAGCAAAATCAAGTTGTAGCAGAACTTTGGAGCATTGTGGAGGGGAAGGCTGGGATCAGGTGATGAGATCTTTAAGGGAGAAGACCTTGAGATGTTGCAAGAGAAAGAGAAAAGGCTCACTTCTTAGAAAAATGTACTTGGCATCACTTAGCAACAGTACAAGCAAGAGCTCAACTCATAGAATCAGGAACAATGCCCAAGGGAGAGAAAAAGCAATTTACCTGACAGTGGGTATAATAGATTTATCAGAAAGATACCAGTGATAAAGTAAATTAATTTATACATACAGGTTGGATGGAACAGAATTGTATGCCTTTGTTTTAGGATAGTTGAGTGTGAATCTAATGGAGGTGTTTAAGATGATTAAAGGAATTAGTTGTGTGGAGAGGTGGCCTACTTAATATTAGGGTCAAAAAGTGTGGCGCTGCAAAAGCACAACAAGTCAAGCAGCATCCGAGGAGCAGGAGAGTCAACGTTGCAGGCATAAGCCCTTCGTCACTTTCTCCGACTTAATATACTTAATAATAGGGTGAAGTCAAGTACCATTTCTTCACCCAAACAGTGTTGGAAATGTGTTTGTTGAGGTGGTGGTGTAGTGGACATGTCAGTGGTTTAGCAATCCAGAGGCCCAGACTAATGTTCAGAGGATGTGGTTTGAAACCTACCATGGCAAATGGTGAAATTCCAGCTCCCAGTTCTCACAGACAGACCTTTTAATTAGTAACAGGTTTAAGGGTTACGGAGAGCAGGCAAGAGTGATGTTGAGCCATGATCATATTGAATGGTGAAGCAGGCTTGAAGGGCTGAATTGCCTACATCTGCTGCTTGTTCTGATGTTCTAATGAAGTTTGAATTCAATTAAAAACTTTAATATAACTATTAGGCTGGCCTGGTGGCTTAGTGGTTAGCATTGCAGCCTCACAGCGCCAGGGACCTGGATTTGATTCCACCCTGGTTGACTGTCTGTGTGGAGTTTGCATACTCTCCCTGTGTCTGTGTGGGTTTCCTCTGGGTGCTCTGGTTTCCTCCCACAGTGCAAAGATGTACAGGTTAGTTGCATTAACCATGGGAAATGCAGGGATACAGGGTTAGGACGGGATGGTGGGTTTGGGTGGGAAGCTCTTTGGACGGATGGTGTGGACTCAATGGGCCAAATGGTCAGCTTCCACACTGCAGGGATTTTATGAACTATATAAATATAATATAACTAAAACTAAATGAGGGACTATAAGATGAGCTAATGGCAATCATATAACCACTATCGATTGTTGTGAAAATGCATCTGGTTCACTATTACCCTTAAGGAAGGAAATCTGCCATCCTTATTTGGTCTGGCTCACAGACCAACAGCAATGTTGCTCACTCTTAACTGCTCTCTGGGCAATTAGGGATGGGCAATAAATGCTGGTCCAGACAGCAATGCTCACGTCCTATGAATGAACATTTTTTAAAAATCTGGAACTCTGCTCCATTATTTCAAAAACTGTTATTGAAGCAAATGAAGAATTAGAGATTCCAGCACTACGATTGGTCAGTAGCTGTTGGGTAAACATATGATGGATTAAAAAACCAAGCTGGGTCAATGGAGTGAAGATGAAGATCAGCAAGCTAATGCAAGCAGTGGCAGCCTGAATGTCTTCACCCTGTTTCACATCCTCAATTTCATCTCATCCAAATTTCAACAAAAAGTCCCATCTTCCTGTTTGGATGGATCTTAAGATCGAAAGTCAAAGGGTAGGCAGCCTGCTGATATTTCCAATAGCTCTTGGGTTGTACTGTGGGGTTCATCCCCACACACAACTCTGACATAGATATATGTACAATGCACTTCAGTATTAAAGTTTTGCTGATTAATGTTTTTTCTTAATTAGAAACATTGGCATCTGCTTATCATCTATGATCAGCCTAGCCCCCTTTCCTTAATCCTGGAATTAGTTGAGTCGCTATCCTCATTCCTGAAATATTCCTTTTCATTCTCCATCCCCATTCCTGGGGCCATTAACTGGCACATGTGCAGTATGCATTTTAGTTGGCATTATCAGTCCAGATGTGGACATTATCCAGGTCTTGATGCATATGGATATCGACAGCTACAAAAAATAGATTATTAAATCTCATGTTTCCTCTTATGTGGCATTACCACTGTGGTGAATGGGATGAATTCAGAATGGATCTTGCAAAATTGGACATCTGTGAGACACCTTCAACAGCAGCATGATTGTATTTCAAATTGTAACTTCAGTTTGCAGCTTATCCGCAGTCTTCAATTACCATGAAACCACTGGCCCCATCCTCGCTCAATGAGGAATGCAGGAGAGTGTCCCAGTCACAATACCACGCATTGCCATATTATGAAATACTGAGACCCTCAATATGTCAAGCCTCAGAGGCTCTGTGGCATTACTAAAACGAGGTATATTATTCTAATAGAAATGGCAAGTAACATCGAAATATCAAAGTTTTATATCTGCATATATGCATGAGCAAAGATGCAATGAAATAATAATCTAACTAAAATATATATCCTATAATAAGCATATTTGCATTATGAAATACTTTCAAATGCAAATACTTTATGATTCCTAATTAACATATATTAAATATTTTAACCTACAGCAACACAAGCAATTATACAGATCATGACTGTCCACATGGAAGATGGAATACAATCTGCATATAAGTTAAAATATTTTCTTTTCTGATTTTTGGATAGCAAAGTCACTGTTGAATTCTAGAAATGATAAGCTGCAAAGTTCATCACTTTATCTGCACATAATGTTTAGTACAGACAGCCTTCCCCACAGCATCATTGTCCGCAGTTCATTCTTGATGCTTTTCACTACAAAACTGACCAGAAATAAATCCATGGTTAACCCAAGTATGTGAGCAAAGATTTTCTGTGATCCCTAGAGTCCCAATGCATTTGAATACCAACAGGGTTTCATTAGTCATCAGACCCATCCTTAGCCACTGTTGTCAATGATGTTGTGTAGAACTTACAGACAGAACAGTAAACAACTGAAAACAACAAATGTTGGAGATCACAACGGGTCAGGTAGAATCCATAGAAAGAGAGCAAGCTACCATTTCGAGTCTAGATGACTCTTCATCAGAGTTGGCTGTTGGACAGTATGCTAGCTACTCCTGGTTGTACTTTTCACCTTTTAAATAAAATAGATCCTTTGAACAGTTTCCAATTTGGCTTTGGAAAGACTGCTTCGATTTCTGAAATGGGCATTCCAATTTTAAGACTGAGGGACCTTTCTGTGTACAGAATGAATCATCATCCTCAGGCACGTCATCCCAGAGACTAGTTCCTTTGAACATTGCTTAGCTATTTTCTTCAGCTGGGATTTCAGGCTCTGCAGCTTTCTCAGATGTAGTTATTATTTTCATAACTGCACCGCCTAATCAAGTAGAAGAGGTGGGTGCTTGAGAGTTCCTTGGGCCTGTCTGACTCTTCTGAGTTTGAGTTCTGTCCTCTGTTACAATGAAATGATGCCTGTTGATTTTCAGTAATTGTTTTTGCTATCCTTCAAGTCTCTGCTTATTTTTCTCTTTTCGTCATCTGCTTTGAAAAGCTGTTTTCATTTATAACAAGCCTGTCCATGAAAATGAGGAATAAACCCTAGAGAAATTCTTTGAACTCAGTTCTTCATGTTTACATATTCAGTAGAAGCAAAAACTGCTGCATTTACATTTCGACAATAAAAAATTTAGGGTGTAGGTTTGCTCGCTGAGCTGTAGGTTTGATATCCAGCCGTTTCATTACCTGGCTAGGTAACATCATCAGTGGTGACCTCAAAGTGAAGCGAAGCTGTTGTCTCCTGCTTTCTATTTATATCTTTCTCCTGGATGGGGTTCCTGGGGTTTGTGGTGATGTCTTTTCCTGTTCGTTTTCTGAGGGGTTGATAGATGGCATCTAGATCTATGTGTTTGCTTATGGCGTTGTGGTTGGAGTGCCAAGCCTCTAGGAATTCTCTGGCATGTCTTTGCTTAGCCTGTCCCAGGATAGATGTGTTGTCCCAGTCGAATTGGTGGTTTCTTTCATCTGTGTGTAGGGCTACGAGGGAGAGAGGGTCTTGTCTTTTTGTGGCTAGCTGGTGTTCGTGTATCCTGATGGCTAACTTTCTTCCTGTTTGTCCTACGTAGTGTTTGTGGCAGTCCTTGCAGAGCCATACCATACATCAAAGAAGTTTCAGAAATGACAGCCAGACTACTAAGACCCCTTGGAATCCTAGTAGCACACAAACCCACCAACACTCTCAAACAAAAACTAACAAACTTAAAAGACCAAGTAAAACCCATGGACAAAACCAACGTCATCTACAAAATTCTATGCAAGGACTACCACAAACACTACGTAGGACAAACAGGAAGAAAGTTAGTCAACAGGATACACGAACACTAGCTAGCCACGAAAAGACACGACCCTCTCTCCCTCGTAGCCCTACACACGGATGAAAAAAAAACACCATTTCGACTGGGACAACACATCTATCTTGGTTCTGGATTAGTGGTGCTGGAAGAGCACAGCAGTTCAGGCAGCATCCAAGGAGCAGCGAAATCGACGTTTCGGGCAAAAGCCCTTCATCAGGGCTTTTGCCTGAAACATCAATTTTGCTGCACCTTGGATGCTGCCTGAACTGCTGTGCTCTTCCAGCACCACTAATCCAGAATCTGATTTCCAGCATCTGCAGTCATTGTTTTTACCACATCTACCCTGGGACAGGCTAAGCAAAGACATGCCAGAGAATTCCTAGAGACCTGGCACTCCAACCACAACGCCATAAGCAAACACATAGATCTAGATGCCATCTATCAACCCCTCAGAAAACGAACAGGAAATGACATCACCACAAACCCCAGGAACCCCATCCAGGAGAAAGATATAAATAGAAAACAGGAGACAACAGCTTCACTTCACTTGGAGGTCGCCAGTGATGATGTTACCTTGCCAGGTAATGAAACGGCTGGATATCAAACCTACAGCTCAGCGAGCAAACCTACACCCTAAACCTCAACCTGAGCTACAAATCTTCACAAACCTTGCACAATAAAAAATAGTGGTGCCAAGGAGGGAAGAAGCTTTTATTAATATGATATTGGTTTTTAGAAAACAAATTTACTTTTTAAAAAGAAAGTATGTTAAATTCCAAAAAGTACTTTCATGTTTATTATTGTTTTGCATAAACCATATAATGCATTTTTAATTAAGTTAAAGAAGTGTCTAATTGGAACACGACAGGTCGGGCAGCAATCATGGATAGAAAGCAAGCTAACATTTCAAGTCTAGATGACCTTTCATCTAGACTCGAACATCAGCTTGCTCTCTCTCCATGGATGCTGCCTGACCTGCTGTAATCTCCAGTACTTTTTCTTTTCAGTCCAGATTTCAGCATCTGCAGCAATTTGCTCTGAATTTGAACATGTGGCTGTCAGAGGTCAAGGCTGCATTGGGATGCAGCAGTTCATCAGTGTAAGAAACAGGAGCCTGGGAGTCTGGGTGCTGCATCTCTTTAATGAAAGCCGAGAATTAATGAAGCTTTCTGATCATATTTAATACCCAAGTAGGAATGTTTCATTTAATAATTGTGTAGCTTCATAAGTGTATTTTTGACATTTCAGAACAAAAAGTATCCAGTTCAGAAACTGTTTTGTTCCTATCATCTTCATTTTTCAACCAATTATGTAAAACTTCAAATTTAGTGATTTTTCTTTCTATTTAGAGGATTCTCAAAGTATGAAATCCTAAAGTATAGATTTCTTTGCTTATCCCTGAATCTGACAGCTGGCATCAAGTATACATATTATGAGGTGTCAGTCTTTTGAAGCTATAGCCACAGGACACATGTATTTTAAACAGCAGAAATAATCAACGACAAACAAGCCTAAATAATCTCCCAGCCAGTAGATCTGGTCAAAGCTGTGCAGTCCTGCTACATTCAATCTATGAATGTTGGTGAATAATTGAACAACTAACTGGAGGAGGAGACACCATTAATGTTCTTACGGGAGCAAAATCTGCCATCCAGGCCTGGTCTGGCCTATATTTAACTCCTGATTCACAGTGACATGGTTGACTCTTAACTGCCCTCAGAAGTGGCCCATCAAATCGCTCACTTCAAAGACAATTAAGAATGGACAACAAATGTTGGCCTTGCCAGCAACACCTTCATCTCATGAAAGAATAAGGAAAGAAAAACATACATCCTCATCATCAATGCTGGGGCATTGCAAGAATCAAGAAGCATTTGTACCAATCATCAGCAAACATGGTCGACCCATTTGGCGTCCAGTTGAGCTCCCCACCATCAGAAAAACCAGTCATCATCCAGTTCAATTTATTTCAAGTGATCCTAAGGAACAGCTGAGTATATAGGATACAGAAAAGGTAGTGGGCCCTGACCATATCCCAACAGCAACACTGAAGGATTACGCTCCAGGACGAGCTGCTGCTTGAGATAAGCTTTTCCAGTGTGGTCATGTTTCTGGTGTCAACCCAACAGAGTGGAAAATTGCTCAGTTACATCCTATCTGCAAAACGCAGGACAAATACAAACTGGCAATTACACTGTCTCATCAGCCTGCTCTCAATCACCAGCAAAGTAATGGAAGGTCTCATCAACATGGCTATCAAGTGGCACTTACTCTGCAATATTCTGCTCACCAATGCTCAGGTTTTGTTCTGCCAGCACCTCTTAGCTCCAGAACTTATTATAACCTTGTTCCAAACATTATAAAAAGAGCTGAATAACACAGGTTATGTGACAAAGACTACCCTCGACGTCAGAACACTATTTGTGTCAGGTATCAAGGTACCCAAGTAAAACAGAAGTACATGGAAATCGGGATGAAAACTTTCTAATGGTTGGAGTCATATCAGACACATTGGGAAATGATTATGGTCGGGGATTCAGGAGCACGGATTCTTTATGATTGAAGAAGGGGATATCTCTTTCCTGAAAGGATAGTGAATATTTGTGGGCGGCACGGTGGCACAGTGGTTAGCACTGCTGCCTCACAGCGCCTGAGACCCGGGTTCAATTCCCGCCTCAGGCGACTGACTGTGTGGAGTTTGCACGTTCTCCCCGTGTCTGCGTGGGTTTCCTCTGGGTGCTCCGGTTTCCTCCCACAGTCCAAAGATGTGCAGGCCAGGTGAATTGGCCATGCTAAATTGCCCGTAGTATTAGGTAAGGGGTAAATGTAGATGTAGGGGTATGGGTGGGTTACGCTTCGGCGGGGCGGTGTGGACTTGTTGGGCCGAAGGGCCTGTTTCCACACTGTAAGTAATCTAATCTAATCTAATTTACCCCCAGAGAATCTTAGGTAGTCTATTGTTGATAGTGTTTCAACTCTCAGGCAATCATGAGCTCTGGGTAGAAGGTGGAAAATTGGATTTGAAGCCAAAGTTTAGCAATGATCATATTGAAAAGGTGGAGCAGGTTCAGAATTCTCTATTTCTTCTCCTTGTGTCCTTGTATTGTTAGAGGCTAATCAGCTGAATCCCAGGGCATCTTTATAGGAGCTCCTCAAGACAGGGTCTGGGAGACATAGGGGCACTCAGTATTGATCCCTGACCCCATACCTGGGGGTCTAGTTCAGGCATCACTCCCCCTTTGCCAGGTGGTGACCGGTCAGAGTAGGATCATTCCGATGCATGACAGAGACAGAATCTTGGGGAAGCAAGAACCAAAGAAATCGGAAACAAAACCAGAAATTGCTGGCAAAAACTCAACCAGGTCTGGCAGCACCTGAGGGGAGAAAGCAGAGTTAAAGTTTTGGGATCTTTCTTCAGAACACACTGCATCTGAAATGTTAACTTGGATTTCTCTCCACAGATGCTGCCAGACCTGTTCAGCTTTTCCTACAATTTCTGTTTTTGTTTCAGGATCTGGAGAAGCTTCTCCTCCAAACACAGGCTGTTACTCACTGACCTTTGCAATTCTCATGACTGAGCCTATCAGCCGCAATTACAGGAGAGAGCTGACCTGTGATTGGTCAGTGGCTAGATAAGTGAGTTTCTAGAATGACTTTATATTTAATTGTGGGATGATATTGATAGATTCTTCAAATTCTGCTTCAGGTAAACCACCAGTTAACTAAAATTTAGTAAACTTTGTTACGGGGAGAAAGTGAGGAGTACAGACGCTGGAGATCAGAGTTGAGAGTGTAGTGCTGGAAAAGCACAGCAGGTCAGGCGGCATCCAAGAAGCAGGAGAGTCAATATTTCAGGCACAAGCCCTTTATTAGGAATCCCTGCTGTGCTTTTCTGGCACCACACTCTCGACTCTAAACTTTGATACTACATGACTGTGTCTTCTAATAAATGAGTGCAGCCCTGATTTCTTCAAAGGGACCAAAAGCAAGTCAAGAAAGGCTCATGATAGAAGTAATCAAGGGTTTTTGATGGGGTTGAGGTGGGTTTAAGGATTCCAGGAGCAGGAAAAACACTAGGGAGTATGATTTGCTGGTGTTCTAATTCAACCATTTTCAAATGCATCATCAGTGACATTCCATTCATCATGAGATTGATATTCATTGATAATTGCATGATATTCAGTATCATTCACAACATTTTTGATAGCAAATAAAAACCAAAATAATTGATTTCTCTCCACAGTTGCTGCCAGACTTGTTGTGCTTTTCTAGCTATTTCTATTTTTGTTTCATTTGATAACAAAGTAGCTCATAGCCAAATGCAGCAAGTCCAGGTTAATGTTTCGCCTGAGCAATAATAATTTCCAACAAGAGAGAATTTCATCACCTCCCATGAACATTCAATGGGATTGCCATCATCAAAGCACCATTACCTAAACCTTGCAGCTGGTTACCATTGGCAAGAATCCTAATTGGACTAGCCACCAGAGCAGGTCAGAAACTAAATATTCTGTAGTGAGTGGCTTAACTGCTGACTTCCAAATATTTATCCATAAGGAACAATTCAGAAGTGTGATGGAACTTAACCAGAAGAGTGTTGTTTCACAAACATCTAACAAGCTTGATGCCATCCAAGGCAAAGCAACCCATACGACTAACCCCAAATTGACCAGCTATTTACTCCTTCCACCATTGGCATATTGTGCCCACAGCATGTAGCATCTGCAAGATGCATTCCTGCAACTGTCAAAGTTGAATTAACAGTATCTTTGCAATCTGTGAGCTCCACCATCTAATAGGGCATAAGAGTCGTGGTGTACCACTGCCTGAAGTTGCCCTCCAAACTACACACTAGCCTGACTTAGAACTATCTCACTGTAGCTTCCCTGTTATTGGGTGAAACGCCCAGAATTCCTTTCTAAACAGCACTGTAGGCATCCCTACATCAAACAGACAGCAATGGATCTACACTGGGCCTTACCACTACCTTTTTGAGGGTAATTAAATATGGGAAATAAATGTTGACCTTGCCAGAAATGCCCACATCCTGAGAACTAATTTTAAGACATAGTAGACCACAAAACTCTTGTGTCCAGAAGATAGAAGAGTTTCGGTCTTTAAGTTCATTCACAACCATAAAATGTAGGAGCAGAAGTAGGCCAGTCAGCCGCTTGACCTGCTTCAGACTCAATGAGATCTGATAATACTCAGCTCCACTGCCCTGCCTTTACCCCATTATCTTTGATTCCCTTACTGATTAAAAATACATCTATTTCAGCCTTAAGACTGAATTAGCTAGATTTTAGTTGGATGAGGGAGACATACGTTATGGGGTGCAGACCTGGAAAGTGAAGCTGAAATCACAGTCAGGACAGCTAAGATGTTTTTTGATCAGTGGAGCATGAATGAAGAGCTTTGCCCCTGCCCAATGTTCCCATGCCCTTTCCATCATCAAAAAAAATCAATCAGATTAGACAGAAAAGATTTGTCCTTAGCAAATAAGTCATGGCTCATATCTAAAATTCCAAATCATTGTTCACTTTCTCCCAGATTGTTCTCTCTCTAAAAGCTTCCCCATCATCAGAGTTAACTGACTGGCCCCTGGTTGCCAGTTAATCCTTCTCTCCTCTTCTGAATAGAAATATAACATTTGTAAATCTCAAGTCCTTAGGCATCGCCCCGTGTCCAAAGATTTAATGATTGTAGTCAGCATCTGCCTAATTGCTGTCTTACTTCCTTCAGCAGTCTCTATTTGATGCCCAAACCTCTGTGTATTAGTTTAATTTCTCCTCTACACCATGAGTAGAGCAAGTGCATTAAAGTCAGCTCTGTTCAGGTGCAATCAGTCCATCATGAACATGTCCCTGCTGCTGCAGAACTGCTCCCAATGCCCCAAGTATCTGAAACTCTCTTTTTTAGTTCAAACTTTTAAATAAATCATTAAAAATTGATAAGATGATGGAAAGGTTCATTGTTATTCTGGGGTTCCCTACTCTATATCAGGAGAGGGAAGATCTCTCTGTCCACAAGTCAACTTTGGTTCTGTAATAGACCTTGATAATTATTTGTAGTTCCTTTGTTTTTTTTTTGTCCTGGGTGTGATCTTTAATTGAAAGTTTTCTGTTTCTGTCAGCGTTTGATCTGAGAGGACTGGTTGAATGTTTCATACATGGGACTGCACTCCTCTCAATTCACTCCTTCAGTTCTTGAACAATAGTTACTTTCCTATATCCTTTAGAAGGCCTAGTTTTCACATGAAGTAAGGTGCCCTCCAGCCTATGACTGAAGTACTCTGACAGCAGTTCTTCTTTACTGTGGCTGTGCTCAGTACAGTCAGCTTCCAATTGTTCAGTGGCGGCTGAAGGGGGAAATGACGAAGGTGGATGATATGTCACTGTGTCTGACAGAACATGAAAAATCAGCAAATAATCTTTGTAAATTGGCCTTTGTGACATCCCAGTGCAGTGTGATTAAACAGAGTGAATTCCATTGTCCCTTACCTAATATATTAACATGATAATGCTCTCTGAAGGAACAGTTTTGAGTAAGGAAGAAAAGCTTCACTTTATTTAGCATCCTTCAGGACTCCAGGACATCTGAAACCCCTTGACAGACAATGAAATACTTTAAAATTGTACTCACCACCACAATGTAGAAAATGTGGCAGTGAATTTATGCACAGCAATTTCCCATAAACAATAATGTGACTTGATCATCTGTATTCATGATGTCTGCTGAGGGGTATACATTGGCCAAGCACTGGTGAATAAATGTCTTATTCTCAAAACACAGTGAAAAAGCAATCATTGCTCACCAGGGAGGACAGATGGAACTACAATGTAATGTCTCATCCAAAAGACAGCACCTCCAACAGTGTATCACTCCAGCAGTATTTTACTGGACAATCAGCCATGGTTGAAATTAACCAAGAGAAAGTGAAGACTGCAGAGATGAGAGTTGAGAGCGTGGTGCTGGAAAAGCACAGCAGGTCAGGCAGCATTCGAGGAGCAGGAGAATCGACGTTTCGGGCAAGAGCCCTTCATCAGGAATCCTGATCTTCTCAAAAATCGCTTTACGCAGCATCTTAAAGGAAAGAGGTGGAGCGTAGTGTGAGGTTTGAGGGAGGCAATTTCAGACATTATGCGGCTCAAGGCATGACCACCAACGATGGAGTGATTAAAGTTGGTAATACACAAGAGATAAGAATCGGAGAGGTACGGAGATCTCAGACTGTTGTAGACCCGAAGGAAATTATAAAGGGAAGGAGAGATGAGGCAATGAAGACGTTGAATTACAAAGCTAAGAATTTTCATACTGTGTAATTTCCAAACAGTGAGTCACAGTAGGTCAGACAGCACAAAGGTCATAGCTATACCAGAGTTGGTCTGAGTTAGGCTATGAGCCGCATAGTTTTGAATGAGTTCAATTTTATGGAAAATGGAGGACCAGCTAGGAGACATCAGAATATTTTTGTCTAGAGGTAATGATTTGACTTGGATGAGTTCTGGAGCAAATGATGGGCTGAGACATACTAAACAGTGAGTTTCTTAAATATAGAGGTTTTACTGAGATCAATGGGGCTGAAATGTAATACAGCTAATCCAGATGAAATCCTGCCACTATTTATTCTGGAAGGCCATTACTTGACAAAGGTGAGACTGCCAGTTCATTCATCCAAACAGAAAAGGACAAATTTGTTCAAGAGTTGGGAACATTGTTAACTGCAAACTCATGGAGATTAATCTTTGTAATGGACTGGCTGTCTAATATTATTAAGATGTCAGATATCGAAAGAGTCTGATTCTAAATTAATCTCGTCAATGTATGTCAATCCTTGGGCACCAATATCAATTATAAATTTATGACTATCGAGAAGTTACAACTGAATTAGTCTGACAGAATGGAATTGGCTTTGGAATATCAGTTAGTCTCTTCACCAACCTGAAAGAAATAAAGGATTAGGCCGATCAATTTAGATTAGGTATGGGGTGCAATAGATGGAGATTCATGTGGCTTATAAACCATTGGTTGAGCTAAATCCAATGCTTTGCACTGTATTTGCTAAGTACTCAAAACCTGAAATGTTCACTGTTTCTCCCTCTGCAGATATTACTGCAAAAGTAGAGAAGTTCTACCAAATGATTATAAATCTCTCATAAGGCTACATATGGCACATTGATTCTGATCTGGTCTTTGGGAGGATATGAAGCCCCTTGAGATTTACTAGAATGGTTCCAAGCATTTAAAATTATTAAATGAGACCACTCAGTCCATCGCGTCTATGCTGGATTGCTAAAGGTATAATTTGCCTCACGCCACTTTTCTACCGTCACCACTTGCTAATGCAAATTTTTTTCAGATAGTAATCCAATTCCCTCTTGCAATCCTCAACTGAACTTGCCTCCACCACACCTCAGGCCTAAGCACTCAGTACATGAAAATAGTTTTTTCCTCATGTCACTATCACTTCTTTTGTTAATTGCATTACATCTGCACCTTTGGATTTCTGACTCTTCCACCAATGCAAGCAATTTGTCCCAGACCCCTTAAGAGTTTGAATACTTGAATCAAATCTCCTCTCCATCTTCCTTGCTCCAAGGTGAACAGTCCTAATTTCTCCAATTTATTGCTATAACTGAATTTCCTCATATCTAGAACAGCAAATATAGTATAAGGAGGCTTCATTGATTGTAAAGTGTTTATGGCTGTCCTGAGCTCTTGAAGGGCTGTACAGAAATGAAAGTTCCTCTGAAGTTATCAAAAACATCATCATCACAGTAGTTAACATCGAGGTGGGATTAGGGTTGGGAATTGAAGTTAAACTCTAGAGATATCCAAAAGACAGTCAAGGGCTGTAGGAGGGGTCTCCCGAGGAGGCTAAATTAAGTGAACAATAGAATAGTTTCTGCCATTTGTCTTGCAGCAAGATTTGAAAATTAATCATCAGCTGTTGTTCTGTTTGTAAGAGACTTGGTGAAAGGTTGTTGGTTAACAACAGGAGAAGCTGATAATATTCTTCTTTGAGCAAAGCAAATTAAGGGGAAATTTGATGGAAGTGCGAATGTTTGTGATGCATTCGGATCAGGCAGAAAATGAAAAGTTATTCTCATTAACTGATGGTACGAGAACTATGGGGACACCAACTTGAAGTTTTGGGCAAAAGATGAAGGGAGAATTTCCAGAAGAACATTTTGCATCTAGCAAGTAGTAATGAGTTGGAACTTTCTACCTCTCAGGAAGTGGATGTGAGATAATTAATGAGTTCTAAAGAAATGTAGATATCAGATTGAGGGAAATAAACTTGCCAAGGCTTAGAAGTAGAATATGGGAATAAGATTGTTACAGAGTTACCATGGACCTAGTGGGATGAATGGCCTTCTCATATACTTTAATGACTCTAACACTCTAACAGGGAGTCAGTAGAGTAGTGGTAATATTGGTAGTGATCAGCAGCTAATGCTCTGGGAACATGAGCGTGAATTCCACTTTAGCAGATACTGAAATTTGAATTTTTATAAAATTGGGCATTAAGGGCTAGTCTAGTGGCAACTGTATAACCATGATCATAAAAACTCAATTGGTTCACTAATGTCAAGATTAGAGTGGTGCTGGAAAAACACATCAGGTCAGGGCAGCTCCTCAGATTGCCGTCCCTTCACCGTTGGTGATTCAAAGGTCCTGAGGGTTCTTGCCTGTGTGGATGTCGAAAGGATATTTCCTTATCTGGGAGAAGCTAGAACTTGTGAGGGTTGTCCTTTGAAAATAAAGGGTTAACCGCTTAAGACAAGATAAGGAACTATTCCTTATCACAGAGGGTTTTGAGTCTTTCAAACTCCCTTCCTCAAAATGCAGTGGATGCAGAACATTTAAATATTTTTAAGGCAGTGGCAGATTACCATGGAGATGAAAGATTGTTGTGGATAGGCAGAAATGTAGAGATGGGGTTAAAATTCGATCAGCCATGATACTATTGAATGGCCAAACAGGCTGTGCAGAGCTACGTGGCATATTCTTGCTTTTTGTTTGTGTGTCCCAGAACTCCCTCCTTAACAGCACTATGGGTGTCCCTACACCGCAAGGACTAAAGCAGTTTAAGAAGATGGTTCATCATTGCCTTCTCAAGGGAAATTAGAGATGGGGAATCAATACTCTATGAGCCAGTGACACCCACATCCAATGAAGAAATAATTCTTAAAAATGTAGTAATTTCAGTGGAGATAAGTACTGTCCATGACTGGAACATTCTTCAACAGCAAACTGAACGAAAGATTTGTGTTCAATAATTATCATTTTAAAAATGAACCAGTCCAGAAACTTCTGTGGAGAATCTGAGTGACTATCACCACAGCACAGCTTTCGAAGCTCTGATTGCATCTCGTCCAAGGTGATGAAGGAATCTGCCTCCTGTCTTTAAACTGTCCAATTTCCCATTCATTTCATGCCTTGTAATTGAAATTAACAGAGAGAAAGAAATGGGGCTGATCATTTCCATCAGAAGACAAAAGGATCTGAATCCTGTCGCAGGGATGTGGAATGACTCACTCAGCTCTCCTGTTTGAACCTCCATGTAAAAGCAAAGCTCACCAACTTGCATTTCAGATGGGCTGCTGCTCCAAAGATGCTGATTATTGTGACCATTTGATCTTTCTGAATGATGGTTTCTAATATCTGTCAGTGAGTGCTATTCATCCAGCCTAAATCTTCAATGTAACTTTATAGAGCATAGAACAATACAGCCTAGAGCAGACTATTCAAACCTTGAACCTCAAATGAGCTAAGTAAGTTGATCAATGCAGTCCCTCACTCCCAGCCCCTGCCATCTAGTCATTTTACCTGATGGGCAATTTTCATTCAAATATTTTTTTTCCCTTTATTTTTTCATGGGCTGTGGACGTATTTGGCCAGGGCCTGCAATTTTTTCACGTCCCTAATTGCCCCTGGGGTGAGTGGTTTACTGGACCATATCAGAAATCAGATAAGACTTGACTGCTGTGAATTTTGAATCACATCAGGTAAGAATTTTCCTTCTGAAAGGGCAGGAGCAAACCAGATAGATATTTACAAAATTGGAAGATTTGAGTTATAAAGAAAGGCTGGGATAGACTGGGACTTCTTTCATTGGAACTTAGAGAATGAGAGTCGACATTACATAAGTTTATAAAATAATGAGGGGTGTAGACAGAGTTAATGGTAGTTGTCTTTTCCCTAGAATGGGGATTTCAAGAGTAAATGGAACATGTTTAACGTGAGAGGAGAGAGATTTAAAAAAGACATGAGGGACAAATGTTTTACGCGGAAGATGGTTCACATGTGAAATTAACTTCCTGAGGAAGTTGTGGATATGGGCTACACTTACGACATTTAAAAGACATTTGGGTAAGTACATGAATAGGAAAAATTTGGAGGGATATTGGCCAGGAGCATGCTTATGAGACCAGTTTAGTTTGGGATTATGCTCAGCATGGACTAGTTGGACCAAAGGGTCTGTTTCCGTTCTGTATGACTCTATGACTATGACTTTATGACTTGTGAACACCATTTTTGAGATGAGCTTTCGGTTCCCAATTTTCAAAAGTGAATTTAATTTTTTTAGCTTCTTCTGGGATTTAAACTGTAATTCTAGAGCACTAGTCTTTGAATTCTGTCCCTTGACATTACTTTGTATTTGTATTTTGTTAAATGTTATTGTTTGTGCTTCCACCAACCTCTTGGCCTGTGATTACAAATTGCAAAAACATCTTTTATTTATTCATGGAATCTAAGCACCAATAACCAAATATTTGTTGGGCTAGCTGAAATGAAGTTAAATGAAATAAAATGGGGAAATATAAATTCCAGCAATAACCTAACAATCTCTTCCAACCTATTCCATCAGGCAGGAGATACAGAAGCTTATGCACATGTACCAACAGATTCAAGAACAGTTTCTTCCTCGTTGCTATTAGACTTCTGAATGATACTCTCAAATTTTAAATATACTGTTGCTGTCGTTATTTGTGCACCATCTATACAGCCGTAACATTGCATTCCTCGCTCAGTTCTATTATCCTAATACCCTTCGTAATGGTATGTACTGCACATAAAATAAAACTTTTCACTGTACCAAGGTATATGTGACAATAATAAATTAAATCAAATCAACTCAAAAGTCTCTGGTTTTAAAATGTTTCTGTGTTTTGCTGAAGGCATGTGTATGTTGACATTAAACATTGTAACTCAGCAGTAATAGACTGAACCATCACAGTAATTCTGGAAAGCAGAAGTTTTTGTTTATAACAGACACAGTGAATCAGTTGTAATAATGTGAACTTTGCATCAGCCGAATATGTGATGGTGAGAGAATTATGCTGTGGAAGTATCATACGGTTGACTGGATGACATGAAGTGAAATCAAGGTAAAGCTGAGGTCAGAGTTCATTAAAGGCAAGCGATCAGACTGTTGCGAAGGAGACACAAGACACTCTTGATTAAACTGGCCATGGTAGATGTTTGTGATCTATATCAGTGATCAAACGGATCACTTTCTGGAGACTGGACAATATCAGTAAGCTTCCTCACAGCACTGATAGCTAACTGGGGAGGTCTTCTGATGAACTGCTGGAAATTCGGACAGTGCGGGCTGATCTGGTCTGCTTTCAGCCAAGTCCAAATAAGATTAGAAGTGCTGAAAGGGAACAATTCCTGCAATATGTTTTGCAGAATACTTTGCGCTAATGAAGAACATTGGATATACAGTCGAACCTCAGTTATCTGAACAAGAAGGGCAGAGATTATTTTGTTCGGATAATTGATTGTTTGGATAACTGATCTGATTGTAAACAAACAGTAATTTATGAGTGTCGGTTATCCAAACATTTCTCGGTTATCTGGCAATGCACGCCATAATGCCATTTAACTGATAACTGATCTTTCATAAGCAAGCAGTAATTTGAGTGCGGATTATCAAACATTTCTTTAATATCGTGCAATGCACGCCATAATGCTGTTTAATTGATAACTGAATGCTGAGTTGTCTAATGCTGCTTTTACGGGATCTTGAGATCTTGTTAGGATAATCCGAAATTCGGATAATTGATGTTCGGATAATCTAGGTTGTACTGTATTGTGTCTGAGAACCGTTTTGAGTTATTGATAAGGCAAAAGTGAGGACTGCAGATGCTGGAAACCAGAGTTTAGATCAGAGTGGTGCTGGAAAAGCACAGCAGGTCAGGCAGCATCCAAGGAGCAGGAAAATTGGCTTTTCGGGCAAAAGCCCTTCATCAGGAATAGAGGCAGGGAGCCTCCAGGTGGAGAGATAAATTGGGAGGGGTGGGGGGGGGGGGGGGGGGAGCTGGGGAGAAGGTAGAAAAGAGTACAATGGGTGAATGGGGGTGGGGGCGGAGGAGATAGATCAGAGAGGAGGGTGGGGGAAGGTAGCAAAGAGTACAATGGGTGAATGGGGGTGGAGATGGAGGTGATAGATCAGAGAGGAGGGTGGGGGAAGGTAACAAAGAGTACAATGGGTGAATGGGGGTGAGGATGGAGGTGATAGGTCAGAGGGGAGGGTGGAGCAGATAGGTGGGAAGGGAGATTGGCAGGTAGGACAGGTCATGGGGACAGTCCCACCTATCTGCTCCACCCTGCTCTCTGACCTATCACCTTCATCCCCACCCCCATCCACCTATTGTACTCTTTGCTACCTTCTCCCCAGCACCACCCCCACCCTCCCACGCCCAGCACCACCCCTACCCTCCCACCCCCAGCACCACTCCCCCATTTATCTCTCCACCCTGGAGGCTCCCTGCCTCTATTCCTGATGAAGGGCTTTTACCCAAAACGTCAATTTTCTTGCTCCTCGGATGCTGCCTGATCTGCTGTGCTTTGATCTAAACTCTTGAGTTATTGATATCCAGAATAAATCCAATGGACCAAGGAAAGTGGAAATAAAAGCCTACACTGGCAAGGCCCACACTTTTTGCCGATCCCTAATTGCCATTCATAAGGTGCCTGTGGCAATTTAGCATGGCCAATTCCCCTGACCTGCATATCTTTGGATTGTGGGAGGAAACAGGAGCACCCCGAGGAAACCCACATAGACACAGGGAGAATGTGCAAACTCCACACAGAGAGTCGCCCGAGATATCCAAAGATATGCAGGTCAGGGGAATTGGCCATGCTAAATTGCCCACAGTCCCCTTATGAATGGCAATTACAAGCTATTAGGGAGGGAATACAAGATTTTGACCGAGCGATAGTGAAGGAATGATTATATGGTTCCAAATCAGATTGATGGGATATGGAAGGAACTTAAAATTAGGGGACAGTGTTCAATACCAAAAAATAAATTATTAGTGTTACGGACTAGGCAAGACCATTCAAAACATTCTTAAGCAGGCAACCCAGACCATAACTTTCCAATTTGTTTTGGTAAGTGTACAGTGAAAATTATCCGGACTAAGTTAGCTGGGTTGATTACCAGGTTTTAAAACAGACAAAAATTTATTCATAAAATTACGGAATGATACACATTGAACAGAATAAAGAACACCCACTGAACTCAGACTATCACAAACCAGACTTAATTATGCTGTTCTGAATATGCACAACAGTCCAAATAAGCAAACCCCCTTAAACACAGGAAAAGTTAAACAAACGCTTACAGGTCAAAATTAGAAGGGCTGGAGGAGAGAGAGTCTAGCAGCCTGTTTGCACACAGCCCACTGCTGAACTCCTAACTAGTACTCGACTGAACTGCTCAGCTACAGAACTGGGCACGCCCCCTTGACTAATACAAGTTACTTCTAAAAACATAAAAGCTTTGGCCTAAAGTCTCATCTGTTTACGTATAAGCAAAAATGTCTTTCACCGGCGCGGTGGCTCAGTGGTTAGCACTGCTGCCTCACAGCACCAGGGACCCTGGTTCAATTGCAGCCTTGGGCGACTCTCTGTGTGGAGTTTGCACATTCTCCCTGTGTCTATGTGGGTTTCCTCGGGGTGCTCCTGTTTCCTCCCACAATCCGAAGATATGCAGGTCAGGGGAATTGGCCATGCTAAATTGCCCACAATGTTCAGGGATGTATAAATTAGGTGCATGAGTCATGGGTAAATGTAGGGGAATTGGTTTGAGTGGGATACTCTTCGGAGGATGGGTGTGGACTTGTTGGGCCAAAGGGCCTGTTTCCACACCGTAGAGATTCTAATTCTAAAAGTCTTTGTACCAAACTCAGCCGCCCGACCTGTTTATGATCCCCCGAGAAAAGCCAAGGACACAGTATCCTTGAGAAGAGGAACAGTTTTTAGAAAAAAGGACCAGATTTGTGACAATAGGAGCAAATTACTGCAGATGCTGAAATATGGACTGAAAAACAAATGCTGGAGATCACACTGGGTAAGACGACATCCATGGAGACAGAGCAAGCTAACATTTCAAGTCCAGATGATAAAATAATATGCAGTTTACAGTCATTAGGATGTTCTTGAGGCATTAAGATTTATCCTGTAACTATGGTTGGTTAGGAAATTCCTGGATCAGTGCCAGTTGTGAATATTCTTGATATCTTTGAATTCTCAGTGTTGGGATGTTTTTCCAATTTGGTTTGACACTGAGCACTGACCTTTCTGAGAGGGCAGAGAGGTGGAATCTTCTCCAGTTGCAATCACAAATCCATGTCTCCAGCTGTACAGCATTACTTAAAATGCTGCCCATTCATTTAGTCCACTGTCTTAGTCCATTGTATCCAATATGGATGATTGTGGTTGGTATTTTATACGCAATCCATGAACTTCTTATGAAGGTATAAAGCAAAAGGGCAGACAGTATTTTGTTTGACACCTGACTAGTTTCAGGTTTTTGTGATAAAAATGCTAATCGCAGATCAGCCTGGTTCTTGTTTATTGATAGTTTCATGAAGCTGGGCTCAGCTTGTTATGAGGTGATAACTGCAGCTATTTTCAGTTCGTAATGTTCCTTCCTCAAACCATTTCAGTCCACAAAAATCCTGGGAACAGAAATCAGTGATGGAAGTCGAAAATTGGTCATCCATATTTGATTGCAATCATGACAGCGATTTATCACAGAATCTGGATATTCTTTCTATGCAGTAAGCAAGTTCACTCAAAAATCCTGCTAATCTACATAATGCAGCAATGGGATCTATTTCAGTTTGAAAGGTTTGCAGAATATCTCTCGTGGCTGTAAATTATATTAAGGATTCTGGCAGCAGGATTCCTAGTGGAAGTGGGTCAAAGTGCAAGGAAGGAAGAGC
This sequence comes from Chiloscyllium punctatum, assembly GCF_047496795.1. Classification (NCBI taxonomy): domain Eukaryota; kingdom Metazoa; phylum Chordata; class Chondrichthyes; order Orectolobiformes; family Hemiscylliidae; genus Chiloscyllium; species Chiloscyllium punctatum. Next base: position 15,322,204 of record NC_092758.1, read on the forward strand.
TATGCCCCAATACAATTGGCTACCAAGAAGATTCCTGATCTTCTAACGTTAGATTATATTTTGATGAGATATTGCAATACGTAGGCTGGCAGCTACAAACAGTGCCTGCAAATCCTATCTCATTGTTAGTGAAACAAAAATAAGATACTAGGGATAAACTAATTGGCTCCACAGTGGGTCATCTAAAGGCTGGTGCAGCAGGCAAACCAGAAGTCATTGACACTTGCTGTCCTAAATAATGGGAATTGAACAAGAGGTCAAGTAGATTTTTTTTATCACGGGGACAAACAAATTCAAACATTGGACATTATAAAACTAGGGGCCGTAATCCATGCAAATTGTTTTATTCCGAGGGAAAGCAACATTGTTAGATAACAAAGGGCAGAGATTCTTACAACAAGCCTGCCAACCGACACTTCAAATTGTGTTGCCATGGCACCAACTGTTTCATACTCAAGGAAAATCACTGAATAGAAAGCTCTGGAACGGAGCCAACGTTAAAAGGTTTTTCTATACACTAAATTTAAATGCTTTTCAATTGCAAGCATAAATCTTCAAGAATGTATTATGAAACCCTGAGCATGGTTACTGGTTCTAATAGTGCCCCAGTAAAGTACGACAGAGGTAGGATATGGGCAGCTCACCAGTTGACATGATCATTACTGTTGACCTGGTGCAACTGGCATGAAAACCTATTTTTGGGATCTTGCTGTGTTCAACATGTCTGCTGTGGTTTCCTGCCAATGAAGCCTATGAAGCCTTGAGAGTTTGAGGGGTGTTACAAGGTGTGGTATACAATCTGGTCTTGTGGTTGGCAAATTGGCAGAAGGTAACAATAATCTTCGAAATCCATTTGAAACCAGTATTTCTCCAAGTGAGAGATTTGAGTGGTGCATCTGTTCCTGGATTACAAAAGTCAACGTTCTGTCATAATTTGCAGAGTGTTACAGTGTGAGATACTCCACAGATAATCTCACCCAGGGGAGCAATGAGTCTGAAAGCCCATTCTGTAGCAGATGTCAGGAGCTTGATCCTCTCTCAGAGTCATTTGTCACCTATCATCACTGATTTGTAAGAGCATTTCAAACCAGCTACTGTTGGGAAACTTTGTCCTGAACACGTAATCCAAAAGTTTATTGATACTTTGAAAAATTGTAATGCATGAAATTCATACACTTCAAAGCCACATTTGGTAGTTAGAAGCAATGTACTGTACAGAGTAGGCCCAGCCCTGCAGAATTCATCACCCAATGCAAAGCTATTCTTTTTACTTCTGTCGAAGAAGATGTAGTCAATACCATCTCTGGCAGTTGTCCAAATTCTAATAATACTCCTTAATCCAGTTTGACCATTCCATTTGATCATGACTGGCCTGTCTGCTGACTCCATATTCCTTGAACTTGGTTGGTAGAAATCTATCCACTCAATAAATAAGAATTAAGTTCATAATTACTTTGTGCTGTGGGAGAGGGTGTTACAATTCTACTAACTTCTTCTGCCCTCTACTACCAACTAATTTTCTTAAATCCCTCTCCCTGATTTTAAACTCTAATGCCTCCCTAATGGTAGGTACAGTGGCTCAGTGATTAACTCCGCTGCTTCACAGTACCAGGGTCCAGGGTCCAATTCTACCCTTGGGTGACTGTCTGAATAGAATTTGCACATTCTCCTTATGTCTGGATGGGTTTCCACTGGGTGCTCCAGTTTCCTTCCTCAGTCTAAAGGTGTGCAGAATAGGTGGATTGTCCATGCTAAATTGCCATTGTGTCCAGGGATGTGCAGGTTATGTGGATTGGCCACAGGAAATGCAGGGTTACTGGGGTAGGGTAGGGGGTAGGTCTGGGTAGGATGCTCTTGGAGGGTTGGTGTGGACTCAATGGGCTGAATGGCCTGCTTACGCACTGTAGGGATTCTATGATTCCACCTGTGTCCTTACACCTACAGAGATCTTGACGATTTGGGCCAATAGGCTGAGAAGTGGCAGATGGAATTTAATTTAGATAAATGTGAGGTGTTGCATTTTGGGAAAGCAAATCTTAGTAGGACTTATGCACTTAATGGTAAGGTCCTAGGGAGTGCTGCTGAACAAAGAGATCTTGGAGTGCAGGCCATAGTGCCTTGAAAGTGGAGTCACAGGTAGATAGGATAGTGAAGAAGGCGATTGGTATGCTTTCCTTTATTGGTCAGAGTATTGAGTACAGGAGTTGGGAGGTCATGTTGCGGCTGTACAGGACATTAGTTAGGCCACAGTTGGAATATTGCATGCAATTCTGGTCTCCTTCCTATTGGAAAGATGCTGTGAAACATGAAAGGGTTCAGAAAAGATTTACAAGGCTGTTGCCAAGGTTGGAATGTTTGAGCTATAGGAAAAGATTGAATAGGGTGGGGCTGTTTTCCCTAGGGCATCGGAGGCTGAGGGGTGACCTTATAGAGGTTTATAAAATCATGAGGGGCATGGATAGGGTAAATAGACAATGCCTCTTCCCTGGGGTAGGGGAGTCGAGAACTAGAGGGCATAGGTTTAGGGTGAGAGGGGAAAGATATAAAAGAGACCTAAGAGGTAACTTTTTCACGCAGAGGGTGGTACATGTATGGAATGAGCTGCCTGGGGATGTGGTGGAGGCTAATACAATTGCAACATCTGGATGGGTATATAATAGGAAGGGTTTTGAGGGATATGGGCCGGGTGCTGGCAGGTGGGACTAGATTGGGTTGGGATATCTGGTCGGCATGGACGGGTTGGACTGAAGGGTCTGTTTCCATGCGGTACATCTCTATGACTATGACTCTATGACTATAAGTGGCTGCTGGTTTTGGTCTTGTCAGGAAGTTATTGATAGCTTCACCTATACCTTGTCTGATGCCTTGAAATTCATAATGGTATATCGGATGATTTATGTTTAGTTGGAGGTGAATGCTCATTCTTTTAAAATTTACATCTGGATTTTTGTGCTGTTCTCTTCAGTCAGTTGCCAGCTCTTAAATACATTTAATCCTGTTATCACTTGCTCACCTCTCAGTAGCAGCAGTGTGTGAACTATTTACAAGATGCACTGCAGAAATTCACCAAAGATCTTCAGAAAGCACCTTCCAAACCCACAACCACTTCCATCTCGAAGGACAAGGGCAGCAGGGACGTGGGAACACCATCATCTTCAAGATCTCCCTCAAACTATTTATCATCCTGACTTGAAAATATATCACCGTTCCTTCACTGTCGCGGAGTCAAAATCCTGGAATTCCCTCGCTAAGGGCATCGTGGGTCAACCCACAGCAGGTGGACTGCAGTGGTTCAAGAATGCAGCTCACCCCCATCTTCTCAAGGGGTAACTAGGGACAGGCAATAAATGCTGGCCCAGTCCTCAACGCCCACATCCCAAAAAAGAGTAAATAAAAAAAACACATAAATTTATACTTGCACTCCAATTCATTTTAGTGACCTTAAGGTAACTAAATTCAATCTACATTGTTAATGATGCCAAGAGCTCCCCATTATGGACTGGAGCTGTCCATTAATTGCTGCGCCAGTCATTTCTTTATGCAGGATTCACTGCGTCTTTCCTCAGGCACTAATATGGGTCAGCTTTGTTTTTCTAATAAGCAGTAAATTTGAATTAAAAAACCTTTGGTTTACTCACAGTTGACCCTTGTGACCATGATATATTGGTCGAAGTTCTGTGATGTCTGAATCACCAGACTTCAAGCCTGAAGAAATGAGAACTACATCCGGACATGCGGAACGAGAATAAGCCATTTGGCTGTTCGAGCCTGCTCTGCCATTTAATAAGATCATGGCTGGTCTGAGTTTAACTTTTAACTCTACATTCCTGTTGACCCTTGATAATCTTTCATCCCCTTGATAATCAAGAATCTGTCTACCTCTGACTCAAAAATATTTTAAACTTCTACACCCCGCTACGTTTTGAGGAAGGGAATTCCAAAGACTCACAATCCTCTGAGAGAAAAGAAAACTGGGAATTTAAAAAACTTCTATCTTATTAATTCCTACAGGCTGCTGGTACAGATTAGTTCCTACAGGTTTGGTCACATATGATATGCTTTGTAATTATGGTTGTGAAATGTTCCCAGCTGAAACATTCATACTGAACACTTTAGTACTTGGCCCTAATTCACATCCATACATTTAGCAATATATAGAAAATGTATAAAATAAAGCAGTTCCTAAGAAGAGAATAATACTGAATTTGAAATGTTAACTCTATTCGACTGTCGAAAGGTGCTGCCAGGCCTGTTGAGTTTCTCCAGCGCTTTCTGTTTTTATTTCAGTCTCCCAGCATCAGCAGTGTTTTGCCTTTCTGTAATAAAGTATATGTACATAGGAAAAGTTTTCTTGAAACAGTTGCATTTCTGAATGCTAACAAGAAAACATCTCATCTCATCTGGATTAAACCTTTGTCCCAATAGCTGCTCATTTTGCCTCTTTCAATGTTTGAACAAAATGCTCTGCTTGTTCATTTGTGCTTTATCTTACTCACATCCATGAACTGTCTAAATTCTTCCATTTTCAGACATTAAAATGTGAAGCATCCACTGAACAAAACATGCAATAGTGTGTTTTTACTTCAAACTATTCATGGCCACTTCAAACAGTCCTCCACCCTGACCATGTATGGATATCCGCAAATACACCTGCAAAATTAACATAGAGTCATTTCTCAGCTTTGGAAACTAGTGTAAAAGGTGTAAGGATTCATGTGCTGGATTGGTGTGTGTGTGACTTGACATGACCCATATGCTTTAAAACACAGATCAATTGGTCATCAATGTGAGGGCAGTGGCCATAATGTCCTGCATGGGTTTCAGTTCTATGATTCAAAGGTGATCTTCATGCAACTTAGGTAGTACAGTGCTGCGTAGCTTGAGGTGAATGATATTTCTCATTCAGCAGGGATTCTCAAATTTGCTTATGAGCCCAGAAGGATTTCAGTTTCCCTTTTTCCAATTCTTCATTTGTCTATGCTTCCATGAGCTAAAGAAAGGATGGGCAATTTGAATTTTTAGTCTTAGAGTAATGGAGTCATACAGCACAGAAGCACACTTTCTAGTTCACCCTTGTTCGTGCTGATTGACATTTCAGTCTGACCTCGTCCCATTTGCCAGCATTTAGTCCATATCCCTCTAAGGGAGAAAGTGAGGACTGCAAATGCTGTAGATCAGAGTCAAGAGTGTGTTGCTGGGAAAGCACAGCAGTTCAGGCAGGATCCGAGGAGCAGGAGAATCGATGTTTCAGGCATTAGCCCTTCTTCAGGAGGTCTTCCTGATGAATGGCTTATGCCTGAAACATTGATTTTCCTGCTCCTCGGATCCTGCCTGACCTGCTGTGCTTTTCCAGGACTACACTCTCAACCCATATCTCTCTAAACCCTTCCTATTCATATACCCATGCTTTTTAAATGTTGTAATTGTACCAGCCTCCACCAGTTCTTCTGCAAAACATTCCATACATGCACTACCTTCTGCATGAAAAAGTTACCACTTATGTCCTTTTTAAATCTTCCCCCTCTCACTTTAAACCTATGCCCTCTAGTTTTGGACTTCCCCGCTCTAGGAAATAGTCTTTGATTATTATCCTATTCATGACCCTCATGATTTTATAAATTTCTATAAGGTCGACCCTCAGCCTCCGAAGCTCCAGGGAGAAAGGTCCCAGCATACTCAACCTTTCCCTATAGTTCAAACCTTCCTGTCCTGGCAACATTTTTGTAAATCTTTTCTGCACTCTCTCTAGACTAACAACATCCTTTCTATAGAAGGGTGACCAGAATTGCACACAGTATTCTAAAAATAGCCTCACCAATGTCCTGTACAGCTGCAACATGATGTCCCAACTCCAATACTTAAGATTCTAACCAATGAAGTCAAGCATACCAAACGCCTTGTTCACCACCCCGTCCACCTGCGACTCCACTTCCAAGGAACTAAAGACCTGCACTCCAAGGTCTCTTTGATTGGCAACAGTTGATTGTGAACGCTTCCCTGGTGCATGGCAAGATGTCAACATTGCCTACTGACGCATTTTTGCTGTCAGATCTGTGTTGGCAATCTATTTTGCTATGACCACTGGACCTGATAGGATGGTTATGTTTTAAATCATTTCCTTTAAGTCAAGATGAAATGAAGCAGTTTGCAGAGGTGAATGTGACCTCCAGTGAAATGTGCCCGGAGACAAGCTCATGTGATCCTCATACTGGATTAGTGGTGCTGGAAGAGCACAGCAGTTCAGGCAGCATCCAAGGAGCAGCGAAATCAACGTTTCGGGCAAAAGCCCTTCATCAGGAATAAAGGCAGTGAGCCTGGAGCATGGAGAGATAAGCTAGAGGAGGGTGGGGGTGGGGAGAAAGTAGCATAGAGTACAATGGGTGAGTGGGGGAGGAGATGAATGTGATAGGTCAAGGAGGAGAGGGTGGAGTGGATAGGTGGAAAAGAAGATAGGCAGGTCGGACAAGTCAAGGAGACAGTAACTGAGCTGGAAGTTTGAAACTAGGATGAGGTGGGGGAAGGGGAAATGAGGAAGCTGTTGAAGTCCACATTGATGCCCTGGGGTTGAAGTGTTCCGAGGCGGAAGATAAGGCGTTCTTCCTCCAGGCATCTGGTAGTGAGGGAGCGGCGGTGAAGGAGGCCCAGGACCTCCATGTCCTCGGCAGAGTGGGAGGGGGAGTTGAAATGTTGGGCCACGGGGCGGTTTGGTTGATTTCGCTGCTCGTTGGATGCTGCCTGAACTGCTGTGCTCTTCCAGCACCACTAATCTAGTATTTGGTTTTCAGCATCTACAGTCATTGTTTTTACCTCATGTGATCCTCATGTTAGGGAGACAGAAGCTCATAGTGAAGCTTATTCACAGCCAGGAGCACACTTGAGCACCTGGACAAATAGAAGGAAGCAGCTGGTTTTAGTGATCCCAAACTTGCACATCCTCAGCGTCAGTCAAATCAAGAAATTTGGAGAAAGAAGACACAAATCCAATTTGGTAGTTGTGCCAAACAGGAGAGAAAAAAATGATTTTAATTTAACAGCCAAGGAGAGTCCTGTCCAGAATCAATTCTCTGTCTAAAGAAATCAGCATGGTGAGTGAAACAGTAAGAAATTGACAAAGAGCATCTTGAAAATGGAATATCATTCCAATATACCCAGATGATTGAGTATAGAGAACCTTGCTGAGAAGAATGCTGTAGAAAAATAAGGTAAACAGATTTCGCTAAAACTAGGAGGAGCTTGAAATTGTAAATACAAGACTACACTTCTGTAAAGTAAATGGCATAATGTATAAACATAGTGTTCCGATTTTCGGTTGTGCTAAGAAACTGATATTTCTATCATTTAGTAAATTTGTTGTCTACTGAGTAATGTCTCGCCAATGTTTCGATCAGAGTGGTGCTGGAAAAGCACAGCAGGTCAGGCAGCATCTGAGGAGCAGGAAAATTGACGTTTCGGGCAAAAGCCCTTCATCAGGAGTGTCTCACCAATGTCAATTTTAGCTTGGTGTTACAATAAAGTTTTAAAATGTAAAATCTTGTCATGCAAACCTTTGCATTGGTCACTGGAAAATTATCTCTCTTTAAAATTATCTCTGAAAGTTGCCACCCAGCTAACTAGTGCTGTGAAGAAGGCATATGGCGTACTGGGTTTTATTGGTAGAGGAATTGAGTTCCGGAGTCCTGAGGTCATGTTGCAGTTGTATAAGACTCTGGTGCGGCCTTATCTGGAGTATTGTGTACAGTTCTGGTCGCCATACTATAGGAAGGATGTGGAGGCACTGGAACAGGGGCAGAGGAGGTTTACCAGGATGTTGCCTGGCATGGTAGGAAGATCGTATGAGGAAAGGCTGAGGCACTTGGGGCTGTTCTCATTGGAGAAAAGAAGGCTTAGGGGAGATTTGATAGAGGTGTACAAGATGATTAGGGGTTTAGATAGGGTTGACAGTGAGAACCTTTTTCCGCGTATGGAGTCAGCTGTTACTAGGGGACACAGCTTTAAATTAAGGGGAGGTTGGTATAGGACAGATGTTAGGGGTAGATTCTTTACTCAGCGGGTTGTGAGTTCATGGAATGCCCTGCCAGTATCAGTGGTGGACTCTCCCTCTTTATGGGGTCATTCAAGCGGGCATTGGATAAGCATATGGAGGTTATTGGGCTAGTGTAGGTTAGGTAGGCTTCAGTTGGCGCAACATCGAGGGCCGAAGGGCCTGTACTGCGCTGTATTTTTCTATGTTCTATGTTCTATAAAAGTTATTGGTCTCTATGGAGATTGTAAAAGCCTTGGCATTTTTCTTTGAACTGCGACATTTAATGTTGTAATTAAATCCTGCTGGATATTTTGCTCATCTATGCATTCTCTCAGCTGCAATTACAGCAAACAGTTTGTGTGGGCCTAACAAAGTGGTTAATAGTTACTATCCATAACAAATGTGAATGAGAATCCCCTTGCATGCATGTAAAGCTTCTTCAGCATAAACTTTGCATTCTATCTGTTAACGCTTTTGTTTAGTTTTTGACAAATGTTTTTAATGAAAACTGTGTACACCTTTCATTTCTATTGGAAAATGCAGGTGCAAGAAGTGCTTTTATTGAGGTGTCTCTTGATTAAACTTAACAATAGAAGCTATAACCTGGAGCAGTGTTTTGTAGAGGAATATTTTCTGGGTCTGTGGATTGGAAGAAGCAAAAATAGCCTTTACAGAGTGATATGTTCTTCTTGTCAGATGTGGGAGTTTAGGGAGAGTTTACGTATTACTGAGGATTATATCACAATAAATGCCATTGGTTGTGAATCCTATCAGATCGATAGGATCAGTTGGACAGACAGTTAGATACAATGAGGAATTTTACAAAAGCAAGGGAATGAGATGGATGGCAGTTATGGGAAGGGAAAAAAGTTGCAGACATGTTCACAGAGATAGATTAACTCCAGGAAAGGTAAGAGAAGTAGGCAGGTAGTGCAGAAGTTTTCTGAGGCTATCTTCATTTCAAGCAAGTATGCTGTTTTGAAAAATGTAGGGGGTGATGGATTCTCAGGGGAATGTAGCAAGAACAGCCAAGTTTCTGGTATCGAGACTGGCTCTAATGCAATGAAGGATACTTCAGGTTCCAAGAGATCAATTGTGTTAGGGGACTTTCTAGTCCGAGGCACAGAAAGACATTTCTGTGGCCAGCAGTGAAAAATCAGAATGGTGTGTTGCCTCCTTGGTGCCAGGATCAAGGATGTCTCAGAGAGGGTGCAGAATGTTCTCAAGGAGGAGAGGGCCCAGTAGGAGGTCATTGTACACATTGGAACCAACAACATTTGAAGGAAAATTGATGAGATTCTGAAAGGACAATATAGAGAGTTAGGCAGAAATTTAAAAGAGATTATTGAGAGTAGTAATACTGGGATTACTCCCAGTGCTAAGAGCTCGTAAGGGTAGGAATAGGAGGATAGAGCATGGCTGAGGAGCTGGAGAATGGGAAAAGATTCACGTTTTTGGGATCATTGGAATCTCTTCTGGGATGGAAGTAAACTGCACAAGGACAGATTGCACCTGAATTGGAAGGGAACTAATATACTGGCAGGGAAATTTGCTAGAGCTGGGGGTTGCGGGGAGATGGTGGAACCCAGGGAGATAGTGAGAAAAGCGATCAATCTGAGACTGGTACAGTTGAGAAAAGAAGTGAGTCAAACAGTCAGGGGAGGCATGGACAAAGCAAAGAACAAAGTAGGACTGATAAATTAAACTGCATTTACTTCAATGCAAGAGGCCTAACAGGGAAGGCTGATGAACTCAGGGCATGGTTAGCAATATGGGACTGGGATATCACAGCAATTACAGAAATGTGGATCAGGGATGGACAGGACTGGTAGCTTAATGTTCCAGGATACAAATGCTACAGGAAGGATAGAAAGGGAGGCAAGAGAGGAGGGTAGTGGCCTTTTTGCTAAGGGATAGCATTACTGCTGTACTGAGGGAGGATATTTCCAGAAATACATCCAGGGAAGTTATTTGGGTTGAACTGAGAAATAAGAAAGGGATGATCATCTTATTGGGATTGTATTATCGACCCCCTAATAGTTAGAGGGAAATTGAGAAACAGATTTGTAAGGAGATTTCAGTTATCTATAAGATTAATAGGGTAGTTATGGTAGGGGATTTTAACTTTCCAAACATAGACTGGGACTGTCATAGTGTTAAGGGTTTAGATGGAGAGAAATTTGTTAAGCATGTACAAGAAAATTTTCTGATTCAGTGTGTGGATGTACCTACTTGAGAAGGTGCAAAAGTTGACCTACTCTTGGGAAATAAGGGAGGGCAGGTGACTGAGGTGTCAGTGGGGGAGCACTTTGGGGGACAGTGAATATAATTTTATTAGTTTTTAAATAGTGGTGGAAAAGGATAAACCACATCTAAAAACTGAAGTTCTAAATTGCAGAAAGCCAATTTTAAAGGTAATAGGCAAGAATTTTCATAAGCTGATTTGGGGCAGATGTTTGCAGGTAAAGGGACGGCTGGAAAATGGGAAGCCTTCAGAAATGAGATAACAGGAGTCCAGAGACAGTATATTCCTGTCAGGGTGAAAGGAAAGGCTGGTAGGTATAGGGAATGCTGGATGACTAAAGAAATTGAGGTTTTGATTAAGACAAAGAAGGAAGCATATGTCAAGTATAGACAGAATAGATTGAATGAATCCTTAGAAGAATATAAAGACAGTAGGAGTATACTTAAGAGGGAAATCAGGAGGGCAAAAAGGGGACATGAGATGGCTTTGGCAAATTGTGTAAGGCGAATCTACAAGGTTTTTACAAATACATTAAGGATAAAAGGGTAACTAGGGAGAGAATAGGGCCCCTCATTGATCAGCAAGGCAGCCTTTGTGTGGAGCTGCAAGAGATGGGGGAGATAGTAAGCAAGTATTTTGCATCAGTATTTACTTTAGAAAAGAACATGGAAGATATAGACTGTAAGGAAATAGATGGTGACATCTTGAAAAATATACATATTACAGAGGAACAAATGCTAGTTGTTTTGAAACAATAAAAGTGGATAACCCCCCAGGACATGTACCCTAGAACTCTGTAGGAAACTTGAGAAGTGATTGCGGGGCCCCTTGCTGAGATATTTGTATCATCAATTGTCACAGGTGAGGTGCGGAAGACTGGAAGTTGGCTAATGAGGTGCCACTGTTTAAGAAGGGTGGTAAGGACAAGCCAGGGAACTACAGACCAGTGGCCTGATGTCAGTGGTGGGCAAATTGTTGACAGAGAGAGAGACAGGATGTCAATGTATTTGGAAAGGCAAGGACTGATTAGGGATAGTCAACATGGCTTTGTGTGTGAGAAATCATGTCTCACAAACTTGATTGAGTTTTTTGAAGATGAAATAAAGAGGATTAATGCGGGCAGAATGGTAGATCTGATCTACATGGACTTCAATAAGGCGTTTAACATGGGAGACTAGTTAGCAAGCTTAGATCTCATGGAATACAGGGAGAACTAGCTATTTGAATACAGAACTGGCTCAAAGGTAGAAGACAGTAGGTGGTGGTGGAGGGTTGTTTTTCAGACTGGAGGCCTGTGACCAGTGGAGTGCCACAAGGATCGGTGCTGGGTCCAATACTTTTCATCATTTATATAAATGATTTGACTGTGAGCAGAAGAGGTACAGTGAGTAAGTTTGCAGATGACACCAAAATTGGAGGTGTTGTGGACAGTGAAGAAGGTTACCTCAGATTACAGTGGGATGTTAATCAAATGGGCCAATGGGCTGAGAAGTGGCAGATGAAATTTAATTTAGACAAATGTGAGGTGCTGCATTTTGGGAAAGCAAATCTTAGCAGGACTTAATAGTAAGGTCCTAAGGAGTGTTGCTGAACAAAGGGAACTTGGAGTGCAGGTTCAAAGCTGCTTGAAAGTGGAACATAGAACATAGAACAATACAGTGCAGAACAGGCCCTTCGGCCCTCGATGTTGTGCCAACCTGTGAACTATTCTCAGCTCGTCCCCCTACACTATCTCAAAATCATCCATGTGCTTATCTAAGGATTGTTTAAACCTCCCTAATGTGGCTGAGTTGACTACATTAGCAGATAGGGCATTCCATGCCCTTACCACAGTCGCAGATATATAGGATAGTGAAGAAGGTGTTTGGTATACTTTCCTTTATTGGTCAGAGTATTGAGTACAGGAGTTGGGGAGGAAATGTTGCAGCTGTACAGGACATTGGTTAGGCCACTTTTGGAATATTATGTGCAACTCTGGTCTCCTTCCTATCAAAAAAATGTTGTGAAACTTGAAAGGGTTCAGAAAAGATTTACAAGGATGTTGCCAGGGTTGGAGGATTTGAGTTATAGGGAGAGGCTGAACAGGCTGGGGCTGCTTTCCCTGGAACATCGGAGGCTGAGGGGTGACCTTATAGAGGATTATAAAATCATGAGGGGCATGGATAGGATAAATAGACAAAGTCTCTTCCCTGGAGTGTGGGAATCCAGAACTAGAGGGCATAGGTTTAGGGTGAGAGGGGAAAGATATAAAAGAGACCTAAGGGGAAACCTTTACATGCTGAGGGGGGTACATTATGGAATGAGCTGCCAGAGGAAGTGGTGGAGGCGAGTGCAATTGCAACATTTAAAAGGGATCTGGATGGGTATATGAATAGGAAGGGTTGGGAGGGATATGGGCCGGGTGCTGGCAGGTGGGACTAGATTGGGTTGGGATATTTGGTTGGCATGGACGGGTTGGACCGAAGGGTCTGTTTCCGAGCTGTACATCTCTATGACTCTATGACTCTCAGTGGTAGTCTTGGAGGAGGACTTGAATCAGTAGCTGTCATCATTGAAAGCACTGAGTTAAAATGTGTCATAAATTCCAACTCCCCCCTCCTTCAATCACACAAACATATCATCTAATCATTCATATTCCTAAGATTTTTATATTGTTGTGGACAATGGTGCAATTAAATGTGCGACAATAATTCTTTTCATTCAGTCATGGGATGCAGGTATTGTTGGCTAGACCAGTAGTTATTACCCACGCCTAATTACCCTTCAGGCGGTGATACAGAGCTACTTTCTTGAACAGCTGCTGATTAAGTGAAGCAGGTCCACCCACAAAGCTGTTCGAAGGAGGGGGGAGTTCCAGGATTTTGATTCAGTGACACTGAAGGAGCAGCGGTATATTTCAAGTCAGAATGGTGTTGATCAGAGAGGAACATGAAGGTTGTGGTGTTCTGATGTATCAGCTGCCCTTGTCCTTTTAGGTGGCAGAGTTCACTGCTTACCGTGCCCTGATGAGTTGGAATGCATCACATAGATGGTACATGCTGGTAGCACTGTGCTTCGGTGGAGGCTACAAAATGTGTTCGGTGGGGTGCCAATCAGGTGTGCTGCTTGTCCTGGATGGTGTGTTGATCTGTTTGAGTACTTTTGGAGCTGCACTTATCAAGGCAGGTGGGTTACTCACTGCAGATTTTCCAGCCTGCTCTTGTAGCCACGGTATTCAATGTAGTTGGCCCAATACAGTTTCTGGTTAGTGTTACCTCCCACAGTGTTTATAGTGAGAGATTCAGTGAAGGAAATGCCACTGAACATCAAAGGATGATGGTTGGATTCTTTCTTGATAGGGTGGCACGGTGGCTCAAGTAGTTAGCACTGCTGCCTCACAGCACCAGGATCCCAGGTTCGATTCCAGCCTTGAGCGACTGTCTGTGTGGAGTTTGCACATTCTCCCTGTGTCTGTGTGGGTTTCCTCCGGGTGCTCTGGTTTCCTCCCACAGCCCAAAGATGTGCAGGTCAGTTGAATTGCCCATGCTAAATTGCCCATAGTGTTAGGTGCATTAGTCAGAGGGAAATGGGTCTGGGTGGGTTACTCCTCAGAGGGTTGGTGTGGACTGGTTGGGCTGAAGGGCCTGTTTCCACACTGTAGGGAATCGAATCTAAATAGTCGTTGCCTGCTACTGTGTTGAATGAATGTGTGGCATACTTACTGGTATCATCTCAAGCTGGGATGCTGTCCAACACATGCTTCGTGTAGACATGGACTTCATTTGAAGGATCACAAATGGTGTTGGATGCTGTGCAATCATGAGCACAGATCCACACTCCCTATTTTATAATTGATGAAGGAGCTGAAGATGGTTATATTTCCAATAATAATCAAGCATTAACACGTATGACTTCAACAGAGACACATTTGTTGGTCTGGAAATGTTTTCAATTTTGTGTATCTTCTCTTTTGAGTGGAGCACCTTTCTGGTATGTCCATAGACACACATACATACATCCGTCTCTTACGATTCAAGGGCAAAGGTGGTGCAATTGCAATGTCATTGAATTCAGTATCCTGGGGCTCAGAGTAAAACTCATTGGATATCTGCATCTGTGGGGGCAAGACAGAGTAGATGTTGAGAAGATGTTCAAGGGGGGCATCTCAAGTGGCATATTTATAGAATATCGGGGTATTCATTTAAAACTAAGACGCGAAGGAATTTCTTCTCCCAGAGGATAGCAAATATGTAGAATTCTTAAACCAAAAGAGAAAATGCTGGAAAATCTCAGTAGGTCTGGCAGCATCTGTAAGGAGAGAAAAGAGCTGACGTTTCGAGTCTAACTGACCCTTTGTCAAAGCTTTGACAAAGGGTCAGTTAGACATGAAACGTCAACGCTTTTCTCTCCTTACAGATGCCGCCAGACCTGCTGAGATTTTCCAGCATTTTCTGTTTTGGTTTCAGATTCCAACATCCGCAGTAATTTGCTTTTACCCAGTGTAGAATTCTTAACCTAGAGAGTTGTGGAGGCTAAATGCCTGAAGGTATTTGAAGAGGACGTAGATAGAGTTTTGAAATGCAGCAACTGTTTTGTTTACTGGCACCTATGGGACCAGGAATGAGCTGGTAGATCAAACATTCTGGTTGATCAAAAGGTCTACATAATCAATGTAAAAACACACACTATATAAAAGAAACGTGATGCAGGAATATACGCATCACTGTTATAGTTTATTTACAGCATAAATCATTTCAATAATAATGAAACCTTTCCTTAAATCAAACTTACTGTTAGAAAGCCTTCACACTCATATCTCAACTACTTGGATTTCATGAAGCTTCCAATAATACAGTAAACTTAGTGTATTTCAGGTACATATGTTTTGTCAGTTTATCAAGAGTGGTGGTTCATAACCTATTGGTTATAACAAAGTTTGCTATTTTGGGAATTGAGGGCTTTGAGGAGTTGGTACAAAAGAAGAGGTAAAAGAATGGGGAAAATCAGCTATGATCTAGTAAATGGTGCAGAAGACATCAGGGTCTGAATGGTCTACACCTGCTCCATTTTTCTTATGTTCTTGTGGTGCCTGGTGGAATTCAATAGATAAAAATCTCAAATTGGAAGCCAGGATTAGTAATGGTGCATTGAAATATTCAATTTCAATAAAATCCTGTCTGTTCATCAATGTCCTTTAGAAGATGGAAATCTGCCATCATAATCTGGTCTGACCTAAACGTGAGTCAAAAAGCACAGCAGGTCAGGCAGCATCCAAGGAGCAGGATAGTCGACGTTTCAAGCATAAGCTAATGAAGAGTTTATGCCCAAACTGTCAACTCTCCTGCTTCTCGGATGTTGCCTGAGCTGCTGTGCTTTTCCAGAGCCGCACTTTTCAACTCTGACCCTCCAGCACCTGCAGTCCTCACTCTCTCTCTGTGACCTAAATGTGACTTCGGGCCATAGCAATGTGATTGACTCTTGACTGCCCTCTAATGGCTGATCATTTCAAAGGCAGCTCAGCCCCCAAAGGCTGGCCTTGCCAGCGATGCCCAGGTACCGTCAAAGAATAACACAAAAGTTAATATACAAGAAAATCACATAAACTGATACCTTCAGTTGTTCACTCAGTGCCAGCTTCTTATCATTATGCATTCTGAGCTGGATTTCTGTGGAGAAACCAAGTTTTATTTTGATACTTTAGGGCAGCATAGTGGCTCTGTGGTTAGCACTGCTGCCTCACAGCACCAGGGTCCCAGGTTCGATTCCAGCCTCGGGTGACTGTCTGTGTGGAGTTTGCACATTCTCCCTGTGTCTGCACGCTTTTCCTCCGGGTGCTCCGGTTTCCTCCCACGGTCCAAAGATGTGCAGGTCAGGTGGATTGGCCATGCTAAACTGCCCATAGTGTTAGGTGCCTTAATCAGAGGGAAATGGGTCTGGGTGAGTTACTCTTCAGAGGGTAGGTGTGAACTGGTTGGGCCGAAGGGCCTGTTTCCATACTGTAGGGAATCTAATCTAATCTTATTCACAGGATGTCAGTGTTACTGGCCAGGCCAGCATTTATTGCTCATTCCCAGTTGGTCAGAGGGCAGTTAAGAGTCAATTACATTGCTGTGGGCCTGGGGTCACATTGAGGCCAGACCAGGTAGCTTCCCTCCCTATAGGGAATTCATGAACCAGACGGGTTTTTCAACTATGATTTCATGATCATCAATAGACTCGTAATTTCATATATATTTTCAAAAATTGAATTCTAATTCCACCATCTTCTGTGACAGCCTTCAAAGCTAGCTGCCCAGAACATTACCTGAGTCTCTAAATTAATCGGCCAGTGATAATACACAAAACCATTGCCTCTCCAATCTCTGCTGTGATGAACTCCTATTGAATTCAGCAGAATAACCACGACTTGTACACTGTTTCCTTTCTGCACTGGACAGCTTCAAGCCACTTGCAAAGAGATACAATTTGAACCACTCAGCATAACAACCTTAGTCTTCTATTATTATATTTGTCAAAACAGAAGTGGCAGGAGTTGGTTGTTATACACAGGATTTGAACTGATGTTGCCCTCCTTCTTGTCTGATTCATTATACATCCATTTAAAATTCCATTCATCGCCAATGCTCCCTTTAAACTGCGCAGCCCAATGACCTCCACTTCCAGAAATCACTATTGTGCACAGCCATTGGAGGTTTGTACAACAGCAGTAAAAATTAGAAAGAGTGTGGACTCTTTTATTCAGTTTGCGCCTTTCCAAGAAACAAGTGGTTACGTAGGAACAGAGAAAATAGGAACCAAAGTAGGCCAATTTTGATGGTATTAGGCAAGAACTTTCGAAAGGTGATTGGGGGCAGATGTTCGCAGGTAAAGGGATGGCTGGAAAATGGGAAGCCTTCAGAAATGAGATAACAAGAATACAGAGAAAGTATATTCTTGTCAGGGTGAAAGGGAAGGCTGGCAGATATAGGGAATGCTGGATGATGAAAGAAATTGAGGGTTTGGTTAAGAAAAAGAAGGAAGCATATGTCAGGTATAGACAGGATAGATCACGTGAATCCTTAGAAGAGTATAAAGGAAGTAGGAGTATACTTAAGAGGGAAATCAGGAGGGCAAAACGGGGACATGAGATAGCTTTGGCAAATAGAATAAAATAGAATTAAGGAGAATCCAAAGGGTATTCACACTAAGGACAAAAGGGTAACTAGGGAGAGAACAGGGCCCCTCAAAGATTAGCAAGGCAGCCTTTGTGTGGAGCCACAGAAAATGGGGGAGATACTAAATGAATATTTTGCATCAGTATTTACTGTGGAAAAGGATATGGAAAATATAGACTATAAGGAAATAGATGGTGACATCTTGCAAAATGTCCAGATTATGGAGTAGGAAGTGCTGGATGTCTTGAAACAGTTAAAGGTGGATAAATCCCCAGGACCTGATCAGGTGTACTCTAGAACTCTGTGGGAAGCTAGAGAAGTGATTGTTGGACCTCTTGCTGAGATATTTGTATCATTGATAGTCACAGGTGAGGTGCCAGAAGACTGGAGGTTGGCAAACATGGTGCCACTGTTTAAGAAGGGTGGTAAAGACAAACCAGGGAACTATAGACCAGTGAGCCTGACCTCGGTGGTGGGCAAGTTGTTGGAGGGAATCCTGAGAGACAGGATGCACACGTATTTGGAAAGGCAAGGACTGATTAAGGATAGTCAACATGGCTTTGTGCGTGGGAAATCATGTCTCACAAACTTGATTGAGTTTTTTGAAGAAGTAACAAAGAGGATTGATGAGGGCAGAGCAGTGGATGTGATCTGTATGGACTTCAGTAAGGCGTTCGACAATGTTCCCCATGGGAGACTGATTAACAAGGTTAGATCTCATGGAATACAGGGAGAACTAGCCATTTGGATACAGAACTGGCTCAAAGGTAGATGACAGAGGGTGGTGGTGGACGGTTGTTTTTCAGACTGGAGGCCTGTGACCAGTGGAGTGCCACAAGGATCGATGCTGGGTCCTCTACCTTTTGTCATTTACATAAATGATTTGGATGCAAGCGTAAGAGGTACAGTTAGTAAGTTTGCAGATGACACCAAAATTGGAGGTGTAGTGGACAGCAAAGAGGGTTACCTCAGATTGCAACAGGATCTGGACCAGATGGGCCAATGGGCTGAGAAGTGGCAGATGGAGTTTAATTCAGATAAATGCTGCATTTTGGGAAAGCAAATCTTAGCGGGACTTACACACTTAATGGTAAGGTCCTAGGGAGTGTGGTTGCTGAACAAAGGGACCTTGAAGTGCAGGTTCATAGCTCCTTGAATGTGGAGTCGCAGGTAGATAGGATAGTGAAGAAGGCATTTGGTATGGTTTCCTTTCTTGGTCAGAGTATTGAGTACAGGAGTTGGGAGGTCATGTTGCGGCTGTACAGGACATTGGTTAGGCCACTGTTGGAATATTGCATGTAATTCTTGTCTCCTTCCTCTCGGAAAGATGTTGTGAAACTTGAAAGGGTTCAGAAAAGATTTACAAGGATGTTGCCAGGGTTGGAGGATTTGAGCTATAGGGAGAGGCTGAACAGGCTGGGGCTATTTTCGCTGGAGCGTCAGAGGCTGAGGGGTGACCTTATAGAGGTTTACAAAATTATGAGGGGCATGGATAGGATAAATAGACAAAGTCTTTTCCCTGGGGTCAGGGAGTCCAGAACTAGAGGGCATAGGTTTAGGGTGAGAGGGGAAAGATATTAAAGAGACCTAAGGAGCAACCTTTTCACACAGAGGGTGGTACGTGTATAGAATGAGCTGCCAGAGGATGTGGTGGCGGCTGGTACAATTGCAACATTTAAGAGGCATTTGGACGGGTATATGAATAGGAAGAGTTTGGGGGGATATGGGCTGAGTGCTGGCAGGTGGGACTAGATTTGGTTGGGATATCTGTTCGGCATGGACTGGATGAACCAAAGGGTCTGTTTCCATGCTATACATCTCTGTGACTCTATTTAGTCCATTCATTATAATGGCTGATCCTTCCACTCAGTACCTTTGTCCTGTTTGTGCCCTTTGAAAGGCAGTTTATTCAGAAGCACTTGGATAAAATACTAACCAGCTCCTTGGGATACAAACACAAGAAGCCTCAAAAAGCAGATAAAACAGTGCCCATCACCTTGATACACTGCTGTAATTAGCCATACGGCATAGACTCTTAATGTGATTAATGCGTGTAACATTTGCAGATCTCCTCATCCTGTAGATTAGTACATGAGGGTATGACTGACCATTGCTGTAAGACCAGTGAACCCCTGATAAGACCCTTGCACTGTTCAGTTACTGGAGGTGACCCAGTCTGCTCAATGATCTGTGAGCCCCACCATCTCTGTGCTTACACAAGGAACAGCTGGATAATTACACAGCTGGGGACAGCGCGCTCTGGTCCCCAACTTCCTGTGTATAATGTGATCAGCCTCATTTAAAAATGCTGATTACTTTTGTGTTGTGAAAACAAAGCACTGGACCAGGCCTGAGGGGGAGGGGGAGGACTGGGGTGGGGGTGGGATTGTGGAGGAGGTAATAAAAATCGCATTTACAATCTGCCCAGGAATCAACATCAGGCCCAGTAATATGGCCCAAAATATCTGTCATTGGAATAGATGACTTCATAGGTCTGCATATTTGCAATTGTCTTTTGGCATGATGCATTTCATTGAAAAAAATATTAAAGTTATTAACAATGATGCTAATGATTGCTGCATCTCATTGGAAATTCCCTTACGATATTTAGGAGGAACAGAGCGATCAAATTGGAATTATATTTAACGTCGCAGGAAATACACAGTATAGTTGCTTTCAGAATAGTTTTATCATTAAACATGCCAGTGGAGGAGGGATGATATCCTTTTATTCCAAGATAGTGGCTCATTTAGACTCTTTTTTGCCAGTGGGAGAGATTCATAATCTGGCTGTATTATAAAGTCCATTACTTTACACCCAGGGTGCAAACAATTCTTTGTGTCTCAAACTGATCACTAGAAGTATATATCTCTTCTCCCACCAGTGAGACAATGGGGTGATTTTTGTAGTGAACAACCTAAGAAACTTATTGAGTTTATAATCAATAGAGTTTAGAAGGATGAGGAGGGTGGGGGGTTTGAAACATACAGAATATTGAATGGCCTGGACAGAGTGGATGTTGGGAAGACGTTTCCATTGATAGGAGAGACTGGGACCCAAGGGCACCACCTTAGAGTTAAATGGAAGATCTTTTATAATGGAGATAAAGAGAAACTTCATCGGCCAGAGAGCGGTGTATATATGGAATTCACTGCCACAGAAGGCTGTAGAGGCCAGGTCATTGAATTTATGTAAGACTGAGATCACTAGGCTCTTGAGTATGAAGATGATCAAGGGTTATGGGGAGAAAGTGGAAGAATAAGGATGAGAAACTCATCGGCCATGATTGAATGGTGGAACAGACTCGATGGACTGAACAACCTAATTTCTGCTCCTGTGTCTTATGGTCTTATGGTCTTTCCTGCAGTAAGAAGATTGGCCCTCAAAGACATAAGTTAAACATGAAGAGTTTGGAAATGGACACATTGAAACAGGCTACTGGACCGAATTGACTCTCATTGGGGTTTGTGCTGCACATATCCCACCTCCTTCTTCTCTTCATCTTACCGTGTTGGTTTGATTTTCTGTTCCCTTTGGGGGTGTTACATAGCTCACTGGGCTGGATGGCTGGTTTGTGATGTCAGCGGTATAGGTTCAATTTCTGCATCAGCTGTGGTTTCCTTCCCAATCGCTCCCTTCACCTGAGGCAAGGAGACCCTCTGAAGAGACAGTCAGACGACGGTGATGATAGTGTGGTTTAAGAGCGTGTTTTGTTCTTGTTTCTTTTAGACAGAGATTGAGGGACAGGTGTGGAGCAGTCTACCAGTTCCACTACAGTAAACAGCTTGTGAGGTCTTGGTTTTTTTTTTAAACGTTAGAACAATGGAAGCACCCTGACTGGGTGTAGTCAAATTCACACAGAACCAGGACTTTTAGTCTAACTTTCAGCAGTTGCTGTTGGGATCTTGAAGAGGTGGAAGCTATTTTTCCCTCCCTTGGTTACAGCCAATAGCTGTGGGTTCTCTGCCTGTGATGGGAGTCGCATGTGAGACAATCTGCTTTCTGAATTTGCCTTTGCCAAGGGTGTGTTTATGGGATGTTATATATTGGAACAGTTAATTATATAAGTTACTGTATCTATTATTCCATTACGGTTTCCATTGTCCAACCAGAGGGGAGGCCATATTGGATTTGGTACTTGGTAACGAACCGGGTCCAGTGATGGGCTTGTTAGTGGGTGAACATTTTGGTGATGGTGACCACAATTCTGTGACTTTCACCTTGGTTATGGAGAGAGATAGGTGCGTGCAACAGGGTAGGTTTACAATTGGGGGAAGGGTAAATACGATGCTGCAAGACAGGATCTGAGGAGCATAAGTTGGGAGCATATGCTGTCAGGGAAGGATGTCGTAGAAATGTGGAACTTTTTCAAGGAACAGATACGACGTGTCCTTGATATGTATGTACCTGTCAGGCAGGGAAGAGATGGTCATGTGAGGGAACCTTGTTTGACGAGGGAGGTTGAATGTCTTGTAAGGAGGAAGAAAGAGGCTTACATAAGGTTGAGGAAACCAGGTTCAGACAGAGCATTGGAGGGATACAGGATAGCCAGAAGGGAGCTGAAGAAAGGGATTAGGAGAGTTAAGAGAGGGCATGAAAAATCTTTGGCGGATAGGATCAAGGATAACCCCAAGGCATTTTATGCGTATGTGAGAAACATGAGAATGACGAGAACGAGGGTAGGTCCGATCAAGGACAGTAATGGGAGACTGTGTATTGAGTCGGAAGAGATAGGAGAGGTCTTGAATGAGTACTTTTCTTCAGTATTTACAAACGAGAGGGACCGTATTGTTGAAGAGGAGAGTGTGAAACAGACTGGTAAGCTAGAAGAGATACTTGTTAGGAAGGAAGATGTGTTGGACATTTTGAACAACTTGAGGACAGACAAGTCCCTCGGGCCTGACGGGATATATCCTAGGATTATGTGGGAAGCAAGAGAGGAAATTGCAGAACCGTTGGCAATGATCTTTGCTTCTTCACTGTCAGTGGGGGTGATACCAGGGGACTGGAGAGTGGCGAATGTTGTGCTCCTGTTCAAAAAAGGGAATAGGGATAACCCCGGGAATTACAGGCCAGTTAGTCTTACTTTGGTGGTAGGCAAAATAATGGAAAGGGTACTGAGGGATAGGATTTATGAGTATCTGGAAAGACACTGCTTGATTAGGGACAGCCAGCACGGATTTCTGAGGGGTAGGTCTTGCCTTACAAGTCTTATTGAATTCTTTGAGGAGGTGACCAAGCATGTGGATGAGGGAAGAGCAGTGGATGTAGTGTACATGGATTTTAGTAAGGCATTTGATAAGGTTCCTCATGGTAGCTTATGCGGAAAGTCAGGAGGCATGGGATAGTGGGAAATTTGGCCAGTTGGATAGAGAACTGGCTAACCGGTCGAAGTCAGAGAGTGGTGGTAGATGGTAAACATTCAGCCTGGAGCCCAATTACAACGAGAGTTCCACAGGGATCAGTTCGGGGTCGTCTGCTGTTTGTAATTTTTATTAATGACTTGGGAGAGGGAGTCGAAGGGTGGGTCAGTAAATTTGCAGATGATACAAAGATTGGTGGAGTTGTGGATAGTGAGGAGAGCTGTTATCGGCTGCAAAGGGACTTAGATATGATGTAGAGCTGGTCAAGTGTGAGGTTGTCCATTTTGGAAGGACAAAGAAGAATGCGGAATACAGGGTTAACAGTAGGGTTCTTAGTAAGGTGGAGGAGCAGAGGGATCTTGGGGCCTATGCTCATAGATCTTTGAAAGTTGCCACTCAGGTGGATAGAGCTTGTAAGAAGGCCTATGGTGTATTAGCGTTCATTAGCAGAGGGATTGAATTCAAGAGTCGTGAAGTGATGTTGCAGCTGTACAGGACCTTGGTTAGGCCACATTTGGAGTACTGTGTACAGTTCTGGTCACCTCACTTTAGGAAAGATGTGGAAGCTTTGGAGAGGGTGCAGAGAAGATTTACCAGGATGTTGCCTGGAATGGAGAATAGGTCGTACGAGGATAGGTTGAGAGTGCTAGGCCTTTTCTTATTGGATCGGTGAAGGATGAGGGGTGACTTGATAGAGGTTTATAAGATGATCAGAGGAATAGATAGAGGAGACAGTCAGAAACTTTTCCCCGGTACAACAGGGTGTTACAAGGGGACGTAAATTTACGGTGAAGGGTGGAAGGTATAGGGGGGATGTCAGGGGTAGGTTCTTTACCCAGAGAGTGGTGTGGGCATGGAATGTGCTGCCTGTGGGAGTGGCAGAGTCAGAATCATTGGCGACCTTTAAGCGGCAATTGGATAGGAACATTGATGAGTGCTTAAGCTAGGACAAATGTTCGGCACAACATTGTGAGCCGAAGGGCCTGTCCTATGCTGTATTGTTCTATGTTCTATGTTTCCAATACAATTAAGTTATTCCAATTCCTTATTTCTTTTGTTGTATTTTAATTAGAGTGGATGAACAAATTGTGCCTTGCTTTAAATCCAGTAGTTTGATGTATCAAATTGCATCTGGAACGCAGCACCTTACATTTGCCTTTCACTTGACTTCCCCAGTCGATGTATTTATGGCTGTCTTATATGTATTGGCTTTCTACACAAGTAGAAACATTTTTCTTCTATCTATCCTTTTGAACTCATTCAATATTTGTTAATCACTCTTGGGATATGGCTGTCATTGGCAAGGCCAGAGTTTGTTGCCAATTCCTAATTGCCCTCTCGGGAAAACAATGGTGAGACACTGTCTTGAAAGGTACAGTCCCTGTGGGTTAAGGACACGCAGGATATGTTTAGAGAGAGATATTATGACTCATTGACAATGAAGTGCTGGAAATATCGTATCACGAGGCTTGCAAGTAAAACTTATAGATGGCGGTGTTCCCATACAGCTGCTCTTATAAATGAAGGTTCTTTTAAAACTGAACTTTTCAGAAATTCCCCAGGTAGTAGGAGACATCAACTAAATGATATGAGGATGTGGTGGTTCAGTTGTAATGTCATTCTACCAGTAAACCAGAAACTAATGCTCTCATGAGTTTGGTTCAAATCCCACTACAGTAAATAGTGATATTTAAGTTAAATATAAAAGCTGAAATAAAAAGTTAGCCCAATGGCAGCCATTAGATCACTTTTGTTTGTTGTAAAGACTCATCTGGTTCACTAATGTCCTTTATGGAAGGAAATCTGTTATTCTTATTTGATCTGTCCTACATATGATGCCAGACCCTCAATGATTTAATTGACACTTAACTGTAATATGATTGACTCCTGGGTGGCACAGTAACTCAGTGGTTAGCAATATTGCCTCACAGTGTCTGGGACCTGGGTTCAGTTACTTCCGCAGGCGTCTGTGAGGATTTTGCGAGTATCTGTATGGGTTTCCTCTGACAGTGCAACAATGTGCAGGCTGGTTGGATTAAGCATGGGAAATGCAAGGATAGGATAAGGGGATGAGTCTGGGTGGGATGCTGTTTGGAGGGTCAGTATGGGTTGAATGGCCTGCTTCCACATTGTAGGGTATCTATTGCATGCAATCCATAAGACCATAAGACCATAAGACATAGGAGTGGAAGTAAGGCCATTTGGCCCATCGAGTCCACTCCGCCATTCAATTACGACTGATGGGCATTTCAACTCCGCTTACCCGCATTCTCCCCGTAGCCCTTAATTCCTCAAGACAACAAGAATCTATCAATCTCTGCCTTGAAGACATTTAGCATCCCGGCCTCCACAGCATTCTGCGGCAATGAATTCCACAGGCCCACCACTCTCAGGCTGAAGAATTGTCTCCGCATTTCTGTTCTGAATTTACGCCCTCTAATTCTAAGGCTGTGTCCACGGGTCCTAGTCTCCTCACCTAATAGAAACAATTTCCTAGCATCCACCCTTTCCAAGCCATGTATTATCTTGTACGTCTCTATTAAGTCTCCCCTTAATCTTCTAAACTCCAATGAATACAATCCCAGGATCCTCAACCGTTCCTCATATGTTAGACCAACCATTCCAGGGATCATCCATGTGAATCTCCACTGGACACGTTCCAGTGCCAGTATGCCCTTCCTGAGGTGTGGGGACCAAAACTGGACACAGTACTCCAAATGGGGCCTAACCAGAGCTTTATAAAGTCTCAGTAGCACAACGCTGCTTTTATATTCCAACCCTCATGAGATAAGTGACAACAGTGCATTCGCTTTCTTAATCACAGACTCAACCTGCATGTTGACCTTTAGAGAATCCTTGACTAGCACTCCCAGATCACTTTGTACTTTGGCTTTACGAATTTTCTCACCGTTTAGAAAGTAGTCTGTGCTTTTATTCTTTTTGCCAAAGTGCAAGACCTCGCATTTGTTCACGTTGAATTCCATCAGCCATTTCCTGGATCACTCTCCCAAACTGTCTAGATCCTTCTGCAGCCTCCCCACTTCCTCAATGCTACCTGCCTGTCCACCTAACTTCGTATCATCTGCAAACTTTGCTAGAATTTCCCCAGTCCCTTCATCCAGATCATTAATATATAATGCGAACAGCTGTGGCCCCAACACTGAACCCTGTGGGACACCGCTCTTTACCGGCTGCCATTCCGAAAAAGAACCTTTTATCCCAACTCTCTGCCTTCTGTCAAACAGCCAATTCTCAATCCATCCCAGTAGCTCACCTCGAACACCATGGGCCCTCACCTTGCTCAGCAGCCTCCCGTGTGGCACCTTATCAAAGGCCTTTTGGAAGTCTAGATAGACCACATCCACTGGGTTTCCCTGGTCTAACCTACTTGTCACCTCTTCAAAGAATACCAACAGGTTTGTCAGGCATGACCTCCCCTTACTAAATCCATGTTGACTTGTTCTAATCAGACTCTGCTCTTCTAAGAATTTAGAAACCTCATCCTTAACGATGGATTCTAGAATTTTACCAACAACCGAGGTTAGGCTAATTGGCCTATAATTTTCCATCTTTTGTCTTGATCCTTTCTTGAACAAGGGGGTTACAACAGCGATCTTCCAATCATCCGGGACTTTCCCTGACTCCAGTGACTCTTGAAAGATCTCAACCAATGCCTCCGCTATTTCCTCAGCCACCTCTCTCAGAACTCTAGGATGTATCCCACTGGGGCCAGGAGATTTATCAATTTTAATACTTTTTAGCTTTTCTAACACTATC
Organism: Chiloscyllium punctatum; assembly: GCF_047496795.1. Lineage (NCBI taxonomy): Eukaryota > Metazoa > Chordata > Chondrichthyes > Orectolobiformes > Hemiscylliidae > Chiloscyllium > Chiloscyllium punctatum. The sequence goes on from NC_092758.1 coordinate 15,348,745, forward strand.
TCTTTTGTAATGGCAACCATACTCAACTCAGCCCCCTGACTCCCGTTAATTATTGGGATATTACTCATGTCTTCCACTGTTAAGACTGACACAAAGTACTTATTAAGTTCTCCTGCTATTTCCTTATCTCCCATCACTAGGCTTCCAGCATCAGTTTGAAGTGGCCCAATGTCTACTTTTGCCTGTCGTTTGTTTCTTATCTATTGAAAGAAACTTTTACTATCATTTCTAATATTACTGGCTAGCCTACCTTCATCTTTGATCCTCTCCTTTCTTATTACTCTCTTTGTTATCCTCTGTTTGTTTTCGTAGCTTTCCCAATCTGCTGATTTCCGACTGCTCTTGGCCACTTTATAGGATCTCTCTTTTTCTTTAATACATTTCCTGACTTCCTTTGTCAGCCATGGCTGTCTAATCCTTCCCTGGATAATCTTTCTTTTCTTGGGGATGAACCTCTGTACAGTGTCCTCAATTATACCCACAAACTCCTGCCGTTTTTGCTCGACTGTCTTCCCCGCTAGCCTCTGCTTCCAGTCTATTTTTGTCAGTTCCTCTCTCATGCCCTCATTATTACCTTTATTTAACTGTAACACCATCACATCCAATTGTGCCTTCTCTCTTTCAAACTCCAGACTGAACTCTACCATATTATAATCGCTACTTCCTAAGGGTTCCCTTACTTTATGATCTTTTATAAACTTTGGTTCATTGCAAAGCACTAGGTCCAGAATAGCCTGCTCCCTTGTGGGCTCCATGACAAGCTGTTCCAAAAAGCCATCCTGTAAGCATTCCATGAATTCCCTCTCTTTGGATCCACTGGCAACATTATTTACCCAGTCTACCTGCATATTGAAGTCTCCCATGATCACCGTGACGTTGCCTTTCTGACATACCTTCTCTATTCCCCGGTACATGTTGCGTTCCTGGTCCTGACCACTGTTAGGAGGTCTGTACACAATTCCAATTATGTTTTTTTTGCCTTTGTGGTTCCTCAATTCCACTCACACAGACTCCACATCATCTGATGCTATGTCATTCAATGCCATAGATTTAATTTTGTTCTTAACTAACAAGGCAACCCCACCCCCTCTGCTGACTTCCCTGTCTTTTTGATAAGTTGAAAATCCTTGGAGGTTTAACTGCCAGTCCTGACCCCCCTGTAACCAAGTCTCTGTGATGCCTACCACATCATAATCATTCACTATGATCTGTGCCATTAGTTCATCTGCTTTGTTATGAATGCTCTGAGCATTCAGGTAAAGTGCCTTAATGCTAACTTTCTTATCATTAGAGATATTGGAAGTCATATGATGTCCTAAGTTATCCTTGCTTTTTTCTGCATTCCCAGTCTGCCTCAATTTTAAATCCGCCTGGACACATGCTATCCTGCTGCTTATCTTTCCATTTAACACCATACTCCCTGTCGCTTTCACTTTCCCTTCCCCCCAGCTCAGAAATCATAAAAAGGCAACACATTTTGGCCTAATTAATTGACAGTTTTCTCTTGGTGATATACTTTTTTTACTGGTGTAAATGGGCAGAGAGGATTTGTTATTTCTGAGAGGGAATATATGGTGAAAATACATTGAAGGAGAGGTCCAAGACATGCAAATTCTTGACAAAATGGTTATTGAAGCCTAAAGAACAAGAAAAGATATTTTAATTAATCAAGAGACTGACACATAATCCGCAGAGAAACAAGATCAAAGTGGTGCTGGTGAGTGGGGATAAAAATTAAAGTGAGAAGAATTTCGGATTTTGGCAATTGAAAGCTAAGGGAAGAAAAACACTTAATATGAAATATCCACAAGACGAGTGGAGATGAAGGAACAGGAGATGTAAATCTATGCATAATCTGTTGTGATAATTGTATGTACCGTAACTAGCACAGGACTAGTTCCCAGAGGATGATCGAACAGTTTCACTGTGGAAACACCGAAAAATCAGGGAGAAATCTAACATCTTAGTAAATGGGAAATGTAAGGGAATGAAATATTGTCAGGAACAAGCAGAACACAGCAATCCTGATCCCTTCCCAAACACAGAGCTCGAGGAAGCATTAAGGGACCTGAAATATTCGGATCTGACAATATTGCACTCGAGTTCCTGAAAAAAACATGTTCTTCACGCTCATGCCTGACTGACTCAGTTCTTCTGAAGAATCAGCAACTCACTCCCAGAGTGTGGCCTATGGCAAAAATCATTGGCACTCCAAAACCTGGAAAAGATCTCATACTGGCACTGCAGCCAACAACAGAATTTCACGACTTTCTGTGTGCTTTTAGACCTTCAAGTATCATGGAATCATGGAAATGTTACAGCCCATTCCGCCCATCATGCCTTCATCATGTCTGAGCATTGAAACAGTGCCAATTGTCTCCCTTTTCCCCATAACCTTGTACCTTGCTTCTGATCATCTAATTCCTCCTGAATGCTTCAACTAAATCAGCCTCCACCAAACTTCCAGGCAGTGAACCCCAGAACCTCGCTGGGTGAAATTGTTTTTTTTCTCACTCTGCATTTGCATCTTTTGCAAAACACTTTAAACCTGTGCCTTCTGGTTCCCAATCTGTTTATCAGGAGCAGTTTCTCACTATCAGCTCTGTCTAGAACCACCATGATTTATAAAACCCGTAACAGATCCCTTCTTAGCCTTCGCCTACCTGAGGAAAAGAGTCCTAACTTCTCCTATTGATCCTCTCAACTAAAGTGTCTCATCCAGAGAACCGATCTCGTATACTCCTTTGGCATTGACTCCAATGCATTTACATCCTTTCCATGGTGGGACACTGAGAAATGCACATAATACTCCAGCTAAAGTCGAACCAGTGCCTATATCAGTCCATCATAACCTCTTTGCTTTGCTCCCACCAGAAGGACAGACCCAGCAGATGTGGTGGCATCGTGGTGTACAGTCAAGAGGGGGCTGCCCTCAGAATCCCCCACAGTGACTCCAGACCCCAAGAAGTCTCATGGCATCAGGTTAAACATGGGCATGGAAACCTCCTGCTGATTACCACGTATCGCACCCCAGATCCTCCCCCCACCCTCAGCTGATGAATCAGAGGAAACCAGTCAAGGGGGATAAACATACTTGACCTTATCCTCAACGATCAGTCTGCTGCAGATGCATCTATCCATCACAGTATAAGTAAGAATGACAACTGCACAGCTTTTGTGGAGATGACTTTCCTTCTCCATCATGTTATGTGGCACTACCACCATGCTAAATGAGATTGACAATGAATAGATTGTGCAACTCAAGTCCGGGGATTCATAAGGTGCTGTAGACCACCGGCAGCAGTAGAACTGCCTTCCAATGCAATGTGCAACCTTATGGCCCAATATAATCTCCATTCCACCATCACCAGCAAGCCAGGGGATCAACGCAGATTCAATGGAGAGTGAAGGAGAGAATGCCAGGGGCAGCACCAGACATACCATAATTACCCGTGTATAGATCGAATTTTGAAGACTTTTCTTGTGCTGAAATTAAAGGGTCAACCGATACACCAGGCATTGTTTTCGAGGGGATGAAATTCATGCTTGGTATGAGTCAAAAAAATGGACAAATAAGAGTCAGATCTCTATATAAAATAATATACAATAAAAGAACAAAGAGTTATGGCCATTATTGAATATTTATCTACAAAATAGATAAAATAGGAAATTTACCTTCCCGGCAGCCCCCTGGTCCCTGGTTCTGGAACGTTCCCTGTAATATGTTCATGGCGCAGTAAACCACGGGTAAACTGAAACTGCGGAAACCAACTCCGCGGATACGACAGTCGCCTTATACTGTCGTACTTTTACAGTAATTCTGAAAACCTGGAGCAGTGTGTGACGACTAGTGGACTGGAAGACCCAGAACGGAGCAGTGTGGCCAGCAGATTGAAAAGCTGGAGCGGAGCGCAATAAGCACACTGACTTATAAATGCTGGCCTGTAACTGTGAAGAACTAGTGTCAACTTATACACAAGATATATGGAAAATACAAGATTTTTGGTCAAAAATATGGGGTCGACTTATACATGAGATCGACCTATACACGAGTATATATGGTACCTACAAATGACGTCAACCTGGTGAAGCGACAAAACAGAATTACTTGCATAATTATCAAGTGATAGACAGAAATAAGTGATTCTACAACCAGTGGATCAGATCTAAACTCTGCTGTCCTGCTACAATCAATCGTGAATGGTGGTGGATAATGAAACAACTCATTGGAGGTGTCTACTGAATGAGGACAAATATCACCATCCTCATTGATGGTGGGTGAGTGCAGCGTATCAGTGCAAAGAAACAAAAGAACTGCGGATGCTGAAAATCAGAAACAAAAACAGAAACTGCTGGAAAAGCTCAGCAGGTCTGGCAGCATCTGTGAAGAGAAATCATTGCTAACGTTTTGGGTCCAGTGACCCTTCTTCAGGACAAGGTATTTTCTTTCCACAGATGCTGCCTGACCTGTTAGGTTTTTCCAGCAATTTCTGTTCTGTATCATTGCAAAGGTTAAGGTTGGAACATTTCCAACGATAGACAGCCAGAAGTACCCATTGGGTGATCCATCTCAGTCTCGCCCAATGGTCCCCAATACTGCAGATGCCAATCTTCAGCCAATTTGATTCATTCCACGTGATATCAGGGAATGATTAGAGGCACTGGATTCTGCAAAAGTAGGAGGAACATAAAGCCAAGGTGCAGGAGTAGGAACTTCAGTATCTCAAGCCTGCTCTGCCATTTGATGTCTATCTCCTCCTTAAATTTACTCAATGTCCCAACATCCAACACACCCTGGGGTAATGAATTCCACTGTCACCATAATCTCACCATCGCATAGGGTCGCCCTCTCATTACAGAGTTACAATGGGTGGTGATTTAACCTGAGGGTCATCACGCTTTAAGTGAGGGGAGATGTTGAGAAAGAGAGTGCTTCATGTTGGCCTCAGCCAGTAGTAGGAATGGAACCTGCACTGCTGGCATCAATCTGCATTGTTAACCAGCCATCCAACCAACTGAGCTAACTGAACCACCCCAAACATTCCCAGGCTTAATGATGGGAGTGCTCTGCACATCAGCGCAAAAGATAAGTTTGAATCAGTCTTCTGCCAGAATTGCAAAGTGGATGATCCAATTTGGACCCCAACAGAGATACCCAGCATCACAGACATCAGTTTTCAGTCAATTCCAGTTCCAGCTCCTTGTGAAATCCAGTGGTACTAGATACCATTATGACCATGGAATGTGACACCATTCTGGCAATAGGACTGAAGATGTGAATTCCAGAACCTTCCGTGCCTCTAGCCAAGCTATTCCAGGCCAGCTTCAACACTGGCATCTACCCAACAATATGATACATTTCCCAGGTACACCAAAAACAAGATAAATCCATCCTGGCCAATTAACACTTTTGAAGAAGTTCTGAAAAAAAGCCATACTGAACTCAAAATGCTAACTCTATTTCTCTCTCCACACATGCTGCCAAACTTACTGAATTTTTAAAAGTAACTCCACAGAGGCTGATATCCCATCACAAATTCATCCTTTATTTATACATGAACAGTCCTTGATTATAGTAGTACCTCATACAGAGTCAGGCACTGAAGTGTCAGTATCTCTGACAATCGCCATTTTTTTTAACAGAACCCCTGACACTTCTATTTATTTTTTTTTTCCACACTACTGCCTAACTGTGGTAGTGCTTACTTTGTCCCCCAGCACCCGTGTTGACAATCACCCTTTATATATGTCAATCTGGGCTCCCTGACTGGACCAGATTAACAGCCCCAATCAGGAAATTCATATTCGATAAGATCTAGTTGCTTGACCTTGTTATAATCACTGCATTCTTCCCCCTCTGAGTCCGAGGATGTAGGCTGGTCCTTTCTCTTGGAGGGCCTCCTGGGGTGATTTAGCGCCAGGTCAGGGTTCTCTAACTCAAAGTCTAATACAGGTGCGTGTAACACACCAGAGTTTGCCGCTTACAGGAAGAGTGCCTTGGCAGAATTTGGCTCTTCTTTTCTGGTGTCAAAGGCACTGAGGTACTTCTGTCATGCCCATCTCGGATTATGCCCACTGAGAGAACTCAATAATGTTTAAGGGAAAGGGTGAATTCATAGTGTCTGGCAGCATTTTTGATGGTAATGCCAGTTGTAGTATTTATTTGAAGTCTAGTTGGGCTTCAGCAAGCAGGCATTTTTGCATAGTTACTTGAATAATCCTGCATACCAGACAATATCTCAGCACCACATTAAAGGTTAAACCAAATTTACAGGCTTCTGCCAGTCATCCAGTCCAAAATCCTGATATAAATTTCCCTGGTTCTTGAATTGCCCAATAAAAGTGATAGCTTCTCAGAATAAGAAGAGGCTTGGTGTGACAACATTCCTTAACTATGTCAGTCAATTCTTGAAAGATTTTAGAACATAGAACATAGAACAATACAGCACAGAACAGGCCCTTCAGCCCTCGATTTTGCACCGACCTGTGAACTATTCTCAGCTCGTCCCCCTACACTATCCCATCATCATCCATGTGCTTATCTAAGGATTGTTTAAACCTCCCTAATGTGGCTGCGTTAACTATATTAGCAGGTAAGGCATTCCACACCCTTACCACTCTCTGCGTAAAGAACCTGCCTCTGAGGTCTGTCTTAAATCTATCATCCCTCAATTTGTAGTTATGCCCCCTCGTACAAGCTGATGTCACCAGCCTAGGAAAAAGACTTTCACTGTCTACCCTATCTAATCCTCTGATCATCTTGTATACCTCTATCAAATCCCCTCTTAGCCTTCTTCTTTCCAATGAGAACAGACCCAAATCTCTCAGCCTTTCCTCGGACAGCAGGTCAGGCAGTATCCGATGAACAGGAGAGTCGGTGTTTAATACCTTATGCCTTAGGCTCCTAATGACAGAAAAAGCTGCAGCTCCACAGGCTTTCAGAAGAATTACTCATTGTTTCTCTTCTGCCACAATGTTGTCTGCCCAGAAAAAAATAATACGTTCTTTCCACTTACTCGGCCTGCTACTCGACGGCAGGATCAAATAAGTCAAGCTTCCCAAACAATTGCATGATGCAAGAAATGCTTTCGCCAACTCAAAGGTGACAATTGTGAGTGAGTTTCTTCAGGATCTTGCTTTACTCTTGTTGGCATTGAAATAACTCCAAAGAGGCAGGTAAACATCATCAAGTCACCCTTTATTTAACAGGAACAGTCTTTCATGATAGCACTGCCTCATACAGAGTCAGGCCCCAGATTGTCAGTATCTCAGACACCCACCATTTTTATCATACCAGCCAGGGCTCCCTGATTAACAGCCCCAATCAGTTAACTCATATTCTATGATGTCTAACTGGATGGTCTCACTACAATCACCACATTTCTCCAGCATCCTCTGTCTTTGTGTTGGAAATATTTTGCTGTTTCTTCAGTGCTGTTCGGTCAAAATCCTGGGTCTGATGTCATTATGGGTCTACCCACAGTAAATGGGTGGCAAAGGTCCAAGAGGACAGCTCACCCCCACCATCTCAAGGGCAATTAGGGATAGGCAATAGCTGCTAACTCAGCCAGAGACACCCACATTCCATGAACGACTACTTTTTTTAAAAAAGGAACTGGTTTCCATTAGAGATTATATCACCTGTTGTCACGTTCTCGCACTTATCGCCTACATTAAAAGCAGCTTCCGCAAAAACTTGAAGTCAGGCCTTGTCCTTCGCACAAAACATACAAATAAGGAACAAGAGTAGGCCACTTGACCCTTCCAGGAGAATGTGAGGAGTGCAGATACTGGAGAGTCAGAGTCGAAAAGGGTGGCGCTGGAAAAGCACAGCAGTTTGGGCAATATCCGAGGAGCAGGAGAGTCAGTGTTTTGGGCATAAGCCCTTCATCAAGATTCCCGAGTATTTCCAATGCCACACTTTTCAACACTTGACCTTTCAGACAACCCCACCATTCAAAAAGGTCATGGCTGATTTGATTTTACCTCAACTCCATATTCCTATATACCCCTGACAATCTTTCATCCCCTTGGTAATCAAGAATTTATCTACCTCCGCCTTACAATATTTAAGGTTCCTGCATCCACTGTCTTTTGAGGAATAGAATTCCAAGGTTGGCGCAGATTCCTGCTCTTAAAGCCATTCAGAATGCTTCCAGCATAGAGTTATTGACAGTTATAGAAACATTCCTTCACAATAGATTATCCAACTGTTCGGTCAAAATCCTGGGTCTCCCTCCCTGATGTCATTATGGGCCTACCCACAGTAAATGGGTGGCAAAGGTTCAAGAGGACAGCTCACCCCCACCATCTCAAGGGCAATTGCTCTTGGAGGAGAGTAGCTGAATGGACTATCTCAGAAGAGCTTTCAGTTTCAAAGAAAAGCCACATTAGACTCAAAATGCTAATACTGTTTCTCTCTCCGTAGATGCTGCCAGATTTGCTGAGTCCCTCCAGCACCTTCTGCTTTTACTTCAGGTCAGCAGGATTCCCAACACTATTTGGTTTTTCTTCTGATGTAATGATGTTATTTGCCTCTGATTTGCATTTTAATTTGTCTCTTTGTTGTTTCCCACACTGCCACTGCCCCAGGCAGTTAATAAATGGGGTTATTTCGTTGTTATTATAAAGTCCAACATTATAAATGTAGATTGGGAAAAGAGTGACAAACCCAGGAGGATTTGGCCATTAGTTAAGTGTGGTTGAGATATTTGTCAGTTAATTAGCACAGAGCCATTAGTTGGGTCTTTGGGAATTAACCACTGTTAATTCTACTTAGTCAAATGAGTGGTAACCAGCTCACCAGCACTAAACTGTGTTCGTGTGACAAAATGAAAGGCATAAGTTCAGAGTCCAAGGCAGTACAAAGATTAAATGAGTCAACATGAAGGTGAAGTAAATCTAAAGACATTGATTTGAGCACAGCACAATTCTGACCATTCCTGAGCAGTCTGCCAATAGCCTTTGGTGGAATGCCTCAATTGTAGAAATCTTCAATGAAGCACCAGGATAAAGTTTGGCTGGCACTGTTCATTCATGATTTGGAGATGCCGGTGTTGGACTGGGGTGTACAAAGTTAAAAATCACACAACACCAGGTTATAGTCCAACAGGTTTAATTGGAAGCACACTAGCTTTCGGAGCGACGCTCCTTCATCAGGTGATTGTGGAGGGCTCGATCGTAACACAGAATTTATAGCAAAAATTTGCAGTGTGATGTAACTGAAATTATACATTGAAAATTTGATTGTCTGTTAAGCCTTTCATCTGTTAGAATACAGTGATTGTTTCACTTCTTTCATGTGTAAATCACAAAACCCTTTTTTTTAAGTTGCATTCTCGGGTTAGCTGTTAACAATGGTGATAGCTAGACAATATGTTGAAGGTGTTAGCCCCCTGTGTTCTCTGTCTATGACCTGATGTTTAGATTGATTCTAATCTAAAAAGTGAGATAACAGAGTTTTACATAAATTCATGCAGTTTTTGAGCTCAGAGTTCTACATGAATGTATGCGGTTTTTGAGCAATGTAACTTGCAGAGTTACATTGCACTTTGCTCAAAAACAGACATATTGAACTTTTAATTACAAAGAGAGCATGTAGCCGAAACGTGACTGTGGATGTAAATTCAGTGACCCTGTAGTAAAGTGTTGCTTGGTACCATGGAATCTCATATCTGAAGTTAACAAGGGAACTACATCAGCAACCCTCCAAAGGAAGAAACGCTACACAGAACGAACTGGACACTGATCTCCTGCAACCATAGGGATAATGTGGGGTTCACTATCTCTCTCAGTGGAGAACAATCACCTGTTAATAATATACCAAACTGTAGACATGTTTGTGTCTTTTTCTTTCCAGCAACATACAGGAGTAGAAGTTAAAAACCAACTGTGTGCATGTTAGTGGCTTGATGTGTTAGTATGGGCTGGTGTGATTGTGCCCAAGCCAACACTTTAAATAAGTAACTCATCAAGTCCCATTCTTGATGGCCTTGCAGTCCTTTATTTTTCAGACAACTATCCAATCCTTTTCTCAAAGACACCATTGAATCTATCTCCACTACACTCTAAGAGAGTACATTCCAGATCCAAATGATTCTCTGTTCATTGAAAGCTTTTCCTCATGTCACCTTAAGGTCTTTTGTTTACCAACTTAAAGCAGGGTTATTGAAACTTTTGAGAACAGTCTCTCCCTGTATACTCGGTTCTTCACACCTTCCATCAAATTTTCATACAACCGTCACCTCCTGAACCAGCTTGACCAATGTACTCTTGTACCCGAAGACTTTTATTCCTCTTGTAAAGGCTTTCCTGCACTCACTCACAAGCCTTCGCATCCTTCCTGGAATGTAGCACCCAGGATTGGATGTAAGACTCTGGTTGAAGGCAAATCAAGATTTTATAAAGTTTCAGTGTGACTGCTTCCCTTTTGTAAAGAGGGAAGTTAAGCGGCAGGAACTCCCTAGAGCTGCTCCTGCTCCATGAGCCAAACTTGGATGTAACTACACCATAAAAATAGGCTCTCTGAAGCATTTACAGTGACGTTAATATGGCGGGACAGGAGCAGCTCCAAGAAAATTCTTCACCTCCAACTCAACAGACATAATGCATATATGAACTACTCAAGATCAGCCAAGGGCTTAAAGACCATGGCAGTAACAAGGAGATAAAATATTTCTAAGCAAGAAGAAAGAAAGAAATAATAATCTTGTTCTGTAGGAGGCACTAAAAACCTTCACAAAGGGGAAATGTTTCCAACTTTGGATGACCTGCTGCTCCAAAGAAAGTAATGTGTTCTGGAGGATGGAAGCATTGTGCAGCAAATACACAGTGATATTGACTGCGCTCACTGAGGCATGTTATTACAATCTCAATTTCCTCCCAGCTGTAGTCATACTCCAGAAACCATGACTAATAATCCAGGACCGGGTGAGTGTAACTGGAGAAGGGCCTGGTCTCAAAGCTGTATTGCTGATGCTACTGGTCCTGGAGCAATCGCTTTAGCTTTGTTGGCTGGATCGTTGGTTTGCAGAGCAGCGTGATGCCAACAACGTGGGTTCAATTCCCATCACTGGTTTGCGGTTACCATGAAGGTCTGGTGGCCTTCCCCACCAATCACTTCTCTCTAGTGAGAGAGCAGCCCCAATAGTCTGGTAAGACTATGGTGACACAACAACTGGTCCTAGAGAGGATCATTCTGCTGTTAGGTTATTAACACTACAATAGGTGTAGATCCTCAGGCCTGCTCCACCATTCAGAAGGAACATGGCTAATCTGATATTCCTCAAATCCACTTTCCTGCCCCTTTCCCATAACCTTTGATTTCCTTACAGATCAAGAATCTATCTCTCTCCACCTTAAATATACACAAGGACTCTGCCCCCACTGCTCTCTGTGATAAGGAGTTACAAAGACTCACAACACTCTGAGAGAAGAAATTCCTTCTCATCTCAGCCTTAAATTGGTGCCCATTTATTCTGAGCTATGCTTTCTAGTCGTAAGATCTCCCATGAGGGAAACATCTTCTCAGTATTAACCCTGACAAGCTTCTTAGGAATCCTACATGTTTAAATGAGAACACCTCTCATTCTTCTGAACTGCATTGAGTAGAGTTCAACCTGTTTAATCTTTGCTATTGGGAATCATCCTAGTGAACCTTTCTTAACTGCCTCCAATAAAATTATATCTTTCCTTAAATAAGGGAGAAATATTGCTCACAGTAGTCCAGATGTAGTCTCTGTACAAGGTGCTAGTCTTATACCCCAACCCCTTTGAATTAATGACCAACATTTAATTAGCCTTCCTGATCACCGGCTATTGTGTGTGCTAGCTTCCTGCGTTTGTGCACAAATACCTCCAAGTCCCTTTGTGTTGTAGCTTTCTGTAGTTTTTTCTCCATTTAAGTAATATTCTGTTTAATTAAATAATTTAACAATATTAAATAAAATTTAATAATATACCTTCCAAAATGAACAACTTTGCATCTTAACACGTTATACTCCATTTGCCAACTTTTTGCCAGCTGATTTAACCAAGCAAGAAACTGTCAATGTCTAATATTTATGGGGTGTGGTTGTTATCTGCCACTTGGCTCGGCCTTGGTGTTTATTCTCCCCACATGGATCACTCAACATCAGAGGAATTGTGACTAAAATGAACATTGTAAACATCATCTGTGAACAGTGTTGCTCTCGACCTGGACACAGAAGAAAGATCATTGAAGAAACAACTGAAGATTGTTTACTCAAAGGTTTCTCCCACAACAATATCCAAGAACTGTGATTATTGGCAAATAAAAATCATGACTCCAATCAAATTTGACATTTGAATCATTTTCTGGGCAGAGTGTGGGACAGTGTAAGTAAACATGGAGCCTGCACATATTAACTCTCCATTCTCCAGTGTGAAACAATACCAAGGGCACAATGCAACTCTTCTTATCTTACTTGATTCATAATCCGAAATCCAGAATCAGAAACCGGAACTAGTAATCCCAAAGACAGGGGGATTAATCCAACTCCAGAAACCATGACTGGTAATCCAAGAAAAAGAGGGATTAATCCAGAGACTGAGAATAGTATTCCAAAAACAGTGACTAGCAACCCAAAGATTGGGGAGGCGGTGGTTTAGTGGTGTTATTCTGGACTGTTAATCCAGAAACCCAGAGAACGTTTTGGGGACACAGATTTGAATTCAGCAATGGCAGATGGTGGAATTTGAATCCAATAAATATCTGGGATTAAGAGTCTAATGATGACTGCGAATCCATTGTCGGTCGTCAGAAAAACCCATCTGGTTCACTAATGCCTTTTGGAATGGAAATTGCCATCCTTACCTGGTCTGGCCTACATGTGACTCTCGGCTCACAGCAATGTATTTGAGTCTTAACTGCCCTTTGGGCAATTAGGGATGGTCAATAAATGCTGGCCTAGCCAGTGACACCTTCATCCCATCAATTAATAAAAGAAGTTCGGACCAGAGCTCCAAAACCAGGGTGAGTGACACAGAGTCCATGGTGAATATTCCAAAGAATGAGACTAGTAATCCTGGAAACCTGGACCAGTAATCCAGAAAACAATATTTCTAATCAAGTAACCACAAGAAGTATTCCTAAAACAAAGACTAGTAACCCAGTGTCAATGATGAGTAATCTATAAATTAGGATTTAATTATATGTAAAGCAGAATTAGTAACCTAGAAACCAGGAATAGAAATGCAAGGACCAAAATTAGTTACCCAGAGACCATTAATCCAAAACCACCCAAGGTAGTGTGGGCTTGAACATGTGAATTCAGTTTTAAAAACAATCTCGCAAAAAAGTTGTAGAATTTTTAAACATCAAGTTCCTAACAAAGGGTTGATGGTTTCCCTGGATCCACATATTTAGAATGTCCCTAAGGCTTTTAGCTGTTAGCCTACTTGTTTAAAGTGGTGCAGAGATTAAGCTACTGACCTAATAATGCAAAGACCAGAAGTTCAAAGCACACCCCCACCCTCCACCCTCACCCCCATGGGCAGTTTGAAAATATGAAATATGTTTAGTTTATTTGGAAATAAACAGTTTGTCTCAGTAAAAATGATCACAAAGATTTCACATAGTCATAAAACCACAGTCAGTTCCCCAATGTCTTTCAGGGAAGGAAATTTTGCATCATTACCTGATCTGATATACACATGACTCCAGTCCCAAATGTGTTTTTGACTTTCTTTGCCGTCTGAGGTGATCGAGCAAGTCACTCAGTTTGAAGTAAACTTGTCACCAGCACAGGGCCCAGCATCACACAACATCAGCTATGCTTAAGGTTTTCAGAACAATAATCTGGGAAATAAATCAACAGGGTTTTGGAGATTAGATTAGATTACCTACAGTGTGAAAACAGGCCCTTTAGTTCAACAAGTCCACACTGACCCTCCAAAGAGAAGCCCACCCTCCAATATTTACCCTGACTAATCCGCCTAACACTATGGGCAATTTAGCATGGCCAATTCACTTAAGCTGCACATCTTTGGAGTGTGGGAGGAAACCGGAGCACCCGGAGGAAACCCATGCAGACACAGGGAGAATGTGCAAACTTCACACAGGCAGGCACCCGAGGCTGGAAGTGAACCTGGGTCCCTGGCGCTCTGAGGCAGCAAGTGGTTGTTGAAATTTGCATACAGAATTGTGAAGCAATGTATTCTGGAAGAAATTACATTCTGCAATTTAGATTTGATGGGACAATTTTAAAGTATGCAGGAACAGTGAGATGTGGGGTTTACAAGTACATTGAGCTTCAAAAGTTGCAGGACATGTTGGGAGAGCAACTCGCAACAGACAAGGAATATTACGTTTCAACAAAAAGAGGTTTTGAGTATAAGAGCAGAGAAGTTACGTTGAACCTTTGTTAAGCTCTGTTACAACTAAAATATCACATCCAATGCTGTTAACCCTTTAGAAATGATATGAGTTTTATTTTATTTATTTGTCATTAGTGGGTATTGTCAGCTGAAAAGCATTTATTGCTCATCCCTAATTATCCTTGAAAAGATGTTGGTGACTTGCATTCCTGAACTGTTAAAGTTCATATGCTTAGGTGCACCCACAGTGCTGCTGGGGAGGGAGTTCCTGGAATTTGATCCAGTAACAGTGAAGGAACAATGACATGTTTCCAAGTAAAAATGGTGATTGGCTTTGAGATGTACTTGCAGGTGGTGGTGCTGTCAAGTATCTGCTATTGCCCTCATCCTATAAATCATAGAAATTGTGACTTTGAAAGATACCAACTCAGGAACCCGAGTAAGTTGTTGCAGTGTCTCTTATAGATGGTACACACGGCTGCCACTGTGAACCAGTGGTGAAGGGAATAAGTGCTGAAGGTGCTAGATGGAGTGTCAATCAAGTGTGCTAATTTGCACTGGATAGCACTAAGATTCTTGAGTGTTGTTGAAGCTGCACACACCCAGGTAAATGAGGAGTATTCCAATATCTATTCATTGCAATTTCATTAACTGAATTCAAATTTTAATCATGTATCATGGAACCTCTGTCCCCCAGAGAATTAGCACAGGTTTCTGGATCCCTCATCCAGGGCCAATACCAGTGCACCATAGTATCCCCTGAAGACTCCTTGAGAACCACAGAATCACACAATTGTTACAGACACAGAAGAAGGCCATTCAGCCCCTTGTGTCTGCACTAGTTTTCCAAATGAGCATCTCACTTGGTGCCCTCTCCTCATAACCCTGCACATTCTTCCTTTATTTTAAATAACCACCCAATTCCCTTTTGGACACATCAATTGAATTTATTTCTAAGAAATCCTCAGGCAGTGGATTCCAGACCCTCTCCACTTGCTGTGAGAAATGGTTTATCCTCATACTATTTGCACACAGAAGTTACATCGAAGATTTTCCAGAATTGCACCAGGGTTGGGTAATGTTATGTTGGAGAAGCTCTGATTGTTCTCTTTGCAATAAAAGTGTTCAAGGTAATGTTGAATAGAGATACATAGGTTTATGACAGATTTAGATGAGACAGGCAAGGATAAATTGTGACGATGAGCTGATAGCATAAGGACCAGGTGACACAGATGTAAGGGGTCAGGCATTGGGTGCAAGAGGACAGTGAAAGTTATGCAACGACTCACAATGAGCTGGAAATCATTGTTCAGAAAGGTGATAGTGGTGATCAATGAATCCAGCAGGAAACTGGATCAGCATTTGATGGGAATAAATTTGCAGTGTTACAGCGATAGAGCAGGGAACTGGGACTGATTGGAATACTCTATAGACAAACCAGCATGGACTCAATGGGCTGAATATCATCCTTCCATATACTCAATAAGTCAAAGACCACATTCTCAGAACAAGTGTGAATGGGTGCAAGAGGGTGGCCCTGTGGGCACGACTGAACAGCTGAGAATGAAATTTTAAAAAACACTTCACATCAGCAACATTTGACTCCTGGTGTGGAAACCAAATTGAAGAATTTGGGCAGCTCTGTGTTATGTAACCACTGCACCCCCCCAAATCTATGTGTAATTGACAGAGGCATGTTGGTGTAAACAGCCTGATGTATCTGCTCTTAGATTCGATGACAACACCAATGTTAGAGAGTCTTTGATGCTTCCTTCAGATGAATCTCTATGTTGAGTAGTTTAGTTATACAGAGAATGAATGTCATCACTGGCAAATAGAAGGTAGAACATTGGTTTCCTTGGTAACAACATAAGTAATTTGCATTATGTTTGCTCTGGAGACTCTGAAAATTCCAATTTAAGCAGAAAACCCATTGGATGTTGTTGAAAGGAATATGGTGCCAGTAAAACTATTTCATTCTTCTATCAACACAGCCGTGATCTTGAAGTCACGGGGGAGAAAATCTTCACTCAGCTTTGCAGCCCACTCTTAATTAAAAAAGGAATTTAATCAATTTTTTCAGCGAGAAAAAGTAATATTCAACTATCAGTGGTACACAGTATTAATAATGAACAAAATCCTCGATTTTACAATCCATTTCCTTCAGCAGATTCTGCATATTTTGAGGCTTCCAGATGTTTGTGGAAGGCTGCCTCTGATGTGAATCTTCAAATTATCAGTAAGCACTGTAAAAATATTTTCAGTTTATTCATTCAGGGATGTGGGCTTGCCATTCATTGTCCATCCCTGGTTGCCCAAGACAAGGTCCCTCCTGAACTGCTGCAACCTATTTGGGTTAGGTAATGATATTAGAGAGGGATTTAACAGGAATTAAATAGCAGTTGTGTAGCCACTGGGATAGTATGGAGCTTATCATCTAATTTTGTAGAACAAAGACAATGAAGCCTGTCAAGAAATGTAATTTAGAATATTTATCACATTACTTACATTCCTGAACTCTAAATTCCAGTGTGGATATAAAGTTTTCCCTAAATCTGTATCTTGTTTTCATGTTTTTGTTTACAGTCAAAGCTGACCTTGACTCTGCTATTAACACTTCCTTTGGACCAACAGTTCTGCAGAAGGATCACTGAACCTTAACTCTGATTTCTCTGATTTCTTGTTGATTAGTTATGATCTTGAGTCTTTAGAGGTCCATCGGCTTAGTTGTTTAATTATTCACTACGCCACTAATTTTGGCATCATTAGCAAACTTACTAACCATGCCTCCTGTATTCTCATCCTCCAAATTGTTGATACAAATGATGAACAACAATGGACCCAGCACAGATCCTTGAGGCACACCCCAGCTCACAGGCCTCCAACCTGAACGACCATCCTCTCTCACCACCCTCTGTTCCCCACTATCAAGCCAATTTTGTATCCAATTGGCTGGCTGTCCCTGGATCCCATGTGATCTAACCTTACTAACTAGTCTACTATGCGGAACCTTGTTCTATGAATTTATGACCCAAATCTTGCTGCAAACTATTCCAGTTGCAAGTCTTTTCTCTCTGAGAACCGAAGTTTGCCATTCTCAGTTCAGTTTTATGAAGCAGCTGTGAACTGTGCTACACAACTCCTGTTGGATCCCTGCTAAATCCTTCAGATCATATATACTGATCATTTGAAAGTTTGCATTAAAAATGCATTTTTTTTATATCAATGCAATGATGTTCAAATAATCACATTCCGAGCATGATGTAATGAGAACTCTATCTGTTTAATTCTTGTAGGCTGCTATTACAGACGAGGTCTGAATTCAGCCTGCAACAGATCAGTTTGAACTCATTCTCTGGCACTTCATATGTTTCTCCAGGTGCAGTTGTGGAATGCTCTCCACTGAAACATAGAGTCATAGAATCATAGAGATGTACAGCATGGAAACAGACCCTTTGGTCCAACTCACCCATGCCGACCAGATATCCTAAGTTAATCCAGTCCCATTGCCAGCACGTCGCCCATATCCCTCTAAACCCTTTCTGTTCATATATCTATCCAGATGCCTTTTAAATGTTGTAATTGTACCAGCCTCCACCACTTCCTCTGGCAGCTCATTCTATACACGCATCACCCTCTGTGCGAAAAACTTACCCCTTAGATCCCTTTAAATCTTTCCCCTCTCACCCTAAACCTAGTTCTGGACTCTAGTTCTGGACTCCCCCAACCCAGGGAAAAGACTTGTCTTTTTACCGTATTCATGCCCCTCATGATTGTATAAACCTCAATGAGGTCACCCCTCAGCCTCTGATGCACTGGGAAAACAGCCCCAGCCTATTCAACTTTTATACATAACACTTCATAACTCCTAGCTCTAACTTATAACAATATATAATCAACAATAGAAAACAGACTTCCAGAACAGTCTGGAAGCTTTCAAAAACTCAGCATCTCGTAAACAAAATAAGTAGATCCAGTGTATGAAGTCCAGAAGTCGAATACAAACTTATTTCTGTGTTTATTCACCTCATGTCTCCTTCGTTTCAAATAGAGTAGTATTGAGATCATCAATCTATGCTCTGTTATCCACACAGCAGGATTGTTACAAATAGCAAGTAACAATTTTCACTGCCAAACAAAAAATAAATAAATAAATTACCATTATACAGCATCTTTCACATGATCAACTGTCTCATTCACATGAATAATGATCCAAAAAAAATGTGGTGACTTCAAGTCACAAAAGGAGATGTAAGAGCTGGAAACAAAAGTTAATGACATTAGAATCATAAATGATACAGCACAGAAGGAGGCCATTTGACCCATCAAGAATATGCTGCCTCTCTGAGAGAGCCATCTTCTTAGTTCCCCTCCCCCACTCCTTCCCCACAGTGTTTATTACATTATACATAACACTTTATAACTCCTACCTACAACTGTATGTTTATTACATTTCCAACTGTCTCATGCTCTTCTAGTTACCTGTCAATCAGAAATAAAAGCCAGAAACTGCAGATGCTGGTGATCTGACTGAGATCAATACAACTCTTTTATGAATTTCAGTTTTGAAGCAGAAACCTGGTGCACTCAAAATGTGAACTCAATTTCTCTCTCCACAGATGCTGCTGGACCTGCTGGGTCTCTCCAACACTTTCTGCTTTTATGAATCGCACCCTAAGCTGTGTCAGATTGCATGCTGAATAATTTTTGTTGGTGGATTATAAAAGTGTAGAGGCTTTTGATTTAAGCTGAAACTTAATTAAAGCCAACTGATGTGGGGGCGGAGGAGAGCTTCTCTCGAGAGATGGTGAAAGCTAGTCAGGGGTCGATATTGAGTGAAGCTCAGTCAATGCAAAATCAGCAAGATCCTGATAATTCAGCAGATGTGGCGTGAACTGCATTTACATAAAGAGAATCTGGTATCATTTTGGTCCAAATTCCCTCTCCCTCCCATAGCCATGCAACTGTTTCCCCTTGCTCAAATTAATAGCTTTAAAGGTGAACTGTTACAGAAGAGGGAAAAGAAAAGGGAATACAGGACAACATCAGAAAAGAGAGTTTGGATTTAATGAGTGCAGGCAGACAGAGATTACAGAGATGGGGTGGCAGGTGGCCTTGAATCATTTAAACACAAGATTGAAAATTTAAAATTTAAGGCACTGGGAGTGAAGGTCAGTGAATACGTGGGTGATTTGGTACGGTATATGATGTGGGCAGTAGAGGTTTGGGTGGGAATAGGATGGATGGTGAGAGCAATGTTGGGGCTATAGGAAATAAAGGCATGGATGAAGATTGAAGGGGTTGGTGTTATGTGACCTTTTTAAAAATTTCACGGGTTGAGTACATCACTGGCTGTGACGACATTTTGTTTCCTATTGCAAATTGCTCTTGAGAAGGTTACGGTTATTTATTAGACAAATGCCCATCCACTGAATCAGGCAGATGAAGACTTTCCCTAATTTATAACTGTTTTATTGCTCAAATATAGTTCAGCACAATTATTATTTTCTACCCTCCCCTTCTGGATCCTTCTCAATCCAGAAGCCCATTCCCTGACTGTGGAAAAACCCAGCTCTTCTTTTTTTAATAACTGGAAGTGTTATCACATACAACCGAATGGCTATTTTCCCATGGGGCTATTCATTTATTATCCCTGACCACTAAATCACTCGTGTCTCTAATTAATCAAATTACAAGCAAAGTCTGGCAAGGATAATGGAAGTCATCAAAGGTGAGGGAGAGCTCGGAAGAATAGAATAGTACATTATAGTAATTTATTGTCATGCGTAATTTTCCAAAAAAATACAGTGAAAAGTGTTTAAGTTGTCATACTCTGGTACTTGATTAATAATGTATTAATCATGTATGAAAAAAATTACGACCAAGTCCATCTTTGTTCAGTTCACGTTTCACGGATTCCCAAGCTCGAGGGAAAGACAGGAACCACATACTCCAACACTGCAGAAAGCCCATCATCAAAGCAGCTGAATCTTGGGCCATTGGAATCCTGGGCCAGAGCACTGTGCCACTGAAGATGCCAAAGACCCTGCCTCAAGGACCCAGCTTGCTGCTGGAGCTGCTGCTGGAGCCGACCATCACACTGGGCCATTGGAATCCAGGCTGGAGGACGCTGCAGAAGCTGCCTCGAGGAAGCCCAGGCTGATGGAATCCTGGGCCGGGCCCACCTGATCGCTGAAGCCGACAAAGCAGACCAGTACTCGGCAGGACCCACCAGGACACAGCCGCAATGGCCACCAGGCATAGACCACAGCAACTTCACCGCTCCAGCAGCCTCCCGAAACATCTTTTCTCCAACGAAATCATTAGTAGAGGGTAAGATGCATTTTTATGTTAAACATAAATAAATAAGAAAAAGAAGGATCTGGCGGGCCTGGTAATCAGAAGCAGATGGGCTCAGGACCCCAAACATTTCCTACCTACCCTGCCACCGCCATCTTGGAAAATGAAGTTGGAAGCTAATTGGAGTATGTATTTAAGAACTGGGTTTTTCTTTCACACCCACTTGTGGTACAGTGGTAGTGTCTCTACCTCTGAACCAAGAGGCCTGGGTTCCAGTCCTACCTGCTCAGAGGAATGTAATAATGCCTCTCAACAGGTTGATTTGAAATATAGGTTAAAGAAAGCTGGGTTTTTAGAGTGCTTTAAGTTGCTCTTGTTTGCCCTTAATGGGTTCTGTGTATAATTTGATGAGATTGAAACAGGGGTGACTTGGTGGTGGGAACAAAAGTTGTGTCTAGTCCCTGAGGTGCCCTCCTCTCTCAAAAGACATTGTGTGTATTGGTGGATACAATGTGCTCCCTCTCCAAAGACGCCTATGTGTGAAAGTAGCCCCAGACAAAGGCCAGGGATTCAGTAGCTATGACCCCTTGCCCAGCCCACTGTTGGAAAACCCAACTCATTTTCCTTTTATTTATCTCACTTTGTTTTTCTTTTTTATTTTAGACGTCGATGTGTTATCACACACAACATTTGGTTCCCACCACCAAGTCACCCCTGTTTCAATCTCATCAAATTATACACAGAACCCATTAAGGGCAAACAAGAGCAACTTAAAGCACTCTAAAAACCCAGCTTTCTTTAACCTATATTTCAAATCAACCTGTTGAGAGGCATTATTACATTCCTCTGAGCAGGTAGGACTGGAACCCAGGCCTCTTGGTTCAGAGGTAGAGACACTACCACTGTACCACAAGTGGGTGTGAAAGAAAAACCCAGTTCTTAAATACATACTCCAATTAGCTTCATCTGCTTTCAACCTGCCCTGATTTACCCTTGTAAAGGGCTCTTACAGCACAGTGGTAACTCTGGGCCAGAATGCCTGAGTTTAAGTCCTATCTCCTTGAATCAGTGCAGTCCTCATTGTTTAGGGACATCTGAAGTGCTGTTAGGGAGGAGTTTGACCCAACATCACTGAAGAAACAGCAATTTATATTTCCCAGTTAGGATGCAGAGTGGCTTGATGGGGAGCTTTCAGGTCGTGATGTTTCATGTACGTGCTACCCTTGTTCTTCTAGGTGGTAACAGTCATGGATTTGGAAGTGGAAATAGCTGGTGTTTATGACAGAGATGATTCTGATGTTGTAATAAGATCAAAAGCGATGCAAACCGCTGTTTCAACTTGAGACAGAGAGAAATCGCATTGTGACTAGGGTACTGCGTTATGGGAAAAACGATAGCTTGTCCCTTCTGATGTGGCTGGAGGTGATCACAGTGAATCACAGACCTTAATGTCAGACAAGCTGGTTGGTAATACTGAGGAGGTATCGGGGGTCAATAAAAGTGCTGGCAAGGTGGAGCTGCCTGTCCTCAGCATAGATATTGTCTGCAAGAGGCTGTGCATAACTATAGAAAGGGAGGTAGTCAAAGGTGGCTCCTTGGGGGATTTTAGAAATAATAACGCAGAGGAGAGAGGAAAAGCCATTGTGTAGTGGTGCTCTGGTGGTAACTGGAGAGTTGAGAATGCAGCCAGAACAACATAAATCCTATCATGTAAGAAGGGGTAAGCCATTCAGGACTGAGATCAGGAGGAATTTCTTCACTTAGAAGACTTGTAAACCTGTGGAATTGTCTCCCACAGGAAGCCGTTCAGGGCAGTTTATTAGATATATTCAAGAGGCAGCTGGACGTGGCCCTTGCAGCTTTGGGGATCAAGGAGGATGGAGAGAGAGCACAAATGGGATACTGAGATTGTATGATCAGCCATGATCATATTGAATAGTAGTGTGGGCTCAATGGGCCGAGTGGCCTATTTCTGCACTTATTTTCTGTGTTTCTAAGTTGGAGAATCACTGTAGTGTAGTGTGATTGGCCAATTCAAAGGGGAGAGACAGGACGAATAGGGGGCCATGTTCACAATGAGTAAGAATTTTGGTCTTTTGATTTGAGATGTAATGCGAGGAGTGAAAAGCTGATGGGAATGATTCAAATAGAATTGTAAGGAGCAAATCTGAATCTTCCCATATTTTGGTGATGAGTTCTTTCAATTAAGATTCATGGAGGATTTATTTTGATGAGGCCTAACAGGTTTTGTCGTATGATCTCTCTAAACTCTCCCAAAACTACCCACCATGCTCCTGTGGACCCCCTTCATCCCATGCTAGCCCAATTCGCTCACTTGCCCTGGCCTGAAATACTCATCACTGCCAGATATTCCGGGACATAGTGACAGCCATCATCAGTGTGCAGCTGGTCAACCATTGGCTGGATCGGAGCTTTCTTGAACAGTTAAAGGCATTGCCCTGTGCATGGCCAACAAGGGGAAATTGGTACTCTGCATTGCGGACAGGGATTTCCATGTCCTGGTGGATAGTTTGGGACAGAGGAGGGATATTTGTTTTTCCCCATTTGGCCTGAGATCACTACCTGGGTCAGTGCAGTCCATCTGGCCTAGCAAGATGCCCACTATGCAGGAAGATGATCAGGGTACGTACCTTCATGCTTACTCCACCTCTGCTATTGCACTCCCACCAACCACCATAACTAACCCTGCACCTTACATTGTTTAGTGATGCGTGAGGGAAATGGGAGAATCGCAGATGCTTACTACTTTGGGAAACCAGGCTTCATCATTCCAGATAGACAAACATTGCTACTGCATCACAGGGGTATTAGTGGGATTTGTTCCTTGTGTGACGTCCTCAGGAGAGTTTGGAGCAAGAATTTGGATTGCACACAGTTGATGAATGCCTAAGGCTCACAATGCATGTATGAGTTGCTAATGTCTTTCAGCTTCACTGATGGGCCTCACAACACTCAAAAAACCCTCCCTCGATAAAAGAAACACTTACCCCCACCCGCTCCCACTGTTTATCATCTCCAATATGCACCTGCTATTTACAACGCAATGGAAGGCAACAGTGGTCACTACTCAAACAATAAGTTTCAGAGTAAGCATCCCCATCTTGATAAACCCCCAAACATAAACAGCCCCTTCCTGTCAATCCCATAGAATTTGCACATACCACAGACCCTACCCAATGCATCTACAGTTTCATGATCCCCACCAGCGCCACAGCAATACCCCCTTCCCCCTACTCCAGCTTCAGGTAAACATGCCAGGTCCAATGCACTGCCCCCTCATTGAAGCCAGGAGGGCTGCTTGCAATCAGTTACCCCTTCTCCCATATAGGGACAGATTGACTAAGTGAATCATCGATACCCAGATCCACTTCCAACACCAAAGAGTTTATTGTTTTACAGCAGTGGAGAGAAAGCCTCTGGGCAGACCAGGGACTTCTCCACTGAACAAGAGGAACATGCATCTTTGACGCATTTACTCTTAGACCTTTGGCTGTGACAAATCGGTCATATCATTAATTAATTATATACACATCCAATCAGGTTAATCACGAGACTGTATAACCAATCCATGGGTCATTCCATGATCTCACAATGTTTATCAGAACCCACTATTACTTTCCTTTGGCCTTCACAATATATCTTGTTCAACTACACTGTAGGTTTTAGCTTGGGCACCAGTTTGATAGCACTCTTCCAAAAGGAAAAGGGCTTCATCTATCTGCCTTAAACTGAAAGTCCGTAGGAATGTGGTTAAATCTTCCAATCTTCCATACTTAAAAGCACAATTTTTGATATATAAAATGAGGCTCTAATTACCTGGGAGTCTTCACTGATCTGGGTTAGACTCTTCTTTTCTATCCCATGATCAAACCAGACTTTGGACTAGCCTGAAAAGGGGGCTTCTCCCACCACTTCTCAAAGATGTTCCTTATCAAACTGCAATTATACAAGCAACAGCTGCATTTTCACTTCTTATTCTGCATAGCTCTTTTGTGAGCACTTCACAAATCCTTTGTGTGCTATCTTAATCTTGTTACCTTGGAAATCCTCCTTCTATGAAGGCTACAATTACTCTCGCCTTTAGTTTAAGTTCAAACAACAGACTATGGAGGCTGCAGTTTCGGCTAGAAAACTTCCCCCAGCCACTTTATGCCAATTGAGTACCACGTGCAGCCATTTTATGCTGCTTCAACCAAGGGTAGCCCTAACATCCTTCATGATCTCGTTCCTTCCCATGGTCTATCATCTCCCCTACTTATAACTTGAGTTGCCCCTGTTCAGTATTGAAATCCCCCTGCATCTCAGGTATTCTAATTCCAATCCCCAGCATTGAGTTCCCCCTACCGCCCCACAGCTGCAGCCCTGGTAACCCCTCCTTGGGGGCTTTTCGGACTGACAATGGGCCGTACCCTTAAATGCCTTAGCCCCAGATAATAAGCAACAAGCCTCCTGCATGATATCTGTACTGCACCCTGACTGACCTCCTGCCATTCCCTGAATTGGAGGCATTGGAGCCACTGCATTGACCATGGCCCTGTCCCCATACTGCAGTGATACAGATACTCCAAGTCTGCTTGAGTGGCTGGACCAACTGCCTGACCATGCTCTAGTACTGGACTGATATCAGAGGTTGCCCTTGATTGAGTATCCTGGAATTCCCTACCTGAAGACTGAATCCCTGGCTCCAACTGAGGACTCCTCCTCTTCGACTTTGAGACTTGGCAAATCGGTTGATTCCCCCATGATCCACAGATGGCACATGGTGCTGGTTTGAGTTTGACATGGCACTGTGCCATTAAACAAAATGTCCATCTCTTCGACTGATGACCAGTGAGCAGCATGCCATGTTGCCCTGGGCTCTGAGTGTGCCCTGAACTCTAAGGCAAGGCAGGAACACTGCAAGTATTCAAGGTGCAGCTTAGGAGGCAGAGCATTATAACACAGGACAGTTCAAAGCAAGGCAGGGATCCTGTGAGCATCCAAGTGAGTTAGTGCTAAGATACCGATACCGATACCAGATACCGATCCTGGTTCAGTCTGTGAGCCTGTTGGTGTCCGTACAGTGTCCTTGCAGCAACTTTCCAATGAATAGTGTGCTCCAGTGTGCAGTTGACAGTGCAGAACCAGACTGAAATATTTCTATGAAGGTCAGTATCCCATCAACAAGCTACACTTTATTTACAGATGCACAGTACATGACATGGAACCAGCTAGCTCCAAGCTGGTTCCGAGAATGAGCAGAACCCCTGACAATCCTGTGTACCTCTGTCAGCCAGGATTCCCTAATTGGATGAGGTAAACAACTCCATAGCTCACATTGTTTAGGGCTGGGAATATTCTCCCCATTAACTTGAGAAGCAGCAATATAGTTGACTTGAGTGGGATTTTAACTCCTATTCTCTTGATTACTAGTCCAGTGACAATCAACGCACTCCACACAGAGTATGCCCAAGATGTTGGCCATTCAAAGAACTGACCTCTTATTACACTAATACAGCCATGTACAAATGGAAAACACACACACACACACACACACACACACCAGTGCATGTGGTACCAACTGCGTCCAGTTAGACCAGGAACATGACAGGTATTTCTTCCTGTACTTATTCCTCAATAAAACAACAAGTGAAAGAACTGTGATTGAGAAGTTGATCTCCCAGCAGAGATGAGGTGAAGAGGATCAAAAAAGATTATGGGACTGAGAGCAGCATCAGGGAGAACGCAGTGTTCACATCTATCATTAATATGGGATAATAACAACACTTTGAAGATCTTATTATAAACTATATAAAAACAAGTGTTTGCTTGTTTGCTGCTAATGACTAAATTATGGTGACTACAGTTTAATAGTTCTCAACACTGTTTCTTGTAACTGCTCCTTGCCAGCACATTCCTCTAAAAGAGTGTTTATTTTCTCTCCAAGGACTAAGAAAACCGTGACTGGAGACAGTAATCACTATCCACACTAACAAATGCAAGTTAGAGCCAAATCTGTGGAGATGGCACATCCCCCAGTGTGCCAGTCAATTGTGCCTTTTGCCACACCAGTGAATGAGCCCTCTCTGATGTGGCAGTAATTTGCATGTTTCATGGTGTTAGTGTGACTTAGTCAATTTAAAGACCCAGAGGAGATTGTCAGGGTCTTCCCAGCTTAAAGCTGAGTGGCCAGCACAGGATGCTCCCATATGCCCAAAGCTGAGGCCAGCAAAACATGGAAGGCTGCATCCAAGGTCCAAGTGAATCCTTCTGAGGGATTTCCCCTCAATGGGAAAGTCTAGGACTAGAAGGCATAGTCTCAGAATAACGGGGTGCCAATTTAAGGAGGAGGAATTTCTTCTCTCAGAGGGTTGTGAAATTTTGGAGTGCCTTGCCACAGTAAGCTGTGAGGGCAGAGTCGTTCTGTACATTTAAGGCCCAGCTAGATAGATTCTTAATCAACAGAAAAATCAAGGGTTAAAGGGAAAGGGTAGGAAAGTCGATGTGAGGAATATTTGATCAGCCACGATCCTACTGAATGGTAGAGCAGGCTCAAGGAGCCAATTTGTCTACTCCTGTTCCTAATTCTTACTGTCTTATAGTTCACTAGACTGTGACATGTTTGTGAGGGTGCTTATAAACTGAGGTGCCCCCACATTTTCCTTGCTGCCTGGACAATACCCAACTCTCTCATCAGGAAGCCCAAAACCTCCAACTGGACCTGAACCCTCTGGAAACTACCCATCATTCTTAACTGGACTAATTAGCAGGTTATTTCCTGGGAGAACGCACAGTCATGCAAAATTGACAGCTGGAAGGTATAGATGTAACCAAGAGGTAAATCATTTGTACGGTCATAAGATTCCAGTGATTAATGGATATTCTAACCCATTAGTGATTTTTTTCATTTTATTACACCAGTGATTTCCACAGTTTCCCATCCCAATGAATTCCACACATTTTAACAAATAGAACAAACAAATTTCCAAGCATTATGAAACCTGAAGAAGGGACACTGGACTCAGAATGTTAACTCTGGTTCTCCCTCCACAGATGCTGCCAGACCTCCTGAGTTTCTCAAGCACTTTATGTTTTTGATTGACACTTTATATTTTAATTTCTGCTGAACTTCATGTTTTTCACTACAATTGGAGAATTGTGAACCGATGTGTTTCACTGTGTTAGTGAGTTGCATAAATGTCACTGTGCTATTACATTATGAAGTCGAGAGTGCCGTGCTAGGAAAGCACAGGAGGTCTGGCAGCATCCGAGGAGCAGGAGAATCGACATTTCAGGCATAAGCCCTGATGAATGGGCTGCCTGGCCTGCTGTGCTTTTCCAGCACCACACTCTCGACTCTGATCACCAGCATCTACAGCACTCACTTTTTCCTATTACGTTATGAACACATGATTATGTCAGTGAATTGCTCATGTTTTATCACATTAATGAATTGTATGTTTTCCCATGAAAGTAATCACCCATGTACCAATGCCAATATGATAGGGTATCATGTCTACTTCCCAACTGCAGTGATTATAACAAGGTCAGCCAGCTGGACCTCATAGAATATAAGTTCCCTGACTGGGGCTGTTAATCTGGTCCAATCATGGAGCCCTGTCTGACATAGTAAAAAAAGGTGTAACAGGGATACCAATACTCAAGTGCCTGACTCTGTATGAGGCAGTACTATTATCAAGCTCTGTTCATGTGTAAAGGGTGATTTGGTGGTGGGATACTGGCCTCTGTGGGGTAATTTCACACATGGTAAGTGGTGGTGAGTCTTTCACTGCTAATCACTTATGTTACACCTTGTCTTTTGAACAGGATGATCACTGCATGGTAAACTAGATCTCTGCTAGAGGATTTAAAAATCACACAACACCAGGTTATAGTCCAACAGATTTAATTGGAAGCACACTAGCTTTTGGAGCAACGCTCCTTCATCAGGTGATTGATGAATCATCAGGTGATGACAATCATCTGATGAAGGAGCGTCGCTCCGAAAGCTAGTGTGCTTCCAATTAAACCTGTTGGACTATAACCTGGTGTTGTGTGATTTTTAACTTTGTGCACCCCAGTCCAACACCGGCATCTCCGAATCATGTCTGCTAGAGGAAGTGTTGAATCAGTGAAGAAACACCAACAAGAGGAAAGCTCATTATTATGCAATTATACTTTGTGGCTGTTTGAATATATAATTTATAGTTCTTACGACTGAGACAGCAGTGTGGAGGATTAAGAAGTGGTTTTCAAGAATAAGATTTGTGCCAAAACGATTGAAGTAATCTCTGTACACTCAAGCATGCAAAAGGATGACTATAAATAGTTTGCTCCAGAGCAATCTTATTGCTTAGGTCTTGTTCCAGTTGATTTATTTAGATTGACAATTGGGTCACAAGCAGTTAGTGCACAAGGTGCCTCCATGATTTATTGAAATGGTAATTGCAATCGGATGGACAAAACTTCTTGGCAATTGATAGCCTATTGGTTATGAGAGTTGCGGTTCCCTGTCACCTCCTTTTTCAGACAGGTTCCAAGGAAGGGGTAACTTTTCAGAGTGGATTTTTTCAATTTCCATCAGACTGTGTTGACCAATGCTGACCTCAGTCAAAAACAATGACATCTTTCAGAGTATGTGGAGGTGCTGGTGTTGGACTGGGGTGGACCAAGACAGAAGTCACATGACACAAGGTAATAATCCAACAGGTTTATTTTAAATCACAAGCTTTCAGAGCTCTGCCCCTTCACCTGACTTCACCTGATGAAGGGGCACTGCTCTGGAAGTTTATGATTTCAAATAAACCTATTGGACTATAACCTGGTGTCATGTGATTTCTGACCATATCTCAGAGTAAACGCACCTTAGCTTAAACAAATTATTGTGAGAGCAATCCCATCAGTATTATTTAATATTGTTATGAAGATAGTTCATATATAATATTCCTCAGAGGACTTAAGTCTTGAATGATTGTGGAAAGATTGAGTTATTTCAAGTTTGTGGACATATTTCGTAAACTCTCTACAGCGTGGAAACAGGCCCTTTGGCCCAACAAGTACACACCAACCTTCCCAGCCAAGCCCTTTCCCCTATTACTATACATTTACCCCTGACTTATGCACTTAACCTACACACCCATGAACACTATGGGTAATTTAGGCAATTCACTCAACGTGCACATCTTTGGACTCTGTGAGGAAACCGGAGCACCCGGAGGAAACCCACACAGACACAGGACGAATGTGCAAACTCCACACAGACAGTCATCCGAGACTAGAATCGAACCCAGGTCCCTGACACTGTGAGGTAGGACTGCTAACAACTGAACCACTGTACCACCCTGAAGAAGGTAAATATCTAGAATGGTTTCTCATTTAATATTTTTGTAGAGATCAGATGACTGGTATCAGCTGCTTGTATTGCTGTAGATCCCAATTGGGACTGTTTGAATAGTGATGAGATGGATGGTATTTTGATATCTGGTATTTAGTTGAAGAATAAGAGGCCCACAATGAAAGGCTTCCCAGTTGATCTCTTCCACTTCTAAAAAGAAAATCTTCTTGTTTAGTACAAGTGAAAGCTATTGTTCTTCTGAAAGAGTGACTGATGGAACACCTCAGTTACATATTTCTAGTGAAAGCTGTGGCTGAAAGACTTCAGAGACAGCCATGCATAATTAGTGAGTTGACCACACATGCCAGAATGTCAGAATGACAGATGTTGGACCATGCAACATTCAAACCTTTTGCTTTCTAGAATAACCCATTGACAAGAGTTTTCACTTCAGTGAGTCAATTTTGTTTTCCTTTTTTTCAAAATTTTAAATATGTGTTTGCATGTGTGTTTTGGGGATATTTGCATGGATAAGCATTCATGCTTCTATTTTACTGACTGTGTTTGTTAACCAATTATTGTGAATCAAGAAAGATTTAGCTTCTCTACTTTGCAATATTAGCCCTCTAAAATTAAAACTGAGAGCTTTGATCTATTTTTTATGACTTTATTGACCAGGGTGGCTATTAATTTGTGCCTGTTTTCTGGATGCTTTGGTTCCTCAACTCCATTAAGATTCTTATCTTCCAACTAACCCTGTCTGTTTTTATCAAACTGTGATGTTCCACATTCACTTGTGTTGAAATTAATATGTCCTTTCTGTAAGTTTATTAATTTCTTCTTGTATTTTATCACAGACCTACTGTTGAAGAACAACCACACCCAAACACCACCTCCACCAGCCCATTGCGCTCTCCGTTGTAAATTTAGGAAATTGCGAATCCAAAGTCAATATTGTTCATTGAGCCTTCTGACACTTCATTTTCTGCCTTCTACAGAATAGTGTCCATTTATCCTTGATATCTGCTTTCAAACTTGCTGCTAGTTTGGTATGAAGATTGGAACCTTGCCCTGGTAACTGATGGATGCATAGTTCAGGATTGTCTGATCATCCCTGAAATGATCCAAAAGGGAATTCAGAACCAGACTGACTGATTTGGAAGCAGGCTCCATATGCTGATCTCTCTCCCTGAAACAACTAAAAGCTTGGAGAGTACTTTAACACCAGCCGACAAGCTTACAAATGTCAAAAAGAAATTACAAGATATTTTTCCCTGTGGGAAGCAAGGAATGCCCAATTATCGGGACCTTTCTGCTTCTGCGTTAACTGAGCTTTACTCAAGATTGACCCCTTACAAGCTTTCACCATTTCTCAAGAGAAGCTCTCCTCCCCCTCCAGCAGTTGGCTTAATTACATTTCACCTTAAACTGAAACCTTGGTGTTTTTTATAGTTTAACAGAAATAATTTAGAATGAGTTCTGAGGCAGCTTAGAGTGATATCCATGGGTAGCAGGGTGAGTATTGGGCACATGAAATGTAATAAACATGCAAGTGTAATGAGAACCATTGGATAGCACTGAGGAAGTGGGACTACAGAAAGCTCGTTCAAAGCCAGCATAGCCACAATGGACCAAATGGCCTCCTTCTGTATTATAAGGTTCTATGGGCTAATAATCTGGTAAAGCCCACTTACAGGCATTGGGATCCCAATTAACCCGGACCCACTGGAATTCACAAAAACAGCAATTGCTGGAGAAACTCAGCATGCCTGACAGCATTTGGCGAGAAAAGATTGAGGTAACATTTTGGGTCCAGTGGCCCGCCTTCAGGTTTTATTTTGTTTGGAATTGTGTTTGAAAGAAATGCAGTCAGAACTCAAACCTTGTGTTGTCTGCTGACTTCCATGGTAATGGTGAGCAGACAATCTTCGAAATGGGCTTGGGTTTATGTAAGGTTAGTACCAATCAAAGAGGTCTTGGCATTCTTACAGACCTCAAGATGTATTCTGCTGCAAAGACTCAATCAACTGGCTGGGAAGTACTTGGGGAGCAGAAACAAACTTCAGTAGTGCAGAACGGGTTAATGTGAAAAATCTACGACTATCTCCAATGTGGAAGCCTTAGCCCAATGAAGATCAAAGTGCTGCAGCCTCTTATACATTATTCTTCATTGGGATAATGCTGGTAGGCCAGCATTGCACTATCTAACAGCCTCAGAGGGCATGAAGAAGTCCGGCACATTGCTTTAGCTTTGGTGTCACATATAAGTCAGACCTGCAGGTTTCCTTTGCTGTAAGACATATAGAAAGCATATCGAATCCCTACAGTGTGGAAACAGGCCCTTCGGCCCACCAAGCCCACACTTTTGATGAGAAAAGATTGAGGTAATATTTTGGGTCCAGTGGCCCGCCTTCAGGTTTTATTTTGTTTGAAAGAAATGCAGTCAGAGTAACTCCAAAGAGTAACCCACCCAGACCCATTCCCTCTACCCTGTATTTACACCTGACTAATTCAACTAACCTATACATCCCTGAACACTCTGGGCAACTTAGCATGGACAATTCACCTAACTAGCACATCTTTGGACTGTGACGGGAAGGTGGGTTGTTGGGGGGTATGGACCTGACCAAGTAGTCACGGAGGGAATGGTCTTTACAGAAAGCAGTTAAGGGTGGGAAGAGAAATATATCACTGATGGTGGGGTCTGTTTGTAGGTGGTAGAAATGGCAGAGGATGATGTGATGTATACAGAGGTTAGTGGGGTGGAAGGTGGGGACCGGGGGTTTGGAGGGGTGGGGCTCAAGAGTAGAGGTGCGGGAGGTGGGTGAGATATGTGCTGGAGGGCATTGTCGACCACGTAGGTGGGGAAATTGCAGTCCTTAAAGGAGGAGGCCATCTGTTGTGTTCTGTGGTGGAACTGGTCCTCGTGGGAGCAGATGAGGCGGAGGCGGAGGAATTGGGAATAAGGGATGGCATTTTTACTGGAGGCAGGGTGGGAGGACGTGTAATCCAGGTAGCTGTGGGTGTTGGTGGGTTTGTAGAAGATGTCAGTGTTGAGTCGGTCACCGTTGATGTAGATGGAGAGGAGAACCCCACCCCTCCAACCGCAACAAGACCAGAAACCCCCTGGTCCTCACCTTCCACCCCACCAACCTCTTTACTTCACATCATCCTCTGCCATTTCTGCCACCTACAAATGGACCCCAGCACCAGAGATATATTTACCTCCCCACCCCTATCTGCTTTCTGTAAAGACCATTCCCTCCATGACAACCTCATCAGGTCCATGCCCCCCCAACAACCCACTCTCCCCTCCTGGCATCTTCCCCTGCTACTGCAGGGATTGCAAAACCTGCGGCCACACCTTCCCCCCTCACCTCCATCCAAGACCCCAAAGGATCCTTCCACATCCATCAAAGTTTCACCTGCACTTCCTCACGTCATTTACTGTATTCATTGCTCCCAATGCTAGCTCCTCTACATTGGGGAGAGAGGGCGCCTACTCGCAGAATGTTTCAGAGAATATCTCCAGGACACCCGCACCAACCAACCAACCCCACTGCCCCGTGGCCGAACACTTCAGCTCCCCCTCCCACTCCACCAAGGACATGCAGGTCCTGGGCCTACTCCAGCGCCAGACCTTAACCACCCGACACCTGGAGGAAGAACGCCTCATCTTCTGCCTCAGGAGTCTCCAACTCCATGACATCAATGTGGATTTCACCAGTTTCCTCATTTCCCCTCCACCCACCTTATCCCAGTTCCAACCTTCCAGCTGAGCACCGCCTTCATGATCTGTCATTTCCACCTATTCACTTCATCCTCCCCTCCAACCTATCACCTTTACCCCCACCTCCATCCATTGCATTCTTCGCTACCTTCCCCCCAACCCCAACCTCCCTCCCATTTATCTCTGCACCACCGAGGCTCCCAGCCTCATTCCTGATGAAGGGCCTTTGACCGAAATGTCGATTTTCCTGGTCCCAGGATTACTTGCATGGCAGCTCATTTGCTGCAGAGGATTCAGATGAAGACTTTGATGAGGTGATACACAAGGAATGACTGGTGAGCTTGTGTTCAAAGGTGCTTGACACACCCGTTGTAAGGGAGCCTGGCGTATTCAGGCTTCAATTTGAAGCAGCGTTTGGAGTCTGTTCAATACCTTGCATCAATTGTATGCCACTTTGATCTTTTACTCTAAGTTCTGTGTCCTATGATCCTGCCCCACTAGCTACCTGGTGAAGGAGCAATGCTCCAAAAGCTTGTACTTCCAAGTAGACCTGTTGGACTATAACCTGGTGTGATTTTTAACTTTGTTAAACATGCCTTCCCATAGTGGTCAACACCATGCCAACATTTATAGACACAGCATTATGCAGCCTCTCTGATGACAGATATCTCATCTTTTATTGCATCGGAAATAAAGTCACTCATTGACTCATTGCTGCAACAGAAGCTGGTGCCATGTACACCCAGCATGATGCCATTGCAGCTATTGCCACCATGGGTGCAGTTGCTATTGCTCCAAGAGCTAAGAGGCTTTTAGGTACTTACAACAGTCCAGTCACTTGTATTTCAGCAGATGGCTAGGATTGCTGAGGTACCACCCAATGGCTCTGTGTGCCTCAATCTGTTGCCCTCCTGCCCTAATCTAACACTGGCACTCTGCCAGTGCCCCTTGCTGTTCCCAGGCAATCAGATGGCCCACACTGTTGCTGCCCATGTTGAGGTGGTGTGGTGCCATGCCAGACTCTCCAAGCAAAGAGCTGCTTGAGAACATCCTGCAAAGCTATCTATAGTCTCTTGCACTCAATGTCAGCAACCTTCCACCAGCCATGCTGCATTGAAAGTATATTTATGAACACAGGACCAGACAAGTCCAGCAATAATGAATAGATTCACAACTGTGAATAGATGATGATTGTATGTATTCGTGGAAATTGCTTTTGGATTAACTTGGAGTGGAATCATTTTTTGTTTGAATATTGTTGCCAAATAGACAATCTTCTGATCTATTTGTAGGCAGTATCAAAGTGAAGGATCTGGGGACTGACTCAGAGGAACAAGAGTCCATGTAAGTAATCACATAAAACTGAAATGCTGGCTAACTACACCCTGCCTCTTCCATCAACCCTTCTTCCTGAAGAGGTCATTTATTTCCAAGGATGCTGCCATCTTTGTTTTTATTGATCTCAGAACAATACAAAAATGTCACTGGTTGCAAGTATGTATCTAGTTTATTTAAAAGAGTTTTGAAATATCTTTATATTAATAAAAGGTCCGCACTCATGCTTACTCCAGCTCTAACTCCTAGCAGTGTTTTTTGATTGCTCTAAGTCCATGTCTAAGCTTAAGCAACCAAGAACCATGAGCATTGATCACTTACCAGTCACTCACCTAACCAATATAGAATAATTGAACACAATATTCATTGTGCTGGTCAGGTTGTGGAGGATGTTGTAATTCATCACAAACCAGGAGATACATACTCTTGTGTAGAGAAGGGCTCTTCTGCAAGTGGTCCAGGTAAGAACTGTTTCTTCAGGATTCCTCCAAGGTGTTTCCAATTGCAGTGCAGCTTTTACCATTGGCTACTATCAATGTCTAGGAGAAAGTGAGGACTACAGATGCTGGAGATCAGAGCTGAAAATGTGTTGCTGGAAAAACGCAGCAGGTCAGGCAGCATCCAAGGAGCAGGAAAATCGATGTTTCGGGCATGACCCCTTCTTCAGGAATGAGGAAAGTGTGCCAAGCAGGCTAAGATAAAAGGCAGGGAGGAACCTCCCCCAAGTCCCTCCTCCCTACCTTTTATCTTAGCCTGCTTGGCACACTTTCGTCATTCCTGAAGAAGGGCTCATGCCCGAAACGTCGATTCTCCTGCTCCTTGGATGCTACCTGACCTGCTGCGCTTTTCCAGCAACACATTTTCAGTGCAGTCAATGTCTGGCCAGGTAGCTACAAATCAAGCTTTGAGAGCATCCAACGTAGCTCAACATGGTGGCCCAACGATGGCTGAGACTGTAGCCTTTTGCAAGATGAGACGGATGTGCAGCTGCCAAGATAATGGACATTCTCAAGATGATGGTATGTTTGCCTGAGCATGGTTGCACCAAGTAAGTGGTGTCCCATTAAGATGTGGCATCCACAGAATGCTTGTGTATGGAGTCGATAGCTTCTTACAAGATGTGGGAAGCCATTACCCTGGCAAGAACTACAGACCCTCTCCTCCAATGTGTATCCTATTCTGAGTTTATGTCTATTTGCATCCAGGGTCTTGCTGACCTTTGTATGTACCAGTAGAAAGTAAACTGTAATATGCTGATGTTGGTGGATTTGTTGGCATAGAATTCAAAGGTTGTGGTGATCTTGCCAGCTCTTAGCAGTGCCAGATTTGTCCTACTCTGAGGGTGAAGGCCCAGTTTGAGGATAGCTCTGTGGCAATCACTCTGTCACCTCAAAAACCACTGATGGGATGTGGTGAACTCTCTCCCAAGCCTCATATTGGATAAGGCCACCCAATAGAGTGCTCCCTTCTTCTCCCTAAATAAATGGGTTCCTTGTGTGCTATCTCTGCTCCATTTAACTGAGAGGAGCTACAGAGGAGGTTTTACTCCAAGACTAGGAGCAAGGTTTCTGCTCAAAGGCCTTTTAAATCCATGAAACCCCAGTTTCTAGGTCCAACAAAACACCACCTGACTGAAAGAATGTGACAGAATCACAGGGCAGAAGAAAGAAAGCCATTCAGCCCATCCTTTCCTTTCCTGTTCTCCAAATGAGCCATTCATCCAGAGCCATAACCACACATTCTTCCTTTTCAGATAACAAGTCTCACCTGTCTCGCCCACACTCTCAGGCAGTGCATTCCAGACCCTAACAACTCACTATGTGAAAAACTTGCTCCTCATGTCTCCTTTCCTTCTTTTACCAATTGCTTTCAATCTGTGCTGTCTGGTTCACTATCTAATCACCAGTTTCTCTCGACCATACCTGGCCAGAATCCTCATGGCTATGAACACCTGAATTAAATCCCCTTTAAGCCTTCAAGAAAAATAGTCCCAACTATCTCTCGTCAGAACTGAAGTTCCCCGTAACCATTCGTGCAAATCTTATCTGCACTCTCTTCAAAGCATTCAAATCCTTCTTACAATGAGGCATTTAGAACTGGATACTTGTCCCAGCTGAGGCCAAATGAATGTCTTATACAAGGTCAGCACAACCTCCCTGCTATTGTACCTTATGTCCCTATTCATAAAGCTATATAAAATCTTTAAAGATGGCAATGGAGTAGGGGGCATGAGTCCAGGGTTTGTCCACTCCCATTGGCTTTCTTTCTTTTTGTTTCCTTCTTTTTATTTTTACTCTTTCTCATTTTTCTTTTAATTTCTTCTTTGTTTTCTTTTGATTTAAGTCTGTAGAGTGGCAGGTAAAGGAGTGGCAATGGCAGCAATGCCAAGACAAACCAGACATGGCTCCACGCCAACCCCGGGGTCTCCCATCAAGCGAGGAGCAAGTCCCAGGCTGACTGTCCCAGCCCAGACTCTCAAGCGAGACTGAGGATCCAGGTCCTCAGCTAGGCCCAGGTGGCTAAAGGAGGGGAAGTGCTGCTCTTGGCCCAGCGTAGTGGTCTCCTGGTGTAGAGGTCTCATCCCCGTGTGGTGGTCTTCTTCATCTTCGGTGTCCAGGTGTCCCAGCGTTCCAGCAGGTGGTCTGGTCCAGGAGTGACGATCTTGGTCTGGCATGGTGGTCTGATTTGGCAGAGGCTTCTGGCCTAGTATTCCAGTGGTCCAGCATGGTGGTCTCCTCCCAGCTGTGTCTTCAGGGTATTCTATCATTCCTCAGTTGAGCTTCCCCAGGTCCAGGAGCCGTTAACTGAACTGTAACGAACCTTGTCTTAATTTGACACTTTTTATTATTACGTATGACTTCTGTCACTGCCATAGGCGCCATGGTGAGGCAACTTCTCACTGTATTTTTCATGTTAAATTACGTGACAATAAATGTCTATTCTATTCTCTGATTTACTGACTACTCTCCATCTGTTCTGCCACCTTCAAAGATTTATGCAATGATTTATGATATGGTGATGACAACATAAGCATGTCCCTTGTAGGAATATCACATAACGTGCTGCAAGACATAACACAATATGACCAGGTCTCTCTTCTCCTGAAGCCCCTTTATGGTTGGACCCTTTAGATTGTATTGTCTCTCCATGTTCTTCTGATTAAAACAAATTACTTCCCAATTCTCTGCTTTGAGCAACATTTGCTACTTGTTTACTTGTTACACCAACGTGCCTATATCATTCAGAAGTTCTCCATTGTCCTCCCCATAGGTCACAATGCTTCCACATTTTGCACTAGATGCAAATTTTGAAATACTGCCCTCATACTGACACCTCAGCCATTAATGTACATCAGGAAGTGCAATGATTCCAACATTGACATCTGGGAAATATCTGAAAGACATCGATGAACCGCAGCTCAGCTTCCTGTCATTCAGCCAGTTTTATATCCATGCTGTTTCTGACTGTTTTACGTCTTGCGCTATAAATTTAATTGCTTGATATTACAAAAGAGACAGCAAAAAAGAGAGGTCAAAGCTTCGGTTTTTTAAGTCTCACTCCTGATGAGTACAAGTTAAAAAGCTAAAAACAATGTTTAAGCTACAAATTTCTCTCAGAAGGGGTACCGCTGTAGTGCTTTTAATTCAGTCACAGATAAAGGGACCGCTAGCTGGACCAGCAATTATCGTCCATCCCTAGATCCCCCTGAGAAGGGGGTGATGAGCTGCCATCTTAAACTGCTGCAGTCCATTTGGTGTAGGGCTGGGGAATGGGGAGTTCTAGGATTTTTGAACAAGTGACACTGAAGGAACAGTGATATATTTCCAAGTCAGGATACTGAGCGACTTGGAGGGGAACATGCAGGTGGTGATATTCTCATGTGTCTGCTGCCCTTGTCCTTCCAGGTGAATTCAGAAGACGCTTAAGGATTCAATTCTTTCTGGATATTTTGAATCTTGTATTTGGAACTGGTGTCAATTGCTCCCACAACACAGCACATGGTAATTTCAGTATTTTCAGTCATAGCACCTCATCTGGATATTGGATGATGATGCCTTTAAATAGTGCTTAGTGAGGTATCCCCGTGTGCAGCTGAGGGCATGTTCAGCTGAGCCTGTGTATGAGAAGTTGTGAACAAGAGAAGTGAGCATGAAAAGAGAGCTCATGAGTCAAACTAACGCTAGAACTAACATAATTTGTCGATTTTACATATTTCCCATGCATTTACACAAAGCCCATGTTATTGACCTTCAAAACATGGTAGACTAATTAGTAAAGTTAGATCACCTGGGATTCAGGGAGAGCTTGCCAATTGGATACAAATTTGGGTTGACAGTAGGAGACAGGGGGTGGTGGTAGAGCATTGTTTTTTGGGCTGAAGGCCTGTGACCAGCATGTTCCACGGGGATCAATACTGGGTTCACTTCTGTTTGTCATTTATATAAATGATTTCCATGAGAATGTAATAGGCATGTTTAGTAAGTTTGCGGATGACACAAGATTGGTGGGAGAGTGAACAGTGAAGAAGGTTGTCTAAGATTACGAAGAGATCATGTTCAATTGAGTCAATGGGCTGTGGAGTGGCAGATAGAGTTTAATTTAGATAAATGTGAGGTATTACATTTTGGTGAAACAAACAAGAGCAGGACTAACACAATTAATGATAAGGCCCTGGTTAGGTGTTGTAGTATAGAGAGACCTGGGTGTTCAGCAACATAATTCTTTGAAATTTGTGGCACATGTAGAAGGGGTGGTTAAGAAGGCATTATCGCATTTGCCTTCATTGCTCACACCTTTGAGTATCGAAGTTGGGACATCATGTTAAGTTTCTACAGGATGTTGTTGAGGCCACTCCTGGAGTAATGTGTACAATTCTGATCACCCTGCTAGAGGAAGAATAATAAATTGGAGAATGTTCAGAAAATATTTACCAGGATGGTTACGGGAATGGAGGCTTGAGTTATAAAAATAGGCTGGTTAGACTTGGAGTTTTTTCACTAGAGCATAGGAGGTCGAGGATTGACCTTAGAGAGGTTTATAAAATCATGAGGAGCATAGATAAGGTGATAACAAGAGTCTTTTCCGTAGAGTGGGGAGTTCAAAGCTAGAGTGCATATTTTTAAGGGGATGGAGAAAGATTTATAAAGGACATGAGTGGCAACCTTTTTACACAGAGAGTGGTTTATATGGCGAATGAATTGCCAGACAAAGTGGTGGATGCAGATGCAGTTACAATATTTAAAAGACCCTTGGATAAGTCTTTGAATAGGAATGGTTTGGAGGGATATTGGGCCAAACGCAAGCTCGTGGGACTAACGTGGTTGACATAGACAAGTTGGACAGAAGGGTCTGTTTACATGTTGTATGTCAGTATGACTTTATGAGTCTATGACAAACAAACTCAAACAACGCCATGTTATCGTCCAATGGGTTTTTTCAGAAGCACTAGCTTTCGGAGCACTGCTCCTTCATCAGTTGGTTGTGGAGTATAAGATCATAAGACACAGAATTTATAGTATCTTATGAACAGCACTCTGAAAGCTTGTGCTTCCAAATAAACGTGTTGGACTATAACCTGGTGTTGTGTGATTTTTAACTTTGTCTACCCCAGTCCAACACCGGCATCTCCACCTCATGACAAACAAACTCATCAGCCCAGGCCTTGCCGGAAGTAGCCGGGGGCAGACCCCTTGCTGTTCATTTCCTGATCTGATTTCCAATACACAGTAGGGAACTCAACTTTGCTCTTTGTGAAATTTATCATGAAAGCAGAGGGTCAGTAAAGTGAAAACACATTGAACCAACCCAACTGAAAATGTCATTGACCCAATCGGTGTTCTTCACTTTAACAGGTGTCTCCTTAATTGTCTCAAAGTTGAAATTTTAAAAAACTGGCTTGTGTTTATGTAGGAACATTGAAACAGGATAGCCAATAAGTGCACAGCAAACTCTGACAAACAGTCATATGATAATGACCAGCTGATCTGTTCTTTCTGATGTCAACTGAGAGATAACAATTGGCCAGGACATTGTGCAAATCTCTACTGCTCTCCTTTGAATTAGTGGCTGTGGGATATTTTATACAATAAAAGAAATGCTGGAGAAACTCAGCCAGCTTGGGAGCATTTGTGAAGAAAGAAACAGAACTCATGTTTCGAGTCTAATATGGCTGTTTTTCAGAACTCTATTAACTCTGAAGTTAACTCAGAAGCTGTCTCAGAAGTGCTAACTTGGTTCTCTCTCCACACATACTGCCAGATCCACTGAATTTCTGCAGCATTTGTTCGTTTTTATTTCTGATTTCCAGCAGTTCTGACGAGATCATATTTCTACTTGAGAAGGCAGAGGAGGCCCTGTTTGATATCTCATTTTAAAGACGGCTCCTCTGATAGTGCTGCATTCCCTCAGTATTGCTCGACTTGTACACATTAGAACAGGCAGGTGGGACTAGTTTAGTTTGGGATTATGTTTGGCTGGTATTATGATCAACTGATTGGACTGAAGGGTCTGTTTCCACACTGCATGACTCTATGAATGATTAAATCCCTTGGTTTTAATCAATTTTGACTCAAGGGCACTCATTCCAAAGTTGGAAGCCTGTCCTCATTCTGTTCCTGAGCCAGTTAAA
Organism: Chiloscyllium punctatum; assembly: GCF_047496795.1. Lineage (NCBI taxonomy): Eukaryota > Metazoa > Chordata > Chondrichthyes > Orectolobiformes > Hemiscylliidae > Chiloscyllium > Chiloscyllium punctatum. Next base: position 15,390,409 of record NC_092758.1, read on the forward strand.
TGATACAAATCTCTGGGTACCCGCTTTGAATCATTTAACACAGTAACAGCAAGTGCAGCAGGAGGCTGAGTCTCCAGTTTTTGTTTGAGAGTTCCAGATCCATCTGTGTCAGCAACAAACCAACACCGATTAAAATAAATGCCATGGCAACACAGTGCAGCTTTAGCAATGCCATGGCAACCCACGGTCTCACACAATGAAAGAAAAACATATGCTGGCCACTCTAACATGATGCTGGGGCTAGGATGCACAGAGGTGCAGCCCTTGCACCAGTATGTAGGCTTGCATCAGTATATACACACTAATGCTTCACATATCCGCAACCAGATGAAAGCAAATGGTGGTAAATAGAATAATTACTTTGCTAGATCTGTCCTTTGCTTCTCAAAGGTTAATGCACTGGTGTCGGGTTAGTACTTTAACTCAAAGGGATAAGAGCTCTACAGTTTAACACGAGGTGTTAATGATAAAACAGCTGCTTAACCCAAAATCTTAACAGTAACCCAACGGCTTTACATGTTTACATAATCGCCCACGTGAATCAACAGATAACTTTTTCAAAACAGCAAAACGCAAGACTTCAGAAGTTTACAAAAGATTGAGTGATGTGACAAAAACAAGGGAAAAGAAATGAAAGGCAGAGAGAGGTAAGTAAGGGAGAGAAGCAAGGAGTTAAAGGGAGTGAAAGTAGGGAGGGAGAGAAAAACAGATGGGGAGAGAGATGGGGCAAATAGAGGAAACAATATGGAAAGGAAAGTGATGGTGAGAGTGGGATTATGGGAAAGAGAAAAGGCAAGGGATAGTTTGGCTGAAAAGATTAGGAAATCAGATGAAAAGTACGTCTGGAGAAAATCAATGGTCATATGTTGCTATTGAGGATGGAGATGACTTAATACTTAAAATACACAGGTCAAGGTTGTGGAGAGAAACAAAGGGGTTTGAATTTTAAATATATCCATCACTGAAAATAGCACAATGGGTCAGCAGGTTCACAAGAAAAGAAGGCAAAGCACAGTACAGTGCTTTATTTGAAGAAAAATTGAATTGAGAACTTGGGTGGTTGTGTTCAAACTGTCTTGAACATTGTGTATCATATTATGAAAAAGGTATAGAGACACTGGAGATGATGCAGAGAATATTTATAAGGATGATACCAGCAATGAATAACACAGGTAAGGATTGACACACTGGATCTCTTCCCTCTTGAAAAAGAAGACTGAAGAGTGACCAAATTGCAAAATGTTTCGACCAACACAATATGGAGTGAATGTTTCCTGTGTGAAGGACATAATGAGATGCTACTGATAGAAGATATTTACAAAAAAATCCAATATGGTATGTTCAAAAAACATCTTTACCCAAAGAATGATGAAATCATAGAACTCTCTGACATGGAGTATGAAATAACTGCACAGAGGCCGGTAACCCATCACTAAGTCACCCTTTACTACCTGAGTAAAGTAAATGGATTCTGGCCAGCGAAAGTCACTCGGATGAGGAGAATCCCTGAATCTTCTGTTTCTATCTGTCAGCCAGGGCTCCCTGATTGGCCCAGGTTAACAACCCTAATCAAGGATCTCATAGTCAATGAAACCCCCCTGACTCTCATTCAGATCACTACAGAGTGGCTGAAGGCAATATTATTTAGGGGGGGGAAATGTACAGCTTATGAGGGAGATGGAGACAGATGCTTATCTTGGCAGGTTTAGTTTAGGAAAGATGTGAGTAGGCTATTGTGGATCGTTAAGGATCAGTATGGATCAATTGGGTTGAATGGTTTGCTACTATACTGCATGTCCTCTCTAATCCTAAATGTAAAAAAAACAGAATATTGTGAACAGTTCTCAACACCAAACCTTAGGAAGGTTTATTCTTAGAGTAAGTGCAGGTTAGATTTGCCACATTGGTATCTAGCTTCTAAGCATTCATTTACAAGACTAGGTTACAGCTGAGGTTACTTTTCTTTTGAAAAGTGAGGCATACAGCGTTCTTGTGCTCAACAGAACAAATGCAAGAATGTCAATTTCAAAAGGAGCAACACTTGATGTTGCATGAGAAAACAGCACTGATAGATAGATTAGTAACTATACACTGCTTATCCAGAGGACTGGAGTAGCTATACACTGCTTATCCAGAGGACTGGAGTAACTATACACTGCTTATCCAGAGGACTGGAGTAACTATACACTGCTTATCCAGAGGACTGGAGCAGACATTTGCTGCAGCTCTACAAAATCTTGGGTAGGTTCCTCTCAGTGTACTGTGAGTAGATTGGAGGACCACAGCTTAGGAAGAATATAATGGCCTTGGAGGAAGTACATAATAGTTTACAAAAATGATATCTAGATTTCAGCAGATATGAGGAGAAATTATACAAACATTATCTGTTATCCCTATAACTTAGATGGTTAAGGGGTGATCAGATCAAAGTATTCAAGATGTTAACAGGAAAAGGACGGGGTCGATAAAGAAACTACTTCCACCAGTTGGAGATTCTAAAACTAGCAGTCGTAGTCTGACAATTAGGGGCAGACTATTCAAGAAAGGTGTTAGGAACCACTTCTACACACAAAGGGCGGTAGAAGTTTAGAACTCTCTCCCACAAACGGAAGTTGATGCTAGATCAGTTGATAGATTCAACTATGAGATAAATAAATTTTTGCAAAGCAAAGGTATTAAGGGATATGGGTCTAAGACAGTATATGGAATTAAGCCTCACCACAGATCAGCCACGATCTTATTAAATGGCAAATCAGGATCTAGGAATTGAATGGCCTACTCCTGTCCTTATGCTTGGTTGAGATGTTTCTTTGGAGAATGTGCCAGGGAACTATTCTTTATGTTCCTGCTTAATTCAAGATAGGCATGGGATGTTGTTACGGCATGGGGTAAACCCCTCCCTGCTAATTTAAACCTGCAACACTGAAGTTATTTAACCCGGGCTGCAATCTGTTAAAATTCAAGAGACAAAGAACTATCCCAAAAGTCACTACTTAAAGTAAAATTGAATAACTTTAATTTTTTAAAGTCTAACAGAGAATAATTAATTAACAACTTATACACATAATGGTAAAGTCCTAGGGAGTGTTGCTGAACAAAGAGACCTTGGAGTGCAGGTTCACAGCTCTTTGAAAGCAGAGTCGCAGGTAGATAGGATAGTGAAGAAGGTGTTTGGTATGCTTTCCTTTATTGGTCAGAGTGTTGAGTACAGGAGTTGGGAGGTCATATTGCGGCTGTACAGGACATTGGTTAGGCCACTGTTGGAATATTGTGTGCAATTCTGGTCTCCTTCCTATCGGAAAGATGTTGTGAAACTTGAAAGGATTCAGAAAAGATTTACAAGGATGTTGCCAGGGTTGGAGGATTTGAGCTACAGGGAGAGGCTGAACAGGCTGGGGCTGTTTTCCCTGGAGCGTCGGAGGCTGAGGGGTGAGCTTATAGAGGTTTATATAATAATGAGGGACATGGATAGGGTAAATAGTCAAATCTTTTCCTTGGGGGAGTCCAGAACTAGAGTGCATAGGTTTAGGGTGAGAGGGGAAAGATATAAAAGAGACTTAAGTGGCAACTTTTTCATGCAGAGTGTGGTGCATATCTGGAATGGGCTGCCAGAGGAAGTGGTGGAGGCTGGTACAATTTCAACATTTAAAAGACATCTGGATGGGTATATGAATAGAAGTGTTTGGAGGGATATGGGCCGGGTGCTGGCAGGTAGGACTAGATTGGGTTGGGATATCTGGTCAGCATGGACGGGTTGGACCGAAGGGTCTGTTTCCATGCTGTACATCTCTATGACTCTGACTCCAACTATTTACAACTCATTTATCTCAACCTATCTTTTACCTTCTACTTTACAATACTGGTCCGATAAAACCCCCCATTAAGATTTATTAAAAAATTCAAATTTCAGAACCAGCCACCTGTCGAATCTTCTCTTGATATCTTCCTCTATAGATTTGCTCTCCGGGTCGATGTCAATATATTTTCCTATGCAAACCCCTTCTCAGAGTGTTCTTACTAGCAGCCTTCATTGATTAGATTCAAATAGATTCCCTACAATGTGGAAACAAGCCCTTCGGCCCAACAAGTCTACACTGACTCTGAAGAGTAACCAACCCAGACTCATTTCCCTAAATTTACCCCTGACTAATGCACCTAACACTATGGGCAATTCAGCATGGCCAATTCATCAGACCTGCACATCTTTTGGACTGTGGGAGGAAACCAGACCACCTGGAAGAAACCCACACAGACACGGGGAGAATGTGCAAACTCCACACAGACAGTGGCTGGAAGTGGGAATCGAACCAGGTCCCTGGTGCTATGAGGCAGCAGTGCTAACCACAAAGTCACCATGCCACCCAAAATTTGTTGGTTTTTTAGCAGTTCTCATCTAACTGTTCAATTTTCTCCAGTCTTACACCCCAAAGCATCAGATTTAATTCGTTTTAATATTGTCAAAATACCAAATTCAAACTTGATTGGAGTTTAGTATCTTGGGGCATAATTTAAACCGATTAGCCGAATTTGAATTTTTAATTGTCTCATAGCAACCCAAGTACTGCTAGTGGCTGGAACAAATATTACAGTGTAAATTCTTCAGTACTCTGTGTGCTTGCTAAGTCCTTCAACTCTGTTAAAAGTATAGTACTCCTTATACTTCCATAACAATATGTTCCTTTCTCCTGTAGAGGTCAGGTCCCTACATTCATATATAACTAGTTTCTAGCAATCATAAGAGTGCCGGATTCTGAGCCTGACCAAAAGTCTTAAATTGATTGTTCATGTTATTCGTAACACACTCCAGATTATTCAGCAAATGTTGTCCAATTTTGGAATCATATTTAATGTTTGATTTTTGACTGTTAACAATTGACTGCCAACCAATGAACACATTTTCTTGTGCAGTACAAATTGACGCTGTGTCTGTGAAATTTAGCATTCTTGCATCTGTCCTGATGGGTGTCAGACAAGAATCATTGACATGTCCCTCTCTACAAGGGTCATATTTTCTGAAATCAAAAAGGTGAAATGGTAGTTTGATCAACATTTTCACAGGAAATGGATATTGTAGATACAATATTGTTCAGAAGGATTTCTGTGCCCTTATACATCTAACACTGGAAGTTAGTAAGCAAGTCTAGTAAGCAATCAGAAAGGTAAATAGTATGCTAGCCTTTATTGCAAACGATAAGAAGTGTAAGAATAAGAAAGTCCTGCTGCAATTCCACCAGGTTTTGCTGAGGCAATGCCTGAAGTACCAAGCACAATTTTGCTTTTTTATATTTAAAGAAGGATATGCTTGTCTGAGGAGGAATGCAACCAAGACTCATGTGATTGATTCCTGAGATGAGAGGTTTGACATGGGAGAAGAGTGGCTCTAAGCATTCAATAGTTTAGGGGAATGAGAGATAACCTGACACAGGCAAATAAGAATCTGAGTGTAAACAGAAATTACTGAAGCAACTCAACAGGTCTGGCAGCATCTGTGGAGAGAAAGCAGAGTTAATGTTTTGAGTCCTTCAGAACGGATCTGAAGAAGGTCACTCAAAACATTAACTCTGTGGAAAGAAAACAGAGTTAATGTTTTGAGTGACCTTCTTCAGATCCGTTCTGAAGGACTCAAAACATTAACTCTGCTTTCTCTCCACAGATGCTGCCAGACCTGTTGAGTTGCTTCAGTAATTTCTGTTTACTCTCAGATTCTTATTTGCCTGTGTCAGGTTATCTCTCATTCCCCTAAACTATTGAATGCTTAGAGCCACTCTTCTCCCATGTCAAACCTCTCATCTCAGGAATCAATCACATGAGTCTTGGTTGCATTCCTCCTCAGACAAGCATATCCTTCTTTAAATATAAAAAAGCAAAATTGTGCTTGGTACTTCAGGCATTGCCTCAGCAAAACCTGGTGGAATTGCAGCAGGACTTTCTTATTCTTACACTTCTTATCGTTTGCAATAAAGGCTAGCATACAGATGCTGCCAGACCTGTTGAGCTTCTTCAGTAATTTCTGCTTTTATTCAGATTTATACCATCTACACTTCTTTGTTTCATTAAGATTCTGAGCAAATTTGATAGGGGTAGATGTAAAGAGACGGATTCCTTTGGTTGGAAAATTTAGCTTAGGGTAAAGGGTATCAGCCATTTAGGAGCAAAGTGAAGAGGAGCTCCTTCACTCCAGGGATTGGGGATATTTGGAATTCTGTAACCCAGGTGGCTCTGGTTGCCCAACTGTTGAGTACATTCAAGATGAAGAACAGTGGATTTTTGGAATCTGCAAGATCCAAGGGAGATGGGGATAGGGTGAGAAATGATATTGAAGTCAATGTTCAGCCATAATTCTATTAGACTGGGGGACAGACATGGGGCCAAATAGAATATGTCTGCAGTGATTTCTAATGACCTCACAAAGAGAAGTGACAGTGAATAGTGTAGAAACATTTATAGAGAAACTACATAAAGACATCAAGAAGAAAGTTGGATGTCATGACAATAAAGTTCATTGAAGCAGGTTGGGAGGAGGTTTGTTGTAGAATATAACAGTGGTATAGACTAGTTGTACTAAATGGCTTATTGCTGTGTTGTAGACTTGATCTAACATTGATGGAGTAAGAAGCAATGTTAGTGTGCAGGTGCAGCAAGTAATCCAGAGTCTTAATGGAATACCTTTATTGTGAGAGGAATGGAACATATGTTTAAGTTATACATGTCATTGGTGAGACCATATCACAATATTGTGTGCAGTTTTAATTTCCTTATTTTGGAAAGGATGTAAATGTGTTAGAGATGGTTCAGAAAAAGTTGACTAGATTAATGCCTGGAATGTGGATTGTGTTATGAGAATAGGGATGACTGAATAGGGACAACAGATTGGGCTTTTATCTGCTGGAAGTGAGAAGCTTGAGGGGTGAGTTAATTGAACTGTGTATGATCCTCCAGGGTGTTGGTAAGGTCGATGTAGAGAGATGTTTCTGCTTGTGGGTTAGTCCAGAATAGATGCACTGTTTTAAAATGAAGAAATTCCTGTTTAGGACTGAGATGAGGAGGATTATTTTCTTTCAGACAGTTGAGAGACTCTGGAACTTTCTGCTTCAGAAGGCAGTGGAGGTGAAATCATTGAATATTTGAAAGCTAATGTAGATAGATTCGCGTCAGGTAAGGGAATCAAAGGTTATTGGAGATGGAAGGGAACATGGATTTTCAAAATACAAACTGACCAGTCACGATCTTCTTGAATGGTGGACCAGACTCAAAGGGCCAAATGGCCTACTTCTACCTTCATATGTTCATGTACTCATATGTTCATTTGTTTATTATTTGAGTGTTCATAGATATGGAACCACAAGGGCACTAGCAGAGAACACAAACATACACTTATTCAGTAATGCAACAATAACTTACTTTCATGTAACATCTTTGATATAGTAAAAAGCATTCAGAAACAAAATTTGGTACTACACCATGGAAGATATATTCGAACTAATGCCTCACAGTGCCAGGGATCCGGTTCGATTCCAGCCTCCTGCAAGTGTCCACGTGCAGTTTGCACATTCTCCCCATGTCTATGAAGGTTTCCTCTGGGTGGTCCGGTTTCCTCCCACAGTCCAAAGATGTGCAGGTTAGGTGTATTGGTCATTCATGATGAAGAGCTTATGCCCAAAACATCGATCCTCCTGCTTCTCAGATGTTGCCTGACCTGCTGTGCTTTTCCAGCACCACACGTTTTGACTCTGATCTCCAGCATCTGCAGTCCTCACCTTCTCCATGTTAAATCGATCATAGTGTCCAGGGATTTGTAGATGAGGTGGGTTAACCATGGGGAATGCAGGGTTCCAGGATTAGAGGTGGATCTGGGTGGGATGCTCTTCAGAGGATTGGTGTGAACTCGATGGGCCAAATGGCTTGCTTTCACACTGTAGGGATTCTATGATTCTATGAAACAAGCAAAAGCATGGTCAAAACATACATTTTAAAGAACATAGAGTCATAGAGTCAGAGAGTTGTACAACATGGAAACAGACCCTTCAGCCCAACCCATCCATGCCGACCAGATATCCCAACCCAATCTAGTCCCACCTGCCAGCACCCAGCCCATATCCCTCCAAACCCTTCCTATTCATATACCCATCCAAATGCCTCTTCAACGTTGCAATTGTACCAGCCTCCACCACTTCCTCTGGCAGCTCATTCCATACACGTACCAACTTCTGTGTGAAAACGTTGCCCTGTAGGTCTCTTTTATATCTTTCCCCTCTCACCCTAAACCTATGCCCTCTAGTTCTGGACTCCCTGACCCCAAGGAATAGACTGTCTATTTACCTTATCCATGTCCCTCATAATTTTGTAAACCTCTATAAGGTCACCCCTCAGCCTCTGATGCTCCAGGGAAAACAGCCCCAGCCTGTTCAGCCTCTCCCTATAACTCAAAACCTTTAACCCTGGGAACATCCTTGTAAATCTTTTCTGAACCCTTTCAAGTTTCACAACATCTTTTTGATAGGAAGGAGACCAGAATTGCACGCAATATTCCAATAGTGGCCTAACCAATGTCCTGTACAGCCACAATGTGACCTCCTAATTCCTGTAATCAGTACTCTGACCAATAAAGGAAAGCATACCAAACGCCTTCTTCACTATCCTATCTACCTGTGACTCCACTTTCAAGGAGCTATGAACCTGCAGTCCAAGGTCTCTTTGTTCAGCAACACTCCCTTGGACCTTACTATTAAGTGTATAAGTCCTGCTAAGATTTGCTTTCCCAAAATGCAGCACTTCACATTTATCTGAATTAAACTCCATCTGCCACATCTCAGCCCACTGGCCCATCTGATCAAGATCCTGTTGTAATCTGAGGTAACCCTCTTTGCTGTCCACTACACCTCCAATTTTGGTGTCATCTGCAAACTTACTAACTGTACCTTTTATGCTCGCATCCAAATCATTTATGCAAATAACAAAAAGTAGAGGACCCAGCACCAATGCTTGTGGCACTCCACTGGTCACAGGCCTCCAGTCTGAAAAACAACCCTCCACCACCACCCTCTGTCTTCTACCTTTGAGCCAGTTCTGTATCCAAATGGCTAGTTCTCCCTACATTCTGTGAGATCTAACCTTGCTAACCAATCTCCCACGGGGAACCTTGTCGAACATCTCACTGAAGTCCATTTAGATTACATCTACCGCTCTGCCCTCATTATTAAAGATGGCAAATACCTAAGGCCCAAACACAGATTCTTCTGGAAAACCATAATTCTAGCAATTAGACTATCTGTCAGTAATCATACTAATGTCCTTTAGGGAAGGAAACAGGCATTCTTACCCAGTTTGGCCTACATGTGATTCCAGACCCATAGCAATGTGGGTGACTTTTAATATCCTTCTGGGCAATTAGGGATTAGCAATAAATGCTAGCCTAGCCAATGACACCCACACCCCATGAATGAACACAATAAATCCCTATTCTCATTACTTATTCCCAGCCAATTTCTTAATCAGGCCAATAATTTCCCACATGATTTCCCACATACAAAGCCATGTTGACTATCCCTAATCAGTCCTTGCTTTTCCAAATACATGTATATCCTGTCCCTCAGGATTCCCTCCAACAACTTGCCCACCACCGGCGTCAGGCTCACTGGTCTATAGTTCCCTGGCTTGTCTTACCACCCTTCTTAAACAGTGGCATCACATTAGCCAACCTCCAGTCTTCTGCCACCTCACCTGTGACTATCAATGATACAAACACCCTCCACTACAACAATGATGGTACACAAAAGTACTTGGCAGCTGTGAAATGTTTCGGGATATGGTGAAAGGTGCTATAAGGGGCACGTTATTCTAACTGAAACACTCAATGAACAAACTATTATCTTCACAATTCTATCAGTTCAGGTACTGTTTTGTTAGATTTGAAAACTGTGCATTTCACTCCACTGGTTAAGAAAGATGAGAGAGGGAATGCAGGGAATTATACACTAGCTAATGTAACATCTGTTGTCAAGTAATGACAAGAGTCTCTAATTAAGGATTGATTGACTGAACACCTTGAAATATGCAGCTGATCTGAAATCTCCAATATGGACTTGGAGGATATAGGTTATACTTGATTCATTTATTTATGAAGAGGTGGCTAAAGTAGACCAGAGAGTGTCTATAGCTGTTATTTATGTGGACTTCCAAAACCTATTTGAAAAAAGACTCATAAGAGACTTAATTAAATATGAAGCTCATGGAATTGAAGGCAATTATTGGCCTGATTAAGAAATTGGCTGGGAATAAGTAATGAGAATAGGGATTTATTGTGTTCATTCATGGGGTGTGGGTGTCATTGGCTAGGCTAGCATTAATTGCCCAGAAGGATATTAAAAGTCACCCACATTGCTATGGGTCTGGAATCACATGTAGGCCAAACTGGGTAAGAATGCCTGTTTCCTTCCCTAAAGGACATTAGTATGATTACTGACAGATAGTCTAATTGCTAGAATTATGATTTTCCAGAAGAATCTGTGTTTGGGCCTTAGGTATTTGCCGTCTTTATTAATCACTTCGATGAAAAATCAAATATCCAACTTTGCCAATGTCAGGGCAATGTTGTGAGCAATGCAGATAGAAGCATAAACTTGCCAGAAGTAATGGTAAATTAAGTGAATGGGTAAAGGTGGGGCATACTGATATCACAGTGGGCAAATGTGAGGCTATCTACTTTGGGCCCAAACAGGATAGGACAGAATCTAAAGTATGAAATGTTGTGAACAAAAGCAGTCAGGGGTTTCTGCAGATTATTCACTGAAATGTCATAAACAACACAGAAAGTGATCAAAAAGGCACATAGAATGCAAACTTTTACGCCTGGAGGAGGAGAGTTCACGGAATTAAACCTCATGTTTCAGCTATAGAAATCCCGAATGAAATCAGAGTTGGAGTCACCATGAACATTTCTGGGCACCACACCTTTACGAGGATGTGTTAACTTTATGTTCGCGCAGTATCGGCCAACCAGAATGATGTGTGAACTCTAAGGGTTAATGTTTAACCTCTCCTTTCAACAAACTAGTAAATGTGAAGACTGTCCCCAGTGTTCACGTATTGGATGATCCCAGCAAACCTAAAACACTTTCAGACATTCACACTTCACATTCGAACCCTAGTCAACATTTATCTCCTTTTTAGCTTCTCACCAGCAATCCCTTTGTTTCCCTCTCCTTTTTTCTTCTCTATTGTTTGTCACGAGCTCCATGCATTCTATTCACTCCTTTCCCCAACCACAACTCCCCATCAACTGTGCAAATACCACACTTTCCCAGCTGCTTGCAGATCTGAAGGGTCACTAGACTCCAAGTTAACTCTGTTTTTCTCACTGTGGATGCTGGGATTTTCTCTCGGTTTCTCATTTTGAATCCTCAGTTGTTTGATTATATTAAACAAATTAATGTTATGTTCCCTTGAATTTCGACAGTTCAGGACTGACTTGAAGATTTCACCTTGTTCAAGCTAATCGGGTCATAGAATGGAAACAGGTCCTTTGGTCCAACTGGTCATTGCCAACCATTTATTTAATTATAAATAAATAATTAATAATTTATTTATTAAAATAAATCTAAAATATTTATTTTAGATATCCTAAAATAAATCTAGTCCCATTTGCCGGAACGTGGCCCACTTCCCTCCAAATCCTTCATATTCATATACTCAGGCCTTTTAAATGTCATAATTCTATCAGCCTCCACTTCCTCTGGCAGCTCATCCCATATACATGCCACCCTCTGAGTGAAAAGGTTGCCCCTTAGGTCCCTTTTAAATCTTTTTCTCTCTCACCTTGAACATATGCCCTCTTGTTTTGGACTCTCCCACTCCAGGGAAATGACCCCTTTTATTTACCCTATTCATGCACCTCATGATTTTATAAGCCTGTATAAGATTACCACTCAGGAAAAATTACCCCAGCCTTTTCAGCGTCTCCCTGTAACTCAAATCCTCCAACCTTGGAAACATCCTTGTAAATCTTTTCCGAACCCTTTCAAGTTTCACAACATCCTTCTTATAGCAGGGAGATCAGAACTGCACGCAGTATTCCAGCAGAGGCCTAACCAATGTCCTGTACAGCCGCAACATGACCTCCCAACTCCTATACTCATTGCCCTGACCGTTAAAGGCAAGTATACCAAATGCCTTCTTCACTATCCTATCTACCTGTGACTCCACTTTCAAGGAGCTATGAACCTGCACTCCATGATCTCTTTGTTCAGAAACCTCCCCAGGACCTTACAAAAAAGTGTATAATAGATGGGGTGGGGGGTGCAGGTGGGGGGTGTGAATAGCCAGAACTATGTCAGTTGTTGTGGAGTTTAGTGCAATGTACCATAATGGAAAATTCAGTATCAGACCTGTCAGGAGTGTAATTATAAAATACCGCTACAGGCAGAATTTGAGAGAGGTTAGGAAACCTCTTTATCAAATGGCAACTGATGTTCGGTTGATTAGAAGTTATAAATCTGAGATTGATGGATTTTTGTTATCTGAAAGGATGGAATAGGGGATTAAGTTAGATTAGTATAGATCATCTATGATTACATTAAATAGTAGAATGAGATCAAATGGCTAAATGGCCTTCCCCTATTACTGTATTCCTAAATTGGTGAAGTAGGCACCTTGTCACTTATGTCATGTTCACCTGGATCAGGGCCTCAGAGCCAGGAGTGATGAGCTCGCTCAGACTCGGTCATGTCCACAGCCTCAAGACGAGATATTTGAGATTGAGGCAGAGCCTTCTCTCAGGTTTCTGTGGAGGGCAAAAAAGTGCAAGGCGTTTGAAGAATGAAATCTGTTCTGATATAACGTTTCCCTACATTGCAAAATTGAGTGCACTCCAAAAGTACTTTATTGGCTGTGAAGGTTGCCCAGAGGTGATGAAAGAACTACAGAAATGCAAGTTCTTCCTTTCCCTAAAACTGCAAAATCAATGCATACTTAATAAGTGGAATATTTTCTGGACTCTGTGCTGATTGTGTTGTAGATTCTGTAAAGCCTGATCCTAGTGGAGGATGAGGTAGATTTTAACTGGCAGATTGCAGCCCCAGTATCATTCCTTCAGGTTAATATTAGTGGACAAAAGAAATTAAAAAGTTGTCAAATTACTGAGAGTCCATCACCTGACCAGTTACACAGCAAGAAATACAACCATGAGGTTCTGAACTCAAATTTCAAGATTATGAAAATGAATTAAATAAATCAATTTTATAAATTTGTGAGTTGATCCAGAATATATGACCTTGGGGTTGATTATGGGAGCAAAATTCCAACACACCAGTGATAGGGTCATGGTCACAGAAACAGACCCTTCAGTCCAATTCATTCATGCCGACCAGATAACCTAAATTAATCTAGTCCAATTTGCCAGCACTTGGCCCATTTTCTTCTAAACTCTTTCTATTCATATACCCATCCAGATTGTATTTTAAATGTTGTAATTGTACCAGCCTCAACCACTTCCTCTGGCAGTTCATTCCCCACACGCACTGCCCTTTGTGGTATTTTCCCAGATGACCATTCCTTGTAGCTTGTAGTACTTACCACCGCCACTAGTATGCAGTACTGGGCAAAGATTGTTTGAGGCACATGGCTGCCAGCAATCCTCCTTTGGTTTTGCTCTGTCTTGGGGCCTACTTCATGATTAGTGATAGGAGATACACCATCATGGAATATCCACATGTGTGACATTGTTCTTAGAGAATGAGAACATTTGTTACATTATAGCATTAAGTATTACTTGTGTATATATAATTATACATTAGCTCAAACGTAATCACTCAGACCAGTGGGAGCTAGTACAGATACATCTGCTTCCTCTGAACACCTGAGTTGAACTTCCCCTTTTCTTCACCCACTCTGTTTGACAGAGCCAAGATAACCTGAACATTATTTCCTATCGATCCACTTATATCATACAAGAGTCTTGGTGTTCCACTTCATGTAAGATCATGCAAAGACACCCCTGGCTGGGAGTGAGTCTGGATGATGAGACACAGCTCTGATTGGGTCAGAAGCATGACAGCAAGTAGCCTTCACTTATAGGTTTGGCTATGCCCATTGCTGGGATGTGCGCACATCATACAGCATAGAAAGTTGATCATGAGGTAAAGGGGAAGGGACAGGGACATTGGTTAATATTAAAGTAGCAAGGAAAAGAAAGACCTTGCATTTCTGCAGTGTCCTCTATGACCACAGGATGTCACAAATCACTTTGTGGCTGGTGAAGTTACTTTTGAATATTTTTCACTGTTGTAATAAAGGAAACATAGCAGCTAATTTACACAAAGCAGGATCCCACAACAGTAATGTGATAATGACCTGAAAATCTGTTTTTCTGATAGGCTGGGGGCTAGATATTAGCCCCAAGAACACTCCTGTGAAAACAGTGGATGTGGGATTTTTTTACACAGAAACGTGGACCACCCAGCCTTTCCAGGTGGTCTGCCATTCAATATAACCATTGCTGATCATCCAACTCTGTACCTTCTTGCTGCGTTCTCCCCATACCTTTTGTTCCATTTAGCCCCAAGAACTAAATCTCACTTCTTCTTGAAAATATTCAATGTTTTGGCCTCAACCGCTTTCTGTGGCTGAGAATTTCAAAGGCTCCCCATTCTCTGGGCAAAGAAATTTCTCCTTGTTCCAGTGCTAAATGACTCTACTGATGATCCCTGATTCAGGATTCCCTTGTCATCAGGTACACCCTTCTCTATTTGCCCTATCTACTCCTGTTAGGATTTTAAAGTTTTCTGTGAGACTCTCCCATCCCCTGCCACATTCTTCTAACCCACAATTAATATAGTCCCAACCGATCCAGTCTCTCTTCGTACATTGGTACTGCCATCCCAGGAATCAGTCTGACAAATCTTTGTTGCCCTCTCTCCATAGCCAGTCATCATTTGTATGATAAAGAGACCAAAATTGCACACAATACTCCAGGTGTGGTCTCACCAACACCCTGTACAATTACAACAAGACATCCCTGCTCTCTGTACTCGAATCCTCTCGCTATGAAGACCAATATACTATTTACCTTATGCCCAAAACATCAACTCTCTTGTTCCTCTGATGCTGCCTGACTTTCTGTGCTTTCTAACAGTACAGAGTCTTTTCGAATCTGACTCTCCAGCATCTGCAGTCCTCACTTTCTCCCACCTGCTGCATCTGCATGCTTACTTTCAGTAACCGGTGTACAAGGGCATCTACCTTTTATTGCACTCATCCTTTCCCAATCCATAGCTATTCAGATCGGAATCTGCCTTACTTTTTTTGCTACCAAAGTGGGTAACTTAATTTCTATCCACATTATACTTCATCTGCCATGCATTTGCCCACTCACTTAACTTGTCCAAATCATACTGACGCATTTCTGCATCCTCCTCACAGTTCACCCTCCCACCCAGTTTTGAGTCATGTCCTTCTTTGCTGAAATCTAAACTGCTCCCAATCCTCAGCTCAGCTGCTTTTTTTGGCCAATTTATACTCTCCTTCCTCAGATACAATACTATCCCCAATTGCCTTTGTTCCCAATGGTCAAGCCACCTTTCCTGTTTTAGCGTTGTGCCAGACAGGAATGGAACATTGTTGCTCTTCTTCCATGCACTCTTTCAATGCTTGCCATTGTCTGTCCACCATCATCCCTTTAAGTAATGATCCCCAATTTATCATGGCCATATACATCCCCCTGAGAGATTGCACAGGGCATCACTTTACTTTGCATGATAAGAGCTGGTACCTCTGACAGTGCAGCACTCCTTCAACGATGCTCCTCCAACAATAGAAGACTCTCTCAGCACTGCCCTTCCAACAGTGCAGCACTCGCTCAGGACTTACTCTCTGACAGTGCAATGCTCCCTCTGTAATGATGCTCCAATGGTGCATTCAATGCTACCTTAGTACTGCCCCTTCGCAGAATACAGCAATCCTGCACCAAAATGTTTAGAAGGGTTTAACATAGACTACAGGCTGAACATTTCTAGATCAGGTCTTGAATCCAGCACCACTTAAGTTCAAAGCTGTGGCTGGTATTTATTGAGTCACATCTAGACTGCAAGGATCTTCAGAGAAAGGTATCCAGCTCGGAGCAGAATCAAGCAAAAAGTAACATATGAAATATTTCTCTGTCCAACCTCACTGACCTAGAATTTCCTTCTCTACTTTCAGTCCAGAAACTGAGATTGGTTTAACTCTTGGAGTCTATTTCATTATGATCCAGTCACTGATTTCAGTCAAAGAGCTTCAAACACTTCCTTCTGAACTGACCTTTAGCAACTCAAAGCACAAAGAACAGGCAACGGATCTGGACACATTTCTCACACAGAGAGCTCAATGAATGAGCAAGTGACATTTCACACCAGCTGCGAGGAGCCTGTGGTGACAGTGCCCAGTCCAATCTGTCAGTCTGTCAAGCAAGGAAACTACAGACACAGCCTGCAATTTAGTAGCTACAGTTCACTAACTACATTACATCCAGAACAGCATGAATAAAGCAACAATCAGAGATCTCATTTAGTCCTGTTAACAGAACCCAGAACCTGTGAGTCCCCACTTCAGTAACAGTTGTGTCATTGTCCTAGAGATAGAATTTTGTGGATATGTTGCCCACATTTGTAGTTACATTGTTAAGGCAGTCATTGACAGTGCCTTGGGAAAGTTAGTGAAAATGAAGAGAAGAAGGGATGTAGAAAGAGAGAAAGATGATGAAAGATATATGGCAGCAGGGATTGGATACAAAGAAGGGTAAGACTGATGGCAAAAGGTGAGAGAGAAGAGAGGGGACAGAGAAAGAGAGATTGGTGAGATAGAGGGCAGTGGGAATGTTGAGGGAAGGGAGTGTTGAGGCAAGACCACCTGCCCCTAGTTTCAGTATAAAACCCCACTCACTCATCCCAGGGCGATGCACACCCCCTCCCTCATTTCCAGGCTACACAGCCTCCCCTGCCAGGGCAACACCCCTCCCACATCCATCCTTCCTTCACCTCTTCCATCACCCCTCTCCTGTCTCAGGCCTACACACACTCCTCTCTCTCTTCCATGTCTCGACTATGTCCCAGGCTTTCATTTCAACTCCATTACTCTCTTCTCACACCTCAAGGATTACACCCATCTTGCTCCCATGTCTGGGAACTCCCTCCTCTCTCCACCAATCTCAGGACTCTCCCTCCTCAACCTATGCCTCAGGATCTTCCCTCTTCTCCTCCTCAAGCTAAACTCCCCAGCACAGGTCCCTTATTTCTACTCCCTTCATCCACATTCCCAAGTCCCAAGCCTGACGCTTAGGGCTCAGCCAAACCATGAGAAATTAGCCTTCCTTCCACACCAGGATTTCTCTCATGCCTAATTCACCCCCTCCACCTCAGTCCTGGTGATATCCCAATATAATTAGCCTTCTCCCTCCTTTTATTGCTATCCATCACAGTGGGTCCCACACCAGGGTGGAAGGGAATACACTTCCAGCAACAAATCTAGTTCCGACCAGCACCTCCCCAGAAAGAATGGTGAAGCGGGGAAAGAAAGGAGACTGCGGGAAGGGAGATTGAGGAGGGGGAATGAGAGGACAAATAGGGAGAAGAGGGTGAGAGTGGAAGGCGGGGGTAAGTAGGAGAGGAAAGGGAATACAGGAGAGCAGTGAGGAAAGTATGAGTCCTGAAAACTGGATAAATTCAGAATCCAGCAAAAAACAAACTGAAGGCAAATGAGCAAGCAACATAAGCTCTCAAGTAAGGGGGTCTTTAAATAGATTAAAAAAAAAGACGTGAGAGGTTAAAGTGAACATAAGCCCTTTTGGCAATGAATCTGAGGAGATAGTTATGGGGATGAAGGAAGTGGCAGAGGAGTTAAACAGATATTTTGCATCAGTCTTCATGGTGGAAGATACTTTGATTCACTAATACTAAAGAATTCAGGGAAGACATTAAGAACCATCACCATCACTGGACCAAATGTGATAAAAACAGATAAGCCCCCAGGAATAGGTAGCTTGTATGTTAGCATCCTAAAAGAAGTAGTTATTGAGATAGTAGATGCCTTGTTATAATTTTCCAAACATCCTTGCATTCTAGAGAAGCATTGTAGGATTGGAAAACTGCCAATGTAACACCCTTATTCCAAAAGCGAGGGAGGCAAAGGGTGACGAACTATAGGCCAACTGGCCGAACATCTTTAGTTTGAAAATTGTTGGAATCAATTATTAAGGAAGTAATTGCGGTACATCTGGAAAACCACAATCAAATCAAGCAGAGTCAGCATGGATTCACAAAAGGGAAATCATCTCTGTCTAATTTATTAGCTTTTGTCATAGAAGTCTCAACCAGAGTGGATTGAGGGGAAACCGTAGATGTGTTGTATTTGGACATTCAGAGGGTGTTTAACAAGGTACTCACAGAAGGTTAAGTCATGAGATAAAAATCCATGGTGCTGAAGGTAGTATATTGGTGTGAATACAGAAGTAGCTAATGGGCGGGAAGCAGCAAGTAGGGTAATCTTTTTCAGGTTGTTGTTAACCTGTAGCCAGTAGAGTTGCACAGGGATCAGTGCTGGGACAGCAACAGGTTGCCATATACTTTAATGACTTGGAGGAAGAAAGCAAATGTACTGTACCCAAATTTACGGATAACATAAACATAGGTGGAAATGCAGATTGTGATAGGGATACAAACAGTTCACACAGAGATACTGACAGGTTGGGTGAATGAACAGAAAATAGGCAAATGGAATACAATGTGGGGAAAGTCAGTTGTTCATTTTGGAAGGCAGAACAAAGTACAGTATTATTTAATTGGATTGAAATTGCAGAAAACTGCAACACAAAAAGATTCAGGAAACTTGTGCATGAAAGCTAGCACACAAAAGTAGCAAGTAATCAGGAAGAGCTAACAGAACGTTAGCCCTTATTTCAAGCATTGGGAAGTCTTACTGTAAACTGTACAAGATGCTGCTAAGACCACATCTGGAGTACTGTGAGCATTTGAGTTCCCTTATTTGAAGAAAGGTATCGGTTTATTGGAGGCAGTTCAGAGAAGGTTGACTAGGATCATCCCTGGTATGCAGGGTTTGTCTTATGATCAAAGTCATACTGTTTGGACCTCTACTCACTGGAGTTTAAAAGACTGAGAGGCGATCTCATTGAAACATATTGGATCATTAAGAGGCTTGACAGGGTCAATGCTGAGAGAATGTTCCCCCTCATGGGACAGACTAAAGGGCATAGTCTCAGAATAGAGGGACACCAGTTTAAAACTGAGATGTGAAGGAATTTCTTCTCTGAGAAAGTTGTAAATATTTGGAACTCCATGGCATAAAGAGCTGTGGCGACAGAATACTTTTGTATGTTTAAGGCTGACATAGATTCTTGATTAGTAGGGCAATGAAGGGTTATGGGGAAGGAGCAGGGAAGAAAATGTGAAGAGTGTCAGATTAGCCATGATCTCACTGAGGGGCCATATAGGCCTACTCCTGTTCCTATTTCTTTTAATTCAGTCTTACGGAGAACAGAGAGAAATGGAGCCAAGGTAAGGGTTAGGACAATAATAATAAACAACATTGCAATGGGGCTACTATTTTATAATATAATAACTAATCATAGTAATGGTAGTAACTAACATAGGTAACACCTTAATTATCACTGCAGTGACTTGTCTATATTAAACAATCACACACTTCATCCCGCTGGTGCTGGGACTTAGTAGAGGGTCTAAGGCTCCTTGGATCTTGAGCTTAATGGTCAATTCCAAATATAATTAATCAATCAGTTTAGAGAGACACACCATCGCAGGTGGGACTTGAACCTAGGCCTAACCAGCTCACAAGTAGGATCACTATCACTGCTCCACATAAACCCACCTTGATCCCTTCCAGGTTGAGGAATTGCTTTGCTACCTTTGCATCAGCTTCACTACTTGCCAGTTAATACCAAATCATTTCAGTTGAACGTCGCTGACCACTTTTAAGGCAAATAGCCATTTGTAATCGATATAGTTTGTGTGCTCAATGTTTTCATTTGAAAGCTCATTGATTTCAGTGAATCATAATGAAATGTCAATCAACGACTGATTGAGTGCAATCAAATGCCATTGATCCCAGAATTCTGTCAAAATGTTCTTGCGGGGTAGTCTGATACTTTTATGCTGATGCCCAACTCCTGCTCATTGTCTGTTGCTCCCTCTTTGTCATTTGCCATCTTTCCCTGCAAGGGAGAAGGAAGGGTGTCAGTGAATACATTTGTGCTGGCCAAAGCAGAAAATCATCTGGAAGATGTGCAAGATATGGATGTGTAAGGTTTGCAGCAGTGATAAATCATCAAGGGTGAGGTGGAGGATTTGAATGTTCTGCATCAGTCCTGATTGATGGAATTTGCTGATTGGTGAATGATTGGTGAAGGGGGAGATGCTTTGAATGGTATGTGAGGTTGGTTGCGTGTTGGGTAGAAGATTGCATTTGAAGGTCTGTTCATTGACCTTGACCAATCATGTGAGATCATTGAAATTTTCATAGCCAGGCCCTTGGGACCAAACTCCTTGAATTGACCTCTATGGCTTCCTGCTCAAATTCCCTTTGAATTGTGTGCATATAGATTTCATCTCTCTCTTCCTCCTGAACTAAAGCTTTCAGAGGTGCACCAGAGAAGCATATTAACAAAGAACAGAAGTAGGCCATTCAGCCCTTCAAATTTGTTCAGCCATTCAATAAGATCATGGCTGATCTGATTTTAGCTTCAACTCTACATTCCTACTGAATAGTCTTTTCTGGGGCCCACCATTGGTCTCGTTTGCAGTTGATGCATCTCAGTCCTTTGAAGGAATACTTTCTGAGACAGCTCTAAACCGTGCTGCATCCAGAATGCATCTCCCAGTTAGGGTAGCTGGCTTTAACAGAAAGTGCAGGATAGCTATCAGACCTTGGCCCTTGCTGAATGAGCAGTTATTCACCACCATGGTTACCATTGGAATGGATTACCCAACCATGGAAATAATAGGTAAGCCACAAAGCATGCATGCTGCCCATCCCACTTCAAAACCTAATCGCTCACCACAGTCTCTGCATTCACAATATGGCCATATCCAAGTGGTTTTAGCCTCCAGTATCATTATCCAATCCAGTATAGTAAGAAAGCAGAGTTAACTCACCTCTACACTGTTCCATCAAACACTGCAAAAGAAAAATAATTGCAGGTCAATGATGTAAGAATGAGAAAGTGGGAGTCATTGAATAGCCCTTTGAAAGGGCTATTACAGGTGAAATGGAACAAATGGCCTCATTCTGCACTGTCATGCCTACAATCTCTATTATGCTGTTAGTTGTTTTTTACATTTAACTGTTCAAATTTGGAATGGCACACATTTGGAGCAGATGCAACTTGAAGCCCAGCCTTCTGGCCAAGAGGTAGGGGTATTACCACAGTTCCACAAGAGTCCTTGTTAGATTCTTATGCTGCCTGAAATTGGCCTTTGTTCAGTTCAGTAAAATTGGGCCTGGGCTGGTCATAAAGAACTCAGGATGTTCTCCTTCACATAAATGATACTGGAATTCTCTCCCACAGCCTGAGGAAGATACCAGGGGTCATTCACAGCTATCAAGGTTGATGGATTTTTGTGAAGTTGAAGTTATTACAAGGTGCAGATCGATGAGATTTGGGGTTACAGAGCAAAGGTAATCGAATTGAATGGAGGAGCTGGCACAAGAAGCAGAGTGGCTTCTGCCTTTGCCTTTGAAATGAAGTAGATGCTGGCGAATTGGAGGAAATTAAAAATGAAGGTACCCAGCACAGGACTGCAGCTGCATTTTATCTTTAACCTCTACGCTGCTTCCAACTGTTATCTGCCAAGAAAAACCCAACGGATGGTTTTGTTGAAGCAGCCAGCTGAAGTCAAGGATAAATGAAGATAAGCTTGGATCAATCCCAGACATCTCTTGGTGTTTAATCTGTCTCTGGGAGAGTGATGAAGAAATGATTTGTCTGAATATGATGTTCATTGCCTTCCCCTAACACTCTTTGAAATTCAGTACATTGTAACATGGAACAGTGACTGCCTCCTTGGCACAAATAGCAAGCAGCAAAGGGAAAGCAGACTTGTCTGAGCTGTCTTTGTTGCATGTATGGAAAATCATGACTCCTGGCAGGGGAATGTAACCTAAAGAGCTTCGCAGTACAGGCTTAGGGGAGTGAGAGACAGCATTTCAATACCAGATGAAATATGAAAGAATGAACTTAACCTTTTATCTTTCTCAAGAGTTTACTGAGGTGCACGGACAAAGTTTGTTCGACAACCAATGAATATCCCCATGATCCACAAATTAATCCATTAAGACTTTCACTCTCTAATGGTTCAGTGTACTGAATGTACACAATGCATGGTTCTCCTGGATATTTCTAAGGCACGTTACTAACATTATAGAGACTACAATTTTGAAGTTTGTGGATGATGCAAAACTTGGCAACTTAGTAAGGAGTGAAGATAGTAGTAACAGACTTCATAAGTCATGGACTGATGAAATTAATAGATGTACAGAGGAAAAGATTTGATGTGGATAAGAGTAAAGTATTTCACTTCAGCTGAATTAACAAGGAGAGGCAGCACAATTTATTTTAAAGTGGGTGCAAGAGATGGGGTTTTGGGTGCATATTCCTTGAAGATGGTAGGTCATACTGATAAGACAATTGGCAATCTACATAAAACATTGGACTTTGGTGAGGACACTGAGTAAGAACACTGGGGACTCATGCTCAAACTTTATAAATCACTAGTTAGGCCTCAGTTAGAGTATTGTGGACAATACTGGGCACCACATTTCAGGAAGGATTTTAAAATCTTGGAGAGTGTTCAGAAGATGTTGACTATAATGGTACCAGGGATGAAGGGCTCCAGTTATGTGGACAATTTGGATCAATTTTCTGATGGTGGAGAAGGTTAAGGGGAGACTCAGTGCAAGTACTGACATTTCTGAGGGACTTGGATGCAGCAAGTTGGGAGAAGTTGCTTTTTCTGCCATAGATCAAAATTGTTTAGCAAAAGGCGTAAGAGAGGAAACAAGAAGAAATGTCTTCACACCTTAGACCATTCAGATCTAGAATGTACTACCTGAATTAGTGGTCAAATCAATTCCTGTAGTTCCACAGTCTGCTTCAGTTGTTATCCTAACCTCTTCATTCATCAGAGACTTTGCAGTGGGTGGAAGGTGGTGACATGGCAGTGATACCACTAAACTAGCAGTCCAGGCAACAAGACCAATGCTCTGGATTATGATTTTAAGTATTACCACTGTAGTTGTAGAGTTTAGGTTCAATTTCTTTTCAAGTTTGGAATTGAAAGCTGGTCAACAGTAACCTTGAAGCTATCATTGGTTGTAAAGACTCAAATATCTAATTGATGCACGTCCTTTAGGGAAGGAAACCTACCATTTTTACCTGAGCTTGCACACATCCAATTCTGACATGGAATGTGGTTTATTCTTAAATGTTATCAAGGCAACTCACCAAGGTCACTGGCATCTAACTCCCATCCAAAACAGGTTGTTGTGGTACAGTGGTATTGTCCCTGCCTCTCAGTGAGGAAACCTGAGTACTAAATTTCAATTCGCTCTGTCCTTCTCTATCTCACTACCCCTGTCTCTGGTTGGTGCATTAATATTTGGTACAGTGGTACTGGACCCAGAGGCCTGGGTTCAAGACCTACCAGCTTGTAAGGAGTATAACAGCTCTGAACAAGTTGATTATAAAATATCTGTCATGTACTTATTTAACTAGCAGTCTGAAATTTCTGCAGCAAGTCTAATTGACAAGTAATGAGCAACTACAGTGTCCCATGAATGAAGCAATATAGGGCCTGTGGGTTGACAAAATAGAAAGTAAAATTTGATTCCAGTGAAAGAGGTCAGACATCTGACATTTTCCACAGATAAGAACATTCTGACTACTGAGATTGTGGAATTTACCAATCCATTGAAATCCCTCAGAACAATGCCCCTGTGTATCAAAATAACAGCAATACATGCAACTAACTCTGTACCATCTGAACTCACCTCACACTGCCCGACTAACACCATCCCATCCCCATCAACGCCAGTGAACCTCACCCTAACTAACCTCACTCCAGACACTCAGCTAGCCACACTCACTTTCTACCCACCCAAGATGATCAGTCTTTCTCCACCCATCACATATAAGACTATCTGATCCCATTCCAATTTACCCCAACCTGCCCCAATCAGCATTAGCCCATCCCCATCACCCCACACTTCATCCCAGCCCACTCCATCCCCATCTATCCCCATACCAAAAAGGTATACTCCAACCCCCTCCATGCTGGCCAATCTTTTTACCTTATCTGTCTTACCATCCTGTTTGTGTCTGGTTTGAGACTTGAGAAAGAATTCAACCTCACTGTCCTCGATTGAAACACAAGCTACCGTGGTCACTGCACTCGATGAAAGCACTGCCTCCCACAGTGCCATGAAATTATGCTCGCTCCTGTTGGCAGAAGGTCATCAAGGAAGAAGAACTCAGAACTGGCATGATTTCTTCAACCACCTGCTCTGCACCAACATGGAGCTGCAGCAGTATCATCAATTAGCTGAATGGGTTAAATGAGCTGGAACCTGGATCCTGGCTGGAAACTAATTAAAGAAAAACATTAATAAAACAAAGAAAAGACTTTATTTAATGCAGATAGAAAATACATTTGAAAAAGCTTGAATTGTGTCAAAAAATGTCATCCCATCTCTTTCCCCAAGCCCTATCGATTAAACCAATGTCCAATTTCCCCTTCAAAGTTCATCACTTTTGACCACAACTTTCCACGACCACTACATGCTCTAGAATCCTGATTTTCTCATTGAAACATATGATTCAACTGTTTTAATTCTCCCACTGATGCCCATTTTGTGTAGTACCTAACTCACACAGCAAAGCATGACCCTCTAACAACCGAACGTACCCATCACAGTCCATCCTTGACGTACCTTAACTAGAAGCATGGCCTTCTAGTCATCCTACAGGATGAGGTAAGATGCTGAGAGGATTTGATAGTATAGATGCTAAAAGGATATATTCCCATGCGGAAGACAAAACAGGTCAACAATGTAAGGTCTGCCACTTTAGGTAGAGAAGAGGATTTTTTATCTTTCAGAGGGCCATGTGTCCTTGGAGACTTTTGTCACAGAAAATGGTGTTGGCAGACTTGCTGAATATTTTTAAGGATGTCGGTAGATCAATTCTTGATTCACAATAGTGTCGATGATTATTGGAGGTATTTGGAGAAATGGCATTGAGACCAGCATCAGATCAGTTGTGATCTCATTCAATAGCAGAGCAAGTGGCCAAACACTCCATTCTTGCTCCTAATTCATATGTTTGTTTACAGTACCCTAGCTTATTGAAAACTATCACTCAAGTCGCCGACCTCTCCCTAAAATGTCACCCCCGGTACCGTAAACAAGCCATCGATTGCTCCATCCAACCAGACTCTCTACTTTCCATTGAAAACCATTTCCCCAGTAGCCTACTAAAAGCGAAATACTGTACAGGCTGGAAATTTGAAGCAAAAACAGAAAATTGTAGGGAAATTCAGTATGTCTGGCAACATCTGTAGAGAGAGAAACGATGTTAAGGTAGGACTTCTTTAGAACTATCCACTGCAGCATTCCTAGATTCTAACCTGCTCTTGGAGCTACTGGATTTATTATGTTAATCCAGATCAGTGTCTGGTCAATGGTAACCCCCAGGATGTTGATAACGAATAATTCAGTGATGGTAGCGATCTTGAATGTCAAAGAGGTAATGGTTAGATTCTCTTTAGTTGGAGATGATCATTACTTGGCACTTGTATTGTGTGAATGTGTCTTGTCAATTGCTAGCTTTACATAATGTAAAGATATTGTTGAGAGTGGGGTGCTAGAAAAGCACAGCAGGTCAGGCAGCATCCGAGGAGCAGAAGAATCGATGTTTTGGGTTCTCATTCCTGATGAAGGGCTCTTGCTCAAAATGTCGATTCTCCTAATGTTCAAATGTTGCCTGACCTGCTGTGCTTTTCCAGTGCCACACTCTCAACTTTGATCTCCAGCATCTGCACTCCTCACTTTCTCCAATGTAAAAATATTGCCTAGGTCTGGCTGCATTTGGACATGGATTGCTTCCGTATCTGATGAGTGACAAATGGTGCTGAACATCGTGCAATCATGTCCACTTCTGACCTAATGATGGAGGGAAGGCCATTCATGAAGCAGTTGAAGATGGTTGGGCCTAGGATACTACCCTAATGCACTCCTGTCGTGATGTCTTTGTACTGAGGTGACAGACCTCTAACAACTTCAGTTTCCCCCAATTCCCATTGACTGTAAGTTTTACAAGGTCTCCTTGAATCCTAACTCAGTCAAATTATGTCAAGGGCAGTCACTCTCACCTTACCTCTGGAATTCAACTCATTTGTCCATGTTTGAACTAGGGCTGTAATGAGGTCAGGAGCTGAATCGCCACGTGGAGCTCAAATTGAGCCTCAATGCTCAATAGCACTGTCGATGACCCCCTTCCTTCACTTTACTGATGATCAAGAATAGACTGATGAGGTGTAATTGACCAGCTTGGATTTGCCTTGCTTTTTGCACACAGGACATACTTGGGCAATTTTCTACATTGTTGGGCAAATGCCAGTGTTGTATTTGTATTGTAACTGCTTGGCTTGAGCTGAAGCAAGTTCCAGAACACAAGTCGTCAGGATTATTGTTGAAATGTTATCAGGGCCCAGTATGTCCAGTATCTCTCTCTGATGCTTGATGTCATATAGAGTGAATCGAGTGGCTAGAGACTGGCATCCATGACATTGGGACCTCTGGACAAGGTTGAGATGGATCATTCACTCAGTACTTCTGTCTGAAGATTGTTACAAATGCTTCAGTTTTATGCTTTGCACTGATGTGCTGGACTGTCCCATCATTGAGGATGGGGGGTGTTTGTCAAGCCTGTTCCTCCAATGATGTGCTTAATTGTCCACCACCAGTCACAACTGGATGTAACAGCCTTGAGATACAGGACAAAATAAAGCAATGGGGAACAAAGAAAACATTACGAAAGACTCATACATTCGCACAATTTATACATCGTTGGTTAGGAAATGTTTCCATTGAGTATGATGACTACAGAAATGAGTATAATTGCACATGGAGAGGAATTGGTTGGAAAAGAACCAAGACAGAAGTAACTGAAAAAAGATATGTCATGGAGAGAAACCAGAATGTAATACGGAAAAAAATGAAAAATGTGACAGGAAGAGACAAAAGCTTGCAACCGAAGACCAAAAGATAAGTTGTGCAATTCCTTGTCCAAAAGAATATGGAAATATATGGAAAATAAAGAAGTAGATTGTAAATCACAGTCTAGGTTTTCGTTAGAGTTTGCAATAAACTGAATGAACTTGTTCAGATTTTACCCTATTTAAAAAGTTTCAAGACTGAACTTTGTTGCTAGCCCAATCCCATACAATGTGAAGATTATACTTAAAAACATTTTTTATCTACACATGTCTATGACAGCCATTGCTTACAGTCAGAACTCTCTTTTCCCAGGATAAATGGTATAAATTAGTCAAATTGACCTATACTTCCATGTTAACTTGCTTTGATTAGTCTACCTTTTTCAAATTAATCGTTGTTTTTGAATTGTGTTACTGTTGATGTAAGTCTAATTGGTAGTTATCTGTCAGTTCCTTTTCCACCTTTTGAAAAGATATTTAATGTTTTATTTTCCCTTCTGGCCATTTACAGGATGAGATATAAAGAAATCTGAGATACAAAATGCTGTGGGGCTCCCGAAACAGCATTCAAAGAATAGAACAAATGTTTGCATATTGACCATAGCAAAGCATGCACATGTGATTGGTTAGAAAATCCCAGAGAATCACGATTAAAAATGAGGAACAGTTTATAATTGAAGCCTGTCCCAGCAAAGTGTAACTGCAGGTGATCTAAGAATACCTTCATAGGTGTGTTACAAACATTTGACTTTATGCAACACTTATGTTCAATCTGTCCCTTTGACAACAGATAAATTGGAGTCATTTGGAGAGGAGGCATGTGACCTCATACAAGGTCTACCCTCAGTTAAAGCTATCTGATTGATTAATTGATTGATTTATTATGGAGCCAGAAACTCAGGGTCAAGAATTAATCAAAGTCAGATGCATCATCCTCGTGCCCTTATGGACTTTCAGGAGTTACTTTCATTTTCTATCATTCTTCTAGCAAAAAATGCATAGCTTCACATTTTCGCGTGTTATATTCCACATGCCAAGTCTTTGCTAACTCATTTAACATGTTTACTTCCCTTTGCATACCCTTTAAGTATCCTCACTAGTTGCCTTCCCACCCATTTTTGCAAACTTTGCTATAGTACATGCACTTTTCTGACTCAAGTTATTTATGTATATTGTGAATAATTGTGGCTCCAGCACTGATGCCTATGGCACTCCACTAGTTATAGGCTGCAGTCCTGAAAATGCCCTCTTTATCCCAACTCTCTGTCTTCTTTAGTTCTCCAATCTTCTAATGACGTTATGCTACTAAAATACCCCCAACACCATGGGCTCTTATTACATAGCTAACATGTGATATCTTATCATTCTCCTGAAAATCCAAATATATTACATCAATCATTTTCCTTTTATCTATTCTAGTAATTACCTCCTCAAAGAACTATAATGAATTCATCAGACATGATTTCCCCTTCATGAAGCCATGCTGATTCTTCTTGATCATATTATATTTAATTTAAATGCTTTCTCACATTTTCCCAATGGCAGATATTAATCTAACTAGCTTATAGTTACTGTTTTTTTGTCTCCTTACTTGCTAAAATAAAGATGTTACATTAGCAGTTTCCAAATCCTCTGGGACTTTTCCAGAATCCAAGGACTCCTGGAGGAATACTAAAAGTCTACCCACTATCTCTGTCACTTTTTTACTATCATAGGATACATTCCAACAAGTATACGGGACATTGGTTTTTAGCTCAATTAGTTTCCTGAACACTTTTTTTCTCTAATGATAGTATTCTTCTCCTCCCTTTGCCCTTTGATTATTCAGTTGTTCCTTCAGCTTATTAAATGTTATGGAAGCTGCAGTAATTCAAGGATCTCAATGAATTGATATGATGAAAGGGAAAGGACATGTTTAGATTAGATTACTTACAGTGTGGAAACAGGCCCTTCGGCCCAACAAGTCCACACCGCCCCGCCGAAGCGCAACCCCTACATCTACATCTACCCCTTACCTAACACTATGGGCAATTTAGCATGGCCACTTCACCTGACCTGCACATCTTTGGACTGTGGGAGGAAACCGGAGCACCCGGAGGAAACCCACGCAGACACAGGGAGAATGTGCAAACTCCACACAGTCAGTTGCCTGAGGCGGGAATTGAACCCCAGTCTCTGGCGCTGTGAGGCAGCAGTGCTAACCACTGTGCCACCGTGCCGCCCATATGTGTGTGGACTAATTTGGAAAAAAAGGCTATAAGTTATCGAGAAGGAAGTGTAGACAGCATAATGTTACTTGGGGTGAAATGAGACGCATTGGGAATGTGTGCACTGAGGAGAAGGTAAGGTGAGGGCTGGAGGACTGTTTTATATTTCTCTCCTTTTGGATACGCAGGTACATCTTTGGATCCAGTCCCAGGAGATCTTTGGTGCCTTTACTAAAGCATCCTTTTGGATTGTGAAACAGCAATGTGTAAAAAGCATTGGGACTAGCAAAGTTGTCTAGAAACTGTCCAAAACCAAATATGAATTAAAAATGTGTTAAGTGCTTCAAGATTTCTGGTCACATAAAACCATTTTAGAATTGATGCTGCATGACTAATTTCTGACCCTTTCATTTGCACAATAGGGTGCTCCAACTTTTTATTGAATCGAAATGTTTGTTGATTTAAGCGAGCTATCTGTTGGTATAAGATATTAAACACTTGAGAGAAATGTTTGTTTATGTAAAGGATTAGTTGAACAAATTTCAATTTTTTTTAATACCAATGAGTGTGTTTTTTCAGTAGTGACATCATCAATCAGCTGGAAACTTTGTTTTCTGCCAGGGTACCACCTGATTAATGTCCAGGCTAGAAAATAAGTGAGCTGAAAATGTGTTGCTGGAAAAGCGCAGCAGGTCAGGCAGCATCCAAGGAGCAGGAGAATCGACGTTTCGGGCATGAGCCCTTCTTCAGGAATCCTGAAGAAGGGCTCATGCCCGAAACATCGATTCTCCTGCTCCTTGGATGCTGCCTGACCTGCTGCGCTTTTCCAGCAACACATTTTCAGCTCTGATCTCCAGCATCTGCAGTCCTCATTTTCTCCTGGATAATAAGTGAGTTAGCATGGAAAGGCATGAGTTGGCACTGCAATGGCATAGGAGTTATACAGAGGCATTGGAATGATTCGGGTATGTGGGATATGAGGGGCCTTGGAATTTGGGTAGTTGCCATCGAGGGGAGGCTACTGTGGCATTGATTTACATGGGTGGGGCACAGACAGTGAGAACAGGAGGAAGGCATACTGCATTAGTGTGGTTTTTTAATCTTTAAACATGGTGTCGGAATTGCCAGGCAGACTTTCCATCCAACCTACTTTGTGAACAGGCACAGTCTTAGGTCACATGGGCACACTCCCCACGTCCTAAACCAAAATTCTGAATTGTGGAAATTACTTTAAGTCTGGATTGCAGTTAGGATTTCTCCTGTCTCTGTGTCCCAAGTCAAGAAGAAAACTGGGGTCTCAAAATCAGTGGGAAGAAAGGTTTCGGGGAAAAGATTTCTAACTGGTGCCATCATGCCAACCAGTTGGAAAAACAAATGTTTCTGGCTCAGCTACCAAGCGGAATACTAATGCAGACAATTTCCTGGCCCAAAGAAACCATGTTTGTGGAGATTTAAAGACTAACATTCTGCAGAGGGTGTTTTGTGATTGGAAATCTATTTTTGGATGCTCAGAGAATTGTGTGAAGTGGCTTATGTTTAACAGGACACTGGAAGATACATCTTGGTGGAGCAAAGTGCATTGTTGCTATTACAAATGTGAAGGCGGCCATTTTATCTCTCGTGCTCTCCAGTCCAAAGTGTCTAATATTGGATTGACACCTAAAAATAAGTATTTTAGAGGTAATTTCCCTTATATGCAGAATGGAACTCAAGGAGTTTGGGAGTGATACATAGCTCACTAAAATGACAAGACAGGGAGTCATAGTCATGAAAGAAATGATTGGAAGTTCGACAACTAATGTGTATGATGCCTCATTTAGTCAGTCATTGATGTATATTGCACAGTTTAAAAGGGCCTAGTGGAGAATAGAGATGAGTGCAATGATAACAATACAATGCAGGCTATTTGAGGTAATAAGAATAGGAACTGAAGTTATGTACAGAAACTTTGTTAGGAACTTTCTTCAAAGAGGATGAGAATATTAAGTGGTGACCTGTTAGAGGTCTTGAAGATAATATATGGTTGCAATAGAGTAAATAATTAGAGATTGTTTCTACTGGACAGTAATGAAAGGGCACACTTTTATAATAATCACAAAAAGAATAAAAGGGGAGGTAAATCTCAGACAGAAGGTGATTAGAAGGTGGAATTATCTGCCACAGACTGGTGTTGTAGTAGAGTCCCAATAATCATTTCAAAGGTAATTAGATAGTTGCTTCAAGAAATGGATATTAAATACTATGGAAAGTGAGCAAAAGAGTGGGATTAGAAAGGGTGCTAAAATTAAAGGGTACGGGTAGTGAATAGGAGAGTAGAATTAGACTGGGAAGGACAATGTTATGACTCCAGCTGATGCTATTACTGAACAAGTCAGATCCCAGACTGAAATATGGTTTGATACTTTTTGCTTTGCTGCTTTCAACAAAGTGATATTTCATTGAAACATAAACACACAATGCTGTAAATTGTAAATAGATTTTTTTTAATGCAAAAGAAATGGAAGATAAAACAAAACCTAACTATTTACATATAATACAAATTTTAAAGATTTCAAAACACACAGTAACCTACAATCCTATTAAACCATCAGCATTCCTTTACAGTACTCGCTGACCAAAAATAATTCCTTTCTCTATCATACACAGAGTTTGACTTAGTTTCAATTTCTGGTTTGGAAAATCTGATTGCATTTTACTTGAGCCTTCATTCAACTGAACATTGAATTTCTCAGCTTCAACTAACCTCTTCAGCATTTAACCAAACACTTCAAGGCTGGACCTTTAAAACTAAACTCCTTGCGTTCAGGTAATCTATATTTTAACAGTTCTAATCTATCGCTATTCTTTAGGAGCAACTGTTTTACACATCTAATTTCAGCCAAACTAATACAAATTGCCAAATTGAAACTTAAAAACTTTTCAAGCTTCTGAACTGAAAGCCTAATGCACTACAATGTTTACTTTGGGGAAGTTTGGGGGAACAATGAAGTTAATATCCATTAGTCTCAAAGAGCTCACACTCTCTCAGACTTCTTTTTGAAGTAAAGCACTATGGCTAAAGAAATATCTACAAATTAATCATTAAACCCTTTCAAATGCATAGACCAAAACCCAAATGAAACTGGCTCAAATCCAAACTCTAAAGTAAATGATATAAAAATATATAGGAAAATTACATAAACTTGCATCACAAATGAAAAGGCATGGTGTGTGAAAGGGAATGTAGGATTAAATTGGAAGGGGTATAAAACTATATGGGGATACAGTACAGGATTAAATTATGTATAATATTAATGGAACAGAGAAAGGAGAGCAGGAATTACAGCACATGGAGTATTAAAGAATACGGGTGTGAATTGGAATATGGGATCAGAAATTGGGGGATTATTAAATTGTGTTGACCAGAATAGTTGAATTACATGGAATTAAGGAGTCAACCAATAGAGAAATTAGGCTGGAGTGGATATGGGAGTCTATGGGCGATGGCTGGACAGTGATCTCAGACTGGGTGTGATAGGAAGGGAGATGATCAGGAAGAGGGAATATAAATTTTTACTGGATGGTATATTGAAAGGGGTGCAGAGTGAGTAAGAAAGTAATACTAGACTGGGTAGGATATAAAACAAAGTTTTAAAAGAAAGGAAAAGTACAGTACAAGAGAAAATTATCCGAAAATATAAAAACAGATAGGAAAAGTTTCTTCAGATATTTAAAAAAGCGAAGAGTTAACAAAGTAAGTGTTAGTCCTAAAGACAATGAGTTTGTGATATTAGTAATGGAGAATAAAGGGATGGCAGACAAATTGAACAGAGATTTTGCATCGGTCTTCACTAAAGAGGATACAAGTACCATACTGGAAATCAGGAACTGAAAGTAGGAGAGGAACTCAAGATAATTATAATTACCATGGAAGAACTACTGAATAAATTGTTGGGACTGCAAGTTGACAAGTCCCCAGGTCCTGATAGATTTAAGAACCTTAGGGTCTTAAAATAATTATGTAGTTAATATGCCGGTTTTAATTTTGCAAAATTCAAAAGATTCAGGGAAAGCTCCTTTAGATTGGAAAATAATGAATGTAACTCTTTATTCAAAAAAAAGGAATGAGGGAGAAAGTAGGAAACTACAGGCAAGTTAGCTTAAAATCTATTAGAGGGAAAAGGTTACAAGCTATTATTAAAGAGTTAGAACAGGGTACTTAGATAATTTGAAGGTAATCAGGCATGGTTTTGCAAAGCTGAAAATGTGTTGCTGGAAAAGCGCAGCAGGTCAGGCAGGATCCAAGGAACAGGAGAATTGACGTTTCGGGCATCAGCCCGAAGAAGGGCTGATGCCCGAAACGTCGATTCTCCTGCTCCTTGGATGCTGCCTGACCTGCTGCGCTTTTCCAGCAACACATTTTCAGCTCTGATCTCCAGCATCTGCAGTCCTCACTTTCTCCTTGATGGTTTTGCAAAGGGAAATCAAGTTTAACTAATTTATTAGTATTATTTGAAGAAATAATTTATGTTGCTGATAAAGAGGAATCAGTAGAAGTACTGCATTTAGATTGCGAGAAGGTTTGATTGCAGCCTGTGTGGAGTTTGCACTTTCTCCCTGTGACTGTGTGGGTTTCCACCAGGTACTCTGGTTTCCTCCCACAGTCCAAAGATGTGCAAGTTAGGTGGATTAGCCATGGGAAATGGAGGGTTATAGGGATAGGGTGGGGTGTGGGAAGCTGTTTGGACGGTCGGTGAAGACCTGATGGCCGAATGGCCTCTTTCTGCACTATAGTGGTTCTACCATTCTATGATTTGAAAAGGGACCACATCAAGGGTAACTGCAGAAAATAAAAGCTCATGGTGTAGGGGTGACATACTGGCATGCATGAGAAATTGGCTTCTTAACAGGAAGCTGAGAGTTAGATTAAGTGGGTCTTTTTCAGGCTGGAAGGTGGTCACAAGTGGTGTGGCAATTGGGTTATTACCCAGGCCTCAACTCTTTACAATTTATACAAATGATTTGGATGACAGGATTGAAGTATGGTACTTACATTTCCTAGTGGCAGAAAGTTAGGTTGTAAAGTGAGTTATAAAGAGGACATAAAGAGCCTTCAAAGAGATATAAATAAATTAAGCGAGTAGGAAAATATCTGGCAAATGGAGTACAATGTGGTAAAGTGTGAAATTGTCCATTTTGGCAGAAAAAATATAAAGCATATTATCTAAATGGTGAGAGGTTGCAGAGGTCTGAAATGAAGAGAGATCTGGGAGTCCTCGTTCATGAATCACAGAAGGTTAGTCTGCAATTACTGCAAGTAATCAGGAGAGCTAATGGAATGTTGTGGTTTATTGTGAGGGAAATTGAATGCAAGAGTTTATGCTTCAGTTGTACAGGGCATTGGTGAGACTGCATCTAGACTACTGTGTACAGTATTGGTCACCGCACTTATGTAAGTATGATAATGAGTTGAAACTTCAGAGAAGGTTTACTAGATTAATACCTGGAATGAGCAGATGGCCTTATGAGGAAAGGTCTGACAGGCCAGGCCAGTTGAGTTTGAAGTGTCAGAGGTGATTTAATTGAAACATGTAAGATCTTGAGAGGATTTGACCAAGTGAATGTGCAAGGATGTTTCCTCTTGTAAGAGAAACTAGAACTGGGGATCATAGTTTAAAAATAAGAGGGCACCCATTTAAAACAGAGATGAGGATTTTTCTTTCCTCCTAGAGGGTTGAGAGTCTTTGGAATTCCCATCCTCAAAAGGCAGTGGATGCAGAATCTTTAAATATTTGCAAGAAGAGGTAGATTCTTGATGAGCGAGGGTTTAAAAGATAATTGGGGATATGCAGTAATGTAGAGCTGAGGTTAAAATCAGATCAGTTGTGAGCTTATTAAGTCATGAAGTAGACTTAAAAAATCAAGTGGTCTATTCTTGTTCCTTTTGTATGTTCTTACAAAATCTTCTCATTGTCTTTTCTCTAAATATGAGAACACAGTATCTCCTAGTCAAATTGAACAGGTTCACCTTGAGAACTGTCTACCTCTCCTTCTATGTCACTCTCACTAACTCCTGTCGTTTTCCACTTGCACGCTTACTCCGTCTTATCTTCTTCCCTATGACAATACCATTACAGCATGTTTACGTGACATAACCAACTCTTCTTCCTAAAATCAGGAGTGTTTGACACTTTTCTCACCCCTCCGAGCTTCTTTGTATGAAATTTCACCTTCATACATTCACCTTGTAAAGGCAACAATACCAATACTTAAGTTCCCACCTGAAACACGCGAGTTGCTGAAAGTTTATCTGTCCATCCTTTAATTTTGCCTGTGTTACTTGTAAATACTTCTGTGTTACTCTACCTGCGCTAATGAGACTTTCTAAAAGCATGGACATGCAATCCAACACCAAGGATGTGTCTTTCTCAATCCAGAACTTCTCCCTAACCCATTTCAATCACTTGACCTCTAATTTCATGAGCACAAATGAAATGTGCCAAATTCAGTAGATTCATTTGGGGATTCCCTGTAGCAAATAATAAAAATCCAATGCTATGTCCTAATCCTACGCATTCATCACAGTATATCTTAATCTTGAGAGTCTGATGATACCTCTCCAAATACGTTTGCAG
Organism: Chiloscyllium punctatum; assembly: GCF_047496795.1. NCBI lineage: Eukaryota > Metazoa > Chordata > Chondrichthyes > Orectolobiformes > Hemiscylliidae > Chiloscyllium > Chiloscyllium punctatum. Next base: position 15,426,499 of record NC_092758.1, read on the forward strand.
GTGATATGCATAAGCGCAAGTGGGTACTGCAGATGCTGGAGATTAGAGTCAAGATTAGAATAGCGCTGGAAAAGGACAGCAGGTCAGGCAGTATCTGGGAAGGAGGAAAATTGACATTTTGGGCAAAAGCATGATATGCATAGTTGACTTCAACTTAGTTTATTTTCAAATTGCTACTGATTTCCTCAAAATTAAGTTAGAACCCTGATCAGACTGTACCTTAACTGGTAGACTCATAATGATTGTGTTAATTTTTCCATGATTACCTGAGCTGTCATTGTCATTCAAGGCATACCCTCTAGGTATTGAGTTGTCATGCCTGTATTGTGAACATATACTAATGTTCTACTTTTGTTTTTGGTAGTGGTCCATCAAAATCCATTCACCTAAATGTTTCTGCAAAAGCTGCTATAGATATCAAACGTGCTAGTCTGTTTACATTTTGAGGTTTTAGAATCATAGATTCCCTATAGTGTGGAAACAGGCCCTTTAGCCCAACAAATCCACACAACCCTCCAAAGAGTAACCCACCCAGACGCATTCCCCTACCCTATTACTCTACATTTACCCCTGACTAATGCACCTAACCTACACATCCCTGAATACTATGGACAAGTTAGCATGGCCAATTCACCTAACCTGCACATCTTTGGACTGTGCGAGGAAAGTAGAGCACGCGGAGTAAACCCACGCAAACATCTTATACATCAAACATCTGATATGTATGACATGTTTTACAAAACTGCACTATGGTTATAAAGTCCTGAGCATGTAAATACCTATTTATCAATGCTTATGTTTACAAATTCCCGTATGCCCTGACATAGTAACTGCAGGTGCTCCTTGCAATGTCGTCTTGTGATATCTGGCTGGTACTACTATTTGAAAAATAGTCTAAGTCTGTGAGGATGTCTCTATTCCCTCATCAAGACTTTGTTTTTGATATAATACCACTCTGCAACCCCTTCATCATCACTTCAATATGAGCTGCCTGTGTTAACTGACTTGAACTCTCTGGAGAGAAAACTAAATCCTTCTCCAGCAAAAGAGTTTTAGCAGCCCAAATCTCTTAATGTAGTTACAGGCTTGGATTCTTCCTCTGAAGACAAAGATGTTATCTTCCCTTTGGATAAAAACCCTTCATATCTCTTATTTACCCTATGTAATTCTCTGATACTCACAGCATTGTCTACCACCAGTTGTAGTTAAAGTTACAATCTGATTCATGGCCTTTCCTTCTGAGGATCCTTTTCAAATTCATTCTTGCATGTCAACAAGTCCAGTTGGATCTGCAGCATTCCGAATAAATGTGTCCCACTTTGGCTTACAATTTTCACCTCTGCCCTCAGTACTTTCCTTTCTGATCTGACAAGCAACCCCAGCTATCCATTCCTTATCTTGGTCTTCCTTTCATTGTCCCCATTTTCTATCCCTTTTATGAGGGTGACAGAAAAAATGTTTAGTTTTATGGATTAGCTCATAACGGTCACCCATTATTAGCACCTCTCTAGGAGTCACAACCTTTGCTCCACAATATGTCTTCTTATGACAGAAGGTAGTGACTTTTTAAAATTCCTCTAAGAGAATAATCTCTCTAACAGCTCCTTATGTGGTTTCAGCTTCTAATGCTCATATCCCCCTGACAAAATTAACTTGCTAATATCAGTTTGCCCATGCTGTTTCTTTACCTCTCTGTCTCAGACACATGCCTCACTTGGGCAGGCTATGAGAATCCACGTTGGGTTGTTTGGTCACCTCTGGACTCAAAACTCCAGAGAGGAAGAAAGTCATCCTGAATCTTGATGGAGAAGTTTTCGTGACTTTACTACAGGAAGGATGCTTTTAAACTGGAAATCATGCAGAAGAAATTTACAAGGATGTTGCCAGGACTTGAGGGACTGAGTTAGAGGAAGAGAGTTTGAACAAGCTTTTTTTTTATTTAGTGTAGGAGAATGAGGGAGGACCTTATAGAGGTGTATAGGATCATGAGAGGCATGGATAGGGTGAATGCACTCAGTATTTTCACAGGGTTGGGGAATCAAGGACTAGAGAGAATCAGTTTAAGGTTAGAGGGGAAAGAATAAATGGGAACCTGAGGGGCAACCTTTTTACATAGAGGGTGATATGTATATGGAATGATCTGCCAGCTGAAGTGGTTGAGGCAGGTACATTAACAACATTTAAATAACATTTGTACAAATACATGGATAGGAAGGTTCAGAAAGATATGGGCCAAGTGCAGAGAAATGGGGATTAGCATGGATGGATAGTTTGGTCAGCATGGACGAGTTTGAGCCAAAGGGCTTGTCTGCATTCTGTAGGACTCTATGACTCTAAAAGTAAATAATGGCAACCCTTGTAGCTCCTCAATGCCAATCCATAAACCGATGAGATCCTTGAATGTAAGATTGCTCAGAGAGATCTGGGGGGCGGTGGTGGAGGGAGGCAGCGTCAAATCAGATCAAGAAGCAAAATGTTTGCTGTTGTAAGAAATAAATGTCAGTGTCCATCCAAGTCTGGGTGAACGGGGGGAGAACTGTGACTCCTTCATTGTTACTGCCCCCACCCACCCCTTTGTTTCTCTCTGTCCTCTTGAATTGACCGACGGAATGTGCAGCATTTTAATACGCCGCTCTCTCGCTCTTTTCATTCACTAACCAGCTCTCCACATCAGAGGGGGTTTTCACACTGTTTCCATGGTTACATTAGCCTATCTTCGAACCCTGCCACCCACTTACATCATTCAGTTATGTTGTAGGAAGATTCATTATTGTACAACCATGGGAAATGAGTCTTCCACTGATTTTTTTTTTACAATCTCAACTCATTACACACCCACAATCATGACAACTGGCCGGAACAAGATTCTTATATAAATAATAAAGCCACTTTCGTTAATCCCTGGAGCCCCATTTGTGCAGTCACTGGGGAATGGTCCTCCTCTGAGTAAATTGATAATCAAGTCATGCTGCACATGTCTCACAGCCGAGAGCGCCTGATCGCGATTTGCCTGTCAAGAGCTGCAACAGTAAACAGGACCACTCCGCGCTGGGGCCGCTCCGAGCTGGGGACACTCCGCGCTGGGGCCGCTCCGAGCCGGGGACACACCAGACTGGGGCCAGAGATTGGCGCCGCTGTTGGACAAAAGCCGCCTGTTGCTCCACCTTCCGGAGCGCGAGATTGGTTGTTGCCTCCGCGCTGTGGACGCCCGGGCTCTGACTCCGCGCTGGGGACGTTGTTTGCGAAGCAGCTCCGCGCTGGGGACGTTGTTTGCGAAGCAGCTCCGCGCTGGGGACGTTGTGCCTGTTTGTCTGTGTGTGCGCGCGTGTGTGTGTGTGAGAGAGTGAGCGGCAGCTCCGCGCTGGGGACGCGCTGGCAGCGAAGCAAATCCTCCTTTATCCAAAGCGGCGTTAAGGAGCGGGTAAGTGCAGAGACGGCGGGGAGAACGAGTCAAGCCCAGCTCGCCGATGCAAAAGGCAAAATGCAGCAATCCATCCTCACCATCCTGTGTTCGGGATTGTTGGGATGTGTTTTGGGAGCGTTTCCCAGCAGCTTGCAAATCGGTAAGGAGTTACTTCTGTGTCTGCATTTTCACACTTTCATTCATTCTTGCAAAGGAAAAAGTTGCTTTCATTTTTCCTATCAGCCAACTCCGAATTCTGCCCTGAATCTGCTGTGTTTTTGTCCTGATGTCATTTGGTCAGTGGATTGAAATTCCCTCTCAATTAATTCCCAATCCATCTCCTTTCTCTCTCTCTTCCATCCCTTCCCCCAGGTGCTCTCTTTCCCAAACAGCAATCCCAGGAATATTCCGCTTTCCGTTTCGGATTATCGTTCTACAACACGGACACTTTGTACAAACTCATCACCCAGACGGAGAACGTGGACATTAGCAACAGTTTCGCCGTCACGAACGCCTGTGAGTAAGAGAGGCGGAAAATAAAACGGGGAATTGATCCCGGGACCGGATAGCGACGGGTCTTAAAGGAACAGGGAGATGTTGGGTGCTAGAGCAACAGTGTTTGCGCTCCCCTTTAATAAGGACAGCTTGCAATGGATTGCTTTAGGGGTTCATTGACTGGTGAGGGTACGGAGAGATACCGCTCTTAGGATAGTTACTGGCTGTGATCTCGGATTCAAAACCATCTGCCAGGAAATATCTTTTTTGGTATTTTTGCAACAAAATCCAACGCGAATTTTCGGGTAATTATTGCTAGCAGACTGTTACTCAAGGTTGTTCATATTTGTTTTTAAGAAATTGCTGCACAATATTTATTGAAGTTGGTGTTGGGGAGTTGATCTTGTTTTATATTGCAGTTTGGATAGTCAGGATGAAATGCCGCTGCAGTTTCTAATTTCTAGGTTTCCAATGTTGTCTGATCTCCCTGAAATGGAGTCAGTGTGAGAACATGCAAGAGAGCTGGTCGTTTTAATACAGGGTTTTACACACCCAGGGTTGTGCAACTCACTGGTCTAATTTACACACTTGGAGCTGTGTAACACACAGGGAGCTTATTTAATCATCATTTGCAGTCCTTGCGTATGCTGCTGATATTCTTGGGATATTCCAAGTGACCACTGTAGATCGCATTGTTGCAGCATCTCTCCCAGTCTGCAGAGACAGTAATTCTGGGTTTTTCTCATTTTGAATTCTTTGAAAATAAAGGTTTCCAATGTTAAGACTTTTGTACAAGAGTGGATCGTGGCAATCAGGAAGGACAGAACTGCTGAAGGTTTCAAAGACTGAGTTTGTGTTAGCTCCACTGGGAACAATTTGCAGACAACAGCATGCAACGACTGGAGTCACCACCGAGCCAACCGTTTGCTTGCTGTCATTTTTACTGTTAATACAATATTAGGGTTCATGTGTATGCCACACCGTGTTGTGAATGGAGATAGTGTGGATCTCAATCTTCCCAGACTGGGAAATGAATTGAGACATGTGAGGTTGAAAGAGGGTGACATTTGTACCTGACTCTTACCCGAGCTCCAGTCTGTACTGGGTGAAATTAAAATCTGAGTTTAATAGGTTTTTATTTTGATAAGATCTCTCTTGTCAGCCATCTGACAACTAGTAAGATCAAACAATTTGGAGCTATTCTACTCCGGCTCATTCTAATTTTGTAAGTCCTTTGAAAAAATCGTTTTATCTTAATTGTTTGTTCTATTCCGATATTTACTTTGATTCTTCTTTCCTGTCAAATATTTGTCTCTCCTATTCCAGCCCTGCTATATTGTGCTTCTGCTTGATTGTAGATCAGTCATTAACTGACCCAGACTGTTGTACTCCGTAAATCAAGCCCTAAGCAGCTCACCCTGTCCCCATATTCCCCATTAGTTCCATGCACCATCCACTAGGTTTAGCTTAGATCCTCACTCTCCTCCACTACTGACTCACTGTTTCTGTTTCATTGACAGCCGTAAACAGAACTGCAGAGTCTCTGAATTGTACATCACCAAGGTACTAACAGATACACACACTCAATGGAATATACATGCACAGAAAACACGGAAAATGAAAAATACATTCAAATGCTGACACAGACCTTCCAGAAATGACACACACACATGCATGTGTCCACACTCTTTAGTACAGACAATAAATAAATATATAATACACAAGCTTAATCCACTCAACACTGACAATATGACAGAGGAGATGCAAGATATGATTCTCAGGTATGTGTAAACTGAGAATTGCATTGTGATCACCAGATCATTAAATGATCTGCTAGAGACTAACAAGGAGATTTGATAATTATTATTGACATTTTTTTGCATTTCATCAAGAATGACATTGTAAATCAGTTTGTTTTCTTAATTTACCAGAATACAATTTTAAGTCTGACTTTTCCTTTTCAATAATACAAAGCTCAAAATATTTTCCTAATCAACCTGTTCAGAAATATTATTATACTCCTCTAGAGCAGGTGAGACCTGAACCCGGGCCTGTCTAGCCAGGGGGTATGGACACTATCACAACACCACAATAGCTGCATATTAGAAGTCTTTGTGCTAAATAGCATAATTGAAGACTGGTGGCATCAGGCTTTCTGATATTTCCAAGTGCAAAAAATTGGTGCATTTAGTACAAGGCACCATTTTCCTGATGTAGTGAGAGAGCCCCTCTTGAATGGCTTTGGATGATAAATCCTCATTTTCCCAAGTGGTGATTAACCTGACAACACAATGTGCTGCGAACATCTGACATCTAGCGCACACTGAGATTGTTCATTGGATCCTGGGGATATCTGCGGTGAGTTTAAATATCCTGGGACATTATAGAGAGCCTACATAATAACAACACTGCTAACTCCTACTGTTTTCATTTTTATTCTGATCCAAGTCAGAGAATTTACCTTATGAGTTGGTCCCAGCTGTGGAGATAACAGTTTATGCACAATTGACTCCAATCGAGTTCTGATGGCTTTTATCTCCGAACAGATTGTGAGCAATATTGTTATTACATTTCCTAACAAATGAGAACACTTCCTGGCTGCAGTAAGAAGAGAATTCCCTCGGCTGGGAATGAATTGGTGAATTGGTTACTGCTATTGTAGTTACATGGTTATTGGTCATTGTACATATACACACACACACAGTTAACGGACACTGTACACACAGGGTTAATATATGCTGTATTCGTAGAATTAATGGACATTGCAGTCACAGGGTTAATAAACATTGCATTGAAATGTTATTGGAATTTGCTTTCACAACATTATACCAACAACACTACCTCCTTAGATACAGTTAAATCTTCACAAATCTGAAGCCATTGTTTTTGAATGTGGCTCCAAACCCCAACTTTAGCGACTGATTTTGTCCATCAAGGTGGCAACTATCTGAGAATAAAAGCAGGCTGTTTGCAATTGTGGCGTCACACCTGATCCAAGATAGGCGTCTGGCTACAGAATCTCACTCTGACTATGACTGTGCATTCCCGTCTTTGTCACCCCTGCGTCTGTTTATCTCCTGCTGAAATTCCTGTTCATGGCTTTGCTGCTTCTAGACTTAACTATACCACCGCACTGCCGGCTGACCTACCACATTCTATTCTCTGCAAACTTGAAGTAATTTAAAACAGTGCTGCCCATGTCCTCACTCCAGTAAATCCCATTCACCTATTATCCTTCTGCTCAAACCATTCCTTAATTTTAAAAAATTCTCTTCCTTGTTTATAAATCCCTTCATGGCTTCATCACCCCCACCCCCACACCTCCGCAATCTTCTACAGGCACACAACTCTGAGAACCTCTGGTCACTTGCAAATCCCCGATTTTAATTGGTCTGCCATTGCAGGCTGTATCTTCAATTGCTTGGACCCTCTGCTCTGTAATTTCCTGCCTAAATGTCTCAGCCTCTATAGTGCATTTTCAGCTTTAAAGGTGCAATTTAAAACCTATGGTCTTTGACACAAGGTTTGGTCACAGTTCCAAATACTGTCTTATTTAGCTCCATGTCTATTTTTGCTTTTTATGATCCTGTGAAGTAGCTTGGGATGGTCTATTATTGTGCTGTGTTGCTATGATTTGTGAGTTACAGGACATGGCACTCAAAGGGCAATTGGACATCAGATTCACAGGGTACTTGGTTGCTGTGCTCAGAGTATTATTGTACATTTAATTCACCAGATGTTTGGAAGTTATATTTCTAAGGCTACTGTGTATTGTACTCACAGGATTATTGGACATTTTGAGTGTTACATTCACTGGATTATTGACATTCTGCTGACAAGTTATCCTTCTCACAGGTTTATTGAACATTGCAGACACAGTATTATTGAAATGCCTTCTCAGAGTTATTGCACAATTCTTGAAAAATTGTTCATGGGATGTGGACATCGTTGGCCAGGACAGCATTTATTGTTTGCCCCGATTGCCTTAGAGACAGTGTGGTGAACTGAACATTTGAACTGCTGGAGTGTAGGATCTAAGATCAATGCTATTTGGAAGGGAGATCCAGAATTTTGGCCCAGCGACTGTGAGGGAATGATGATATATTTCCAAGTCAGGAAGGTGTGTGACTTGGAGGGGAATTTCAGGTGGTGGTGTTCTCAGGCATCTGTTGCCCTTGCCCTTCTGGGTGGCTGAGGTCATGGGTTTAGAAGGTGCTTAAAAAGGGCCCTTACAGAATTGCTGCCGTGTATCTTGTAAATGGCACAAAATGTTGCTACTGTGCATCAGTGGTAGAAGGAGTGAATGTTCAGCATGTCAATACAGCAAGGTACTTGTCCTCGGTGGTGTTGATGTACCTAATAAATAGGAGTAGGACTAGGCCTTTTGGCCCCTGAAATCTGCTTCACCGCTCAATAGGATCATGACTGATCTGCTCCAGGCTTCAACTCCTCTATTTTGCCAGCTCCTTGATACTTCAAAAATCTATCTACTTGCTCTTTAAATACTTTCAATTATCTAGCATCCATAATTTTCTGAGCGAGAGAATTCCTAACGTTCACTCGGAGAAGAAATTCCTTCACAGCCCAGTTGTAAATGAGTATCCCTATATTTTGTATTTATGTCCTCTATTTTGAGATTTACCCACTAACGGGAACATCTTCTCACCCTCTAGCCTGTAAAGCTTCCTCTGAATATTTTCTATCACTCTGCGAGTACATCCATTAACCCTCTGAATACACAGTAATTAAACCTGTACTCACAGGTTTAATGGGTGCTGTACTCACAGGAGTGTTTGACATTATATTCAGAGAGTTAGTAGACATTGTACTCAGAGGGTTAATGGATATACTTGCAGAGTAATTGGATATTATACTCACAGAGTTGTTGAACATGGCATGTCTGTGTCATTGGACATCACAGTCTTAGTGTTTTGGAACATTGAGCTCACAGGAATCTTCCATATTCTACTCAGCATTATTTGAAATTGTTCACACAGAATAATTAGGTTCTGCATTCCCATGTCTGTTGAAGATTATGCTTACAGGGCTAGTGGGCACCGTACACACAGGTTTAACAGGCTTATTGTTATTGTCATGTTGGCACTGTCCTCACAGGATTCTTGGACGCCATACTCATGGGGTCTTTGGAAAATAAGTTCTTATTTTTTACTGGCACTGTACTCACAACACTACTTTGTACACCCAATATAATTGAAGTCATAGATTCATAGACTCTCTGCAGTGCAGAAAGAGGTTATCGAGACCACTCTTGTGGAAGTTATACTGATGAGTATTCTGTTTTTTAATCAATGTTATGTGTGATTGGACTAAGAATCCAGAGACCTGCACTAAAGCCATGGGATCACAAATTAAAACACGACTATACACCAGCTGGTGTAATATACATTCAATTACTTAATTAATAATTATAAAACTTGGAGTTGACAGCTTTTCCTCAAAATGGGGCCATTAAACTACTATTATTGATTGCCATAAAAACCCTTATGGTTCACATATATCCTTTAGGGAAGGAAAGTGGTCATCCTTATCCTCGCGTGATTCACAGCAGTGTGGTTGAATTTTAAGTGCCCTCGAAAATGATTGACCAACCCACTCAGTTGTACCAAACTGCTACAGAAAGATCAAAAAAGAGTAAAACTAAATGAACTACCTGGCATCCACCATGGCACCAAAAACAACTGTGGCACATCCAGCCCTGTCAACCCTACAAAGTTTTCCTTACGACTATCTGGTGACTTGTGACAAATTTGGGAGAGCTGTCCCATAGATTGGTCAAGCAACAATCTGACATAGTCATACTCATGACAACCTGCCTCATAGTCAATGTCCCAGGCAGCACGGTCATTATTGCCGAAGGTAACCTATCGCACCAGCAGACTGGACTCAGTCTAAGTGGTAGCACAGTGATATTGAGTTAGAATGGAGTTCCCTGGGAGTCCTCAATCTGGACTCTGGTTCTTATGAAGTCTCATGGCATTGGTAACACATGGACAATCTTACAACTGATGAATATCTACTGCTCACCCACAGCTGATAAGTCAATACTCCTCTGTTTTGAACACTACTTGGAGGAAATAATGAATTTGGCAGTTGCACAGAATGTAATCTGGTGATGGTGTCTTCAATGCATAGCATGAGGGGTAGCTTGGCTGAATAAGATGGCTAAATCCAGAAGGACATAGCTGCAAGACTGGGATTTTTGGCAGATGGTGAGAGATCCAAGAAGAGGGGAAATCCTACTTGATCTGGTCCTCACTTGTCTATCTGTCACAGATGCATCTGTCCATTATAATATTGGGAGGAGTGGTCACTATGTGGCCATTGTGAAATCAAAATCCCATATTCATACTAAAGGTAGTATCCATCACGTTGTGTAGTACTATGACCATGTTAAATGGGACAGGTTCAGAACACCAGCAACTCTAAATTGGACATCCGCACAGTTTTGTTGGCCATCAACAGCCGAAGAATTGTATTCCGTCTCAAGTTGTAACCGTGTTACCCAGCGTGCCCCCACCCTACCTTGGCGATCAAACCAGACGATCAACTCTAGTCCAATGCAAAGTGTAAGAGGGAGTGCCAAGAGCGGCCTGCCTCATAATAAAGTGTCAACCTGATGAAAACAGAAAAAGACTATGTGTATGCCAAACAGTAGACGCCAATATATGATGGCCAGAGTCATAGAGTCATACAGAATGGAAACAGACCCTTCCGTCCAACCCATTCACGCTGACCAGGTATCTTAAATTAATCTAGACCCATTTGCCTGCATTTGGCTGACATCCCTCTAAACCCTTCCTATTCACATACCCATCCAGATGCCTTTTGTATGTTTAATTTCACCAGCCTTCACCACTTCCTCTGGCAGCTTATTCCATATATGCACCACTCTCTGCATGAAAAAGTTACCCCTTTGTTCCCTTTTAAATCTTTCCCCACTCACCTTAAATCTATGCCCTCTAATTTTGGGCTCCCCTACCATGGCGAAATAAAAACATTGGTTATTTACTCTATCCATGCCCCTCATAATGTTATATGCCCCTCTAAATGATCGCCCCTCAGTCTCCGACGTTCAATTTATTCAGCCTCTCCCTGTAGCTCAAACCCTCCAACCATGGCAACATCCTTATGAATCTTTTCTGCACCCTTTAACGTCTAATAATACCTTTCCTATAGCAGGAAGGCCAGAATTGAATGCAATAGTCCAAAAGTAACCTAACCAATGTCCTGTACAGTCTCAACATGACATTCCAAGTCCTATAATGAGTACACTGACCAATAAATGTAAGTGTACTAAATGCCTATTTCATTACTCTATTTATCTGTGACTCCACCTTCAAGAAATTATGAAGCTGCACCCCAAGGTCTCTTTGTTTGGCCACACTCTGCAGGAGCTTACAATTAGTGTATAAGACCTGCCTTAATTTGCCTTACCAAAAGGCAACACTTCACATTTATCTAAATTAAACTCCACCTGCTACTCCTCGGCCCATCGGCCCATCTGATAATGGTCCCATTGTACTCTGCGATAACCTTCTTTGCTGTCCACTACACCACGAATTTTGGTGTCCAGTGAAAACTAACCATTCCTGCTATATTCAAATCATAATTATTTATATAAATGACAAAAAGCAGTGGACCCAGCATCAATCATTGCAGCACACCACTGGTCACAGGCCTCCAGTCTAAAAACAACCCTCCATCACCATCCTCTATCTCCTACCTTCAAACCAATTTTATATCCAAATGGCTAGCTCTCCCTAGATTTCATGTAATCTAGTGTTGCTAACCAGTCTACCATTCAGAACCTTATCGAATGCCTTGCTGAAGTCCATATAGATAACATCCACGGTTCTGCCTTCATTAATTTTGTTTGTCATTTCTTCAACAAACTCAATCAAGTCAGTGAGACATGATTCCACGCACAAAGCCATGTTGATTATTCCTAATCAGTCCTTGCCTTTCCAAATACATGTAAATCCTGTCCCTCAGAAACCTCTCCAAACCACTTAGCCACAACTGACATCAGACTCACTGGTCTATAGTTCTCTGGCTTTTACTTCCCAGTTTTCTTAAATAATGGCACCACATCAGCCAGCTTCCAATCTTCTGGCAACTCATCCATGGCTACTAATGATACAAATGTCCCAGCAATCATTTCCCTAGCTTCCCACAAAGTTCGAGGGTATACCTGATCAGGTTCCAGGGACTTATCCCCCTTTACGCATTTTAAGACATCCAGCACTTCCTCCTCTGTAATATGGACCCTTTTCAAGATATCAATATATATTTCTCCAAGTTTTGTTGCTTCCATATCCTTCTCCAAATACTGTTGCAAAAACCTGTCTAGTATCTCATCCTTCTCTGTGATTCCATACATAAACAGCCTTGTTGATCTTTAAGAAGTCCTATCCTATCTCTATTTACTCTTTTGCCCTTAATGTATTTGTAGAATCTCTTTGTATTCTTCTTCACCCTATTTTGATTCAGAAGAAAAGGATCAGATCAAAGTTCTCAGTTCTATTACATCCAATCATGAATGGCAGTGGACAAATAACACGTGACGAGTGAGTTAGGCTGCACAAATATCCTCATCCTCAATGATGGGAGCCCAAAAGAGAAGGCTGAGCATTTGAAATGATCTTTAACCAGAAATGACAAGTGGATTATCCATCAAGGCCTCCTCCTGAGGTCCTCAGCATCACAAATGTCAGTCTTCGGCCACTTAAATTCCATTCACATTCTGAAGGCATTGAATTCTACAAAGGCTATGGATCCTACAAAACCCCAGCAATAGCAGTGAAGACTGTGCTTCAAGATTAGCTGCACCTTTAGCCAAACTCTTCTAGCAGAGCTTTAAGACTGGCATCTAATCGATGATACGGAACATTGCTCAGAATAGATCCAGTTCCCTAAAAGTAGTACTATTCCAATCTGGCCAATTACAATGCTAAGGTCATCAGCAAAGTGGTACAAGATACTATCATCAACTGTGACACTCAGACAATAATAACCTGTTTCACTGACATTGTTCATCTTTTTATAGCCTTGGTCAAAAGATAGTCAAGACTGGAAGAGGTGAGGTGAGAGTGAATGCCCTTTTACAAAAATGCAACCTGGTGTTGTAAAAGTGTTGTAAAAGTAGCCTGGGCAAAGTTGAGGCCAATGGGAATCAGAGGCACGTTTCTCCTCTGGTTGAAGTCATACCTGGCATAAAGAAAGGTGGTTGTGTTTGAATAAGGTCTAGAAGATTGCTACAGGGCTCCCTTAGGCCTAGGGTAGTGTCCTAGGCCAGCATTTATTGTCCATCCTTAGTTGTCCTTAAGAAGGGGGTGGTGAGCTATGTTCTTGAACCACTGCAGTACATTTGGTACACCTACATGCCATTAAGTAGGGATTTGAAGGAACAGCAGTATATTTCCATATCAGGGTGGTGAATGGCTTGATTTTCCAATGTGTCTGCTGCCCTTACCCTTCTAGATGGTAGTGTTTGTGAGTTTGGAAAGTTCTGTCTAAGGAACCCTGGTAAATGTCCACAGTGCATCATGCAGATGATACACACAGCTGCTTCTGAGTTCTGGAAGTGGAGGGATGGGATGTTTGTGGATGTGGTGCCAATCAAATGGATGATTGACCTAAATGGTGCCAAGCTTCACCTCCAATGAATGAATAAAAAAATTCCAAACGTCTTCAGCAACTTCAATAATGACCTTTCCTCCGTTATCACATCAATAATGTCCTTTGCTAATGATTGCACAATGTTTGTTATTGGCAACTTTCCAGATACCAAAGTGGTCAGTGTCCACGTACAGCAATATATAGCCAATATCCAAGGTTTGGATGCAAGCAACATTCAGACCATACAAGTACCAAGCAATGACCATCTCCATTGAGAACCCAACAGTCACCCGTTGACATTGTCATCACTGAATGTACCACTTTCAACATCCTGGATGTCAACATCATTGACCAAAAAAATGATCTGGACCGACCAAATAAATATCTGGCAACTATATCATGTCAGCTACTGGGAGTTCTGAGTTGAGTAACACAACATCTGTTTGTCTAAAAAGGACTACTTTCCAGAAGGTACATGTAAGAGATGTGTTGGAGTACTCTGTGCTTGCCCGGATGAACATCAATCCAGTAATGCTCAATATACTTAATACCATCCAGAACAAAGCAGCGAATTGATCAGTATCCCCATCCACCACCTTCAGCAGTCTCCCTCTTTACCACTGAAGTACAGTAGCAGCAATGTATACCATCTACAAGATGCTTTGCAGCAAATCACCAAGGCTTCTTTGACAGCGCCTTCCAAACCCAGAAGGACAAGGGCAGCAGGCGTATAGCAACAACCCCACCTGCAAGTTTACCCCCAAGCCAAACTCCAGCCTAACTTGGGAGGTTTATCTTTTTTTTCCACTCTTGCTGAATCAAAATCCCAGAATTCCTAATAGCACCAAGAATGTACCTACCTCAATGGTATGCAGTGGTTCACTGAAGTGGCTCATCATCACCTTTGCTTGGGCAATAAGCACTGGCCATACCAGCAGCACATGCACTCTCTGAAAGAGTAGAAAAAAAATTCAAATATTAATGCTCATTGTAATCACTGGAGTTTTGGAAATTCTGTTCACAGGGTTATCAGATATTGTACTTACTGGATTATTGGAGATTACATTGAAAGATGAGACCTATTGGAAATTCTACTCATTGACCTATTGAGCATTGTACTCTGAGGGCATTGATCAGATAGTGCATTGTATAGTCATTGATGTTAGACATTGTTCTTGCAGGATGATTGGACCTAGAGGTCATGATGTTACATGACCCTCTTTTACAAGTTTATTCAACATTGTAATTGCAATACAATTCATAGGGTCTTGGACATTGGATTCACAAGATTCTTCCACATTCTACTGAACCTTATTTGACATTTTACATATGGGTTATTCAATTCTCTATTTATTGTGTAAGTTGACATTGTGTTTATAAGGTTACAGGACATTGTACTTATCATTTTATGAGACAAGCTTAAGAAGGGCAAATCATTTTTTTTTAGAAAGCAGTCCTCTATTTGCAACCAATTCTGAATGTTATTTTATTAGTTCTGTCACATTACTAAGCATTGCAACTTCTTAGAAACCTTATCAAATTAAAATTATGGATGTTCCTGTTCATTTTTGATATTTATCAGTTGTTGATTGCTCAAATAATTATTCAGTAAATTTGGCAAATATTACTGGGGTCCTTGACAGTTCTAATCTGTGCTCAATATCCACATGTTACAAAATCCATCAAAAATTCTGAGTTTTGTGCAGTGTATTACTCCCGAGTTTCCTGGCAAGCCCAAATCCCTCAATTAATAAGATAATTTATTTAAGAAAACTATTTGCTCATTGTGGAATTAGTATTTGTGGGAGCTTGCTGTGTTTAAATGCACAGCCAGGTTTCCTACATTGTGATAGTGATTATTCTTTTAAGGTTGTTTGTTGGCTGGAATGTCTGGTCTGTTATCCGGAGGATGTTCAAGGTGCTATATAAGTGCATTTATAATCTTCCCTCTTTTTCTTTCTTTCTCTTTAGTTGTGATCTAGAATGTGGTGTCTGAAGGGGTGGTGGAAAGAGTTTCTGTATTAACTTCCAAATGGATAAGTACTTGAAGGAAAACATCTGCACGGAAACAGCAGAGGGGAATGGGGGAAATGTATAGCTTTTATGATCCCCTGTTTCTCTTACCCTCTCTTTCCATCTCATTTTTTTCCTTCTTTCTTAATTGAATAATAATCGAATTATAATTATAATGAATAGTAATTGACCATTAGCTTTATGTGCCTTATTAAAAATGAGCATATACCATGATCCTAATAGATTTTGAGATGCAGAGTCATTTGTGCCTGTATTACTCACCAGACAGAAATGAGCTGCTTCTGTTAACCATAAAGCCTCCTTTATTTCTGCCTGGTTAGTTTTATACTGCATTTCCGAGTGCCTTTTCTTAATTATTTTTATAAGATTCAGGATTTCGATTTTATAATTCAAAGTATTAATAAAATTAGCCAGCAGTCTATTCCTCCTACTCCCTCTGTGTTCCACCCCTGCTGACGTTCCCGTCTGGGAATCCTGTTCAATCTAGACTCGCTTCATCATCTCCCGCTCTAACTCTGTCTTGCCCTGGGACCCAGTGGGACTTAGCCTTTGTGGCTCTCTCCTCCTCCTACATTCTTTTCCAACTCCTACAATTTAAACAACATAGACACTTTGACTCACCCCCACCTGATAACGTTCTCATTGATTTTGTTTTCTCTCTTGGTTGTTCCAATCACTGCAACTTTTCCCATTTTGAAAGTAATGAGCTGATGAACTTCCAAACCGTGATTATATTTTGGAGTGAATGCAGATGTGCCCATGTGTTACAGCTGGTGCTCTGTTGGAATGCCTCTCGGAGTAATCTGTTTGCGAGAATACGGAATACAGGAACAGTGTGAAGCTTTCTAAAGTACTTGGAGTGTAGCCTTACTGTATTGATCCAGAAATGTGTTATTGTGTCTTCTATCTAAAACCACAAAAGACAGTGAGATAACCTAGCGGGAGGAGATATTGTCCATCTCTTTGACTTCTAGTCCATCTGTTTACTTCTCTTCCTGTCTGTCAACTCTTCTCTTTATCCATCTTTTCTACCTTTTTAATGACGTCTCTGATGGTCTAACCTGCCGTGTGGCTATCATATTGTCTGCTTTTCTGTCTACCTTTCTCATCCAGGGATCTGTCTCCTTAGCTTGATAGCTGCTTGTCTTCATATCGGCCGTTTTTGGTTTGATCTGAATACACAAGTAGACACAAAAGAAGGAGCTGGTCCTCATATCACACCTTTGGGAAATCTCATAATGTACCACCGCCAATTAAATAATCTTAAATTGAGTATTGCTGAAAAAAACCTACACTTTGTCGAAATTTTACATCTTGCGGTCGCCAGGATGATTTGCAAGAAATAACAAGGTGAAAGGAAAACAACATTTGTAGCATGTGAGAGGAGAGTGCTGATTAGTTTCCAACTAGATTCTGGTGAAGGCATTGCTATGTTGTCTCCACGGTGATTCTTACAAATTGTCCAGGTTTGAACAAGATGAAAAACTTTGACAAAATCTGTTTTGTTTTTGCAATACAATTTTGCATCACCAAACGACAATTTGTGTTTTTAAATTGTACTCGGCAAACATAGTTATTAATGTTTACATAGCAACATCGCTCAATGAGCTAAATGATGAGAAAACTGGTTTCTGATAATACTGGTTAAGGAATAAATTTTGACCAAGATGCAGAAACATGTTTGCTCTTCTTCAAATGCTGATAAATCTTTAAATCCGCCAAATAAGTTGTTATTCATGAGACGGCCTCTGTAGTGGGGCATTACTCCATTATACTACATCTATGACTGATCAGTATTACCTCAGTACTGACCCTCTGACAGTGCAGCACTCCCTCAGTACTGACCCTCTGACAGTGCAGCACTCCCTCAGTACTGACCATCTGACAGTACAGCACTCCCTCAGTACTGACCCTCTGACAGTGCAGCATTCCCTCAGTACTGACCCTCTGACAGTACGGCACTCCCTCAGTACTGACCCTCTGATAGTGCAGCACTCCCTTAGTACTGACCCTCTGACAGTGCAGCATTCCCTGAGTACTGACCCTCTGGCAGTGCAGCATTCCCTGAGTACTGACCCTCTGGCAGTGCGGCACTCCCTGAGTACTGACTCTCTGATAGTGCGGCATTCCCTCAGTACTGACCCTCTGGCAGTGCGGCATTCCCTCAGTACTGACCCTCTGGCAGTGTGACGTTCCCTCAACACTGACCCTCTGACAGTGCGGCACTCCCTCAGTACTGACCCTCTGATAGTGCAGCAGTCTTTCAGTACTGACACTGCACTGTCAGAGGGGTGGTACTGAGGGAGCATCACGTGCCACAAGGACAGTACTGAGGTAACTCTGCAATGGTGGAGAGGCAGTATTGGGGAAGTTCTGTACATTTTTAACAGCACACATTTTTAACTACTACACTGTTGAAGGTGCTGTCTTTTGATTGGAATTTAATGTGAAGACCTTCCAGTCATCTTAGATGGATGCAAAAGATTCAGTGTCATTATTTTGAAGAAAAGTAGGGAAGTTCCTACAAATGTCCTGGTGTAATGTTGATCCCTCAGTCATCACCATTTAGAAATATGGGCATTATCATGGGAGTTTGCTGTGTTGCAACTACTTTACTTCCTAACTAACAGGAATGACTGAGATTTAGATCCATTCATTGGCTGTGAACATTGATGGTAAGGATTAATCTCTCTCTCTCTTTCTAATGTGCAGATGATATCAATTCCTGTAACATGTTTTTTGAAAGTGGCAACAGAGAACACAAACACAGATATTGAAAAATATAAATTAATCCATACTTTGGAATTAATGCATCATAGAACATAGAACAATACAGCACAGAACAGGCCCTTTGGCCCACGATGTTGTGCTGAACATTTGTTCTAGCTTAAGCACACATCCATGTACCTATCCAATTGGTGCTTAAAGGTCGCCAATGATACTGACTCTGTCACTCCCACAGAACATGATTGCAAAACAAAGACAGATTTTCCATTTCTTATTGGGAAACGGAGATCATTCATAATCCAATTTACTGGTGGATTAGGCTTAACACCCTCTACCTGTTTCTGAGAGTTAGGATTTAATGAGTGAGATCACATTGAATGTAGCCACATTGTGTTGGACAGTAACTAGAAGGAGAACGCTTGTTTTAAGAAAATAAATGAAGCGCTGAAACTGAAGAAGGAAAAAGGTGAGCGGGAGGGAGCAGTGGATATCAATGAAGTTAGCTTGAGGTGACATCTTCATAGGCAATCCCTTGGAATTGAGAATATTGCTTCCAGTCTGACTTGATGTGTTCTGAAAAGCTTGATGAGTGCACTTTGTGAACTGCAGTCTTACTACACGCTGCTTCTCAAAATGTAAGTTTCTTTTCACAAAATGAGCCTTCTCCGTTTTGATTGATCACAAACCAGGGTCACACATGAATCAGTTGGGATATTAAAATCCTTCAGGGATACTTTGAGGGCATCCGTAAAGTGTTTCCGCTGTCCTGGGATTCTCCTGCTGGGATGGAGTTCTGAGTGGAAAGGGAGAATGGCATCAGAGATGCAAGGGCGAGTCCATTTTGGGTGATGTGAGTGCCTCATGCTGGGCAAGTTGGCCCAGTAGATGATGCTGCTGTAGGGGTGCTGCTCTTGCCAGTGGTTCTGTTTGGTGACCACCTGAGTTCAAAGTCTGTGGATCTGCAGGGGGAAGCGTGGCTGAGGGAGGGTGAGGGAGTTCCACCATTTGAAGAACAAACTCAAGAATACGAGGAGTGCCAAAGTTTGGAATCCCAGGAAATAATGGGTAATAGGAGGAGAAGAGTCAGTGAGTGTTGATTCCAAAGTAGAGAATATGAATTTATAACATAAGGAGATTCGGAGGAAGAGGAGGAAAATCAAAGCAAGAGGATGAGAGACTGGAGAGAAGGCAATCTCATCAGGAATTCTTCTGATCTTGTGGTTTTCCCATGGAGACTAGGGGAAAGGTTGAAAAACAATAACTTGCATCTTTTAATGTAATAAAATGTCCCAAAACACTTCATGATCTGATTTTTAAAAGATGCATCAAGTCACACATAAATATCTGAAAACAGATGACCAAAGCTTTGGCTCGAGGCAGGTTTTCCTGACTGTTCTAAGCAGGAAAGTGAGATAGAGAGTTAGAGGTAAAGAGAGGAAATTCCAGTATCCAGAAAGTAAGCAACACAGCCTGCAACAGTGAAACAATTAAAATCTGGGGTGCTGAATAAGGTAGAACTGAATGAAGTTTGAACACTAGAACTGTTTGTGACTGGAGATTATGTAAGGCTGAAGCCAAAGCAAAATTTAAACGTGAATTTAAATGAGAATTTTAACATTGAGATATCGTTTAACCAAAGAATGAAGGGTGAACAAGATTTGCTACAAGTCAGGGCATGGTTGTCGGAGTCATGGGTGACCTCAAGGTTCCAGAGGGTGGAATATGGGAGGCCAGACAGACATTAATTGGAATTGCAAAGTTCAAAAGTGACAAATACATGGATTCTGATATTAGCAGCAGATAAGCTGAGGCAGAGGCAGAATCCGGCATTGTGACAATGGTGGAATTGCAGTGTAAGAACGGGGAAGTTTTATTGCAACTGGGCAAGGTACTGGTAAGACTGCATCTGGAGTACTGTGAACAATTTTGGTCTCCTTATTTGAGGAGAGCTATTATTTCGTTGGAGACAGTTCAGACAAGGTTCACTAGGATGAATTCCCCCATGTGGAAGGGTTGTTTTGTGAATAAGTGCTGGGTCTCTACTCATTGAAATTTCAAAGAATGAGAGGTGGTCTCATTGAAACACATAGAATTCTTAGGGGTGTGATGGGCTAAATGCTGAGGGGATGTTTCCCATCATGGGAGAGTCTAGGAATAGAGGGCATGTTCTCAGAATAAAGGATTGCTAATTTAAGACTGAGATGAGAAAGAATTTCTTCCCTCAGAGGGGTGTGAGTCTTTGGAACTCCTTGGCACAGAGAACTGTGGAGGCAGAGTCCTTCTGTAAGTTTATAGCTGGGATAGATCCTTGATCAGCAATGGAAGCAACAGTTATGGGTAAAATGCAGGAAAGTGAATGTGAGGAATATCAGATCAGGCATGATCCTGTTGAATGGTGGGGCAGACATAGGGGCTGAACCACCCACTCTTGTTCTTATTTCTTAAGGTCGTACAGTCAAAGGTGGAAATTTGTGGTATTCATGCATACATGTTTGGAAGTTCATTTGGGACCAATTACAGCACCATGGCTCAACTTCAAACAGTTGCCATTGTCTAGTGAGTGGAGTTGTTAAGGGACTGAAACCAGTAACTTTGCCATTCTTACTATTCAGCTGGAAGCAAATTTTGCTACATTAGCACTAGATGCTCTAACATTCATGATATTTCATGCTGCAGTCAAATCATGCTGATATCCATATACCAAGTGGCTCAATAGCAATATATGTGATTCGGAGATGCCGGTGTTGGACTGGGGTGTACAAAGTTAAAAATCACACAACACCAAGTTATGGTCCAACAGGTTTAATTGGAAGCACACTAGCTTTCGGAGCGACACTCCTTCGAATTAAACCTGTTGGACTATAACCTGGTGTTGTGTGATTTTTAATCCAGTAGCAATATAGGAATTGAAGGAAGCCATTTACCTCTCCACTTGTCCCACCATTGGGTGAAATCACCATTGATTTCTAACTATACCTTGTCTCATATCACACAATGCCCTTGGATAACAAAACTCAATTAGTCTCAGATTTAAAATCAATAACTAATATCGAATCAATTGCTGTTTGCAGAAGAGTTCCAAATTTTGCTGTCCTTTGCATGTAGAATTTCACATTAGAGTTTTTAGCCTTTACTTCTGCGGTATAGATTCCCCAACAAGTGCAAAATATTTCTATCCACCTTTAATATCTGGAGAATCCAATCCTAGAATCTCTTTGTATAATTCCGATCCAAGTATCATTCTGGTAAACCCACATGCAATCCCTCCAAGACCAATAGACTTTTTCTATTGCATTGTGCCCAGAACTGTTCAAAGTGTTGCAGGTATGATTTAATCAGAGCTGCGTGTAGCTGAAACATGATGTCTACTCCCTTTGTATTTGAGTCCTCCATATATAAAGGGTTTTACAAGTTATTTTCAGGATGTGTGATAATTTTTGAATGATCTGTTAACTTTGAAGAATCTTTCGATTTTTGTTGTTTTTACCTTGCTTGTTGTGCAGTTGAGTTTTTCACTTATGCCTGAAACTTTGACTATCGCCATCACGCTCCCATCCAGCCCCAGTCCCACCCCCAACCCCACCCCCCCTATTTATCTCTCAGCCCCCTTCCCCCTCCACATCCTGATGAAGTGCTAATGCCCGAAACATCGACTCTCCTGCTCCTTGGATGCTGCCTGATGCACTGTCCTTTTTCCAGCACCACACTTTTCGACTCTGTTAATTAGGAGCCTCACTAAACATGAACACGGTAATCAGCCGGTTTGGGAGCTCTGAGCAGTTTCATCCCTAGTTAACCTGGTTATTCCAGGTCAAATGCAGGTCAGGTTTGATAAGCATGGTAGGTTCCCTACTCTGAGGACTGCTAATGAATTTGTTGTATTCTTATGACAATGTGTCGGCTCTATTGGTCACTTGTATGGTTCCAGCAGATGAATTGGCATTGAATTCATCTTTGTAATGTGGTATCTGGCATTCAGTGGTCCCAGAATTCAATTCTGCAGCACTGCTCATTACCAGTGGCAGCTTGAATCCTTGAGAATGCCACTTGGACCACTTCCAGCCACTGAAACACAGAAGGAGTAGAAATGTAGTTGACTTTGGACATCAACTCCCCTTTTCCATCCTATCCCATGTTCCTTCATTTACCCTGCCACACCCCCCCACGAATCCAAAGTCTATCAGCCTCAGCCATGAAAACACTCAATGGCAGAGTATCCCATGGCCTTCGAGGCAAGAGAACTCTAAAGATTCAAAACATTGAGTGATGACACTCCTCCTCATCTCAATCCTGAGGCATTGATTTCTTTATCCTGTATTGCACCCCCTAGTTCTAGAAGGCCACTCAGGGGAAATAGTCTCTCAACATCTACTGCAGCAAGCCCTCCAAATACCTTGTGCACTTAATGACAGAGCCTCATCCTTTCCACCTCAACTCCTTTCACATGCTGTGACTATACGGGTACTAACATTGACAAGGCATAATGTTGGGTGACTGTGACATTAAGCATTTGGTGCTCAAATGTGGCATTTGGAGTCTTGTAATCCTAGTTAACTCCGCCATTTAAAACATGCATTCAACTGCACAAGAAATCCTTTCGCGAGCATTATGTAAAAGGTCCACATAGGGACTTCAACATGAGGTGTAGTTGATATCCTTTTTGCGATTTCAGTGAGTAAACAGACTGTTTTATTGAAGAGATTTGGAAAAGCCATTAGATTTACATGATTGTGGTGCTGGAATTTAATTTGGAGGTCAGGGAAATTGACACATAGAGAGGTAGGAAAGTGTGTTCTGGGGAAGACTCAAGGGCATCTAATCTAATCTAATCTAATCAAACTGC
The DNA here is from genome assembly GCF_047496795.1 of Chiloscyllium punctatum. Taxonomy (NCBI): domain Eukaryota; kingdom Metazoa; phylum Chordata; class Chondrichthyes; order Orectolobiformes; family Hemiscylliidae; genus Chiloscyllium; species Chiloscyllium punctatum. Next base: position 15,449,640 of record NC_092758.1, read on the forward strand.
AAATCGTTATAGGTAGGCTAAGTGATTGAGTAAAAATGTGGCAAATGCAATTTCATTTAGGAATATGTGAACTTCTCCACTTTAGAAGATTAGAAGAGCAGCATATTATTTAAAATGGTGATGGATTGCAAAAAGTCTAAGGTACAGGCGGAGCTGGGTGTCCTAAAACATAAGTTGTAGAAGGTTAGTATGCAGGTACAAAAGGAATATGGCATTCATTGCAAAGGATTGGACCTTCTAAGTAGGGAAATTTTACAGCAGTTCGATGAGGAATTGCTGAGTGCTGGAGTGCTGTGTGTAGTTTTGGTTCCCTTATTTAAGAAAGGATATAATTGCACTAGAAGCTGTTTAGCTAAGACTCACTTAACTAATGCCTAAGATGAAGGAGTTATCTTATGAAGAGAGGTTGGAAAGATTGGATCTGTATCCATTGGGGTTTGGAAGAATGAAGGTATGCTTGAAACGTCCAAGGTGAACTGACAGGGTAGATGGATACTGAGAGGATGTTTCCCCTTCTAGGAGACAATAAATGTAAGCAACAGAGTTTAAGATAAGTGGTCTCCCATTGAAGAAGGAGATGTATTTTCTCAGAGGGTCTGATTTATGTGAAATTCTCTTCTTCTCAGAACAGTGGAGACAGCATCATTGAAAATGTTTAAGGCAGAAGTTGACAGAATTTTAGTGGACAAAGGAGTTAAAGGTGCTCAGATGTAGCCAGGAAATGAATTGAGGTCACAGTAATATTCGGTCATGTCATGTGGAGCAGACTTGGGAGGTGCAAATGGCCATCGTCTACCTGACTCTTATGTTGTAGGACTGTCAGAAGGAAGCTTGTTTCTACTGATGGGGATTTCACTTCCTGTTGAGCTGCCACAATGACTTGTAGATGGAACAGAGGCAGCAGTAGGGGAAGCAGTGATTAGATTACTTACAGTGTAGAAACAGGCCCTTCGGCCCAACAAGTCCACACCGACCCGCCAAAGAGTAACCCACCCATTCCCATACATTGCCCCTTTTACCTAACACTACGGGCAATTTAGCATGGCCAATTCACCTGATGTGCACATCTTTGGACTGTGGGAGGAAACCCACGCAGACACGGGGAGAGTGTGCAAACTCCACACAGTCAGTCACCTGAGTCGGGAATTGAACCCGGGTCTCTGGCGCTGTGAGGCAGCAGTGCTAACCACTGTTCCACCCACTAAGCAGTGCTTGGAGAGAGGATGTAGAAGGAAGTTTGGGAGGGAGCATCCAAGATCCCTCTGTTTTATTATGAGCTATCTGCCACCAATTTTTCAGACTCTGGTTCCCTCCATGCCTCAGACCCACATTTGTCGCGTGAATGGAACCATAGTTACACAATTCCCTATCCTTCTATCCCTCCTGTAGCAGACCGCCTGCATTGTCTTTTGCCTAAGTCTAGAAATTAAGTGCATTAAAATTAAATTTTCAAGTGACCTTAGCCAAAACCTTCCCATAATAAATGTACACCTGGTCTATTCACCTGCTTATTCCTTAATTCCTGACCTGCAGGTTCCCTTACCTCTCTTAGTGTTCTACCAAATGTCCTTCCACAGTGCTCGCCCAGCTGATCAAAAGTCACCATTGTCCTACTGGACTGTGCTGATCTCCCATTGAAAAGTGACAACTGATGGTGGTTTAACTTGAGGGACACCATAGTTTAGAGGAGAGATTGAGAAGGAGAGTCATTCATAGTAAATTCAACCACTGTGGGATCTGAACCCACACTGTTGGCATCACTCTCTGTCAGAAATTGAGTTCAATTGACTGTCAGTTAGTTCAGATGACTGAACTAACTGACAGTCAGCACACCAGCAAGGGCAGTGACAGTCGTGTTTGTGGGAGCATGAATTGAATCATCCTCAGATTTGTAAATGAACCATTGATTGTGTCGTGACACAATCAGTCGAAAACCAAACCTCACCATTCCACAAGCCCCATCCAAACTGGAAAAAATCTATTTAATCAGCACAAATGGTCAGTTTGTTTCTATTTATTGTTGTTACCTGGAACAAAAGTGATTTTCACCTGATTTATTCAATAAACCCAAAAATAACTTGTTTAAGGAATAAGTTTGCTTATAAACAAGTGGCAAAAATCAACTAAGTTTCCAATCAGCATTCAACTATGTCACTTAACCCTGACTACACGTTTTCACACAGACAAGAAGCTGTGCAGATGCATTGTCTTTAAAAAAAGGCAACAAAGGAACAACATGTCAATGGGTCAAGGGTATGAATTCAGAACCTAAACTGGGTTGACTTCTTAAAGTTCATTCGATTTCCCATTGATGAGATCCGACTGCCATTGCAGAATGATGAAAGATCTTCAGGTCAGTTTTCAGATTCGGATAGAAAGCAGACAGAAGTTCTGATATTTACATTTTATAAGGCTATTCACAGAGAGACCTTACAACTGGTTTTATTTTGTCGCTTGCCGACAGAGGTAGAGTGAGAGAGTTAGCTCTGCTTTTCCTGTAAGCCTCTTCAACAACTGTTCACATTCAGTTCTATCAGAACAAACAGCAATCTCAGTCCAGAGGCTGTTGCTAGGCAACAAACAGTAGAGATCCTAGGGTTTTTGCAAGTCTATTTATTCACCAATTAAGGGAAATAAATCCAACCCTTATAACTTTTTAAAAGCCTTTATTAAATTCTTTTTCTCAAAATTGCTTGCTTTTCCAGTAAGCATCAGATAATCCACAATTTTTTTTTTGACCTTCTGACTTCCTGCTTCCAAGGGCTGTTTTCCCTGGAGCATCGGAGGCTGAGGAGTGACCTTATAGAGGTTTACAAAATTATGAGGGGCATGGATAGGATAAATAGACAAAGTCTTTTCTCTGGGTTGGGGTAGTCCAGAACTAGAGGGCATAGATTTAGGGTGAGAGGGGAAATATATAAAAGGGACCGAAGGGGCAACCTTTTCATGCAGAGGGTGGTACGTGTGTGGAATGAGCTGCCAGAGGAAATGGCAGAGGCTGGTATAATTGCAACATTTAAAAGGCATTTGGATGTGTATGTGAATAGGAAGGGTTTGGAGGGATATGGGCTGGGTGCTGGCAGGTGAGACTAGATTGGGTTGAGATATCTGGTCAGCATGGATGGGTTGGACGGAAGGGTCTGTTTCCATGCTGTACATCTCTATAACTCTATGACTCTAAGTCCTTTCTACCCAGAAAAGTCTATACAATTCCATATTCGAATTTCTCATTGTCCATTTGGCACAGTTGTGTAGAGAGTTGTAGCCAAAACATTGTGCAAGAAAAAAAAACAAGAACAGAAAAAGCAAGGTAAGGCAGTCAAAGAAAATGTATTCAGGATTGTATTCAGGTTGGAGTCATAATTCAGGTTGTAGTCTGGATCCAGTGCAAGCTCACAAGCTGTGGAGGCATTGAATTGCATTCACAAATATTCTGATGAGACTTCATCCAGCAACCTCTGGGATCTTTAGTATTAAGCGATATGTACAGCCAGATAATGCAATCCTTTCAAAACATAGTTGTACCTAGGGCTGTGAAACCTTTACAGTCAGACAATGAGACCTTCATATCTGGACAATATCAGACCTTCAACCTGGACCATGTGACATGCACATCTGGGCCTTCAGACCATGTCCAGGATATGAGTTCTAGATTTTGCGACCAGATCAAGACCATGTGACCCATATCGCCTTCGCATCTATCTATGAACCTGTCTTACAACAGCCATAAGATTACATCTGCATTTCAAGAGTACCACATGTGAACTGTAATCTTCAAATCTGCTCAAATCTGTGTCTTACAATCTTATACTCCACAACCATTTGATGAAGGAGCAGTGCTCCAAAAGCTAGTGCTTCTAAATAAACCTGTTGGACTATAACCTGGTGTTGTGTGATTTTTAACTTTGTACACCCCAGTCCAATACCCGCACCTCCAAAGCGGGTCTGAAGCAGTTTTTCTTTTTTTTTCCTTTCCTTTTTCTTTTTTTTCCTCTTTTTTTTAGCACCACAGAACAAGCAGTTGCGACAATCCTTTTTTTCTTTTTTTTAATTTAACCCCCACATTACCGCCTAACTGCAGTGTTTTTCTTTATATTCATTCTTGTGCTCATTGCTGGCCATTAGTGCCCATCTCTAATTGCCCAGGGGGCAATTAAGAGTCACTCACATCGCTGTGCGTTTGGATTCACATGTCGGCCAGGCAAGGTAAGGAGGGCAGTTTCCTTCCCTAAAGGACATTAGTGAAGCAGACGGTTCTGACAATCAACAGTTGTTTCATGGTCATCATTAGATACTTAATTCCAGATTTTTATTGAATTCAAATTCCACCAGCTACCGTGGATTTGAATCTGGGTCTCCAGAACATTCCCTGGATTAACAGTGATAATACCACTCGGTCATCGCCTGCCCTTAAAACCGGGGAAGTACAGGATTTACAGCTCGGCCTGGGAATTAGTGTGATCAAGCAGGGCAGGGCTAACTACTTCTGCTTCCTTCATCCCAAACTTCTGTGACCTGCATTCAAGGGGCTGCATTAATGTGATGAATAACATGAGGACCTGACTGCCCCACTGATTGTAAATGCAGAACCAACCTGTTATTAAATAGTCAACAACAGATATAGAAACGGATGTTGTCATTGGCAATCATGTCATCTGATGCTCCACTTCTACCACTAGGGTTCTTAATGCTTTTTTTCCTGCCGGGTCACTATTCCATGGTTGGAAAATTGTCAGGGTCCCTCAGTGCAAATTGCAATAGCGCAAGGCTGCTGAGGGGTGGGTATTGGTGTTAGATGGCCTGTTAAAATTGGAGAAGGTTCTGAAAAGGTTTACCAGGGTGTGGCCAGGATTGGAGAGTTTGTGTTAGAGAGAGAGGCTGGATAGACTGCGATATAGGAGATTGAGGGGTGACCTTATAGAGGTTGACAAAACCATGAGGGGCATAGATAAGGTGAATTGCAAAGGTCTTTTCGCTAAGATGGAGGCAGTTCAAAACTAGGGGTCATGTTCTTAAGGTGAGAGGAGAAAGATTTAAAAAGGACATGAGGGGCATTTTTACACAGCGAGTGGTTCGTGTGTGGAATAAACTGCCAGAGAAAGTAATGGATGCAGGTACAGTTGCAACATTTAAAAGACATTTGGAGAGGTACATGAATAGGAAAAGTTTGGAGGGACATGGGCCAAGTGCCGGGAGATGGGACTAGTTTAGTTTGGGAGCATGGTTGGCGTGGACTGGTTGAAGTGAAGGGTCTGTTTCTGTGCTGGATCACTCTATGACTCTATCACTGACTAGTTAGAGTGCAGGGGTGAGGAAACCTCCAAGAGCAAGGTGCATAGAATGTAAAGCATTGTGAGGAAAGTTCATGTCTTTTTAAAGGGGCTTATCAACTTTACTGCTGCACGAGCCAGGTCTTGAGGTTGAGTCCTTTAGGCTACATTTGTAACAGGATTTCAAGCTGCCTTGTAGCTTTTCACTGAGTCAGAGCTGGAGCAGCCATTGATACCTTGAAGCTCATGACCCCAGCATTTTGTCATCTGACTCCACTTGGGGTGGGGGGAAACGCAACCCCAACTCTGGGAAGCACTGTTTGCCAACTTTGCTACTGGTGCCAAATTCACTGAGTTCCAGTACTGGCACCCAGTTCACCAGCTGTGACATTTGTCAGTTTGACCACTTCCAACACTGGCAATAGATTTATTGAGACTGGAGCAGTAAATGGATTGTTTGACACAGGTATCACTTCAGGCAGGGCTGTTCAAAAATTAGATTCAACAATTTTACAGCGGAAGAAGTATACAGATAATATAGAAAGAATTTTAATGCAAATTTTATGAGCTGAGTATGACATCTGCAATATGATAGATTAAAAGATTTGCACTGCTCCAAATTCCTTCAATTAAATTGCTAAGTAATTTGAGCTGTCAGTCAGGGACAGGCTCAAGTTTGCTTCACCCATAGTGCTTACAGTGGAAAATAATGTCTTGAAAACTTTTGAGGGTTATTGCAAAGGTCTGAGATAACCTACAAGAGATTCCAATGATATTGGAACATAGAGGAATGGGAGTCAGTTTTGCTCTAAACACACCCATACACACACCCCCTCCAACTTCAGATCCACTATCACTCTCCCTGTACCACCACTCCCTGCACAACTAAGCCCCAAACCAACTCCCCTCATTGCAGTTACCCTGCCCTCCCATCCACCGCCAAACCTTCAAACCACCATGACAAAATTCTGGCCTTTGTTTCTCACTGATGGCAGTATCTGACTGACCACAAAGTGCTTTACCACATCACAAGGTTATGACATTCTTTCCTCTGGATTTTGAGGTCTAATTTGACTCAAATGGTTTTGATGACTTACTCATTGCTACCTTTTCTTTCCATTATTGTCTGATGGGACATGGACATTACTAGATGAGTCAACATTTGTTGTCTATCCCCAGTGGCCCTTCAACTGAGTGGCTTGATAGAGGGAAGTGAACCACATTGCTATGGGTCTGGTGTCATCTGTAGGCCAGACCAGATAAGGATGGCAGATCTTCTTCCTCAAAGAACATCAATAAATATTTGGATTTTTACAACAGTTTATGATCATTTGATGGTCTCAGTGGTTAGCACTGCTTCCTCACAGAGCAAGGACAGGGATTTGATTCTACCCTTGGGCAACTGTCTGAGTAGAGTTTGCACATTCTCCCCATGTCTGCGTGGGTACGCTCTGGTTTCTTGCCCCTGTCCAAAGATGTGCAGGTGAGGTGGCTTGGCCATGCTAAATTGCCCAGGGATGTGCAGACTAAGGGGATTAGCCATGGTTACAGGGAAAGAGTAGGGGGAATGGGTCATGGGTGGGATGTTCTTCAGAGGGCCATTGTGAAATTGATGGGCTAAATGACTTGCTTCACATTGTAGGGATTCTATAGTTACTGAGACATGCTTTAAGTTGCAGGTTTATTAATTGAATTCATATCCCACAACCCACCGATTGAACCCATGAGCAAGGCCAATTGCCTTGGCCTCTAGATTACTTATCCATGATATGGCCAATATGCTACATCTCCAACGTAAAGGAAGAATGAAGGATGAATGAGCCCCTGTGGGACAGAACCCCAGTGAGAATCAGGACTGGAGAGGGTGTGCTAGTGCCCATCTGACTGAACTAGAATGGAGTCAATTGTCACACAAGAATCAATACCCTTAGAATAGTAAAGGAGAAACTGAATGTTACAGTAACATAAATTGAAAAAGCACATTTTAAATTGAAAATAAGTCATTGAGTTTAAGAGGAACATTAGGTCCAATTTCCCGATAAATAATGCATGATTTTGTTTTTTCCCATTGTTGAAGCAAACCAATTTCTCTCACCAATTTTTACAGACTCATTACTTTAATGAAACTCACAAACTGCAAGTGACGAGGTTGTGTAGTTTGGAGATGAGCAAAGCTGGGGCCAGTGGTGGATAGCGTCAGCTGAGGAGGTTTGATTGGCAGCTGCAGGAAGTTGATTGACAGCTCATCCTATTACAGTGCAGGAATCAGTGATGTTACTGCGTTGTCAGGAAAGGGTTTGGGTTAGAAATTCTGCGGCTATTAACTCGGCTGCAGAAACAAAAAAAAAGCTCTAAAATGTGCCCAATGACTGTTTGGAGTTTGTGAACACTTCTCAAAAGTAGCCAGACTACTCTTCCCCTGTAGAAAGTGCAGCTGATTCTGGGGAGGCGACAGCCTCGTTGTATTATTGCTGGACGGTTAATCCAGAGATGTAGGTAATGTTTTGGGGACCTGGGTTAGAATCCTGCCATGGTAGATGGGTGGAATTTGAATTCATAAAAAAACAAACTAAAATTAAGAATCTAATGATGACTATGAATCCATTGTCGGAAAACCCCATCTGGTTCATTCATGGTATTTTAGGGAAAGAAACTGCTATTCTTACTTGGTCAGGCCTACATGTGATTCCAGACCCACAGCAATGTGGTTGACTCTTAACTGCCCTCTGGGCAATGAGGGATGGGCAATAAATATTAGCCTAGCCAGCAATGCCTCGTCCTGTGACCAAATAAAACAAAGGTTGCAGGGTGAGTTGTCAATGCTGGCTGAGTGTATTCCTCAAATGTTTGTCAGGTACTATCTCACCCTGGACAAGCCCCCACTTCCCACACTTTCACCACTGGTCATCTGACACATCCATTCTCCTGGTCCCTGCGCTACCCCCAAAGCATTCATTTCTATGGTGGATATACCCCAGCCCCCTACATTGACCTCACTGTCTTGCCATTGCACCCATCTCCCCACATTCCCACTGGGTCTGCGCACATCCAGTCAGAAAGCTGGTAGATCATTTGCTGACTGTTTGGATATTCTCACAAAATAGCCTTTTCCCATCTCAGTTTATTTACTGAAACATTCAAAGACAGTTAAAAGAAATTCTATGCCACTATCAGTTTTTTTTACATCCAGGAGTTTCATAGGAAATCCTTTGCTGCAAATCACTTGATACCCTAAGCATGAATATCTATCAAACTCAGACGGAAACTCCAGTTTCAGTCCATCCTTTTCTACAGAGAGTTCAAGATTTTCTCTGCAGGATATTTAAAGGACCTTTGTGACTTCACTTGAATTTGAAGATTGTGGCCTTGTTCTGGACTCTCCGACTAGAGGAAACAGTTTCTTGCTATCTACTGCGTCAAATTTTACATTTGGCCCAGAAAACTGAATGTAATTACTCCAGATGATGTCTTACTGAGAATCAAGAGCACTGAAACACCACTTCCAGGTCCCTTCCTATATTCAGAAGGGTGAAGACATTGTCTTCAATGCCGGCAACAAACTCTTGCATAGCAGCTGACTCTGTCCCTCTGCCTGGTAATAGTTTGAGGGCTATTCACAACCTTGGTGGTGTATTTATCCTGAGATGAGCATCCAACCTCCTGTTGTTAAGATTGCCTACTTCCACCTTCATCTCAACGTTCAACTATAACACAAACTGTGGTTACCTGCTGCTCAATCTCCCATCCATGACTTTGTTACCACTAAGTTTGAGTATTTTGTTGCTTACCCAGCAACACCCATTTTTGACAGTGTAGAAATTTGAGTTTTTCTAAAACTCTGCTGCTGAGTGCTATGTTCACCCTGGTTCACTCACCTGTTCTCACAACCCTCCAAATCCTCATCGCTTCTTCTCTCTGTAACCTCCTCTAACATTATGACCATTACTTATTAACCTTGATATCATCTTAGTAAACTTTCCTCTATTGCAAGTATTTTGTTTCTCTGGTAGAGAGACAAAACCTGCATGCAATAGAGACAAAAGCAGTTGAGACTAAGGAATATCACAAAGCCAAAAATAAAATGATAACTGGCCAAATTAGAAGTCTAAGGACTCAAAGTCAAATCGAAGAAGCAAGTTATGAGACTTCTGTGGTCATAGAAAAAGTGGGAAATCCATTATTTAAACCATAGAAATAGCAGGAGCTCCGACAGCAAGACTCATCAAGGAAAAGCTGGGATTATTAGAGGCATCGCAGACATAGGAAATATCTGGTGAAAACTGTTAAAGAAATAGGATTCATAGAGCTATCGCAAGTGGGATTCATTCAGTAAAGCTATTAAGAGAATGGAAATTATGAAATCAATGAATTGGGATTCATTAGTAAAACATTAATACAACAGGAATTGTTTATCAAGGCCATGATGTCACAGGGATAATAAACAAGAACTGAAGATGTTAGAAATCAGAAACAAAATCCGATTGCTGGAAAAGCTCAGCAGGTCTGGCAGCATCTGTGGAGAGAAATCAGAGCTAACATTTTGGGTCCAGGTTCTGAACCAGAAATGTTAACTCTGCTTTCTCTTCACATATGCTGCCAAACTGAGTTTTTCCAGCAATTTCCGTGATGAATGAGATTCATCTCAAGAAGCTGCAAAAGAAGAATCAATCACTTATAAAAAGTGGGAAATCCCCTGCAAAAATACAGGAAAGCTTCCAGAGTGTGGGAAGGTTTCTAGTACTCAGCATCGTTATACTGCAGAATCATAATAATTGCAAACAAAAGGGAAAAAAAAGCATCACATTAGCAAAACAAGACAGGAATATTGGTTTGTTTGATGAGTGAGTTAGTATTCAGGACTGGTGGCCAGTCAGGTCCAGGCGGGGAAGAGTATTCAGGTAGACGGTCAGTCCGGTTTAGTCAGGTGGGTAGCCGATCTTGGTTGAAGATGGATAATGAACTTTGGTTGGGGATAATAAGCTTGAATTTGGGGCGTGAGTGATTGGGGCCTTCAGTTTGAGTGCTCAGTTCAGTAGTGCTGGCCATTCTCTTGAGTTAGACCAGATATTGACCAGTCTAACATCTCAAGGGTGAGTATGCAGTTAAGTCTTGTGCATTTGGCACAGGTTTCTGACACTGACGCCAGCGTCAGAGAGTTTCATAGATCCCTGGAAAGTGGAAATCAGCCCATTAGAGGTTTAAACATCTTTAGACAATCCACACGTGTATGTGCAATAAGACACACACAGGATCCTGACATGAAGCAGCAATGTAAGTCCTGATTTCCCTGTTCCAGAAGAGGTTTGGGAACCATTCTGTTCATGTTACTATATTAAATACCTTCTGTAGTCTGTTCAGAGATTTAGAGATACTCTCCTCCTGTCAGTGACCTCCTCAGAAAATTCCGATCTGTTCCTTATCTTGAGTACGTAGAGCATCTCTGAGGAATATTCTAATTGAAACCCATGTAAATAGGTCGCTGTTAGGCAAGTTGCGATAGTGTCACTATCACACTCCATCTGCTATAAATAAATATGACTCAGTAGGTAAGATCTGAAGATATCAATGAGGAGCGATAATCTTCTGATATTGATGTTAACTCTCGGCATAGCATGTGCATTCTGAGTCAGCATCTAATACTGTGAGGCTTGAGTCCCAGAAGTATAATTATCGATCCTAATGTGGGAGAACATGTTAATTTCCCAATTCTTTGCCTGCCCCTTAAGAGAGATGTTTGTAACATCTGTTGTTAACTACTTATTGTCTGCAAACATTAGAGGCCCCACAGCTCAATTAATCTGCTGATGTCATGCACCTCACTGAATTCCAATGGAAGATGTGAATTATGCAGAGGATCAAAAAATCTTTCAGCACAGAAAAAGGACTATCTGGTCCACTGTGTCTATGCTAGTGCTTTGGTGACACTGTCTAATTAGTCCCATATACCTAGTTCTTTCTCCAAAACCCTTCCAATCTCACCATTGGAACTTTTATCCAAAGTCCTTTTAATAGTTACGATTGAATCTGCTTCCATTTCCCTTTTAGCCAATCTGTTTTAGATCACAGTGACTCACTGTATTAAAAAATTCTGCTCATTTTACGTCTAGTTCTGTAGCCAATTACTTTAAATCTGTGTCCCCTAGTTACTGACCGTTCTGTCAGCAGAATCAGTTTCTCCTTATTTACTCTATCAAAACCCAATCACTTTCTGTTAGGTTGAGCAGTCAGGGAAATTGCTAAACGTCACTATGAATATAGAGCTATAATTCAATGTCCCTACGACATTTCCTAATTTAAATAAACAAGTGAACACCTCTGGTAAAATTGCAGACAAGGAATTTGATGTGAGTTATATTCAATTCTCGTGTTCATATTTTTTCTCTGTGATAGCTTTACACACATATATTCTGCATACATTCAGTGTGCACGCACATTTGCATATAAATCCACACTTCCATGTGAATATGCATTCACACAGACATAGACAATCAGGTTTGCAAACACACACATACATGCATTACTTGGGCAAGCATACGTACACGTGTCAATGCACACATGTACATGAATGCATTGGTGTATAAATGCACACAGCAGTGTATATGTGCATATGTACAAATATAAGTACACAATGCACATGTACACAATAATGTGTACACTAGTGTGCATGAACAGGTTCAGGCTCAACTAGAGAGTCATATGTTGTCTCACACTGTCTCTCTTGTAATATCTCTGAAATGATTTAATATTCTCTGTTTTTACAGTCTCAGTCTTTCTGTCACTAATTTTATAATTCCCTAAGTTTTAAGATAGTTCTGGATAAGGATAGGACTGGTCCTAAGGTGAAACTGCTAAACTGGGGGAAGCTTAATCATGCCAGTATGAGGCAGGAACTGGAGAAATTAGATTGGGGGCAGCTGTTTCAATGTAAATCCACATCTGAAAAGTGGGTGTATTTTAAAGGCCAGTTGATCAAGGTCAGGCCCAACATGTTCCTGTGAGGATGAAAGATAAGGTTGGCAATATTTGGGAGGTCTTGTCTCACTAATTTCATTGAGTTTTTTGAGGAAGTGATGAAAATGGTTGATGAGGGTGGGGCAGTGGCTGTGGTAAATATATAGACTTCATAAAAGTATTTGACGAGGTCACTCATGTAAGGCTTGTCCAGTAGTTTAAGCCATATGGGATCCATAGTGAGTTAGTATTTTGGATACAAAATTGGCTTGATTGTAGAAGACGGGGTAGTTATGGAGGGATTATGTTTTGACTTAAGGTCTCTAATTAGTGGTGTTCCACAGGGATCTGTGCTGGGACCTCTGTTGTTTGTAACATATAAATGATTTGGATGGTTTGATTACTAAGTTTGCAGACATGAGAATTGGTAGAGATGTGGAAAGTGAAGAAGGTTTTCAAAAGGTACAGCTGGATACAGATCAGTTAGAAAGTTGGGTGGAGAAATGGAAGATGGAGTTTAGTCTGGACAGTATAAGATGATGCGTTTCAGGCGGTCAAATGCAAGTGGGCGATATATGGCAGATCCCTTGGGAGCATTGACATAGAGAGGGATCCTGGGGTACAAGGGCATAGTTCTCTGAAAGTGGTAAGACAAGCGGATAAACTTGTAAATAAAGCATACAGCATGCTTGCCTTCATGAGTCATGCATTGACATAAAAATTGGCAAGTCCTGTTGAAGCACATAAAACTTCAATTAGGCCACATTTGGAGTATTGTGTGCAATTCTGGTTGCCACACTATAAGAAGAATGTGGAGACTTTGGAATGGGAACAAAAGAGGTTTAACTGGATGTTGCCTGGATTGGAGCATATTAGCTATAAGAGAAGTTGGATAAATTTGGATTGTTTTTGCTAAAATGTCAGAGGCTGAAGAGTGACCTGATAGAAATATATAAAGTCCTGAGAACTATAGAAAGGGTGGTTAGTTGAAGTCTTTTCTCCCAGGTTGGAAATGTCAAATATAAGGGGACATAGGTTTAAGGTGAGAGGAGAATTTGAAAGGTGATGTGTGAGGTAAGGAGTGTTTTTTACACAGAGGGTTATAGTTGCCTGGAATGCACTGCCAAGTGAGGTGGTCGAAACAGATATATTCGCGGTATTGAAGAGACATTTAGACAGACACATCACCAGGCAGGGAATAGAGGGATAAGGACCATGGGTGCACAGCTCAGTTTGGCTTTGAATGGTATATGATGCCTGGACCGAAGGTTCAGCCTGCGCTGTATTGTTCTATGTCCTTTCGCTGACACTTTCACTCACATTGCCTTTCAAAGTCTCACACTTTCTCAGTATCACACTCAATCTTACTCTCTCGCAGTCTTACATTTTCTCAGTCACACACCCTCTCTCTACCTTTCCATCCCTCTCACACTCCCTCAATGGCACGCATTTATAATACTGTATCACAAAGTCTCGCAAATTGCCTTGTTCTCTGTCTCGAACATGCAGTGGTATGATTCCTTTAATAAATATTCAGCAGAGCGCTGGTGTGTTAGCTTCTCACTTAAATGTCAGAAATGCCAGTGTAAACTTGTGCTGCTTTAACAGCACCACCATGTGGCATGAACCCTTCAATGATGTTTTAGTCACTGCCATTAGGTTAACATATCCCCTTTACTCTAGAGTTGCGGTTTTTAAAATCATTTCTGTCATGTCTTCTTTGATCCTTCCTAAATGATTTTTGAATGCTAATCAGAAACAAGATTGGTTTCACAGCGCATACTGTTATTATTCTCTGTATAGTATCAGAATTTCCAGTGTAACATCACGGCTTCCACTATAGCAGGACCAGAGCTCCCACGGCCAGAGTCTCCAGTGTAACTAGACTCAGTATATTCTTACAGCCTTTAGTGATCTAAATCAATCAAAACCAATGTAAATGTCTGTGATTAGGTTTTGTTTCTACAAACTGATTTGAGATCATTTTGAAGTTGATCTCCAAAGTTGATCTTTACCCACCAGATTTCCCCAGACAGTGGAAGTAATTCCAACTCAGTGGGGGTTGGGAGTTGGGCGAGGTGGAGTACGATATCAAAGCTGAACAACTGTTTGTTCTATTTCATGAAACATTGCTTTGCTATTCCAAGTAGAACATTAACTTTTTGTAATCTTCCATTGGCAAGTAAGTTTCGATTTTCATCTGTTAGAATATGCAACACACTTATCACAAGAGAAGAATTGCATGGTAACTTCAAGAATCTGGTGTACAATGTTATTCAGTGCAGAGCCTTGAGGATTTTTCGATTGTTTGCCTAATCTCCAAAAAGCAAGGAACACAAAACTTTGGAATACATTTTCTCCCTCCGTAGGTGCTGCCGGACCAGCTGAATCGAACACTTCGATTTCACTTTGTACATTTATCTGCATCTTATTCCTGGGTAACATATATTGGTGCAAAAGCCAAGTTTATAAGACCAAATATTTAGCCCGGACAGGAGGGAAGCTCCTTTTATCTGCATGATACTGTATATGTGAGGTATTGAAATCCTTGCCGGGTCATTGGAACTGTCAGTAATTACACTGATGCTGGCCATGGTGCTGAATTCAGAAAGGATTGCATGGTCCAAGCTCCCAACCGGTATTTCTGACGTTCAAATGAGAAAAGAGCAATCGTATCAAAGGTTCACTAGACTGTTCCCACCAGTTTCTGCTCTCAGAACTAACATAAAATGAAGACTTTTGGAGCCAAAGTTTGAAGTTATGGATGAGATCGACTTTTACTTGAAGGTGTGAGTAGTTTGCCTCATTTGTGACTGTCTAGAATTGTGATTAACCAGATTGTGTTTTTTTTTAATTCAGTCATGGGATGCGGGCCTCACTGGCTGGGTCAGCATTTATTGCCAATCCCTAGTTGCCTTTGAGAAGGTGGTGATGAGCTGCCTTTTTTGATGTGCTACAGGCCTTTAGTGTAAGTAGTTGTTAAGAGTGTGTTGCTTTGCACAGCAGGTCTGGCAGCATCCGAGGAGCAGGATGATGAAGGGCTCCAGCTCGACTTTCCTGCTCCTCGGATGCTGCCTGACCTGCTGTGACTTTCCAGCAACACACTCTCAACTCTGATCTCCAGCATCTGCAGTCCTCACTGTTATTTAGTGTAGGTAGATCCACAATGCCATTAGCGAGGGTGACGTCAGAAGTCACATGACGCCATGCTATAGTCCAACAGATTTATTTGAACTCCTAAGCTTTTGGAAAGCTGCTCCTTAGCCAGGTGAAATGACTTCACCAAACAAAGGAGCAGTGCTCTGAAAGCTTGTGACCTGTTGGCCTATAACCTGGAGTCATGTGACTTCTGACTTTGTCCACCCCAGTCCAACACTGTCATCTTGCGGAGACATTCCAGAATTTTGAGTCTGCAATACTGAAGGAACTGTGATGTTTTTCCAAGTCAGGAAGGTATGTGACTTTGAAGAAACTTGCAGGTGTTGGTTTTCCCATGTACCTAGATGTTCATATCCTTCTAGAAGCAATGGTTGTGGGTTCTTTATCTTACCTTGGTGGATTTCTGTAATGCAACCTGTAGATGTTACAAACTGTTGCTGCTGCTGCTGAGCATCAGTCACGGAGGGAATGGATGTTTGTTGGATGTGATGTTAATCAAGTGGGCTGATTTGTTGTCGATGGTGTCAATCTTCTTGAGTGTTATTGGAGCTGCACTCATCCAGAAAAGTGAGGAAGATTCATTCATGCTCCTGAATTGTGCCTTGTACATGGTGACTGCCTTTGTGGAGTGAGGAGGTGACTTGCTCATTGCAGGATTCCTAGCCTGTGACCTGCTATTGTAGCCACTGCATTTATATACTGGATTAGTGGTGCTGGAAGAGCACAGCAGTTCAGGCAGCATCCAACGAGCAGCGAAATCAACGTTTCGGGCAAAAGCCCTCAGGAAGGGCTTTTGCCCGAAACGTCGATTTCGCTGCTCGTTGGATGCTGCCTGAACTGCTGTGCTCTTCCAGCACCACTAATCCAGTATTTGGTTTTCAGCATCTGCAGTCATTGTTTTTACGTTACTGCATTTATATAGCTTGTCAAGTTCAGCTTCTGGTCAATGTAACCTTCAAGATGTTAATAGTGGGTGTTGGTTAGTTTATTTAGTTTGCCTAATGTCTCTAAACTGGTATTTACTTTAACTGAGTTTTACTTTTTACGTCTGGAGCCCTGAACTGATTTCAGTTTAAAGTTTTATGTTATGAGCTTTCCTGGGTCAATGTCTAGGGAACCCAATGATTTTGTTGTATCATTTGGGTTCCCGTGACCTGGAATTGTGATATGAATCTGAATTTAGACAACTGAGTTATGTTTTCTTCAACTTTAGTTTTCTTTTGCATTGCTGGTTTATAGAGTAATTACTGATTAATAAGGGGAAAATACTTGAATTACAACCTGCTTAAATCACAAACTCATTGGGAGAGTAGAGGTAACAGTGGTCCTTAAGGTGTGACATTCAGCCAACTTTTAAATAGAAATTAGATAAATTCTTGAAAGGGAAAGAGTTGCAAGCTATGGGGAAAGAGTGCAGGGGTAAATCAGATAATGGACCAATGGCCTGTTTCTGAGCTGTAAAATTCTATAAATTGGGACTGATATCAATCCATTCCGACATTTAACTTCCTAAATGATTTGATATTAATTTGATCGTATTTTTGTTAAGTCTGAAATCACAATCTTAAATCTGATCAGAGCAAGCTGTGCAAGTATGAGGGGGTGAGGTATCTATGGTAAGCTGCAAATCTAGATTTAAAAATATGATAATAATGGCAAACACTTAAAGAATTAATGCATCATATCCAATAGTTAAGCAGTCCCCTAAGGAATAGAAGCTCCATTGTAAAAGGAGTCCACCATGCCTAACAAAGAGTCGTTGGATGAAACTTAGAGTTTATTTTTAAATGGATTACCATCAAAAGTGACAACTCTAAACACTGGAAGAATGTTAGAACTCAACAGAGGAAATATGCTGGAGAACGAGAATTTGGAATATGAAAGTAAGCTAACTAAAACAGGACGCAAAAGATTTTTTTAAGGAATGGAAAAAAGCAAGAAATTGGTGAAAGAAAAACAAAAAGTGCTGGAGAAATTCAGTAGTTTTGGCAGCATCTATAGAGAGAGAGAGAAAAAAGTTATCATTTCAAGTCTATTATGACTCATATTTAGAGTCCAATAGTCGTGGCTAGACTGAAGATGATATTTACTTTTCTCACTGCACAGATGCTGCCAGACCTGCTCTAGCACTTCCTGCTTTTATTCTGGATTTCCAGGATCCATAGCATTGATTAAAATAAGTATTGGCTCAGAAAGGAGAAGTAACAATGGGAAATAAGGAAATGGCAGAGATATTAAAGAGATATTTTAGCTCTGTAGGGGCTACAGCTAGGCAATAATCCAAGGTTTGTCCTGTAGTTAAGCCATAAAAGCCATCTCTTGTCCCTGCTTAAAAGCCTTTTTCTCCAAAATTTCCAGGAAACTGAGATAATCTATGTTTGTCTTTGACCTTCAAACTTTTCATTTCCAAGAAATCATGTGATAAAGACTTTCTAACATAGACATGACCAGATAGTTCTATATTCCAGTTTCTCATGGTCCATGAATGTATATGTTTTCCTAACAGTATGAAAAATGTTTCAAAAATAGTAGCAAACCAAAGATCTGATGAGAATCAAGAGCTTTATTGACAAAGAAATAGCACGAGAGATATTAATCCACCAGAAAACCAACACAAAAACTGGACATCCGAGAGAATGGATACAGAGATCTTGGACACATTATTTTTAATCTTCCTAAATCCATTACATTCTAGAATGGCTCCGATGGCTTAGGAGCCAGCAGATGTAACCCTGATGTTTGAGAAAAGAGGAAGACAGCAAACAGCTACAGGCTAATTAGCCTGATATTTTGTAGTGGGAAAATGATAGAATGTATTGTAGGGGTGTGCCAGGAGTGAACCTAGAATATCATAATGATTCATGAGAAGGAACTCAAATTTTGACTACTTTGACATTGTAAATTTTAGGGTAGATAAGAAAAACTGGTCGATTTAATATATTTGGATTTTCAGAAAGTATTCAATCAGGTACCACAGGAGAGGTCAGTACAGAAGGACTCATGGGCATGGGGCTAGTGAGTAAAAGTTAAAGCTCATGGAATAAAAAGAACAACAGTAACATATAGACAAAACTGACTGAATGATAAGAAACAAAGAGAAATAACAAGCAGATGATATTTGGACTGCAGAGAAGTTTGCTGTGCATTGTCCTAAGGAGAAAGTGAGGACTACAGATGCTGGAGACCAGAGTTGAAAAATGTGATGCTGGAAAAACACAACAGGCCAGGCAGCATCCAAGGAGCAGGAGAATCGACGTTTCGGGCATAAGCCCTTCTTCAGGAAGCCTGAAACGTCGATTCTCCTGCTCCTCAGATGCTGCCTGGCCTGCTGTGTTTTTCCAGCGTCACACTTTTCAACCCATTGTCCTAAGGATCAATGTAAGAATCTCTGTTCTTCCTGACAGTTTTAATGTTATTGCCATTGGTGTATAGGGCAAAATTTCAAAATTTGGAGATAATATGAAACTTGGAAATACAGTAAACCTTCCATTAATTGTCACTTATGGGTTCAGGAGTGTGCCAGTTGATCAAATATTCTGGATAATCAAGAGGTACACACAACCGCAGTAAAACCTGACTAAGCAAAGCTTCAAGACATCAACATCCCTCAAACACTCTGTGCAAAAACATCAACACATCTCCTAAAATCAATGTAAAAATCACACAGTAAGTAATATGAATGTAATGCAGAGGGTATACACATCACTGTTATACTTTATTTATATATAAATACCCAGATATCGAGGTAGATTGCGGTATTTGACATTTTTTTTGCCGGTTTATCAAGAATGCCAGTTGATAAGATGCCAGTTGAAATGAAGTTTGCTGAAACTAGTTAAAGTGGAGGTTTTCGAAAGGGAATTGGATTGTTATTTGAAAAGAAGAAAATGCAGAGCTGTGTGAAAAGGTGGGGGAATGGCACCAGGTGAATTGTTGCTTTAGTGAGCCAGCACAGATGGGATCAGTTGTATGGATCCTTACTGTGTTCTAACCATCTGTGATTCTATAATATTATTATCACGGTTTGAGGATTGTTTAAAAGACTGAAAATGTGAAGTAGCGAGAAACAGTTCATTTCATACTTGGCAGCTGTAACTAGCGGGGTATTACAAATGGTCTGTGTTTGAGTCTCAGCCACTTACAATCCATAGGAGACCAAAAGAGAAAATGCTGGAAAATCTCAGCAGGTCTGGCAGCATCTGTAAGGAGAGAAAAGAACTGACGTTTCGAATCTAACTGACCCTTTGTTAAAGCCTAGCAGCTTTGACAAAGGGTCAGTTAGACTCGCAACGTCAGCTCTTTTCTCTCCTTACAGATGCTGCCAGATCTGCTGAGATTTTCTAGCATTTTCTCCTTTGGTTTCAGATTCCAGCATCTGCAGTATTTGCTTTTATCCATTTGCTTTTACTTACAATCCATATTCATTACTTAGATGAATGGACCAATTTGCTGGTGGAACAAAGCTGGGTGGGAAAGTAAGCCATGAAGAGGACACCAAGAAGCTGAAAATGGATTCAGCAAGAGCACGGCAAATGGAAATTATCTGCTTTGTCATACCAGGATTCTTTTTAAACAAAGACCGAGAAATGTTGGAATTCAGAGAAACCTGGGTTTCCTTGTGACACAACCCACAAAAAGTTAGCTTACAAATGCCACACTCAATTTGGAAAGTAAATTATATGTTGGCCTTTAATTACAAAGGGACTGGAGTGTAACAGTAAAGAATTTCCCGCAAGAGCCATGGTGAGATTGCAAATGGAGCACTGTGTGTAGTTTCTAAGGAAGGATATACCTGACTTAGTGAAACTCCAACCTAGGTTGGCTCGATTGATTTTTGGGATGGGGGACTGGTCCCTTGAGGAGAGATTGAATAAACTGGGCCTGTACTCCCTCAAGTTTAGAAGATTGGAAGGTAATCTTTTCAAACATGAGATTCTTAAAGAGTTGATAGATTATGATTGGAGGATGTTTCCCCGAGCTGGAGAGACTAAAAAGTAATGTTCATGTCTCAAAGTACAAGGTGGGCAATTTAGGATCCTGATGAGGAGAAATTTCTTCACTGGAGGAGTTGTGAACCTTTGGAATTCTCTACCCCAGAAAGCCGTGAATGCTCACTCATTGAGTATATTCCAGACAGAAATTGATAGATCTTTAGATGGTAATGAGATCAAGGAAAATGGGGAGAGTCATAGGAATATGGAGTTGAGATGGAAAATTAGCTGTGACCTTAGTGATTGGCAGAATAGGCGTGAGTGGCTGAACAGCCTGTTTCAGCTCCTTCATTTTTATGTGTTCTTATGTGAAAGGTGGAGGATTGACATCAGTTCAGTTTTGAAACACATTGGAATCAGAGGTTGTGATCACTTGTTCTCTCTTAGCTGTGAAATGTGACTCAACCATAGCCACCTCCTGCTCTCATTCCCTCCCGCTGGGTGTGAGAACCTGTGCTAGCGGGTGGCAGAGCTTGAGGCGGGTTCTCATGTGTCGTTGGCATAATCACGCCACTAAATCTGCCAACAGTCTGTTCCTTTGATATATTAAAAGGCAGGAAGTAATGTTCAGTTATGGGGAGAGATGTGAGAAGTTGGTTTACTTCGCATTCTAACAGATAGTTGAGAAAAAATTTAATGACTGACATTGCACCGTGATAAGAGGTTCACCCTGATAACTGGAATACAACCGAAAAATGGGACTGACTCAAATAACTGTGTAAGTTGTTTACCCAGATTTCAAAAAATGCATTTGGTAAGGTGCCACAGAAAAAGTTAATAGGCAAAATAAGGACTGAAGGAGTTGGGGGCATTGAATAGAGGATTGGTTCAAGGACAAGAAAATTGTTAGCATAACTGGTGTATTTGCAACTCGACAGGTTGTGGCTAATGAAATGCAGTAAGGACCACTGGGGCCTTGACTATTTACCATCTCCATCATTGACAGATAAAGAGACAGGGAATTTGCTGACAGTACAATGCTACATCAAATGATAAGTTGTGAGGAGGACACAGAGAGGCTGTATTGAGGGTATAGATAGGTTAAGTGATAAGCAAAACGTTGGCCAATGGACCGATTTCCCAAATTATGGATGCTGAGAGGATGTTGGCCTGTGTGGGAAAGACTGGAGCTAGGGGACACAGTTTAAAAAATAGGGGGTCTTCTATATAAGATGGAAATGTGGAGAAACTATTTCTCTCAAAGTAATTCTTGAGCAAAATTCTTCTATCACTCTGTTTTGAGCTGAGAACATAGAACATAGAGCATAGAAAAATACAGCGCAGTACAGGCCCTTTGGCCCAGGATGTTGCGCCGATCCAAGCCCACCTAACCTACACTAGCCCACTATCCTCCATATGCCTATCCAATGCCCGTTTAAATGCCCATAAAGTGGGAGAGTCCACCACTGCTACTGGCAGGGCATTCCATGAACTCATGATTCGCTGAGTAAAGAATCTACCCCTAACATCTGTCCTATACCTACCACCCCTTAATTTAAAGCTATGCCCCCTCGTAATAGCTGACTCCATACGTGGAAAAAGGTTCTCATGGTCAACCCTATCTAAACCCCTAATCATCTTGTACACCTCTATCAAGTCACCCCTAAACCTTCTTTTCTCCAATGAAAACAGCCCCAAGTGCCTCAGCCTTTCTTCAAACGATCTTCCTACCATACCAGGCAACATCCTGGTAAACCTCCTCTGCACCCGTTCCAGTGCCTCCACATCCTTCCTATAGTATGGCGACAGAAACTGCACACAATACTCCAGATGAGGCCGCACCAGAGTCTTATACAACTGCAACATGACCTTAGGACTCCGGAACTCAATTCCTCTACCAATAAAACCCAGTGCACCATATGCCTTTTTCACCTCACTATTTACCTGGGTGGCAACTTTCAGAGATCTGTGTACATGGACACCAAGATCCCTCTGCTCATCCACACTACCAAGTATCTGACCATTAGCCCAGTACCCCACCTTCTTGTTACTCTTACCAAAGTGAATCACTTCACACTTAGCTACATTGAACTCCATTTGCCACCTTTCTGCCCAGCTCTGCAGCTTATCTATATCCTGCTGTAACCTGCCACATCCTTCCTCACTGTCAACAACTCCACCAACTTTCATATCATCCGCAAACTTGCTCACCCAACCTTCTAGCCCCTCCTCGAGGTCATTTATAAAAATGACAAACAGCAATGGTCCCAAAACAGATCCTTGCGGAACACCGCTAGTAACTGCACTCCAAGCTGAACCTTTACCATCAACTACTACCCTCGGTCTTCTTCCAGCCAGCCAATTCCTAATCCAAACCTCCAATTCACCCTCAATGCCATACCTCCGTATTTTTTGCAGTAGCCTACCATGGGGAACCTTATCAAACGCCTTGCTAAAATCCATATACACTACATCTACCGCTTTACCCTCGTCCACCTCCTTAGTCACCTTCTCAAAGAATTCAATAAGGTTTGTGAGGCACGACCTGCCCTTCACAAAACCATGCTGACTATCCTTGATCACATTATTCCTATCCAGATGTTCATAAATCCTATCCCTTACAGTTCTCTCTAAGACTTTGCCCACAACAGAAGTGAGACTCACCAGCCTATAGTTACTAGGGTTATCCCTATTCCCCTTCTTGAACAAAGGAACCACATTTGCTATCCTCCAGTCTTCTGGCACTATTCCTGTAGACAACGAGGATGTAAAAATCAAGGCCAATGGCTCTGCAATCTCCTCCCTTGCTTCCCAGAGAATCCTAGGATAAATGCCATCAGGCCCAGGGGACTTATCTATTTTCACCCTTTCCAGAATTTCCAACACCTCTTCCCTACTTACCTCAAAGCCATCCATTCTAATTAATTGTGACTCAATATTCACATCGGCAACAATGTCCTGTTCCTGAGTGAATACTGATGAAAAGTATTCATTCAGAGTCTCCCCAATCTCTTCAGCCTCCACACGCAACTTCCCACTACTATCCTTGACTGGACCTATTCTTACTCTAGTCATTCTTTTATTCCTGACATACCTATAGAAAGCCTTCGGGCTTTCCCTAATCCTACCAACCAAGGACTTTTCATGTCCCCTCCTTGCTGCTCTTAGCTCTCTCTTTAGATCCTTCCTGGCTACCTTATAACTCTCAATCGCCCCAATTGAACCTTCACGCCTCATCTTTACATCGGCCACCCTCTTCCCTTTAACAAGGGATTCCAATTCCTTATTAAACCACGGCTCCCTCACACGACCCTTTCCTCCCTGCCTGACAGGTACATACTTATCAAGGACACGCAATAGTTGCTCCTTGAACAATCTCCATATATCGATTGCACCCTTCCCTTGAAGCCAACTTTTCCAAGCCACGCATCCTAAGTCATGCCTCACCGCATCATAATTTCCCTACCCCCAGCTATAACTCTTGCCCTGCAGTGCACACTTATCCCTCTCCATCACTAGAGTAAAAGTCACCGAATTGTAGTCACTGTCCCCAAAGTGCTCACCTACCTCCAATTCTAACACCTGGCCTGGTTCGTTACCCAGAACCAAATCCAGTATAGCCTCACGTCTTGTTGGCCTGTCTACATATTGTGTCAGGAAACCCTCCTGCACACATTGGACAAACACCAACCCATCTGACGTACTCGAGCTATAGCTTTCCCAGTCAATATCTGGAAAGTTAAAGTCCCCCATAATAACCACCCTATTACTTTCACTCTTCTCCTGAATCATCCTCGCAATCCTTTCTTCTACGTCTCTAGGACTATTAGAAGGCCTGTAGAAAACTCCTAACAGGATGACCTCACCTTTCCTATTTCTAACCTCAGCCCAAACTACCTCAGATGGCAAGTCTTCCTCCATTGTCCTTTCCACCGCTGTAATACTATCCTTGACAAGCAATGCCACACCTCCCCCTCTTTTACCCCTACCTCTGACCCTACTAAAACATGTAAACCCTGGAACCTGCAACAGCCAATCCTGTCCCTGTACTACCCATGTCTCCGTAATAGCCACAACATCGAAATCCCAGGTACCAACCCACGCTGCAAGTTCACCTACCTTATTTCGTATACTTCTCGCATTGAAGTATACACACGACAAGCCACCTTCCTTTTTACAGGCACCCTCCTTTGAGATTGATGCCATGTTCCTAACCTACCTACACTCCAGGTCCTGCACCCTAAAGCTACAGTCTAGGTTCCCATGCCCCTGCAGAGTTAGTTTAAACCCCCCCCCAAAGAGCACTAGCAAACCTCCCCCCAAGGATGCTGGTGCCCCTCAGGTTCAGGTGTAGACCATCCTGTTTATAGAGGTCCCACCTTCCCCAGAAAGAACGCCAGTTATCCAGATACCGGAATCCCTCCCTCCTGCACGATCCCTGTAGCCACGCATTTAACTGCTCTCTCTCCCTATTCCTCGACTCTCTATCACGTGGCACAGGTAACAAACCAGAGACAACAACTCTGTTTGTTCTAACTCTGAGCTTCCAACCTAGCTCCCTGAAAGCCTGTCTAACATCCTCAGCCCTCCTCCTACCTATGTCGTTGGTGCCAATGTGGACCACAACTTCGGGCTGCTCCCCCTCCCCCTTAAGGACCTGGAAAACACGATCAGAAATGTCACGTACCCTTGCACCTGGGAGGCAACATACCAAACGTGAGTCTCTCTTGCCCCCACAAAACCGCCTATCTGTGCCCCGAACTATTGAGTCCCCAATAACTATTGCTCTGCTCTTCTCCACCCTTCCCTTCTGAGCAACAGGGACAGGCTCCATGCCAGAGGCCTGAACCCCATTGCTTACCCCTGGTAAGTCACCCCCCCACAAGTATCCAAAACGGTACACTTGTTCTTGAGGGGAACGGCCGCAGGGGGTCCCTACACTGGCTGCTTCCTCCCAGTCCCCCTCACTGTCACCCTCATCTGTCTGCAATCTTTGGAGTTCCTACTTCCCTAAAGCTCCGATCTATGACCCCCTCTGCCTCCGGAATGATCCGAAGTTCATCCAACTCCAGCTCCAGTTCCCTAACACGGTCTTGGAGGAGCTGGAGATGGGTGCACTTCCTGCAAGTGTAATCAGCAGGGACGACCATGGCATCCCTCACCTCAAACATGTTGCAAGAGGAACATTGCACTGCCTTCATTGCCATCCCTCTAAAAGTAACCTTTTTAAAAAAAAACTAGGTCTAAACAATAGAACAAGCAAAATGCAGCACTTACCTGCTTACCACAACGGGTCTTGTTATTAGGTTAGAAGAGGAGGGCGGGTGGGAGGCACTACCCCTGTAGTGCCTCGGGTTCCTCTCCTGTGCGCCTGTATAGGAAAAAGTTTACCCAGGTAAGCTTGTGCTACACCAGCTTCCGGGTCCACTCCGCGCTTTTATTTAAAAAGAAACTTTCAAATTTGAACCATTAAACAAACGTCACCGAGCCTTCAAGCTGCCACTGCCAAACAGCCCTTACCTGCTCCGCTGAGAGACTGAGCAACATTGGTTCACCTCACAGCTGGTTACATTTTAACCAAAGTAAAAATACAAAACATAGTTAAAAAATAAGTAAAGGTCTAACATCATGATAAAAATCTGCACAAAATACGCTGTGGCTAATGGAATGCAGTAAGGATCATTGGGGCCTTAACTATTTCCCATCTCCATTGTTGACAGACAAAGAGACAGGGAATTTGCTGACAGTACAATGCTACATCAAATGATAAGTTGTGAGGAGATCACAGAGAGGCTATATTGAGAGGTGTCACTGGCCAGACCAGCATTTTTTTGACCATCCCTAATTGCTCCTGAATTGAGTGGGTTGCTTGGCCATTTCAGAGGATAGTTAGGAGCCAGTGACAGTGCTATGCGGCTAGAATCACATGAAGGCCAGGCTAGGTAAAGATTTCTTTCCCTAAATAGCATCTGGGAATCAGATGAGTTTTTACAACAATTGACAATAGCTTTGTGCTTACTATTGCTTAGACCAGCTTTATCAATTGAATTCAGAATCCTCAAGCTGCTATAATGGGATCTGTACCTGTCTCCAGAGCTTTAGCCTGGGCCTTTGGAATATGAATCCAGTGACATTACCACCTCCTGTCTATCTACTGTGCTCAGTGAAATTTTATGCTTAGTTTCCATCATTATGGAATCATCATCAAAAATGATAATTCAGTTAAATTATTTTTATTGACGAAAGCCTATGGAGCCATTCTGACTGGACATTAATACAAGTTTTGATTTGCTTTTTTATTTCTTGCATGTTGCGTATAACAGAACTGAACTTGCTGCTGTCTTCCGAGAGTCTATCATACAAATTCCAACTGTTACAGTAGTCCAGAACAGTGCAATTTTATGTCATCTGTTTCGTGTTTTCTCTTTGCTAATGTCAACCAACTATTAAAGATTTTATTGCAACCCTGAAGCACTCACTACCACCATGATCTTTTAAATAATTCATTCAGTGCTAGAAATGCTCATATTTGAGGATGTAACAAACATAGTTCATAAAGGGTAACTGGTAGACATTTAGATTTCTAGAGGGTATTCAATAAGGTGCAGTTTAAAAGATAGGAACTCATTCTATTGAGGATAATATATTGGCATGGGTTGAGGATTAGTTAACACACAAGACAGAGAATCAGAATTAATGGGTGTTTTACAAGTTGGAAACACATAATCACTGAAGTTCCAAAAGGGTCAATCCCAGGCCCTCAATTAATTACTTTCCAAGTAAATAGTTTGGAGGAGAGGATAAGGTATAATGTATTCAAGTTTACTGTGATGCAAAAATAAGTAAGATGTTGTGTGATGAAGACATAAGAATCTGCAAAGGGAAATAGATAGGTTGAGTGAGGGGGGAAAACTTAGCAGATGGAATTTAATGTAGGGAAAATACAAAGTCAAGCACTATGGTCAAAAGAATCAAAAGGTACAAGTACTATTATTTAAATGGATAGACACTCAGAAAAAGTGCAGCATAGAGCTACCTTGTGTTCTTGTGTATGAAACAAAAAAATTAACATGCAAGGTACAGAAGAAAAATGGTCCCTGTATTTTAGCAAAGGTGTTTTGGCATTAGAGGCAGATCAGAAGGTTTCACTAGACTGCGAAGACGGGACTGACTGATCAAGAACAGTTAAACAGGTTAGGCATTTATTCATTAGAGTTTAGATGAATACAGTTTCTTATTGAAACCTACAAGATTCTGAGGGACCTTGACAAGGTAGATGTTGGGAGCTTGTTTTCACTGGTGGAGTCATAGTGACAGGATAAGGGGACACTGAATTATAATTGAAGTACGAGAAATTTCTTTTCCCAGAAGGTAATACATGTCTGGAATTCTCTACCCCAGAGATCCATGGAGGTTAGATCAGTGAGAATATTTAAAGAGGAGGTCAATAGATTTTTGAAATATTAGAAAGTTGAGGGCTATGATGAGATAACACGATAGAAGTGTTGAAGCTTGGAGCAGATAAGACATAATTCTGTTGAATGACAGAACAGGCTGGAGGGGCAGAATGGCCTGCTGCAGTCTTTATTTCTTACGTGTGTGTAGCTAGGAATAAAAATGATTCAAAGATTTCAAAGTATATTCGCCAATCAGTTAATGCTCTCTCATGCAGTATAAATTGTTGCTTCCTGTGAAATTTGTTATTCTTGCGATTATGTCCTGAAGAGTGCATGATGAAAAGCTTTGGCAACCTGTCTTTTTTTTCTCAACCATAGCCAGTTTCAAGCTTTCATTAACAATGGGTATGAATGTATTTTTAAGGATGAATGGGTATGAATGTTTTAGGAAGCCCTTGCTATGACCTCATTTGCAGTTCGGAAGTCATTCAGATCACACTGAGAAATGGATTATAATGGTGGAGGGGAAGTTCAAGAGAGATTTTCAGAGGGTTAGAAGGATAATGGTCCAGCAGGGTGATGAGTACTAGGCAAGTAAAGGGTGAGAATTGAGAGGTTGAGTTGGAAGAGGATGTTGCAGATGCCATAAATGGACTGAAAAACGTAAACATTCTTACATCAGTTTGTTAGGTATGTGTTGAGAGAATAAACTTACCCATCTTGCTTACATGGCATATGTCAGAACCGAGGAGAAAGTGAAGATTGCAAAATGCTGGACAGTCAGTGTTGAAAGTGTGGTGCTGGAAAAACACAACAGGCAACATCCAAGGTGCAGGAGACTCGCTGTTTAAGCCACAAGCACTTCATCGGCAACTCTCCTGCTCCTCGGATGCTGCCTGACCTTCTGTGTTTTTCCGGCGCCAAACCTTTCGACCCATATTTCAGGATTTGTGGACCTTACAGCTAATTTTGAAGTAAAGTCATTGTTATATAAAACACAACAACAAATTGGTGCAGAGCAAGTTTGCAAAAACAGAAACAACATACTGCCAGATCATTTGTTTAGACTGATGTTAGTTGCGGGATAAATATTGGCCAGTTATCAAGGAGCATTATCAAGGAAAAGTGCTGGCTGTGAGAGATTTCATATCTGATAGTGTTGCATTTCTCTAGGGCAGCGCTAGGAGTGTCAACCTAAATTATGGGTTCAAGCCTCTGCTATAGAACTCAATGCCTTCTGATTTAGTGATCAAACTCACTCATAGGGTTAGGAAACCAGGAGGGTGTTTTGTTACAATTATTGAAGGGTATGTTATAATGAGATTGTTACCCACTGAGTCACAACTGAGAATTGCAAAGTTGGCTGATCGTGGCAGGAGAAAAGCAACGGTCAGAGGAGGGATTAAAACTGAATAAAGTGGGACATCGGCACTGATGATAAATTCATATCCAAAGATAGATGTGATCGAAGAAATATTTTGGAACTGCGTGGTAGAAAGGATGTGGGGAGAGATTGGAATGGTATTTCATTGTAGCAGGAGCTGCTGTTAGTCTGGTGTTCAAGATAGCCCAGCAGTCCATTGAGCATGATCATCCCTAGTTACAGTAATGTGAGCTCTACCACACTCCCTCCCGTGTTGTTTCTCTTTTGACTGCTGTTACATTTGCTTAATAATTTATACACGGTATTTCATTTAATTGAAGCACTGCCACATATAGACAGTGGCTTTTGCAGAGTATGACCCTCATTAGTGCTTTCTGCAGGGAATCTCAGAGGCTGATATCTCCTTTTGTGTGAAATTCCAGGCTGCACACTCAGTGGGGAAGCTCTCTGCCTTATACTCAGAATGTAATGCAGACTATGACAGCTGCTACCACTGTCTGATGATGAATGTCATATGAATATTGGACCGAGGATTATTGTAAATTGGTCTCTACCGATCTAATTACCTAGGGGGCTGAAAATAATCTTTCCAGTTTTAGAGTCAGAGAGTCATAGAGATGTACAGCTCGGAAACAGACCCTCCCGTTCAACCCATTCGTGCCGACCAAATATCCCAACCCAATCTAGTCCCACCTGCCAGCACCTGGCTCATATTCCTCCAAACCCTTCCTATTCATATACCCATCCAAATGCCTTTTAAATGTTGCAATTGTACCAGCCTCCACCACTTCCTCTGGCAGCTCATTCCATACACATACCACCCTCTGTGTGAAAAAGTTGCCCCTTAGGTCTCTTTTATATCTTTCCCTTCTCACCCTAAGCCTATGCCTTCTAGTTCTGGACTCCCCCATCCCAGGGAAAAGACTTTGCCTATTTACCCTATCCATGCCCCTCATAATTTTGTAAACCTCTATAAGGTCACCCCTCAGCCTCCAATGCTCCAGGTAAAACAGCCCCAGCCTGTTCAGCCTCTCCCTATAGCTCAAATCCTCCAACCCTGACAACATCCTTGTAAATCTTTTCTGAATCCTTTCAAGTTTCACAACATCTTTCCGATAGGAAGGAGACCAGAATTGCACGCAATATTCCAACAGTGGCCTAACCAATGTTCTGTACCTCCCAACACCTGTACTCAATACAGGAAAGCAAACCAAACGCCTTCTTCACTATCCTGTCTACCAACAACTCCACTTTCAAGGAGCTATGAACCTGCACTCCAAGGTCTCTTTGTTCAGCAACACTCCCTAGGACCTTACCATTAAGTGTATAAGTTCTGCTAAGATCTGTTTTCCCAAAATGCAGCACCTCGCATTTATCTGAATTAAACTCCATCTGCCATTTCTCAGCCCATTGGCCCATTTGGCCAAGATCCTGTTGTAATCTGAGGTAACCCTCTTCGCTGTCCACTACACCTCCAATTTTGGTGTCATCTGCAAACTTACTAACTGTACCTCTTATGCTCACATCCAAATCATTTATGTAAATGACAAAAAGCAGAGGACCCAGCACTGATCCTTGTGGCACTCCACTGGTCACGGGCCTCCAGTCCTTGATTTCTTTTTCCAGCAATACTATTCCTTTTTAAATTTTTAGTCCCATTTATAAATTTTATTTCTCTTGTATTGCTGAAGGAGGGGATGTGGGGAGACCCACTGCCTGATGCTGTCAGTGCTGAGAGAACTCAAGTAGGTTGTAACTTCCTATCCGCAATTAAACCCATTGTTCTACTACCAGATATTCTCCTTTACTGTGCTAAAATTCTTCAAATACTCCATTCATGTAAATTCCTTGGCCATCATTTCTATTAGGTGAATAGGTCACTAAAACTGATATGGTGGTGTTGTAGTAATGTGCTGAGCTAGTAATCCAGGCTTACTGTGGGGACATGGGTTCAGACTCCATCACAGCAGCTGGTGTAATCTAAAATCAAGTAATAAAACCTGGAATTGAAAGTTAGTCTCAATAATGGTGACCATGAAACTATCATTGATTTTCGTAAAAACCCATCTGGTTCACTTACGCCCCTTTAAGAAAGGAAATCTGCCATCTTTACCAGGTCTGGCCGACATGTGATACCAGATTCACAGCAAAGTGGTTGACTGTTAACTTTTCTATGAAATGTTCCAGAACGCCTCTCAGTTCAAGGACAGTTTGGGATGGTCAACAACTCTGCCAATGATGCTAACCTCCTTTGAAAGATGTGGATGTCCAAAGAGAATTGAGGATTCACGTGCCCATATCCTTAAAATGTCACAGACACGTGCAGAAAATAATTCAGAAAGCGAATGGAATGCTGGCCTTTATATTGAGAGGACTGGAGTGCAGGGATACAGAAAGTATCCTACAGTGAAACAAAACACTGATTAAACTCCATATACTATGTGCAGATCTGGGCACCACATCTTAGCAAGGATATGTTGGTCATGGAGGGAGTACAACGTAGGGTTACAAAAATGATACCTGGGTTATGAGGAGAGATTATACAAGTTGGGACAAACATGCCACTCTGTTCCCTGGCCAACATTCGTGTCCCAGGCTTGCTATAGTGTTCCAGCAAAGTTCACTGCAAGCTGGAAGAACAGCACCTCATGTTCTACATGGGGACCCTGCAGCCTTCGGGTCTCAATATCGAGTCCAATAATTTTAGGGCCTGAGCCACTTGCTCCCATGTGCTTACCCCAACTCCCACATACTGGGCCTTGTCATCACACGGGCTGCTACCACAAACAGCCCATTGTCAGCTACTAACGGTCCCCATTCGCAGCTATTGATTGTCCCAGGCCGACCTTTATCCAGTCCTTTGTCTGCCTAACTGATATTCTTTCTCTCAGTGGGCTTCATTTCCACCTATTGTTTACCGTTGCCCCCTTGCCCTACTCTATCTTTAGCATATATGCTAACCTTTTCCTCGCTAAAATCTGGACCTGAAATGTTAACTCTGTTTTCTCTCTGCAGATGCTTCAAGACCTGCTGAGTTTTTCCAGTAATTTCTGTTTTTGTGTCTGATTTCCAGCATTCTTTTATTTAAAATACAAATTAGGCTTATCTTGTCCAGAATTGATAATGTTAAGGGTCATTTAATCAAAGTCTTCTGGATATTGACAGGAAAAGATAGGGTCGATAAAGATAAACTATTTCCGCAGATAAGGATTCTCGGGCATAGTCTGAGAATTAGGGCTAGATTATTTCGGAGAGAGATGTTAGGATGCATTCTGCACACAAAGGGTGGTAGATGTTTGGAACTCTTTTCCATAAATGGCGCTGAATGCTGGATCAGTTGTTATTTTTAAATCTGAGAGAGACTTTTTTTTGTTAAGCAAAGCTGTTAAAGAATGTGGGCCAAAGGCAGGTAAATGGAGCTCGGGCACAGATCAGCCCTGATCTCATTGAACGAATGGCCTACTCCTGTTCCTGTGTTCCCAGTTCAAAATAAGATATATTATCTGTTGTCATTTTTTTTAGCTCTGTTGCAACACGTTAGGGTAGAATACTCAATGGGAAATCTATATGTAGCTAACTGTACATTGTACTGCTATCTCAGGTAGTGAATAACTCAACACTGAGAATAGTCCTATTCTAATACTATACTCCCATCTCAAAACCAGAATCCCATCCAGAAAATGTAATCCCATTGCAAAACACAAGCCTATCCCAATAATTTATTTTATTCAAAGGTCACAACCAAAACATGAATCTACCCCAAAAATATAATCTCATATCAACACTATAATCCAAATATGCAAACCCACCACAATAATAAATTATACTTCAGAAAGCCAGTTGGTACAGTATAGAACTGAAGCCAATCTTACTGATTTGTAGAGTTATACATTGCACGCATACACCTCCTAATCCAGCAGTCACAATTCATATCTATTTTCGGGATTCAAGCAAATCATCAGTGAATTTCAAATACCTGTGTGGAATTAAAGACAATTAATATATATATTTATCTAATATAGTAGAATCTCATTACAATGATACACTATATTCCAACAAAGGAGTTCAATCCCGAAAACACCGAGGCAAAAAGAAAGTGCTTGCATTTCTATAGTACCTTTCACAAGATCAATCATGTTGTGCTTCTGAAATGTAGTCACAATTGAAGTATAGGAATCATAGCAGCCAACTCACACACAGCAATATCCCACAAACAACAGTGTGATCATAGCCAGCTAACTTGTTTCATCGACATGTTGATTGAGGAGTGTCTATTGGTGAGAAAGAACACTTCTGTTCTTCTTCAAATAGTATTGTATGTCTTTTGACATCCAACTAGGGCAGATGGGGGTCAGAGTTTAACATTTCATCTGAAAGACAGTCCCTCCAACAGTGTATCATTCACTCTATGTGCTATTGGAATTATCAGACTGGATCCATATACATCCAGTTTCATGCCTTGCCTGCCTACTTACAAAACGTCGCCTGGGGCAACAGAACATAAATTTCCAGCCTATGTTTTAGGCATATGGTGTTTCATTAGAATTGAATGTTCTAGAGAATGTGCTTGGCTTTAAGCAAGTGGAAAGGCAGGGGGACAGAGGGTAAATGAGGTCAAAGGAGAAGGCTGGTTTAGGTTGGGAGGTAGGAGAACAGCAGAATCATGTGAATCCCTGCAATCTGGAGAAAGAAGTGAACTGAAATGAGGATACTTGGTGTTAAATCCACAAGGCTGCAAAATAT
This sequence comes from Chiloscyllium punctatum, assembly GCF_047496795.1. Classification (NCBI taxonomy): domain Eukaryota; kingdom Metazoa; phylum Chordata; class Chondrichthyes; order Orectolobiformes; family Hemiscylliidae; genus Chiloscyllium; species Chiloscyllium punctatum. The sequence goes on from NC_092758.1 coordinate 15,483,475, forward strand.
CTAATTGAAAGGTGAGCTGCTATTTCTTGAGTTTTAATTGAGCTTCAGGAGAACAGTGTATGAGGCTGAGGACAGATAGGTCAGAGTGGGAGTGGGATTAGGAATTAGATTTAAAGTTCAGGGTCATGCTTCCAGTTTGAATGGAAGTGTTCAGCAAAACAATCACGTAATTCATGATTGGTCATACCAGCACTCTTGTGCTGTGGGAAATGTTTAGGGTCAATTTTATTATAGAATGCAAAAGTTGACATTTTAGGGGAAATGAGATGTGAATAGATCCACTCAATTGGACTTAATAGTGGACTCGTAAGAATAATTAATGTGCCTTTGAGCTGAACCTCTACCAAATCCTTACTACAGTCCCAAGTATCATGAAAGCAAAAATGACGAGTTGGAATCTGTGCTTGTTCAGTGTAAGACTATAAGATTTAGGAGTAAGAATAATCCATTCAGCCCATCAAGTCTTGCTCCATCATTCATTGAGATCTTGGCTGATTTGATAATCTCCAACTCCATTTTCCCGCCTTCTTCCTATAACCTCTGGTTCCATACCTGATTAAAAATCTGTAATCTCAAATTTGAACATTCTTAACTACCCACCCTTGACAATTGGATACAGTGAGGAGTTGCACAGATTCACTGCCCTCAGAGAAGAAATTCCTCCATGTTTCTGTCTTAAATGGGTGATCCCTTACTCCGACATTATGCCCTTTGGTCCTCGACTCCCACACGAAGAGAAACAATCTTACTGCATTGACAAGTCAAGTCCCCTTTTATCCTCTATGTTTTAACAAGGTCTCCTCTCATTCTTCTAAACTCCAATGAGTATAAGCCCAATCTACTTGATCTTAATTCTATAGAAAATCCCTCCATGCCTAGGATAAACTAAGTGGACCATTTCTGGATTGCCTCCAATGCCAGATTACCTTTCCTCCGATAAGGGACCAAAACCCTGTTCCCAGCATTCCAGGAACATGCTTTATATTTTCTTTTCCTTCCAGGAGGAAAAGAAACACCTGAGTGGCCACTGACAAGCAGCACCCTCCTTATCAGAGGGCAATGCCTCGGTGATCAATAAAACTGAACTTGGGGATGGGGGGGGGGGGGTGGGGGGGCGCAGAAATTAACTCAAAATAGGTTCGGAAGGAGAAATAAAAAGCTCCACACCCTGCGGTGCCCACCTCTCCCTGAAAAGCTTGAGGGTATCTCTTGTGCTTCATATTGGTTTTATACTCATTTTCCTCAGATTAAAGCCAACATTGCAATACCTTCTCTATTACGCACTGAATTTGAATCCAAGTTTTTTTTGAGGTTTATGATTTATGCCTCAAATCCCTCTGCGCTTCAGCTTTCTATAATCTCTTTCCCATTATAAAATGTTTAGACCTTCTACTCTTTTTGACAAAGTGGATAACCTCACATTTTCCCACATTATATTCCATCTGTAAAGTTTTTGCCCATTCACTTAAGCTGTCTGTATCCTCTGTAGATTCCAAATGTCAAACTCACTACTTCCTCTGTATTTACTTTTCTGTCTTGCAAACTTGATGAAAATACATCCAAGTCATTAGTCTATATTGTAAATAATTGTGGCTGCAGCACTAAACCCTTCGGCAGTTCATTGGTTCCAGAGTTCCATCACTTTATTCCAATTTGCCGCCTTGTATGAGTTAGCCAATCGTCTATCCATGCTTAGATACTACCCCAGCATCAAGGGTTTTTACTTTGTTCAATAGCGTTATGTGTGGTACTTTATCGAGCATCTTTTGTAAATAGAGATTAAGTATTACATTACTTAGCTTTTGAGTAAAAACAGAAATAGCTGGAGAAACTCAGCAGGTCTCACAGCAACTGTGGAGAGGCACGGGAGCACATTGGTTAGCACTGCTGCCTCAGAGCGCCAGGTTCGATTCCAGCCTCAGGTGACTGTGTGGAGTTTGCACATTCTCCTTGCGTCTGTGTGGGTTTCCTCTAGGTGCTCTGGTTTCCTCCTGCAGGCCAGATAAATTGGCCATGTTAAATTGCCCATAGTGTCAGAGGGAAATGGGTCTGGGTGGGTTACTCTGCAGAGGGTTGGTGTGAACTGTTTGGGCAGAAAGGCCTGTTTCCACACTGTAGGGAATCTAATCAGGAAACAGTCTAGTTACACTTCTTCAAAACAGAGGATCATTACTTAGCTTTCCATTGTTAAAGTTTGATACATGGGTAAACAACTGTTGAAATATTGACAACATTAAAAAAAAACACCTTGGATCTAAGCCAGTTGATGAGACAGAAACCAAGACACCTTTCTGTGGGGATAGAACTTATTAACTACGCGCTCTCAGTTCCTGTCACACACCAGTCCCACTGGTTCCCCCTTTATATCTACCTGGTTGATTAATTAGAAAATTGACCTCAATTGCTTGCTAAACTAACAGATTCCCTTCTTCTCAAAAACTAAATCATTTTAAAAACATACAAATTACCCTTGAGTTCCAATGACACAAATCATATCACGCTTGGTACCCATGTGACAATACAGAGTGAGAAATGTTGAGGTTCTGAGCTCAGCCTGATTAGCAGTATATGTTTTATAGCTAGGGTTTTGTGGTGAAGTGATAGTGTCCTGATGTCTGGGTCAGAACGTCAAGGTTAAAGTGGAGGAGGCAATGGTCTTGTTGTATTATTGCGAGACTGTTCATCTAGAAACTCAGCTAAAGTTATGGGGATCCGGTTTCAAATCTCTCCATAACAAAGCAGCGTTTGAACTCAGTGGAGAATCTGAAAATAAGTGTCTAATGATGACCATGAAACAGTTGTTGGGAGAAAGCTAATGTCCTTTAGGGAAGGAAATCTGTCACCCTTACATAGATGACCTACATGTGGTTGACTCTTAACTGCTCTCACAGCAATTAGGGATGGGTAATAAAATTTGACCTAGCCAGAGATACCCACATCCTGTGAATGAATAAAAATGTGGTGTGATGGTCTTAAGGGTGTGTCCAATTCATTTTTTGTTAAAACAAGCAAACTTTGAGAAAAATTAACAGTAAAATAAACATTTTTTTTCATATTCTGCATCTTACCTTGCTATAAATTAATCAGTAACAGTATTTTCATAATCCATATACTACAATCAATCTCCTTTTCTTAACCAAAAACTTATAATATGTTTAAGTACAAAGTGACCACAGCAGAATTGATTTCCTTTCATGTTCTTATAACTCCTCAAATCACCAGGCATCTCTCTTCATTATTTCTGGAGCAATCTCTTTTTGTGAAATAGTCTGAAATGAATCATAAAGATCATATAATCCCTATGGTGTGGAAGAGGTCTTTCAGCCCATCAGGTACACATTGACCCTCCAAAGTTCAGCCCGCCTAGACCCACCCCTCTACTCCATCTCTGTAATCCTGCATTTCCGCTGGCTAATCAGCCTAGCCTGCACATCCCTGGGCAATTTCTCATGGCTCAATGTTTGGGAGAAGATTTGTAGCTCGGGTGCTCGTTGTTGTGGTTCTGTTCGCCGAGCTGGGAATTTGTCTTGCAAACGTTTCGTCCCCTGTCTAGGTGACATCCTCAGTGCTTGGGAGCCTCCTGTGAAGCGCTTCTGTGCTGTTTCCTCTGGCATTTATAGTGGCCTGTCTCTACCGCTTCCGGTTGTCAGTTCTAGCTGTCCGCTGTAGTGGCCGGTATATTGGGTCCAGGTCGATGTGTTTGTTGATAGAGTCTGTGGATGAGTGCCATGCCTCTAGGAATTCCCTGGCTGTTCTCTGTTTGGCTTGCCCTATAATGGTAGTGTTGTCCCAGTCGAATTCATGTTGCTTGTCGTCTGTGTGTGTGGCTACTAAGGATAGTTGGTTGTGTCGTTTCGTGGCTAGTTGGTGTTCATGTATACGGATCGTTAACTGTCTTCCTGTTTGTCCTATGTAGTGTTTTGTGCAGTCCTTGCATGGGATTTTGTACACTATATTAGTTTTGCTCATGTTGGGTATCGGGTCCTTCGTTCTGGTGAGTTGTTGTCTGAGCGTGGCTGTTGATTTGTGTGCTGTTATGAGTCCTAGTGGTCGCAGTAGTCTGGCTGTCAGTTCAGAAATGCTCCTGATGTATGGTAGTGTGGCTAGTCCTTTGGGTTGCGGCATGTCCTCATTTCGTTGTCTCTCCCTTAGGCATCTGTTGATGAAATTGTGAGGGTATCCGTTTTGGCGAATACCTTGTATAGGTGTTCCTCTTCCTCTATTTGTAGTTCTGGTGTGCTGCAGTGTGTCGTGACCCTTTTGAATAGTGTCCAGATGCAACTTCGTTTGTGTGTGTTGGGTGGTTGCTTTCATAGTTTAGGACTTGGTCTGTGTGTGTGGCTTTCCTGTAAACCTTTGTGGTGAATTCTCCGTTCGGTGTTCTCTGTTCCATCACGTCTAGGAATGGGAGTTGGTTGTCCTTTTCTTCCTCTCTAGTGAATCGGATTCCTGTGAGTGTGGCATTGATGATCCGGTGTGTGTTCTCTATTTCTGTGTTTTTAATTATTACAAAGGTGTCATCCACGTATCTGACCCAGAGTTTGAATTTGTGTGCTGTTATGAGTCCTAGTGGTCGCAGTAGTCTGGCTGTCAGTTCAGAAATGCTCCTGATGTGGTAAGACTGTTTGTTCTAACCTTTGCATTACTGCTTCTGCCAAGAGTCCAGAGCTTGGTGAGCCCATGGGTATTCCGTTGATTTGTTCGTATATTTGGTTGTTGAATGTGAAGTGTGTTGTGAGGCACAAGTCCAGTAGTTTAAGTATGCCGTCTTTGTTGATAGGTTCAACGTCCTGTTGTCTGTTATGTCTGTCCAGCAGGTTGGCTATTGTTTCTCTGGCTAGGGTTTTGTCGATGGAGGTGAACAGTGCCGTTACATCGAATGAGACCATAGTTTCTTCCTTGTCTATGTGTATATTTCTGATGATGTCCAAGAATTCCTGTGTCGATTGTATAGATTGTCTGGATCCGCTGATCAGGTGTTTCAGTTTCTGCTGTAGTTCTTTAGCCAGTTTGTGTGATGGTGTCCCTGGTAGTGATACTATGGATCTGAGCGGGATGGCTGGTTTGTGCACTTCGGGTAGTCCATAGAATCTGGGGGTGTTGTTGCTTTCAGGTTTCATTCTTTGTAGGTCAGACCTGGTTATCTGTCCGTTTTTTTGTAGATTCCTCAGTGTGTTGTTTACCCTATTGGTGAGCTGTGGGGTGGGGTCAAACTCCCTCTTTTGGTAGGTGTTTGTATCTGCAAGTAGTTTTTGTGCTTTTTGCATGTACTCTACTTTGTCCAGGATGACCGTCATTCTGCCTTTGTCTGCTGGTAGTATAATTATGTTATACTCAACCCAAACTCTGGGTCAGATACGTGAATGACACCTTTGTAATAATTAAAAACACAGAAATAGAGAACACACACCAGATCATCAACGCCACACTCACAGGAATCCGATTCACTAGAGAGGAAGAAAAGGACAACCAACTCCCATTCCTAGACGTGATGGAACAGAGAACACCGAACGGAGAATTCACCACAAAGGTTTACAGGAAAGCCACACACACAGACCAAGTCCTAAACTATGAAAGCAACCACCCCAACACACACAAACGAACTATTCAAAAGGGCCACAACACACTGCAGCACACCAGAACTACAAAAAGAGGAAGAGGAACACCTATACAAGGTATTCGCCAAAAACGGATACCCTCGCAATTTCATCAACAGATGCCTAAGGGAGAGACAACGGAACGAGGACATGCCGCAACCCAAAGGACTAGCCACACTACCATACATCAGGAGCATTTCTGAACTGACAGCCAGACTACTGCGACCACTAGGACTCATAACAGCACACAAACCAACAGCCACACTCAGACAACAACTCACCAGAACGAAGGACCCGATACCCAACATGAGCAAAACCAATGTAGTGTACAAAATCCCATGCAAGGATTGCACAAAACACTACATAGGACAAACAGGAAGACAGTTAACGATCCGTATACACGAACACCAACTAGCCACGAAAAGACACAACCAGCTATCCTTAGTAGCCACACACACAGACGACAAGCAACATGAATTCGACTGGGACAACACTACCATTATAGGGCAAGCCAAACAGAGAACAGCCAGGGAATTCCTAGAGGCATGGCACTCATCCACAGACTCTATCAACAAACACATCGACCTGGACCCAATATACTGGCCACTACAGTGGACAGCTCGAACTGACAACCGGAAGTGGCAGAGACAGGCCACTATAAATGCCGGAGGAAACAGCACAGAAGCGCTTCACAGGAGGCTCCCAAGCACTGAGGATGTCACTTAGACAGGGGACGAAACTTTTGCAAGACAAATTCCCAGCTCGGCGAACAGAACCACAATATTTCTCATGGCCAATCCACCTAATCTGCACAGCTTTGGACAGTGGGAGGAAACTAGAGCACCTGGAGGAAACCCACACAGACACAGGGAGAATGTGCAAGCTCCAAACAGATAGTCTCCCGAGGATGGAATCGAACCCAGATCCTTGACGGTATGAGGCAGCAATGCTAACCCCTGAGCCACCCTGCTGCCAACCAGTTTATCTTTTTGATGCCAGTAAAATATTGCTTGGGCTTCTTTAAACTGAATGCAAGGTACTTTTAACAGGATAGACCCAGATCAATACACTGGACTCTCATTGCACCAATCAACCCATGATCACATTTGTTGCAGCTTCCACTCTCTGTCAACTGATTCTTTAGGTAGTTTCAAAAATAATTTCCTTTGAAATTTTTCACCTTGCAAAAATGCAGCCTTTACATCAATTCATTTATATTCTCAAGAGTACTTTGCTGCAAGAGCCAGGATCTTGAAGATTTATTTTCCTGCACTAGGGGATTCTGCAGTAGCATGTTGATCACCAAGTTTCTCTTCAAAATTCTGAGCCTGCAGTTTGGCTTCAGTCATTTTTCCTCAGGGAGCATTTCTTCCCTGCATATCGACCTATGCAATAAGGCTGACTATTCCCTGTCACCAAATTCCTTCCAGCTCTTTAAAACTCCATGATCACAAGGTCGTCGGTCTCTTTTGGAATTCCCAACATGTTCCATAATCTTTTCTTGTCAAACTTTAACCTTTGCTCACTCGTCAATCTCATTCCAGAACGGCTGCTCCAAGGTTTCACCTTTCTGTGATCTGAATTCCTTGTACAAATTTGTGATCTTTTCCAAGGGTCATGTTCACATCCAGGTTCACTTGCAAAATTCAGACTGTGCTTTCTCCCCTCCCACATCTTTATCTCATTTTGCCAGTCCATGGACATTATCTCCTTTTCCTCATGTTCCACATTTATCTAGTGTTTGCATTTGCCACTGGCTTTCCCCACTCTGCCTATAATGGTGGCAGTCTTGTATTCACAGGCCCCCTAAGTACCTTGTTCTGTTTTACTTTGTCCAAATTCAGTGAGCCTCCATCTCATAACAGTCCAACATATATGTATGCAAATTGCATGCAGCAATTAGTACGACTTGTTCAGATTCTGCCAGTGTGTAATGAGTGCCAGTTAACCTTGAGTAATGCATCATATCAGTTTGTTTGCAATGCAATTGGGTTTTTTCCCACACCTAACCTATACTCTTCCACTGTTCCTGTCCTTCTCTTATATAATGGAATCACAACCCTGGTTTGATATTTATTCTCAATATTTAGACAATGGCGAAAGGCTTACCAAATTCCATCTGGAACTTCAGCCGTAGTGAATGCATTTGTCAGTGCATGCAGGACATTCTGGTGCTCCAAAGCAAACAGAGCTAAATCTGGGAGTTTCCCAAGGGTTTCTCATTATCAAAAGAATTTTTGGATTTCTGGCAATGGATCCGGAAGCCCCAATATTTGCAGTCAGGGCAGATGTTAATTTACAGCTGAAAATGTGTTGCTGGAAAAGCGCAGCAGGTCAGGCAGCATCCGAGGAACAGGAGAATCGACGTTTCAGGCATAAGCCCTTCTTCAGGAATCAGGCTTATGCCCGAAACGTCGATTCTCCTGCTCCTTGGATGCTGCCTGACCTGCTGCGCTTTTCCAGCAACACATTTTCAGCTCTGATCTCCAGCATCTGCAGTCCTCACTTTCTCCTCAAAGATGTTAATTTACAACCTTGTTTAGGCACTCGGATTTTACGGAGCACATCATCAATCACCCCCTTGATTTCTTTCACACTCTCCATTGCTGAAGAAGTTTTCTGCTATCATGTTCATTCCCACAATATTCATATTTTCACACATATCGCCACATTTATCATCAACAATTTCTTCCCCATAGGGGCAGCACGGTGGCTCAGTGGTGAGCAATGCTGCCTCACAGCACCAGGGACCCAGGTTCGATTCCAGCCTTGGGTGACTGTCTGTGAGGAGTTTGCACATTCTTCCTGTGTCTATGGGGTTTCCTCCAGGTGCTCTGGTTTCCTGCCAGAGACCAAAGATGTGCAGCTCAGGTGCATTGGCCATGTTAAGTTGCCCATAGTGTTAGGTGCTTTAGTCAGAGGGAAATGGGTCTGGGTGGGTTTCCCTTTGGAGGGTTGGTGTGGTCTTGTTGGGCCGAAGGGCCTGTTTCCACACTGTAGGGAATCTAATCTAGTTCAGAATTTCGTTGCTACCACCTGTTCAATCCCTATCGATTTCTCCATTACCTTGTCTGGTATTACTCTTTTCTCTGTACGATATATTGTAGTTGATTAATCTAATTCCATATTTATGAAGTGAAAAATGCAATGATTTTTCTGTTTCCATTACTTTCATTCCATTGCTACAGTTTTGTTATAAGTCTCTTGCGAATGGGAATTCACTATGGATAGTGATGGTGTTCTTTCATTTCTTTTAATAGAAATCATATCCCTTCGCTAATCTCACCTATAGTTTAATGTACTCATCGTCCCTACGCCTACATTCTTTAGTAGAGTTTTAACTTGGGAGAAGATAGAAAGTCAAATTGCTGATGTATTTTTAAGACAATTAGCCCTTTTTTTTACCCCTGTAAACTTCTATCCACAGGTGCCAATCACATCTTTATAACAATAGTAAGTGCTGGAGAAAGTCAGCAGGCTCTGGCAGTATTTGTGGAGAGAAAAACAGAATTCACATTTTGAGTCCAACTCTCTTCAGAACTGCTGGGAAGTGACAAAGTGACCTCTACTTTCCCAGTCTATCCATTAGAATAATCTTGGCCAATCAGTTGTTTGCCATTTCAGTTCTCCATCTTACTGTCATGAAACCTTGAGTATCTATGCACTTTACAGCTTTCAGGACTCAACTCTGAGTTCAGCACCTTCAAATCATACTGTCTCCTTTTTGATTACACTCCCCTCACCCCAGTGTCTCATTTGCACGTGTCTGCTTTCAGAGAGAGCTGACCTATTTTCCAATATTCCTAACAATAACATTCATTCACATCTCTCCTTCTCTCACTACACTTCCCTTGCCTTTGGCTCTGGGCATCTTTTCCACTTGCTTCTCTTCCCCCTTTGTGAACAGCATAGAAAAAAAACATTATTTTCCAATTCCCTACAGCTCAGAGGAAGAATCATAAAATGTTAACTCTGTTGCTGTCTTGTTGTGCCTCATGAGGATAACATGCTTGAAATCGAGCCTTGCTATTCCTGGATTCATTGCAAAAGTCCAAGGTTTTAAAAAGTGCTATTTGTCTTTGCGACACAGCTTGACAGAAAGCACAGAGAGGTTTTTGTACCTAAAAAGAATTACTATTTATTACAGATAAATAGATTCCAACTACAGATGAACAATTATGAACATGGACATTTAACTCTTCTAGTTAAAATTCTAATCCCCTTATAAGCTGCCCCTCTGCACAGAGGCACAGAGAGACTCTTAAAATGAATGCTGACATTACAGTTGTATTCCTAAATGCCAGCTAAACCTGTTTGCTAACCTTAAGAAAATCCTGAACTGGGACTCTCAAATTCCTTTGTACTTCAGATTTCTGATGCCTTTCTCTGTTTGGAAAATAGTCTATGCCTCTATTCTTCCTATCAAAGTGCATAAACTCACACTTTCCCACAGTATTCCACCTACCATCTCTTTGCCTTTTTCTAGTCTGTCCAAGTCCTTCTGCAGCCTCCCCACTTCCTTAACACACTGTCTGTCACTCCATCAGTCTTTGTGTCATCTTCAGCCCTAGCAATAATGCCCTCAGTCCTTCATCCAGTTTGTTAATGTATAATGTGAATAGTTGTGATCCCAACACGGACCTGTGCAGAGCTCCACTAGTCACCAGCTGCCATCCTGAAAAAAGACCTCTTTATCCTTACTCTGTCTGCCAGTCAGCCAATTCTCTATCAATGCCAGTACCTTGCCCCTAACACCATGAGTCATTGTCTAATTTAGCAAACTCCTGTGCAGCACTTGTTAAAGACCTTCTGGGAATCCAAATGGATCATATCCACTCACTCTCCTTTGCCTAACTTTCTCATTACCTCCTCAAAGAATTCTTTGTCATGCCTATTTTACCATGCACTTCCAAGAACTCTACCATCTCATCCTTTTTAATGGATTCTAAAATCTTGCCAACGACCAAGGTCAGGCTAACTGGCCTATAGTTTCCTGTCTTCAGCCTCCCTCCCTTCTTAAACAGAGTTATTACATTAGCAGTTTTCCACTCCTATGGGACTCTCCCTGACTCCAGTGATTTCTGAAAATCACCATCAATATTTCCCCTATTTACCTTTATTCTGAAAGTAATCTATCATAGATGGCCAAATTAGTAGCTTTCACCAGCCAATGAACATACTGGCATTACCTGTGATGTCACTCTTTTGTGCTGGGCCCTGGTCATAGGCTTCAACTCATCCTGTTAAAAAATACACCTTATAAACTATGAGCCAAAAAATACCTCTTCCCTCCCACCACTGCATCGAATTGCCACTTTGCCTCCAAATTCCCCCAAACTATCTACTCACTCTGGCCATGTCTCACTCACTCCTTTCTGGCCTGCAAAGCTTATGTATAAAAATGGTTATGAAGATTTATTAATTTAAAGACAGCGCTAAGAGCAACTAAAAAAGGAAAATAAATGCCTCAGGATTGAGATGAAGAGCAAAAACATCTTCTCTTCCAGTAGTCCGATGGTTTCTGACAAAAAGTTCACATCCCCCAAGTTCTTCAGCCACTTGGGAGCCAGTCTCTTAGTTGTTGGCAAGCAGAAGGCCTGTATCATTGGTGGCTAGTCACTAGTCCATAGACCATTCAGGTACTAGTTGTCAGCCAAAACTCCATTCACACACGCCACCCAGCTTGACCTCATCTACAAACTAGGCTTCTGTGTCTGAACAGGCAGCTGTGGAACAGTACTTACAATAAGTGTCAGGTTACTCACTTTTAAAAGTGCAGCAATCCTTCAATAATCCTTGTTTCTTTTCTAAATAAAACAATCCTTTTCGCATTTCAGTCCACAATTAAAAGTGCAGAAAAATAATAAAATTACACGCTCCTCGGGTGCCGCCAGAACTGCTGAGTTTTTGTCGCATCTTATGTTTTCATTTCAGATCTCCCAATTCTGTTTTTAACAGCTCTTTAATGATTTATCAGGGAAGTCAGGTCTTTTCAAAGGAATAATGTCCAGATTGTGTAAACTGTAAATCCATTGATTGCTAAAAATAAAAGACTGGTTATGATTCATGGTGCAAATTACTACAGATGCTGGAATCTGTACTGAAAACAACAAATGCTGGAGATCACAGCGGGTCAGGCAGCATCCATGGAGAGAGAGCAAGCTAACGTTTTGTGCCAAAATGACTCTTCAATAGAGCTGATGTGATGTGTGGAGGGGGCAGTAATTATTGCTATAGATGAAAGGGGAGAGGTTGGATTGCTGGGGGAGAAAGGATGTTGATAGTTCAGAATAAGTGACATGTTTCATATCAAGTTTCATTTGAGCTTTTTTTCAGAGATAGCCTGCTCAACGGGGTGTCACTAATTTGAAACTATGTCTGTCTTGTTAAAATAGAGTACCACAGCTATTTTATTGTGAATCATGACTCTTCTTATTGATTTAAGTACATTGTCATAACTAAACCTAAAGTAGGCAGGAACCTGAATTTCCTTACCCTCACTTTGGTCCTTATTAATTAAAGAATTTAAGTAATGGAGTGCCACAAAGATCGGTGCTGGGTCCTTTACTTTTTGTCATTTACATAAATGATTTGCATGCGACCATAAGGGGTACAGTTAGTAAGTTTGCAGATGACACCAAAATTGGAGGTACAACAGGATCTGCACCATATGGGCCCATGGGCTGAGAAGTGGCAGATGGAGTTTTATTCAGATAAATGCGAGGTGCTGCATTTTGGGAAAGCAAATCTTAGCAGCACTTATACACTTAATGGTAAGGTCTTAGGGAGTGTTGCTGAACAAAGAGACCTTGGAGTGCAGGTTCATAGCTCCTTGAAAGTGGAGTCGCAGGTAGATAGGATAGTGAAGAAGGCGTTTGATATGCTTTTCTTTATTGGTCAGAGTATTGAGTACAGGTGTTGGGATGTCATGTTACGGCTGTACAGGACATTGGTTAGGCCACTGTTGGAATATTGCATGCAATTCTGGTCTCCTTCCTATCGGAAAGATGTTGTGAAACTTGAAAGGGTTCAGAAAAGATTTACAAGGATATTGCCAGGGTTGGAGGATTTGAGCTATAGGGAGAGACTAAACGGGCTGGGGCTGTTTTCCCTAGAGCGTCGAAGGCTGAGGGGTGACCTTATAGAGATTTACAAAATTATGGGGGGCATGGATAAGGTAAATAGGCAAAGTTTTTTCCCTGGGGTCGGGGAATCCAGAACTAGAGAGCATAGGTTTAGGGTGAGAAGGGAAAGATATAAGAGAGACCTAAGGGGCAACTTTTTCATGCAAAAAGTGGTATGTGTATAGAATGAGCTGCCAGAGGAAGTGGTGGAGGCTGGTACAATTGCAACATTTAAAAGGCATTTGGAAGGGTATATGAATAGGAAGGGTTAGGAGGGATATGGGCCGGATGCTGGCAGGTGGGACTAGATTGGGTTGGGATATCTGGTCAGCATGGACGGGTTGGACCGAAGGGTCTGTTTCCATGCTGTACATCTCTATGACTCTAATATTTTAACCAATCCACTTCACATATTGTCGATGTGCATCCCCTGTTCAACGGAGTTCAGTTAAATGAGTTTATGACTAAGACATTCATTACTGAGCTGAAGCTTCTTGTGACTAATAAAACTTTATCTGCCTGATTTTTCTAAACTTTCCGTATTGTGCATAACTTTGAATACCTTGTTATTTCTTTTAGAATAGCTCATTGCATAATTGTACTTTGAGTCACATCTAAAACATTTGTTGATTATATCCTGGGCATTCCTGGGGTCCAACTACATTTATAGTTTCTTAATTCCAGTTGTCTGTTGTTATTACGAGAGGTATTTGTATCCTCACTCCTTTTAGTTATGATTCTCCTTTTGTATTGATGAATTCGATCTGTATCTGGGTATTGTTGCATTGCCACTGCCCTTGGTCTCTGGATTCTTTGAGTAACAAACGAATATTCCATTTGACTCATGAAGGCCACTGAGAATGAATGTAATTTGTTCCAAAAGCGTCATTCCAACTGAAAATCTAACTCCAGTTAATTCTGTTCATGTTCAACACAATAACATAGTTCAATAATTTAAAGCTGTAACACTGAGTTAGGAATCTCCAAATTTAATTTTTTTTTCAAACTTGCATATAGCCTGTTAAACTCCAGTTTTAAATATTTATTTTTTCATGGGACATGGGAATCACTGACTAGACCAGTGTTTATAACCTATCGATAAGTGACATTGAAGAGGACATATGGGGAGACCAACTGAGCATATGAATCAAAATGGAAGATAGAGCTATGATGGTATTGATAGATAGGTAAAAACAATGACTGCAGATGCTGGAAACCAGATTCTGGATTAATGGTGCTGGAAAAGCACAGCAGTTCAGGCAGCATCCGAGGAGCAGTAAAATCGACATTTCGGGCAAAAGCCCTTCATCTGGAATACAGGCAGAGTGCCTGAAGGATGAAGAGATAAATGAGAGGAGGGTGGGGGTGGGGAGAAAGTAGCATAGAGTACAATAGGTGAGTGAGGGAGGGGATGAAGGTGACAGGTCAGGGAGGAGGGTGGAGTGGATAGCTTTTCCACCTATCCACTCCACCCTCCTCGCTAAGCTATCATCTTCATCCCCTCCCCTTCTCATCTTTACACTGGTATTGATAGATGAATAAAGGTGAGAGAGGACTCAAGTGGAACATATACAAGTTTGGGATGTGCAGAGAGACCTTGGTGTCCATGTTCATAGATCCCTGAAAGTTGCTACCCAGTTGATAGTTCTGTTAAGAAGGCATGTGATGTGTTAGGTTTTATTGGTAGAGGGATTGAGTTCCAGAGCCGTGATGTCATGATGCAACTATACAAATTGCTAGTGCAACCGCGCTTGGAATATTGTGTACATTTCTGGTTGCCCCATTACAGGAAGGATGTGGAAGCATTGGAAAAGGTACAGAGGAGATTTACTAGGATGTTGCCTGGTCTGGAGGGAAGGTCTTATGATGAAAGGCTGAGAAACTTGGGTCTGTTCTCATTGGAAAGAAAAGGGCCAAGAGGGGATTTGATAAAGATATACAAGATGATCAGAGGATTAGATTAGATAGGTTGGACAGTGTAAGTCTTTTTCCTAGGATGATGACTTCAGCTTGTACAAGTGTGTATAACTACAAATCAAGGGATGATAGATTTAAGACAGATGTCAGAGGCAGGTTCTTTACTCAGAGAGTGGTAAGGGTGTGGAATGCCCTGCTTGCCAATGTAGTTAACTCAGCCTCATTAGGGATATTTAAATAATCCTTGGATAAGCACATGGATGATGCTGGGATAGTATAGGGGGATAGGCTTAGATTAGTTCACAGTTCGGTGCAACATTGAGGGCCGAAGGGCCTGTTCTGCACTGTATTGTTCTATGTTCTATGTTCTTAAGATGCCCTTGAATGCCAGTGCCCTTGCCCTTGCAGCCAAGATCCATCAGAATAACACCTGGGCTAAATAGGGTTAAATGATGAGGTTAACAATCACACAACACCAGGTTATAGTCCAACAGGTCTACTTGGATGTACAAGCTTTCAGAGCACTGCTTCTTAACTTTGTCTACCCTAATTCAACACTGGCACCTCCACATTATAAATGATAAGGACTAGATTTGCATTCCAATAAATTTAAAAGATTAAGGGTACAACTGATTGAGATGCTGAAGGTGCTGAGAGGAGTTGTTCAGGTATATTGAAGCCACTTCTTCTGGAGAGTCAGATAGTGGTGTACAACCTCACCCTGGGCATTGTGTTCCGGAGTCAGGTGAGTAAAAGTAAATTACTTTCACTCACTGGGATAGGGCCATCATCCACACAAGGATCCATAGAGCCCAGGATCAGTGACCCAGAGTTTCCTATCCGGACAATCATACTTACAAACAAGTGATTGGCCACAACTGCTTAACTGCTTGAAATTTTCATTCTTAGCTTCAAACCTCTTTTCCTATTCATTATTTCTATAAACCCCTCCCAACACGTAACCCTTTGCAACTTCAATACCTTGCAGCCAGTGTTTTTGAAGTACAGTCAG
This sequence comes from Chiloscyllium punctatum, assembly GCF_047496795.1. NCBI lineage: Eukaryota > Metazoa > Chordata > Chondrichthyes > Orectolobiformes > Hemiscylliidae > Chiloscyllium > Chiloscyllium punctatum. Next base: position 15,499,125 of record NC_092758.1, read on the forward strand.
TATTGGAACCTAGGAACCAAGCTAGCCATGTTGCCTACAGCAAGGTCGCACAACCAGCAATGAGAGACATCTAATTTCATGGTGTTGGTGAGACAAATCTTGACCGAGGAAGATGGGGAAATTTTTTATTGCTTTTCTTTGAAATAGTGCCTAGCAGATTTTTAATTTACAAAGAAATTGACAAACAAATCTCCTATCTTTTCAATAAGTTCACGTCTCTTTCCAACTCCAGACAGTATAGGTCCATTCAACTAAACTTTCCTCATGGAACAAAAGTAAAATAAGAACTGTGGATGCTGGATATCTGATTGTTTTTGGTTTTGGTGTAAAATCAAATCTCAATGATCAACGAGATGACCCCAAAAATATTGCCGTGTTCAGGTCAAGTCAGGTAAACGTAAGAGAACCTGGAGTGTCATGTACAGTTTTGCCCCCCCCCCCCCCCCCCCCATGCCTAGGGAACGATATACTTACCATAGATGGGATGCTACAAAGGTTCACCAGATTGATTCCTGGAGTGGGAGAATTGTTCTATGAGGGGACTAAAACAGAAATTGCTGGAGAAACTCAACAGTTCCGCAGTATCTTTGGAGAGAAAGTAGGGTAAACATTTCAAGTCAAAAGACCCTTCTTCAGAACAGTGTCACTGGAACTGAAAGGTTAACTCAGCTTTCTCTCTACAGATACTGCCAGACCTGCTGAGTTTCTCCAGCAATCTTTGTTTTTGTTTCAGATATCCAGCATCCATAGTTCTCTTTTTTTTTGTATGAGGTAAGTTTAGTCGAATGAGTCTGTACTCTCTGGAGTTTGGAAGGAGAATTGAGCTTATTGAAAAGTTAGGAGATTTGTTTGTCAATTTTTTTGGAAGTTCCATGTGGATCAGCAGTTCTGTGGACTGTTGTTTTCTTGATGGGATGGTGTTCTTCATTGCAGTCATTAAAAAGCATTGCTTGTCTCAGACAGGTAGTCCCCAAGAGTCAACACTGAAAGTGGCACCATGTGAACAAATTTCTCACAAAGCTTTGGAAGGGACTTGACAGGGTCAATGCTGAGGCCATTGGGACTGAGATGAGAAATTTCTTCATTCAGAGGATTGTAAATCTTTGCACTCCAGATGGAAGATTCTCAGTTGCTCAGCATATCTAAGGCTTTATGAAGTTGTAAGTGTATCCAGGGAGATTGGGCAGGAAAGCAGTGTTGAGTCTTGACGATCATTCATTATCATATCAAATGATTGAAGGTGCTTGAATAACCTAATCCTCTTGCTTTTTTAAATGCCAGTTTTTTCAATAATGCCCACATCCTAGGAATAAATTACAACCAATAACTTGCTTCTACATCGCATTTTTAATGCTATAAAATATTCCAAGTTGTGTTCCTGATGTGAGATAATTGTTCTATGAGGAGACTAACACAGAAATTGTTGGTTTTGCAGTATTCCAGGGACATTTCCAGCAAATTTGCCACTGAGGTGGATATGAAGGTATTAGCTTAGATGGCCAAATGTTTGATTAAAGTACTCAAATGTTTAAGTATATCAAAGGAGCAACATTAGATGGAGCACTCTGCAGACTGAGGCAAGAACTTCCAAAGCATAGGGCCTGGGCAGCTGACGGCAAGACACTTAAAATTGTTTAAAACAGAGAACTGTGGATGCTGGAAATCAGAAACAAAAGCAAAAATTGCTGGTGAAACTCTGCAGGTCTGGCAGTATTTGTGGAGAGAAAGCAGAGTTAATGTTTCGAGTTCAGTGACTGTTCATCAGGACTTAAAATTGGGGATGTTCAAAAGCCCAGAGTTGAATGAGCTCAGAAATCTTGAAGGGTTATGTGTTTGGAGGGGTTTACAGAAATAGTGAATCAGAAAAGAGGTTTGAAGTTAAGATTGACAATTTCAAGGTTGAGACACAACCTCAGCAGTTGTGGCCAATCACTTGCTTATAAGTATGATTGTCCGATAGGAAATTTCATGTCACTGATCCTGCGTTCAATGGGTCCTTGTATGGCTGATGGCCCTATCCCAGAAATACATGTCGAACCACACATTCAGCAAGTGTTTTCGGGAGGTGGAATTGCTCCTTGGCATCAGGATTGCTGGAGTTCCTTTTTCTGATTCCTTTTCCGTTTGACTACTTGCTGATGGGTCTGCTCAAAAAACTGCATCTCCTCATACCACAGGCTCCTCCAAGTTGGTTTACCTAAGCAGTAGCCAGTGGAGGACAGTAAACATAGGGGTACAGGATAACGGGTGAACAGAACTTGGCACAAATAAGAAAATGGCAGCAGAGTGACTTCATATTTACACAGGGATGAAAATGGGAGATTCATCAGAAGTGGATGAGAATAGGTTTGTCCGGATATACCTAGAGCATAGTTGAGGGCTTTGGCAACTGATGAGCTAAGGCAGGGGCAGAGTACAAAGTTAAAAATCACACACCACCAGGTTATAGTCCAACAGGTTTAATTGGAAGCACACTAGCTTTCAAAGCGACGCTCCTTCGTCAGGTGATTGTGGAGGGCTTGATCGTAACACAGAATTTATAGCAAAAATTTGCAGTGTGATGTAACTGAAATTATACATTGAAAAATTGATTGTCTGTTAAGCCTTTCATCTGTTAGAATACCGTGATAGTTTCACTTCTTTCATGTGTAAATCACGAAACCCTTTTTTTTAAAGTTGCATTCTCGGGTTAGCTGTTAACAATGGTGATAGCTAGACCTTATCATTCCTGATGAAGGGCTTTTACCCGAAACGTTGATTTCGCTGCTCGTTGGATGCTGCCTGAACTACTGTGCTCTTCCAGCACCACTAATCCAATATGTTGAAGGTGTTAGCCCCTGTGATCTCTGTCTATGTTTAGATTGATTCTAATCTAAAAGGTGAGATAACAGAGTTTTACATAAATTCATGCAATTTTTGAGCTCAGAGTTCTACATGAATGTATGCAGTTTTTGAGCAAAGTGCAATGTAACTCTGCAAGTACAAATTCACCCCACAAAATATATGTGGGTCTTTGTCTGTGTGTGTGTGTGTGTGTGTGTGTGTGTGTGTGTGTGTGTGTGTGTGTGTGTGTGTGTCTGTCTGTCTGTCTGTCTGTCTGGGGTGGGGGTTGTGAGTGTGAGAATGTGTGTGTATGTAGTGAGTGCAGAATGTATTAAGTCTGTGAGGGGTTGCATGTGCGAGTGTGGGAGTGTGTGTGTCTATAAGGGTGTATGTGGGTGTCTGTGTGCATGTGAGAGTGTGTGTGTGTGTAGGAATATCTGTGTGTGTATGTGGTGCAATGGTAGTCACCTGTAATGTGACATGAACCCAAGGTCCCAGTTGATGCCCTCCCTATGGGTACCGAACTTAGCTATCAGCCTCTGCTCGGCCACTTTCCTCTGCTGCCTGTCCCGAAGTCCACCTTGGAGGATGGTCACCCGAGGGTCCGAGGCTGAATGTCCTGGACCACTGAAGTGTTCCCTAACTGGGAGGGAACCCTCCTGTCTGTTGATTGTTGTGCGGTGCCCATTCATCCCTTGTCGTAGCATTTGCTCAGTTTCCCCAATGTACCATGCCTCCGGGCATCCTTGCCTGCAACGTATAAGATAGACAACGTTGGCTGAGTCACATGAGTACCTGCCATGTACAAGGTGGAAGGTGTTCCCACGCGTAATAGTCGTTCAAAGTCTGTGAGAAGATTTGTAGCTCGGGTGCTTGTTGTTGTGGTTCTGTTCGCCGAGCTGGGAATTTGTGTTGCAGATGTTTCGTCCCCTGTCTAGGTGACATCCTCAGTGCTTGGGAGCCTCCTGTGAAGCGCTTCTGTGATCTTTCCTCCGGCATTTGTAGTGGTTTGAATCTGCTGCTTCTGGTTTTCAGTTCCAGCAGATTCAAACCACTACAAATGCCAGAGGAAAGATCACAGAAGCACTTCACAGGAGGCTCCCAAGCACTGAGGATGTCACCTAGACAGGGGACGAAACATCTGCAACACAAATTCCCAGCTCGGCGAACAGAACCACAACAGTAATAATGGTATCTATGTCCACAATCTGACACGTCTTGCAGCGTCCGCCATGAAAGGGTTAGATTAGATTACTTACAGTGTGGAAACAGGCCTTCGGCCCAACAAGTCCACACCGCCCCGCCGAAGCGTAACCCACCCATACCCCTACATCTACATCTACCCCTTACCTAACACTACGGGCAATTTAGCATGGCCAATTCACCTGACCTGCACATCTTTGGACTGTGGGACGAAACCGGAGCACCCGGAGGAAACCCACGCAGACACGGGGAGAACGTGCAAACTCCACACAGTCAGTCGCCTGAGGTGGGAATTGAACCCGGGTCTCTGGCGCTGTGAGGCAGCAGTGCTAACCACTGTGCCACCGTGCCGCCCGCCTATGGAGTTGTATGGAGTTGTCCTGAGAGCCGGGCAGTTTGCTACGAACAATTATCTGTTTGAGGTTTGGCGGTTGTTTAAAGGCAAGTAGTAGAGGTGTGGGGAAGGTCTTGGTGAGGTGCTCATCCTCACTGATAATGTGTTGCAGGTCACAAAGAACATGGCGTAATGTTTCAGCCCCTGGGAAGTACTGAACAACGAAGGGTACCCTGTCAGTTGCAGCACGTGTCTGTCTCCTGAGGAGGTCATTACAGTTCCTTGCTGTGGCACGTCGGAACTGGCGGTCGATGAGTTGAGCATCGTACCCCGTTCTTGTGAGGGCATCCTTGAGTACTTCCAGGTGTCCGTCACATTCCTCCTCATCTGAGTAGATCCGGTGTATGCGTAGGGCTTGTCCATAGGGAATGGCTGTTTTAATATGTTTTGGGTGGAAGCTGGAGAAGTGTAGCATTGTGAGGTTGTCTGTGGGTTTGCGGTAGAGTGTGGTGCTGAGGTATCCATCCTTGATGGAGACGCGTGTGTCCAAGAATGAGACAGACAGTTGAGAGTAGTCCATGGTGAGTTTGATGGTGGGATGAAACTTGTTGATGTCACTGTGTAGTTTTATCAGTGACTCCTCGCCATGGGTCCAGAGGAAGAAAATGTCATCAATGTACCTGGTGTACAATGTTGGTTGGAGATCCTGCATAGAGAAGACGTCTTGTTCAAACATGTGCATAAAAATGTTGGCATATTGGGGTGCAAATTTGGTTCCCGTGGCTGTTCCGTTTATCTGGATGAAGAACTGGTTGTCAAAGGTGAAGACGTTGTGATCAAGAATAAAGCGGATGAGTTGTAGGATGGTGTTTGGAGACTGGCAGTTGTTGGTGTGGAGTACTGAGGCTGTTGCCGCGATGCCTTCCTTGTGGGGGAGGCTGCTGTAGAGTGCGGAAACGTCCATTGTGACGAGGAATGTTCCCAGTTCGACTGGTCCGTGGGTGCTGAGTTTCTGTAAGAAATCCGTAGTGTCGTGACAGAAGCTGGAGATTCCCTGTACAATAGGTTTCAAGATGCCTTCCACATAGCCAGAGAGATTCTCACATTGGGTCCCATTGCCCGACACGATGGGACGTCCTGGTGTGTTGGCTTTGTGTACCTTTGGAAGGCAGTAGAAGTCGCCTACACGAGAAGTACATGGGATGAGGGCGCGTAGGGAATGCTGAAGGACTGGATCCAAAGTTCTGATCAGTGTGTTTGATTCTCGGGTGTGTTCTTTGGTCGGATCAGCTGGTAGTTGCCTGTAGTGTTCCTGGTTGTTCAGTTGTCGGTACACTTCCTTGCAGTAATCTGTTCTATTCTGAATGACAATGGCTCCTCCTTTATCTGCTGGTTTGATGAAAATGTTGTCATTGGTTTTGAGAGCCTGGATGGCATTGCATTTTGAATGGGTGATGTTTTGCTCTACCTTGTGGGTACGGTTGATGAATCTGGCATTTATATATTTCCTGACAGTTTGAGCATACATGTCAAGCCCAGGGTAGTGGCCCTCTGGTGGGATCCATGTTGACACCTTCTTTGGTCGCTGTTCTAGTTCATCAGTGGGATCACTGCCAGCACCTTGAAAGAATTCCTGGAGTCTCGTTCATCTGATGAACTCCTCTGTGTCTGCTGCCAGAACCAATGGGTCTATTTTGGTGGTGGAACACACACACTCCCACACTCATACATGCACCCCCTCACAAACTTAAGACACTCTGCACTCACTACATACACACACGCACACGCACACACACACTCACAACCCCCACCCCAGCAGACACACACACACACACACACACACACACAGGCCCACATGCACACATATATTTTGTGGGGTGAATTTGTACTTGCAGAGTTACATTGCACTTTGCTCAAAAACTGCATACATTCATGTAGAACTCTGAGCTCAAAAACTGCATGAATTTATGTAAAACTCTGTTATCTCACTTTTTAGATTAGAATCAATCTAAACATCAGGTCATAGACAGAGAACACAGGGGGCTAACACCTACAACATATTGTCTAGCTATCACCATTGTTAACAGCTAACCCGAGAATGCAACTTTAAAAAAAAGGGTTTTGTGATTTGCACATGAAAGAAGTGAAACTATCACTGTATTCTAACAGATGAAAGGCTTAACAGACAATCAATTTTTCAATGTATAATTTAAGTTACATCACACTGCAAATTTTTGCTATAAATTCTGTGTTACGATCGAGCCCTCCATAATCACCTGATGAAGGAGCGTCGCTCCGAAAGCTAGTGTGCTTCCAATTAAACCTGTTGGACTATAACCTGGTGTTGTGTGATTTTTAACTTTATAAAATTATGAGGAGCAAGGATAGGGTGAATAGTCAAGATCTTTTCCCGAGGCTAGGAGAGTCCAAAACTAAAGGGCACAGATTTAAGGTGAGGGGGAATGATTTAAAAGGGACCTAAGTGACAAGTGGCATCTCCAAATCAGGGGCAAAGTAAAACAACATTACAGAGCTGATGATGTAGCTGTCTTGATGATGGAATGGATATGTAGTCAGAAGCACATCTTGGAGTCAAACATGAAGCCAAGGATGTGAACAGACTCGATGGCGGAATGGCATTAGTTACTCGGGAATGGGGCTTATAACAGGAATTCAATACAGTGGTTTCAATCTAGCCCGAAATTTATTTGAAAGAAATTGACACTGTCGGAGGATTGGATACTGGACAAGCAAGCGGGTAACTTAGCACCAGCAGAGATCTTCAGGTGGAAACACCCAAAGTTTCACTCATCATTGGTATGACACAGGTAAACCCTCCTGCTTAATTTAAACCAGAAACACAGAAAAGATTTATCCTGTGCAGTAATCTGAAAATTCAGAGTCCAAGAACCTATTTCCGAAAGTCACTATTTAAAATAAAAAGTAACAATTTTTTTTAATCTAACTTAGGATAATTAACTAACAACTATTTACAACACCTGTCATTTATTTTCCCTTCTGATAAAACTACTAATTAAGATTTACCAAAATTCAAGTTTCAAAACCAGGCAGCTGTTGAATCTTCCTTTTGTATCTTCCGCTGTTGATTCTCTTCTTCTTAGAATTTCTCTTTCACCAATCGTTGATAGATAAATGTACCTTTAAGAGAGCTAATTTTTCAGGCAGTCTGCAGATGTTGGTGGCTTGGCAGTTCTCCTCTTAACTGTTCAATTTTTCCCAGTCTTCTACCTCCAAGTATTAGATTGTGCCATTGGCTTTTAAGATTGTCAATATATCAAATTTAAACTTCATTGGAGTTTGGTATTTTTGGGGTATAATTTAAACTGATTGGCCACATTCAAATTTGTTTTTGTATCCAGGCAACCAGCTACTCTAGCTGCTGGTACAAATGTTACAATGTAACTTCTCCAGCACTCTGTGTACCTCTCTAAGTCCTTCACTCTCTTAAAGGTACACTTCTACACCTTCATAACATCACTTAGACTTTGACTGTTGGACCTAGGTTGTTCTGACAAGACTCCAGCAGAAATGTTTATCTGCCAGATGCTCATATTTTCATTGTCAATTTCCAACACCTTTTATTTGCATATGATTTTATTTCAGATGAAACCTCTGAGCTTTTGTGATGGACAGAATGTCATTTGGTATTACATTTTTTATTTCAGTCTGCTCGCTGTTTGCTCGCGGAGTCTACGCGATCTTTGGGTTTTACGACAGGAAGACGGTAAACACACTCACATCGTTTTGTGGAGCCCTGCACCTCTCGTTCATCACTCCCAGCTTCCCCGTCGATACCTCCAACCAGTTTGTCATTCAGATGAGACCTGACCTACAGACTGCTCTCCTCAACCTCATCGAACATTACAAATGGCAGAAGTTTGTGTATATTTACGATGCTGATCGCGGTAAATAAACCTTCATCCCATCCTCCATTGAATCATTATGCAACACATGCGATACCTACTGTTGTAACCACTCTAAATTGCAAACTCCCTGTAAATATTAGGGCTGACTCATTAATATCTTGATGCCTTTTAGATTTGGAAATCGTGCATAAGATTGGAAATGTGCTCATGCCAGAAAAGTGTAGGAGGATGAAACCAAGGAACTACAGACTAGTCTGTTTAGTGTTGGTTGTGGGGAAACATTTCTTTACAGACTGAAGGAGCGAGAGGTTGAATAAATATCAACCAATTACTGAATGTCAGTGTGGATTTGTTAAAGGTGCAGTCACGTCTGAATAAAAAATGAGAAACTTTCAAGGCTGAGGAGGGATTGCATAACTCTCACAAAGACCAGATCAATGTCCTGTTGTTGTGCAGTGCAATCTTCTAATTGACTGATTTTCTGACTAATGCAGAAAAAACTTTTTTAAACAAACTTCTCAACTTGTCGTGACACCTTCAAAGATAGTTATACATATGCCATAAAGTCTCTGTTCCTGCACCCCTTTAACGTTGCACAATTTAATTGAAGCTGCCTCCCTCTCCTCATCTTCCAACCAAAATCTATCACTTCGCACGTCCCTGTGTTTTATTTTATTGACCATGTGTCTATCCACTTCACCTGACTCAATCTAGATTTTTCTGAAAATCACAGTGGGTCAGACAGCATCTGTGGAGAAAGAGCAAGCTAATGTTTAGAATCTAGATGACTCTTCGAGCACTGATGAAGAGTCATTTTCATTCGAAACGTTAGCTGACTCACTTTCCACGGATGCTACAAGACCTGTTGAGATTTCCAGCATTCTTTGTTATAAGTACAGATTCCAGCAACTGCAGTAATTTACGTTTAGACTTTCCTGAAGTTTGTTACGATGTTTTTCACTGTTTACTACATTCTGAGCTTCATGTCATCTCAATCTTCGATAAGATGCCTAATGTACTTAATAATATATGTCAGTAATGTATATCAAAAAGGCCAACAGTCCTAATAGTGACTACAGGGAGCACAACTGCACCCTTCTGTCCAGTCCGAAAAGCAACTGTTCATTGTTGTTCACTGACTCTTATCCATTTTAATATCCTGACTTTGACTGTCCCTTCAGTCCCAAAGATTTAATGTTTTTAAAAAGCCAATTTTGGGATATTTTGTCAAAAAAGCCTTTTAAAAGTCCCCCAGGCACAACATCAATTGCACTTCCCTCATCAACCTTCTCCATTACTTTAGTCAAACACAATTAATTTTAAACATCAGCATTATCCCACAATTTTCCAATGAACTTTCACAAAAATCTCCCATTATCAGAGATCTGGTTCAAGGAGGGTGATGGTGGGATTCTGACTAGAAAATGTTAAACAAGGAATGCAAGAAGTTCTCCTCAGATAGGACTGAGATGAGGAGAAATGTCTTCACATAGAGAGTAGGTGAGTGGGTTGAAGGATCACTTGAATGCTGCTTTTCTTTAATGGTAGAGTCTGTGTTGAACATTCAACTCCTTTGTTCCTGCTCAGGACTGTCCGTACTACAGAAGGTGTTGGACACAGCTGCAGAAAAGAACTGGCAAGTGACAGCAGTCAGTATTGAGACTACCACTGAAGAAGGCTACCGGATGCTCTTCAAAGATTTGGACAAGAGAAAGGATAGGCACGTCATCATTGACTGCGAGGCTGATAAACTCACCACCATCATGAATCAGGTGACACTGAGCAAGCAATGGGCAAGACAACAAACAGGCACTGGGCTAGCTTATGGCAGGCATTGGACAGACAGGGGACAAGAACTGGGCAATGGAGAGGCAGAGTGATCCAAGGAGAGGCCAGTCAATGGAGGGATAGCTGGGTGATGAGGGAAATAGTAATTGTGACATAGAGGAGGTGGGGTGCAATCAGCTCAGGGGAGGAGCTGGTGCTGGAAGGAGAGATGAGATTGGAATTAGAGTTGGCAACAAGCAGAGGTCGGCAGTGTTGAATAGTTAGAATGTGGAACTGGGAGAAATAAATATATTGAATGCTCTTAGCAGCTGTATTGTAGTCTGAAATTGTCACTTTGGAGCCTCTCTGTCATTCTCTTGAGGACTTGGTGTTATTGGTGGCTGCATTCAGAGAATCCCATCCAGATATAATGGTTATTTAAATACGGAAAGAACCCAATACATTGGTTTTGTAGTGATTACCTAGACCAAGTACCTTCTCCTGAGCTAGGATGGAAATGAGAAATTTCCACAAGTGGCACATCTTTGCCACAGAATTCTTTGCCACAGAAATCGGTTGTGGCCAAAACTCTGATGTTTTTAGGGAGGAGTTCGATATAGTTCTTAGGGCTTAAGGGATCAAATGGTATGCAGGAGAATGTGGGAACCAGGGACTGAGGTGGATGATCAGCCATGATCATATTGAATGGTGGAGGAGGTTTGAAGAGCTGAATGGCCTACTCCTCCTCCTATTGTCCGTTTCCACCTACTGGAAGCGGGGGTGCCAGTTGAGGTGCTTGGGAAAATGTGGAGCCATCCAGTATTGAAACTCAGGTGCCATCAAGTGGAGCTGGTTTAAAAAAGTGAAACCAATTGAACCAGGACAAGACGCATCCTTAAAAATTCTGTCCAGTTTCATTCTCAATCTTTCTGTGGTGCCTATTTCATAATGGGAACCTTTCTGTGGAAACCAATCTGGACTTTGTATTTGCCACCAGTGTTGGCGCTGCATGACAAAAAAAAAATAGTATTTTTCACAAAGAGGTTATTATTAGCAATTGTAGTTTGATAAGGCACAATGTTGTTCTCCACGTGGTAGTTGAAAGTGAAGAGTAACGATCTATTGAAAACTTGGGGCAAGAGCAAGGTTATCCCTGCTTCTGTGAATTAGTAGGAAAGGAGTGCTCCATTTAGAGGGAAATATCACAGTGGGAGATGAGCTGGTCTCTCTAACAGTCAGGCTCCCAGAGTTTTACTCGTGTTTTGTTCAATCCTTTGTGGCTATAATGCTCTCACATCGCAGTCAGTCCTGTTTCTTGGTTTCAGTTTTAATAGATGATGTCAGTGAGCTTTGGAACTATCCCATTGAGTAGTTCAGCTCATTTCACCCAGCTCCCCATTAACCCCTCCTTAAAGCTGACCTTTAGTTCCATTTTCTGGAGGTACAGATTTATCAGGGATGGGGTGAAGCTCTTGGATCAGAACATGATGTTTCAGAGGTTTGCTCTTTCTCCTGCAACAAACAGTGAATATTTTCTCACAGAAGAATTAGACGTTGGCAAAATGTCTAAATGGAGGAGAAGCTGAATAACCTTAATCTTGCATTGATTAGTGGGAAAAGTAATATTCACTGCACACAAGTACCAAGCAATGGTCATCTGCAGCAATACAGAATCCAACCATCTCTTTATGGTATTCAGAAACCAACCATCACTGAATCCCCTACTATCAACATCCCTGCTGTTACTAACACTGACCAGAAACTATGGATGAGCCACATAAATTGTGTATCTGTAAGAGCAGGTCAGACTCTATGAATTCTATGGCAATTCATTCACCTCCTGACTTCTCAAAACATACCATTTAAAATGGATAAATTAACGGTGTGATGGAATGTCCTGCAGTTGCTTGGATGAGTGCAGCTCCAACAGCACTCAAAAAAAGTTCAAAACCAGTCAGGCCAAAGTAGCCGCTTGACTGCCATCTTCATTGTTCATTACCATCCCACATTCGTGCGCAGTGGCAGCAGTGTGTTCCATCTACAAGATGCACTGCAGAAATTTATCAAAGTTCTTTGGATTGGACATTCCAAATCACAACTACACTTGATGGATGAAGACAGCAAGCACATGGGAACACTATGTGATTGCACCTAAACTGGAGAGGGACCAATATCCTGGCAAGGAGGTTTGCCAATGTCACTCAGGAGGGTTTAAACTAATGTAGCAGAAGGGTGGGAACGAGAGCAGTAGGTCAGCAAATAAAATGACTGAAGAGGAGCCAGAGACTAAGGCCAGTAAGACTAGGAGGAAGAGTTGACACGGGGAGGTTACTGAACATGGTGGAATGGACAGTCTGAACTGCATTATATTGATGTGAGGAGTATGATAGGTAAGGCAGGTGAACTTAGAGCTTGGATTAGTACAAGCTATTGCAGACACTTGTTTGAGAGAGGGACAAGACTGGCAGCTTAACATTTCAGAAGTTAGATCTTTCAGGTAAGGTAGAGAGGGATGTAAAAGAGGTGAAGGAGTCATGTTACTGATCAGGGAAAATATCACAGCTGTACTGAGCCAGGACACCTTGGAAAGTTCACCCACTGAGGCCATATTGGTAGAGCTCAGGAATAGGAAGGGTGCGATCACTTTATGGTGTTGTACGACAGGCGTCCCAACAGCCAGCGGGTGGTAGATGAACAAATATGGTGGACAGATGATGAAAAATGTAAAAACAACAGAGTTGATGTCGGTGATTTTAACTTCCCCCTATACTGACTGGGACTTGCTCAGTGCCAGGGGTTTGGATGGTGGCAATTGGCTAGGTGTGTCCAAGATAGTTTTTTGAAGCAAATAGTCCAACTCAGGAAGGGGCCATACTAGACTTAGTATTGGGAAATGAGCCCGTGATAAAAGTTTCACGGGGGGAGCATTTTGGGAACAGTGACCATAATTTTTTAAAGTTTTAAATTATTCTTGGATTAGAATAAAAGTAGTTCTTGGATGAAAGTACTAAACTTCAGGAAGACAAACTACCATAACGTTAGGCAGGAACTGGGGAATGTAGATTAGGGAGTGGCAGTTTGATGGGAAATCCATATTTGCCATGTGTAAATCCTTTAAAGGCCATAGAGTCATACAACATGGAAACAAACCCTTCAGTCCAACTCATCCATGCCGACCAAGTTTCCCAAACTAAACAGATGGCAATTGGCATGTTTACCTTCATCAGTTAGAACATAGAATACAAATATTGGCGAGCCATGTTGAAACTGTACTGAACTTCACTTAGGCCATATTTGGAATATTGTGCATTGTTCTGGCCGCCACACCACCAGAAGGATGTGGAGGCTTTAGAAAGGATACAGAAACAGTTGACCAGGATGTTCCTTGGTTTGGAGGGTGTTAGCTACAAGGAGAGATTGGACAAACTTGGTTTGTTTTCACTTGAATGTTGGAAGGTGAGGGGAGACCTGATAGAAGTGTACAATATTGAGAGGCATGAATAGTTGGAGTATTTTTCCTCAGAAAGAAATGTCAATTATTAGGGGACATATGTTTAAGATAAAGGGGGGTAAGTTTAAAGGAGATGTGAGAGGCAAGTACTCTTGGTGGTAAGTGCCTGGAATGCACGGCCAGAGGAAGTGGTTACAATAGCAATGACAGATATGTGAATGGACAGGAAATAGACAGTTATCGACTATCAGAAGGCGATAGGATTTTGGTTTAGAAAAAACATCACTTGTCAACACAGGCTTGCTGGGCCGAGGGGCCTGTTTCTGTGCTTTACTGTTCTCTGCAACCACCATCTGTAAGTTCCCCTCCAAGCCACGCATTCTCCTGATTACGAAATATATCGCTGTTCCTTCAGTGTAACTGACTCAAAACGCTGGAACTCAATTCCCAACAGCACTGCTGTGTGAATCCACACCAAATGGACTGCTGCAGTGCAGGAAGGTAGTTCCCCATGCACCTTCCCAAGGCAGCTGGGGATGAGAAACCAACATTGGCCAGACACTGACATTCAGCATCTTGAGCACATTCTACCACTAGACAAGCCTGTGACTGCAGATTGTGGCCCGATCTTCACTTCACCATGAATCAGTGACAGCCTTGTCAATCAGTGATCTGTCCAACTCAACCTTAACTGTAGTCAATGACCCTGGCTCCACTTTGTTTGGGGACAGAAAAATCATAGACCAAAGATCCGACCTGAGTGAGAAAATAAACACTTTAAATATCACATGGGACAAGCCACTTGAGCTGGTTAAAAAAATGTTGTATTCTCTGTGTTTTACAGATCATAAGCATTGGAAAGCACATCCGAGGTTATCAGTACATCTTCGCAAGTCTGGTAAGTTTACAACTAGTCCTGAATCCAGCTCAGTCTCAATGGGTGACCAGCCCCGAATCCTAGCTCAGTCTCAGTGGGTGACCAGCCCCGAATCCCAGCTCAGTCTCAGTGGGTGACCAGCCCTGAATCCCAGCTCAGTCTCAATGGGTGAACAGCCCTGAATCCCAGCTCAGTCTCAGTGGGTGACCAGCCCTGAATCCCAGCTCAGTCTCAGTGGGTGACCAGCCCTGAATCCCAGTTCAATCAGGGGAGACTAACCCTGAATCCCAGGGAAATTAATGTAGTCAATTTAAGAATTGAACAGATTTAGGGCCCCTATCTGATGCTGATAATCTGCATCTTTCTGTTTTGGTTTGTATCGAAGGGTTTCCTTGACATGGATCTGGATAAATTCCAGCATGCAGGAGCAAATGTGACTGGGTTTCAGATTGTGCGGCCCGACAGTGCTCAAGTATCAAAATTCCTTCAGCGCTGGAAAAAACTAGATGGCAAAGAGTATCAAGGAATTGAAGGACATAAACTGAAGGTAGGAGGTTTTAGTATGCTGTTGAAATTATTCTTCCCACCTTGGGAACATACAGTAACTGAGTCCATCCAACTCAGTGAGATTAGTGTGGCGACATCTCAGAGCCACTGATAACAGGAGCATAAGAAATGGGAAGTGGTGCCCTCCATTTGGCCCCTTGGTCCAGCTCTGCTATTCATTAAGATAGAGGCTGGTCTTTGATTTCAACTCCATTTTCTGCAAAGGAATTCCTTGATGCTGTGAGCGACACTTTCTTTGGAGCTTAAGGTTCAAGTCCCACTCCCTATTTTATAGCGTTGGAAGGATTGTGCCAAACAGGTTAATTGCCAATCTATAAAATCTTCCTGGCAGGCAGTAAGAATGAGAGAGTTACCCAGTTAATGAGAGCTATGTAGTAGTGATAGTGCTCTAATATCCCCATGTTAAAAGTCCCTGCACACATAATCTCACCATGAGTGAACATCATCCTTGCTCTGAGGGACTATGCACATGCTGTTCACCCTAACCCCACATCCTTTTATGCCTCATTATACAGACTGCATGTAGTCTTGAACATGCTTAATGACAGAGTTTACAGCTCCATGGGCTAGGGAATTCCTAAGAGAACCTGGCTCAGACTTTCAGTAGCATTTCCATCACAAGATAAAAAAGATCCCTCGCATATACTGGCACTTGTCAGCACTGTGGACCAGCGGGTGGGGAAATCAGTGATTCCAGTGAAGAGATGCCTGTTGAAGGTGGAGTAGGAGGAGTAACATGGAGTCAGAGAGGATTGTACTTATTTCTTGACTCTCTTAATTACTTGGAATTATCTTGACATTATCCCTCCACCTATACATTCTGTGCCTGTGTACCTCCCTTCGCTTCACCTGAAGAAGGAGCACTGCTCCGAAACCTTGTGATTTTAAATAAATCTGTTGGACTATAACCTGGTGTCATATGACTTCTGAATAGAGAATGTTATTCCCCTTCTTGGGCCAATTCCAACTGCTGTTAGTGAGACAGGGGAGTGAGTGGAAAGTGTCTCTTAAATCAACTCTTTTCTAAGTCATGCTATTAATGTTCAAGTTTGTAGCTCACTGGGTCCTGCCTGCTGACAGCAGTTACCCAAGCTTATGGCGTTCAGAGAGGGTCAGACATGTCTGGCATCACATTTCCCTGTCAGATTAAACTGCCAGCCAGAGACTTAACCTTTCAAGTCATTTGACGGTTTCAGCAGCTCACTGTTCGCACCCTGTCAGCCTCTCATTTATCCTGTGACACCTCGTATTTACGTCCCAGTTCTCAGACAGGATCTCACTCACAGTCCATTTCCCTTTCCTCTCCTACAGTATACGTCAGCTATGACCTTCGATGGAGTGCTCGTGCTGTCTGAAGCTTTCAAGTACCTACGCAAGACACGGATCGACATCTCCCGGAGAGGAAACGCGGGAGACTGTTTGGCAAACCCTGCTGTACCATGGGGTCAAGGGATAGACATTCAACGAGCCTTACAGCAGGTACAGCATCATGATGGAGAAGCTCCCAAGGATTTCTCTACCCTGTCCCAGACAGGTACAGCACAGGGTTAGGTACAGCACAGGGTTAGATACAGAGTAAAGCTCCCTTCTCACTGTCCCCATCAAACACTTCCCAGACAGGTACAGCACAGGGTTGGATATAGAGTAAAGCCCCTTCTTCACTGTCCCCATTAATCTTCCCAGGACATGCATAGCATGGGGGTGGATACAAAGTAAAGATTCGTCTGCACTATCCCAACAAACATTCCCAGGGTAGGTACAGCACAGGTTTAGAAACAGCGCAAAGCTCTCCCTACATGCTGAAATGTGGTTTCTGTCTGGCTGAGTTGCAGGTTCGTAGTGACGGATTAACTGGGAACATTCAGTTTAATGAATTTGGACATCGGACCAACTACACCGTCAATGTGTTGGAGCTGAAAAGTGATGGAATTAGAAAGGTAAGTGAATGTTGTACAGTGCCTTCAATACAGCCCATCACCACAAATATCGGCGACAACCTGTATCCACCTTGTTAATTCCCAATACAATAGACCACCTATACTCCCAAATCAGCTGTAGCCCAATACTACCCCATCCCACCTGTAACCCCACACCACCTGTATCTCCAAGTCCCCAGTCTCCAACCAGCTATACCCCAAACCATCTGCTGTCCAACCCCAATCCTCCATGCCAACCAAATATCCAAATTAGTTATACCCCCAAATCACTATCCCCAAACCACCAGTACCCCAAACCTTTTATGAATCCAAGCTGCCGAGCCTCCAAACCCAAGCCACCTATACCCTATGACCTATAAGCCTCCAAACCACTGCTACCTACAGTCCACCTGTAACCCCCTCAAACCACCGATACCCCCCTACCACCTATTCTCCCAAAGCCACCTATACCCCCAATCCAACTGTAACTCCCCAAGCCTCCTATGCTCTCAAGTCACCTGTAGCCCTCCCAAAGTGGGCGGCACGGTGGCACAGTGGTTAGCACTGATGCCTCAAAGTGCCAGAGACCCAGATTCAATTCCCGCCTCAGGCAACTGACTGTGTGGAGTTTGCACATTCTCCCTGTGTCTGTGTGGGTTTCCTCCGGGTGCTCCCACAGTCCAAAGATGTGCAGATTAGGTGAATTGGCCGTGCTAAATTGCCCATAGTGTTAGGTGAAGGGGGAAATGTAGGGGAATGGGCCTGGATAGGTTGCGCTTCGGCGGGTTGGTGTGGACTTGTTGGGCCGAAAGGCCTGTTTCCGCACTGTAAGTAAGTAGTCTAATCAAACTTATGCCACCAAACAACCTATAAACCCCGAGTCCACGTATACACCCCAAACCACCTATAACCACTCCTTCCAAATCACTTGTAACCATCCATTCCTCCAGTCCATCCATACTCCCACAGTACCTCCCAGAAACATTAACCAAACACCCTCCCAGCCTACACCCTCTAACTATCCAGTTGGGTGGAGAGGACATGTTGAGCAGCATGGTAGGTGTGATTGAGGGATGTGTGGAGAAGTGGTTGAAGTATATGTTGAAGTTGGTAGGTCAACTGACAGGTACAGCGAGAAACTGGATGGATAAGACTGACTTGTCACAATATGGATAGTCATAGAGTCACAGCCCAGAAACAAACTCTTCAATCTAGTTCCTCTGCACCAATCAGACATCCCAATCTGACCTAGTTCCATTTGCCAGCATTTAGCCCTACACCTCAAAACCCCCTTCCTTTTAAATGTTGTAATTGTACCCACATCCACCACCTCGTCTGGAAGCTCTTTCCATACATGCACCACACTCTGTGTGAAAAAGTTGCCCTTGGCTCCTTTTTTTAAATGTCTCCACTCTCGCCTTAAATCTTTGCCCTTTAGTTTTGAACTCCTTAACTTAGGAAAAAGACCTTGGCTATTCACCCTGTCCATGCCCCTCATGATTTTATAAGCCTCCATAAGGTTACCCTTCAGCCTCTGATGCTTCAGGCAAGAAAGCCCCAGCCTATTCACCCTCTCCCTATAACTCGAAGCCGACAACATCTTTGTAAATCATTTCTGCACCCTCTCAAGTTTAACAACATCCTTCCTGTAGAAAGGTGACCAGAATTGTGCACAGTATTGTAACAGTGGCCTCACCAATGTCCTGTATAGCCATAATAATGCAACCCAATTCTGATACTCAGTGTTCTGGCCAATGAAGCCAAGCATTCCAATGCCTTCTTCACCACCCTGTCAACCTGCCATTCCACTTTCAAGGAATTAGCACCTGCACCTCTAAGTCTCTTTGTTCAGCAACACCCCCCAGGGCCCGATCATTAACTGTTTAAGTCCTGCTCTGATTTGCCTCACCAAAATGCAGTGTTTCGCTTTTATCTAAATTAAACTCCATCTGCCATTCCTTGGCCCATCTGCCCATCTGATCAACGCCCCATCTAAAAGTTGAAGTTCTAAATTGGAGAAAGGCCAATTTTGACGGTATTAGGCAAGATCTTTCAAAAGCTGATTGGGGGCAGATTTTCGCAGGTAAAGGAACAGCTGGAAAATGGGAAGCCTTCAGAAATGAGATAACGAGAAAAGGAAAGGCTGATAGGTATAGGGAATGCCTAAAGAAATTGAGGGTTTGGTTAAGAAAAAGAAGGAAGCATAGACAGGATAGATCAAGGTAAAAACAATGACTGCAGATGCTGGAAACCAGATTCTGGATTAGTGGTGCTGGAAAAGCACAGCAGTTCAGGCAGCATCCAAGTAAGTGAATCCTTAGAAGACTATAAAGGCAGTAGGAGTATACTTAAGAAGGAAATCAAGAAGGCAAAAAGGGGACATGAGATAGCTTTGGCAAATAGAATTAAGGAGAATCCAAAGGGTTTTTACAAATATATTAAGGACAAAAGGGTAACGAGGGAGAGAATAGGGCCCCTCAAAGATCAGCAAGGCGGCCTTTGTGTGGAGCCGCAGAAAATGGGGGAGATAGTAAACGAGTATTTTATATCAGTATTTACTGTGGAAAAGAATATGGAAGATATAGAATGTAGAGAAATAGATGGTGACACCATGAAAAATTGATGTCTTGAAATACATAAAGGTGGATAACTCCACAAGACCTAGTCAGGTGCACCCTAGAACTCTGTGGGAAGCTAGAGAAATGATTGCTGGGCCACTTATTGAGATATTTGTAACATCGATAGATTAGATTAGATTAGATTACTTACAGTGTGGAAACAGGCCCTTCGGCCCAACAAGTCCACACCGCCCCGCCGAAGCGTAACCCACCCATTCCCGTACATTTACCCCTTTACCTAACACTACAGGCAATTTTAGTATGGCCAATTCACCTGACGTGCACATCTTTGGACTGTGGGAGGAAACCGGAGCACCCGGAGGAAACCCACGCAGACACGGGGAGAATTTGGATACAGAACATTTGGATACAGAACTGGCTCAAAGGTGGAAGACAGAGGGTGGTGGTGGAGGGTTGTTTTTCAGATTAAAGGCCTGTGACCAGTGGAGTGCCACAAGGATCAGTGCTGGGTCCTCTACTTTTTGTCATTTACATAAATGATTTGGATACGAGCATAAGAGGTACAGTTAGTAAGTTTGCAGATGACACCAAAGTTGGAGGTGTAGTGGACAGCGAAGAAGGTTACCTCAGATTACACCAGGATCTTGATCAGATGGGCCAATGGGCTGAGAAGTGGCAGATGGAGTTTAATTCAGATAAATGTGAGGTGCTGCATTTTGGGCAAGCAAATCTTAGCAGGACTTATACACTTAATGATAAGGTAAAAACAATGACTGCAGATGCTGGAAACCAGATTCTGGATTAGTGGTGCTGGAAGAGCACAGCAGTTCAGGCAGCATCCAAGGAACAATGGTAAGGTCCTAGGGAGTGTTGCGGAACAAAGAGACCTTGGAGTGCAGGTTCATAGCTCCTTGAAAGTGGAGTTGCAGGTAAATAGGATAGTGAAGAAGGCATTTGGTGTGCTTTCCTGTATTGGTTAAAGTATTGAGTACAGGAGTTGGGAGGTCATGTTGCGGCTGTACAGGACATTGGTTAGGCCACTGTTGGAATATTGCATGCAATTCTGGTCTCCTTCCTATTGGAAAGATGTTGTGAAACTTGAAAGGGTTCAGAAAAGATTTACAAGGATGTTGCTAGGGTTGGAGGATTTGAGCTATAGGGAGAGGCTGAACAGGCTGGGGCTGTTTTCCGTGGAGCGTCGGAGGCTGAGGGGTGACTTTATAGAGGTTTACAAAATTATGAGGGGCGTGGATAGGATAAATGGACAAAGTCTTTTCCCTGGGATGGGGGAGTCCAGAGCTAGAAGGCATAGGTGTAGGGTAAGAGGGGAAAGATATAAAAGTAACCTAAGGGGCAACGTTTTCATATAGAATGTGGTAAGTGTATGGAATGAGCTGCCAGAAGAGGAAGTGTTGGAGATCTTAAAATCCAAAAAGGTAGATAAATCTCCAGGACCTGATCAGTGTATCCCAGAACTCTTATGCCCAAAACGTTGATTCTCCTGCTCCTCAGATGCTGCCTGGCCTGCTGTGTTTTTCCAGCACCACATTTTTCAACTCTGGTACTCCAGCATCTGCAGTCCGCCTAGTTCATCCCTCTTATACAGGTCATTTCTCTCTCTGAAGAGATCCCAATGTTTCGAAAATGTGAATCCTTGCCCCCTGCACCAACTTCGAGGAGAAAGTGAGGACTGCAGATGCTGGAGATCAGAGCTGAAAATGTGTTGCTGGAAAAGCGCAGCCCTGAAGAAGGGCTCATGCCCGAAACGTCGATTCTCCTGCTCCTTGGATGCTGCCTGACCTGGTGCGCTTTTCCAGCAACACATTTTCAGCCCTGCACCTACTTCTCAGCTGTGCATTCATCTCCTTTATCCTCCCATTCCTACTGTCACTAGCATGTCTAGTAGGTGCCTCGAGGTGCCTACCTTTTAACCTCCTGATTAATTTCCTATATTCTCTCCACAGAACTTCATCCCTTTCTCGACTGATGTCATTAGTACTAAGGTACACAACAACCTCCTACTGGTCACTCTCCCCTTTCAGAATATCCTGCACCCTCTCAGACCCATCCTTGGCCCTGGCACTAGGGAGGCAACACACCATCCTGGTGGCTCACTGACCCCCACAGAAAAGTCGTACTGTTCCCCAGTCTTCGACAATTCCCAATTATAATCAAACCTGACATACCCCCTCATTAACGTACAGCTCGTCATGGTACCTGAAACCTGACCATCAGTGCTATACTCCCCTCAGAGGCCTGTGCCCTACAAGATCCAAAACATCAACTGTTGCTTATCCCTGAGTGTTGTGGAGAAGGCGGTGGTGAGCTGCCTTCTTTAACTGCTGTTTTACATTTACTGTAGGTAGGATCACAGGGGAGGGGTTTACAGGAGTTTGACCCAGCGACAGTAAAGGAATGGTGATATATCTTTTCATCAGGATGGTGAATGACTTGGAATGGAACATGCTCATTAATACTGCTTTTTACAGATCGGCTATTGGAATGAAGATGACAAGTTTGTTGCAACAACAGGGGACCATCAAACTGGCAATGACACCAGTGGCATCCAGAATCGAACATATTTTGTAACAACGATCTTAGTAAGTGTTGCTATGCTGAGTGTGAATGGGTAGCTGAGTGAACCATAATAACTTCCCATATTTCTGTATGTGGAACCCAGAAAGAAATAAAGACTAGACAAAATCTCACCGAGCAACAGAGTGAGCTCAACGGGCTGAATGACCTCCTTTTTTCCTGTGGTGTCCTTTCCATAGTCGGTCCATGTGGCGACTTCTGTGGAGGGTTGAGAGGTCTCAGAGGTTCCAAGAATCAAAGAAACAGAAGGAGCATTCAACCACTTGAAGCTGTTCTGCTGTTCACTGAGTCTACACCTGATCTATATCCTAGCTCTACATACCTGCCTTGGTTCCACAACCTTCAATATCATTACCCCACAAAAATCACTCACACATCCAATGTTGAGGATGTGGTGATGTAGTGGGTATGTTGTTGGTCTAGTAAGCCAGAGGAGCATAGCAGGCTTTTCCAGCACCACACTCTCGACTCTAATCTCCAGCATCTGCAGTCCTCACTTTCACCTAGTAAGCCAGAGGGATAGACAAATGCTTTTGGGGCACATGTTCACATTTCCTCACAGCTGCTGCTGAAACTTACATTCAGTTAATAAATCTGGAATATAAAACCAATATAGTACCTTATAAACATAAGACAAGGAACTGGAGTAGGCCATTCAGTCCCTCATGCCTGCCCGGCCATTTAATAGGATCATGGCTGATCTGACATTTCTCATGTCCACTTCTCTGCCTGTCCCCTGTAGCCCTTGATTCTCCTACTGGTCAAGAATCTATGTCAGCCTCAGATATAGACAAGGACTATGCCCCCATAGCTCTCTGTGGTAAGGAGTTCCAAAGATTCAAAACACTCCAAGGAAGAAATTCCTCCTCACCTCAGTCTTAAATTGGTGTCTCTTTATTCTGACACTATGCCATCTGGCCCTAGCCTCTCAACATTTATCCTGTCAAGGCTGTTAAGAATCCTGTATGCTTCAATGAGATCACCTCTCATTCTTCGAAATGCCAGTGAACAGAGTCCCAACCGAATTAGCCTTTGCTCATAAGACAATCCCTCCACACCAAGGATCATCCTAGTGAACCTTCTGTGAACTGCTTCCAGTGAAGTAATATCTTTCCTTAAATAAGGGGACCAAAACTGCTCACAGTACTTCAGTTATAATCTCACCAGCACCATGTACTGTTGCAGTAAGACTTCCCTACTCTTATACTCCTACCCCTTTGAAATAAGGCCAACATTCCATTAGCATGACGGCTATCATTAGAAGAAAACTTGGATTACTAATGCCCTTTAAGGAAGGAAATCTGACGTTCTTACCCCCTCTGACATACACATGACTCCAGAGCCACAGCAATGTTGTTGGCTGTTAAAAATACATCCAAAATGGCCAGCCTGGCAAGCCATTCAGTTCAAAGACAAGTAGGAGCGACCAACATGTCTGTACCAACAATGCACACGTCCCATGCAAAAAAAAGCAAGCGAAATATTGGAGATGATGGAAATCCGAAGGCAAAATACTCTGAAGATTTTGGAAATGCTCAGCCAGCATCTGGAGAGAGAAATAAAGTTAACTCTCAGGTCAATGTGTTCTACTGAAAGGTTATTGACCAGATACATTAACCCTATTTCTCTTGCCAGATGCTACCAGAGCTGCTGAGTATTTCTAGCAGTTTCTGTTTTCATTTCCAAAATCAATCCATTTTAGATTTAAAGTTTTCATTTGATCTCCCAGTTTCGAGAGCATTTTGAGGGCAAGAGTTCCAGATTTGGTGTATCCTTGGTATGAGGAATTGTTTGCTATCATCATTCCTGGATGACCTGGTTCAAATATTAACATTATATCTCCTTATCCTGATCTCTCCCTCCCAGAGGAAATAATTTATCCTCTTTGACCTTACCAACTTCATTTACTCATTAAAATTCTCCACGTAAGAGTTGATGTTGTTGTTGATGTTGATACATGTTTTAGAACTGAAACTTGATCCACTTCTCATAGAATCACAAAGGTGTGGAAACAGGCCTTTCAGCCCAACAAGTCCACACCGACCCTCCAAAGACCCATTCCCCTACCCTATCCCTGCACTTCCTCTGTCTAATACATCTAATCTACACATTCATGAACACTATGATCAATTTGGCATGGCCAATCCACCTAAGTTGTACATCTTCAGACTGTGGGAGGAAACTGGAGCACCCAGAGGAACCCACAAAACACAGAGAGAATGTGCAAACTCCACATAGACAGTCACCCGAGGCTGGAATTGAACCTGGGTCCCTCACGCTGTGAGGTAGCAGTGCTAACCACTGAACCATCATGTCACCCAAAGCTGACAGTATGAACCCAGGACTCAGATAGGCCGTCTGACTGCAATCCATGCCACTGGTGAGAGAAGTGATAAATTCAGCCAGTATTTTCACAATACACCCCATATAAAAGTGTTAGCCCATCAGGATGTTATCAACCCTTGACTCCTTCTGACCCTACACCCTCTGTAGCCTTTGGCTTCTTCAGTGCTCTGCCACCAGTATCCTGACCTATTTTAAGGGTGTATTCACCCATCACCCCCAATTTCTGCTGACCTATATTGGCTCTGCAGAACATAGGAACTGGAGTAGGCCATTCAGCCCATCGAGCCTGCTCCAACATTCAGCCTGCTCATTGCCATTTTCCCACACTAGCTCCCACTATATCCCTTGATGTCATTAGTCTTTAATGTGCTCAATGATTGAGGTCCCTCACCCCTCTGGGGTAAAAAATTCCAAAGATTTATAAACCTCTGAGTGAAGAAATTATTCCTCATCCCAGTCCTCAGTGGCCTGCTCCTCACTCTATGCCTCTGGTTCTAGACTCACCTGCAAAGAGAAACATCTTATTTCCATCCACTTTCTCATGCTCTGTAAGACTTCTGTGTGGCTCAGTGCAGTCAGTTCTCATTGTGTGACTCTCTGGAAAGTACAGGCTCACTTCTTCAACCTCACTTCTTTAGAAAATCCGGCAAACTGACAAGTGAACCTCTGTTGCACTCTTCCCATGGTATGTGCATCTAAACAGGGTGATTAAAAAATACTGACCTGCTAAATTGTCACAGCATTGACAATATTAACATGCAACAGCTCACAGTATAACTCAGGTCTGCTGGATGGCCCCAGCATAAGTTTGAAACCAACACACATAGTTTAATAGGGTGAGAATCTTTGGCTTATTGTAATAAGACCAGAAGATTACCACCTCAAAACTAGTCCAATAGTGCTGGGGGCAAGGAAAGCACAGTCTAGTCATTCTCTCTTGTATATAATACCATGAGGGAGCTGAAATCTGTCAGGTGAGACCAACAAAAGGAATACATTAAGATTTGAAATGTGATTAGCAAGGGGTCACCAATGGGTTAAAGGTTTCATGTTCAGAATATGGATGTTGGTGGAGACTGGACAACATTCCATGAAATAGTTCAATCATCATCAGAAATCCAGGAGTAGAATGTTAGCTCCATCACGCTTTGACTGCTTACCATTATTTTTAGGCAGACAGTGACATAATTGTAAGATCACTGGAATTGTAATCCATAGGACAAGGTTGGTATTCTGGGGATGAAGTTCAAATTGCACGATCTAATTTCATAAACTCTGGATTTGCAAACTAGTTTCAGTAATAACAACCAGGAAATTTTCACAGGTTGTTACACAAGCCCACCTGATTCACCAATAGCCTTCAGGGAAGGAAAACTATCATCTTTACCTGGTCTAGCTTATATGTGGCTCCAGACCCACAGCAATGTGGCTGTCTGTTAAATAAAATGGCCTAGAAAGCCACTTAGCACAAGGGGTAATCAGGGGAAGGCACAGTGGTTAGCACTGCTGCCTCACAGCGCCAGAGACCCGGGTTCAATTCCCGCCTCAGGCGACTGACTGTGTGGAGTTTGCACGTTCTCCCCGTGTCTGCGTGGGTTTCCTCTGGGTGCTCCAGTTTCCTCCCACAGTCCAAAGATGTGCAGGTCAGGTGAATTGGCCATGCTAAATTGCCCGTAGTGTTAGGTAGGGGTAGATGTAGGGGTATGGGTGGGTTGCGCTTCGGCGGGCCGGTGTGGACTTGTTGGGCCGAAGGGCCTGTTTCCACACTGTAAGTAATCTAATCTAATCTAATATATGCTGGCCCTGCCAGCGATCCCTACGTCCCATCAAATCACAATATCACATATCTTAAGTTTCTTGATGTCCAATAAACTATCCACCTAAGGGTTGCGTATAAAACAACTCAGCATCCACAGCAAACTGGGAGAGGATTTCATTGGTTTACAACATATTTCCTCATCTCAATCCCAAATGACCACCTCCTTATCTTGAGAATACATCCTCCAGTTCTGTCCAGGAGAAAACATTAATCAGAAACACCCCTGTTGGAGCCTCTTAAGAGTGTGCCGTAGCAAGATCACTTGTCATCTTTTAAACTCCAGGAAAGGGAGACCTATCCCACTCAAACTCTCTTCACAGTACAGTCCTCTCAATGTATCAATTTAGTCATTTTCTTTTGGTGGCAGTTCCTTGAAAGTTGATATAACCTTTCTTAAGAGCTACACACAGTGCCTTACTTGTAGTTTAACCAAAGCTTTACATATAATTACAGAAAGATTTATAAAGACATTCTTATTACCTTAAAGACTTACTCTTATGCTCCAGTCTTCCTGCAATTAAGGCAAATATATCATTTGTCTTCCTGCTGTATCTGCTTAGTAACTTTCTCTGATGTGTGTGCAAGGACATGCAAATTCCACTCAATATTTCTCATTTAAAAGATGTCCTTTATTTTTAATTCTTCCTACAACAGTTGATAATTTCACTCTGCCTTACGTTGTACGTTGTCTGTCGCCTTGCAGCCCAGAGATGCAGTGTTGGACTGGGGTGGACAAAGTTAGACATCGCACAACACCAGGGTTAAAGTCCAACAGGTTTACTTGAAATCACAAGCCTTTGGAGCACTGCTCACTTCAGCTGATGAAGGAGCATGCTCTGATTTTGAATAAACCTGTTGGACTATAAACTGGTGTCGTGTGACTTCTGACCTTGCATCCCAAGTCCTGACTGGCCTGTTTCCCTTTGGCAGCTTATTTCCCCACTGAATTTAAAATAACTGATTGTTTAGTGGCCATCTCTGGTTGGGTGAATGTGGAGCCTTATCCACATGGAGCAGGTTTCATTTTTCTGAGTTGGGACACCTCACTCCAGCATTCATTACTGAATCCTGTGTGAGTCAGCTTAGCTGCAAAGCCTCAGGTGATGGACCTAGTCCTGGCTTCAGACCTGGCTCATATGATAATACTTGCTGTTTGGGTGAGCCTGGGACAATGGCTGAGATATCTGATTGAATGATTAGGGTACTGTCGTGTTGACTGAGTGTTTTGTGTCTGCAGGAACCCCCTTATGTGATGCTGAAGAAGAATCATGATCAGCTAGAAGGTAACGATAAGTACGAGGGTTACTGTGTGGAGTTGGCAGCAGAGATTGCCAAGCATGTGGGCTTCAAGTACAAGCTTGCAATCGTGGCAGATGGAAAATACGGAGCAAGGGATCCAGACTCCAAAGTTTGGAATGGGATGGTCGGCGAGCTTGTGTATTCAGTGAGTTTCATGTGCCATTATCATCAACATTTGGCAATCAGTATAGGATACCATAGTTGGTTGTTCAAAGCCCTTTGTATGGTGTGTGGTCGGGTTTTAACAGAAGATTAAATGGCCTCTAAAAACAGAGATGGTCTACAGACACACATTTATGATGTCACTGAGCATTGTCCTTGAGTAACCTTGGAGTGAACAAGTTCAGTCTGAGGTGATTGAAAAAATATCACGGGGTGCACGGATAGGGTGAGTAGCCAAGATCTACTTTCCACGGTAGGGGTGTCCAAAACTAGAGGGCATAGGTTTAAGGTGAAAGGGAAAAGATTTAAAAGGGATCTAAGGGCAATGTTTTCACGCAGAGGGTGGTGCGTGTATGGAATGAGCAGCTAAAGGAGGTGGTGGAAGCTGGTATAATTACAACATTTAAAAGGCATCTGAATGGGTGCATGAAAAGGAAGAGTTTAGATTACCTACAGTGCAGAAACAGGCCCTTCGGCCCAACAAGTCCACACCGACCCTCTGAAGAGCACCCCACCCAGACTGATTCCCCTACAAATGTACTAACACTACAGGCAATTTAGCATGGCCAATTCACCTGGCCTGCACATCTTTGTGACTATGGGAGGAAACCAGCGCACCCAGAGGAAGCCCATGTAGACACAGAGAGAATGTGCAAACTCCACACAGATAGTTGCCTGAGGCAGGAATTGAACCCGGGTCCCTGGTGCTGTGAGGCAGCAGTGCTAACCACTGAGCCACCACGCTGCCCAGATTAGAGGGGTGTGAGTCAAATGCTGGCAAATGGGACTAGATCACTTCAGGATATCTTATCTGAAGGGTCTGTTTCCGTGCTGTCTAGCTATAATTCTGTATCCCTGATAGGAAAGGAAGCTTTCATTCAGTCTGTATCTACTTTGTCTCAGTTGCAGACATACACCTTCATTCTTTTTGAGATGCTCAGCTGAAGGATTGAGATTCAGTATTTTTTTCATATTTTTGATAGAGGCTTGTCGCAAAAGACAAAGGTGCTGTAAATAGTGGAGAAAGAGAAAAAAAATGTGAAATGGGTCTACGTTAAAGGGACACTTTGAGTCTGAGTGATGCTGAAAGTACTTGAGTTAATGAAATTCTGCCTTATTATAGTCCTCTGACTGGTTGAGCTGCAGTTTGTTACAAAGTTATAAGTACCCGGGCAGACAGAGACACCCAGAGCCTGCAAGCTTAAAACATCTCTGTCCCTCTTGCTCTGCCTGTGTGTGAGGAAAGACAAAAATGACAGCTTAAAAGGAGAAATTCTAACAAGAAGAGACCCAGGTCCCTGATTCAACTTCTGAAGTAAGCAATGTCCATTGTTTTACAGACAGCAGGGCATCGTCATTGCTAGATCTTTAGAGGAATTGCATAAGAAATTTTAACTCACCCTTGGATTAAGGGCTTTTGATCTTCAGAATTTTGTTTACCCTGTCTATATTCTTAATCGCTATGATATCTATGTCAAACTGTCTGTCATTCATGAGTACTATAATCATGAACAAGTTCGTGTATGTGCGTGTGTGTGCACATGTGTGCGCGTGTGTGGGTGTTTGAAGAGTTTGAAGGGATATAGTTGAAGAGGCTTTGTAATAGATTAGAAATTATTTTCTCTGTAATTTATTAAAGTATGTTGTAATGAATAGAGTTATTTTCTATTGATGACAAAATCTGGTATGACTTGTGATTGTCTTGAGTAATAGCCAGTCAGGCAAATTCTTGTCTTGGTGGCATAATTTCTTACATTATGTGACTGCTTGTGAATGTGGGGCACGATTATTGGTGTACTCTTCCCAGTTAAGTCATGATATAAGTTTGGGGGCTCATGGTCTGGTGTTTTTTGAACAAGGATATCATAAAATTGGATGTGGAGTAAGGGTAAGTGGTAAAGGATAAAATGACAAATGCCAGGTTTCTCATACTGAAGTAAGTTGGAATTGAAACCAGCTTAGCCCATCCTTCAGTTGGAAAAGATATCCTTGATGGATTTACAAGAGCCAGACTGCTAGAATTGGCAAATACATTAGAGGTGGAATTGCCTGTCAGATACAAGGAGACAGATAATTGAAATAATAGCAAAGCATCCAGGATTTGTGGACATACAGGAGGGATTAGGTACAAAATGTGGTGAGTCACTTGAGTTAGCAAGGATTCAGCTAGTATTAAAGAAGCTTGAACATGAGCAAGAGATAAAGAGGAAAGAGCTTTGCAATTAAAAGAAAGGATAAAAAGGAAAATGAAACTCAAAAAAATTCACCTACAGAGAGAGGAGAAAGAAAACAAATGAATATTTCAGGAAGAAGAAAAGGCACAAGAAAGAATTTAAGAGAGAGGAATGGAAAAGAGGTGAGAAATAGGGAATACCAGCTTAAAATAATAATTACAAAGGGACTTTGGATGCCAAAGAAGGTTCTGATGAGGAAAGCCTTGGCCAGAATCTAAAATCCCAGGAGGGAAATGCTTAAGTTTGTACAGATGGGGCACTTGTAAAGTAGTGGCACAGTGGCTCAGTGGTTAGTACTGCTGCCTCACAGTGCCAGGGACCTTGATTCAATTCCATCCTCAGGCAGCTGTGTGCAGAGTTTATGCCTTCTCCCTCTGTCTGCATGGGTTTCCTCCAATAGTCCAAAGCTGTGCAGGTTAGGTGGATTGGCTATGCTAACTTGCCCATAGTGTCCAGGGGTGTGTAGATGTCTCTGATTCTAGTCCCTACCAAAATTTGAGGAAAAGGATGTGGAGACATTCCTTGTGCCATTTGAGAAAGTAGGAAAACAAATGAAGTGGCTGAAGGGAAACTGGATATTTCCAAGCATATTGACAGGTAGAGCTCACCAAACTTAATCATCTTTGTCAGATGAGGTCTGTAAGGGTTGTGACATTATAACAAAGCTATTCTGCATGAATATGAGTTAGATTCTGAAGCAGAGTCAAGAGTGTGGTGCTGGAAAAGCACAGCAGGTCAGGCAACATCCGAGGAACAGGAAAATCGACATTTTGGGCATAAGCCCTTCATCAGGAATGCTCATTCCTAATGAAGGGCTTATGCCTGAAACGTTGATTTCCTGCTCCTCAGATGCTGCCTGACCTGCTGTGCTTTTCCAGCACCACTCTCTCGACTCTGATCTCCAGCATCTGCAGTCCTCAATTCCGCCCAGATTCTGATGCAAACAAAAATTTCAAAATTTGAGGAATCTGTCTGTGAAACCTACGTTAAATGTGAAAGGGTAAAGCAAAGACATTTTGATAGGTGTTTGTTAGGAGCCAGTAACATGTGCAGAGCTCTCAGAAGAGATTATTCTCTTGGAAAGATTTAAAAATCGTTTTTAAATTAGAAGCCGTGTTGAAAACTATTTGGCTGCAACTGCTAAACAGGAACTAATAATGGCTGATGTTTATGAGCTAATAGGTAAAATTAAATCCTTTTTAATGTCACCTCTGTTCAGCTTACATTTGTCCTGAATTGCTGTCATTCAGGCAAACTGATCATCATGGTGATGTAATTGTGACTTTATGTATTTTTCAATTGCTTGTGGAACAGTGAGGCATGATTATCAGCCCATTCTTCCTAGTTATGTCATGTTAGATAGCTTAGGCAGACAAAGTGCAATTATTTACAATGTGCAATGTCACAAACGGAATGTAATCTCAAACAAGCGCAAGCCACAATTTTGTCAACCAGTTTTTCAAGCCAAAGGTTTGTGTGTAGCTTTGTGACCACAGAGAGACTACTTTCCAGCTGTGATTTGACACCTGTACCTTCAGTGGTTAGCTCTTTAAGTCCTTCTGATGTGGCTGAGTGTATCACTCAGTTACATCAAGAGTGGGTGGTAAATGCATGGTAGATGGAGTATTGTGTGGATAAGTGTGGAGTTATCTACTCTGGTAGCAAAAAGAGGAAGGCATATTATTAATTGAATGGCTGTAAATTAAAGAGGGAAATGTTCAATAAGATCTAGGTGTCCTTGTGTAACAATCGCAAAAGTAAGCATGCAGGTGCATCTCAGGAAAGAATGCAAACAGTATGTTAGCCTTCATAGCAAGAGGAGTCAAGAACAGGAACAAGGATGTCTTGTTATAATTATGCAGGGCATGGTGAGGCCACACCTGGAATATTGTGTGCAGTTTTGGTCTCCTTATGTGAGGAAGGATAGTGTCATAGAGTCCTACAGAATGGAGACAGGCCCTTTGGCCCAAACTGATCCATGTTAACCAAAGTGCCTGACCATGCTAACCCCATTTCCCTGCACTTGGCCTATGTCCTTCTAAGGCAAAAGTGAGGACTGCAGATGCTGGAGATTAGAGTCAAGAGATTGGCACTGGAAAAGCACAGCAGGTCAGGCAGCATCAGAGGAGCAGGATAATCAATGTTTTGACCAAAAGCTCTTCATCAGTAATTCCTGATGAAGGGCTTTTGCCCGAAACGTTGATTTTCATGCTCCTCGGAAGCTGCCTGACCTGCTGTGCTTTTCCAGCACCACATACTCCACCCATATCCTTCTAATCCTTTCCTTTCCAAAGGATGTTCTTGCTATAGAGGGAGTGCAATAGAACTTAACCAAGTTGATTCCTTAGATGGCTAGATTGATGTATGAGGCGAGATTGAATCATTTTACAATTCTATTCAGTGGAGTTTCGAAGAATGAGGGGATGGGCTTCCACAGAAACCCTATAAAATGAACGAAAGTAGACAGGTAAGATACAGGAAGGATTTTCCCAATAGTGGGAGAGTCGAGAACCAAAGTTCATAGTTTAAGGATAAGAGTAAACTTTTTAGGATTGAAATGAAGAGAAACTTCTTTACCTAGAGAGTAGAAGACCTGTAGAATTCACCACCACAGAAAGTTAAGGCCAAAACATTAGGAGTTTTCAAGAAGGTGGTAGATATCGCTGTTGTAGCTAAAGTGATCAAGGGATATGGCAGGGTAGGGCAGGGTTAGGGTATTGAGCTCAATGATCAGCCAGTGATCATTCAGTGATGTCAAATTCCTGATGTAGGGCTTTTGCTCGAAATGTTGATTTTCCTGCTCCTCCGATGCTGCCTGACCTGCTGTGCTTTTCCAGCATCACACTCAACCCCGATGTCAAAATGAAACCCTAGTTGAACCCAAGTTTGCATAGCAGGATATTGTACTTGAGACTCCTAAACAATTCCTGACAATTATGGGCCATCTAAGAATGCTCAATGAATGGCCTTTTGGCACGTTAATAATACGAAAGATGAACTTTACAAAACACAAACTAAGTTTGACAACTGAGGGAAAAGAAGGTATATTTTGGTGGTGAGAATTATTCTGCACAGCAAAATATGAAGGTTGACAATTAAACCTGCCATGTTGGACAAACAAAGCATCAATGCACTATCTGAAGGAAAGCAGAAGAGTCCTCCCTGGAGTCTCTCTATCTACCTAAAATAATAATTTCAGATCAAATGAATAATCAAAAAGTTGCTAAAAAAAGACAAATTTTGTTGAAGTTTTTAGTTTATCACTAATCAGTGCAATGTGCAATAAATGCCAAAATAATGAGAAAACGACATGGATAGTGTGCTTAGTGTGCAAGTGGACTCTGATTGTTGGATGTACTGCCATAAGAATGCATGCAACCATTAGTGATGACTGACCATTAACTACCGGACTTTGTTTAAATGTGAAATAAGGCAGGTTGATTCTGATTGGTTGAGGCATTGACCTGACAAAGAGTAGCATGAGAAACTTGCATTTCTTTAGCATCATTTCAGTACTAGCATCATTTCAGATTATACCACAGTCAGTTAAGTAAGTTTCAAGGATATTCACAATTGAAAGGAGAGCAGCCAATGTGCACACTGCAAACTCAAAGAAAGAACATTGAGGCTAAAGAGCCAATACTTTATTTTTCCCTACCTGACTAGTTGATTTTAAAAGAGTGTTTCGCTTGGTATCAGAAATAAGTGAACGAGGGTCTTGTCAGTGAATTGACTGTAAATTCTTAATCGGTTTTGTCTTTCAGAAAGCTGATATCGCAGTGGCCCCATTAACCATCACCTTGGTGCGGGAGGAGGTCATTGACTTTTCAAAACCTTTCATGAGTTTGGGGATCTCCATCATGATTAAAAAACCCCAGAAATCCAAACCGGGGGTTTTCTCCTTCCTGGACCCCTTAGCGTATGAGATCTGGATGTGCATCGTATTCGCCTACATCGGTGTGAGTGTGGTCCTGTTCCTGGTGAGCAGATTCAGCCCCTATGAGTGGCAAACAGAGGAGTACGAAGATGGACCTGATGCCCAAAGTCTCGACCAGACCAACGAGTTTGGAATATTTAACAGTCTCTGGTTCTCTCTGGGCGCCTTTATGCAGCAAGGATGCGATATTTCGCCAAGGTTGGTCTTTTAAACCTTCACCTTTGTGCATTTTCGGTCCCAATCTGATGCCATGGTGCATATATCTCTATTCGCTTTTTTTAAATAGACCTTTTTTATTCTCTTTTTATTCCAAAAAAAAAACCTCTGGTCCAAAAGGGGATAAAGGATTTCAATTTAAAAAAGACCCTGCTTTTCGATCAGGGGTGGAAATGGAACAGTGATGTACATGTACGATCGCTCATCTATTTCCAGAAAATATTATATACACCATTCCGAGACCGTAAAATGCATAGAGTTAGTGTAGGGCACACAGTCCGCTTGGAGGGCTACCGTGTTTTTGCTGCATATACCCATTTTACGGTCCACGGTTAACGTGTATATAAATAATTTAACTAGTTCAAAACAAAACAATTAATATTATTGGCAGTCTTCAATCTGAGTGGAAATTGGAGCAAGGCATGGTGGTGTTGCAAGAGTGGCTCAGATGTTAGAACAATCATGTTGTACATGACTTTTCATGATTGGTGGCTGATCTTGTGCTGCTTTGTGTCTGGATCGGTTGGAGAGCATTGGAGGGTGTTTGGGGTGTTGGTGCTGGGTATTGGAGGTGATCGGTGTTAACTTTAATCAACAGGAAACTCAGCGAATTGGACCAGTATGTGGTCTGACTTTCCATAAATCCCAAACAAAGTGGGAATCAGACTGCAGGGCAATTCTATCCTGGCTGTCTCCTACAGGGTTAGGGCTGGGGTTGAAATCAACCCCAGAGTTATGAGGGTCAAACTGGTCTCCAAAGGGAGTGTCAAATGGGTGAGGGAGAATCAGCCACCACATCCAGTTTTCTGCCTACAGTTTTCATGGTTCTCACTTAGCTGCTCCTTCATTCGCTGACCTGAAAGAAACATTATCTTTGAATGACAGAGCCAGAAGCTATTCCAAACTGACATCTGCACATTTCTCGACTGTGTTGCATCAGCACATTCTAATACTGTCCTGCCTAGTGTTGTCAGTGTGTTTCAGAGTATTGACTGATGGAATTATAGAATCAGACAGCACAGAAGGAAGCCATTTGAGATATTTTCTAAACAACCTGTTCTGAGATGTTAAAACACACCAATAGCACAGGTGAGACCTGAACCCTGGGCTTCAAGTCCAAAGGTAGTGTCAGTATCACTACACCATTTGACATTTTGTGTTTGTGTACTCTGTTGGCTCTTTGAGAGATGTATTCCACTTATTATCCTTCTTGTTCTCTACATCCTGCAAATCTTTCCATTTCGTAAGTTTATTTGAAACTTACTGCTGAATCTACTTTCACCACATTTTAGGTGTAGACGACAATAAATCATTGT
Organism: Chiloscyllium punctatum; assembly: GCF_047496795.1. Classification (NCBI taxonomy): domain Eukaryota; kingdom Metazoa; phylum Chordata; class Chondrichthyes; order Orectolobiformes; family Hemiscylliidae; genus Chiloscyllium; species Chiloscyllium punctatum. The sequence goes on from NC_092758.1 coordinate 15,534,453, forward strand.
GAAAACAATTTTCTCCTAATCTTGCCTCTGGTTCTTCTGCCAATTACAGTACGTTTGTGCCCTTACGTTACCAATGCTCCTCTCACTGCAAACAGTTTCTTCTTGTTTACTCCTTCGTTACTCTATCAAGACCATTCAGAGTTTTGAACACATCCATTAAGTCTGACTTTAGTCTTCTTTACTCCAAGGAGTAAAATACTCTGTCCTCTGGCTTCTCCACATACTGCAGTACCTCATCCCAAGGAGGAGAAAGTGAGGACTGCAGATGCTGGAGACCAGAGTTTATAAATGTGGTGCTAGAAAAACACAGCAGGTCAGGCAGCATCCGAGGAGCAGGTGAATCGACGTTTCGGGCATAAGCCCTTCTTCAGGAAATCATTCCTGAAGAAGGGCTTATGCCCGAAACGTCGATTCTCCTGCTCCTCAGATGCTGCCTGGCCTGCTATGTTTTTTCAGCACCACATTTTTCAACTCGTGCCTCATCCCGATTCTTGTTCCAGTCAATCTCCTCTTCAAGGCTTTGACTATCTTACGAAAGTGAGATGGCCAGATCTGAGTACAGTATTGCAGCTCAGGTCTAACCACTGCTTCAGAAAGATTCACTATCACTATCACACTTTTGCATTCAATTCCTTTATTGGAAGTCATGTTTTCTAACTCCAACTTCAAAGAATTGTATCCACTCCTCCAAGGTCTGTCTGCTTCTGCTCCTCTTTAAAGTTATAATATTCAGTTTGTACTACCTCTCCTCATTCTTCTTTCCAAAATCTATCACTTCCCACTTTGCTGCATTAAATTCTACATGTCTGCCCAATTTACATTTCTGATGGGTTATCCTTTCCTGAAGCCTATTGTGATCCTCCTCGGTGTTTCCAAGTAATGTTCATCTGCAAACTCAGACAGTATTCCCTTTGCATGCAATTCCATTTTTATCCAAATCAAGTTTGATCTTACCACCAAAGATTGGGGAATGTCACTGTATATCCCTCAAGTCTGAAAATAGCCATTCACGATGACTACATGTTTTCAGTATCTCGACATGGCTTTTTTTAAAGCAATCTTGCCACTGTCCCTTTTACCTAAAGGTTTCAATATTGTTAAGAAATCTGTTAGGTGATGCTTTCAAAAGCCCTGTGTCAGATTTAATGTATACGTCAACACCACCAACCTCATCAATCTATCTCCATTACTTCATCAAAGAGCTGAGTCAAGTTAGTCAAGTACAACTTATCTTGAACAAAGCCACACTGTGTTTCATTTATTAATACATGATTTTCCAAGTGCCATTTCTCTGTGTCGTGCATTAATGGCTCCAGCACTTTCCCATTGTTAATGTTAAGCTTGCTGGCCTATAGTTGTTATCACTTGCCCCATTTTTAAACAGGTTTGGAACATTTGCAGTCCTCGAAGCCATAGCAACATATGACATAGGAGCAGAAATGAGGTCATTTGGCCCATGAAGTCTGCTCCACCAGTCAATTATGGATGGTAGGTTTTTCAACCCCACCTTCCTGCTTTCTCCTCGTAACCTTTGATCCCCTTGGGAATCAAGAACTCAACTATCTCTGTTTTAAATATACTCAATGACCTGGCCTCCATAACCTTATGTGGCAGTGAATTCCACAGATTCACCACTCTCTGACTCAAAGAGGTTTCTCCTTACCTCCATAATCTTACCTTATTGGCAGTAACCTGTTTAGTAAAGACCTGTGTAAAATATTCATTCAGCTGGTAAGCTATGCCTTTGAATTGACAGAAGCTTTGGGCATGCTTGCCTTCATTGGTCAGAACATTGAGTACAGGAGTTGGGATGTCATGTTGCAGCTGTACAGGACATTGATGGGGCAACGTTTAGAATACTGTGTACAATTCTGGTTGCCCTTCTATAGGAAGGGTGGTGTTAAACTTGAGAGGGTGCAGAAAGTATTTACAAGAATTGCTGGGATTGGACGGTTTGAGCTATCAGGACAGGCTGAATAGGTTGGGTTTATTTTTTCCTTGGAGCATTGGAGGCTGAGTGGCTACCTTACGGAGTTGTATAAAATCATGAGGGGCACGGATAGGGTGAATAGCCAAAGCCTTTTTCCTGGGGTAGGGGAGTCCAAAAATAGAGAGCATAGGTTTAAGGTGATAGGCAAAAGATTTAAAGGGGACGTGCGGGGAAACATTTCATGCAAAGAGTGGAGCATGTATGAAATGAATTGCCAGAGGAAGTAGTGGAGGCTGGTACAATTGCAGCATTTAAAAGGCATCTGGATGGGTATATGAATAGGAAGGGTTTAGAAGGATATGGGCCAAAGGCTTGCAAATGGGACTAGGTCAGATTGGGATGTCAGGTCAGTGCGGATGAGTTGGTCTAAAGAGTCCATTTCTGAGCTGTATGACTATATGACTCAACAACTCTATTTTGATCAATAATCAATACCACTCTTTCTTTCACAAATTATGCACATAGAAAAGGCCTTTGGTTAAAACTTTATGTTAGTTACACATCAATTCTCATACTCAATTCCTTTTTCCCCTTTCCTGAGATGTGTCTCTGCTGGAAGACAGCACTGGTTGCTCACCTCAACAACAGCTTTGAGGAGGTGATAGTGTGCCACTCATGAACTGCTGTAGTCTGGTGATGAAAAGACATCCACAGTGATTGTAGGAAGGGAGTTCTAGGATCTTGATTTACCGACAATAAGGGAACAGTGATTTAGTTTCAAGTCAGGATGGTGAGTGGCTTCGAGTGAAGGGAGTGGTGTTCCCATGTATCTGCTGTCCTTGTCCTTCCAAACAATCATGTGTTTGGAAAATGCTGTCATTGGAGCCATGGCAAGTTGCTGCAATGTAACTTGTATATGGTGCCAATGTGCATCAGGAGTCAGTACAGAAGCGGGTGAATGTTCAGGTGGCAGACACTTTGAGAGTGTTGAGCTTCTTGTGACTTTTGGAAGCTCCTTTTGTCCAATCAAATGGAAAGCATTCCTTCACACCACTGGGTTGCATCTTGGTGATAATAGGTAGGCTTTAGGGAGTAGGGAAGTAAGTCACTTACTGTAGATTCCTCTGCCTCTACCCTGCAATTGTGGCTGCAATATTTATGTGCCTGGTCCAATTTAGTTTTTTCACCTGTAATTCCCTGTTTTAGGTCAACTCCATACTTTCTTTATTGAATTTTGTTCCCTACTGTGTGATGAACTTTATATTTATTACTATCGTCCATATTCTGTTTCTTGTCAACCTTTACATCCATAGTCATCCAAGGACAATCTTTGCTTCCCCTGAAGAGAGGCATGTGTTTACTATGCCCATAAACTGTCTCCCATTCAAGCTCAAATATCTTGATGATCCTGTTCTGTTATACACAGTTTTCTTTTTAAACAGTCAAAGAAGAGACCATTTTTGATTCCAAATTGATCAGGCAGAGGACAAGGTGAGTGGTTAAGAGACACACAATGGATTATACACAGAGGGTGGACTCTCTATACTTCATGGCTGTTTCTAATTGTTCCTATTGTTACAGTCCCAGTTGACACCAAAGGTTCTAAAAAGAACATCAATACAAACAGACAAATTAGAAACAGGTGAAGGCCGTTCAACCCCTTGAGCCTGCTCCGCCATTCAGCCCTATCATGGCTGATCCAATCACATTCCCACCTATCCCAGATAACCTGTCAGCTCCTTGCTTAACAAGAATCTGTATAGCACTGCCTTAAAAATATTCAAGGACTCTGCTTCCACTTTTTCAGGTAGAGAGCTCCAAAGCCTCATGAGCCTCCTAAGAGAAAAAAAATTCTTCCATCTTTGTTTAATGGGTGACCCCAATCTTTAAACAGTGAACCTTAGTTTTATATTCTCTCATAAGATAGGACATTCTCTGTACATCTACCCCTCAAGATCTTTTTTGTTTCAGTCAAATCACTTCTTACTCTTCAAAACTGTAGCAGATACAAGACTAACCTGTCTAACCACGCTACATAAATCATCTCACCCATTTCAGATACTTTTACAGTAAACCTTCTCTGTCCTGCCTTCAATGCATTTCACATCCTTCAGTAAATAAAGTGACCGTACAATGATGTACCGTACTCTGGATAAGGTCTCGCTAGTTAACTGAAGCATCATCTTCCTACTCTTGTTCTCAGTTTCCTTCATGACACAAGATTACATTCAATTGGTTTTTATACTTATTTATTATTACCATTCTTACATGAGGACACCCAGCTCCCTCTGCACCTCAGAGCTCTACAATCTTTCACGACTTAGATAGTATACTTTTTTTCAATTTTCCTGTAAAAATGGAGAGTTTAATATTCTCCTAAATTACATTCCTTTGCCACATCTTTGCCCACTCACTGAATATATTTATGTCTCTGCTATCTCCTCCTCATAATTACTTTACATCTTTGTGTTGTCACCAAATGTGGCAATCCTTTCTTCAACTTTCATTTCAGTCATTTATATTGGTTATAACAGCTAAAGTACCAGTACTGATAATAATGATACACCATTCAACCTAAAAAAAAGACCCATTTATCCCTACTCTCTGCTTCCTATTAGCCAATCAATTGTCTACCCATGCTACCCACTACACCATGATGTTTTATTCTCCACCATAATGATTGATGTGGTACCTTATCAATTGCTTCCTGGAAATCTATGTACGGTACAGTCACAAGTTACCCTTTCTCACAGAATGCGATATCTCCTCAAAAAACTTTGAACAACCATGATTTCCTTTCACAACACCATGTTGATTTTGTCTGATTACCTTGAACTTATCCAAGTGTCCTGCTTTAACTTTTTAAATTATAGCTTCTAACATTTTCCTCATGTTAAGGTGTTAAGATGTTAAGCTGACTGGCCTGTGTTTCCTGCCTTCTGTCTTCCCTTTTTGAATCTATCTCTCAATCAAATGCGACCTTCCATGAATCAAAGGAGGTTTGTAAAATTAAAACTATCTCACTGGCCACCTCTTTTAAGATCTTAGGATGAGGTCCATCAGGACCTGGGCACTTGTCAGCCAATTCTCCAATCGTTTATTCAGTACTAGTTCTTTAGTGACGATTATTTTCCTCAGTTCCTCCCTTCCATTTCTTGATTTATTGCTGCATCTGGGATGTTATTTATATCCTGCAGAATATCTATTGAATTCATCTGCTATCTCCATATTTTCCATTATTAATTCTCCAGAATTACTACAGGACTAACACTCACATTGTTAACTGCTTTCTTCTTTCAATGTTGATAGAACCTCTTACTTTTTAAAAATTCTTCTGGCTAGTTTCTTCTAATTTTTTTTGGTCAAATTTTTTTAAAATATTCTATCCATCTTCTGACCTACCACCTGCCTTTGCACAAATGTATGTATTTTTTCTTTTCTTTGAGTGTGATGCTGTTTTTAGCATTTCTAGATAACTATTGTTGCTGGCACCGTCCATTGGAATTTTTGTTACTCGTTAGAGTGTATTTATTCTGTGAATTCTGATATATCCCATTAAATATCTGCCATAGCATCATTTGTGGTTTATCCTGTAAGCTCATTTGCCATTCACTTAGCCAGCTGTGCTTTCATGAGCTCACAGTTCCCTTTATTTAAATTTTGAAAAGTAGTCTCAAAATGCTTCCCTCTCTTAAAGCAAAATTCAATCATATTGTCACTGCCACCAAAAGACACCTTCACTATGAGATCATTAATTAAACTTATTGTATAATACTCGTCTAATATCACCTCATTTCTGGTCAGATCAAGAATATGCTATTCTAAGAAACTATCCTAAAACTATTTAACTATTGTCAATCTGAGTTTTCTTGTCTATATATCGAGCAGATGTCCCGAACCTGACATCAAGCAGGCAGAACAGTCTTCTGGACTCATGCTGTGTACTACAGAGACCATTGTCAATCCCCATTTACTATAATATCCTCTACACCATTACATTTCTTTTATGCCATTCAATGGCTTCCTGCAATGTTCAGTTAGCCCATTCAATTTGCAGCCCTCACTCCAACCCGGACAATTTGAAAGAACTTCAGATTTGTTAGACAGTTGCAAAGGCTGAGTTTCCTGAACTCCTGCCCTTTGGGTCCCCTTTCCTTTCTTACTGCAATCAACACTCTCCTTAATAATAGAATACACCTTATTCAGACACCAGATATTCACCACATAATCAGTTTCTTCTCCTGTAGCTTTCTCCTCCTTAACTACTCTAGTCTGGAATTTTGCCTGGAAGGGCAAAGAAGATATTTGAATATAATTGAATTTCTATTGATTGAGTCACACCAAAAGTTTTCAAGTTTCAATAGCATTTACCTTGACAAATAAATTAAAAGCAACATTGACTGAAAACCTACTAGCATACAGCTTATATTTTAATTTACAGAATAATATCACCCATGTGACTTTCCCAGAAACAGTATTCCTTGTGAGGTAACATTAGTCCAAGTTAGGTAAATCTTCCAAGCTCTTTAAATTCCTCTCAAATTTTGTCTTTTCTGTCTCCGCCTGAACGCCCATCCAATTGTTTTGCAGATTCAGCATTTTCTCTGTTTCAAATGCAGAACTGATTGCCATTAACTCCTGCTCTCTGGGTTTAATTTGGCTTCAGACTGGGTGTTTTGGTTTCAGTGGTATCTTCAGTCCTGAACCCAATGCTACACAATTGCTTTCTATGACCCCTCTCTTTCAAAAATCATCTTTTAGTAGCTTGAATCACATTTGTCTTATATTGAGATAAAAATGCTATTCAATATCCTCTAGCCCTTGACCTCCAATCTATCTTGTAACGAAACAGTTTCAGGGATAACTGTTTGTAAAATCTCACATTATAAGACTTCCCTGTGAGACTTGGAAATTAGCAGTCTACTAAGACTCAGCACAGCTGTTCTTGCTGTTGTCTACAGTTGTTCCACCTACTTCCCTGTAAGATAACTTGGGCCACCCTTTAACCTTTAATGATCAAGCCACCCTGACTTGTTTTCAGGCAGAATTCAGTACAAGTCACTTGACCGTCACACTTCATTCTGCATTGACTTAACGAGACAATCCCAAAACAAACAAACTTATACACTTCGAATTTGTAGCACTGTGGTTACGCTTGATACCTACCAAAGTTTTCTGAGTTGCAAAATGTTGCAAGAATTGATGGTGAGGACTGCTGCACAAATGCTACTTCCATGAATAAGACCATAAGACATAAGACATAGGAGTGGAAGTAAGGCCATTCGGCCCATCGAGTCCACTCCGCCATTCAATCAAGGCTGATGGGCATTTCAACTCCACTGACCCGCATTCTCCCCGTAACCCTTAATTCCTCGAGACAACAAGAATCTATCAATCTCTGCCTTGAAGACATTTAGCGTCCCGGCCTCCACTGCACTCTGCGGCAATGAATTCCACAGGCCCACCACTCTCTGGCTGAAGAAATGTCTCCACATTTCTGTTCTGAATTTACCCCCTCTAATTTTAAGGCTGTGTCCACGGGTCCTAGTCTCCTCACCTAAAGGAAACAATTTCCTAGCGTCCACCCTTTCCAAGCCATGTATTATCTTGTACATCTCTATTAAGTCTCCCCTTAATCTTCTAAACTCCAATGAATACAATCCCAGGATCCTCAGCCGTTCCTCATATGTTAGACCAATCATTCCAGGGATCATCCGTGTGAATCTCCGCTGGACACGTTCCAGTGCCAGTATGTCCTTCCTGAGGTGTGGGGACCAAAACTGGACACAGTACTCCAAATGGGGCCTAACCAGAGCTTTATAAAGTCTCAGTAGCACAACGGTGCTTTTATATTCCAACCCTCTTGAGATAAGTGACAACATTGCATTCGCTTTCTTAATCACGGACTCAACCTGCATGTTGACCTTTAGAGAATCCTCGACTCGCACTCCCAGATCCCTTTGTACTTTGGCTTTATGAATTTTCTCACCGTTTAGAAAGTAGTCTGTGCTTTTATTCTTTTTGCCAAAGTGCAAGACCTCGCATTTGTTCACGTTGAATTCCATCAGCCATTTCCTGGACCACTCTCCCAAACTGTCTAGATCCTTCTGTAGCCTCCCCACTTCCTCAGTACTACCTGCCTGTCCACCTAACTTTGTATCATCTGCAATAAGTACAGAATGGGTACAGAAATAGGCACTCCACCTGGAATCCAGCATGACTGAGACAATAAGCAAAGCGGAGTTCCTTATAGTGCAGGAACGAATTGACAACACCCACCGGGCCTGTGCTAATGCTGTGAAAACGTGGGTTTGAATCCAGCTGAGCAACTGCTGGAATTTAAATTTAGTTAATAAGTCAGAAATATAAAGCCAATCACGGTAATGGTGACCATGAGAACTGTCATCAATTGTTGTAAAAATCCAAATGGCTCACTAATGTTGTTTAAAAAAGGAGATCTGCCTTCTTTGCTTGATCTGGCTGACATGGACCTCCAGACCCACATCACTGCAGCTGATACTACCCTCTGAAATAGTACTCAGTTCAGGGTCAACAAATGCTGGGCTTGTCAGCCACACCCACATCCATGAAAGAGTAAAAAGAAGATGGTTTTTGTTTTCAGGAAGATTTTAAAGCTAGAGATGAAGGGATGATTATGGAACCAATTTGGAGTCCTGGCCACCAGTGGTAGAGTGATTACAACTCGGGATGCTCAAGAAACCAGAAAGATGACATTAGATCTTGAAGTTTGACTGTTTTAAAGGGAGGAAGGGTGTTAACGTTGGGATAACATTTGCAGTTATCACTTGTCAGTTTGCCATGTTCAGGAACTCTTTGATATCCAAGTGATGTGCTTTTATAGACAGTGAATTATTATAGGTCAATGCATTGTGTCTTCATTCTGGGACAGCCCATCTACAACTGAACCACTACTAAAAGACAGCTGCTGAGGCATGAGTGCTGTCAACTGATAACATGGCTCTTGCCTGAAGTGTGCAAGCCTTGCATATGAAGAAAACCATGCTGCCACACAAATGTGACAGAGCGAACCGTTGACCTGCTAAAGCAACATTTCTGGGGTCTGGACCATTCTGGAGTAACCCTTCAGTACTCACCAGATCTCAGGACTGTTGACTGTCTGCTACTCAGTCCATAACTACATTAGCATTGCCACCTGGTAGAAAGCAAGCAGCTGAAGAGCAAGAGGAAGAAGAAGAAACGAGAAAGGTAACCGACACAGGCCTTTCTGCCAGAATGGTTCGTGAAGAGCTAATTTGAATATGTTGCCACAATCAATCTCCAATTCAGTAACAGTTTCTTAATTTTCCTTCCCTCTGTCACTGACGATCACAGGGTCTATTTGACCACAATGCAAAAATAAAATTTATTACTAAGTACTCTATCTGAATGGAATATATAAAATTATGCCACATTGCAGATAAAGATGAACTATCAACTGCATATTCTACATACCTATCTTGTGAATGCCCTTTGCCTTACTAGTGGTCCTACACAATGCTACCCCAGTAACTGCAGAATGCCTGTTAACTTTTACTGGGGAACTCTGCAGATGATCATGAAAGACAAACTCTGGGATTAGAGGACCCAAAGTACCAATGTCTAGAATCAGTGCCACTCCAACAGATTATCAAATCATTATTGTTGTGGAGTTTTCTTATTCAAATTAATTTTGTTACTCTAATCACCTGAATACACATTCTGCCAGTTGAAACAACTGCAGAATTTGTTCTTTAATGCGACATTACATCACACAATTTAGAATGTATTCTTAGGTACACCATAATGCAGACTCTTTAATGAGTTCACTTTTATTCCAACATGAGTCCTCGGATCCAATATGCTGTACAATCCAATTTGACTGCAACATAGTGTACACAACTCTGTATTAATTCTGCCTTTGAGTGCCACATTGCATGCAAACCACCAATACATCACAGTAAACAAAAGACACAAAAAACTGACATCAAAAACAAAATGTGGAAATATCAAGATGACTTGTGTTCCTTCAATCTCTTTCGATCATTGTTATTCTGGTTATATTTCTTCACTATAAATGCCTATGACCAAACCAATATCTCCCAGAATAAAGACATAAATGATGATGCTCACATATTCCATTAATTCCATAATTTGAACAATAAACCCTTGACCAACATAATGCACTCATTGTACACGAAAAAGTTACTGCTGTAACTTACTTTGTGCTAATTTCATAAATAGAGAGTACATAATGATATAGAAGAAATGCAAGCCATCTTTCACACACTCACCCACTTTTCTCCCTCCTGTCCACCAGGAGCCATCTGAGTAACATCTCTACAGCTATTTTAGCCCATTAATAAAAAGTGTCCACTGGCAATCTTTGTTTTTGAAGACATCACCCGTATTAAATCGAAACGATCAATCCAAATTAACCAAAACAGCACCAGTATAAGTCTCGATGTATCATCATGTTCATCACATCAGTAGCTACTGGACTCCATCCAAACTATAAATTCCATCAGCTCACTTGCAGTGATCTCAGTTTCAGCTAAATTATGGTTATTGACCACAACAATCAAACATCAAAGCCAACGTATTTTATTTTCCATCTTCAGATCTCTGCCTTCTAAATACCAATGTGATTGGGGTTCACAGATTACTGCAAACCTGAAATTCCCAGGATGGAATTTTAAAATCCATTGTTAGATGATCATTTTATGTCAATAGATTTGCAAATTAGAGTCCCCAATTAGAAGCATTTGGTAAAAACAGTGAGAGCCAACTTATTTTGTATTTATATCTATTTGATCACTCATTAAAAGAAAACTTTAGAGAGATGGAAATTATATACACAAAGTCTCCCAAATCAGTGTGCCGTAATTACAAATTTACAATCTTTGTTTTTCATCATTTCATCCTAATGAATATCATCACACATATTGTTTTCATAAAATGTCCATCAAAACCTTAGATTGTTTCTATTACATTCAGTAAGCCCATGTTGAGACGAATGGCCTCAAATAATCCCTTAAATTTCAGGTAAATTTTCAATGCAAAAGTCCATGCTTGGTCAATTAAACTAGTTAACCTGATGCCAAGGACAAAAATCACAGTTAGGCATTACACAGGAACATAAACTTGCCTTTATTCCTGATGAAGGGCTTTTGCCCGAAACGTCGATTTCGAAGCTACTTGGATGCTGCCTGAACTGCTGTGCTCTTCCAGCACCACTTATCCAGAATCCATTATCATTCGATGTCAGCTTGGATCTCTCAGCTTTGAAATAAACTTAGAAGCTGTAAAAACACTATACCAAACAATTTGAAATACAAATCCAATTGTTAGACGCCTTTAGATCATTACCATGTGTAGACCATTACCATTTCCCACTACTTCCTTAAAAGATGATACAATAATTAAAACAGCCTCAAATCATTGACTCTGAGAAATTAGCCATAAATTCAAAATATCAATTATTTAGCTGACAGTCTCATGCCCAGAACCAGGCACTTTCACAAAATTTCCAACAACCAACGTTTCATTGTACATACAGTAAAAGTCAGATTTTCGCAATTTAATAAGTTAACCAACCTCTGAAATTCAAGAATTGAATTCAAAATATTTTATTCACCAAACACATTGGTGTATATTGATGCACTGACTACATGAGAATTGCACAGTAAACGTCCAGTGAGCAATTACCCTTCATCTGAAGCCCTCCAGCAAAGTCTCCAACTCTCAATTTGAGTAACAGAGGGTGGTTAACTAGAAGATGTTAGACAGCTTAAAAACCAGGCCGAACTCATAATATCTATTCATCTGGTCACACCCACCTACTTACCTTTGATCATCCCCTCAGCTCAACTATCCTCCAACTCTATGATGAACTCTGACTCTTCGATCTAACCCAAATACTCCCTGACTGCTCCTGGATCAAAATCAATCTTACACCCCCAAACCCAGCCACCCTGAATCCCAGATTACTCCACAAACCTCTGATTACTCGTCCCACTGATGCGACCTGGCTACACCTCTGACATCCTCACTAACCCACCTGTCACCCTGCCTAATCCATATCTTTGTACATACTTCCTCACCACAACCAAACCCTGCACCACTCCACCACCTCACCAGCACCCAAACCCCTCACCCAAACTTTCACCTGCCATGATACCCTCTCGTCCATCAGCAATTCTATCCCCTTCTACATTCTTCTACATTTATCTCCCCTCTTCCATCACATCAAAATCCAAAATTCACTGAATTCACAGAAAAATCAATATAGTCAGGAGCTTGCCTTAAGCAACCGGTGTCCTCCTTTCCACATGGAGGTCTCATGGAGGGACAACTGTAAGTACTTAAAGAACCAAAGGGATGACTAACTGCTACCCTGTTCTCAACACCATCACTTGCACCATGTGACCTTGGGGCTCCAAAATCAGAGGGGGTCAAGGGAACTGTGGTCATTTTCAGCTTTGGCACATTTCATTAGTTTCTGTTTCTGCTCATCAGTTTAATACTTGCACCTTCACAGGACATGGGATGGTAGCTGACCTTCCATCAGCCATGATTACTTAGGTGTCTGCCAGCTTTCCAATATTCAGTTTAGTTATTCCTTTTTCGAAATCATAATTCCTGACTGGCTCATATGCAAGATGTTATTTCAGCATCAAAAAAACCCTGATTGGTGGAAGCGGCTGGAATTATAGCTGCATCCAACTGCTCTATATGTTCTGCAATTTCTTTATCTCTGTCCTCTACTCTTTCTTCCAACTGCGCAATGCCAAATCTAAGCGTTGTAGCACCTTATTTCCATGTTATTCACAAAGGATTGTGCATTTCACACCTTCTTCCTGTGTCCTCCTGTTATTGTCTTACACAGAAAGCCCCCATTTCTTTTTAAGAAAAAACTGGATCTCACCCACAGTGTTGCTCAATACACTCATTATAAACCGGAGATTCTGTTCGAGCACTAGGGAAATGTGTGCACCACAAACTAATGTATACCAAGTTAAAAATCACACAACGCCAGGTTATAGTCCAACAGGTTTAATTGGACTATAATTGGACCTGTTGGACTATAACCTGGCGTTGTGTCATTTTTAACTTTGTACACTCCAGTCCAACATCGGCATTCCAAATAGTGCATACCACTTGCACAAAGTAACTGCAAATTGAGAAAATTCAATAGTATTATGTTGCCTCATCAAATTTTGGGAATCTCCCAGCTTAAAGCAACTTCAACTGTAATCCTTTTGGAAATATCACATTGGTATTCCAGATGTTGGGAATGCTTTTTTTTTTGAGGTGTTTTGTTTCTTTAAACACATCAGTTGTGGCAACTATAGATTTTAATGAGATATCACACAATATAATTCTGTATGTTCTCAAGACATCACACCAGATAATTAAAAAATGCAAAATTTAAGTTCGGAAATTGCTGGATTGCTCCCAGTGGAACACTGAATGTCACAGCAGAAAGACCAAACAGGTAGTTGGAGAAGTAGCAGGCTTCAGACTCCTGGGACATTGGAGCCAGTTCTGGGGCAGGAGGGACCTGAACACGCTGACATTTTGCTCCTGGACAAACTGGGACCAATGTCTATGAGGGAAGGTTAAATGTCATTTTATAGGGGTTTCACAGAGTCATAGAGATGCACAGAAAAAGACTGTTTGGCCCAACTCATCCAAACTGACTAGATATCCTAAGTTATTCCAGTCTTGTTTACCAGCATTTGGCCCATATCCCTCCAAACTCTTCCTATTCATTGTCGCCATTGATGCCTTTTAAATGCTATAATTGTGCCAGCCTCCACCACTTTCTCTGGCAGCTCATTCCACATATGCACTACCCTCTGCATGCGAAAGTTACCCCTTTGGACCCTTGTATATCTTTCCCCTCTCACCTTAAACCTATGCCCTCTAGTTCTGGACTCCACAACCCTGGGGAAAAGACCTTGGCTATTCACCCTGTCGATGCTCCTCATGATTTTAAAACTACTATAAGGTCACCCGTCAGCTTCTGACACTCCAGGGAAAATAGCCCAGGCCTATTCAGCCTCTCCCTACAGTTTAAGTGCTCCAACTTTAGCAACTGCCTTGTAAATATTTTCTGAACCCTTTCAAGTATCACACAGTCTTTCCTGTAGCAGGGAGGACAGAATTGGACACAGTATTCCAAAAGTGGCCTAACCAGTATCCTGTACAGCCGCAGCAACATTAGCAGGGTTTAGGGCACCGGACTATAGGTGTAGAGAGGAGGTGCAATGTATGTTCTACACGTACAGTGTGTAGGAATGATAACTAAACATTCCTGGCTACAACTTTTTTTCTGAAGGATTATGGAAAAGGCGGTGGCAGTATTGATCAAGCATAATATTACAGTTCCATAGTGGGATGAGGTACTGGAGTGTCCAAAAACTGAATCAATCTTGGTTTGACTGAAGAATCGGAGAGCTGTTACGTTGCTCAAATAGTGAGAGCAAATAAAGGAGCAGGTCTAGAGTTAAGTTTCAAAGAAATGTAAAGGACAGTAATGCGGTAATATTAGAAAACTTTAGTTACATTAATATAGACTGAGGGAGAAAACAGTAAAAGTCAAGAAGCCCAACGAAGAAGCAATGTTTGACATATTTCTGGGGATTGAAGTAGGGCATCTGAAGTGTGTTGCAGTTAGTAACCTTCTGGGCAATAGTGATCATAGTCAAGATTAAGTCCTTTACAGAAAGAGATAAAGAACAAACAAGGAGAAAGAAAGCTTAGTTGGAAATTGGCCAATTGAACTGATTTTGAACAAGCAAAGATTGTAACCAAAGATTGACCAAGGAAAACAATAAATGAGCAAGAGTCAGCCTTCAAGTCAGTGAAAAGAAATATTGCCATGAAGGAGGGCGATGGAGCATCTAAAGCTTGAATGCTGCACACAACAAAAAGATTAGGGCTTAAATAAAATAGAGAATTTGGACTTATGACAATTGTCGAGCACTGAGTAAAACAGGAAGCTGAGCATGATAAAGAAAGTACAGGGGAAAGTGAGAAAGGATGGAAGGTAATCAAGGAAAGGGAGTTAAAAAGCATTAGTGGATAACATACAAATCCAGTTTACAGATGACATTGAACTGGGCAAAATAGTAAATGGTGAACAAAATAGTATCATACCTCAGGAGGGCATATATAGCTGGTGAAGTGGGAACGTACCTAGTAGATGAAATGCAGAGGTGATTCATTTTGGAAGCAACAACATGGATAGGCAGTTTAGTTTAGAAAGTACTATTTTGAGAGACCAGGGGAACCTGATGGTACATGTTCACAGATCCTTATGGCTGACAGGACACATTGATAAGTTGAATAGAGTGGTGCTGGAAAAGCACAGCAGGTCAGGAGCAGGAAAATCGACATTTTGGGCAAAAGCCCTCCATCAGGAATGAGCGCACTTCCATCTCCGCCTACATTGATAAATTGGTTAAGAGAGCAAGTCGAATACTTGGTTTGTAAACAGGGGGATCGATATAAAAACTGGGAGTGTATAAATCTTTACTGGATAAGTATCAACTGCAATATTGTGTCCAATTCTGGATGCCGCATGTAAGCAATAACATCTAGATCTTGAAGAGGGTAAAAAGACAATTACTAGAGCATTCAGTTCAGTGAAGAAATCAGAGAAGTTGAGGCAGCACTACTTAGAGAAGATTAAGAATGGGACTTGATTATTGAATGATCCAAAGTCATGAGGGTTTAGGTAGAGAAATTAGTGAAAAAATGAATTAATCTGTCAAGTGAGTCAGCTGCCAGGACAGTAGATTTAAAGTAAATGATAAATACTTGTATGTGTACCCTTCCTAATTTTACAAACCCCTTGTAGTCACCCTTCTCTAAATCTTTGGTCACTCAGATGATTGCGACAATGTAGAACTCATTATATGAAAAGTTGATGGAAACTCTCAGTGGGTAATTGGACATTAACATTGAAGGGGCTAAGCAGGAGGGATTTAAGGAAAGAGCAGGAGTTGTGGGTCTACATTGGGCAGCTATTTCAAAGAGATGGTATGGACCAGAATATGCTGTGAGATTCTATAATGATGTAATTAGATTCAAAAATCTTACAGACTGGGGCAGTTTTCCATAGAAAAGGAAAGGTTAATTGAGATCGATAAAATTATGGAAAATTACTTGATTGTGATCTTAAAATTTGAAAAAGTTTGATACAGTAGGCATTGAGTAAATATCTTTTACAGGTAGTCCAAAACTAAAGGGCCATAAATCTCTTACAGTCACAAATAAATTCAACAGATGATTCAGGAGAAATGATCCTTCGCAAAGAATGGGGGCAATCTAGAAACCTCATGTATAAGGATCTGTGGAGGCAAATTACATAAAAATGTTTGAAGAACTGCTACATAAACAAATTAAGGAGAAAGGAATTTTTTTAAAAAGGTTGAGTTAGACAAAGAGAACAAGAGTGAAGCTCAGTTGGACCATAAATAGCAACGTAGACCATTTGGATCAAGTAGCCTATTTCTGCATTGTAAAATTTTATATAATTTCTTATTATTCAATTTCTTGCCAATTTGAATTCCAACCTATCAGAAGCACATCATTTACAACTGATTGTAATTAATTATCTACCAGTTGAGTATCTTATCTGGTGTGGTTGGTGTGATGTTGCTTCGCTTGTCAGCTCAGTGGTGAGTTAGTCTGTTTATAATGGCAGAATCTGAAAAAGATAGAATCGCAGAGAGACCCACAGCACAGAAAAAGATCCTTTGGCCCATTGCATCTGCCACTTGACGATTATAAATGTTGTTAGGGTTTCTGGCTGTGCCATCTTTATAGGTAGTGAGTTCGAGATTCCCACCACCCTCTGGGTAAAAACGTTTTCCTCTCACCTCCTCAAAGTCTTCTGTCCCTTACCTTAAATCTTTGCCTTTGGTTGTTAATTCATCCATCAAGGGGAAGCATTCTTCTTGTCTATCCTGTCTATGCCCTTCATAATTTTGTACAACTCAATCATGTCTCCTCTCAATCTCCTCTGCTCTAAGGAAAACATCACAGTCTATCCAATCTCTCATCATAACCAAAATTGTCCAACATGGGCAACATCTTGGTAAATCTCCTCTGTCCCACTTGCCTGTATTTGGCCCATGTCTCTCTTAACCTTTCCTATTCATGTGCTGATCCACTTGTCTTTTAAATGTTGGAACCTTGTCTGCGTCTACCTCTTCCTTTGAAGGTTCATTCCACGAACCACCCTCTCTATGTGAAAACATTGCCTGTCAGGTCTCCTTTAAATGTTTTCTCCTCTAACCTTTCACCTCGAATGTGATGACGCGATGACTCAGTGGTTAGCAATGTTGCCTCAGGTTCAATTCCAACCTTGGGTGACTATCTATGTGGAGTTTACACATTCTCCCCATGTCTGGGTTGGGGTTTTCTGGTTGCCTCCCCTCATCCAAAGATGTGCAAGTTGGGGGATTAGCAATGCTAGATTGTCCATACTGTCCAGGGAATTGCAGACCAGATGGATTAGCTATGTGAGGTTACAGGATTAGGGGTGGTCTGGGTGGGATGCTCTTCGGAAGGGTAGTGTGGACTTGATGGCCTACTTACACACTGTAGGGATCCAATGAACCTTAAGAATATGCCCCCTAGTTTTGAACTCACCTATCCTAGGGAAAATACCTTTGCTGTTCACCTTATCTATACCCCTCATGATTTTATAAACCTCTCTAAGGACACCCCTCAACTTTCTAAATTCCAGTCAATAAAATCCCAGCCTATCCTTTTAACTCAAACCCTCTAGTCCAGGCAACATCCTGGTAAATCTTTTCTGAAGCCACTCCAATTTAATAACAACCTTCCCAGAGCAGTGCGATCAGAACTATACACACTATTCCAGGAGAGGCCTTACCAGTGTCCTGTACAATCTCAACATGATGTCCCAACTCCTAAACTCAAAGGTCTAAGCAATGAAGGCAAGCATGTTAAATGCTTTCTGAACCAGCCTGTCTACCTGAGATGCAACTTCCAAAGAACTGTGCTCCTAAACCCCTAAGTCTTTCTGTTCAATGACACTATCTAGGAATCAAACATTAACAGTAAAAGCCCTGCCCTTTCTTTGTTTTACCAAAATGCAATACCTCACATTTATCCAAATTAAACTCTCTTTTAAAAGGGTTACTGTTTATTTTTAAACCATGACCCTTACTTTTAGATTCTTCCAAAAGAGGAAACATCCTTTCCACATCCACCTGGTCCAATCCCTTCGGGATCTTATATGTTTAAATTAAGTCACCACTGACTCTTCTAAACCCCAGAGGATACAGACCCAGAGTGCCTAGCTTTTCTACATAAGGCAATCTGCTGATTCCAGGCCTTAGTCTAGCAAACCCTCTCTGAACTGCTCCAACACATTAACATCCTTTCACAAGTACAGTGACCAGTTCTCCAGATGGTACTCCAGATGCAGTCTTACCAATGTACTGTGCAATTGAAACATAACCTCCCTCTTGTATTCAATTCCCCTCGCAATAACATTCTCTGAGCTTTCCTGATTTATTGCTATAATTGCAGACTAACCTTCTGTGTTTAAGCACTAGGGCATGCATAGGGGAGGTGGTGGTATTACTGCTGGAATGTTAATCCAGAGACCCAGATAATGTTCTGTGAACCCAGGTTTAAATTGCACCATGGCAGATGGTGGAAAACAAATTCAATTTAAAAATCTGAATTTAAGAGTCTTCTGATGATGATGAAACCATTGCTGATTGTTAGAAAACCCCACCTGGTTCACTAATGCTCTTTAGGGAAGGAAACAGCCATCCTTAGCTGGTCTGGCCTACATGTGACTCCAGACCCACAGCAATGTGGTTGACTCTTAGTTGCCCTCTGGGCAATTAGGAATGGGGCAATGAATACAGCCAGTGATGCCTTTATCTCATGAATGAATTAGAAAAAAATTTGAGTACCCAAATAGCATTGCATTCAGAGCTCTGCAACCTCTCACCATTTAGACAATATGTGTCTTTTTTCATTCTGTCTACTAAAATGAACAATCGCACACATTCCTACATTTTACTTCATTTGCCAAATCTTTGCCACTCATTTAATTTATCATAATCCCTTGTAGCTTCCTTATACCTTCTTCACCATTCACATTCTTACAGATCTTTGTGTCATCAGTAAATTTAAATATCTTATCTTTGGACCCTTCATCTAAATCATAAACAGTTGAGGCCCAAGCACAAACCCAAATGCCATTTCACTGATGCTCCTGCCAACCTGAAAAAGTCCAACTCATTCCTAAATTGAAACAAAGAATTGTGGATGCTGAAGATCTGAAACAAAAACAAATTGCTGGAGAAACTCAGCAGATCTGCCAGCATCTGTATAGAGAAGGGTAACTGGGCTTGAAATATTAACTCTGCTTTTTCTCTACAGTTGTTGAGTTTCTCCAGTAATTTCTGCTTTTGTTCCATAGAATTCTACTCTCTTCTTCCTGTTTGCTAGCTAATCTTCTGTCCATGCCAATAAAGCGAGGTTGCCATAGGATTATCAGGCAAGTCTGTCATTAGAGAGAGATGGAGAGATGACTGATACTGAGTTTAGCCTGAGGGTCACCTTGCCTGGGGCAAGAGGTAATGTTGAGAAAGTGTATGACCTTCATGGTAACCTCAGCTCATGTGAGAATTGAACCCACACTTTTGATGTCGCACTACATTGTAAGCTAGCTGTCCAACTACTGACCTCATTGATCCCCTAATACCAGGGTATTACTACCAACACCGTGAGCTTTTATTTTCTACAATCACCATTGTTGTGGCACCTTATTAAATGTCTTTCTGGAAATCTAAACTCAATACATCCACTGGTTCTCCTTTATCGACAGCACAAGTTACTTCTTTAAAGAATTCCAATAAAGTAGCTAAATATGTTTTCCTTAAGACAAAGTATGCTGGCTGTGCCTGATTAGCTTGAACCTATCAAACGCTCTGTGATGACATATGTAAGAATACCTTCTAATTTTTTTCCCCTATGATAGATGTTAAGCTAACTAGCCTGGAGTTTCCTGCTTTCTGCCTCTCCCCTTATTTGTGTAAAAGCTACATTAGCTATTTACCAATCTAAAGGAATCTTCTCTGAAACTAGTGAGTTCTGGAAAATGAATATCAATGCATCAATTATCTCACTAGCTACTTCTTTAAAGACCCTGGGATGAAATCCATCAGGACATAAAGAGTTGTCAACTCTCAGTTCAAACTATTTAGTCAACATTACTTCCCTGTTAACTAAGTTTTTTGATTCAATTTCTGATTTACAGTATTTCCAGATGTTACTTGTATGCTCTCCAGTGAAGACTGATGCAGAATATCTGTTCAATTCATCTGCTATCTCCTTATCCTCTATTACTAATTCCCCAGCTCCATTTTCTATTTGACCAACACTTATTTTGTTGCCATTTTTCTTTTTAAATATCTGAAGAAACTTTGCCTGTTTTTATATTTTTGATTAACATTGTTGTGCACTGTAGTTTTTTGTATCTAATTAACCTTTTAGAAATTCTTTGGTTTTTGAAAAATATCCTGTTCAATCTTCTGACTGGCAACTTTTCTTTGTACAATTGGAGTTCGATACTATCTTTGACTTTTTCAGTTAACCATGGATTTCCTATTTGTTGGGATGTAATAGTGCTGGACCTTGACTATTTACCACCTATATTAGTGGTTTGAATGAAAGGAACCAAATGTTTTGTAGCCACACTTGCTGTCAATAGAAAGTTAGGGTGGAAAGTATGAACTGAAGGCACAAAGGGACGGATTTTCCCTCCAAAGGTGGATAGCATGAATGGAGAATATTCCTGAATTGGCACTCCCAGCTCTCTTTAAAAGGCCGTATTGGACCCTGTGTTTAACTGCAGTCTGGTGAGGGTAGGATCAAGTAGAGCTTGCTGGCCCTGGGACCCAATCCTAGCTAGTCATGATGGCAGCATGTGTCAAGGTGAGCTATTTAGAAGGCTCGCCTCAGTTCTCTGACACTTTGTTCCAGATGTTTTAGGCTCTTTTAATCCATCTAGTTATCACCCCTGTAAGCCTGTCACATCCAATCCACCCCACTGCTGCCTGGCTCCTGATAACCAACTCCATGCCAATACATGCCCCAAACAACTATATCTCATACCCCTCCATGCCACCTCTCCAACCTCTCAACCAGAATCCACCTTGGACAGATCTCAGTCATGTGGATATGAAAATAGCAAACTTCTAATAATCAAATACTGCTTTAACTCATACACACATATTGTAAAAGAACCCACACTCAAGAAAGCTTTTTAAAAGTTTTCTCAAGTGGCCAATCTCTTATAAAACAATAAAACCTCTCTTCAGACCCTCTTCAAAGGCAACTAATCATCTTTGATTTGTCAATCAGACTATGAACTCAGGAGCTCCGAGTGAGATAATGTAGCTTTTGAAGCTCAGCCAAACATTCACAACATTCTAAACTGCAGCAGATGCCATGCCATTCGAACTGTCTGGTAGAGCACGTTTTCCTTATCTCTCACTAACTGCTTCAACCTATTTCCTTTTCATGTTTAAAGAGAAGAGAATTTTTAAAACATCAGTTGAAGTCACCAAAACAGAGGCCATCTACTTTTCAAGAACATTCAGGTTTATTCTGTCAGTTTGAAACTCTGACTCTGCATGGTTAGGCCCATACAATAACCAAAATGGTCCTGTGTGCATTTTACCCTCCTGTGTGAATTACAATCCATCCTCCTCCACAACTAGTGAAACTCCGATCAGACAGAAATTGTGGATTTATCCTGCCAACCATTTTTATGGAACAATGGAGTCTGCTGAACTTCGTGGAAATTTGCCCCAAATAGTCCGTGAAGAGATGTGTATAGGCTTTAGTAAGTGAGGAAAAGTGTGGCAGATGGAGTATCATGTGGGAAACTGTACGCTTTTCCCGTTTTAGTGGGAAGAATATAGAATCAGAATGTTGTTTATTAGAGTGAAAGAGAGACTGTAAAATTCTCTTGTACAAAGAGATGTTTGTCCATGATAAGAATCATTAAAGGTTAGCATGTGGGCTTTGCTCAACTGTCAAGGAGGATAAGACCATGTTCATCATCTGGAGCGTCCAACAGGATTCCAGTGGATCCATAGCTGAGCACTAACTCTGATCTCCAGCTACAGCAAGTATTTAGGAAAATACTTAGGTGTTATGGATTGTTGCACAAGACTCAAGAAGTCAAACAGCCTACTCCTGCTCCTCTTTCTTCTGTTTTTATTTTCTAACGTAGGCTACTCATTCATCCAGGCTGTGCTAGTAGAGGAATCCAATTAGTTCCCACGCCTTCCCTGTACTTCACCTTCAATTTTAGTTTGTATCTGCTTAGACGTTCAAGCTCTTTGTTTCCACTTGGTGCCTCTGCTCTTCTTTCCTGTCACCTTAAATCTGTGCTTGCTGATTATCAATTCTTCTGCCAGTAGAAATCATGTCTCTATTTATTCTGGAAACCCCTTTTTGGCACCTTTTATCAAAACTCCTCTTCCTCAGCTATAAGGAGATCAACTCCAGCTTTTGCAGTCTCTCCACATAACAAAAGACTCTCATTTTGAGTACCATTCGAGTAAATCTCTCCTGAATCCTCTCAGGGGATTGTAATCCTTGCTAATTGGACTTGACACTCGGGCTGAGAACATAAGCAGTCTTTTATAAGGTATTAGCAAACCTTCCTTGTATACCACTCTATTTATGTATTTATAAAGCCAAGGATTCTGGATACTTCTTTAGTTGTTACATTTATATAGCACTGTCAAAGCAATTTAAAACCAATGAATTACTTTTGAAGTATAGCCACTGATACATGAAGCACGGCAACCGACATATACAAAGCCAGCCCACACAAAGAGCAATCTATGAAAGATCAGAGAATCTATCTTTGTGGTGTTGATTGAAGGATGGCTGCTCTGGGCTTTTACAAAATTGTACCATGGGATCTTTGACTGCCATGTCCCCAGTTGACATTCCATGGAAAAGGCAACACCTCTGACTGCAGCATTCCCTTAGTACTACAGTAGAGAAGCAGCCTGGAGTGAGACTTCAGCTCACAATCTGTTGAGTCAGAGGTGTGCGTGCTTCCAACAGAGCCATAGTCAATAGATATATCAATTTGAAATCTGTTACTGTCACCCACTTATATGTATAAGTTTTATATCATTGGTGGTCTTTTAAATTATGCCCTGTATACCCAAGTGTAGGTTACTAATCCATATCAAATGGCGTAGTGGTTCTAATAATGACCCCAGGGAATTCTGCTGTTAACATTTCTGTTTAATAGATTAATGGGATGTAGCTATTGCTGGCAATGCCAGCCTTTCAATGCTTATTTGAGAAGGTGGTGGAGAGCTGCCTCCTTAAACTGCTCCTGTTCATGTGTGATAAGTACATCCACAGTATCTTTAGGAAACAAAGTTCCAAGACTTTGACTCAGCAACAGGGAAGAACCTATGGTACAGGTCCAAGTCGGAATGTTTTATGGCTCAGAGGAGAACTTGTAAGGGGTGCTGTTCCGATGTATCTTATCCTTCATGGCAATGCAAGTTGCAGTTTTGGAAGGTGTTGGGGAAACCTTGTTGAGTTACTGCAGTGCACCTTGTAGATTATGTAACACTGCAGCTACTGTGGGCTGTGGGAAAGGGAGTAAACATTTAAGATAACAAGTCGGGTTTTAAAGGAATGGCTTTGTCCTGGATGATGTCAAATCTGTAGAGCATTTGCTGGAGCTGCGTTCATTTAGACAAGTGGAGAGTATTTCCATCACATTCCTGATTTATCCCTGGAGATGATGGTGGATAGCTTTAAGAGTCATAAGGTGAGTTTCATCATGCAGGCTACCTAGCCTCTGTCTTGCTCTTGCTATTTATTTGGCTGATTCTGTTAAATTTCTGGTCAATGAATTCAGAAATATGTTAAAATTTATGTTTCATGTTTTTCTGTACTTTAGTGACCCTGAAAGTCATTCTACATGCTTTACAGAGCAATGAGTGGACTAAAATAGTTTATTCACTGTCACAAACACCGAGAAATTATACTTGACCCTATTATTCATTGAGTAATGTACTGAGGAGTATATAAAAGCATTTGAAACACTATTTAGACACCAAGAAGTTTCACACGGTTTATTATTCCCGGTTTTAGGTTCTACTGAGTATAATGGAAGCTTTTTGTTCACTGTTTAACATAATAAGAAATGTACTCAACGTTGCCATTCACCATATACCTTTGAGTATACTAAATTGTACATTTGACTACTTACTGTTTCATTGAGTATACTGAAGCATTTCCTTCAGTGGTTCAGATACTACTAAATATACTCAAGTTTATCTTCAATATTTAAATACTGAGACTGATACTAAATATACTGCTTTACTAATTCACTGCTTAATGTACTGATAGTATGGCACAGTAAAGAGTATTATTCAGTTTTCTGTATTGAGATACAATGTTGTTTTTCATTCACTGTTTCTGATAGCAAGAAACAAACTAATGTCTATCTTTTACCTTTTTTTAGCTCAATGATTTATGAATTCAGGAGTATTTTAGATCTGTTTTATACCTTGGCATTTTTCAAACTCATATAATTTGTTTTACAAAGCAAGGGCTATGCAAGGTTCTGAAATTCACTCCTTAATATATCGAGGATGATATTAACATCAATTATCCACTATTACTGTACCAAAGAGTATGCTAAAGTTTATTATACACTGCTTAATGTGCTAAGGATTATAGTAATGTTTATTATTCACTGCTTACTGTAAAAAAGGAGTATACTATTGTCTATTATTTGTTGATGAATATACAAAGGAGTATACTAAAGCCAGAATTTCAATGTCTCATGTACGGAAGAGTGTACTGGAGCCTATTATTTACCATATAATTATCAAACTGTGCAGTGAAGGATATAATGCACGTTGTCCAAGTTCATCATTTCAAGTTTAAAATTCCATTGAGAATATTGAAGGTAAATATTAATTGTCTGTCCACCAAACATTTATTATTCACAGTATTATAGAGGTCAATAAAGCCTTTGATTAACTGTGTTAAGTACCAAGGAATACCCTAATGCTTATGCTTTACCCTTATGAGGTACTAACAAGTATATTAAGGCTTTAATTCAGTATTATATCAAATGAGGAATATAGTTTTTTTATTTTAAATGTAATAATGAATATACAAAAGCCAATTATTAAATTGTATGTAATAGAAGTATACTATTTTTCACTACTGAATCTATTAAGCAGTATATTAAAGCATTTTCTTCAGTGTTTACGCTTGGAGAAGTACAATGAAACTGGTTATACTAGAGTTAAATTCTGTTGAGTACATTGAAACCTATCACTCACTCCCTAAGTACTTTGGACTATACTGGATCAAATCATTGACTGTTTAATGAACCACGAGTATAGTGAAAAATATCATTCAGAGATTCATGTGCCTGTATTTCTACAAAAACTTATCTTCAATGATTTATTTATCAAGGAAGATGTTAAAGCATTTATTCATAATGCACTGAGAGTGTACTAAAGCCTATTTTTGCAGCCTTATTGTAGCAAAAGGTATACTAAAATCTTTAATTCACCATTTTAAGTAGTAAAGAGTACTGAAATGCCATTTTAAAAACCTGGTATAAGGCAGTAAAGAATATGTGTTTAAAACTCTAATTCAATGCTTTATTAATTTAAGAGTACATTATAATTTATGTTTCTCAGTGTTATGTACCCTGTTGTTGACTGAAAATCATTTTGCATGTATTTTATAACAGTGCTTTATTCATTTTTATTTATTTCATGATACATAGTCAAGGCTCTTGTTCACTTTATACTATACTGAGGCGTATGCAAAATTTTTAAGGTGGTGTTCATACATTGAGGGAAATAACAAAGTTTATTATTCCTAGTCTTGAATTCTGTCGAGTATGTTGAAGTGTATTGAACACAACAAGGAATACGCCATGTCGTTCTTTTTCAATGAACTTTGTCATTTCTTGTCTATGAGCCTTTGAACATACTGGATTGTATCATTAACTATTTAACATGCCAGAGAGTAGACTGAAATAAATCAATTGATGTTTCAGGTATCAATAGGTAAGACTCTGGTGATCCAGAGAGTGGGCAGACCACATCCTTTCCACACCTGTTTGCAGTGTCTGCATTAATATGTAACCCATCCACTTCATAATATGTTTCATGAAAAGAAATATAATGGAAGTTTTAACTTAATCCTTTATGAATTTAGTACTTTAAATTAGTCTTTTACTGAAGTACGTACTTTGGCAAATCCCAAAGGCCATTGTTCATATATATGTACCAAAGCCTATTTGACACTACATAATGTACCGAGGAGTATATTAAAGTTTGTAACTCACTGCTTAACATACCGGGTTATACTTAAGTTGATTTTTACTGCTTAATCTGCAAGTGGTGTACAAAACCTTTAATATTCTGACAGGTATACTGAAAACTACTATTCACTGTATAATGAATCCAAGCTTATACTAAAGTCTATTAAATACTGCATAATATAACATGGATTATGCTTTGTGTATTATTCACTACTTATATATCAGTGAGCATTTTAAATTATTCACTGCTTAATGTACTGAGGAGCATTCTCAAGCAGTCTACTTCCTTTTGCAAAATGTACACGAGTAGGTTCACCATATTACTTGCTGGTGAATTTGTTGAGAAATTTAATTCAATGTTTTATAAGTGCCAGAGTTTATTAAGATCTATCTTTCACTG
Source organism: Chiloscyllium punctatum (assembly GCF_047496795.1). Lineage (NCBI taxonomy): Eukaryota > Metazoa > Chordata > Chondrichthyes > Orectolobiformes > Hemiscylliidae > Chiloscyllium > Chiloscyllium punctatum. The sequence goes on from NC_092758.1 coordinate 15,561,189, forward strand.
TTTCATGTACCTGGTAATATATACTGGCCACTCAACAAGTTTTACATAGCAGCAAGTATACACCAACCTATTATTTTGTGCGTAATGTACCAAGGAGTACACTAAAGTCTGTTAATCACTGTGTAATGTACCAAGAGGTATGCTGAAGCCTACTATTTAAGCATAATTTATGAAAGCATGTGCAATATACCATGTATGATAGAGCTTTATATTCACCGTGTAACACAGCAAAGCATATGATAAAGCCTTTTATTGATATGTAATTTACCAAGAAATATATGAAAGCCTTTAATTCACACATAATGTGACAATGAGTACACTAATGTGTGTTATTCACAATTAATGTAACACATAGTATACTGAAGTCTATCGTTCACTGTCTAATGTATCAGGAAGTTTTGTAAAGTCTGGTAGTCACTATGTAATGTGCCAGGGGATGCACATTCTTACAAACTGCATTATGTACTGAGTCGTATACTAAAACTATACGTTAGATGCTTAATACTGAAGTCTGTTGTTTACTTTTCAATTGACTAAGGAGTATACCAAACCTATTTATCTGAAGACTGTAATTCTATGCATCAGTAACTTTGCTAAAATATCATCCATTGTTATAGTCCATTAAGTCCACGAAGGCCACACTTTATTGTTATATATTCCAAGGAATAGCATCATAATTCACTGTTTTATGAATTCAGTAATATATTAAAACTGTTTCATGTCCTGAGTGATATTCTGAAGGCTTTGTTCAGCTACATGTATCATTGAATATGCTAAAGCCTGTATTAACGTTGACAGAATAGATTAAAAATCTAGATAAATATTTTATGCATCAAGGTATAAAATGAGGTAAAATGTCAATCTTTAATAATTTAATAAAGCTAATAAGTAACTTTTTAAACATAATGTGGAGTATAATCAAGCTTATTACTGTTTTATCAATCAAAGTGTACACCAAAACTGCCAAGAGCTTACTAAAACTTGTTAATCATTGTTTACTTTCCCAACAAGTATACTAATATCTGTTATTTACTGTAAAAAAGCATGAAAGAATATTTTATATCCTTTATGTAACGAGGGAAGAAGCCTATCATTCACTGTTTCATTCACTGTACCAAGGAGTTCACTAATGACTTAATTTCACTAGGTTATGTGTCAAGAGATTGAATTTTCATTTAGTTTTCTAATTTTAGGAATCTATTTAAGTCAATTTTTCTGTTTTACATCTTGAGAAATGCTCTAAAGCTTTTTTTAAAATGTTTTTTATATGTACCAATGAATATACTACAGTATATCTTTGCTAAGTAGGGTTTCAAAGACTTCAATTCAATGTTTTATGTATCATGGTATAAAAAAGAGTAAGTGAATAACTTACTCCTAATTGCATTGGGAAATCTGCTAAAGCCCCTTGTTCTCTGATTTCATTACTGAAAAATATACTATTATTTGCTGATCATGTACCAAGGAGTATAGTAAAGCCATTCATTCCCTACCTTGTGTACCAAAGAATAAACCAAAGTGTGCTTTAACAGTTTAATATTCCAAGGTAAACGGTAAAAGCTATTATTGACTGGTAATTGTAGCAAGGAGGATACTGAAGCCAATTATGCGCAGCCATGTATAGTATGGAGTAAACAACAATTATTGATCACTTTTATATACCAAGGCTGGATTACAGCATGTTGTCACTACTTAATGTTCTGAGGAGAAAACTGAGCCTATAATTCCCTGTTTAATATACCAAGTACTATACTTAAATCTATTATTCTTTGTCATGTACATTAAGAAGCATATTATTCACTATTATTTACCAATCTGTATTCTATAACCAATTCTAAACAGTTCAATGTACCAAAGAGTATGTTGAAGCTAATTTTTCATAGCTTTATTTATTTTATGTAGCAAGGAGTATACTAAAGTCCATTATTCATGGTTTATTATATTGAGGAGCATATTAAAACTTCACTTTCACTGTTCCATGAACTAAAGAGTACACCGATGTCTGTATTTTTCATAATATATAACAACATATACTACAGATTTTCTGAGCTCAGAAATATAGTCTTTCACATGTTGTACCTTGGAGTATACTTTTGTTGAATGCTGCCTAAAACCAGTGGTAAACTCCTTTAAATGCTAAATACTGAAACCTGTAGTCAACAGAAACTGTAAGGAAGAGTTGTAAAAACTTCAAAGAGAGAATTCAACAAGCTTTTAAGATCCGACAAGTGAAGGATTGTTAGTGGAATGGGAGGGGCTTTTGAGTGAATGGTGCTTATCTATTTGTCCAGAGAATTCACGCTAACTGTTGTGTATACCCATTATTTTAGCCACATATGTTACATATTGTAAAGTATACTAAGCCTTATTTTTCACTATTACGTATTGAGGAATATACTAAGGTTTATCACTTGCTGCTTGTTGTACTGAGAAGTATAAAAATCCTATCATTCACATACCAAATAGGTCTACTTATGTATATTTTTAATTATTACTTAATAAGGAACATTTCAAACATTTTTTTCAATCTAATGTTTCATGAATTCAGAAGTATGTTAACATCTATTTTCACTGTTTTACATGTCTTAACCTATGCTGAATAATTTTTAACTTGCTTTATTTAACAATGAGTTTCCCAAGGCCGATTTTTATTGGTACAGAGAAGTATGCTAAAGTCTATTTTTCATTCCTTAATGTACCAAGAAGTATGCTGTACCAATTATACACGGTTATGTACATGAAGGAATATACAATAAATAGTCATCCACTCTTATGTGTCAAGAAAAGGTATCTAATTGATGGCTTAATATACTGATGCATGTACTAAATCATAAAGGTACTGCATCGAGGGAGTATACAGCTGATTATTTTTGTGTGACCAATTAATCTTGTAAAACCTGTTAGTCTCTGCTAATGTACTAAAGAGTACATACAGCCAATTTTTCACTGTCATATGCACCCAAAGGATAGGCAACATATACAAAGATACAATGATTACCATCAAAACCTATTATTCATTTCTTAATATTGCAAGCAGTGTGCTAAAGCCTGTTGTTCATAGTTTACGTATTGAGGAATACGCATGCTTATTTTTCATTGTTTTATGCTGGGAGGTATACTAAAGCTTATTGTCCATTGTTTAATTGACCAAGAACTTTACTAAAATTTATTTTTCACTACTTACTTTACTGAGAATGTACTACAGTTTATTATTCATCACATAATGTATGAGAGATATACTAACCTGTTATTCATTGGTTAATTTATCATGGACTATACTAGATATAGTTTTCAGTGTAACACAGAATATATCAATGACTATTATTCACTGTTTCATGTGTAAAGGAGTATTCTAAGTGCAATCTTTCACTAATGGTGATCGAAATAGTAGTGTGATCAGTAAGAGCCAAGCAACTGCCAGGAGCTTGAAGGCAAAGTTAACATTAAAACTTCTTTCATTCATAAATAGTGCTTCATACATTGATAAAGTCATTAATAAAAGCTTCTACTTACTGCTTAACATATGACGAGTTAATTATACAAGTGTTTAATTGTACACAGTTGTTGGGCATTAGCTAGGATTCATTTGTGCATGTAAAAATGCAGGCAGAAATGTTTTATGATTAACATTTCTGTGATGCGTAGTATTATAAATAAAACTAGAAATGTGCTAAGATTGGCTGAAGTTCTGTCCTTCACCAACTAACTCTGGACCAGAATTCTAAGATATATAACAAAACTTATTATTCAAGTTTAATATACTGAGCTTTAAACTAAAGCCAACTGTCTGCTATGTATTGTATCTAAAATATTCACTGCCTAATTTACTGAATAGTATATTAATCATCCACCATTCAAACACCACCAAGTATACTGAGGCCTTTTATGACATAATACGCTGATGAACCTATTGTTCCGGCATTTATTTACAGGTGAATATGTCAAGGAGTATACTAGAACCTGTTAATCACTTCTTACTGTACTAAGGAGGATATTGAAGTTTTATTCTATATTACTCGATCTACCATGAAATATACTAATGCTTATGCTTATTGGTTGATGTACCACAGTATATCCTAAACTTATTCTTCATTACTTGTATACTAAAGTATGTTGTTCACTGTATCATATAATAAGGAATATACCGATCCCTATCATTCACTGTCTCATGTAGGAAGGAATATACAAAGGCCTTTTATGAGTAGCTTTATGTATTGATCAGCATACATGATTATGTTTATTAAGGAGCATACTCGTGCCTATATTCAGGTAGTAGAGACATCTAAAAATGTAACAACCTTCAGTTCATGTACTGAGGAGTACTCTAATGTCTATCTGTTTACAGATTGTGCACTAAGAATATATTACAGATTTTAATTCAATGTTCAATGCCTTCAGGAACATGTAGTCTACCTTTCATTCTTTCATGTTATTTTGGTGTAAGTTACTGGTCACCTGTGAATGCAGCTAAAAGCTGGTGATAGAGTCAATCCAATGCTAAATTCCAGTCTGAGACCTAAAGTCAACAAGAACTAATGTTCTCGAAAAAGTTGTAGCAACTTTGAAGAGTATTCAGAAAAGCATGAAACTGCTAAAGATGTCAGTAGAGATGAGGTACTGGTGAGTTTCAGAGGAGTTTTAGGGTGCTATGTTGTCCAGAGGATTCAATGTTTGATGTTTATCAGCCAACAATTTTATGTCCTAGGAAGCACAGTAAAGCATGTTATTCATTGTTAGGTGTACTGAGAAGTATTATAAAGCCTATTATTCAATACAACACGTATTATGAGAGCTACTAAAATCAATTGTTTCCTTCTTAATGTAATGAACTGTGTACCAAAGCTTATTTCTTTACTGTTAAATGAATTGAGCACTACACTAATGTTTATTTGCACTTTTTGTGGATTAAAGCCTGCTTTTCAGCATTTATATAATGAGGAGCATGTTAAATTCTTATTTCATGGGATCACATCCTATGGAAAATCTTTTGGGCTGTCTTTTATGTGTTATGGACTAAGTTGTGTATTAACAATTTAATTCATTTTTCTATGGATTTAGAAATATACTCAAACCTATCTTTTACTGTTTAATATAATCTCAGTGAATACTGCTGGGTTGCTTGTGAATCCAGTCCAAAATGGATAGCAAATTCAGTCCAGCATTAAATACTAAAATCAGACCAATAGCAAGAATTATTAGGAAAAGTTGTAAAAGCTTCAGGGAGGCGGTTCAAGAGGGCATGAAACAGTTAGGAGGTAAAAGAGGAATCTGCCTGATGGATTGATTTGATTTGATTTTGATTTATTATTGTCTCATGTACTGAGATACAGTGAAAAGTATTGCTTTGCATGCTAACCAGACAAATCATACCTTACATCAGGGTATTAGAACAGAATGCAGAATATAGTGTTACAGCTACAGAGAAGGTGCAGAGAAAGATCAACTCTAATAATGTGAGTGATACTTCCATAATCCTGATAACAGTGAGGAAGAAGTCGTTCTTGACTTTGTTGGTACTTGTTTTCAAACTTTTGGATTGGCTGTTTTATGTGCTTTTTTTGTGTTGTACTATTTTATGTACTGACGGGAAGGCTAAGGTTGATTACTGACAATTATAAACTGAAAAATATATGATCATTGAGAATTTTTACTATATAGTGAGGAATTGTATATGCCAGTTATTCACCTTTCTATCTACTGGGTCATATACTAAAGCACTTATTTACATTTCATGAAGCTCACTAAACCTGTTATTCATTACTTTATGTGCAAATTTGTACACCAAAGTCTATTATTCATTCTATTTATTTTCAACATCGATTGTGCTAAAATCTATTATTCAGTTTTGTTCATCAGTAAATATGTTAAAGCTTCTCAAACACTGTTTCACATACCAAGGAGTATATTGATGGCTATTTGTCATCATATTGTGTACTGATGGTAGAATCTTAATTTTCTACTTTACAAATTCAAGGAAATAATAGTATTTATTCTCCACAGTGTATTGAGGAATGATCTAAAGTCTTTTATACAGCTATGTGTACCAACAAATAAACAAAAAAACTATCTTCCACTGCATTAAACACCAAGAAATATGTCAAAGATTTTAATTCAATGATAAATGTATCAATATGTAAAATGGAACTGATAATTCATGGTTTAATGTGCAAGAAAGATGGGGATGTCTATCACAAACTATTTTTATACTGGACAATCTACTAAACTCTGTCATTCACCATTTTGTACACTGGTGAATACACAAATGCCTATTAAGTATTTCTAATGTTTTGCAGTATAGACATCCACCTGTATTCACTCTGGTGTAATGAGCAGGATACTAAAACTTATTACGCATTGATTAATTTACACTAAAGTATATTAATCATGAATATATGTACTGAGGAGTATATTAAAGCTTAATTTTCACTTTTTCTGCAAATGGCAAGCTAAAGTTGATCTTCACTGTTTCATAAAACAAGAAGTACATTAACTTGAATGTTCAACAATGTGACATGCGAAGGGATATGTTATATATTTTAGATAAATGTTTTATGAATTCAGGATTAATTATCTGTCACATTTCCATGTACATTGGTGTATACAGCTGAGTCACTTGTGAATGCAACATGTGATTAAAAATAGGTGTATGGTAAACCTACTTGAATTGATACTCCTTAAGAACTATAAGGGAAATTGAAGGGAATTGAAGGAAATTCGCTAGAACATGAGACCATTAAAGGTCAACCTGTGGGGTTTGTGCTATCTGCTGGGAGGATTCAACTCAGTGTTATACCAATGTTTAATGTTTATGAATCAACTGCTTTTTGTATCAATGTATGGAAGCTTAGGTTTCACTGTTACATGCTGAGGAGTATATTACAACAAATTGTTGACTGTTATGTACTGAGGACTATACTAAAGCAGACTATTGACTGCTTTGTGATTAGTGTACCAAAACAGATTATTGCTTATTATATACCATGGCATATAGTGAAGCATTTTATCCACTGCTTTAAGTGCCAGGGAGCATACTGCGCATATCATTCATCCTTTTGCATACTAATTAGTGGAACACATTCCATTCTTTATTATTTGCGTGAAACCAGTATACTGAAGTCTATCATTCACAGTTTGATATATGAACGTATACCAAAGTCTTGCGCACCAATAGCTATACCGAAGCTTAACATTCACTACTGCATGTACCAAGCAGTAAAGTAAGATCAATGTTTTACTGTACTGTACACTAAACAACGTACTAATGATTTTAATTCAATCCTTTATAAATTCAAGAATATATTAACATTTATTATTCACTGTTGGTGTACATTTTTGTAGATGGAAGGTCATTCTGCATGTTTTATGCAGCAATGAACATACTAAAGCTGATTTTTCATTGTTATCAGACAAAAGAATATTCTAATACCTATTATTCTTTGCTTAATTAACCAAGAAATACACTAAATTCTATTGTTTGCTCGTCAATGTACTGAGAAGAATACTAACACTTTTTCTCAAATGAAATATTTACGCATTCTACTCAATATTTGTGTACCGATTATTATTTACTGCTTTATGCACCATGAAATATAATAATGTTTATGTATTTTTTTATGTACCATGAAATATACAAAACTCCACTATTAATTTTAATGGATGACAGAATATACTAAAGTCTATGATTTACTGGTTTATGTATCATTGGATAAATCAAACTCTATTATTTTCTGTGTTTAATTTGTCATAAAATGCATTCAAACCTGTCATTTAATATTTATTTACTGAAGAATTTACTGAAGTACGTTCTTCACTGTCTTATGTACTGAAATCTTTGATCTGCTGTTTGATGTACCTTAGAATATCCCAAAATACATTATTTACTATTTATGGCCATGGAATACGCCAAAATCAATTTGAATTATTGTATGTGGCACAGGATATATTAAGATCTATTATATATCATTATATGTACAATGGAATTTACTAAAACTTATACTTCATTGTTTTATGTACCATGAAATATATTAAATTCTGTTATTCACTGTTCTTTGTGCTATTGAATTACTGATGTCTATTATTCATTATTTACTGTACTGTATAATACTCCAAAATCTATTATTCACAATTTAGTGCACTGTAATATGTACTAAAATCTACTATTTTATGTACCATGGATGTATTAAAGTCAATTATTTCCTGTTGAATAATGCAATAAATACAGTAAATATTTAATTTCCTTGCTTTGTACTGAGAAATATATTAAAACTATAATTTATGGTTTTCTCTGTTGAGAAATATACTATCAACAACAACAACTTGCATTTATATAATGCCTTTAATGTGCTAGTATGCACAAGGTACTTCAGAAGAGTGTTATTATACACAAGCTAACACATAAGGGATTTTAAGACAAGTGAGCATAAGCTCAGAAAAAAACGGAGGTTTGGGGAGCATCGTAAAGATGAGGGGAGAGAGAGAGAGGTAAAGAGGCGGATAGATTTAGGGCAAGAATTTCAGAGCTCGAAGTCTGGGCAGCTAAAGGTATGGCCACCTAGAGCACTGGATTCCAGGGAATCCACCAGAGGTGTAGTAGTGCAACCAATTGTAGGGCTGCAAGAGACAAGAGAGTTAGTTAAGGCCATTAAAGTTAAAAATCACACAACACCAGGTTATAGTCCAACAGGTTTATTTGGAAGCACTAGCTTTCAGAACACTCCAAAAGCTAGTGCTTCCAAATAAACCTGTTGGACCATAACCTGGTGCTGTGTGATTTTTAACTTTGTGCACTTCAGTCCAACATTGGCAACTCCAAATCAAGGCCGTGAAAATATTTGTAATTGAGGATGAGAATTTTAAACTGAGCATTGTCAGACCAGAAGCCCATGTTGATCAGTAACCACAAAGCCTATTTAGTCACAGTGTATATATTTATGGTTAAAGTAATGTACATCATTAAGTCTGGTGATTACAAAGAAATGTACTTAAGAAGCTGGTTACACGATGAGAAGTCTCCTCAAGTCTGTTGTTCTCTGTTTTGCATTACTAGTCATATAATAAAGCCCAACACACACTATTAGATATTGAGCGTTAGAAGATTCCCTGTGGTTGTTATTGTGCAATCTCTCAGTGCCCCACGTCCAATTTTAAATATGAAGCTTTAACTTGCATTGATGAATATCAATATGAATTTTCTACAGCTTTGACAAACTTTTGCCTGACCTCCCACATACTATCCCTCATAGACTTGAGATCACCCAAGACATTTCTGCACATGTCCTAATTTGCATCAAGTATAGTGCACTCATCTCCTACTGTGCTCACTGACCTACGCTGGCTTCTGAGTAATCATTGCACCAGTGTCTTCATTGTCTTTATTTTTAAATTCCCTCCCCCCCACCCTGACTCCCCTACCATAGTCTCACACCAACCAGTCTCTGTGATCTTCTCCAGCCCCCCAACTCTGTGGGATGACTGTGATCCTTTAATTTTAGAATGTTCCTGATGTTAATCACTCCACCCCCTGCTTCTTTAATTGCCTTGGCTCTCAGCTCTGAAATCCCCTCTCTTATCTTCTTCATCTCTCTCTATCTCACTTTCTATCTTTAACACACTCCTTAAGAATGGTTTCTTTGACTAAGCCTTTAGTTATCTCTCCAATAATCTTTACTGTGGCTCGATGTCAGACTTTGTTTGAAATTGCCCAGTGAAGAGTCTTGAGATAGTTTATTGTATCAGAGAGACTATATAAATCCAAGTTGTTGTTGTAGTATTGCATTTCATTTTAAACACATGCACCTTCATGATCAACCATCCACCCAGAAGAACATGCAGTTGTCCAGAAGATTGGTCTAACTTATTGCTGGAACTGTCAACTGCCCCTGTATTACTTGGCCACATTTATTTTGCACATTCACATTGCAGTATCAGTGTCCCACTGAGCTGACACTCCACCCCAGGTACTTAATGTAGTGTGCTTATTTTTCCAATAAGCTGGTGTTCTCGTGTTTTTTTTAAGGTAAAGCACTACCAGGGCTCAACCATGCAAATGTTTTGCAGAGCTGCATTATGTTGACAGTGTCTCAATGCAATCAGTTATAGTGGCGTGTTTTAAAGTGTCTGCTTAATGCATGATTCACCAAAAACAAAAGCTTCCTTCAAGCACCAACCCTGGGTAAAAAGCTAAAGCAAAGGAAGCTACAATATTTGGCCGTTATCCCATTTCAAGCAGTCTAACAGCAAGATCTACATATGTAAATCGTTGACTGGTAATTAACTAAAGAATATTTTTCAGCCTATTACTCTCAGTTTTCTGTACTCCAGCCTGTTGTTCACTGTTAACAATGGATATTCTCACTACATGAGATGAGAATATGAGAATTTAATCACCTCCAATTTGCTATTACTGATTCCTCCCGCCATCACCATCCTGGGCTTAGGTAACTGGATGAACCGTATAAAAGCTGTGGCCACAACACTAGTTCATAGCATTGGAATTCTGCAATGAATAACTCACCACCAACCCCTCAATAATATCCACTGTTTCCTCCCACAGTCCAAAGATGTGCAGGCCAGGTGAATTGGCCAAGCTAAATTGGCCATTTGCAAGGTTTGTGAAGGTGCATTAGTCAGAGGTAAATATGGGGTGGAGGGGTGGGTCTGGATGGATTGCTCTTCAGAGGGTCGGTGTGGACTTGTTGTAGGGTATCTAATCAAAAAATTCTAATCTACATGGTACAAGTCAGGAGTCTGACACTTGCCTGGATGAGTCCAATTTCAACAACACTCAAGAATCTCAACACCTTCCAAGATGAAGCAGCCAGTTTGATTGGCAATAAATTCACCATCTTAAACATTCAGTCCCCCTACCAAACATCAAACAGTGGCAGCTGTGTATACCATTTACAAGATGCATTCCCATAACTTATTAAATTCCTTCAACAGCACCTTTCAAACTTGTGATCTCTACTACCTTCAAAGTTGAGGGCAGCAGACTGATAGCAACAACACCACCTGCAAATCCCCCTTCAATTCACACACTAGCTTGAATCCTGTTCCTTCATTGTTATTGGATCACTGTCTTAGATCTCATTTCCTAACAGCACTTTGGAGTGTATCAACATCCCTTGGACTCCATTTCTATAGGTGGTTCACCACCACCTTTTCAAGGGTAATTCAGGATGGACAACAGATGTTGGCTTTGCCAGTGATACCCATATTGCATGAATGAATATAAAAATCTATTTAACTGCTTTAAATGCTAAGGGATGTATAATACTTACCAATCTCTGTCCACTGAGGACTACTGGATCATTCACTGTTTTATATATTGCTGAATGGTTATGCACTAAGTCTGTTGTTCACTGGTTTAATGAACAAAATGTATATTAAAGTTTATCAGTCATTTGTATTGAACAAGGAATTGACAGAAATGTATTTTTCTATTTCATATATTAGCTAATAAACTAAAACAAAGCTAATGTTTTCTGTGCAGCAAAACATACTAAACAGCATCATTCACTCCTCTATGTACCAGAAATGTACTAAACTCTTATCATTTACTATCATCGGCATGGAGGATTATACTTAAAGTTGATCTTCAATCTTTTATATATTAGGAAGTATTCTTCAGGCCATTATTCTCTAATGTCATGACAAATACATAATTTTGTAATATTCAATGTTTATGTGCTGAATAGTGTGCGACAGCCTATCAGTAAATGATTATCAACTGTGGGATATAATGAAAGGCATTCATTACTTTTCATTGTATCAAGGCATAAACTGCAGATTCATCATCTTATTAATAAAAACTTACTGACATGCATCCTTCATCATTTTAAGTACAAAAAGTATCTAAGCCTATCACTAACATTTTCTTTGTACAGAGACATATACTAAAGTCATTCAGTGTATTACAAATTGAGTGATGTATTCAAGCCAGTTATTCTTATGTAACAGTATTGATAACGCTTTCAAATAACTATGTTGACTGAGAAACACTTTGGAATGTCCTGGTGCCATGATAGGCACTATATAAATGCATTTTTAAAAATTGTTCACTGTTTCAAGCACTAAAGCAATTAATAAATTCTGATCCATTGTTTTATGTACTGTTCAATACACTAATGCCCACCATTCACTGTTTCATATACTTTGCTCAAATTTAGCTTGCTGGACACAGCTACCATCAGGACCCTTTCTCAATCAGATGACACTGGATTGTGCTGGAATCCATTGGGCTTCCCTGGAATGCACTGGTCTGCACTTGGATTCACTGGACTACACTGTAAGATTCAGCTACTGTAAATTTGCTCTTTCATTGTTCAAAATTTTAGGATGACTTTATCTTGCACGTAGTCTGTGTCCTGCCAAAAGTGTGCTATTTCCCAACAATGTGGATCCTGATTAGGGATTCACTCTCCTGGGTTGAAGTTCATTTCCGTGTCACCTCTGGACCTTATGGTAACTTCCAACCTCGTTACTATTTTTTTTATCAGTAAACCGTGCATTTACATGCACGTCCTTGGCCTGCATTCCCACAGAAATACCTCCAGTGGTGGACGCTTTAGTATTCAACCCTTAGACCATAAGTAAATAATGGGTCTGCTCCATCATTCAATTACACCATGGCTTTACATCTGCTTCACTGTTTGAGCTCCATCTCTTCCCCACCCGCTCCCCCCATAGTCTTTGATCTGTTTGTAGATCCAAAATCTGTTTAGTTCTCCTTGTGCAGATTCAATGATCCAGCCTTGACCCCTTGTTTGGACAGAGAATTCCAAACAACAGTCAGGGAGAAGCATTGAGGGTGCATCTACACCAAGTGTCCACCACCGCCTTGTCAAGGGCAAATTTTAGCCTTGCTAGTTATGCTCATGTAATTTTTGTTTTAAATAAAATTCCTCAAGTCTGGGGGACTCTGTAATTAGGAAGCACAAATTCTACCATGAAAAGAATCTACTCTGTCCAAACCCTTAAGTGTTTCACTCAGATCACCTGTTATCCTTCTAAATGCCATCAATGCACAATCTTTCCCTTTTACCTCAGGAATCAACCAAATTAATCTTCTCCAATTGCCTATAAGTATTACCCTTCCCTAAGTAAGGAGACGAACACAGTGCACAGTACTCTGTGTACATAGTTTTTTGCCTTGTGGATGTCTCAGAACCTAGGCATCAGTTCACTAACACTCTATATCTCCACTCCATTTATATCACCACAGACTCTTTGACTTTAACTCTGGATTTTTTCCTTATTCCCTCCTCTTCATTTCTTGTTTGCTACTAGCACATGTGAATCCAAATCATAGAATCCCAACAATGTGGAAGCAGGCCATTCAGCCCATCAAGTCCACATCATCCTGTCTGAAGAGCATCAAACCCAGACCCAACCCCTACTCATAACCCTGCATTTCCCATGGCTAATCCACCTTGCCTGCACATCCCTGAACACTATGGGGCAATCTAGGGTGGCCAACTTAACCTGCTCATCTGTGGACAGTGGGAGGAAACTGGAGCACCTGCAGGAAACACACATGAACAAGAGGGAGAATGTGCAAACTCCACACAAACAATCGCCTGAGAAATCGAACCCAGATGCCTCATGCTGTGAGGCTGCCGTGTTGACCACTAAGCCACTGTGCCATCCCATATCATGCTATGTAACTACACCCAGGTAATTTGAGTGCCCACCAATTCAAAACAAAATGCCAGAGATGTTGGAAATCTGAAATGAAATCCAAAAGTGCTGGAAGTCCTCATCAGGTCCCACCACATTCCTAACTAGCTTTACATCATGAGCAAACCTAAATACATTATTCTCAGTCTCAAATCTAAGTCATTCATATTGATTTATAAATAGCTGAGGCACCAACACTGATCCTTATGACATTCCATTAGTTACAAGCCTGCCTACTTGAAAATGCCCCCTACTCTCTTTCCTGTCTGGTAACCAATTGTCTGTCAATGCTAATTTATCACATCCAACTCCATGAGCCCTTCTCTTGTATATTAATCTTTTATGTGGAATCTTATCAAATCTCCTCTGGAATGTAAGAATACTGCATCTATTGGTGCCCCTTCATCTACCCTACAAACTATATCATCAAACTTTTGAGAACTTTGTTGAACAGTTTCCATTTTGTGAAGAAAAAATTGACTTTGACTGATCATACTATGATTTTCTATGTGCCTAATGAGGACTCTTTTCTTACATTGGTTGACACTTTCCTGTTTTCTCTCTCCCTCATTTCTTGAATAGCAATGTTATTTTTGCAAACCTATATCCACTGAGACCATTCTAGAATCCAGGGAATCTTTGGTGCCTTCTGCCCCACAGGTGCCTTCTGCTGGACCTGTTGAGTATTTCTGACATTTTCTGTCCATTTGTGTTTTAGCTGCCTCTCCAATTTCAATTCTATCATTCTAGATCCAAGCCCATTGTTCTAGTTTCCCATTTTTGTCTTTTCTCTTTACCTCTAAAAAAGCCCACTTCTCTCCTTTGAGTATTTCACCCTTTTCTATCCCTTTCTCAAAGAGCAAAGTACAGCACAGGAACAGGCCCTTCAGCCCACCAAGCCTATGCTAACACATAATGCCTTCCTAAACTAAAAATGTTTTGCCTCTACGTGGTCCATATCCCTCTATTCTCTGTCTATTCGTGTATTTGTCAAGATGCCTCTTAAACGTTGTTAATATATCTGCATCCATCACCTCTTTGGGTAGTACATTTCAGGCACTTGCCTCCCTCTGTGTAAAAAACTTTCCTGTCACTTCTCCTTTAAACTTTTCCCCTTTTACCTTAAACCTATGTTCCCTAATAACTGACAGTTAAACCCTGGGAAAAAGACTCCAATTCTATCCATGCTCCTCATTATTTTTGCAGAGGTCACCCTGCAGCCTCTGACATCCAAGTGGAAGCACACCAAGTTTGTATAGTGTCTCTTCATAGCTAATACCCTCCAAACCGGGCAACATCCTGATAAAATGTTTCTGTACCTTGTCCAAAGCCTCTGCATCCTTCTGGTAGTGTGATGACTAGGACTATATGCAATATTCCAAATGTGGCCTTACTAAAGTTCTACACAGCTACAACATGACTTGCCAGTTTTTATGCTCTATGCCCCAAACTTTACCACCTTCTTGACCACCTTGTCCATTTGTGTTGCCAGTTCCAGGAACTATGTACCTATACACCAAAGTCCTTCCGTATGTTAATGATTCTAAGGGTTCTGCCATTTACTGTATACTTCGCTCCTGCATAAGACTTTCCAAAATGTATCGTCCCACATTTGTTTAGAGTAAATTCCATCTGCCATTCATCTACACAATGTGCAGCCAATCTATATCCTGCTGTATCCTCCAGCAATCCTCTTTATTATCCACAGCTCCCCCAATCTTTGTGCCTTTTGCAGACTTACTAATCAAACCACCTATATTCTCCTCCAACCATTTATAAATCTCACAGTCAACCGGGATCCCAGCACTGATCCCCCGCGCAACATTATTGAATACAGATCTCCAGTCAGAAAAATGCCATTCTACTGACTTTTGACTAAGTCAATTTTGCATCCATCTCACCAGCTGACCACAGTTCCCATGTGAATTCACCTTCTACATTAACCTGCAATGGGGATCTTGTCAAAGACTTCGCTAAAATCCATGTAGACAGCATATACTGTTAATCTTTATTAATCACTTCTGTCACTTCAAAAAATGCAATCAAGTTTGTGAGAAATGACCTTCCCCTCACAAAACCTATCATGACTACATCCATATTTTTCCAAAAGAGAGCAAATTCTGGCCATAAGAGTCTTCTCCAATAATTTTCCATCTGCACCATCTGTTTCTCAACCTGACTGCAGTCTTTAACTTGGCATAAACACCATGGTCCTCCAACACCTCTTCAGTGTTGTGCAGCTAGATGGGACTGTACTTGTTGGTTTATTTCTTCACTCATTCACGTATTGCCTGTGATGTTTTCTCTGCCCATTTAGAACATAGAACGTAGAACATAGAAAAATACAGCGCAGTACAGCCCTTTGACCCTCGACGTTGCGCCGATCCAAGCCCACCTAACCTACACTAGCCCATTATCCTCCATATGTCTATCCAATGCCTGTTTAAATGCCCACATCATTATCTCTGAAATCCCTCAAGGCAGCCTGCCCCTGATTCCCTCCTACTTGTCATATATGTAAGGTCACCTGCAAACAAATCTGCTTCCACTTTACACAGGTGACACCTGGTTCTCACCTTCACCATTCCATCTCACAATTTCTCCACTGTCTCTCATCTGCCAGTCTGCTTGTCTGGCATCCAATACTTAATGAGCAAAGCTTTCCTTTAAACACAAGAACAGAAGATATAGGAGGAGCTGTAGGTCTTTTGACCCAACGAGTCTGCCTCACCATTCAAGGAGGTCACAGCTGATCTGATAATCCTTAGCTCCATTTTCCTGCCTTTTCCCCATAACCCTCAATTTCCGTACTCATTAAAAATCTACCTATTTCAGCCTTGCACATGCTCAATGAGCCAGCCCTCTGCTGAAAAATATTCCACTGGTTCAACACACCCTGAGAGATTAACTTCCTCCTCCTTACCCATGTCCTAAGAGTGAACTCTTATTTTAAGATTATTCCCTCTGGTCCTCGACTCTGCCACAAGGGGAACAGCATCTTGCATCTACCCTGTCAAATCTTCAAAGAGTTTTGTGTGTGTGTCCGTAAAGTCTTCTCAAAAGGCACAACCTGCTCAACAGCTTTTCATAAGAAAATGCCTCCAGACCTGGGATCAACTTAATGAATCTTTCCTGATGCTTCCAATGCCAGTATCCTATTGGATTGACGGAAACCATTATCTTTAATCCCCAGCACTAACTCCACACACTTTTCTGCTACACTCATCCTAATCCATATGCAGTCATTTTAAAGGATATACCAAACGTTATCATTCACTGGCTTATGCCATGTTCATTACCTTCCAGTGGTTTCCTATGTGAACTCTAGATGAATGCATTTCCTTCCCATTTCAAGGACCAGTTATTCACCTCATAATATCATCCATCTGTGCACAGCCTGCTGTTTAAACCCCCATCCTTGTTTTTGTCACATCCAGACTTAATTATTCCATTGTGCTCCTAACCAGCCTCCCAATTCCACAAACTGTAAACTTGAACTCATCCAAATCATTACTGCACATATTTCATGCTCACAGCAAACTCCATTCACCCAACACCCTGTGATCACTAACCCTCATTACTAACCCTCGTTAGCTTCATTTATTGACTCTATTCTTAAATTCTCATCCTTGTTAAGAAATCTTCACCACTGTATTCAAAAGAATGCACTGAAGCCTGTCATTCACTGTTTGTTGCCCAGAGGAGAATATTAATAACCAGTGATTAATATGTATACTAAACATCATAGTCATTGTTTTATTTATTGGGACATATGCTAAAGTCTATGATTCAATATTTTACGTGTTGCAGTAGATATTATATTTATTGTTTAATAAATTGGGCATGTATACTGAAGCTTATCATCCCTACATTACAGTGAGACTCCAATTCCAAAGGACTTCATTGGCTGTAAAGAGCGTTGGAACTTCCTGAGGTCATGAAAGGCGCCATATAAATGCAAGTCTTTTTTTAAGTCATTGAATAACTTCTCAACCAAGGAGAGTACTGAGTCAAAAATTGCTGGAAATACTCAACAGGTCAGACAGCATCTGCAGATAGAGGAAAAGGAGCTAATGTTTCAGCTCAATAAATGTTCCTCAGAACTGAAAGAAGTGAGAGACTTTATCCATTGTAAGACAAGTGCATAGGCAATGAATGGTGAAGGGAGTTATTAGATAAGGAGGAATGCTGAAATGCGGGAGGGATTAAATGGGAAATGGGGTAATGATCAAGTCAGGGGGACAAATTAAGGATAGAGTGCATATCCCAAATGCCAAAATAACACCTGCACATATGCAGATGTGGCCCCTGATGTCAGCTAGCTGCAGCATGCATTGATGCTGACATGGCCACCTTTTCCCTCCCCTACCACAGCCACCACCTCATTGCCTGCCCTCCCCAGCAGCAATGCAACCTAGAGATGGTCCCATCCCAGACTCTGAGGGCCATGCTTGTGGGCAGGGCTGCTGTTAACACTCTGTGTGCTCTTACTCCCCTCCCCCCCCCCCCCCACCACCACCCTGAGGATTTCGGCCCCCAGCTCCTGGATTCCTCTTTATTTATTCAGATTTGTGGCAGCATCATTTTTGAAATTGGCTGCTCCTTCCTTTCCAAGTGAGATCAGGTCCTTCACATGTACGATAAGCACACTCTTTGCGCCATCTAGAGATGACATTTTCATCTGATCCAGTCAATTAGCAAATAAATGCTAGGTCCAGAAGAGGTGCAAAGAAAGGTACAGCGGAATAATTTCCAGCCCCGGTTGTATGATTATGGTCTAAGGTGGTTGAATTTGATGTTGAGTCCTGAAAGGTATAAAATCCTGAATTGAAAGCTGAGCTGCTGTTCCTTGAGTTTACACTGAGCTTCACTGAAAGAGTGTAGGAGACCGAAGACCAAGAGATTGTTGGAAGTAGGACACAGAATTAAAGTCGTAAGCAACTGGAAATTAAAGCTCTATCAAGGAGCAGAGGAAATTAAGCAAAACAAAAATCCGCTCTGAGTTAGGACTCCATAATATAGAGATGGCCACATTAGGGGCAGCTCTTGCATTTTCTAAAGTGAATGATGTACAAGTAAATCACAGGCCCTGGATAGCAAGAAGGGAGGAGGTGAAAGAGTAGATGACACATCTTTTAATAATGCCTGGGAAGCTGCTGTGGCAAGGGACATGGTTTGGGGTATTAGAGGAATGGACCAGGGTGTCACTGATGGAATGGGATAGAATATAAGAAGAAGAGATGGGTGGTATTCCTTGGAAACAGGGAAGGTTGTAAGGTCAGAGAAATATGTTGGGCACTATTAATCATAGTGACGGTAGTGGGGCAGATGAGATTACTAAGGTAATGAAAATAGGCATTTAAGAGGTGCCAGTATGAATGATGGTATTATCAGAACAGATGTGTCAGGGCTGAAGCAACTGCAAGAATGAAGTAGACACCTCACAGGAAATGGTATTAAAGGAAATGTAATCAAGATATTGTGGAAGCCTGAAATGGAAAAAGAAAATGGCTGAAATACTTAACATTGCCAGTCAGCGTTACTGAAGTGAGAAACAGATAATAAGAACATTTCAAGCTGATCACCTTCATCACTGGCCATACCATAGAATCATAGAATGATGTAGCACAGGAAGAGACCAGTAAAACTATTATTCATCTGCTGGCCTTTTGCTCAAATCTTCTGGTCTGTGTTGTTTCACCAGAAGTGTCTAGAAATTTTCTTTTCTAATTTGCTATGAAATCTGCTTCTGTCACCTTTTAGGCACTTTGCATTATGATAACACACTGTGTAAAAAATGGTTCTTCATTATTGTCTCCTTTTCCTTCTGGTGTAGACTGTCTGATGGCACAATGTATAGTCCCTGCCTCTGAGCCAGAAGGTCTGCACTCAAGTCTACCCATCCACTCTCCCCAAATAGAAGACCACAGAAGATATGGTCATGAATCAGACAAAATAAGATGTTTCTTAGCCCTTGCAGTATGCCAATGGCAAGCATCAAGATTAGGGGAGTTTTCTAATCAACAGAAACATGTAGTATAAGTTTTCGAGCCTCCCAATGTTAACATTCTCCAAACATATCTTCTTATAAGTTGCACTCCGTGAAAAGTCTCCTTCTTGCATTGAGAGCGCTACCAGAAGTACTATATTTCTTTTAGCAATCGCTTTACAACTGTGGCCTCTACCACTGTCAATAGTGTCCCTTCATTTGCTCTATCAAAACCATTCATAATTTTGAACACTTCTGTCAGATCTCCATAAAACCTCTTCTGCTTCAAGGAGAACCACCCCAACGTGTCTAGTCTTTTCATGAAGATGAATTCACTCATCCTGGAAACCAATCTAATAAACACCATTTAGTCGCATAGTGGTCATGTCATTGGATAAATAGCTCAGAGAGCCAGGCTATTGCCATATGCATATAGGTTCAAATCCTGCCATGATAGCTGCTAAATATACAATTAGTTAATGACCAGTTAATTACTAAAATCCGTAATTGAAAGCTAGGCTCTAGAATGGTGACCGTCTATCATCGATATTCATAAAAATCCATCTGGTTCACAAATGACATTTAGGGAAGAAAATAATCCATTCTTACCTGGTCTGGTTAACACAGGACTCTAAATCCACAACAGTGAGGTTGATTCTTAACTGCTTTCGGACTTGGCAAGTCAATCAGTCCAAGGGCAATTAGGATTGAGCATCAAAGGCTGGCCCTGCGGATGATGTCCTCATCCTGTGAAAAAATGAAAAAGAAATCACTTCCTGCTCATGCAGAAATTGTATGTTGCTGGAAAAAGACATATGTCACCAAAGGTTTTCATTTTGAATTAATCAGGACAAATACCAGAGTGTCAGCTTTGAAATGAACACAACAATTTGTACTAAACTAAAAAAACTCAGTAAACTGCATTTACTGCAAATCAGAAACAAAGCCAGGAATTCATGTAAAAACTCTGCAGAATCTGTGGAGAGAAAGCAGAGTTAATGTTTTGGGTCCAGTGACCCTTCTTCAGAATTGATTTTAGCTTGGAAAACATTGGGGCATCTGCTGAAGGTGGGGTTGGGTGAAGGGTAAGGAGCGAATGATCGGTGGAGATGGAGCCCAGGTTGAAAGTTAAAGTAGTTGGGCAGACAAATGAATGGGTAAAGGTCAGCCTGGGAGAATCAATAATTGTGGTTAGCATCTCATTTTCCACTTGAGGACCCTGCAGCCTTCAGGACTCAATATTGAGTTCAATAATTTTAAAGCCTGACCACCTTCTCCCATGTCCTTACCTCAACCCCCATATACCAGGCTTTGACATCACATGAGCTGCCATCACAAACAACCCATTGTCAGCTACTACTGGTTACTATTAGCAGCTATGCTGGAATTACTCAGCAGGTCTGGTGGAGAGAGAAACAGAGTTAACATGTTGTGTACATGGTACTTCTTTGGAACTGGAGTAACTGCAGATGCTCCAATGAGCTGGCTAAGGGCTGATTTTGCCAATCACCTCCCTGTCGCACTCATCCTGTGCATTGCTGACCCATGGACGGTGTTAGTGGGTTAGCTCTCACCATCCTCTCCACATCTCCTTTCAGGATATCCACTCACCCTGGTACAAAGCTCTTGCCACTAAAAAGCTTATAGTGGAGGATTGGATAGAGCTCTTAAAGATAGTGGAGTCAAGGGTTATGGAGATAAGGCTGGAACAGGATACTGATTGGGAATGATCAGCCATGATCATATTGAATGGCGGTGCAGGCTCGAAAGGCTGAATGGCCTACTCCTGCATCTATTGTCTATTGTCTATTGATTGCAACCTTGACATAAACCTGGCTGAGCAGCAATGACACCTCCCTCTGTATGAACTATTTCACCTGATTATACCTTTTACTGCCCTTCTCAGCTGGACTCTCATGATGTATCACTAAGGCACACCTGGGTCAATTCCTTTGTGCTCCTGGTTAACCCACCTTCTTTGTGCATCTCATCTAGTTATATCTCTCATATCCCTCATTTAAACTCCTTGTTCAGTAACAGCCATATCACAATTACACAGCAGAGTATTGTTCACTTGTCCAGCACAAGTCATCACCCACTCTCATTGCTGACACTCAATTGAATGCGGCAATGCACATTATAACTGCGCTACCCTCTCCCCACTCAGAATCCTTTCCTGGCTTCCCATCTCCACACACATCATCCCCCACACATCATCCCCCACACATCTGTCTACTGATGAAGATTCATTAATTGATTCAAACTATCCATGCTGCTCCTCACTTGCCCACTCCAAGATGTCCTGTTAAATCAACCCCCTGTCTGCTTGCAATCTCAGTGCCTCATCTGGAGCAACTTTCCTGCAGAAAATCTAGCAACAGGCATGGCATTGGAAACAAGGAAGATTGCTGACAAGTTCCTTGGGACAGACCTAATCTGTCAAATGGTGTGTTCGAACAACCATGGTGAAATTAGCCCTTGCTGAACAACTTTAAGAGAAGTCAGGGGCCTTCCACAGCCAGCAGTACAAACCCTTGATGTACTAGTGAGGAGACACAAATTCCTGAAGAGCGATCCCTCTACAGAATAAGTAGTGGACTAATCCTCTTAAACTCAGCAAATGAGGAGACAATCACTTGGCTTTGGGACTTTGCACTTGCTAAATATATCTACTGCCCAACCAATTAGCACACCCAATTTCGTCACTGAGGTATCTTTATTGTTTTTCACATGCAAGGGCAATCCTTGTGGGACATCACATCCAACCTTCTTCAATTCTGAATAGCTACCCTTCATCCTCAAAGTCTGCTAAGAGGCACCTTATTCCAGAGCTACAAATTGCTCTCCCCTGCTTTGTGACGCCTGGCAGATAAGTTCAAAACTGTCAAGCATGAAGTGATACATTATTGCAGGAGTGTAAGAAAATGCAACATAAATGCAAATTTACAATTCTAAAGTGGATGCAGGAACAAAGGAACAAAAGATTACAAAGTTTGATTCTTCATTACTGCATTCAATGAAATATTGGACTGATTTCTTTATGTCTCAAGGTTAAAAATCACACAACACCAGATTGTAGTCCAACAGGTTTAATCGGAACCACTAGCTTTCGGAGCACAGCTCCTTCATCAGGTGGTTGTGCTAAAAATTCTGTATCTTACAATTTTATACTCCACAGCGCTCAGAAAGCTAGTGCTTCCAAATAAACCTGTTGGACTATAACCTGGTGTTGTGTAATTTTTAACTTTGTACACACCAATCTATCACCGGCATCTCCAAACTATCTTTATGTCTCAACTCTAATTCTCTGTTTGCTGCCCATATCCCTTGATTCCTGGGTCTATCAGAAGTCCTTTGTTTATCAGAAATCTGTCTAACTCAGCTTGATTAAATTTAAAGATTCAGCCTCCACTATCTTCTAAGGAATACAATTCCATGCTCTAATAACCATCTAAGAGAAAAAAAAATCTCATCTCGTATCTTAAAAGGCAGACCTCTTATTTTTAAAAAAGTGTCTCCTGGTTCTAATCTTGCCAACAAAAGGAAGTACTTCCTGGGTGTCTACCCTATCCATCTGTCAAGAACTTACATGTTTTGATAAGTCAGCTCCCTTTCTTCTAAACTTTAATGGATATAAGCCCAATTTGTTCAACCTTTCGACCTTTCATGTGCACAATACATTGAAGGTGGCAGGGTAGCTTGAGAAAGTAGTTTTAAAAAGGTGGATGAGATTCTTGGCTTTATTAATAGCGGCACAGAGAATAAAAGCAACGAGTAGTTAAGTTGAATCGTTATGACACACTACTTTGACCTCAACCGGAGTATTGTGACTAATTCTGGGCACTGCACTTTAGAAAGGATGTGAAGACTTCAAAAGGACACAGAAAGAATTGTGTGAGAATGAGGATTTTGATTATGTGGATAGATCGAAGAAACTGGAGTCGTTTTTCCCTGAGAAGTTTAGGAGGAAATTTAATAGTGTTAAAAATCAAGGTTTTCAAAATCAAGAGCGGTCTGGACAAAGTATAGGAGAAGCAAGTGTTACCATTAGAGAAAGGGTCCAAAACCAAAGGAAATTGATTCAAGGCAATTGGGGAAAAAAAGCAACAGCAAGGAAGAACTTATCTATACAGTGAGACTGGTGTTGGAAGCAAATTCAATCCTGGCTTTGAAAGGGCACTTAAATATACATCAGAGCTAAATAATGTTCAGGGCAATGGGGGAAAAGATAGGAGTGCAGGACCAGCTACACTGCTCTCACAGAAAGCCTGTATGCACCTGATGGGCCAAATAGACTCCTATATTGTAACCATTCTGCGGTTTTAGTATTCAGCACAGCAAACCAGTTTGAGAATGCCACCCTGTCACATGTTTCCTGCATTGCTGGAGGCCAACCACTTATACTTCAGAACTGCAATTAGCCGCAAGGAGACCAATGCCTGGAACATACAATCCAGCACCTCCCTGAAGTGACCCCAGTCACTCCTCAAGTAACGGACACCTGAGCTCGTGTTTAGGCTATTGAAAGCACGTCTTACACTGATGATACATCCTGGAGTTCTCACATGGCATGGGAAAAGCAAGCAGCAGCCTCTGCTCTCAGCCTTTGTCTGATTAGAAGTTCCCTTGAAATCTAACTGTTACCTCTAAGTATTTATATAAACTGACCCCTAGTTTAAAATGCTTTCTATCTCTTTCTGTACCAAGTTCCCAAGCTCAGCAAATTTCATTGTTGCTATTTTTAATGCATTCTCCCATCTATGCATGTGTCCAGTTTTACAGAAGGCTAACAACATAATTCTGTCCAGTTCTGCCAAAGAGTAAACTAAAGCTGATGATTCCGAGTTACTTACCGAGTCATATACCAAAGGCAATCAGTCACTGATTTATATCTAGAAGAATGTACTGAAGCTCATCATTCACTGTTTGTATACCTAAGCACATACTAAGGTTATGATTTAATATTCTAAGTACTAAAGAGAATATTGAACATCTCACACTCTGTTTTATATAGTGAGAGGTATACACAAGCTTATTATTATGATTGAATGCACTGTGAAATATAACCTTTCTGACTTTTAAGTATCAACAAATATGTTAAAGCCTATAATTCTATGTTCAATCCCCTGATAAGTAAAGAATGTAATTCATTGTTTACTGTACTAACATGTAAACTAAAATCTCTTTTAGGTATTCTGTATTCTACGTATTGAGGGATACACTAAACTCTCTCATTCAATGTTTTATATATATTGGAGCATATTATGCAATTTCATTATGTATTGGATAACACTAATTCATTTTATTATTCAATGTTTTCTATATCAAAAGGTACACTAGCTCTAACAGTTACTGGTGTTTGCAATGAGACATACCTTACTGTCAATTTCAATGTTTTATCTACTGAGACATACACTATGGTCTATCATTCACATTTTACTATTTTCCAGGAGGCATAATATAGTCTATAATTCACTGTTTTATATATTGTAGTTGTATTAAAGCTTATTATTCACTTGTTTATGGTTCAAGGAGTACACAGAATCTGAACATTCACAGTATTATATGGTAAGGATTTATAAACCAAATGGTGAATGGCTGTAAAGTGCATTTGGATGTTCAGATAGACACAATATTGATGAAAGTCCTCCTATTTCTTATTCAGTATGTTCAGAATTGTACATTAAAAGCCTTGTAATGAACAGAGGAACAACACTGAGTCTTCCATCCTATTCTGAAACTCAGTGTTTGTTCTGTATCTAAACTCTGTCTTTGGTTCTGCATCCCAAATTCCCAATCTCAGTGTATCCCGTATATACAAAAAAAAATTATCAATCTTAATGTTGAAACATTGAAATGAACCCAGGCTTGTAACACAGTGGGAGGGATGAGTGTTCCAGGTTTCTATTAACCTCCGTGTGAAGTGCTTACAACCATTACTCCTGAATGGCTTTGCTGTCATATTCAAGTTGTGTCCTTGTTCTGAGCAATTCCACCAGAGGAAATAGTTTCTTAGTATTAACTCTACTTATTCCTTCAATCATCTTAAACACTTAAATTCAATGTAATGCTCAGAGAGACATAAAACTGCTCAATGAAAGTCAATGCAGAGAACTGTGAGCTCTCATATTTTGGAAGGGTAAAGAAGGCAGGGGAATGTATAGTAACAACAACTGAATACTGGGAAACTGGTGTAGCAGAACAGCAGTAAGTATGTGTCCACAGATGCCTGAGGTAGCAGGATAAATGGCAAAAAAGGCTGATGTGGAATATTTATATTGACTAGAGAGATTATATTTGGCATTTATAAAACATTAAAGTCTGTTCACTGCATTAAAGGAATGCTGGAACCAGAGAAAATGGTGTCTGTTGTAGTTCACTCAGGGAGTCTTAAGTTGCCATTGGGAGATGCATTTTAGAAGCATGTTGTAGTCTGGAACTATGGGTTGTGATGTTGGAGACTCCAACTTTTTTTCCACCACATTGCTGGTCAGGAGTTTCTCCTACTCTTACTGTCTGCTTTTAGAATGTGCTAGAAAGATTTGCAGGTTGAAACTCAACCTTGTTTGGCCTTGGTCATCAATTGTGATTCAAACCTAAGCATCTAGCTCAGAGACCGGGGCACTGACCCTGAGGTCACAAGACCTCATCAATAGACAAGGGGCCTACAATGATTTTGCCAGGATTGGAGATTTTGAGCTCTGAGGAAGACTGGATAGGCCTAGAGTTCCCGACCAGAGGTATCCAAGTAACTAAGGAAGTTCAGTTATATGAGGAGATTACTGAAACTGGGATTGTTATCTTTATCGAAAGAAAGTTAAAGGGAAACCTAACAGAGGAACTCAAAACTACCAGGGATTCTGTTAAAGAAGTAGGGAGAAATGATCTCCTCTGACACGTGGGCCATTAATCAGACGTAGCTGAATTAAAATAAGTAGCAGAAAACTAAAGGAAAATTAAATGTTTTCACATGCACAGTCTTAATAATCTGGGACGCACTAACTGAAAGGATGATAGAACTAGATTCCTTAAGAATATTTTCGGGGCAATTGCAAGTGCATTTACAATTTATGGGGCTGTTGGAAAAGACCAGGGATGGTCAAGAGACAGCATAAGCATGACAGGCCCAGTGGCCTCAATCCATTTTGTTAGAATATGATTCCCACCTGAGGAATGAATTTTACCTTGAAGACTATTATTTGAACTTTACTTGCATCTCTTTTTCATATTTTTAAACTATTTACAGTTTTAATTTTTTTGCTCCTGTCCTAAATGGTTCAAAATCTTTTCTAAAGCCTTATTTATCCTTTCCACTGAGGCACTGGTCCCAGTCTGGTTCAGGGGGAATCCCATCCCAATGGTACAGTTCCTTCTTATCCCAAAACTGGGGCCAGTGTCTCATCAACTAGACCCCCTCACTCTCACACCATTCCTTCAGCTACACAAGCACCTTATTAATGGGGTTGTCCCAAATCAATTAGCTAATGACTCATTCTGTCATACACTGAAGATCATTATCCTTGAGATCCTGATTCATAATTTTGTCCCTAATTCATAATTCCTTCTTACTCAGACCTCTTTTTTTCCTCCTCCCAGTGTCATTGTTCCAAACATGGACTGTGACAACTGGATCTTCCCAAGTTCCTTTCCTGTATCCTCTACACTGACTCTTGGTGAGAAATGTACCCTTTAGGATTTATTTGTGATTCCCGAGCATGCTGTTTCTCCCCCTAATTTGTAAATACCTTATTATTGCCATTCAATTCTACTCAGTCTTCTGGAGAGCTTCCCACTCTGATGTGCTTCAGTCAGCAGCCTGACCATCTATCTTGCAGTCTTCCTCTTAATCCTCACAGTTTTGAATTACTTGTTTGACTGTACCAATATCTGTGGGACCTCCTGTTGCAGCCCTAATTCCCTTCTTTCCATTATCCAATTGTGACAATCAGACTCTCCCCTTCCTGTATCGGTACTTTTTTTCTGATGAGTGACTATACTCTGGATCAAGAATTCCTCACCTTCTTTTAGGTGTCAGAGTATCTGCAATTCGCACTTCAGCTCCAGAATTTGAAACAGAGTGACTCAGGGCAGAGATATTTCCTGCCGATGTGTCTATCTAGAACAGGCTTGCATTTAAAGTGCTTCCAGATACTGTAATTACTCTCTATCTTGTCATGACTAATCTACACTGAATGATATGCTTTCGTGCACAACTCAAAATTAGAATCCATTTGCTCAGTGTAACTCGGACTCAAGTGTTTCTGTTATGTCAAGAAATAAGTTGCTGATAGCTATTGTCTGAGTTGTACTTAGCAAATGGATTCTAACTTTGAGTTGTGCATTAAAATATATCATTCAATGTCTCATGGCAAAGTGGTGTATCAAAAGTTAATGCCCAGTACTTTCTAAACTTAGTGGATTATTCAAGCATTTTGCTTGGTCTGCTTTATAAACAGAGTGGTATATGAATTACAATATTTACTATGTTACTTCAAAACATAATACTAAACCTATGGACCTATTATTGTTTTATATACCAAGGATATGCTTTGCTTATTATCCTCTGCGTTATAACCAAGGGATATACTGAAGCCAAACATTATCTGTTTTATCTACTGAGAAGCAAACTGAATGTTATCAGGTGTTATTTCGTGAACCAAGCGCTATGCTATAGACTGTCATTCATTGTTTTATTATTAGAGGGATACTCTAAAATCTGACTTATATACAGTGATATACAAGTCATATAGGGAGGCTGATGATTTACTATTTTATGCTGGTGGATCATTCACTGTTTTACACACTAAATGGTATACCGAAACATATGGTTCATTTTGCATATATGAGTTTATTAGAATTTAACTGTTGATTTTTCTATTAAAGAATATATTAGTACTGATAAAGTGATGGTGCATATACAGAAGGTTATACTAAAGCCTAATGTTCACTGCTTAAGTACAGTAGAACATGCTAATGTCTCTTACTCAGAGGTTAACTTTTCAAAACATTATCAATTTACTGGTATACAGAAGGTTTTCAGTCAGTGTTATATACCTTGGATTATGCTAATGCCTGTTATTTACTGTATTATCTATGCAGATGTGTATTATATCACTGCTCTATACACGGATAATTTGACAAAAGATCATGGATGCAATCTTGAGTTGTGTGGTGCTAGCATTCATCAGAAAGGTGTGACTCAGTGACAGTCTGCCAAACTGATTGGTGAAAAACCACAACTGCAAATTTGGTCGATGTACATTGAGGCAACAGCTTCATTGTTTACTCCTGAAACAGGATGAACCTACTGACAGGGATCATCAACAAATTGCAGCAGAGGTGCTTATGGCTTACCATTGCCAAGGCTGGGTTTGTAGAAGCTCTGTGTTGATTTGCTAGAGTTAATTCAAGATATTTGCTGCTCACAATAAAGGAGAAAAAAAAGATGCCTTTCATTGGAATGGGGAGGTTTGGTGTGCAGGAATGGTGATGGAGAGGAACATAGGGCTTCTACAGTCGCACTATGTTTCATTCTGAATGACTGCCCATTACACCCACTCTCATTCTATTTCTCAGGGTGTGGCTTGGAGACTATGTTAACCCCTCAATGGAAATAGGGGTATTTCTCCTCACTTCGACCGATGTCTCACCAGTGGCTCTCGGGCAATATGACTGAATCAGTGAGCACTCTCTCTCAAATAAAAACAGAAAGCACTGGAAAAGCTCAGCAATCCTGACATTCTTTGATAAGTGGGAAACAGGGTTAATGCTTAACATGTCACTTCATCAGTGCAGTTTTACTGAAGAGCCCTCTCTCAGAGGGTTTGCAACACCTCCCTACAAATTTGTTTTTTCCCATTGATTATTTAGCAGTGTTCTCTCCATGAATGAAGCTTCCATTGCATATGGATCCTGTCTTTGAAAAGGGAGGCCTGCCTGATCATGTGTTTTTTATTTCCGCAAAACTGTTGGGCCCACTACTGCGTACAGCATTGCAGAGACAAGTTCAGCTTAGGATGGGCTCAAGGCGGCATTATAATCATGCAATGAGAAGAGGGCAGCAAGTCTAGCTGCTCACATTCCCCATTGGAATCATCATGGGCATGTCACATATTGGGAACTGATCACCGGAAAGCAAATTCTAGCTCAATCATTTAATGCTTCATGTACCGGTAGCTAACTAAAGAAATGCATTCATTATTTTAAGAGCACAGGTTTATTTAAAATTCTCTGCTTCACATAATGAAGACACATTAAAGCCTTTCATTTGTATTTTTGCACACCAGCAAAGAGGGTAATTTTACAACTCAATGTTTTGTCAGCTGAATGCTAAACATTATTCATGGAGGATAATATCACCTGGTATTCACTACATTATCTGTTGAAGATGGGATGAGACCCTGCTATTCATTGCTTTATCAACAGAGTTTATGTTAAAGTTTATCATTCACTATCATATGTACTGAGTTGTATGCCAAAATCAAGTGTCCCTGTTTTACATACCTGAAGTATACTGAAGTTCAACAATTGTATAAACCAAAGGTACGCTGATGTCTATTATTCTGATGTTTTATGTACCAAGGTGTACAATGGAACCTGTCATTAACTGTGTTGTAAACTATGTGGTATACTAAAGCCTGTTGCTCATTCTTTCATAGACAGACAAATGGGCTGAGGTCTGACATTCACTAAATATTGCACAATAGATGATATTAGATCCAATAAGTAGAAGTTTGATTGAAGAGCCATATCATGAAACCTATTATTCATTGTTTTACAAGGATAGGTCATTCACTGCTTTACAAGCTGAATGGGATAGTCTAGCTTGTGATTCAGTGTTTCAAATACGGTTTGACTATAATGCTCTACGACTCATTGATTTTTCTAGTGAAGAATATATTAAAGCTATAATTTACGGTTTGTATACAGAGGGGTATATTAAAACTCAGCTTCATGTAAAAAAAATGCCTATCATTCACAGTTATGTACGTACTAAAATAATTATTCAGAATGTTATTCACTGAGTTTGAAACAAAACTTCCTCAATCAATGTGCATTGTGGTTTATACTAAGATCATTACTTACTGTATTATGTGCACTGGTGTATACTGAAGCATATCTCTCACTATTTAATACAATAAGGAGTTTACTAAAGACGATGGCTGTAAAATGGAGTTGTGTTGTGCCATTTGTAGTGGGCGCCAGATATGTCAGAATCAGAGTTATTATCACATTGATGAGCCAAGCTGGCAATGGAAATCACGATACAAATTTTGATCAATTTGTATACAAGAATCACCTTTGTTAATACTTCCTGAAATAACAAGCCTTCTTAAATAAGATGAGCGCTGCACTAGGGCATCTCAACAACTTGGTGTGCATTGTGCTTCTGACTTCCTGTTGCTGAGGCTGGGTTTGTGGAAAATGTGGTTCACAATTGGAGTTAATTTGAGATATTTGCTGATCACAGCAAAGGAAACAACAAAATGCCTTTCGTGAGAAAGGGTTGAGTTGGTGTGAGGGAAGAGAGATGGGAAGGAAAGCAGGAGCTCCATAGTCACACAATGTTTCACTCTGAGCACTGACTACCTATTACAGCTGCTCTTCTTCCTTCCTCAGATTGTGGCCCCACTCCCTCCTCCACCACCACCCGCCCCCCCCCCCCCCCCCCCCCCCCCCCCCCCCACCTTCCCATTGGAAATAAAGGTTTCTTCTTGGCTTTTACTTCTACCACCAGTGACTCCAGAGAAGTGTGACAAAATCAGGGAGCCACCACTCTCTGAAATAAAAGCAGAACGTGTTGTAAAAACTCAACAGGTCTGAGTGCATCATTAGGGAAAGAAACAGACTTAAACGTTTTATGACCCCTTGTCAGAGCACTCTTTCTGAGGCTTCAGGATGTTTTGGTTTCCCACGGGGATTATTTCCCCCAGCCAATGAAGTTTCACTTTGAAGGAAATCTTCCTTTAAAGCAGGTAGGCTGGCTGGAACACCTACTTTTCCTACAATGGGTGTACAGCAACCATCAGCAGTGCTGCAGAGATGTGTAACTTGTAATGCACTCAGGGCTGCATGACAGTCCTGACAATGACGTAGAATGAGTGCCAAGCTCAGAATTGGTGTGGGCTCATCACAAGTTGTGGACTAATCACCGGAAACAGAGTTTTACCAATTTCTAGCCCAATCATTCAACGTTCCATGTACCAAACAGTAAAACAAAGTCATTTCGTTACTATTTTAGATACATAGGTGTATACAAAAAGACATATTATTCTGTTACACGTAGTATATACATTCATTCATGTGTTTATACATTATATCATTGCTATTCCATGTTTATCAGAAGAATGCTGTAATATAGTATATCATTCACAGTTTTATGAACTGCCGGGTTTTAGTTGAATTGTGCACCAAGGAAAATAGTAATTCCTGATTTTCAATGGTTTATCAATTAAGTGGCATATATTAAGCTGAACATTCGCTGCTTTTAATGCTAACGAGTGTACTGAAGCTTAATTGTATAAGATATCAAAAACATTACTTTTGGACTGCTTTGTATATGAATGGGTTCTTTGGGATGCCCCTCATTAATGTTTTATTATCTGAGTGGTATATTGCAACCAGTCACTTGTCCTTTTCATATACAGGGAACATACTGAAGCACCTTTTGTATCTGCCACCCAGGAACACGTTAAAGCTTAAAATGAACAGTTTGTATAAAGAGGGATGAACCACATCCCTAACATTTACTGTTTATATAGAGATCAAGAAAGTAATGCCTATTAGTTACAGTAAAAATGCATATACTAAAATATTCATTCAGTCTTATAAATTGACTGAGAATGAAAGTTCGTTAATCAATACTATGGGAAAGAAACAATGCTCACAGAACAATATGCAAAGGCATGTATTAAAACTCATCATTCACAGTTTTGTATGATAAGTATAACACTGATTTTAGACTCAAAGTGAGATGCTATATTTCCATTTGCAGCAAGTATCAGAAGGATTCAGCAATGATACAACAAAGAGCCAAGTTGACTGTTGTAAATTCAGGAACGCAAACTTGATCAGTGTATGTATGTAAAGGCAGCATGTACCTTCATTCTAAAGTAAGAAACCTTCTAAAACAAAATGGCCTGTCTTCTGGACTACTGAAGGGTCAGTTCAGCAGGTTACAGCTGATGTGTTTATAACCTACTGTTAACACTGTTGGGCTTATGAAAGCTGTGTGTTGCTTTGCTGAAACAAATTTGAAATATTCGCTGCGTATAGCAAAAGACAAAAATCCAGTACTTACATTGAGGTGGAGCCAGGTTCTTTTTATTTGCGATACTAATCTGCAACATGACCATGACAGAGAGTGGGGAGGGAGGGGAGTGAAGTGCTCAACAGAAAATGTTTTGCCCACCAAAGATTTTTCTGGAGCATCACCCACCTTATTAACAAGTCAGAACAGCACATCAATAAAGAGGTCATCAGGGGCTTTGCTACCACCTTAAAACAGAGTGAGGATGATCCAGTGGGAAATACAGGTCAGTATTGCCTAAACATTTTACATAAATGGATCCTTCAAAACAGAAACAGTGATGTCAGTAACATCTCACAGCTCACTATTCATGGATGCCTCAGGGTAGTCACAGAGGCACTGTGCACAGGAGATAGGACTTCATCCACTTCTCCTTGACAAATGAAGAGCAATTGGAAGAGCTTTTGGATTTTCCAGGGTAGAAGACTTCTCTGCAACATCAACTGTGACACATGTCTCTGCGGCCAGCGGTGAGCGATGCTGGAACCCCATGTGCCAAGTCTCTGTGACTTGCAATGATCACACCAAGAAGTTCAGCTTGGTGAGAGCCAAATCTCCTCAAAACAAGCATGATGGTTTTGTCCTGCACTGGTCTAACTAAACACTGTCTTCAGGCCTTTAAGCCGAATAAGAGAATGGGCATTTCACAACAAGGATTAGCCCTTCGACATGTGACCAGTGACTCGATCCACCATCCCATCGCTTGAGGTCGGAGGACTTATGATGACCTTAAGGTGCAGGCTTTGGACCACACCAGCCTGGTAGCAGTCTGGGTTAATTGACTAACAGAGACTGAAAGAGTAGCAGTTATGAGAGTACAATTATTATCACACTGTGTGAGGATGACAGGTTTGAGTTCCATGAAGTCCTTTTCCACTCCTACATGCTGGGAGCCATAGGAATGCCGAATAATCGGATGAAGCAAATTTGTGGACTGTGGCTCATGTGAACACTGACCTGGATATGGATATAGTTCTTGTTGCTAAGGGGATCAAGAGATATGGGGGAGGAAGGATTAAAGCATTGAGCTCAATGATCAGCCATGATCATATTAAATGAGGAACAGGCTCAAGGGTCAAATGACCCGCACCAGCTCCTATGTTTTATGTTTCTAAGTGATCTGAAGTCAAGATGGCAGCCACTATCATAAGGTACGTCTGAGCATTATTTGTAGCAGTGAGATGTTGGGAACCTCCACCTGCGCTGCCAAGGAAGCTGAGTTAGCAGTTGCTCAATCCTGAACTAGTCTAGGAGCACTGCTATGGAGTTGCCGATGTGTTCCCTGGTAGAAATAAAGTGGGCACTGAGCTCTGTAAGATGCCGTTTGCAGCTTTGGAGCCACACTCCCTCCATAATCTGCGCAGCTAGTTGAGACTGTCTGGCAAGCCTGCCAAAGTAGCAAGTATCTCACTTATGCATTATCATTCGTGTTTTCTTGTAGTTTGCCAATTATCCGCATTTCTTTGTAAAAAGGTCAATATTAAGCTGTATAGATGTCCATTTTACACAGGGACAATATAGTTAAGCATCCAATTCATGGCTTTATGCACAAAGGAATAGGATAACTCTACCATCCAATGTTTTGTCAGCTGAATGCTTTACTAAAGTACATCATTCACAGTTTTATGAGTCAGGGAGGATAATAGAGCCTGCCATTCACTGTATTATGTGCCGATATCTATACTTAACCCTGCTATTCGATGTTTTATCAACTGAGTGGTACACTGCAGTCTGTCATTCACTGCTTTATGTACTGAAGAGGATAATGAACCCTGTTTTATATGTGTAGAAGATATATTCATGCCTATTACTCACTCATATATACGCCAAGGAGTGTATTGATGTCTAATATTTGCTTTCTATATATGAAGGATTGTACTGATTCCTATCATTTACTGTTTTATAAGCTGAGCAGTATGCAATAGTCAATCATTCATGATTCTTATAATTCATCTTTTTGAAAAATGAGATTATTAATCATTAATGCTGCTGCTGTCTGTGGGTGCTTGATACATGCAAGTTGTCTTGTTGGGTTTCCTACATTTCCATCGTGATTACATTTCAAATATATCTTGTTGGTTGTAAGTACTTTGGGCAAACCTGAGGTCAAAAAAAGCGCTATTGAAAATCAAGCTTTTCTTTCCTTTTCCAATGTGCTATAATTTGAACACTGCAGGCACTCATTACACACCGAGGAATATGCTAACTGTTATTATTCACTGTTTTATATAGCCAGAAGAATATAACAAGGTAGTTTCATTCAAAAGCTGTATTTCACAGGGTGGGCTTTGTCTTTGCGAAAGTTCCCTAAAAGGATGCTGATTAAATGTTTGCAGTATCAGTGCTGGAACTGATTGCTTCAATAGAAATGAGTCTGTTACGTCAGCACAAAATTGTAGTTGTCTGTAATGAAGAAGATCTGTGAAACTGTGCAGTGTTCATTCAAATGTCCACCTGCCATTCTTGAACCTACTTGATGTAACAGACGTAAACTAGTACCATGGCATTTCTATACTGTATAGCTGAGCAAACATGCCTTGGTGGAAGAGATAACTTTAGAAATGTTGGCTTTTCATATTTCCAGAGTGTTTGTTTGTGAAACAATTCTTGATGAATTTTGTCACGACTAGACATAGCCTGTTTCTATTTTGCACTTTACTTGTGATGGTAAACATATACACTATTTTCCCTTTTGTGGAATTGTGCACTTTTGCCTTAAGTATAAGCTTTAATCTAATGTTATAGGATTTGGTACTTGATACTGAGGGTCAAATGGAGAGGTGCTCATGTTATTCACAAAATGTTTTTACCTCTTCATGCAAATATGCTAAAACATAAATTAGCGTGCAACAAAGGAACAATCTCTGGTTGAAAGCATTAAAGCATACTTCAACCAAAAGCTCTCACAGCAATGTTGTCATACTTTTACTGCTGGCTAGTTCTTATTTTTAAGACTCCTAATTATCCTTAGTGTAATTCAGTGTAATATTTAGTCTGACCATTGAAATGAAATATCATTTTATCAATGTGATCTGTAATAAAAGGGTACAAAACCATCCAGCAGTAAATTGAAGTGCATGTTGCAATGATTAAAAATATAAATAGGAAATGCAAAAAAAAATGGAGAACAGCTCCAGTCACACAAGATGGAAAGGATGATCAACTAAAACTACAGTTTCTTTGTTGACAAAAGATGCAAAAATTAAAATGAAATGGAAGGAAAAGCCTTAAGGTCAGCAATGGGTTTATTATTTCATGAAGAGCCAAGTTGAATCCAACACGTATGAAGGAGAACTGAAGAAGAAATGACAAACAAAGAGAATGTAAAGAGACAGACGACATAAAAGAAGATACAAAAGTATTTTCTACATAGATCTCAATCTGCCTCTCACCCACTGCAGTGTCATTATCTCCTCTTTATAATATGGCAACCAGAATAGTGCACAGGAACAGAAGTTGGCTATTTAGTTCCTCAAACCTGTTCTTCCATACGTGACTTAACCAAAATTCAGTGCATAACTTACATGGTCATGTACGGAGGAGTGTGCTAAATACTATTTGCGCAAAGTAGGTTCTCTTTACGGAACCTGGCTTGATTTGAGTAGATGGAGGATACATTCACACAGTAAATGGTTCAATATTTGATCACTTAGTTCCATTGCCATTTATTGAAGATGTGTTCTAGATCATAAGTGACATGAAATCCAGTAATGGGAGAGGTTGGTAAGGGTGAATGGTAATAAATATATGTGACATAAAAGCCAAATACTTGACAGTTTTCAGATCAAAAATGTTTTTTTATGGATACTGTACTGGTTTGGGAGAATTAAGTTAATAAACCATTGCAAATTTCAGTGCAAAATCATACACTTTGAGAAAATAATTTCTAATCTGTTTTGTGATTGTTGAAGGCAATTTAGGGTCTTTAAAATTCTACACCAAAGATGTGGACCATTTAGAGTCATGCACTGTCATGACAGAGTAGAAAGAGGCCATTTGGCCCATCAGGTCCATATTAGTTCTCTGCTAATTACGTTTCTCAACTTATCACGGTAACTCTGCAAGGCAGTTTTCCACTTGGATCCATCCAACTTGCTTTTGAACTCATTCATCATCTCCACTGCTACCAACCTCATGAGCAGCAGATTCGAGCTCATTACAACACTATGCTTAAAAATTTCTTCCACTCATCCCGAGGATAACTCTTCCCACAACCTTAAATCTGGTCTTTACACCTTCAACGAATTGAAAGAGTTTCTCTTAGCCTAGCTTTTCTTTGTCTATCTTATCTAAATTTATTAAAATTTTTTGCTCCGTAAAATCATCCCCCAATCTCCTTTGTTCCAAGAAGAGTAATCTCGGCCTTCCTGGCCTAACCATGAACCTAAAGCCCCTGTTTCCTGGAACGATTCTGGTGTCTGTTTTGCAACTTTTCAAGGACCTTCAAATCCTTCTCAATCCATTGACTAAGAAGAGGGTGTAATACTGTAGTTGTGGCCAGAGCTTTATCACGTTTTGGCACAACTTCGCTGCTTTTATACTCAATGCTTCTCTCTGTATTGTCTAAGAATCCATGTGTTTTGCTAATTACTCTGTCAATGCATCCTGTCACTTTCACAGATCGATGCACATGGATTCCCCAGGTCCCCCTGTCCCTGTCCAGTGAGACCATACATCGTCTCCCTATCTCTTCTACTAAAAATGCATCACCTCACACTTCCATATGTTAACATTCCTGCTGCAGCTAGCCTTCTTATTTGGTAAGGCTATCCACAATCAGTTACATTTGTTTTGAATTCCTCTCTTTGTTTGCCTCACTATATTTGTTTGTATTGACAAATTTTGGTATTTATCTCAGTATTAAAATAGGCAAGTGTTTGAGGTCCCTCTGGAAGGGTCGGCAATTCTGAGACAGTTAGGGAACTGTATGGATACTCGAACATTGAGGTCCCCTGGAGGTGAGATCCAAATCAAAACTGAAGAACACCATCACAGCAGGCCACTTAGAGTGGCTCTGCCCAAGAAGGCAATGGAGGCCCAATCTCTGGATTCTTTTAAGAAAAAGTTGGATAGAGCTCTCAAGGATAGTGGAATCAAGGATTATGGAGATAAGGCAGGAACAGGATACTGATTAAGGATGATCAGCCATAATCATAATGAATGGTGGTGCAGGCTCGAAGGGCAGAATGGCCTACTCCTGCACCTATTGTCTATGTCTATTGAATTGCACATGAAACACTTGGGCCACAGGAGTGGTTATGCTGGCCCCTGAATTACCATCGAGAGTTCGGCTCTATTGACCTCTTCATGTGACAGGTCACCACCAGTGGCAAAATGTGAACTGGACTATAAAGTTGCTCCTAATTGGAGCCTTAGCCATCCTAATTGGCTGCCTACCACTAAAACTCTCAGAATGTTGCATCACAGAAGAAGGCTAACTGATCCATTGTGTCTGTGCTGGCCCTTCAAAAGGATTATCCAGTTAATTCTGCTGATGCAACTTTTATATTGTGATTAAGTATTTATTACATTTACTTTTGATTTTTACAGTTGAATTTGTGTGTACCACGCCTACAGAATATTATTTGCTGTGTAAAAAATTCTTCTCATCTCAGCTCTGGGGACCATAGAGCAAAATAAAGCTAAGGTAATCAAATAAGTTAAAAAGACAGTTCTAAAAGTTTTGTGTCTTAATGTGAAGGGCATCCACAATAAGGTGGATGAATTAGCAATGCAATAGATATGGATGGGTGTGATATAGTTATAATTTGAGAGACATAGTTTCAGGTTACCAAGGATGGGAACTAAACCTCCAGGTGTATTCATGGTTTATGAAGGACAGGCAAAAAAGGAAAGAGATGGGGTGACAATGTTAGTAAAGGAGCTGAGAAATACCAGTGGGCAGAAAACATTGTTGAGGGTTGGATTTTGACCCCCACAATAATATAATTTAATGCACTTACAGGCTTTAGAGGAGAGTTTTCTGGAGTATATGCATGGATTTTTAGACATATATGTTGAAGAACCAGTCGGAGAGTGGGCTATCCCAGCCTGGGTACTGTGCAATGAGAAAAGATTAATTAGTAGTCTTGTTGTGTGATATCCCTTGGAACAACCATAATGTGATAGAATTCTTCATTAAGATGGAGAATTAAGTCGTCGAATCTGAACCAAGAGTCCTTTTTCTAAACATGAGGTATGAAGTTCAAACTGGCGAGGATGGATTGAGGAACTTTCAATTGTAACGGTTGACCGTGGGAGGCAATGGTTCATGTTGAAAGCGGATGTGCATGAATTATACCAATTATTCATTGCTATCTGACATAAAAGTAAAAGAGGAAAGGTGGCTCAACCTTAGTGTATGAAAAACATTAGGGCTAGTACTAGATCCAAAGAAGAGACATATAAAATTGCCAGAAAAACCAGAAAGCCTGAGGATTAGATTTTTAGAATTCAGCAAAAAAGAACAGAAGGTTTGATCAAGAGTGTGAAAGTAAAATTGCAAGGAGCATAGAAACTGACTGTAAAAGCTTCTGTAAATGAAACATCAAGATTTGTCATGACAAATGTGGGTCCCCTACGGTCAAAAACAGGAGAAAGTATAAGGAGAAACAAAAAAACAGCAGAAGAATTGATCACACACTTTGGTTGTGACTTCACAAATGAGGACACAAATAGACTGCAAGAAACGTTAGGGAACCAATGGTGTAGTGAGAGAGCAGTCAATGAAAATCAAACGGCAAGTGAAGCAAGCAGTTGGAAAAACAAATGGTTTATTAGCCTTCATTGCAGGAGGATTTGAGTTAAAAGTGGGGACGTCTTACTGTGAATGTCCTTTAGTTAAAATTACCTCATCATTTTTATTGTCAAAATGCAACAGTTCTATCTTCTCACAATTGAATTCCATTTGCTGTGTGTCTACTCATTTCACCAGCCTGCCGAAGTCCTACAGAAATAAAACCAAAAGTGCTGGAAAAGTTCAATGTTTACGGATAGACAGGAATGGAGCTAATGCTTTTGAGTCCAATATGACTCTTCATTGGAACAGACTCTTTGGACTCTTCTGCTGAAAATGAGCCATTGGACACAAGACATTAATTCAGTTTCCCTCTACACAGATGATGACAGACCTGCTGAGTTTGTCCATCACTTTGCTTTTATTTCAGCTCGCCAGCATCTGCATTATTTTGCTCCTCTTGAAGTCTGCTATTACCCTTCTCACTGTTTACGACATTCTGAACTTTATATTGATTATGAGATGTTCAAAACAACCTCGGTTATCTGAACATCAGTTATCCAAATTTCAAATTATCTGAACAAGATCTCAAGATCTTGTTAGTGCTTCCTTTGTTTGCGATCAGATCAGTTATCCCAACAATCAGTTATCTGATCAGAATACTCCCTGCCCATCTCGTTTGGATAATCGAGGTTGTTCTGTATTCCCAAGTCCAAGTCATTACGATTGCTCAAAAAGAGGTGTCCCTGCGGAACTCCATTATATATGTCTCACTTGAAAACTCAACCATTTGCTAGTGCTGTCTGCTTTCTGTCACTTTGCCAATGTTGTGTCCAAACTACAATTAGTAGGAAGTGAGGATTGCAGATGCTGGAGATCAGAGTCAAAAGTGTGGAGCTGAAAAAGCATAGCAGGTCAGGCAGCACACGAGGAGCAGGAGAATCGATGTTTTGGGCATGGCCTCATCCTTGATGAAGGGCTTATGCCTGAAACGTTGATTCTCCAGCTCTTCAGATGCTGCCTGACCTGCTGTGCTTTTCCAGCACCACACTCTCGACTCCAAACTAGAATTGCCCTTTAGCCTCATGACTTGTAATTTTGCTAAATAGTCCATCACTGTAGTTTGCCAAATGCTTTCTCAAAGCCCTTAAACCCAACATCAATGAGACACTCCTCATCAAAACTATCCTTTATTCAGTTGAACAGAATCTTAATTGGACCAAGCATATACGTACTGTAGATTCAAGAGCAAATAAAAGGCAAGTAACTCACCTCTTGTGTTAGCAAACCCTGCCCAACGTCTACAAAACGCAAGTTAGGAGAGTGTTGGAATACTCTCCATTTATCCTGTTGTTAAAATTCCAGCAACACTCAAGGGCCTCAATGGGCCAGCATGGCCCAGTGGTTAGCACTGCTGCCTCATTGCGCTGGGGACCTGGGTTCGGTTCCAGCCTTGGGCAAATGCTTTTGTGGAGTTTGCGCATGTCTGTGTTGGTTTCTTCCAGGTGTTCTGGTTTCCTCCCAGGATCCAAAGATGTGCAGGTTAGGTGAATTGGCCATGCTAAATTGCCTATACTATTCAGGGATGTGTAGGTTAGGTGCATTAGTCAGGGTTAAATATAGGGTAAAGGAATGGGTCTGGGTGGGTTACTCTTCAGAGGGTCAGTGTGGACCTGTTGGGCCGAAGGGCCTGCTTCCACACTGAAGGGATTCAATGAAACTCAATACCATTCCATGTCAAGGCCGCACACTTAATTGCCATCCCATCTAGCACTTTTTAAGATTTATTCTCTCCAGCATCAATGCACAGTGACAGAAATGTGTACCATCTATAAGATGCAACTCACCAAAGCTCTGTAGCCAACATTTTCCTAATATGCAGCCTCTACCGTCTACAAGGACAAGGGCAGCAGATATATTGGAACACCAGCTCCTGCAAGTTTCCCTCCTAGTCATTTATTATCTTAACTTA
Organism: Chiloscyllium punctatum; assembly: GCF_047496795.1. Lineage (NCBI taxonomy): Eukaryota > Metazoa > Chordata > Chondrichthyes > Orectolobiformes > Hemiscylliidae > Chiloscyllium > Chiloscyllium punctatum. Next base: position 15,602,872 of record NC_092758.1, read on the forward strand.
GAATCATATCGCTATTCCCTTACTGTCACTACTTGAAAATCCTGGAACTGTGAGTGTACCTGCACCAAATGAACTGCAGTAGTTCCAGAAGGTGGATCACCATTACCTTCTCCAGGACAACAAATACTGCCCCTAGCCAGTGACACATACGTTCAAGATACATTTATCAAAAAAATGTAAAACTGGGGTTTCTATTGTAAATTTTTGCTTTTTATGCATTAATACTGTACATTCTGAGATTTATTGTGACCTTATAATTGAGGTGTATGGACAGGCTGAATAGAGAGCAGCAGTTCCCCTTGGTTGAGGGGTCAATCACAAAAAGGCATAGTTTTAGTGTAAGAGGGCAGGAAATTCAAAGGGGATTGAGAACCTTTTTTCACTCAGAGGGTGGTGGGAATCTGGAATGCACTGCCTACTAGTGGAGGTTGGAAACCTTACAACCTTTAAAAATATTTGGATGAGTACTTCAAATATCATAACATTCAAAGATATAGAGTAAGTGCAGGAAATTGGGATTAGCGTGCCTTTAGTGGTAGTTATGTCGGTGTTGACTCAATGGGCCGAAGGGCCTTTTCTGTACTGTATGAATCTATGAGTCTTAAATTACAAATACAGCTTGCCATTGTTTGCCAATACTCTATACACCTTTCACTGGTGTTTATACTGCATATGTCATCTATGACTTCCTGTTTGTTTATTGTGTAAATACTCATTATAAAGTATTTTGGTTCTGAATACTATTGAAGATGATCATTCCTTTGGGGAGTGCAACCAGAGCCCAGATTACAAAGCTTCAACAGTACATTAGGTGGTGGAGAGGAGGAAGTTCAGATACCAGTAGATGACTCCATAGTGCGCATACAGATGAATGGTCCTGCAAACATTTATAGATTGAGATGAGATCTTTCCTGGGTAAACTGAATTCAAAGATTGACAAAACACAATTGTGATCAAAATATGAGCTGTCTTTAAATAATGAGGTTCAGTGTAAAGTCAAGATGTGTTCTCATGAAACGGGAATGTAAGGTAACAGAAGAGAGAGCTAACCCGTGATTGGGAAATACAGCAAATAGAAACATGTCAGATGTTACCTTAGAATTCCTACAGTATGGAAACAGGCTTTTTGGCCCAATAAGTTTACACTGAACCTCGGAAGAGTATCCCACCCAAACCCACTCCCCATTGTTCTACATTTACCCCTGATTAATGCACCTAACCTACACGTCCATGAACACTATGGGCAATTTAGCATGGTCAATCCACCTAGCCTGCTCATCTTTGGACTGTGGAAGGAAACCCACGCAGACATGGGGAGAATGTGCAAATTCCACACAGAGAGTCGCCCGAGGCTGGAAGCGAACCTAGGTCCCTGGTGCCGTGAGGCAGCAGTGCTAACCAATGAGCCACCCCGCCACCCCGAATTGATGATAATTGTGGAGATTAATTGTGAAAGGAATTGGGGTGACATAGAGAAAATGAGAAGAGGGTGGCAGCTGATGTAAAACAAAATATCAAAATCTTCTACATGCAGAGGAGAGGTGGGGCTCACTAGAAAGTAAAAAGCAGACACACGCATGGAGGCATAGGACTTGGCTAAATGATTATTCTGTGTCTGTCTTTATTAGGGAAGAAGATGTGACAAAGTTTTCGTGACATGGAGAAAGCTAAGATACTGAATGTTTTAAAAATGGTCTAGGAGTGTATCAGCATTTAAAGTTGACAAGAGCTTCTAACTGGATCAGATGTATCCAAGGATTTTAAGGAAGGGAGCAAATTAAGGAAGTACCAACTTTGATGGAATGATCAATGGTGACATTAGAAAATAATGATCAAGACTGTGATTCGGAGCATCTTGTCCAGGGCTGAAGTGTGAACATTGAGAAAAATAGACATCTACATTCTGTGAAGTTGTGGAATGTAGTCCTTGAGAAGGATGCAACAAATCAATTGGAGAGAATACAGGGGTTGTTCAGGTGGGCCAATGGGCCATGGAATGGCAGATGGAGTTTAATTTAGATAAATGTGAAGTACTGCATTTTGGAAAGGCAAATCAGGGCAGGGCTTATACACTTAATGGTAAGGTCCTCGGGAGTGTTGCTGAACAAAGAGATCTTGCAGTGCAGGTTCATAGCTTCTTGAAAATGGAGTCACAGTTAGATAGGATAGTGAAGAAGGTGTTTGGTATGCTTGCCTTTATTGGTCAGTGAATTGAATATAGGAGTTGGGAGGTCATATTGCAGTTGTACAGGACATTGTTTTGGCCACTTTTGGAGTATTGTGTGCTATTCTGATCTCCCAGATATTGAAAATATGTTGTGAAACTTGAAAGGGTTCAGAAAGATTTACGAGGATTTTGCCAGGGGTGGGGGTTTTGAGCTAAAGGGAGAGGCTGAATAGGCTGGGGCTATATTCCCTGGAGCGTCAGAGGCTGAGGGGTGACTTTGTAGAGGTTTATAAAATCATGAGGGGCATGGGTAGGGTAAATAGACAAGTTCTTTTCCCTGGGGTAGGGGATTCCAAAACTAGAGGGCATAGATTTAAGGTGAGGGGTGAAAGATATAAAAGGGACCTAAGGAGCAACGTTTTCACGCAAAAAGTGGTGCGTCCATGGAATGAGCTACCAAAGGAAGGGTGGAGGCCAATACTATTACAATATTTAAAAAGCACCTGGATGCGTATATGAATAGGAAAGGTTTAGAGGGATATGGACCAAATGTGTTTAGATTTATATAGGATAATGGTCAGCATGGATGAGTTGGACTGAAGGGTCTATTTCTGTGCTGTATATCTCTATGTCCCTAAGTAGAGAAGGAAGGAACATTAACAAATATCATCAAGAAAGGCAAACAAAATTGAATTAGCCATATGCTAAGGCAAGAGAACTTGTCAAAGGGGATCATTGAAACTACATAGAGGAAAGTAAATTAAAGAAAGTAAGAGAATGATGACATGAGACAATTTGTTCCCGAAAATAGGAGGCTCCTTATCATGGAAGGCAACAATTAAGACCTGGAGAAATGAGCAGAAGACTATTACTAACCATAACCTACAGGTATAGTACCAGAGGACGAGAATTGCAACCTTCTTCACAAAAGTAAGAATGATGGAAAAGCTTTCAAAGCTAATCCAGGACAAACCTAACAGTTACAGACAAATGCAGATGAATTTAGGAAAGCCAGCAAGGATTTGTTATAAGCAAATTGTGTTTAACTAACTTGATTGAGTTTGTAATGAAGTGACTGAGATAGTTGATGAGCGCAACCAAGTTGATGGATTGTACATGGATATCCAATAGGTATTTGATAAAATGCCACTTAACAGGGTTACCAGCAATGTGGAAGCCCATGGAATGAAAGGAACAATAGAATTATGAATGCAGTTTTGACTGTGTGACAGGAAACAGTCGTGAGGTACAATTGTTTCTGAGATCACGATCTCCGGTTTCCTCCCACAGTCCAAAGATGTGCAGGTTAGGTGAATTGCCCATTCTAAATTGCCCGTAGTGTTAAGTGCATTAGTCAGGAGTTAATGTAAGGGAATGGGCCTGGGTAGGTTGCTCTTTGGAGGGCCGGTGTGGACTTGTTGGGTTGAAGGGCCTGTTTCCACACTAGGGAATCTAATCACAGGAGGGTATAAAGTGAGATTTCCCAAGGTTTGGTGTGAAGATAAATATGACCGTAACAGCTTAGACTTGGGTCTATGAGGCACAATTTCAAAATTTGCTTATGGACATACAGTTAACTATGAGGAGGATAGTGACAGGTTTCAAGAGAACATAGGCAGTCTAGTGGAATGGACAAACACATGGCAGATTAAAATCAACCCTAAGAAGAGTGAAGCGATCCATTTCCGGTCAGAAGATTCAGGAGAAAAACTGAGCACAATTCTAAAGCAGGTGCAAGGAGGGAGAGACCCCTCGGGAAATGTGTAGAAAATTGATGAAAGAAATTGTTTGGAGAAGAAGGGAGAACCGGATGACACAGATTTAAAATGATTCCCAAAAGAAACAAAGATGAGACAAGGAGTCAGAAAAAAATTATGAATGTTTAGGATCTGAATGGCATGGTGTGAATGTGTAGTGGAGCTAGATTCAGTCATTATTCTAAAAGGGAATTAGATAAGCACCTGAAGGGAAAACATTTGCCAATTTCTGGCAAAAGGGTGAAGTGAAATTGATAGTAACTAAATTAATTTTGCAGAAATCTGGCATAGATTTAGTAAGCCTATAGACTCTTTCTATACTGTGTCCATTCTATGACTCCGGCCATTCTATCAGATGCCTTTGTGTGTTCCTGCTATATATACAGGGTATCAGTCTCTCTGTTTAAATGGTGTAGCTACTGTGTGTTTCTTTATCATTTTCAATGTTTATCCCATAAAGACAGGGTCTGCCCTATATCCTTGTCTCTCTCTTTTCCTATTTATACTGCAAATGCTGCATGCCTCTGTAACAACTGCACAAGTAAGATTTATGTGAACCATAAAGATGCAGGTGTGTATCAAGCTTAATCTACCCTGTTCATTGGCTGGATGCCTGATTCAGGGTCTGAAGTTATCCATCTCAGGTGACATTTCAAGCATGGGAGCTTGTTAAATGCGGGTTCCACTCTAACTACAAACATGTTTAGAAAAACACTGGGAGCAAGTTCTAAGCGGGTACTTAAAGTCTTCACTGTTACCTTGGGCAGTCTGGTCAAGGTCATCGATGAACAGAGACCCACACCCAACAAGGGGTGGACTCTCCTCTAGGCAATATCTCCACCTCCAAGAGGAAGAGCTTGCTGAGGTGGTGAATGCTGTATTTTGACATGGTTGCAATGCTGGAAGAAGCTCAGTGACCTGAATGGTGTTGTCAAGGTAAGAAACATGTTCTCCTGCTCCCTGCTCCATCACCACCATTCCCAGCCCCAATTCTCATACTACTGACCTTTCCATTCTTCCCCCCCCCTCCGCCCCCCCCCCCCCCATTATTTGTCACATTCTGTGTACCTCCTTCTCGTTTCCAGTCCTTGCTCCCCACATCTCAGATCTGGTGCACTGTGTCTTAGCTAATGAGCTACATTGCTAAAGTGCACCACCACCAATCAGTAACAAATGCCTGAGAGAGGAGGCTTCCATCAGATTTGCCTTTACATCTGCACTCCCTCTCTCCTCTCAAAGAAGGTATCTTGGTCAATCCAGGCAGTGGGATACTCAGTCCTAATGGGGACAAGACCGGAGGAGACATCGAGAAGAATTTATTAACATAGTGTCATACAGCACGGAAACAGACCCTTCGGTTCAATCTGTCCATGCCAAACATAATCCCAAACCAATCTACTCCAACCTGCCTGCTCTTGGCCCATATCCCTCCAAACCTTTCCTATTCATATACTTATCCAAATGTATTTTAAACATTGTAATTGTGCTCACATCTACATCCCCATTTCCTCTTTTCACTTCCATCCCACTCCACACGTTTTGTGTGAACTGTGCACAGTCCACTCCATAAACCTCTGTCTCCCTTTGCTTTCCCTACACAATGAAACTTCATTCTTGTCTCAACCTTGTATTTCAGGTGCTGAAGGTATGGAGGCTGCTCAGCCTGTGGAGGAAGTAGAGGGTTCACCCTTCCTGAAGATTGCACATTCAGTTTCACTCTCACAAGCACCAGCTCAGACTGGCACTGCACTTAACCTTTAATGTTGGTCTCGAACAGAGGTCTTCATGTGGTAAATTACAGAGCATAAGTGTGCAAGTACCAGGACAAAGGGAGAGGGTGCCCCAGGTTGCAGACTCAGATGTGGATTCTATGTTTACTGAAGGACCCTGATTGGAGTGATGAAGAAGCTGATCAACGAGCTCACACACAGCGGTTCAGAGTACTGAGGAGTCCAGCTGCACGTGAGCATGGAGATCTATGTTTTGGCTCCATTGAAAGTGCAGCTTCTTTTATCACAGTTTGGTAGGGCTATTTAATTCCAGGGGAGATGCTGATGTAGTGGTATTGTCACTTGGATACTACTGCACACCTCCAGCTTAATGTTCTGGGGATTAGATTTGGCTGCTGGTGGAATTTGAGTTCAACTTTTAATATCTGGAATGATAAGAATCGATAGGCTGAAGGTAATGATTGTCATTTATCAAAAAAGGCCATCTGGTTCCCAGTGTCCTTAAAAGACGGAAATCTGCTGTCCTTACCTGGTCTGGCCTGTGTGTGACCCCAGAATGACAGCAATGTGGTTGATGCTTCTTAATTGTCCTCTGAAATGGCCTAGAGAGCCAATCAATTCAAGAGCAGTCAGGGATATGCAACAAATGCCAGTGTTTCCAATGGAGCTCACATATGAGAACTAAGGAAAAGCATACTAAGTGGGAATGGTAAGGTAACATTCAGTAACATCATGGTTGATCTGTGCCTCAACTCTCTTTAGCCACTTAGCCGCTCCTTTAACTGTATTTTTTCCACACAAAATATTCTGTCTGCTCCAACTGATCCTCAGCATCCAGAACTGTTTAGAGGAGAGGATTCCAGAGACCTGAACATAATGTGAATAACAATCTGAGCTCAAAGTCAACATGTCAATCATGTTTACTGAATGAATATATACTATGTGGGATCATGTGTCTAAGCCAGAAATAGCTGATTGGCTGATCCAGTGGATTGTTAAGGCTATCTGTTTATTGACTGATCAGAAGTCCATCTTATGGTTTATAAAGTTTAACAGTGCTTCACACCATTAGCTGGGGAGCAGGTCAATTCTTTGTATAAGCTTGCTGATTGACTGAGACATGTTTTGTGACCCATGGCATCCGCAGCACTGGGTGTAAGAACATTGTTGCTAAAATAGGTTGTACAAATTGGATGACGAATTGTGAACATGACATGACACTCCATACAGATAGAGGATCACTTTGGGTACATTAATCCTCTGGCCAAGCAGGCAAGATTTGAATTTGTTCAATATCCATCCACTTGCACAGTGCTAAAGTCAAACTGCAAGTGTCATGGGAAGAAAATGGGAGACTGTGTCCAGTATTTCCAGAACACCACTGGCAAAGGGAATATATTATGATGATTCCAATCACACCAATTGTGTGTGCAGTTTTGGACCCCTTATCTAAGGAAAGATGTACTGGTATTGGAGGCAAAACACAGAAGGTTCACTAGACTGATACCAGCCAGGGAGGGACTGTCTTATGAGGAAAAGTTGAGCAGATTGGGCTTGTACTCATTGGAATTTAGAAGAATGAGAGACAACTTTATTGAAACAAACAAAATGCTTAGGGGACTTGACAGGGTAGATACAAAAGGGCAGTAAAGAGGACTTGAGGATTCTCAGATCAGTCATGATTTCACTGAATGGAGGAGCAAATTCAATGGGCTGAATGGGCTGCTTCAGTTCCGATATCTTATGGAGTATTTAAGGGAGGCCTGGGAACCTACCATCAAACCACAGGGCTGAGAAACCGGACTTTTTTAAAAAATTCTTTCCTGGGATCTGAGCATTTCTGGCAAGACCTGCATTTGTTGCCCATCCCAACCTGTTTTTGAGAAGATGGTGGTGAACTGCATTTCTTCATAGGTTTAGCTTCTGACTTGCAGTCTCATATTTAGAGAAATAAATTGCTGGGTGTCATTGTCATATTTGTGCTGATGATCAACATTGAATACCTGAAATCTTAGTAATCAATCATGGACAGCCCCTACCTTCAACCCCTGCCTGGGGTCACAAAGGTCTCAGGAGTGGGATCTGGTTTGACAGAAGCTGTTAAGTTTTTGTGGTTGTGAATACTCCTAAACCACACACATTGACTCAGGACTAGTAATGTGCTGTCTTTTTTTAATGCATTTCATTTCGTGTCATTTCCTCTCCCAACCCCATGTTCTTGACCATATTTAGATCTCTGTCGGGCAGAATTGTTGGTGGAGTTTGGTGGTTCTTCACTTTGATCATCATCTCATCCTACACTGCAAATCTAGCTGCCTTCCTGACAGTCGAACGAATGGTGTCTCCCATTGAGAGCGCAGAGGACCTTGCAAAACAGACAGAGATCGCCTATGGAACGCTTGACGCTGGATCAACAAAAGAGTTCTTCAGAGTAAGTACAACAGTCTTTCTACCCAACTCTAGGGACAGCTACAAGTGAAATTTTTCATTGTGAATGCAATTGAAGCTATTTTATAAAAAGATTTGTATTTCTTTCGCACCATTCAATGCCATAGAACATCCCAAAGTATTTTGTAGCCATTGAAGTGTAGTCCCATGTTGTAATGTAGAAATTTCAGCAACTACCTCATTTACAACAGGGTCCCACAGGCAGCATGCTGAAGAAGGCTAAAAGCCAGCCTGAAATTGGACCCAGCATTTTATCGACATGACACTGTTGCCATCGCCCCAGGGTTAAGCTGGGCAGGCATTGGCAAAGTGATAACGTCACTAGCCTCATGGCAGAGGATGTCAGGCCAAGGTTCTGAGGACATGGGTTTCAATCCCATTATGACAGCTGGCAAAATTCAAAAAGAAAACTTGATAAAATCAGAAATGGGGAGCAACTTAACAGTAGCCATGTAACTGCACTGGATTGTCGTAAAACCCATCTGGTTTAGCCAATGTCCTTTAGGAAAGGAAATTGCTGCCCTTATGTGGCTGGGCCTACATGTGACTCCAGACCCACAGCAATGTGACTGACACTTAGCTGCCCTCCAGGCAATTAGAGATGGGCAATAAATGTTGGCCTAGCTAGTGATGCCCATATCCCATGAATATATATTTGTCCTTTTGAAGAGCAAAGGATCTCAAGATTGCCACCTCACTAATAATATTTCAAAAGTTACTCAAAGGAAGCTGGAAGTTAAGGAGATGGATGTTGGAATGAGAGGTCTCAGAGTACACTATTAAAATGTTAAAACATGGGCATCATGTCAATCTTCTGGCTCACATGGGCTCTAAGGGCAGTCAAAATGTGAGATGCAACACAGATATGGGAGTCCTTTCATGACTGGGACATTGCTGGTAATTTAAGGAGTTTCCAAAGATTGGGGCATTTCAGGGATCTATTCACCTTGTGGAAAATACAAAATCCAAGTAGCGACAGTGACACCCTATTCTCTTAAAAATCCTTAATTCCCTGATTTTCATTCACCCTGGTGAAGGTTGAGGTAGCTAGACAGGGGAGCTGCTGAAGTCAATCACCAATGAAGGCCATGCATCAGTTCTGTTGAGTGGTTGACCATTGAGTAAGACCATGAGACATAGAAACTGAAGGAGGCCATTTATCCCAATGTGTCCTCTCTGCTGTTCAATGAGATCACAATTGATCTGAGAATCCTTGACACGACTTACCTCATAATCCTTGATTCCCTTACTGATTAAAAATGTCTCCATCTCAGCTTAATTATGCTGAATGATACAGCCTACCTAGCCTCCTACAGTAAAGGTTCCAGAGATTGGCTACCATCCGAGAGAAAAAAAAGCCCACAGCAGACCTGACAGCCCACATTCCAGGAAAGAAGAACCGCCCTTGGTGCTGTGGTAAATTCATTCTGTTTACTCTTCATCTTATGCAGAGGTCAAAGATTGCCGTTTTTGAAAAGATGTGGGCTTATATGAAGTCTGCTGAGCCTTCAGTCTTTGTCAAAACCACAGAGGAAGGTGTAATCCGTGTGAGAAAGTCCAAAGGGAAGTATGCCTATCTCTTAGAGTCGACCATGAATGAGTATATCGAGCAGAGGAAGCCATGTGATACCATGAAGGTTGGAGGTAACCTCGACTCCAAGGGATATGGAGTGGCTACACCAAAAGGATCACCTTTAAGGTGGGTGGATTCATGCAACACTGTGTAAGAAAACACACTGTTAGCAAAGCACCTGAAAGTAATAGCCCAAAAGTTTAACATTGCGAACTGAAGCAAGTAGTGTCGCACTGGGAACAAACTCACTAATACAGTAACACTTGGAACAAACTCACTAATATTATAGCACTGGGAACAAACTCACTAATACAGTAACACTTGGAACAAACTCACTAATATTATAGCACTGGGAACAAACTCACTGATACAGTAACACTTGGAACAAATTCACTACTACTGTAACACTGGGAACAAACTCACGAATTCAGCATCACTGGGAACAAACTCACTAATAAGACAACACAGAGAACAAACTCACTGATACAGTAACACTTGGAACAAATTCACTACTACTGTAACACTGGGAACAAACTCATTGATACAGTAACACTGGGAACAAACTGACTGATACAGCAACACTGGGAACAAACTCACTGATACAGTAACACTGGGAACAAACTCACTAATACTGTAACATTGGAAATAAACTCACTGATACAGTAATACTGGGAACAACCTCACTAATACTGTAACACTAGAAACAACCTCGCTAATACCGTAACACTGGAAACAAAGTCACTGATACAGTAACACTGGGAACAAACTTACTAATACCGTTAACACTGGGAACAAACTCACTAAGACTATAACACTGGGAACAAACTCACTAATACAGCAACACTGGGAACAAACTCGCTAATACTGTAACACTGGGACCAAACTCACTAATACAGCAACACTGGGAACAAACTCACTAATGCTGTAACACTGCGAACAAGGTCAATAACACTGTAACACTGGGAACAAACTCACAGATACATAACACTGGGAACAAACTCACTAATACAGTAACACTGGGAACAAACACATCAATACAGTAACACTAGGAACAATGTCACTAATACAGTAACACTAGGAACAAACACACTGATACAGTAACACTGGGAACAAACTCACTAATACAGTAGCACTGGGAACAAACTCATTAATAATGTAACACTGGGAACAAACTCACTAATGGAGCAACACAGGGAACAAACTCACTGATACAGTAACACTGGGAACAAATTCACTAATACAGTAACATTGGGTACAAACACACTGATACAGTAACATTGGGTACAACCTCTCTAATATTGTAACACTGGGAACAAACTCACTAATACAGCAACACAGGGAACAAAATCACTAATACAGTAACACTGGGAACAAACTCACTGATACATTAACACTGGGAACAAACTCACTAATACACCAACATTGGGAACAAAATCACTCTTACAGTAACGCTGGGAACAACCTCACTAATACAGCAACACTGGGTACAAACTCACTAATACTGTAACACTGGGAACAAATTCACTAAAACAGCAACACTGGGAACAAACTCACTAATATAGCAACACTGGGAACAAACTCACTGATACAGTAACACTGGGAACAAACTCACTAAAACAGTAACGCTGGGAACAAAATCACTAATGCAGTTACACTGGGGTCAAACTCACTAATACTGTAACACTGGGAACAAACACGTTAATGCAGTAACACTGGAAATAAACTCACTAATACTGTAAAACTGGGAACACACTCACTGATACATTAACACTTGGAACAAACTTACACATACAGTACCACTGGGAACAACCTCACAAACACTGTAACACTGGGAACAAACTCACTAATACAGCAACACAGGGAACAAACTCACTGATACAGTAACATTGGGAATAAACCCACTGATATGTTAACACTTGGAACAAACTCACTGATACAGTAATACTGGGAACAAACGCACTAATACAGCAACACTGGGAACAAACTCACTAATACAGTAACACTGGAACAAACTCACTGATACAGTAACACTGGGAACAAACTCACTAATACAGCAACACTGGGAACCAACACATTAATACAGTAACACTGGGAACAATCTCACTAATACAGTAACACTGTGAACAAACACACTGATACTGTAACATTGGGAACAAACTCACTAATACAGCAACACTGGGATCAAACTCACTAATACTCTAACACTGGGAACAAACTCAATGTTACTGTAACACTTGGAACAAACTCACTGATACAGTGACACTGGGAACAAAATCACTAATACAGTAACACTGGGAACAAACACACTAATACAGTAACACTGTGAACAAACACACTGATACAGTAACACTGGGAACAAACTCACTAATACAGCAACACTGGGAACAAACTCACTGATACTGTAACATTGGGAACAAACTCACTGATACAGTGACACTGGGAACAAAATCACTAATACAGTAACACTGGGAACAAACACACTAATACAGTAACACTGTGAACAAACACACTGATATAGTAACACTGGGAACAAACTCACTAATACAGCAACACTGGGAACAAACTCACTGATACTGTAACATTGGGAACAAACTCACTAATACAGTAACACTGTGAACAAACACACTCATACAGCAACACTGGGAACAAAATCACTAATACAGTAACACTGGGAACATACTCACTGATATAGTACCACTGGGACCAAACTCACTAATACAGCAACACTGGGATCAAACTCACTAATACAGCAACACAGGGAACAAACTCACTGATACAGTAACACTGGGAACAAACTCACTGGTACATTAACACTTGGAACAAACTCACTGATACAGTAACACTGGGAACAAATTCACTAATACAACAACACTGGGATCAACCTCACTAATACTGTAATAGTGGGAACACACTCACTGATACATTAACACTTCGAACAAACTCACTGATACAGCAACACTGGGAACAAACTCACTGGTACAGCAACACTGGGAAGAAAATCAATGATACAGTAACACTTGGAAAAATACTTACTAATCCAGCATCACTGGGAACAAGCTCACTAATACAGCAACACAGGGAACAAACTCACTGGTACAGCAACACTGGGAACAAACTCACTAATACAGTAACACTGGAAACAAACTCACTGATGCATTAACACTTGGAACAAACTCACTGATACAGCAACACTGGGAACAAACTCACTGATACAGTAACACTGGGAACAAATTCACTGATACATTAAAACTGGGAACAAACTCACTAATACTGCAAGGCTGCGAATAGACTCACTGATACAGTAACACTGGGAACACACTCACTAATACTGTAACACTGGGAACAAACCCACTAATACAGCAACACTGGGAACAAACTCACTAATACAGCAACACTGGGAACAAAATCACTAATACAGTAACACTGGGAACAAACTCACTGATACTGTAACACTGGGAATAAACTCACTAATACAGCAACACTGGGAACAAACATACTGATACAGTAACACTGGGAACTAACTCACTAATACAGCACCTCTGGGAACAAACTCACTGATACAGTAACACTGGGAGCAAGCTCACTAATATAGCAACACTGGGAACAAACTCACTGATACAGTAAAATTGGGAACAAACTCACTAATACTGTAACACTGGGAACAAACCCCCAGATAAAACAACACTGGAACTAACTCACTGGTACATTAACACTGGGAACAAACTCACTAATGCAGCAACACTGGGAACTCTGATCGTGTTTTCCGGGTCCTTAAGGGGGAGGGGGAGCAGCCCCAGGTCGTGGTCCACGTTGACACCAACAACATAGGTAGGAAGAGGGGTGAGGATGTTAGACCGGGCTTTCAGGGAGCTAGGTTGGAAGCTCAGAGCTAGAACAAACAGAGTTGTTGTCTTTGGTCTGTTACCCGTGCCACGTGATAGAGAGTCGAGGAATAGGGAGAGAGAACAGTTAAATGCGTGGCTACAGGGATGGTGCAGGAGGGAGGGATTCCAGTTTCTGGACAACTGGGGGTCTTTCTGGGGAAGGTGGGACCTCTATAAACAGGATGGTCGACACCTGAACCTGAGGGGCATCTTTGGGGGGAGGTTTGCTAGTGCTCTTTGGGAGGGTTTAAACTAACTCTGCAGGGGCATGGGAACCTGGACTGTAGCTTTAGGGTACAGGACCTTGAGTGTAGGGAGGTTAGGAACAAGGCATCGATCTCGAAGGAGGGTGCCGGTAAACAGGAAGGTGGCTTGAAGTGTGTATACTTCAATGCCAGAAGTATAAGAAATATGGTAGGTGAACTTGCAGCATGGGTTGGTACCTGGGACTTCGATGTTGTGGCCATTACAGAGACATGGGTAAAACAGAGACAGGAATGGCTATTACAGGTTCCAGGGTTTAAATGTTCTAGTAGGGTCAGAGGTAGGGGTAAAAGAGGGGGAGGTGTGGCATTGCTTGTCAAGGATAGTATTACAGCGGTGGAAAGGACGATGGAGGAAGACTTGCCATCTGAGGTAGTTTGGGCTGCGGTTAGAAATAGGAAAGGTGAGGTCACCCTGTTAGGAGTTTTCTACAGGCCTCCTAATAGTCCGAGAGATGTAGAGGAAAGTATTGCAAGGATGATTCAGGAGAAGAGTGAAAGTAGTAGGGTGGTTGTTATGGGGGACTTTAACTTCCCAGATATTGACTGGGAAAGCTATAGCTCGAGTTCGTTAGATGGGTCGGTGTTTGTCCAATGTGTTCAGGAGGGTTTCCTGACACAATATGTAGACAGGCCAACAAGAGGTGAGGCTATACTGGATTTGGTTCTAGGTGTTAGACTTGGAGATAGGTGAGCACTTCGGGGACAGTGACCACAACTCGGTCACTTTTACTCTAGTGATGGAGAGGGATAAGTGTGCACTGCAAGGTAGGAGTTATAGCTGTGGGCAAGGAAATTATGATGCGGTGAGGCATGACTTGGGATGTGTGGATTGGAAAAATAGGCTTCAAGGGAAGGACACAAATGATATGTGGAGCTTGTTCAAGGAGCAGCTATTGGGTGTCCTTGATAAGTATGTACCTGTCAGGCAGGGAGGAAAGGGTCGTGTGAGGGAGCCGTGGTTTAATAAGGAATTGGAATCCCTTGTTAAAGGGAAGAGGGCGGCCTATGTAAAGATGAGGCGTGAAGGTTCAGTTGGGGCGATTGAGAGTTATAAGGTAGCCAGGAAGGATCTAAAGAGAGAGCTAAGAGCAGCGAGAAGAGGACATGAAAAGTCCTTGGTTGGTAGGATTAGGGAAAATCCTAAGGCTTTCTATAGGTATGTCAGGAATAAAAGGATGACTAGGGTAGGTATCGATCCAGTCAAGGATAGTAGTGGGAAGTTATGCGTGGAAGCAGAGGAGATTGGAGAGACACTAAATCAATACTTTTCATCAGTATTCACTCAGGAACAGGACATTATTGCTGATGTGAATATTGAGTCACAAGTGATTAGAATGGATGGCTTTGAGGTATGTAGGGAAGAGGTCCGGGGAATACTGGAAAGGGTGAAAATAGATAAGTCCCCTGGGCCTGATGGCATTTATCCTAGGATCCTCTGGGAAGCTAGGGAGGAGATAGCGGAGCCATTGGCCTTGATTTTTATGTCGTCGTTGTCTATAGGAATAGTGCCAGAAGACTGGAGGATAGCGAATGTGGTCCCCTTGTTCAAGAAGGGGAGTAGGGACAGCCCTAGTAACTATAGGCCAGTGAGTCTCACTTCTGTTGTGGGCAAAGTCTTAGAGAGAATTGTAAGGGATAGGATTTATGAACATCTGGATAGGAATAATGTGATCAAGGATAGTCAGCATGGTTTTGTGAAGGGCAGGTCGTGCCTCACAAACCTTATTGAATTCTTTGAGAAGGTGACCAAGGAAGTGGACGAGGGTAAAGCAGTACATGTGGTGTATATGGATTTTAGCAAGGCATTCGATAAAGTACCCCATGGTAGGCTACTGCAAAAATTATGGAGGTATGGCACTGAGGGTGCATTAGAGGTTTGGATTAGGAATTGGCTGGCTGGAAGGAGACAGAGGGTAGTAGTTGATGGTAAAGGTTCATCTTGGAGTGCAGTTACTAGCGGTGTTCCACAAGGATCTGTTTTGGGACCATTGCTGTTTGTCATTTTTATAAATGACCTGGAGGAGGGGCTTGAAGGCTGGGTGAGCAAGTTTGCAGATGACACGAAAGTCGGTGGAGTTGTGGACAGAGAAGAAGGATGTGGCAGGTTACAGCGGGATATAGATAAGTTGCAGAGCTGGGCAGAAAGGTGGCAAATGGAGTTCAATGTAGCTAAGTGTGAAGTCATTCACTTTGGTAGGAGTAACAAGAAGATGGATTACTGGGCTAATGGTAGGCTACTTGGTAGTGTGGATGAGCAGAGGGATCTTGGTGTCCATGTACACAGATCTCTGAAAGTTGCCACCCAGGTAAATAGTGAGGTGAAGAAGGCATATGGCGTACTGGGCTTTATTGGTAGAGGAATTGAGTTCCGGAGTCCTGAGGTTATGTTGCAGTTGTATAAGACTCTGGTGCGGCCTTATCTGGAGTATTGTGTGCAGTTTTGGTCGCCATTCTATAGGAAGGATGTGGAGGCACTGGAACGGGGGCAGAGGAGGTTTACCAGGATGTTGCCTGGTATGGTAGGAAGATCGTCTGAGGAAAGGCTGACGCTCTTGGGGCTGTTCTCATTGGAGAAAAGGTTTAGGGGAGATTTGATAGAGGTGTACAAGATGATTAGGGGTTTAGATAAGGTTGACAGTGAGAACCTTTTTCCGTGTATGGAGTCAGCTGTTACTAGGGGACACAGCTTTAAATTAAGGGGTGGTAGGGATAGGACAGATGTTAGGGGTAGATTCTTTACTCAGCGGGTTGTGAGTTCATGGAATGCCCTGCCAGTAGCAGTGGTGGACTCTCCCTCTTTATGGTTATTCAAGCGGGGATTGGATAAGCATATGGAGGTTATTGGGCTAGTGTAGGTTAGGTAGGCTTCGGTTGGCGCAACATCGAGGGCCGAAGGGCCTGTACTGCACTGTATTTTTCTATGTTCTATGTTCAATAAACTCACTAAGACTGAAACGCTCGGAACAAACTCACTAATACAGTAACACTGGTAAAAAAAACTGATACAATAACAATGGGAACAAACTCACTTATACAGCAACACAGGGAACAAACTCACTGATACAGTAACACTGGGAACAAATTCACTAATACAGTAACACTGGGTACAAACTCACGAATACATTAACACTGGGAACAAACTCACGAATACAGTAACACTGGAAATAAACTCACTAATGCTGTAACACTGGGAACAGACTCACTAATACTGTAACACTGGGAACAAACTCACTAATATAGCAACACTGGGAATAAAATCACTAATACAGTTACACTGGAAATAAACTCACCAATACTGTAACACTGGGAACACACTCACTGATACATTAACAATTGGAACAAACTCACTGATACATTAACACTGGAAACAAACTCACAAATACATCAACACTGGGAACAAAATCACTAATGCAGTGACACTGGGAACAAAGTCACTAATACAACAACACTGGGAATAAAATCACTAATTAAGTTACACTGGGAACAAACTCACTAATACAGCAACACTGCAAACCTCACTAGTACTGTAACATTGGGAGCAATCTCACTAATACTGTAACACTGGGAACAAACTCACTAATACAGTAACACTGGAACCAAACTCACTAATGCGACAACACTGGGAACAACATCACTAATGTATTAACACTGGGAACAAAATCACTAACACAGCAATACTGGGAACAAAATCACTGATACAGCAATCACTGGGAATAAAATCACTGATACAGTAACACTGGGAAAAAACTCACTAATTTAGCAACACTGGGAACAAACTCACTAATACAGCAACACAGGGAACAAACTCACTGATACTGTATCACTGGGAACAAACTCACTAATACAGTAACACTGGGAACAAACTCACTCATACAGTAACACTGCGAACAAACTCACTAATACAGTAACAATGGGAACAAACTCACTAATACTGTAACACTGGGAACAAACCCACTAATGCTGTAACACTGGGAACAAACTCACTAATACAGTAACACTGGTAATAAACTCACTAATACTGTAATACTGGGAACAAACTCACTGATCCAGTAACATTGGGAACAAACTCACTAATACCGTAACACTGGGAATAAAGTCACTAATACAGCCACACTGGGATCAAACTCACTGATACAGTAACACTGGGAACAAACTCACTGATACAGTAACACTGCCAACAAACTCACTAATACATCAACACTGGGAACAAACTCACTAATGCAGTAACACTGGGAACAAACTCACTGATACAGCAACATTGGGAACAAACTCGCTCATACTGTACCACTGGGAACAAACTCACTAATACTGTAACACTGGGAACAACCTCACTATTACAGTAACATGTGAACAAACTCACTAATACTCTAACACTGGGAACAACCTCACCAATGCAGTAACACTGGGAACAAACTCACTGATACTGTAACTCTGGAAGCAAACTCACTAATACAGTAACACTGTGAACAAACTCACTAATACTGTAACACTGAGAACAAACTCACTGATACAGTAACACTGAGAACAAACTCACTGATACAGTAACATTGGGAGCAAACTCACTAATACTGTAACACTGGAAACAAACTCACTAATACAGTAACATTGGGATCAAACGCACTGATACAGTAACACTGGGAACAAACTCACTGATACAGTAACACTGGGAACACACTCTTTAATAGAGTAACACTTGGAACAAACTCACTGATACAGTAAAACTGGGAACAAACTCACTAATACAGCAACACTGGGAACAAACTCACTAATACTGTAACACTGGGAAAAAACTTGCTAATACTGTAACACTGCGAACAAACCCACTAATACAGCAACACTGGGAACAAGCTTACTAATACAGTAACACTGGAAACAAACTCACTGATACATTAACACTTGGAACAAACTCACTGATAAAATAAATCAGGGAACAAACTCCCTAATACAGCAACACTGGGGACAAACTCACTGATACAATAACACTGGGGACAATCTCACTAATACAGCAAAACTGGGAACAACTTCCCTAATACAGCAACACTGGGAACAAACTCACTGATACAATAACACTGGGAACAAACTTACTAATACAGCAACACTGAGGACAGTCTCACTAATACAGTAACACTGGGAACAATCTCACTAATACTGTAACACTGGGAACAAACTCACTGATACAGTAACACTGAAAACAAACTCACTGATACAGTAACATTGGGAAAAAAACTCACTTATACAGCAACACTAGGAAAAAACTCACTAATACAGTAATACTGGGAACAAACTCACTGACACATTAACACTGGGAACAAATTCATGAACACTGTAACACTGGGAACAACCTCACTAATACTATAACCCTGGGAAAAAACTCACTGGTACAGAAACACTGGGAACAAACTCACTAATACAGTAACACTGGGAACAGACTCACTAATACAGTAACACTGGAAACATACTCACTGATACATTAACACTTGAAACAAACTCACTGATACCATAAATCTGGGAACAAACTCCCTAATACAGCAAAACTGGGAACAAACTCACTAATACAGCAACACTGGGAACAAACTCACTAATACCACAACACTAGGAAAAAAATCACTAATACAGTAACATTCACAAATACTGTAACAATTGGAACAAACTCACTGATACATTAACACTTGGAACCATCTCACTGACATTGTAACACTGGGAACAAACTCACTAATACAGCAACACTGGGAACAAACTCACTGATACAGTAACATTGGGAACAAACTCACTAATACAGAAAAACTGAGAACAAACACACTAATACAGCAACACTGAGACCAAACTCACTAATACAGTAACACTGGAAATAAACTCACTAATACAGTAACACTGGCAACAAACTCACTAATACAGTAACACTGGAAATAAACTCACTAATACAGTATCACTGGAAACAAACTCATTAATACAGTAACACTGGGAACATACTCACTAATACAGCAAGACTGGGATCATACTCACTAATACTGTAACACTGGGAACAAACTCATTGATACAGTAACACTGGGAAAAAAAATTACTAATACTGTAACACTGGGAACAAACTCACTAATACAGCAAGGCTGGGAACACCTAATACAGCAACACTGGGAACATACTCATTAATACAGTAACACTTGGAACAAACTCACTAATACAGTAACACTGGCAACAAACTCACTAATAGCGCAACACTAGGAAAAAAACTCACTAATACAGTAACATTGGGAAAACAACCACAAATACTGTAACACTTGGAACCATCTCACTGACATTGTAACACTGGGAACAAACTCACTAATACAGCAACACTGGGAACAATCTCACTAATACAGTAACAATGGAAATAAACTCACTAATACAGTGACCCTGGGAACAAACTCACTGATACAGAAACACTGGGAACAAACTCACTGATACAGTATCACTGGAAACAAACTCACTAATACAGTAACACTGGGAGCAAACTCACTAATACAGCAAGACTGGGATCATACTCACTAATACTGTAACACTGGGAACAAACTCACTAATACTGTAACATTGGGAACAAACTCATTGATACAGTAACACTGGGAAAAAAAATCACTAACACTGTAACACTGGGAACAAACTCACTAATACAGCAAGACGGGGAACAAATTAATACAGCAACACTGGGAGCAAACTCATTAATACAGTAACACTTGGAACGAAGTCACTAATACAGTAACACTGGCAACATACTCACTAATACAGCAACACTGGGAACAGACTCATTAATACACTAACACTGGGAACAAACTCACTGATACATTAACACTGGGAACAAACTCACTGATACAGTATCACTGGGAACAAACTCACTAATACAGTAACACTTGGAACAAACTCACTAATACAGTAACACTGGCAACAAACTCACTAATACAGTAACACTGGCAACAAACTATCTAATACAGTAACACTGGGAACAAACTCATTAATACAGTAACACTTGGAACAAACCCACTGATACAGTAACACTGGGAACAAGCTCATTAATACAGTAACACTGGGAACAAACTCACTAATACAGCAACACTGGGAGCAAACTCATTAATACAGTAACACTTAGAACAAACTCACTAATACAGTAACACTGGCAACATACTCACTAATACAGCAACACTGGGAACAGACTCATTAATATACTAACACTGGGAACAAACTCACTGATACATTAACACTGGGAACAAACTCACTGATACAGTATCACTGGAAACAAACTCACTAATACAGTAACACTGGGAACAAACTCATTAATACAGCAACACTGGGAACAAACTCACTAATACAGCAACACTGGCAACAAAATCACTAATACAGTAACACTTGGAACAAACTCACTAATGCAGTAACACTGCCAACAAACTATTTAATACAGCAACACTGGGAACAAACTCATTAATATAGTAACACTTGGAAACAAACCCACTGATACAGTAACACTGGGAACAAACTCATTAATACAGTAACACTTGGAACAAACCCACTGATACATTAACACTGGGAACAAACTCACTGATACATTAACACTGGGAACAAACTCACTAATACAGTAACACGGGAACGCAATCACTAATGCTGTAACACTGGGAATGCAATCACTAATACAGCAACACTGGGAACAAACTCAGTATTAGCGTAACACTAGGAACAAACTCACTAATACAGTAACACTGGAAATAAACTCACTAATACAGTAACAATGGGAACAAACTCACTAATACTGTAACACTGGGAACAAACTCACTGATAGCGTAAAGCTGCGAACCAATTCACTGATACAGTAACACTGCGAACGAAATCTCTAATACAGCAACACTGGGAACAAACTCTCTGATACAGTAACACTGGGAACAAACTCACTAATACAGTAACACTGGGAACAAACTCACTCATACAGCAAGACTGGGATCATACTCACTAATACTGTAACACTGGCAACAAACTCACTGATATAGCAACGCTGCGAACAAGCTCACTGATACAGTAACACTGGAAATAAACTGACTAATACAGCAACACTGTGAACAAACTCACTAATACTGTAACACTGGGAACAGCTCATTAATACAGCAACACTGGGAACAAACTCACTGATACAGTAACACTGGGAACAATCTCATTAATACAGCAACACTGGGAACAAACTCATTAATACAGTAACACTGGGAACAGACTCACTGATACAGTAACATTTGGAACAAACTCACTAATACAGTAACACTGGGAACAAAGACACTAATACAGCAACACTGGGAACAAATTCACTAAGACTGTAACACTGGGAACAACCTCACTAATACAGCAACACAGGGAACAAACTTACTGAAACAGTAACATTGGGAACAAACTGACTAATACAGCAACACTGGGAACAAACATACTGATACAGTAACACTGGGAACAATCTCACTAATACAGCAACACTGGGAACAAACTCACTGGTACAGCAACACTGGGAACAAACTCACTAATACAGCAACACTGGGAACAAACTCACTAATACAGTAACACTGGGAACAAAATCACTAGTACAGCAACATTGGAAACTACCTCACTAATACTGTAACACTGTGTATAGGCTCACTGATACAGTAACACTGGGAACACACTCACTGACACAGTAACATTGGGAACAAACTCACTCATACTGTAACACTGAGAACAAACCCACTAATACAGCAACACTGGGAACAAACTCACTGATACAGTAACACAGAGAACAAACTCACTGATACATTAAAACTGGGAACAAACTCACTGATACTGTAAGGCTGCGAATAGACTCACTGATACAGTAACACTGGGAACACACTCACTGACACAGTAACATTGGGAACAAACTCACTAATACTGTAACACTGAGAACAAACCCACTAATACAGCAACATTGGGAACAAACTCACTAATACAGCAACACTGGGAACAAACTCACTAATACTGTAACACTGGGAACAAACTCACAAATACAGCAACACTGGGAACAACCTCACTAATGGAGCAACACAGGGAACAAACTCACTGATACAGTAACACTGGGAACAAATTCACTAATACAGTAACATTGGGTACAAACTCACGAATACATTAACACTGGGAACAAACTCACGAATACAGTAACACTGGAAATAAACTCACTAATGCTGTAACACTGGGAACAGACTCACTAATACTGTAACACTGGGAACAAACTCACTAATATAGCAACACTGGGAATAAAATCACTAATACAATTACACTGGAAATAAACTCACTAATACTGTAACACTGGGAACACACTCACTGATACATTAACAATTGGAACAAACTCACTAATAGAGTAACACAATAATGTTCTAACACTGTGTACAGCCTCAGTGTTAGTGTATCACTGCAAACTAATACCTGATCGCTTAACACTGGGAATTGACACTCCAATAGATTAACATTATTAAGTGGAAAAGTAACTGAGACCATTACAACACAGCAAATTCACTTCACATTATTGTTAACTGCCCCAGCTATGGAGTCGTACTAGCTAACTAACATCTGAGATGTTTGACTGCTGGATTTGTTAATGAGAACCTATGAGCTGGAATCTGTGTGACTATGGATGAGATTAGTTTCTTTCTGAAAGTATTATTGATTTTCATACCTAATCTCTTTAGTTTTCTTTCTGATTGACTCCTCAGTGAGCGTCCTATCTGGACAATGTCCTAGTTTGGAAAAAAGTCAATTTGTTTACAAAGTTTGGGTAATAATGCAATTAATTGTTAAGATCTGCCTCGATGTTCTAAATGGAAGGATAGACATGAAGGTCCAGCTATCAGATGCCCTACTTTCCTAGCCCAGTTGCATCTTGCCGTATCCTTTCAACCCTATCATGTTTGTCCTATAGTGCCCAGCTCTACCTTAGTCTGCCCTGCCCAATCCCACCAGCTCTGCCCTGCCCTGCCCTGCATTATCTTCCCTGCACTGCTGTGTCCTTCCCTATCCCACCAGCCCTGCTCTTCCCCATCAGCCCTGCCCTATCTGCCCTGCCCTGCCACCCTGTCCTTTGTTCCTGAAGAAGGTTTATACCCAAAATGTCAACTTCTCCACCTCCTGGTGCTCCCTGGCTTGCTGTGTTCTTCCACATGTCTACTTGGGATTCCAGCTTCTGCAGTTTTTTTGTCTCTTGCCCTGCCGTATCTGCCAGCCCTGTCTTGCTTTGATCTGCTCTGTCAGCCCTACTGCTCTTGTGCTGACAGCTGCGTGAATTGATAGTATTTCCTGAAACCCATCTTCTTGAACAAAGAACAAGGCTGAGAAGTATGTTGCTCCATGACAAACAACTGGACCATTCCATTGATATTTTGGTAGGATCGCTGACATTTTACAAAATGCATAATCTTTGATCAATATTCAGCACTCCCTTTAACCATTACTGTGAAAACTGGACTCCAGCAGAACATTGCCATGCCTGTATTTACTGTCAGCCTGTTGGAGAAATGACAGGGACCATTCATCCCACTCTGACTGTACTTTGTGATTCCTATATAACCCTTTCCTCTTGCTCCCCATCTCTTTATGCCATTGAACCAAGCACCCTTGCGTCTCCCACACTGTTTTCAGCCCTGACGGGACAGATATTGTGTTTGAAGAAAGCTGCTTAATAATTTCAGCTCATCGGCTGTAGACATTCTGCTGCCCTTTATTACATCTCAGGGTAAGCTGCAGACCAGAAGAGTCAGAGACCAGCAAACTGACAAATGTTTTTATTGGTGAAGTGGTAATGTTACTGGGAGAGCAATCCACAGACCCCAGCTCATGTCCTAGAGATCAAGATTTGAATCCTCCAATGACATTTGAATTCAATGACAGTAAGCAATTAAAAATCTAATGATGACCACAAAACCATTGTCAATTATTGTAAAAACCCATCTGGTTCACCAAAGTCCTTTAGAGAAGGAAATCTGCACTCCTTACCTAAGTCTGGTCTACACATGACTTCAGACCTACAGTTCTCTGAGTGGCCCTACCCAGGTCAACGGACAATTAGGGATGGACAATAAACACTGACCTAGCAAGTGAACCCACATCCCATGAATGAACATTTTTGAAAAAATGTTAACAAAATACTGCATTCACTAGAAATCTAACATAAAAGCTCAAAATGCTGAGAGGGTCAGGCAGTCCCGATGGCAAGCAATGCAGAGTTAACGTTCAGCTCTAATATCTTCCACTTCTGACAAACAATCATTGAGCAAAACATTTTGCCCCTCCACAGAAGATGCCTGGCTCACTGATGGTCACCCGACATTTTCTGTCATTAGATCACAGAACAGTTGCAGCACAAAAATGGGCCGTTCGGCCCATGACGTCAAATTAAACTAATCACTCCTGCTTGCCCATGGTCCATATCCCTCCATTTCTTTCACATTCAGGTCATTATCAAAAAGTCCCTAAAATGCCCCTATCATATCTGTTATTAAAGCTTCTTTTGCCTCTTCATTTTTGCTGCTCAATACAATACCTCAGAGCTGGTGGGGGGAATCTCAGTTAACCTTGCCTACTAACCGCACAGTGACGGCTGGTCATCAGCAGTTGTATTCCCAGATTAGAGAGTTTGGGAGAATGATTTCTGTTCGAGGACTTGCCCTGATTCCAGGGGAGCAGCTCTATTGCTCTGTCTCCATCCCAATTCGACATTCCTGCACCTTGTCTCCATTTGCACCACAGATCTCTCAGCCCAGTGTCATTCCAATCCTTCCTGTGACATCCTCTCCCAGTGAAACGCTTCCCAACGCTGCCCCCACCCCCAACCAATTCAAATTGATAATCCTGACTGGCTTATCTATAAGTAAACAGCCTTCTGAAACTGGATTCTTCCTCAGTTCAGTCCTTCATTTGACAGCTCCTTATTTTGCTTGAGGTTGTGAACAGCATAGGGGTGTCTAACTGGGATTTAAAGGCAGTTGGGTTATGTTGCCCATCGAATGGATGCTGAACTGTGAGCTGCCTGCGGAGAGTTCTCATTAATCAACTCAATGCTTTCCAGAGCTGTGACTCAGTGGCTTGCACTCTCACCTTTATTCTTGAAGGTTGTCCCACTGCACATGCATTAAAACCAGCACATGTGTGCTCATGAACAATTAGGAAAGGGTAATAATTCCTGGCCATGCAAGTGATGACCATCAATAGAATACTGAACTGGTACTTTGCTGTCACAGATGCCATTTTTTAGACAAATGCTTAACCTTTGCCAGATGTCATGGCCCTATTTCAAAACAGAGTAGCGGAGTCATCCTCCGTGTCTTGAGCAACATTCGTCCCTTGATCAACATCATTGAAAACAGACGGTTCAGCCAATCCCACATTGCTGTTTTTGGGAACTTGCTATGGTCAAATGGTCTACATATTTGCTGCATTAAAATTTTTAAAAATGTACGTCCTTGACTAAAAAATATTGTTGGATGTCCTGAGGTTATGAAAGATGCTATAAAAATGCTTTTTTTCCCTCTTATTAATGTATTTTCAACATCCGTCCCACTATCTTGATGAAGGTTCTGGTATTTTTCCAAACTCTCAGTGCAGGGCATAGAAGTTGTTGAGAGGTCATTGTCAACACACTGTCTCCCACTTGCCAATGCCTCCTCCCCCCAATCCTCCAATATCCCAATTTCCATCCTACTCCCCCCTGAATCCTATGTCTGATTTCCTTCACCTTGAAAGGAAGAACAAAGTCCATAGATACATCAGGCTAGAGTGGGAATGGAGGTGGATGTTGGTGCTTGTTGCAGCCGTATTCACTCATTCCAAGGTGTGTCCCAGGAGTTCACTGGACAGGTGGCAAGCTTGCTGCCAAGTGCAGGGTGCTGTGTAAAGGTGACACCAGCATGGATTGTCTGCAACGTCAGGCCATGAGCCTGGGGAGACTGGAACTCAAGCGTGAAGCGGAAATGCTCTGAGCGTCTGAAGATACATTTTGTGCACTAAAAGGGGGTCACTGGGTTCACTGCGGCAGAAGGCAGTAAATGAGAAGCTGAAAGAAGAAAAGCATTTGGGTAAAGTCTCAGCTTCCCTGGAGGAGCATGGTCTGGGATACATTGACTTTACCAGCTTGTCATTGTAAGAGGCATCTTTCCAACTTTCAATATTGGCTTTGTGAATGCCCGGGGTGCACACTTAACTTTACCTCAACTACTTGGATTTGATTTGATTTATTATTGTCACATGTACCTAAGTACAGTGAAAAGTTTTGCCACTCCTCCTTGTCTCCCTGTGAATGGTTTGACCTGTTAAGTCACTTTAGGTCTGTGTAAATGAATGACTCCAATTCTGACTGCTGGTTTATTTTTTTTATTTTGCTCACAAACTGATGTTTTATCGTTTCAAGAAATCCCGTAAACCTGGCAGTTCTTAAACTGAACGAGCAGGGACTCTTGGACAAATTGAAAAACAAATGGTGGTACGACAAGGGGGAGTGCGGCAGTGGAGGCAGTGACTCCAAGGTCAGATTCAGTGTGGAACACTAGTGGGTAAAGAATGAAAATGACTGCGTAACCAGCAAACTCAACCAGCCATCTGGGGCCTCAGCAGTGGGAAGGAAATTGACCCCCATCATAGTCATCTCACACTTGTTATCAAAACATCTGGAGAGGTGCCACCATTTACACAACTGCAATGTCCTTCTCAACATCATTCTGTATGTCTGTTTCGGTTTTCCTTTGTGTGTCTCCATCTCAGTAATGACTGGGCTTCTCATACCACCTCAGGATTTCGGTTTGCAGATCTCCATATTGCTCTAGACCAGATCTAGAGTTTTGTCTATTGGTCTCTTTACTTAAGAAAGGATAACTTCATTTCGGAGCAGATCAGAGAAGGCTCACTTGACCAATTCTTGGGTAGAAGGTATTACTTTATGAGGAAAGGTCAAAGGTTGGGTGTGTATAGAAGAATAAAAGATGAAATATTTCAGATCCTGATAGTGTGAATGCTGCCAGGATGTTTTACATAATGGAAGGGGCTAGACCTTGGAGACGCAGTTTTGAGAAAGGGATATCCTTTAAGATAGAAATGAGCCGAATGTTTTTTTTCTCTCAGAACATCTTGGTCAGTGGAATCACAAGGTGGGGTCAGTGACTATTTTGGGGTGGACAGTACAACCTGTGCCAGAGACAGGGGAGGGGATGAGATCCCATTCGTGGACAGGGAGAGGGGTTATTGTGCCACTCAAGACTGATGGAGAGATGGAAATGTTATAGTTGCAGTCATGGAAAGGAGAAGAGGTATAGTCCCAGTCAGGGACAGGGGAGAGGCTAGAGGCTGGCCCTGTCAGGCACAAGATTTTTTCAGGGGAGGTTCATTGTCCCAGACAAGGACAGGAAAGGGACATGGTCTGTGTCAAGCTTCAGAGAGGGGCACAGTCCTAGTCAGAAATGAGGTAGGGGTTGTAGTCCCAGTCAGGAATGAGGGACGGTTATGGTCCCTGTCACTGATGGGGGATGGAGTATAGTCCCTGTCAGGGATGGGGGATGGGATACAGTCCCAGTCAGGAATGAGGGAGGGGTAATGGTTCCAGTCATGGATGAGGGAGGATTACAATCCCAGTAACGGACAGGGAATGGGGTACAGTCCCAATCAGGGATGGGGGTTGGGGTAAAACCCAGTCATAGATGTGGAATGGGTTGTAGTTCCAGTCAGGGATGGGGGATGGGTCAATCCCTGTTGGAGTTGGGCTGTTGGTGATACAGCACTAGTCAGGGATGGGGTCCTCAGAAGTTGGATTTGATAACTGGAGGTTTCTGATTTTTCACAATTCCTATTGTTCCACCCAAAAATTCTACAAAGATCAAACCTGTGGCACCCGGATTTGTCCTGATGTAGAATAAACTGATTCACCAAGAAATTTAATTTGTCCCACAGCCAGATTAGCTTTCAGAAAATGAGCAGGGGTGGGGACAGCTAAAAATCCCTCATGTTACCTACCTACCTGGGGACCAGATCAGGAATGATCTCAAGAAGAGTCATATCGATCTCGAAATATGAACTCTAGTTCTCTTTCCACATACGTTGCCAAAATGGCTAGGTTTCTGCAGTTTTCTCTGGGTTTGTTTCAGATGTCACTGGAACTGACTGAGCAGTATATGAACCATGGGCTGGCTCATTGAGAACTGACCAAGACCTCAATGGAACTTGGCCAGGAGATGTCTGAACAGAGGATTGGTTAGCTAACAGAAAACGAGAGAGCAGTCATAAATGGGTCATTTTAAGGTTGGCAAGTTGTAATGAGTAGAGTGCCCCAGGAATCTACAGTTGCAAAATTTGTGGATTATACAGAGTTAGGTCAGAGAGTAAGTTGTGATAAGCCCAAGGGTATACTGCAACGGGCTATATATAAGTTAAGGTGTCTGGGCAAAATCTTATAGCAGATAGTCAAGCAGAATTATAAAGCTGTATACTATTTGAATGGAGAGAGACTACAGTACTTTGTGGCATAGAGGGATCTGGGTATCCTGGTTCTAGAAAGCACAATATATTTGTATATAGTTACGAGTGATTAGGAAAGCAAATCAGATGTTATTAAGAGATGGAAAATAAAAGATGGTGAATTTTACAGCAACTATCCTACACCTTGGTAAGACCAGATCTAGAGTTTTGTCTATTGGTCTCTTTACTTAAGAAAGGATAACTTCATTTCGGAGCAGATCAGAGAAGGCTCACTTGACCAATTCTTGGGTAGAAGGTATTACTTTATGAGGAAAGGTCAAAGGTTGGGTGTGTATAGAAGAATAAAAGATGAAATATTTCAGATCCTGATAGTGTGAATGCTGCCAGGATGTTTTACATAATGGAAGGGGCTAGAACTTGGAGACGCAGTTTTGAGAAAGGGATATCCTTTAAGATAGAAATGAGCCGAATGTTTTTTTTTCTCTCAGAACATCTTGGTCAGTGGAATCACAAGGTGGGGTCAGTGAATATTTTGAGGCAGAGGCAGATAGGTTCTGACTAACAAGGAAGTGAGAAGGTTTTGTGGTGGGCATGAGAATGGATCTGAGACTGCAATCAGATCAGACATGACTGGCAGAGCAGGGTCCTGGCCTACATCCTGCTCCTAATCCGTATGACTGAGACCTGACTAGGAGAATCCAAAGGACATGGCCTTCCTCCTCTAAGGAACTAACCTCCAGCTTCAAGGGAAGTCTCCAACCTGTCCCCTTGCTTCCTGTCCAGAATTGGTGGTGAGTCCAGTAGGTAGGATATAACTAACTATACCCCTGCAGTTAAATGCCCTTAACCCTCCTTTTGGGGAACAGCATGTGAATTTCTCATTGATAACCTTGTTTCTCATTGATAACCTTATCTCCCAAAGCCACCCAAGACCTAAACTCAGGGGTGCACTGTCAGAATCACTTGTTGGCCCAGGGTTATAGATCATCAGGAACATGGAGGAATGTTGAGTTGAGGTTAAAATCAGATGAGTCTTGACATTATTGAATGGTAGAGCAGGCTGAAAGGGCCAAATGGCCTCCCCTTGTTTATATGTTTGTATGTAACTGTGAAAGCATCAAGCGCGGACTTGACCTCGACAGGAACACTCAGCCATCAGTTCTTGTACTAACCAATGTCTCAATTGTCTGATTGTTCTTGAGTTTTGAACTCTGACCCTACATTCTGTCTCAATCTGCATTGTATGAAAGAACAAATTACCAACTTCCAACCCTTTTAAAGCCAAGTGGAATGTAAGTGCCTTTACCCCAGACTCTGTGAGCTTTCCAATGTCTGTTGTGTTCATGTGGCCTAATATTTCCCTCTCGCCACCCAGCTGAGGATCTACATCTGACTTTATCTCCCAAGCTTCACCTGGAGCTGGTTGCTGCTGGTTACGCAAAGCGATAGGTGTTTGCACATCTCGCTGGGTGGAGTGTGTAAAGTAGGAGGAGTTTGGTCACCCAGCCAAATGGAGCACTGAGTACCTATCACTTGGAATTGTGAATCAGTAATGTATTTTGTCATGGATAACATAAAATAACATTGATAATGTTATTTATGTTATGTTTCACGTGAAGAAATCGAGTAAACCTTGCAGTATTGAAACTCAGTGAGCAAGGCATCTTAGACAAGCTGAAAAACA
Source organism: Chiloscyllium punctatum (assembly GCF_047496795.1). Taxonomy (NCBI): domain Eukaryota; kingdom Metazoa; phylum Chordata; class Chondrichthyes; order Orectolobiformes; family Hemiscylliidae; genus Chiloscyllium; species Chiloscyllium punctatum. The sequence goes on from NC_092758.1 coordinate 15,633,840, forward strand.
AATGGTGGTACGATAAAGGTGAATGTGGAAGCAAGGACTCCAGCAGTAAGGTTAGTTGCCGCACGTAATGCACGTAACGCATGCTAACTTGAGGGGAATCCACTAATAAAGCACAGAACCCACGCTCACATGGGTCTGAGCCAATCAGCTTAGGAACGAACTGGGAGAATACCTTTACAAATTCAGAGACAGAAAATTCACACGGCCACTACCCAACATGAGACAGAATTATCACCATCCCTCTATAGGGCCCAACACAAAATTTAACAAATACAGGCCAGTCCACCAGAAGCCATGCCAGTCTTTATACCCCACCCCACCCCCCGCACACACACATACACACACACACACACACACAATCCTCCTCCACTTCAACTAACCCCGACAACACATACGCCTACAAAATTGAAATGCCGTGGATGCTGGGAATCTTAGTTAAAAACCGAACATGAAGCTCATCATTTCACCCAGAAGCAGAGATAGTAACCATTGTCAGAGCTCTGAATTTTTACCACTGTTTCTCTCCAAGCCTTGTCCTGCTGAGTGTTTCCAGCTATCTCTGGTTTCATTACACATCTTTCCATTCCTTTTTCACTCTGGACCATAATCCACCTTTTCCTTAAAGGCTATTCAACCCAGCAGCACCACATGGCACCAAGTTCCACATTCTCACCATTCTGCACAAAATTCTAGTGAATTCTCTTTTGGATTGATCACTGCCTTATTTAAAATCCCTTGTTTTGGCTTTCTCCAAATGTGGGAACATCTTCTTTACAACGACTGTGTGAAACCTTTTCACAATCGGGAAGTCAAGAAAAAAAAGCCCCAGCCATTTCAGTCACCCCTGATTGTTCTGTTGAGTGACACATTTTCCTATTTACAAGGCACTGTCACTGTTTGAGGTCCTGGAAGGGATTTGATTATGTTGTGAATTACACATTATTCAATTTCTGCCCCTTGCAGTGAAGCTGCACTGTCTCCCATCGCTCCGCATGCTCTCACTTTGGTTCTTCTTGCTCAATTGTTCATTGCTGATTTTGTCTCCAATTAATCTTCAAAATTATTTGTGTAAATTAGCCAGGTTCAGCGCTAATACATGGCACAATCTGTGCATCCGTTTCTTGCACTCTCTGTGGTTTTGAATACCTACATTCCAACGTGAGCTTTTCATCTTTATTATTAATGTCAAATCCCTGCTCCCAAACAGCTTTGTAGTTTATTACAGATAATCTGTATGTATGAAAACCCTAGAAGATTATACCCAGCTTAGACTTGAGTAATAGAGCTGTACAGCACGAAAACAGACCTTTTGGTCCAACTTGTCCATGCCAATTTGTCCAGAGAAAATACCCCCAGCCTATTCAGCCTCTCCCTATAGCTCACTCATCCCAGCCTGGCAACATCTATGATAAGAGGATTTGATTTTTCTGTAATAGTTTCAGTACTATCTCTTTGTGCCGACTGAGTGGATTGTTAATCAGTTCTCTCTCTCTTTATTCATTTCTAAATTAGTTGAGTTCCATTTGCCAGCATTTGGCCCATATCCCTCTGAACCCTTCCTATTCATATACCCATCTGGATGCCTTTTAAATGTTGTAATTTTACCAGAACCACCACTTCCTGTGGCAGTTCATTCCATACACGCATCACCTTCTGCATGAAACACTTGTCACTTAGGTCCCTTTTAAATCATTCCCCCTCACCTTAAATCTGTGCCCTTTAGTTTTGGACTCCCCTACCCTAGGGAAAAGATCTTGACTATTCACCCTATCCTTGCTCCTCATAATTTTATACAGTTAAAAATCACACAACACCAGGTTATAGTCCAACAGGTTTAATTGGAAGCACACTAGCTTTCGGAGCGACGCTCCTTCATCAGGTGATAGTGGAGGGCTCAATCGTAACACAGAATTTATAGTAAAAATTTGCAGTGTGATGTAACTGAAATTATACATTGAAGAATTGATTGTCTGTTAAGCCTTTCATCTGTTAGAATACAGTGATAGTTTCACTTCTTTCATGTGTAAATCACAAAACCTTTTTTTAAAGTTGCATTCTTGGGTTAGCTGTTAACAATGGTGATAGCTAGACAATATGTTGAAGGTGTTAGCCCCCTGTGTTCTCTGTCTATGACCTGATGTTTAGATTGATTCTAATCTAAAAAGTGAGATAACAGAGTTTTACATAAATTCATGCAGTTTTTGAGCTCAGAGTTCTACATGAATGTATGCAGTTTTTACAATGTATGTAGTTTTTACATGAATTTATGTAAAACTCTGTTATCTCACTTTTTAGATTAGAATCAATCTAAACATCAGGTCATAGACAGAGAACACAGGGGGCTAACACCTTCAACATATTGTCTAGCTATCACCATTGTTAACAGCTAACCCAAGAATGCAACTTTAAAAAAAGGTTTTGTGATTTACACATGAAAGAAGTGAAACTATCACTGTATTCTAACAGATGAAAGGCTTAACAGACAATCAATTCTTCAATGTATAATTTCAGTTACATCACACTGCAAATTTTTGCTATAAATTCTGTGTTACGATCGAGCCCTCCACAATCACCTGATGAAGGAGCATCACTCCGAAAGCTAGTGTGCTTCCAATTAAACCTGTTGGACCATAACCTGGTGTTGTGTGATTTTTAACTTTGTACACCCCAGTCCAACACCGGCATCTCCAAATCATAATTTTATAGACCTCTTTAAGGCCAACCCTTAGACTCCAACTCTCCAGAGAAAATAGCCCCAGCCTATTCAGCCTCTCCCTATAGGTCACCCCTCCCAGCCTGGCAATGCCAATGATAAGAGAGTTTGGTTTTTCTGTAATAGTTTCAGTACTATCTCTTTCTGTGCTGACTGGGTGGATTGTTAATCATTTCTCTCTCTCTCGTTCTTCTTTTCTCTGTCTTTCTCTCCCTACACTGTCCTCGTCTTCAGACACAGTCTCTCTCAAGTGGCACCATTCTAGTGATTCTGATCTTGAAATCCCTTCTCAGAGTTTAGACGCAGTTATTACAGCTTCAGCTCAGGAGCACTTGAGTCTGGAGACTTGATCCTCTGGCACAGTCTAAGTACCTCTGTGGTTGGTCACCAATATATCACCGTCACCACCTTAAACGGAAATCTACCCTGTCATCTCTCACTGTCTAAGCTAGAATTGTTGAGCTAGCCTGAACTCTTGCAAGATTCAAAGGAGTATTCACTTCCAAGAAGTCCGTTAAAGTGATACCTGTCTGGTTGCATCTGACCTTTTCTCTCGCTGCTTGATTTAAAAAGCCACCAGCTGCAAGAGGTAACCAGTGGCCAATCAAAAAGGATTGTGTTCCCCAGAGGGTCCAAAACTTTAAGAAAGGGAAAGGGCATACACTGGACAATTTATGTCTACCTGCTAAGTCTGGACCCTCCGCAGTACTGCACAGTGGGTGGTTGTTCACCCTCTATCCGTGGGTGGCACAGTGGCTTAGTGGTCAGCACTGCTGCCTCACAGTGCCAGGGACCCAGGTTCGATTCCCACTTCGGGCAACTGTCTGTGTGGTGTTTGCACATTCTCCCCGTGTCTGTGTGGGTTTCCTCTGGGTGCTCCACTATCCTCCCACAGTCCAAAGATGTGTAGGTCAGGTGAATTGCCCATGGTAAATTGCCCATAGAATTAGGTGCATTAGTCAGGGATAAATGTAGGGAAATGGGTCTGGGTGGGTTGCTCTTCTGAGATTCGGTGTGGACTTGTTGGGCCGAAGGGCATGTTGCCACACTGTATGGAATCTAATCTATCCACTGTTGAGTTTTCACAAATCCTAGGGCTCTCAGCCACCCATAATCCTGAATCTCCACAGACACATTGAGGAGCCAACACATTGTCAGTAACCAGTGAGCTGACCAGTTTGATGAATTGGCTTTTTTTGTAATTTTAATTAATTTTCCAGGAGGTACAGTGTCCAGAAAGGCTCTGATTAGGATTTAATGTGTGTCTATTGGTTTAAGTGCCCCATTCAGGTTGATCTTTAAAGCTCACTTGGACTTGTCCACCCTCAGGCACCTTCTACGGGTGTAAGAGTACAGATCAAAAATATGCACATTAATTGGTGTTAACAATTAAATGAAACAGGCAGTTGTGTGACTCTGAGCTATTTTACTGTATAAAATATTTTACCCCTCATGTAGATGTCAGTCAGTGCTCTGTGCAGCTTTGTGGACCTCGTCTTCACTTGCGTTCATTGATTCTTTTTGCTATACAATGAATTGATTTTTTTTAACAAATTGAGTAGTGGGCTTTGCAGCCCCTGCACTCAATACCCTCACACTCAGTTCTCTGCAGCATTCCTCACCCCCACCCCCACCCCCCCCCCCCCAACACTGCCCTAAGTCTCCCATATCCAACTCCTAAAGACTCTACTTAGAACACTGCAGTCCCCACACTCAGACCTCAGCAGTACCCCACATTCAGCCCCCTTCAGTCCACATACTCAATACAAAGTGACACTTCATGGGAATATTTGTGTCAAATTTCCCCAATATTTCAGAATGTGCCCATAGTAAAATCAGTGAGATCAGTGGCTATCAGAAGGCAAGTTAGTGATTGATACTTGAGTGTGCTGAATTTGTATCGTTGATGAACTGTACAGCATTGGCTCGAGTTTGGCTTTCTGCCATCGTGTAAAACAGGTCAACCTCTTTGGCTTCTCTTTCCAGTTTTATTGCCATTTCCTGCACGGCCCAACTCTTTCCCTACTGCAGACTCACTGTCACCTGGTTCACATTGTGACTCAAAGCCAAGTTCAACCCGTGACTCAATTTATGATCATCTTCCAAAGTTTGTAATGAATCTGTTCTGAGTACATTTGTCCTTTCCTTCATTCATTCAGGACAAGACAAGTGCGCTGAGTCTCAGCAACGTAGCAGGGGTTTTCTACATCCTGATTGGTGGACTCGGATTGGCAATGCTCGTGGCGCTAGTGGAATTTTGTTACAAGTCAAGAACCGAAGCAACACGAATGAAGGTGACAAATCATTGCCGGGCTTGTCAGAGATTGATTAGCTCCATGGGTTAATTATTTAAATGTGTAAATCACTTTGGCTTGGATTTCCCACTTGCCAGCCAGTCATTTCTCTGGACTAAATGGGAATTGTATATAGGCACCCTGTGGAATCCCCATCAAAGCAGACTCGAAAGGAAAAGCCCAGGAAATTGAAGATTCCACTAGTGAAATACTTTACACCTGGAACCCTTTGAAAGCCTCCAGTTAAATCGGAGACTTCAAGAAGTTCCAACGAATGTTTTTGGGCGGCATGGTGGCTCAGTGATTAGCACTGCTGCCTCACAGCACCAGGGACCCGGGTTCAATTCCCACCTCAGGCGACTGTCTGTGTGGAATTTGCGTGTTCTCCCTGTGTCAGCATGGGTTCCCTCTGGGTGCTCCAGTTTCTTCCCACAATCCAAAGATGTGCAGGTTAGGTGAATTGGCCATGTTAAATTGCCCGTAGTGTTACGTGCATAAGTAAGAGGTAAACATAGGGTAGGAGAATGGGTCTGGGTGGGTTACACTTTGGAGGGTCAATGTAGACTTGTTGGGCTGAAGGGCCTGTTTCCATACTGTAGGGAATCTATTTGAAACTAAGTAGTAATTGCTCAGGGAATGTTAGACAACTAAATACATTCTAACTCCTGAGTAGCTTTTATACTAACCCCATAGTTAACCAAAACACCCCTAACAACAGCTCACATAAAGACAAGTATTGCGGATGCTGTCAGTCTGTAACAAACACAGAGAATGCTGGACAAATGTAGCATATGTACAGAAAGAAACTGATTTACGTCTTGAGTCCAGTGTTGCTCTTTCTCAGAACCCCTTCCCTAGTTTGCCTACACCCCCAGACTCTGACCAGACTTATCCCGAAACTAACCATTCCAGTCCAGGGTAACTGCATTCATCACCCATCCATCGACCCTGAACCCCCACAAGCCAATAGCTCATCACTCACCCTGAATCTGACCCTCCTTCATTCAGTCCATCCTGACACCCCTTCTCCTGCCACCAGAGTAGACACAGGGCGTAAATGGGTACTACAGATGCTGGAGATCAGAGTCAAGATTAGAGTGGTGCTGGAAGACCACAGCACATCAGGCAGCATCCGAATGAGAGCTTTTCTGATGTAGGGCTTTTGCCTGAAACATTGATTTTCTTGCTCCTCGGATGCTGCCTGACCTGCTAGAGTAGACAAACCTAGCCCCAAGTTTGGATCTGACCCCCCCTCAAGACCTGACTATCCCTTCACCACTCCGGTGCCCTCTCCTGCTTCACCCACTCCAGATCCAACCTAGCCCACAACTTCACCCCTTCTGGAACTGGCCACCCTTCACCAACTCTAGTACAAATAGACGTGACAAGGGTTTATGAGTAGTGAACAAGGGATGAGGTGGGGATGACTTAATGAGGGAATAGGATGAGAGGGGAAACAAGGAGGTGAGACAGAGAGGAATGAAGGCTGTGACTGGTGGAAGGATGATCTGAGGAAAGAATAGGGAAATGGTGTGGGATGGAGAGTGCTCGAGACAAGAAGATGAGAAGAGGAATGGGAGCACATGAGTTGGAATGCAGGAGTGAAGGACAGAGTGGAGGTGAATGTGAAGTTTTGGACAAGAAATATGGGCATTGGTGGATATTGGGCAGATGGGCATCTGAAGGAGGGAGTATGTCAGTTACTGCCATATTGTCCCTGCTAGCTTTTCAGGGCATCTAGCCAGTCTCTCATTTCCAATATCAAGACTTGGAATCATAGAATCCCTACCCATCAGCCCATACCAACCCTTTAAAGAGCATCCCATCCAGACCCTATAACCCCATGTCTACTGTGGCTAACCTACACACCCCTGTACACTATGGGCAATGTAGCATAACCAGTCCACTTAATCTGTACATCTTTGGATGGTGGGAGGAAACGAGAGCACCCAGAGGAAACCCACAAGGAGAATGTGCAAACTCCGCACAGACAGTCACCTAAGGCTGGGATTGAACCTGGGTCCCTGACACTGTGAGGCAGCTGTGCTAACCACTGAGCCACCGTTCTGCCTTGTCATTCTGGAACACTGTGCCTGGCATTAGACCCTCTTCGTGATATCAAATACCTCAACCAGCTGTAACTGGGCTCATAACTTACCCAATCTCTGACCTCTAATAAATTGGAATTTGTCTACTAATAAGGAGCTCCAAAGTCAACTGATGTAGAATTGGAACCAACAAACACATTGATTCAAAGCTTGCTGATAAATGCCATTTCCATGGCAACGCAGATGGATCTAAGCTCCTCATTTAGGCTGCGCATTTGATATGACACAGGGTGTAAGAGATGAAATATAGATCTAGGCGCATGGCCTAAGCTCACAGGTGGCCCTTTCCCCAGAAAAAAAAGATTCTATTCACTGTGAGTTTACTAAATATAATCTTTATAAAAGCTTCTGTAAAGAATAAATTACAGTGAATGTCCTCCATGTCTACAGGGAGCTCAATGACAATTAGTAAGGCTCTTTCATATCATGGGGAGCAGTATTCTCAGGAGCCCAGAGTTCATCTGGTTCTGATTCTCTGCATTTGATTTATAATTGATCCTCGTTTACCAGACAGCTGTCTCCTTCTGTCACAGAAAGTGCCTAATCTTCTCCCTGGGCACTCATTCCAATTACCTCTAATTATATTTCCCTAGGTTTCATTAAATCTGGTTTTAATCTGTCTGATGCATGGGTGGATGGAGCTGTGTTTCTCATACGAAAGCATTCCAGATACTGTGGTGAATATATCATGTTCACTACTTGTGGCATATGTTTTTGTTTCTTTTTAATCAGGAATTCAACCAACTCTTCCAGCAGTATCTCTCCTGTTGTAACCTCTGGGTCCATTCACCATAAACGGACTCCGCATTCAAAGAAACAAACTCATCGTCTTCAGGAGTCATCCCCTCCCCTTATCCCAGTAACTCAGCCTCCAATCCCCAGAAACCTAACTGGATATTGCTCAATCCCCATCCCATTTGCATGTTTTTTATTGAGTACTAAAATGCAGGCGGTTTTATTGGAGTCTACACACAGCAGAGTTTGACTTCTTATGTCAGTACAGTGTAGGATTGTATAAATAGTGTATTGAATAGATTCAGAGATTTTGAGGGGTACTGGGGGAGATGTGATGCAAAGGGTTAACATTAAGCATGTAATAGAACAGTCTACTTCAACAGAGGTGTAAGATCCCATGACAAATGATAACTAGAACTACAGGAAGATGGTTCTAGATAGTTTCTAATCAAACTGTTCAGAGATGTTATTACACACCTCTAGAGCAGGTGGGCCTTGAACGCAGGATTCTTGGTCCAGAGGAGGGACACTACACTGCATATAGAAGCCTTGTGTAACATACAATCATAGAAATGCATACCATGGAAACAGACCCTTCTTATACATATTGGAAGATGATGGTCAATAAAAGGTAATGTTTGCTGACAGCCTCGCCTCCAGCAGTCTCCATCGTCCCCAATCCTGGTATGTATTACAAGACAAGAATTGCAGATGGCAAAAAATTAGACAAAAACGCTTTATGGTTCAATCGTGTGTTTTACCTTCATATCAATTTAATGATAATCATATAGTGTTCATATCTTCATGATAATCTTGAATTCTTAGCTATTGGTTCCATTATCTTATCCAGTATCTGCTCCCTTCTCCTTAGCAGCTTTCGATAAGTGAAGCGATGAGAGCCACGGACAGGGTCCCATCACAGGGAGGCACTGGTGAGAACGGGCGGATTGTAACCCACGATTACAGCAAGTCCATGCAAACCTTACCCCGCATGAGCCACACAAGCGGAATGAGTCTTGGCGCAACTGGGATCTCATAACCTCAGAAAGTGACACAAGCAAACCCAGGAATGGCTCAGTGAACTGAACAAACAAGTTATGGGGACTTTTTAATAACAATCTTCATTTAAGGAAATCTAACAAAAAATTGTTGCAAAATATTGTAAAGCTGCAATAATTGGGAGGAGGACTCTGAGAGTAAGATCTGTATCAAACTATTCCGCGTGGGAACAGAACTGTGTCTGTTCATCTTCGGTGGACCATTTGTTTCTAGTTGGTGTTTAGTATTTCTGACAGGAATCACAATCTTGCATTAACTGCTGTGAATAACTGAGTTAGTCACAGAGAGGTTTGGTCCAACCGATTGCTAATCTGCTTCCAACACAGCCTCCAACTCTCACAGAATTCATCAATACTCTCATGCATTTGCTCCAGTTGTAGAATATTCAATACCGAGAAACAAAGGATAGGGAGCTAATGACTAAACATAAACAAATCAGGATAAAATGCTGGAGAAAAGAAACTGGGAAGTGAGGGGCGGAATATAGTAAAATGAAGAGATGAAATGTTGGAGCCAGGAGGGAGGGATGTTAGTGATACTGTGTGGATCAAGGTCTTGATTTAACTCAAGGTAACAGATAATTATAAAATGTCAAGAAAATGAGTGTCCTGCCTTTGAAATATTAAACACAGCTTCTTCAGGCCATTGTTTACTTCAAGCGATTTTGCTGAATATTATTTCAAGTCACCTTAAAGAGACAAAAAGTGTTAAGTTTTTAACGACATTGCCTAATGAAGCAGTATTTCTGTCTCTGTGTAGGATTCCCCTGCTAGGTAGTTGCTATTTGCTGTTACATGCTTTGGACTGTGCATCGGCTTTTACAGCTTGTCATTGGTGGTGATGTTTGTTTCTGTGTTTCTAGAGGCTCATTTAATAGTTATCCATCTGTTAGCAGGCACAGGACCGAGAGATGGACAACAGTCTAAAAACAGATGTCATTCAAAACACTCTATGGTCTCGGTTGCACTTTGGAGTGGTTTAAAACAGTTTTATATAATTGTTTGTACAAGAACATTAAACTAAATATACATTAGAACTGCCTCTTTTGATGTCTGCAAACTGGAACAAATGCTTCATCTGACAGCGCAAAGATATGATAGTGACGTGTGTCAGCTCATCATTTGTGTCTCTCAACATATTTATGCTATTTTAATATTTTTATGTATATCTGACCAATATCTTATATAAATACATACACACATACATACAATTCACTCAGACATTGTATAGCAGGGTGATAAGCAGAGAAGGGTTACTAGGATGATTGCTGAAATGGAGGGATTGTCTTATAAACAAAGGTTAATCAGATTGGGACTGTACTCACTGGAGTTTAGAAGAATGAGAGGTGATCTCATTGAAAGATATAAGGTTCAGAAGGAGTTTGAAGGGTCTCCTCTCATGGGAGAGTCTCAGACCAGAAGGCACAGTCTCAAATTTAAGGGGCACCAATTTAAGACTGAAATGAGGAGGAATTTCTTCTTTCAGAGAGTTGTAAGTCTTTGAAACTCAGAGGTCTGTGGGGCCAGAGTTCTTCTGTATATTTAAGGCTGAGATAGGGAATCAAGGTTTACAGGAAATTGAATGTGAAGTATGTCAGATTAGCTATGATCCTATTGAATGGTGGAGTAGGCTCAAGGTGCCAAACGGCAAAAGTGGGTACTGCAGACGCTGGAGATCAGAGTCAAGATTAGAGTGGTGCTGGAGAAGCACAGCAGGTCAGGCAGCATCCGAGGAGCAGGAAAATTGATGTTTCAGGCAAAAGCCCTTCATCCTTTTCCAGCGTCAGTCTAGCCTTGACTCAAGGAGCTGAACGGTCTAGGCCTGTCCCTATTTCTTATGGTCTGAACAGTTGATGCATTTTGCTTCTGCCAGCTCTTTGGTAAAGTGTAAGCACTTTACAACCTTTAGGACTCAACAACCTCAGAGCATGAACACTCTCTTCCACCTTCATTATTCACCCCAAAGTCTTTCTTACATTTTGTTGGCTTTGCTTCCAATAGAGCCAACATATGTTCTCCTATCCACCTACCATTAACATCTATTTTATATCAGTCTTGCCATTAACTAAAAATCACTCCCTTTGTCTTTTGCTCTGGGCACCCTCACCAACTGTCTTTCAAGCCTTTGAACTTGAAATATTTAAACTATAATATATAGAAACAGAATTAGGCCATTGCGCCTATCATGTCTGCTCTGCCATTCCATCATGGCTGGTATGTTTCACAACGTCATTCTCCTACCTTCTCCACATAAACCTTGATCCCCATACTAATCAACATTAGTACAATAACTGTTCTCTCTATTGATGCTACCAGACCTGTTGAGTCCTTTAGCACTTACTGGTTTTTATTTCAGATTCCAACATCTGCAGTACTTCTGTTTAGTAAAGCTATCCAGTTAATCTCACAACCCTTAGTCTTCCCCAACAGCCATACAAATATTTCCCCTTCAAGAATTTATCCAATTCCCTTTAAAAAGTTACTATTAAACATTCTCCTGGGATTTTCTATTTTAGGTCATAACAGTTCATTACCTAACAACTGCTCCTCATTACTCCCTCTCGTTCTTTTACCAATCACTTTAACTCGATATCATCTCATTACCTATCCCTTGCTGTTCATTTTTTTTCTATTTCATCTATCAAAATCCTGCGTGATTTGAAATACATCTTTTGAATCACCCCTTAAACTTCTGGTTGTAAGGGTTAGGACCATAGTTACTTCAATCTTCACACATCTGAAGGTTTTCACCTTTAGTCTCACATTATTAATGCTGAGTTGTAACACTTTGTAAAATCTTTCTTCCTCAATTTGACCACAAACACCAGCTGACATCTGATAAGTGATTTACAAAGATTTAAATATATGTCACTCTCTTGCTTTTATGCAGCAGCATACCTCTATTTTTAAAGCTCTTGTCAGACTGTGAAGTGAATTTTTTTGCATTTTTTTTCCTGTTAATAATAGAGACTGTATGTATAAACATATATAACAAGAATTCACTCCCCTCAAGTGGTGGCAATGAAGTGTGCATCGTCCTGCTCCTCAACTGCTGCAACTACTTCCCAAATTGACATTTCTTATTACGAAGCTACAAAATTTTAATAAGAAATCTCAAAATATTATATAAAGAATAGTATATGACTTTAAAATGGAAACTAAATAACATTATCAGCCCTCTATTATGACATTCCATCTTAGCAAACATATATTTCCTATATATTTCCTATGATATCCTTGACAGAAAGAAATGTAATAATAGATACTTTAGAATTCTTTGATTTTAATGTTGTTTAAATTTGAATACTGCAGTCACCCTCAGTTAGTTTCCATTCTCCTTAAACCACAAGGGCAAATCATTGAGTCCAATGAATGTTAAACTCTTGGATAATTCATAAGCTTGGACATTTGAAACTGACACCTAATAAATGATTTAATTTGAATCATTGAAAAACTCAACAGGAAGAAGTAAACACATTGGTTCTGCAGGATTGCACACCTTGTTATGAGTTCACAGGGCAACATTATTGTGAGCTCAATAAGCCAAATGGTAACAGGGACAGCAGTTCGTGATGGAGGGCTCATCAGGACACTAATAATGAATTCCAGGGACTTGAAGTGAAAGGGAAGAGCAGCAGGCAATGTGTCAATCACTGACTGGCCTTGAAAAAAACATTACAAGCTGAGAGATGGTGTAACCAGTTTGATGAGTTTTTCAGTTCTCGCATGGAGAGAAAATCTAACTCTGTGGACATCAAATATGCTCTGGCTCAGGCTCACATACAACTACAAGCATACAGCAATATGGTTGACTGTTCACTGAGCACTGAAATAACCTGACAGCCCTATTCGTTGTGAAGGTACTGGTTAGGATATGGGTCCCAGACACACTGACTCACACTAGGGTAAAGGGTATCTTCCCCCCCCACACACATACTCTCACTGGGGTACAGTCCAACACACACACTGACTCTCACTGGGGTACAGAGTCCCCCACACACACTGACTCTCACTGGGGTACTGGGTCCCACACACACTCTCACTGGGGTGTGGGGTCCCACACACACATAATGACTTTCATTGGGGTATGGGGTCCTACACACACATACTGACTCTCACTGGGGTACAGGCCCCCCTCCACACACTGACTCTCACTGGGGTACAGTCCCACACACACACTGACTCTCACTGGGGTACAAGGTCCCACACACTGACTTTCACTGGGGTACAGGGTCCCACACACTGACTTTCACTGGGGTACAGGGTCCCACACACACACACACACACACACACTGACTCTCACTGGGGTACAGGGTCCCACAAACACACACACAGACTCTCACTAGGGTACGGGGTCCCCCACACACACACAGACTCTCACTGGGGTATGGGGTCTCTCACACACACACACACACACACACACAGACTCTCACTGGGGTATGGGGCCCCACACGCAACTGACTCTCACTGGGGTACAGAGTCCCACACACTGACTCTCACTGGGGTACACGGTCCCCCACACCCACACTGACTCTTACTAGGGTACAATCCCACACACACTCTCACTGGGGTACTGTCCCACATACACTGACTCTCACTGATGTACATGGTCTCACACACACTGACTCTCACTGGGTACAGGGTCCCACACACACACTGACTCTCACTGGGACAAAGTCCCACAGATGCTGACTCACAGAGGTACAATCCCACAATGTCACCACACCCAATTCCTGCGCTGATCAATCATGTGATAACTTGTCATACTTTGACAATACAGTTAATTTTGCCTAAATTACTTGCTGAGGTTTTCTCTTTCTTCCACAGTGCACTGAGAACTGTGACTGCAATCAAGATTGCTTTGCATAAATATTGCTATTTTTGTTCAAACTGTGTAACTGTGTTTCATTAATGCATGGAAACCTCTGACACCCATGTGCCCTCAATCGCATTAAGTCGAGGGAATACAATCAGCACGGTCCCTGAATAATTCTGATTAGATTCAGATAATTAATCCTAAGCAACTGTTGACACAAGTTCCAGGTCAATGTTGTGACAGAAACACTTTCCTCTTCAAATATGTTTAATAGAAATTAATTTATTTTTTACAAGCCCATTGGTTCCTGTAAAGCCACATGTAAAACCAGAAATATCTGAAAAAGAATCCCTTCCCTAAAGCGTAGGAGTTCTCTCTTTCTCTTTCACTCTCACACACACACACGCGCACACTCTATCATTCTCATTCTCAAATTCATCCCCTTTTCTCTCCCTTTAAAAACACAGGTTCTCCCCTTCTTTCTCCCCCTTCTCACTTTCATCCCCTCTCTCTACCTCTTTCAGAATCAGCTTCACTTTCCTTCTGTCGCATACACGCTCCATCCTCTCTCTGACCCCAATCCTTTTTCTCACTTTCATTCCCCTATCTCATTCTCCATCATCCTTTCTCTCTAACCTCTTTCTGTCCCTCTCTCACCTTTTGTCTCACTCACTGAAGACAACAGTTTAAGTCTTTTCCATGTTTAGTTGGACATTTCTTCCCACCCAGTATTGGATGTCATATAGGTGGTGAGATAGTGCAAGAATCAAGAGAAGTGGTGATGATGGAGAGCTGGGTGTTTTTCAGTGTTCATATGAAAACTGCCATTGTCTTGTGGATGGGTTGGGGTACGTGCAGTGTGTGGGAGGGAGCCCAGGACAGACCCTTGGGGTACACAAGAGGGAATAGTGTGGGAACACAATGAAAAGCCATTTCATAACTTCACATGGTCTGCAGCCAATCAAGAAAGCAGCTCACACCACTTCCTCTTTGCAATGAGGGAAGATCAATAAATGTTGGCCCAACCAGCAACACCCATATCCCATGAATGGATTTTTATTTAAATGTAATATAGAAACATTGAAAATAGGAACAAAAATAGGCCATGTGAATCTGTTCCACCATTCAGTAGGATGATGACTAATCATCCAGCACTGTATCCTGTTCCCAGTTTTGCCTCATACCCTTTGATCTCTTTAGCCCTAAGAACTATATCTAGCTCCTTCTTGAAAACATACATTGGTCTGGACTCAACTGCTTCCTTTGGCAAGAATTCCACATCACTCTTTGGGTGGAGAAATTTCTCACCTCAGTCCTGGATGGCTTATCCTATCTCCTTAGACTGTGATCCCTGGTTCTGGACTCCCTGGTCATCGAGAACATCCTTCCTATATTTACCTTGTCTAGTCCTATTAGAATTTTATACAATTCTATGAGAGTCCCTCTACCACCATGCATTCCTCCACCACCACCCCCGTCCCACCACTCAATCTTCAAAATACCTGTGAATATATACCTAACTAATTCAACATCTCCTCATATGTCAGTTCTGCCATCAGAGGAATCAGTCTTGCAAACCCATTGTTGGACTCCCTCCACAACCAAAAAATCTTTCCTCAGATAAGGAAACCACAAATACATGCCATACTTCTTTTGTGGCCTGACCAAGGCCTTGTACAATTGTGACAAGACATCCCTGCTCCTGTGAATCCTCTCACTATGAAGTCCACCATACCATTCGCTTTCTTCATCACCTGCTGTGTGCTTACTTTCAGTAACTGGTATACAAGGACCACCCCCTTTCCTAACCTATCATCATTAAGGTAATAATCTGCCTTCCTGTTTCTTCTGCCATGCATTTGTTTATTCACTCAGCTTTTCCAAATCATATTGAAGCATCACCGCATTCTCTTCACCGTTCGTTCTCCCACCCAGTTTCATATCATCTGCAAACTTGGAAATATTATGTTTAATTCCCCCTCATTTAAATTATTAATACACATTGTGAATAGCTGGGGTCCAAATATTTATCCCTACAATTCCCCATCAGTCACTGCCTGCCACTCAGAAAAAGACATATTTATTCTTACTTGTTATTTCCTGTCTGCTAGCCTGCCCTTTATCTGTGTCAGTACACTTCCCCAATCCCATACACTCTAATCTTGCATGCAAATCTCTTTTGTGAGAGCTTGTCAAAAGCCTGCTGAAAGTCCAAGTAAACCACATCCACTGGCTTCCCCTTATCAATTCTGCTGAGTATGTCATGGCTTCAATCAAGATAGTTAACAGAGGAACCAGGTGAGTACAGTCTCATGATGGACAAGGTTGGAGGAGGAGGATGTGGTCCACCATGTCAAGGAGTGCAGATACATCAGGAAGAATTAGGAGAAAAATGTTAGGTCTCTCACTCCCTTCCTTTCTCTCCCAATCCTGCTCTCTCTGCCTCTCACCCACTCTTTAGAGAGACCATGAGCTCAGTTAGTTGCATCCCTGCTTCTGACCTAGAGCTCTGGCTTCAAATCGCCTTCCTGAATGGTTGACCTCAGAGGAGCTCCCCATACCTATGGTTCAAAGAGGACCTCTAGGTAATACACATCACATGCCTGTGCAGGAATTTGAAACCCCCTCCCATCAAATAAAAATCTGCTTCCTCCAAATGCTAAGATGTATTTTGAGAATACTCCCTTCATCTCAACTCTTATGAGAGGCAACAGCCTCTTTCTTCCTATTAGCCATGTAGGATTAATAGATAACCTGACATTTTATGATTGATTTAGTTTGGTTTTAATTTCACAGTTAAAGTATACTCATCGATCAATTCAATGTTCTATTATTCTGCTTGAGTACAGGGAATCCCTGGTTTATCTATGTGTGACTTATGAACGTGGTCCAATCAGGGGTGTAATATTAATGATCCAACATTCAAATGTTTCCTGTACATATGTACTGCTATTTTATATCATCCTGCATTCTATTCTAGCTTGCATACAAATTGGCTCGTGAACAGACTCAAGAACATTTACAACACAGGACTGCCTATATAGTCAATGCAGATCTCAGTACTGTAACATCATATAAGTCTGCTTAGCTGCATTGGCTTAATCTATACTGCATCAGGAAATCAACCAACATAATCAAAGGCCCCGCCCACCCTGATTATACTCTTTTCCACCCTCTTCTGTTGGGCAAGATATAAAAGTTTGTGTACACATACAAACAGATTCAAGAATAGCTTTTTCTCTACTGTTATCAGAATTCTGAAAGGTCCCCTTTAATGTTAATATTGATGTCTATTTCCACCTTTCCAGCAGCTGTAACACTATATCCTGCACTCTGTTCTGTTACCCTGATTCACTTGTATAGTATAATCTGTCTGTAAGGCGTGTAAGACCAACACTTTTCGCTGTACCTCAGTACACGTGACAGTCATAAATCAAATCAAATCATTTAACAAAGAAATGTACTGTGGGATTGTGTATAGTCCTTATACTGGTGCATTAGAAGTATAGCAATTGAGTAAATGTGACCTTTCTATCAGAGTTAACTTTGTGATGGTTTGTAATTGTATAATCCCTTAGACTTTAGAACAATTTTTTGAGGTTAGTATTTCTTGTATTATTTTTGCTTTAGTAAGTATAAAGAATTACATAAACTATTTCCAAACATTCAACATGGCAAAAACAAATCAATTAGAATGAATGACTTGAAGGAAAAAAGCATTTGGCCAGTACTAAGTTATGTGTCTGTTTTAATGGGAACTTTGCCAACATAGACAACGTTGAGGCATGAGTTCAAGGTTATCAATATTTGAGTCCTGATTACATATATTTGCCTTTTCCTCTACCAAAGAACACTGCAAACGATCTTTTTATGAAGAGATTAGATTCCATACAGTGTGGAAATAGCCCTCTGGCCCAATAAATCCACACCAACCCTCCAAAGAGCAACCCACCCAGACCCATTCACCTACGTTTACTCCTGACTAATCCACCTAACAGTACAGGCAATTTAGCATGGCCAATTCACCTACCATGCACATCTTTGGACTGTGGGAGGAAACCAGAGCACCTGGAGGACACCCACACAGACACAGAGAGATTGCACAAACTCCACACAGATAGTTGCCCGAGGTGGGAATTGAACCTGGGTCCCTAGTGCTGTGAGGCAGCAGTGCTAACCACTGAGCCCAGTAAATTGACAAAAGCAAAATGTATTGAAGAGAATAGGCCCATGGATAATTGACAATTGAAGGAATCAGTCAGGGGATAGTAGGAAGTGGTATCAGTTAATGTCCAATTCCCTTAAAAGTCAAATGAAGGTTGATCATGTGGCCTTTCAACCAATTAGCAATAGGTCTCACTAAGCCTAGATCAATCAGAATGCAACACTGTAATTGATCATGCTGTAGGTTGTGGCTGGGATAGAGTTAATAAGCAATAGCTTTTGGTGACCACTGTGTGTAAGGAGTTCAAAATTGGATTATCCTTCTGTCTGATTGGAAGTAGAAGGCCCTTGTAGCATTGGAGCCAGTGCCTGAAGCAGAACCAGGAAGCAAGAGCCATCGCGCACCTATAAAGTTGCTGCCTGCTTCAATGGGTATTAGTTATTAGTAGAACCTAAGGTTCCTAAAATACTACACTTAATTATCTCCTCTAAGTCTAAGGTTCTATACTATCTTCTTAAAATATTTGAAGTGGTCTGGCTTGGTCCATAACAGGGAATAGAGTAGGGAGGTTCAGTTGAGAGTTGATAAACTATGACGCTGGAGAAAGCACAGCAGGTCAGGCAGCATCTGAGGAGAAAGAGAGTTGACGTTTCAGGCAGGTCCTGATGGAGGGTTCTTGCCCAAAATGTCGACTCTCCTGTTCCTCAGATGCTGCCTAATCTGCTGTGCTTTTTCCAGCGCCCCACTTTATCGACTCTGACTCTCCAGCATCTGCAGTCCTCACTGTCTCCTAGGTTCTGGAAATGTACGTGCAATGGACTCATTCTTCACTGCATGTTCAACTCATTCTTTTGGCGTGCCCACAACAGCTCAACAACAGCTTTTAAAGAGTTAGTCATGGGTTATTTCTTCACAATTTTACTCAAAGCAATGTGGTGCTTTCAATGAAAATGGGATAAACTCACATATGCTGGTGACAGGAAAAATACAAAGGAACAAGAAGATTGGCCAATCAAATATAAAGCATGGTACTTCTTCAATAAAGTAGAAATGTCACATGAGTTTAAAAGCATCAAATCATTAATCAGAGGCTTACCTCTTATTTCTTATGGATAAGATTAAGTTGTAGGCACAGACTTTCTGAAAGCTATATTAGTACAAGAACAAATTAACAAGCTTATCATTCAGTGAAGAGCAATGCAATTATTTCTGCTCTTTTTAAATTCATAATAGTATTGCTTTTCAAGTTTCATATCAGTTTTCTAGCTTCAATTAATAAAACATCGCCATCAATTTGTCAGGCGTTTTGTTAATTGGTTGTCCATGATATTATTTGGTTATATTAACTGTTACATCTGACTGAGTTTATTAGCTCCAGTCACAATTTAAATAGACAGGTTAGAAGGACTGGTGGCATGGCGGTAACATTGTAGGGTGAGTAATCTACAAACCTCAGGCCCTGAGACATGTGATCAAATTCCACTATCAACAGTGAGAGGAATTTAAGTTTGATTAATTAGTACTTATGAAATTAACAACTAAACTCTGTGATGGTGACCATGAATCAACATTCATTTTTGTTTGAAAACCATCTGATTCTCTAAAGTCCAATAGGGAAGGGAATCTGCCATCCTTGACTGGCCTGCTCCGAATGTGACCCGAGACCCACAGCAACGTGGTTGACTCTTAACTGACCTCTGAAATGGCCCCTCAGTTCAGGGCAATTAGGGATCAGCAATAAGTGCTGGCCTTGCTGGTAATATGTGCAACTCATAAGAAGAGTTAAACTAGGACGGAGCTCAAAGCCAATTCATTCAGAAAGCTCATCATATGGTAAACAGTGGGAATTCGACTTGGGAGTGTGTGCTATCTTGAAACTGAATTACATTTGCAAGTAGAATAAACTGGAGTAGAGAGTCTGATGACAGGTTTTGCACTGATAGCCATATGTAAATTAATAGGTATCTACAGACAAGAAAGTCTATTTTTACTGAATGTCTTGCTAACTGCCTAACCTACCCTGTAGGGATGCAATCTCATGCCTGTGTTTCTCTGACAGCGACATATGTAACTGGGGGTTCACAGTTGGATCCTTACATCCCAATTTCCTCCCTTTTGGTTAAATTTTGATATCAATTGAAGAATCATTGAATCACAGTGCAGGAGGTAGCAGTTCAAGGAGATAATAGCCTAAGGATGGGATAAAGATATGTGTTCTGAAGGTGTTAAATAAGTGTCAAGGTGATTGGTACAGTAAATGACAGGTACATTTCATTGCCAAAGTACACTGAGCAACATACAAGTCCAAAGAGGCATCTGAATTAGATTTTATTGTCACACGTACTCAAGTGCAAAAGTAGAGCAGTACAGTGAAAAGTGTACAATGTTGCCACACAAGGTGCCATCTTAGGTACAAAGTACCTCGTTACAAATCTTAGATACTAAAATATATTAGGTACAAACATAGAGAAATAAAGAAATAAGCTAAAAGTTCTACATTTCAGTTCTTCATAGTAAAAATTACGAAAATAACAAAAAAGTTAGAAGATAAACATAACAGTTCTTCTATAGTCTGCTGTCACTCCACACCGAGGGATTTCCAAACATGGAAGACTCCACTCAAAGTCAGGCTATTTAAATGTCCAAACAAGTTACTGAAGCCTGTTTGATGCTGCCTTCAGGAAGATGGTTTGCATGGAGACCAACCAAAACAAATCTATCCTCAGTCATTGGCTTCAACCTTCCTCTGTCATACCACTCTTACTTTAGAATAGAGTCGAAGAGTGTGGTGCTGGAAAAGCACAGCCGGTCAGGTAGTATCGAGGAGCAGGAGAGTTGACATTTCCTGATGAAGGGCTTTTGCACAAAACAGCGACTCTCCTGCTCCTCAAATGCTGCCTGACCAACTATGCTTTTCCAGCACCACACTCTTCGACTCTGATCTCCAGCATCTGCAGTCCTCACTTTCTCTTACTTTAGAACGGGGTTAGTTAAAAATCACACAACACCAGGTTATAGTCCACAGGTTTATTTGGAAGTACAAGCTTTCAGAGCTAGCTAACTGATGAAGGAGCAGCAGTCCGAAAGCTTGTATTTCCAAATAAACCTGTTGGACTGTAACCTGGTGTTGTGTGATTTTTAACTTTGTCCACTCCAGTGGACAAATGCTGACCATCCTAAGGAGGAATTCACCGACTGCCCTTCCTGTACATTCTCCCTACAGGCCTGTAAATTTCTCTTTCTCAGCAATTGAAAATATTTTGAAAATGTAGAAAAAAATCAGAGACCACTCTGCCCATTGTACCTGTGCAGACTGAGAAATGAACCAATCAGTCTAATCCCATTTTCCAGCATTTGATCCATACTTAGAACACAGAACATAGAAAGGTACAGCACAAAACAGGCCCTCCAGCTAACAATGTTGTGCTGAGGATTAATCCTAATTTAAAATAAAATAACCTAACCTATGCACTCTCAATCACTGCTGTCCATGTGCATGTCCAGCAGTCGCTTAAATGACCCTAATGACTCTGCCTCCACCACCACCGCTGACAATGCATTTCATACATTCATAACTCTCTGTGTAAAGAACCTACCTCTGACATCTCCTCTATACCTTCCTCCTAACATCTTAAAACTATGACCCCATATGCCAGTCAATCCTGGCCTGGGGAAAAGTCTTTGGCTATTGACTTTATCCATGCCTCTCATTATCTTGTATACCTCATCAGGTCACCTCTCTTCCTCCTTCTCTCCAGAGAGAAAAGTCCAAGCTTGGTCAACCTCTGTTCATAAGACAAGCCCTCCAGTCCAGGCAGCATCCTGGTAAACCTCTTTGCACCCTCTCCAAAGCCTCCGCATCTTTCCTATAATAGGGTGACAAGAATGGGACACATGCATGTGTGTCTCACCAGGGTTTTGTAAAGCTGCATCAAAACCTCGCAGCTCTTAAACTCGATCCCCCTGTTAATGAAAGCCAAAACACCATATGCTTTCTTAACAATTCTATCCACTTGGGTTGCAACATTGAGAGATCTTTGAACTTGAACACCAATATCCCGTTGTTCCTCCACACTGCCAAGAATCCTGTCTATAATCCTAATTTCAGCATTCAAGTTTGACCTTCCAAAACGCATCACTTCGCATTTATCCAGGCTAAACTCCATCTGCCATTTCTCAGCCCAGCTCTGCATCTTGTCTATGTCATGCTGCAGCCTGCAGTAGCCCTCGATACTATCAAAAGCACCTTCAACCTCTGTATCATCAGCAAATTTACTAACCCACCCCTCAACTTCCTCATCCAAGTCATTTATAAAAACTACAAAGAGCAGTGGCCCAAGAACAGAGCCCTGATGGGCACCATTCATGGCTGACCTCCAGGCAGAATACTTTCCATCTACAACCACTTTCAGCCAATCAATTCTGAATCCAGATAGCCAAATCTCCACTTTATGAATGAGCCTATCATGGAGAACCTTATCAAATGTCTTGCTGAAGTCCACATACACCACATCCACTGCCTGACTTCATCAACCTGTATCGTCACCTCCACAAAGAACTCAATAAAATTTGTGAGGCGTGACCTGCCCCTCACAAATTCATGTTGACTGCTTTTAATCATGCCATGTTTTTTCCAAATAGTCATAAAACCTATCCCTCAGAATTCTTTCCAAAACCTTCCTGACCACAGACATAAGACTGACTGGTCTGTAATTGCCAGGGATTTCCCTATTACCCTTCTTGAAAAGAGGAACAACATTCGCCTCCCTCCAATCATCCGGTACGACTGCTGTGAA
This sequence comes from Chiloscyllium punctatum, assembly GCF_047496795.1. Classification (NCBI taxonomy): domain Eukaryota; kingdom Metazoa; phylum Chordata; class Chondrichthyes; order Orectolobiformes; family Hemiscylliidae; genus Chiloscyllium; species Chiloscyllium punctatum. The sequence goes on from NC_092758.1 coordinate 15,656,525, forward strand.
GAGTGAGGAGGCAAATATCTTTGGTAGCGGCTTAGCAACCTCCTTTCTTGCTTCCCGGAGCAGCCTAGGATAAATCTGGTCTGGCCCTGGGGACTTATTAATCTTAATGTTTGCCAAAATTTCCAGCACATCAACTTCCTCAATCTCGATCTGTTCAAGCCTTTTTCCCTTGCTCCTCAAAGTTCTAATTCACAACAAGGTCCCTCTCTTTAGTGAAAACTGAAGCAAAACACTCATTTAGGGCTTCCCCTATCTGCTCAGAATCCACACATACATTCCCTACGCTATCCCTGACTGGCCCTACCTTCTCCCTGATCATTCTCTTATTCCTCACGTATAAGTAAAATACCTTTAGGTTCTCCCTAATCCTTCCCACCAAGCCTTTTTCATGCCGCCTCCTGGCTCTCCTCAGTCTATTTCTGAGCTCCTTTCTAGTAAACCTGCAATCTCTAAAGCTGTGCTAGATCCCTGCTTCCTCCACCTTATGTAATCTGCCTTCTTCCTTTTGACGAGAAGCTCCTCAATTCTCGTCATCCAAGGCTCCTTAATCTTACCCTTCTTGCCTGTCTCAGGGGAACAAATTTATGCATCACTCGAAACAACTACTCCTTGAACAATTTCCACATGTCTGCCGTGCCCTTTCTGTGGAACAATTGCTCCCGATCTATACTTCCCAACTCCTGTCTGATTGTGTCATAATTTCCTTTTCCCCAATTAATTATCCTCCCATGGTAACCGCTCCTTTTCCTCTCCATGGATATCGTAAATGTGAAGCAGTTGTGGTCACTATCACCAAAGCGTTCTCCCACCATGAGAACTGACACCTATCCTGGCTCATTGCTGAGAACCAAATCCAAAATGGCCTCTCCCCAGGAAACCCTCCTGAACACACTTGACAAAAATGGCTCCATCCAAACCATCTGCACTAAGGAGGTTCCAGTCAATATTGGGAAAATTGAAATCACCATAACAACAACCTAAAAATCTGCCAGCCTATGAGTTCTTCGATCTCCCTACTGCTATTAGGGAGTCTGCATAAAACCCCTAATGAAGTAGCTGCTCCCATGCTGTTCCTAACTTCCACCCATACTGACTCAGTAGACAAACCCTCCTCAACAACCTTCATTTCTTTAGCTGTGATGCACTCTCTGATTAACAACACTCCACCCCCTCTTCTTTCCCCTCTCCCTGTTCATTTTAAATGTTCTAAACCCTGGAACATCTAGCAACGATTCCTGCCCCTATGAAACCCACGTCTCTGTTATGGCCACAACATCATAGTCCCAAGTACTGATCCATGCTCTAAGTTCATCACTCTTATTTCTGACACTCTTAGAATTAAAGCAGACACACTTTAACCCATCCTTTTGTTTCATCACATGAAAAACCTCCTTGATAGATTCACTACATCCTGTCATGCCCCATCTACAACTGCCCCCCCCTCTCAGATATGTAGCTCTGGTTCCCACCCCCATGCCAAACTAGTTTAAACCCTCCCGAGCCACACGAGCAAATCTCCTACCCAGGACACTTGTGCCCCTCCAGTACAATAATTTCTGTATTAATGTCAGTACATTGTCAAAAATAATGCGACCAGCTGGCCAGAGAGAGATTGAGAGATTTTTTTTTAACAGCAAACCCAAGCTTCCTATAAGGCAACTAGATACAAATTTAAGAAAACAATCAATTCTGTATAAACAGATAAACTTGTAACTAATAAAAGCATGAATTCTACAGGAATTGTGGCTTCAGGTGACCATTAACTTCCAGGGTTACAGATACAGTGACAAACAGTTCCACCCCCATCATTTCTGGATTCTCCTCAGAGAAATATCAGTTCCCAGAGCAGGAATATAGCTATGGATCCTGTTCACTGATTTCAACAGATTAAGACTTCTCATAAGCAAGTAAGGCTGATGAACTCATAGCATATATCGGAACATGGGACTGGGATATATTAATAATACAGGAACTTGGTTGAGGGAAGGACAGGACTGGTAGCACAATGTTTTGGGCTTTATATACTATAGGAATGATAGGAGGGTGGTAAAACAGAAAGGGGAGTGGCGACTTTGATTAAGAAAAACATTACTACTAGAATTAGAGAGGATTTTTTGAGAGATTGTCTAGTGAAAATATATGAGTTGAAAATAGAAATAAGAAAGGGATGATCACCTTGATGGGATTATACTCTAGGTCCCCCAATAGTCAGAGGGAAATTGATGAGTAAATATGCAGGGACATCAGATATATGCAAGAATAATAGGGTTGCAATAATAAGGGATTTTAATTTTCCAAAAATTGACTGAGACTGCCCTGGTGTTCAAGGTTTGGATGTTGAGAAATTAGTTAGACATATTCCAAAAAAGTTTCTTTATCAATCTGTAAATGTTCCTACTAGAGAGAGAGAGAAAAACCTGACCTTCTCTAGAGAAATAAGGCAGGGCAAGTGACTGAAGTGTTAGTAGGGAAACCCTTTGGGACTAGTGATCATAATTCTATTAGTTTTGAAATAATTATGTAAAAGCATAGGCCTTCAATAAAAGTCAAAATTCTTAATTGGAGTAAGGCAAATTTTAATGATATGAGACAAGAACTTTCAAAGGTTTATTGGAGTGGACTGTTCACAGGTAAAGGGACATCTGATAAGTGTTAGGCTGTCCCAAAATAACAAGCATTCGGAGGCATTACAGTCCTGTAAGTGTGAAAGATAAGGCTGGTAAGATTAGGGAACAATGCATGAATAAAGATATTGAAGTCCTAGTCAAGATTAAAAAGAATCATACTTTAGATTTGGACAACTGGGATCAAATGAATCTCTTGAAGAGTATAAAGAGTGTAGGAGCATTCTTAAGAGGGAATACAGGAAGGCAAAAAGGGGATATGAGATAGCCTTGGCAGACAAGGTTCAGGATAATTCAAAGAGATTCTACAAGTACATTAAGAGCAACAGAGCAACTTGAGAGAGAGTCGGGCGCCTTAAAGATCAGCAAAGTTATCTTTGTGTTGAACCTCAGGAGATGGGAGAGATATTAAGTGAATATTTCACATTAGGTTTTATTGTGGAGACAGAAATGGAGGCTAGAGAACTCAGGAAAATAAATAATGATGTTTTGAAAACAGTTCACATTACAGAAGGTGAAGTGCTGGAGGTCATAAAAAAACATAAAGGTGAATAAATCCCCAGGACCTGATCAAATGTATCACAGGATGTTGTGGGAAATTAGTGAGGTAATTGTGGAGACCCTAGCTGAAACAGATGTATCATCTACAACCAGAGGTGAGGTGGCAGAGGACTGGGGAGTGGCTAATATTGTGCCTTTATTTAAGAAAGGCTGTAAGGCTTGGCAATACAGGCCTGTGAGTCTGACATTGGGAAGTAGATGTTGTATACTCGGACCTTAGAAAATCCTTTGAAAAGGTTCCGCGCAGTCGACTAATTAGTAAAATTAGATCACATGGAATTCAGGTTGAGCTCACCCATTGGATACAAAATTGGCTTTATGACAGGCAACAGACAGTGTGGTAGAGGGTTGTTTCTTTGACTGGAGGCCTGTGACTAGTGGTGTTTCACAGGGATCGGTACCGTCAGGCTTGGGAATACAGCACTGTGAGTCTGACATTTGTAAGTAGATGTTGTTTACTTGGACTTTAGAGAACATGTGGAAGATTTTGGTTTGTAACAGGATGCAGGCTATGCACCTGAAGGCACTCCACAGGGCTCATTTGGCACCGGAACAGCTTGTGAAATTTAAGACAGGAGCATCTCCAATATGCCCCAAATGTAAAACAGGTGTTGGCACTCTTACTCATTGCTAGTGGTCATGCCACAAGCTTCATAGGTATTGGGATGCCATGGTGAGTGTTTTGGAAGAGGTTTTGGGAATTGAAGTTAAGTTGAATCCAATATCTCTCCTCTTGGGTTTGCCAAATCTCCTCTCTTTGGGTGTGCACGTGAAGAAGCTGTTTAATATTCTTTCATTCTGTGCGAGGAAGAACATTCTAATGGGCTGGGTGTCAGAGAGTCCCCTGGGACGTTTAGGCTGGTGTACATTAGTTATGGGGCGCGGCGGGGGGGGGAGGTGGGAATGAATCCTGAACAAATACGAGTTTGCTTACTAATGGTGGTGGAGAGCTTTGGTGGGATTACGCTGAGTGCAGTAAATTATCTGAATTAACTTAATTTACCTTGGTTTAATTTAATTTTTTCCTAGTTATTTATTGAATTGTAGTTTTTATAGGTTTATTTTTCTCTCTCTCTTCAGTGGTTTGTGGAGTAGAGTAGTAGTTTATTTTCTGTTATTGTCATTATATTAAGAGGTTGTTATACTATTTTGTAGTGATTTTATAATTCTGTAAAAAATTAAAATCTTTTTTCTCAACAAAAATATTCATGAAAAAAACAGACATTTGGATAAGCACATGAATAAGAAAGCGTTGGAGGGATATGGGCCGAACACAAGTAGGTGGGCAAAGTTAAAAATCACACAACACCGGGTTATAGTCTAACAGGATAAATCCCCAGGTCCTGATCAGGTGTACTCCAGAACTCTGTGGGAAGCTAGGAAAGTGATTGCTGGGCTTCTTGCTGAGATATTTGTATCATTGATAGTCACAGGTGAGGTGCCAGAAGACAGGAGGTTAGCTAACGTGGTGCCACTGTTTAAGAAGGGTGGTAAGGACAAATCAGGGAACTATAGACCAGTGAGTCTGACATCGGTGGTGGGCAAGTTGTTGGAGGGAATCCTGAGGGACAGGATGTACGTGTATTTGGAAAGGCAAGGACTGATTAGGGATAGTCAACATGGCTTTGTGCATGGGAAATCATGTCTCGCAAACTTGATTGAGTTTTTTGAAGAAGTAACAAAGTGGATTGATGAGGGCAGAGTGATAGATGTGATCAATCTGGACTTCATCGAGGCATTTGACAAGGTTCCCCATGGGAGACTGCTGAGCAAGGTTAGATCTCATGGAATACAGGGAGAACTAGCCATTTGGATAGAGAACTAGCTCAAAGGTAGAAGACAGAGGGTGGTGTTGGAAGGTTGTTTTTCAGACTGGAGGCCTGTGACCAGTGGAGTGCCACAAGGATCGGTGGTGGGTGCTCTACTTTTCGTCATTTATATAAATGATTTGGATGCGTGCATAAGAGGTACAGTGAGTAAGTTTGCAGATGATACCAAAATTGGAGGTATAATGCACAGCGAAGAAGGTTACCTCAGAATACAACAGGATCTTGATCAGATGGGCCACTGGGCTGAGAAGTGGCAGATGGGGTTTAATTCAGATAAATGTGAGATGCTGCATTTTGGGAAAGCAAATCTTAGCAGGACTTATACACTTAATGGTAAGGTCCAAGGGAGTGTTGCTGAACAAAGCGACCTTGGAGTGCAGGTTCATAACTCCTTGAAGGTACAGTTGCAGGTAGATAGGATAGTGAAGGCGGCGTTTGGTATGCTTTCCTTTATTGTTCAGAATATTGAGTACAGGAGTTGGGAAGTCATGTTGCGGCTGTACAGGACATTGGTTAGGCCACTGTTGGATGATTGCGTGCAATTCTGGTCTCCTTCCTATTGGAAAGATGTTGTGAAACTTGAAAGGGTTCAGAAAAGAGTTGCAAGGAGGTTGCCAGGGTTGGAGGATTTGAGCTATGGGGAGAGGCTGAACAGGCTGGGGCTGTTTTCCCTGAGCATCAGAGGCTGAAGGGTGACCTTATAGAAGTTTACAAAATTATGAGGAGCATGAATAGGATAAATTGACAAAGTCTTTTCCCTGGGGTCGGGGAGTCCAGAACTAGAGGGCATAGGTTTAGGGTGAGAGTGGCAAGATATAAAAGAGACCTACGGGGCAACATTTTCACGCAGAGGGTGGTACATGTATGGAATGAGCTGCCAGAGGAAGTCGTGGAGGCTGGTACAATTGCAACATTTAAGAGGCATTTGGATGGGTATATGAATAGGAAGGATTTGGAGGGATATGGGCCGGGTGCCGGCAGGTGGAACCAGATTGGGTTGGGATATCTGGTCAACATGGATGGGTTGGACCGAAGGGTCTGTTTCCATGCTGTACACCTCTATGACTCTATGATTCTATGAGGTTTATTTGGAAGCACTAGCTTTCGTCATCAGGTGGTTGTGGGAATAGTTTAGTTTGGGATCATGGTAGGCGTGGACTAGTTAGACTGAAGGGTCTACAAAACCTAACAGTCCTAAATGTTAAGTCCACAAAAATGACCCTCAGCTTCCAGTTGCCTGTCACTTCAAATCACCACTGGATTCCCATACCAACATTTCTGTCACAAGCTTCCTGCAGTATTCCAGTCATCGAACTAGAAACATTAACTCTGCTTCTTCCCACAGATGCTATTAAACTTGCTGAGTTTCACCAACAATTTCTGATCTGGTTTTGGTCCCAACACATGATTGCTCAGGTCATGTTTTAGTGATGCACTGCATCTACCTCCCAGTAAAATCTACTTCGATCCCCCTTTAACTTTGACCAACCATGTCACCCAGTCTCACTGTCGGTGGAATTCAGGTCCTTCATTCCTCCATGTTATCCTTATTTAGGAATGTTCCCAAAATCACAATCTTACAAACTTTGTATTTTTAATACTATGTTAATTACTTTTCCAGAAGATTGTAATGTCAGTTTACCAGTGGAAGGTCAGGGAGCTCACATTCTAACTTCATGCTGCTCATTAACAACATTAGCCTTCCAGCAATATCTGAGAAAGAAATTGAATTCAAGTAACTAATATGAAATGCACATTAATATAAAATGCACATCTATAAGTACATAAGTAATGGGAGCTGAAATAGGTTATACAGCTCCTCGAGCCACCTGCATTATTAATAAGATCTTGCCCTTTAACCTCTCTAACCCCAACGTTTTCCCCAATGGTTTCTAAGCATGAGGTCACTTTTTGCAATTAAATGCAACCAGAGTTTATCCTGAAGAAAATATAGAATATACAGTTTATTTTGGTCCTGTATAAATCTAAAACCAAGAATGCATAATGATTCATTTTGTCCTCTACTTCCCAAAATGCAGTGTGGTATCTGTGATTGTACATTACCTACCAATGCCTATGAACTCTGAGTTGTAGTTTGAGCTAGCTAGTTGTATGGATTCCACCAAATAGCTGTATGCATGAGGTACCTGGACTTGATTATTTTCACTTGGGAGAATGCGTATGGAGTAAAAGTAAGCTTTCATTTTAAAGCACAGGGTAGTAGGTGAGTAGTTTTCTGTGTTCATGAGTCTCCAAAAATCAATATTCCTTGATCTGATTTTCAGTCCAGTATCATTTTGCATTGTATTTTCCTCTTTTTCAACCCCACTGCTTTATAAATCAAATATCTGATGGAATTTAATATCCAAACCACCAATGTCTTGTGGAAGGAACAGATTTGAGACAAACATAACAATTTGCTCCATCACATCTAATCCCTGAAACTGCCTGTTGAATTCTTCTCCTAACTTCCTCAGGAATGCACAGGCATTTTCAGTATGGAACCATTTTCTTTTGTCTTTGTTTATTCTAGTATTTTCTCCAAACTGGGGATGTGTTACGGCATTTTAGTTTTAAGTGAATAAAGAGTCATCAGCCACAGTCATTGCTTCTTTAATTACTTCACCATCTGTGAATGAATTCTTGTTTTGCCAAATGATTGTAATATGAAATGATGCTTCAGTGCAGGCCTTACATTTTGCTGCTGGTTTAGAAAAAATTACTATTCACTTTTCAAAACAGCCTTCGGCTCATCAACTTTCGATGCCCAAAATATGCTTTTCATAGGAAAGATATCCTTGAATTTGTTATCATCAATATGTGGTGTGATTCTAAATTCTCATTATTTATTGACATATTTTGGTGATGTATGAGGCAGCATCTTTTACAAATATGATCAAACATTCATTTTCCCATTCCACATGGGAGTTATACATTTTCCTTTTCTATTTTAGATGGTCCAGGTTTTAGATGGTCCAAGCCTAATTGCTTCACCTTATGGCTCATGATGTTACTTACTCTGCTGCTGATTACGCTGCATGTTGGCCCTTGGATCCGAGCACCCAAAAAATCCAGAATGGTGCTGGCTACCTTTAAGTGCGGGGGCATGTGAGTTCACCTCTATGGTCCCGATTTGTAATTGAGGCCCCAGATTGGCTTGCAATAGCTAGATATTGGGCGTGTGACAGGGTAATCCCTGTTATCTTCCTTAACCCTGCACAGATTGATTGGGTAAGCAACAAAATCAAACAAATGTGCATGACAGTGGAGGAGCAGGGCTCACTGAGTTGTTTTTGCAGACAGTCCACAAGCACATGATGGGCTGTATAGCCTCCTATGTTTTACGCACTGCGATGTATTGACTTCATAGATCAGCTCCAAATAATTTTCTGATTTGTTTGTTTGCATTACAGCCAGAAAGCTTACTTTATGCTGAAATGATTGTCCATCTGGACAAAACTGCAACATGATGCAACCAGCTGACAAAGCTTGTTAAGAGCATGCACTTTCCTCCAGCCGTGCAGCTTCTGCAAGCAGAAGTCATGCAGTGGCACGATGATTAATGTGAGCACAGTGAGAGAGTGCAGGCGGACTGTGTGATCAAGAACTAGAGTACACAAAAGGAGCAAATGCGAGGTGAGAAAATGCTTGTTCACACAGCAGGCAGTTCGGGTCTGGGATAACACTGCCCAGAAGTGTAATGGAGGCAGGTTCAATTGAGGCATTTGAGAGAGCATTGTATGATTATTTGGATAGAAATAATGTGCAAGGGTATCGGGAAAAACTGGCGGTTGGCAAAGATGCTAATTTGAAGAGCAAGTGCACATATTTGGGATGAATACCCTCTTTCTCTGCATAGACTTCTATGTTCAACTGTCAGAGAATCTGCAATAAACCTGTTCATTGCAATCTAAATGTTGGAGACCATGGTTCAAAATCTATCTATATTCTATAATTCATGTAAAATCTCTGGAATAAAATGCATTCAGTCATGTATAATGCACATTAACATAACATAAAACAAGCAATAGTGGACATTATAGCACAGAAGGCATTGCAATAGAAGATACATAAAATTATGTGATAAGTATTAATGTGAAATACGTCACTCCAGCGCTTTCTATTTTTATGAGAGATCAGTAGCATTTGCAGTATTTTGCTATCATATTAATGTGAAAAGAATGGTTATTTAAATGAACATTAATATAAAATCTCTGCAATATGTAAACACAAATACAGATGCAAGTTACAGTGTAATATATTCCTGAAGATTATTCCATAATACATTTCACTATAAATAATGATACCAACTTTCCTTTAAAATGCACCTTTAATAACTAAAAGGTCTGAAATTGCTTCACAGGAGTGTTATAAAACAAAGTTTGCCTTTGCACAACATGGGAGCCATTAGGTTCTGGAGTGTAATAATTCAATTTGTATCTACTTGCTCATTGTTAGGTCAATGATGTTTGTACTGGTTCGACCACATTTATAGACTCATACAGTCACAGAGTCATACAGTACAGAAACAGACCTTTTGGTCCAACCAGTCCATGCCAAACATAATCCCAAACTAACCTGGTCCCGCCTGGCCCATATCCTTCCAAACATTTCCTATTCAGGTATTTATCCAAATGTCTTTTAAACATTATAATTGTACCCACATCCACCACTTTCTCAGAAAGTTCATTTCACATGCGAACCATCCTTTGTGTAAAAGATTTGCCTGTTATGTCTTTTTTAACTCTCTCTCCTCTCACCTTAAAATGTGTCCCCTAGTCTTGAAATTCCCCATCCTAGGGAGAAGACAACTATCATTTACTCTATCGATACATCTCATTATTTTATAAACTTCTATCAGATCGCCTCTCAACCTCCTACGCTCCAGTGAAAAAGTCCCAACCTATCCAGCCTTTCTTTATAACTCAAACCTTTCCATACCCGGGAACATCCTGGTAAATCTCTTCTGAACCATCTTCATCTTGATAATATTCTTCCTATAACTGGGTGATCAGAACTCGATACATTCTTCTGAAAGTGCCTCACCAATGTCCTGTACAACCTCAACCTGACTTCCCAACTCCTATACTCAAAGGACTGAGCGATGAAGGCAAGCATGCCAAATGCCTTTTTAACCACCCTGTCTATATGTGACACAAATTTCAAAGGATTGTGTACCTGCATCGCTAGATCCCTCTGTTCTGCAACACTACACACACTCTACTATCAACTGTAAAGGCCCTAACCTTGTTTGTTGTGCCAAAATGCAATACCTCACATTTATTCAGATTGAACTTCATCTGCCATTTTTCAGCCCACTGACCCACTTGATCAAGATCCCTTTGTAATCTTAGATAACCTTTCTCATTGTCCAATATATCACCAGCTTTGGTGTTGTCCGCAAACTTGCTAACAATGCCTTCTACATTCTCATCCAAATCATTTATATAAATGACAAACAAAAAAGGACCTGGAATCAAACCCTGTGAACACTGCCGGTGACAGGACTCCAGTCCAAAAAGCAACCCTCCACTATTGTCTCTGTCTCCTGCCATTAAGCTAATTATGTATCCAATTGGCAAGTTCAGCCTGAATCCCACATGACCTAACTTTACTAGTTAGTCTACCATGTGAAACCTTCTCAAAGACTTTAGTAAAATCCAAATAAACAATGTCTACTTCTCTGCCCTCGTCAATCTTTTTCGTAACATCCTCAAAAAAACTCAATCAAGTTTGTGAGACATGATTTTCCTCACACAAAATCATACTGACTATCCCTAATCAGTTTTTGCCTTACTTTTGTCCATAAATCCTATGTTTTGTAATCACCTCCAACAATTTCCTGCAACCGAAGTCAGACTCACAGGTCGATAGTTTCCTGATTTCTCCTTACAACCTTTCTTAAACAAAGGTATAGCATTAGCCACCCTTCACTCATCAGGCATCTCACCTGTAGTTACAAATGATGTAAATATTTCTGCAAGTGGTCATGCAAGTTCCTCTCTTACTTCCCTCAATGTTCTGGGATCCATTAGATCAGGTCCTGGAGGTTTATGCACCTTTATATTCTCTAAGACATCCCGACCCTCCTCTTCTGTAATGTGAACTGTTTATAAAAACATCAAAGTTTATTTCTCTGCATTTTATAGACTCCATTTTTTTCTCCACAATAAAAACTGATGCAAAGTATTCATTTAGTATTTCTCCCATCTCCTGGGGTTCAACACAAAAATGACATCCTTGATCTTTAAAAGGCCCTACACTGTCTCTCGTTACCCTTTTGCTCTTAATGTACTTCATTGGCCTAATTATGACTGTAAACCCAAAGACCTTCTGTACAGTGAAGTGGTTACTGGGTCACAACTTCCTGAACATTCACATGTCACAACCACATATCAGCTACAAAGATACCTACAAATGAAATCGAAAGATGACAGGCATTGACACAGAAAATCAGGTGACAGTCACTGACAGCTGTAAACTCCGGAAGCTGACAGCTTGGGGTGACATTGGATGTGGAGAGCATTAATGAACATGTCAGCGTGTAGTGAAAAAGGATGCATTATAATTTACATGAAAGGGTAAAATGCCCTCAGGACTATTTAGGTTATTGCAAGGGCTGAACCACACAGAGTCAGAGTTTTAAACTGATAGAATAGACTTCAATGTTATTGTAGAATGATACTGTCATTGAAACATGGAAACAGATCCTACAGGTCAACTAGTCCATGTCAACCATGTTCCCAAACTAAACTAATCCCACTTGCCAGTATTTGATTTATATCCCTCCAACTCATTCCTATTAATGTATTTAGCCAAATATCTTTTAAACGTTCTAACTGTATCTGCATCCACCACTTCCTCTGGCAGTTCACTCTACACACAAATCACTGTCTGTGTAAATATGTTGTCCCTGATGTCCTTTTTAAAACTTTCTCCTCTCACCTTAAAAATGTCTCTAGCTATGAACTCCCTACCCTAGGGGGATATTTAGGTATCTTTATCTGAAGTTTTTAAAATTACTTGCTCTTTTAACATGAAAAAAAGTTGAAGCAGTTAGTGAAAGATAATGAAAAAGCTACCAGACAATTTGACTGGTAGGATATCTGCTATAGTTTAGAATGTTGTGAATGCTTGGCTGAGTTTCAAAAGCCAGAAATCTTACTGGAAGCTCCGAAGTTCATAGTCTGATTGACAAGTTAAAGATGATTAGCTGTCTTTGGTGTGAGTTGGAAGAAAAGTTTTATTGTTTTTATAAAAGATTAACCACTCAAGGAAACTTAAAAGCTTTGTTGAGTGTGGGTGTTTTCACAATTACACATGTATGAGTCAGACCAGTATTTGATTATTAGAAGTGTGTTAGTTTCATATCCACATTACTGTGAGATCTGTCCAAAAGGCAGATTCTGATTGAGAATTTGGAGCGCTAGCATGGACACGAGAGTTATGGTTGTATGGGACATGTATTGGCCTGGAGTTGGCCTGTGATTTACCAGGACCCATCTGGGCAGTGGGGTGGATGAGATGTGAAAGGAATACAGAGTGATAGCTATAGGGTTTCAAAGGGCCTAAAACATCTGAGAGAAGTGCCAGAGAAACAAAGTGAGCCTTCTACATAGCCACCTTGGCATGTACTGCCATAGTGACTGGCTAGGATTGGGTTCCAGGGTCAGCACGCTCTACTTGATCCTATCCTCACCAGTCTGGAGTTAAACATTGGATCTAATAGGGCTATTTAAAGAGAGGTGTGATTGCCAAGTTAGCAATATTTTCCATCAAACTATCCATCATCGGAGGGAAAATCTAGCCCTTTGTGCCCTCACAACATGCTTTCCAACTTAACTTCCTATTGTGAACAAGTTTGGTCAAAGAAAACTCAGTTCCCTTTTGGGTGGCATGGTGGCTCAATGGTTAGCACCGTTGCCTCACAGCACCAGGGACCTCGGTTCAATTCCTTCATCAGGTGACTTCCTGTATGGTGTTTGCACATTCTCCCCATGTCTGCATGGGTTTCCTTCCACAGTCCAAGTATGTGCAGGTTAGGTGGATTGGCCATGCTAAAGTGACCACAGTGACACAAATATCGGTGGTAAATAGTCAACGTCCTAACAAATAAGAAACCCATGGTTAACTGAAAAAGTCAACGAAAGTATCAAACTTACGGAAAAGACATTTAATTGTAGAAAGATAGGTAGCCAGTCAGAAGATTGGAGGAAATGTATAAAAAGAATTACTTAAAGATTTATAAAAGGTAAAGAATTACAGTACATGAGAAAGCTAGCCAAAAATGTACAAAGTTCCTTCAAATATTTAAAAAGAAATAAGATAACAAAGTAAGTGTTGCTTCAACAGAAAATGGCGCTGGGGAATTAGTAATGGAGGATTCAGAGATAGCAGCTGAATTGAACAGATATTTTGCGTCAGTCTTCATGAGAGTAGATGCATTTAACATCCTGGGAATAGTGTATATCAGGAATTGAAGCAAGAAAATTACAATTAGCAGGGAAATAATGCTGAATAAATTGTTGGAAATGTGAGTTGACAAGTCCCCAGGTCCTAATGGATTTCATCTTAGAGTCTTACAAAATAAGGTTAGTAAGATAGTTGATGCATTGATATTCACTTACCAAAACATACTGGCTTCATGGAAGGTTGCTCTAGATAGGAAAATAGCTAATGTAACACTTTTACACAAAAAAAGGAGAGAGGCAAAAAACGGAAACTACAGGCCAGTTAGCTGAACATCTATCATAGGAAAAGTAAATTAGAACCTATTCTTAGATATGTATGTAAGTTAGCTTACTGAGCTTGAAGGTTACCATACTAGATAACATCATCAGAGTCTCTGGTGAAGCGCTGGTAATATGTCCTGCCTCTCTATTTATTGGTCTTGGTTTCTTAAGTTGGGACAACACATACATCCTAGGACAAATGAAAGAAAGACATGCACGAGAATTCTTAGAGGCTTGGAATTCTAACCAGTACTCCATCAATAAATACATTGATTTAGATCCTATCTACCTTCCCTTGAAAAAATGAACTGGAAAAGACATCACCCACCTTAAGAAACTAAGACCAATAGAGAAGCAGGACATACCAGCAGTGCTTCACCAGAGACTTTCAGTGATAATGTCACAGAGTCATGGTGACAAAACATCTGAAAACAAACCTTCAAGCTCAGCGAACTAACTTACATACTTATCATCGACCTGAGCTACAAACCTTCTCAAAAATCACTATTCTTACATGTGTTATCACAAAGTATTTGATAGGTTCAAGCTAACTGGGGACAGCCAACATGTATTGTCAAAAGGAAAACATATTTAGCTATTTTATTAGAGTACTTTGAAGAACTAATTTGTGCTGTTGACAAAGGAGAACCAGTGGATGTATTATGTTTAGATTTCCAGAAGACATTTGATAAGATGCTAAAACAAAGGTGATTACAGAATATAAAAGCTCATGGTGTTGTGGGTAACATATTGGTACGAGGGGATCAATTAGCTCAGTAGGTTGGACAGCTGGCTTGCAATGCAGAGTGATATCAAAAGTATAGGTTCAATTCCTATACTAGCTGAGGTGTTAACATGAAGGTCACGCACCTTTCTCAATGTCACCCCTTGCCCCTAAAATCAGCACTGGTCATCTCTCTCGAATGACAAAGTAATCCTATGGCAACTTCTCTTTATTGGCATGGACAGAAGATTAGCTGGCAAACAGGAAGAAGAGAGTGGGAATAAATGGGACAAAAGCAGAAATTGCTGGAGAAATTCTGCAACTGTGGAGAGAATATTAATATTTCAAGCCCACTTATCCTTCTCTATACAGACGCTGCTAAAGTCATAGAGTCATGGAGATGTACAGCACGAAAACAGACCCTTCGGTCCAACTCGTCTATGTCAACCAAATATCCCACCCCAATTTAGTCGTACCTGCCAGTCAGTACCCGGCCCATATCCCTCCAAACCTTTCCTATTCATATACCCATTTAAATGTTGCAATTGTACTAGCCTCCACCACTTCCTCTGGCAGCTCATTCCAGACATGCACCACCCTCTGCACGAAAAAGTTGCCCCGTATGTCTCTTTTATATCTTTTGCCTCTCACCCTAGTTCTGGGCCTCCCCACCCCAGCGAAAAGACCTTACCTATTTTCCCTATCTATGCCCCTCAAGATTTTATAAACCTCTATAAGGTCACCCCACAGCCTCCAATACTCCAGGGAAAATAGCTCCAGCCTATTCAACCTCTCCCTATAGCTCAAATCCTCCAACCCTGGGCAACAGCCTTGAAAATCTTTTCTGAACCTTTTCAAATTTCACAACATCTTTCCGATAGGAAGTAGAACAGAATTGCACACAATTTCTCCAGCAATTTGTTTTTGCTTCAGAATTTCAGCATCCACAGTTTTTTGTTCTTTTTTAGGAATAAATAAGTCTTCTTCAGATGGACAGAATCACAAGTGGTATGGCAAATGGGTTGGTACCTCAAGTCTTTATGATTTAGATACAGGGTCCGAAGGTAAGGTACTTAAATTTTTTGATGACACAATGATCAGTCAGAGGATGTAACAAAGCTACAATATGTTACTCTTGTTAGTGTGACATCAAAATAGTGCTAAGATATTTTTTAAATGGGTAATGACAATGCCTCTTAAAGATGCATTTTCATTCTCCTTTGGAAGAGGTTGATGTGTCACTTATTTTATATATAAATATAAAAACATTTATTTTAGTGTTTATAATTTGAACTAGTGTTACGTGAGCTGCGATCTATATGTATGAGAGGGTTAGTGTGCCAGGTGGGTGTGGGGTTAAGTCGGCAGAGCCAGACTGTCAGATTGAGGAGAACGTGTGCCAAGTCAAGGGACAGCATGGAAGGGGTGGGGATATGGTGTAGTGTTAGTAAGATTGGGTTGGGGATAATGTGGAGTGTCAGAGACAGCAGGATTATGTGGGCAGTTTTAGAAGTTTAGGTGTCAGGGATCAGGAGGTTTAGTTGGGGGTGGGGTATTAGGTGTTTCGTGCCACGAGTTACAGTAAGTTTTAATCCTCTAACATTTCCTAAACAAATATTAAGGTTAAGTGGAAATCTCTGGGTTCAAGGGTCATTTTGGATGGTTCAAAGTTGTCAGCTGTAAGTTTCAATTTCCCAAGCAAATCCTTTGGAGTCCAGATTTCTGCATGGTTCTGACATCCAATTCCAGTTTAGGTTTTAGAAGCGACAGTCTGGCTATTGGAAAGACTATGTCTACAAATTTACTCACAGCCTGGACATTCTCAAGTAACAAGGAGTCCACCACCACACCTTTCTGCCAATGCTTGCCAGCGTTGGAGGGAGTGAATGGTTAAGGTGGCAGTGGGGATAACAACTGGTTTGGTATGCCTCATGGTCAATATATCAGCATACCTTTAAGAGATATGCTCACAAAATCATTACTGAATCATAGCGTGTGGCCTCAGGATATACAGTTCTCATGCCTTGGAACATTTGAAACATGACACTGTAGTGTATACTTGCTGCTCAGTTATCATTAATAGCTTAATCATAACCCTGACACTTATGTGCCCAATGAATGGAATGTTTGCACAAATTCATTAGTTTCAATAACTGTCTGTTGCACTTTTCAAAGCCATGATACTCATAGACAGTTTCTTAAGTTATGGGAGATAACAAGAATGTTATTGCATCAGGTTAAACATCCTTTGGAGGCAAACTCACACCACTGAATAAGTGGGAAAGAAGGCATCTGGCATGCTTACCATTATTGATCAGGACATTGAGTATGTAAGTCAGTAAGTGATGTTGCAGCTTTGTAACAGTTTGGTTATGCCGCACTTAGTGTATTGCATTCAATTCTGGCCACCACACTGTGGGAACGATATGGATACTTTGGAGAGGGCGCATAAGAGGTCTACCAGGATGCTGCCTGGATTAGAGGGTATGAACTATGAGGAGTGGCTGGCCAAACTTGGGTTGTTTTCTCTCAAGTGGCAGAGGCTGAGCTGAGACTTGATAGAAGTTTATAAAATTGTGAGTGGCATACATAGGGTTGACAGTCAGAATCTTTTTCCCAGCATTGAAATGTCTAATATCAGAGGACCTGCATTTAGAGTGAGAGGGGAATGGTTCAAATGAGATATGAGGGGCACATATTTTATACAGAGAGTGTTAGGTACCTGGAATATACTGCCGGGGGTGGTGATGGAGGCAGGTACAATAGTAAATTTTAGATAAGCATGTGACTAAACAAGGAATGGAGGGATGTGGACCATGGGCAGACAGAAGGGATGTGTTTAATGTCATGTCACATTCAGCACAATGTCATGGACTGAAGGACCTTTTCCAGTGCTGTACTGTTCTATGTTCTATGTAGGCAGGCTGCTCTGTTTTGGAGTTGCTTCTGCTGATAGCCAGCATGAATATAATGCGTTGAATGGCTTCCTCACCATTATGATTCCTTTCGTCTCTGAAATAAAATTGTTCATTAAATTCTACAGTATTTACCAGCTGTAGGTGACAATTATTACTTAAAGAATAAGCTGAAGTGTAAAGAATGAATGTGGGTGAACTGGAAGAGAATGAGTCACCAGATAATTATGAAAAGGTGGCATCAAAACCAAAGGTTTAATTATACTGTGAAATATGGGCTGGAAAGATTGGGAGAGGAGAAGGTTCTGCATTGACCTTTTACAGTTTGTCATTTTGTGTAAAGTTATTAGGAACTTAACAATTAAGTAATTCAAGACATTTTAAAATATCAAATTGTATTAACTATTTCTGTTCACTGATGGTAGCAATGTTCCAAAGGATTGAAAGGTAACTTTACTGCACGGGGGGATTGGAAAAGGTGATTGCAGAGTTAAGAGGTAACAAAGAAATGGAATGATTTGGAGATGCCGGTGTTGGACTGGGGTGTACAAAGTTAAAAATCACACAACACCAGGTTATAGTCCAACAGGTTTAATTGGAAGCACACTAGCTTTTGGAGCGACGCTCCTCCATCAGGTGATAGTGGAGGGCTCAATCCTAACACACAGAATTTAGAGCAAAAATTTACAGTGTGATGTAACTGAAATTATACATTGAAAAATTGATTGTCTGTTAAGCCTTTCATCTGTTAGAATACAGTGATAGTTTCACTTCTTTCATGTGTAAATCACAAAACCTTTTTTTTAAAAAATTGCATTCTCAGGTTAGCTGTTAACAATGGTGATAGCTAGACAATATGTTGAAGGTGTTGGCCCCCTGTGTTCTCTGTCTATGCCATGATGCTTAGATTGATTCTAATCTAAAAAGTGAGATAATGGAGTTTTACATAAATTCATGTAGGTTTTGTGCTCAGAGTTCTACATGAATGCATGCAGTTTTTGAGCAAAGTACAATGTAACTCTGCAAGTACAAATTCACCCCACAAGATATATGTGTGTATGTGGGGCTTTGTCTGTGTGTACGTTTGTCTGGGTTGGGGGTTGTGAGTGTGAGAAAGTGTATGTGTGTGTGTAGTGAGTGCAGAGTGTCTTAAGTCTGTGAAGGGGCGCATGTGTGAGTGTGGGAGTGTGTGTGTCTGTAAGGGTGTGTGTGAGTGTCTGTGTGCGCATCTGTGTGTATGTGTGTCTGTGTGTATGTGTGTATAGGAGTGCCTGTGTGTGTGTGAGAGTGTGTGTGTGTAGGAGTATCTGTGTGTGTAATAGTGCAATGGTGGTCACCTGTAATGTGACATGAACCCAAGGTCCTGGTTGAGGCCCTCCCTATGGGTACCGAACTTAGCTATCAGCCTCTGCTCGGCCACTTTTCTCTGCTGCCTGTCCCGAAGTCCACCTTGGAGAATGGAAGGATGAAATGAAGGAAAGAAATGGAAGGTACTCTTGGAAGAGATGACTGGGTAGGAACAAGTTGTATTCAAGGAAATCAAGGATTATAGGGAAAACACAGGAAAGTAGATGTGGGAAATGTTGGATTGAACATTGAATGGTCTGGAGCAGATTAGAAGGGCCGAACAGCCTCCTCCTATTCCTATTTCGTATGGTTGTATTTGAAGGGAAAAGGCAGAATATCCAAAACTAATGCAGTCTGGGCGACAAAGCAAATAAAAGTCAAGATAAAATTGAAAAGGGAGAATTATGACAAATATCAGGAGCAATATTCAGTTAATAACCAGAAAGGTTAAGAAAAGTGCAGAAGGGAATTACAAAAGTTAATGTAGAAGACAAAGAAAGGCTACAAGACAAGACTAGCAGGCAAAATTACTTTGACGCTCAAAACATTTCATATACATATAAAATGTAGACAGTTTACTCAGGAAAACTTGGACATATTAAGGTCCCAAGGGGCAATCTTTATGTCAAGGCAATAATCCTGATCAGAAACTGAACTGGACAAATGATATATAAATATGGTGACTACAAGAAAAGGTCTGAGGATAAGAATCCTGCAATAAATAACTCATCTCCTGCTTCTCGAAGTCTTTCTACCAACTACAAAGTACAGGTCAGGAGTGTGATGGGATATTCCCCACTTGCCTGGATGAGTGCCGCTCCAACCACATCAAGAAGCTTGACACAGACAAAGCAGCCATTTGATTGGCACCCCATCCTTACCTCTGATATGCACTCAATTCACCACACATTAGCAGCAGTGTACAAGATGCACTGCAGTAATTCAAAAAGGCTCCTCTGCCAGCAACCTCTAGTTCATTCATCTACCACCCAGGACATCAACAGCAAATACAAGAGAAGGTCACTACCTGCAAGTTCCCCTCCATACCCACAAATCATCTTGACTTGGAACTACATTGTCATTCCGTCACTATTGGTGGGTCAACATCCTGGAAGTCTCTCCCTGTCAGCACCATGGATGTACCTACGCCACATGGACTGCAGTGATTCAAGATGGTGGCTCCTTCAAATGGTACATAGATGGGCAGTAAATGCTGACCTTGATAGCGATGCCCACATCCCAAGAATGAATTTTTAAAAACACATCACCAAGGTAGAATCAAAATATATAAAGAACTACTCTGTGTAAGTAAAAATGCCAATAAAAGGAGGCATTATTGCATGTTCATTATTTTGTATGAATGCACAATTAAAATTTGCGCTGATTTCACTTATGGGTTTTGAATACATTTTACTCTATGTGATTTACCATTTCTATAGATTAAATAGTTCACAATTTTAATCAAGCTTTCCCTCACTCTGTATGAACCTAATACATTTAGAACTGGTTCAGTGTGTTACATAAGGCTCTTACGTCAGGTATTGAAGGTGATCAGTTAGCTCAGTTGGCTGGATTGCTGGTTTGTAATACAAAGGAATGCCAATAAGTTGTTCAATTAATGGATTGGCTGAGGTTACCCTCAACTTAAACTGCCACCAGTCATCACCCTTCTAATGAGAATGCAACCCAATGGTCCACTATTTATGACTTTTACTTCATATGTCCTTGTATCCCATCATTGCCAATGTAGGGTGGTATTTAATTGAGGTGACAGGGTACTTGCACTGTCAGCTGAAAACGAACACCTCTGTGTCACTTCTTTTCAACAAAATCCACCAAAATAAGCATGAATCAGGCATTTGATTGGGTAGTGATTCATCTCTCCCTCGATCAGGGGCCCCCAGAACTGAAATTCCATCCACCATGAGGTGCCAGGCAACCAGAGGACCAGCAGATACTGGTGCCTGCCTGATACGTAACCTGAGACTTAGGAATCACCCACTGATGGACCCAATTGCAGGTGAATAATGACAGAAGTGATTGGGAAGGGAGATGGGGTGGGGACTGATGTGGAGGTAAGGGGGGAATTCAGAGGTGGGAATTTGATAGCATGGTAGGTGGATGCCTCTCAGTGAACATATGCCCTCCTCTTCTTATTACCAGATCCTCGATCAGGAACTGAGTGCCTTTGAATTAGGGTCTCCTCTCCAGAGATCTCCAAGCAACTCTGGGCAGGCGTGACATTTAGGGCTTTCCACAAGCTGAGTAATGAGTAGCAGCATCAGTAGGATGAGGTCCAGAGTAGGTATGTGTTATTCCCAGGGCAGAATCCCTACACCTCTTCCTCCTTGCCAACAAATCCTCCTCTAACAAGGGCATTAAATTCTGTCCTTGGATACAAAGTGTAAAGCTATCTCGCTAAAGTTAAACTGTAAAGGAGAATAATTGCCAACCTGTAAACTCCCAAGTATAAACTCCATTTCCGTTTCACCATCTCATTGATCCACTGGGCATTTTTCTTTCCATTTCCATGTTCTTCTAGTTTTCAATGTCAATTGCACAGTGGTGTGAGTTTGTCTCCAATGGCTTATGCTGTGTACCGTACCATTAGAAATTGGGTATGGTTATCATGGTAGCAAAGAATCCAAAACAATATATAACAACTAACTAATATGTGTTAACATTGTATTCTTCAGGCACGTCAGTGTCAGGGCTACTGTTAATTATAACAGAAGAACATGCTACAAGTGATCTGAAGTAAAATAGAGTCTGAGATCATTACACCCTCAGATCAAATGCTATGATGTGGTACGATATCATGAGTAAGTCTCATAATGGTATAATTTGATGTACTGATTGTGAGACATTACACAACACTTTGTCCAAAGTGAAAAACCTACCCGAGCACAAATTACAGTACACAGGCAGGTTAGACAGCATTTACAAGATTAATATTTTAAATTCCATTGTAATACTTTGAAGGTTTGAAAGTTGTCCTTATCTAGTGATCAGATGTCTATCCAGAAGTATGATTGTATTCCATTGTTCTTTTTTTGTCAAATTGGATGTCTTGTTACTACAGGTGTCACTCAAACACACCATATAATCATCATATAATGGATAATCACACCATATAATGGATACTTCTTCCCTTTTTTTGTGCATGATTGATGTGGCAGACACTGAGCGGGCTTCTGTTCCTTTGCAACATAGCACCATGATCAATAATAACTATATGACCTTGGATCTTTGCCTATATTAGAAACCTTTAATAGTTTTCAAGTATTTGTATTTTTAACTTACACTCTCTGCCCTGTGCACAGTTTTGATAGTTCTCTACCTGCTCAGTGATCATTCTTCTCTATCTTTGTAAAAGAACATCCTGTGTCTTGGGATGATTAGATAATTGGTTGTTGAGCAAGATCTTTCACATTTTCCCTCTGAGCATAAGCGATACTGAATATGGTAACTCCTTCTCCATTGATCTTCCATGAAAATGAAGCAATTCAGTGCAAAAATCTTGCTTTGTTGTTTGACCGTTAATGATCATTGGTTTAGTAATATGTACCATACCTTCCACTAGCCCATCTCTGCAAGGAAAGTGAACTTATAATGTGATATGACTCAGTGCCCATTTGGGGCACACTTGTTGAGGTATTTTGCCAGTGTACTGTGGTCCACTGTCAAACACCATCATATCCAGGACACGGAACAAATTTAAAATAGCACAAATCCTGTCAACAACATTCATAATTGCTGTGTTGTGAAGTCATCAAACAATGGTACATTTCGAGCACCAATCCATCACAAGAATATAACATTTTTCCAATCACTATGAATAAGTCTGTTGCTACTTTCATCCAAGAAGTAAATAGAACATTGTCTGGATACAGTTGATGTATTGGTCATGCCTCATATGCATTCACAAATCACTGATTATCCTGATTCATCCCTGGCCAGCCACAGATTGATGTACTAGCTGTCTTGTGTGTCCTTGGTGTAACACAGACATGATATCTTTGAGTAATACCTATGGCATTAGGACTTGTTTGCAGAGAGTGTACTTTCAGATATCAAGAATAATTGTACAGCTTTAAGATAGGTGCAGCAAATCACATCTGATAAAAATCTTGGTGGTTTGGTGTTCTTTATGGACTTTAGTAATAATTTCAGCCACACCTAAAGCACATAAATGTTTGAGCAGTTGCAATATGTTAATATGTCATTGGATATGCATACCATAATTAGGGTTCTACAATTTTCTACAATCCAGGGTTCCACTATTAGACTATTCCACCTCAAACTGTATGTGTCTGACTTTTTGTCAGGGTAACTTTTTTAAAAACTGCTGCTTTCTTAAGACTTTGTTGCTGTGGTTGTCATAAATTTACTTACTTGGACAGGAGAGAAAGACAGGGAGAGAGTTGCTGTGATCAGTAATGTAAATAATCTATTTATCTGTTGGCTACCAGACTGAATGCATGAGATAATGTTCTCCATGTGAAGACTTAGAACCCATGGAAATTTATGTGATCACTGATGGATTCAGTGCTCAATAAACTGAACAAGGGGCCTTTTACAATTATTGGATGCTATGATTCAATGAAACAAGGACCAGTGAATCTTTTAGAAGCTGGAAGCAACCTTGGACTGTGTCCTGCCCAGACAACAATTCTATGGAAATCTAAGGCATGTTATTGTATTCTAATTTATACATTATTCTAATATATAAATGTGTTATGGGCTTTCAGCTTATTAAATGTTAAAAAGGGATGCCTTTTCTATATTTTTATATATATCTTGCCGACTAAGTAATATTTAGTCAATCATTCTGAGGAAGGGTCACTCGATCCTAAAGGTTAACTCTGATTTCTCTCCACCGGTACTGCCAGACCTGCTGAGCTTTTCTAACAACTTCTGATTTTTCTTTCTGATTTACAGCAGCCATAGTTCCTTTGTTTTTTGTAATGTTTAGTCAATGCTGATTAAAGGCTGTTTATTACCATAAAGACTTAAAATATGATGTTTTGTCATGTGATTTGAGTTGGTTACTAGGGGGATCAAACCAAAGTTAAAACTATTTTACGTGAACTCTGGCTGAGTTGACAGCTTCCTAACCTCTGAGTTAAAAAGGTCTAGGTTCAAGTCTCCCACTCCAGTGTTTGAATGCAAAAATCAAGGCTGAAGCACCAGTGCCATACTGAGGGAGTGCTGCACTGTTGGGAGTTGCTAAATTGAGACCTACCTGCTTGCTTAGTTGGATGTGAAGCATCCCAAGCCACTACTTCAAAGAAAAGCAGTGGATTACTCCTTGCTTTCTTGGCCAATATTTATCCTTGAATCAACATAAAAAAAACACAGACTATCTGATCATTGCTGTTTGGGGGAATTCACTGTGTGAAGATAGGATGTGGCATCTCTTACATTATGATGGTGGCTACACTTCAAAACTACTTCACTGGCCTTAGAACGTTTTGAGACATCCAGTGTCTGTCAATGATATTATATAAATGCAAGTTTTTACCACACACCCACTCATTGGAGGAACAGACTGATATTTGTTGCATTTTCCTGTAAATTACGTAAGTATTGAAATGCTTCAGAATGCTGTGTAAAATGATACATCAGCACTAGCGTCACTTATTAATTGAACAACAGTTGGCAAACTTGTCCCTTGGAACAGCAAAGAGGACATAACTCTACCTGATTGTGGAGGAAGAACTAATTTGTTGGGAAGGTAGGACATTGAGGAATCACAATCAGTTATGCCTTTGATATGGAGAATTTGGGAGAAGCATTCAAGGGAAAATTGGAGGTGACGTCCCCAGGTAATACTAGATTTTGTAGAAGTTGAAATCATTTGCAAGAAAACTGAGAATTAGTTGATGGAGAATCTGAAACTCAAGGTGTTAGTTCCGAACCTATTATACAACACTCCTGAAGTTCTGGTCTGCTGGGTCTGGGTGAAAGCAATCCCAGCCCACTCACAGCTGCTGCCTTCTTAATGCTGATTATTTATTCATCACTATCACCCACATATTTACCAGATGAATGATTGTTCCCTTATTTTCTGCTTGGGTACTCTCATCAGCTGTGAGATGCACAGCAAATATTCAGCTGTGCTTAATATTTACTTTCCTTGGCTGTGTGAAATAGATCGTGCAATAAGATGTTACCCTTCTCAACACCCATTGCAGCACCTCTGTACATTGGCCCAATGGTTAGCACTGTTGCCTCACAACCCCGAGGATCTGGGTTCAATTACACCCTCAGGTGACTATCTGTATGGAGTTTGCACATTTTCCCCGTGTCTGTGTGGATTTCATCTGGGTCCTCCAGTTTCTCCCATAGTCCAAAATAGTGCAGGGAGGTGGAATGGCCATGCTAAGTTGCCTTATGGTGTCCAGAGTTGTGCAGGCTAAGTGAGTTAGCCATGGGACATGTGCAATTACGTGGCTTGGGGGACAGTGTGTGGGATGCTTTTTTGGAGGGTTGGTGAAGACGTGATGGGCCAAATGGCCTCTATCTGCAGTGTATGGATTCTACAATTGCTTATCTGGATCCTGAGGAACAGGAGAAGGCCATTTAGCCGTTTGAGCATATTCTGTTATTTAATTAGATCACAACCGAGCTGACTCTGAACTGCACATACCCATTTCAGTTCTGTAACCTTTAGTAGCCCTACACAACAAAATCTTCTTAATCTCAGCCTTAAACATTTTTATTGCTCCCCTCTCCTGAGCTTCACAATTTATTTTCAGGGAGAGAGAGCCACATTTCCACAAACCTCAATGTTTAGAAGTTCTTCCTGCCATCATCCCTGAGTAGTCTGGCTCTAATGTTGGTAAAAACCGGGTCCCAGCTCCCAGCCCAGCCGGGTTTTCACCATCCCCCCAGACCTTCCCCTCACTGAGGATGAACGATCAGTCCTCAGCAAAGGACTCACCTTCATCCCCCTCCGCCCACACATCAATGAATTTAATACACCCTGCGACATCGAACACTTCTTCTGCTGCCTCCGCCTCCGAGTCTGCTTTTACAATCAGGACTCCCGCCCACCTTGCGAGGATCCCTTTGCCCACCTCCAACACATTCCAACCACCTGGGCACCCCGTGCTGGCCTATTACCCGCCCTTGATCTCTTCTTTCCAACTGCCACCGAGACATTAACCGCCTCAACCTGTCTACCCCCCTCCCCCACTCCAACCTCTCACCCTCACAACGCGCTGCCCTCCACTCCCTCTGCTCCAATCCTGACCTCACCATCAAGCCAGCAGTGGTAGTCTGGCACACTGACCTCTACACTGCTGAAGCCAGGCGCCAACTTGAAGACACCTCCTCCTACCGCCCCCTCGACCATGACCCCACCTCCCCATCACCAAACCATCATCTCCCAGACCATACAGAACCTCATCACCTCAGGCGATCTCCCACCCACAGCTTCCAACCTCATAGTGCGGGACCCCCGCACTGCCCGGTTCTACCTCCTTCCCAAAATCCACAAGCCTGACCACCCTGGCCGACCCATTGTCTCAGCATGCTCCTGCCCCACTGAACTCATCTCTACCTACCTCAACACTGTCCTATCCCCCCAGTCCAGGAATTCCACAAATACGTTCGAGACACGACCCACACCCTCCACCTCCTCCAAGACTTCCATTTCCCCAGCCCCCAATGCCTCATCTTCACCATGGATATCCAATCCCTCTACACCTCCATCCGCCATGACCAGGGCCTTCAAGCCCTCCGTTTCTACCTCTCCCAATGTCCCCAACAGTACCCTTCCACAGACACTCTCATTCTTTTGGCTGAACTGGTCCTCACCCTCAACAATTTCTCCTTCGAATCCTTCCACCTCCTCCAGACCAAAGGGGTAGCCATGTGCACCCGTATGGGGCCCAGCTGTGCCTTTCTCTTTATTGGCTACAAAGAACAGTCCATCTTCTGTAGTTACACCGGCACCACTCCCCACCTCTTCCTCTGCTACATTGATAACTGCATTGGCGCCACCTCGTGCTCCTGCGAGGAGATTGAACAATTCATCAACTTCACCAACACATTCTGCCCTGACCTTAAATTTACCTGGACCATCTCTGACACCTCCCTCCCCTTCCTGGACCTCTCCAACTCCATTAATGACGACCGACTTGACACTGACATTTTTTACAAACCCACCAACTCCCACAGCTACCTGGATTACACCTCTTCCCACCCTACCTCTTGCAAAAATGCCATCCCATATTCCCAACTCCTCCACCTCCGCCGTATCTGCTCCCAGGAGGATCAGTTCCACCACAGAACACACCAGATGGCCTCTTTCTTTAGAGACCGCAATTTCCCTTCCCACGTGGTTAAAGATGCCCTCCAATGCATCTCGTCCACATCCCACACCTCTGCCCTCAGACCCCACCCCTCCAACCGTAACAAGGACAGAACGCCCCTGGTGCTCACCTTCCACCCTACCAACCTTCGCATAAACCAAATCATCTGCCAACATTTCCGCCACCTCCAAACGGACCCCACCACCAGGGATATATTTCCCTCCCCACCCCTTTCCGCCTTCCGCAAAGACCGTTCCCTCCGTGACTACCTGGTCAGGTCCATGCCCCCCAACAACCCACCCTCCCGTCCTGGCACCTTCCCCTGCCATTGCAGGAATTGCAAAACCTGCGCCCACACCTCCTCCCTCAGCTCCATCCAAGGCCCCAAAGGAGCCTTCCACATCCATCAAGGTTTTATCTGCACATCCACCAATATCATTTATTGTATCCGTTGCTCCCGATGCGGTCTCCTCTACATTGGGGAGACTGAATGTCTCCTAGCAGAGCACTTTAGGGAACATCTCTGGGACACCCGCACCAATCTACCACACCGCCCTGTGGCCCAACATTTCAACTCCCTCTCCCACTCAGCCGAGGACATGGAGGTCCTTGGCCTCCTTCACCGCTGCTCCCTCACCACCTGAAGCCTGGAGGAAGAACGCCTCATCTTCTGCCTCAGAACACTTCAACCCCAGGGCATCAATGTGGACTTGACCAGTTTCCTCATTTCCCCTTCCCTCACCTCACCCCAGTTCCAAACTTCCAGCTCAATACTGTCCCCATGACTTGTCCTACCTGCCTATCTTCCTTTCCACCTATCTATTCCACCCTCCTCTCTGACTTATCACCTTCATCCCCAACCCCATTCATCCATTGTACTCTTTGCTACCTTCCCCCACCCTCCTCTCTGACCTATCACCTCCATCCCCACAACCATTCACCTATTGTACTCCATGCTACTTTCTCCCCACCCCCACCATCCTCTCATTTATCTCTCCATCCTGCAGGCACTCTGCCTCTACTCCTGATGAACGGCTTTTGCCCGAAACGTCGATTTTCCTGCTCCTCTGATGCTGCCTGAACTGCTGTGCTTTACCAGCACCATTTTAATCTAGAATCTGGCTCTAATGTTAGCTTATCCCTTCTTGGTCTGGACTGACCCATCAGAGGAAGTAGTTTTTCTCTGTTACTGGATCAGAGAATAGTTACAGTACAGAAGGAAGCCATTCATCTCATCCTGTCCACAACAGCTCTCTTTGTTCACTTTCTCCATAGCCCTGCAAATATTAGCTTTTCAGGTAATTATTCAATTTCCTTTTGGAAGCCACCATTCAATCTGCCTCCACAACGTAATCCCGCATTCCAGATCCTGGACACTCACTGTGTAAACGAATACTTTTCCCCATTTCATCTTTGGTTCTTTTATTAATCACCTTAGATCAGATTCCTTTGGTTCTTGACCCTTTAACTCTGTCTGATCCTTTAATCGTTTCCAACAACTCAGTTAAATACCTCATGCACCTCTGACCTTCTATGCACAGGAAGAGCCCTGTATTTGCAAGTTTACATTGTAATTTCACTCTTTAAGCCCCAGTGTCACTCTGGAGAATCTGCTCTATGCCAATATTTCCTTCCAGAAGTGTAAGTCTGGAACCGAGAACAGTTCAGCTGGTGTCTGACAGGAGCTTGTACAGCAGAAATGTAATTTCCCTCCATTTGCCAGCATCGTTGAAAGGAGGGCCAGGTCTCTGTTCATCTTTTTCGGGTCCCTTTTGTACCTGCCAATTGAGTTTGCTTATCTGGATCCCTGAATATATTGGCTCCTCCCCATTAGTCTCTCACCACTTAGAATATGCACCGATCTGTGTTCTTTGGGTTGAAAGTGGGCAGTCGCGCATCTCACATTCTCTCCTCAATCAAAACTTCAACAATAAGAGGTCACTCTAAACAGGAGCAGGAGCAAGCCATTTTGCTCTTGATCCTGCTCTGCCATTCATCATGGTCTTGACTGATCATCCAACTCAATAGCCTGTTCCTGCTTTGCCCCCATTCTTTGATCTTTTTAGCCCCAAATGTTAAATCATACACCCTCTTGAAATCTTTCTTTTATCCATTGATCGAATGAAGGAGCCACCGTTAGGCCAGCATTTACTTCCAATCCCTAATTGCCCTGAAGGCAGTTAAGAGTCAACCACATTACTGTGGGTTTGAATCAAATGTAGGTTAGATCAGGTAAGGATGGCAGTTTCCTTCTCTATTGGACATTAGTGAACTAGATGAGCCTTTCCTGCTAATCAACACTGGATTCATAGTCATCATTAGACTTCCAGATAGTTATTGAATTCAAATTCCACCATGGCAGGATTTGTACCCAGGTCCCCAGATCATTGCCTGGGTCTCTGGATTAACAGTCCAGTTACTCGGTAATTGCTCCCAATCATACAAGGTTTTCACTCGCCTGCTTTCCGTGAGGGTGAATTCCACAGGCTTATTGTTCTCTCGATTGAAGAAATTACTCTTCAGCTCAACTCTAAATGGTCTAAACTGAATCCTTAAGAAAAACTGTCAAGTTGCAGAAAAGCCTGGTTTGCTTTTCAATTTGCAGGAGATGTTGGAGGAGGCAACAGAGGATGGAGGTGCTGGGTGACATTTGACAGGATAGTGGGAAAATCTGGGCATAGTGTCATACGGTCAAACCTCTCAGAATATTCCAACCAGAATGCTTATTTTGTTATTTTCTACCAATCTGAAAGCACTAAATAAATCTTTCGTTATTCATTCCTTTGCTGATCCAGTATTTATTGCCCATTCCTAAACAGCCCTTGAACTAAGTGGTTTACTTGGCCATTTCAGACAGCAATTAGAATCAACCACATTGCTGTGGGCCAGACCAGATATGGATGACAGATTCCTAAAGATAGCCTTTTACAACAGTTGTCAAAGATTGCATGATTGCCATTGTGGTAGCTTTTAATGTTGATCTCTTTTTTAAGTGAGTTCATATTTCACTATCTGACATGGTGGGATTTGAAGGTACATACCAAGAACATTAGCCTGGGGTTTTAGATTATAAGTCCAGTAAAATTGACTTTGACCTTCTGTCCCTCTAATAAAATCAGACATTGTCTTGATTAACATAGTCGCAATTCCCACATTCTCAAGCAATGATCTAGATCCCTTTTAAGTGAATTTTTGGCTTCTCCTGCCCTCATCAACACATTTTGGGAGATTGTAACTGAATGTTTTTATTCTCTTTATTGACTGAGTGGTAACTTTATGTGCCCTTCTATTCAAGTTCTAGTTGCTAAATCACTACAGTATGATGATTGCTACGTTTGTTGCTTGCAAGTATTCCAGCCAGGATATTTGCTGTAATGTGGCAGTTTAAAAGAATATGAGGTATTAGATTACTTACAGTGTGGAAACAGGCCCTTCGGCCCAACAAGTCCACACCGACCCACAACCCACCCAGACCCATTCCCCTACATTTTAACCCTTCACTTGGGGCAATTTAGCATGGCCAATTCACCTAACCTGCACATTTTTGGACTGTGGGAGGAAACCGGAGCACCCGGAGGAAACCCACGCAGACACGGGGAGAATGTGCAAACTCCACACAGTCAGTCACCTGAGGCAGGAATTGAACCCAGGTCTCTGGCGCTGTGAGGTAACAGTGCTAACCACTGTGCCACCGTGCCACCCATAAGGTATTTAAGTGGATTGACAGACATAGAAAGGATGTTTTCTCATGTGGAGTAATCTAGAATGATGGGTCATAGCTCAAGGATAAGGGATATGATTTAAAACAGATATGAGGAGAAATTGTCTCTCTCAAAGAGTTGTCAAGCCGTAGAATTCACTATCCCAGTGGGGGAGGCAAGGACATTGAGTAATGTTAAGGAGGAGATAGAGAGATTTTTGATTAGCAATGGGTTAAAGAGTTATGGGATGCAGGCAGGGGAGTGGAGTTTAGATCAAGATGGGATCAGCCATGATTATATCAAATAGGGGTAGCAGACTCAAGGGGCAGAAATGCCAACTCCTTTCCTAGTTCATATGTCCTTATGATAGACCTTATGCCTGTTTTGTCCCAGGCTCATACACTCGCCATGAGTCATCTGCAACCGCTCTGCAACATCCATCATTCAACTGTGTCTGGGTCAACTTGTCTTACTGTTGTTCTTCATTTTGTCTTCTGGAAGAGATTACTGTAGCTTTTCGGTTCTGATCAAATGGCCAAAATACTATCACTTTCTTCTCTTGGTTCCACTTTTTAAAGAGTTTTTTAAAAAATTCATGCAACTCCTATTGCCTCTTCATTTGTCCTTGGTCTCTGCAAAGAATTTTAAGTTAGTTACTTAGCATCAACATTTCCAAGACCTCTATTTTCTCCATTGAGGTTTAATTATTCTCTAGGTTTCTGAGGCATACAGGAAAGTGGATGGAGTAGAGCATCTTCCGAGCTTTTCCTTCTTTCAAGCTTGAAGAGAGTATTCAATCATTAAAAACTTAACAAACATCAGATCCAGGTTATGTACAGAACTAGTTTACCTATCACTCTGGGGGGTACATGCTGTACTTGTTAATTTACCATCAGCAATTACTTTCACAATTTCAAATGCTATTATAAACTTGCAAAGAATGCTGATGATCACACATCTGAGCTTAACACTCAATGACAGAACATTAGGAACTTACCATCATCGAAAAGGTGCCATGAGGGAATTGCGTGAAGCAATGATTCGCACTGCACCCTAATTGCTCAATCATTCCAGACAAATTTAATCAAAGAATTAAATATTTATAAAGCACATGTTTGAATGTTGTCAGCTGTGACTTTGTTTTCACACTCCAATAGTTTTGTCAGGGTTTGCATGACCCAATGACTATTTATCTATTCGGTCACTATGCAATACAATATATCATTCAACTTCCCATTGACATTTATTTCAATTTCCCATTGACGTTTATTTCACACTTCATTACACATAGAATTTCTGAGGTCAATTGCCATGAAATTAGTCTCTGGCTGAACTGAGAGTTCATTGACAGTGCAATAGCAAACAGATTCAACTGACGTCCCAATTAAATTGACGTCTATAATGGAGGAAAGCAGTAATGGGGATGGCCAGAGCTGTAATGACTGAAACGTCTGGGAGGAACATCCATTATACAGAGTGTTGACTCTTGATCCAATGGATTAATTCCTTCTCTTTTTATAAGGACTCAGATCCAGAAAATGGAATCTCTTGTCCCCTATCTGGGTCTCTACCACTTATTGGAGAATTGATGGAAACCTACATCACATTCCTTGAGGGTTTTTTGGAGGGATGTGTATACATTACATGTCAATGGCTTTTGCCGTGATCTTAGGGGCCCAATGGTGAAATTCCTGCCCCCTTTATCCTCCCTCACCCTGAGAAAAGGCTAGCTGTAGCTCTCCATTGCCAACAGTGCCACTGGGAATCGGTGGCAGCTACTGGTAGTGCTGCAAGTTCTACGTCGCAGATTGACACTGATCTCCAATGTCAGGTTGATCAGGATGTTATGAGGGTCATGAGGAGGATGTTCTGGGAGGACAGGGCAGGGGAATTCGGGGGCAAAAGCAGGGCTTGGTTTTCACTGGCATGCCTCCCCCCTCTGTCATGATGCTGAGCCCCTCATTCAGACACAGAGTGCCTGATGATGAGGGTCATCCCTCAATACCCCACTTGCAACACCAGCAACCACAGGCAAACCTGACAGTGTCTGATGGGTAGCCTTTAAGAGGATAAAGCCATGCTAATTTCCCATTCAATCCCTGAATCCCCACTGAATTCCAGAGGGTTGAGGGAGAATTGGTGTCAATTGGCTCATTTAAGAGCCCAACTGAGATCCCATTGTGATTGGTCAATTTTCACGTACGTATGTCCTTCCTATCTTTAACCTAGAGGAGATTTCCTCATTGCTGGGTGACTGAGGCACAGTTTCTTCTATCCTTAAGTGGTTCTTGCCACAATGTTTCCCATTGCAATAGATTGCAATGAGTTCTGCCCGAAGACATGTCATTGTGAGTATTTCTTTTTCATTCATTAACAGGATGTGAACAACACCAGACGGCAAAAGATTATTGCTTGCCCCTATTTTCCCTTCGTACGTTTGTAGAGCCATAGTGTTTGGAAACAGACCCTTCAGTCCAACTTGTCCATGTGACCAGATATCCTAAATTAATCTCGTCTCATTTGCCAGCACTTGGCCCAAATCCCTCCAACCCCTTCCTATTCATGTACCCATCCAGATGCCTTTTAAATGTTGTAATTGTACCAGTTCCTCTGGCAGCTTATTCCATACATACACCGCGCTCTACACGAAAAAGTTGCCCCTTAGATCCCATTTAAATTTTTCCTCTGTCCTTAAAAGTATGCCCTCTAGTTTTGGACCCTGCTACCCTGGGGTAAAGACCTTTGCTGTTTACCCTATTTGTGCCCCTCCATAAGGTCACCCCCTCAGCCTCCGACGCTCCAGGGAAAACAGTCCCAGCCTGTTCTACCTCTCCCCATAGCTCAAATCATTTAGTAAATGTTGAAGGTGGTGGTTGGGATGTTATCTGTCCAGTGTTGCATGTGGGTTGCATGTTGTCTGTCAACTGTTGTGTTGAAGAGTACAGACTAAGTATTGTCGCCCATCTATTCTCTCCTCAAACTGAGAGAGAGAGAGAGAGAGAGAGGGAAAGTTTTATTTCAACTGCTGAGCTCATCATTGTTACTTTATATTCACCAGAGGGACATTGAGGGTCACTCACAGACTCTGCCAATCAGCTTGAGCTACAATGGTAGAGAAGGAAAGAAACCTATTTGCCACGATCAGGTCAAATCGAGGTAGGAGCTGGCTGGCACTATAAGGAGGCTATTCAGCCCAAAAATCAAACCTCAGTGAGGTTTGTGCCTGAATTTATGCTAGGAGGCAGATAATGGGGTTCAGGAGGAGGAAGATTGAATTAACTAGATCTTTCACATTGCCACATCAACTATCCTTCACCTCCCCCTTGCTGATCGCCTTCCTATATTTCCCCTCACTTCTAACATCCTTGTGACCTTTCTCTCCCCCCTCCTCCCAACCCAGACCAAACCCCATGTCATATGCTGTTCATGCAGTTTCCTGCATTTTTATGAGGGATTTGGAACAGAAGGAGGTAATTCAACCTCCCATTCCTGTTACATAGGAAATGGAGGAGGCCATCCAGCCCCTCTATTCTTGTTCTACCCATGAATTAGATCAGGGATGATTTATATAACTTCATTCCATCTCTCTACCTTGGTTCTGTAACACTTGCTATCCTTCCCCAAGTGAAATCCGTTCATTTCCACAATAAATAAATGGCTACCTAAAGTGATGGAGTGAGTGTGGAAACTCTGGGAAACTCACTTATTGTTAAATTTGTGGAACGACACTCCCAGAGAGTGAAGCAGAGAGTGTTAACATCTTGTAGCCTTCAGCAAAGTCATTTTCATTTTTATGTGACACAGACTTACATCAATTAAATTTATTCAACAGGCAGAATTTGTCTGATTGAATTCCTTCGCTGGGGACTGAGGGCAAAGTGAGTGGAAGTGGATCACAGAGTGACAATCCTGCCTGCTGTTTGAGATGTAGCTATCGCCAGTTACCAACGTGCACTCCAATGCATTTTAAAAATGAACAAAGTTCTCAAATTGATTAATGTGAAATTATGCACTCTAGACTCTGTTTTATGTAAAGGGTACTGGAGAAGTTACTAAGCTGACATCAAAATTGCGGAGTTAAATATTTTTATGTTATGATGTATACACATCATTTTCCACCATGGGAAGTGGAACTTGAAGCTTGGGGTAGAGACACTACCACAACACCACACGAGCCCCAGAAATGAGGAGCTAAAATAGTGATACAGCTACTTGCAAGTTTCTTTCCAAGCCACACATCATCCCTGCATGAAACTGTATCGATATTCCTTCATTGTTGTGAAATACAATTCCTGCAACTCCCTTCCTAACTCTTTAGTTCCTAGTCAACCTGTTCAGAGATGTTATTGCAGTCCTCTGGAGCAGGATGGGACTTGAACCTCCTGGCTCAGAAATAGGGATACTTCCACTCTGCCACATGAGCAACTACTGGAAATGCTGTGTTAACTGTGTTGTTAACTTTAAGGATAAATAGTTGGAGGTTATTGGTTGTGTATATGTAAAAAAAATCATAGATTGATTTAAAAAAGAAGACTGACAGACTCCCAGTCAACACTATGTTCCTAGTCTTTGCCCCCCCCCCCCAATTTTGGGGATAATCAGGGGGCCTCCTATCTGATTAAATGCTGGCCCTGGCCAAGAGGTTCAGTCTGTGAACTGTGGTGGGGTTACACCTGACTGCCTGTCTTTGCTCTGTGCTTCTGCCTGGGGTGACCTTGGACATGGGAACAACTCTCACACATTGTGGTTCTCCTTAGGCACCTAACTGCCCCAGATGTGATACTTTAGTTTAACTCGGTAAGTTTTATTGAAAAATCTAAATTTTGTTACAATAACCCTTTAAAAACTAGTTATTATAGAAACCCTACAGTGCAAAAACAGGCTATTCGGTCCATCGAGTCCTCACCAACCTTCCAAGAAGCATCCCACGGAGACCCACCCACTTACTCTATCCCTGTAACCCCATGTTTCCCATGGTTAATGCACCTAGCCTGTACTATGGACATGATTGGGCAATTTAGCACAGCCAGTCCACCTACCCTGAGCATCCCTGGACACTATGGACAATTTAGCATGGCCAGGCCACCTAACTGAACATCTTTGGACTGTGGGAGGAAACCGGAGCACCTGGGGAAACCCACATAGACACGGGGAGAATGTGCAAACTCCACGCAGACAGTAGCCTGAGGCTGGAATTGAATCCAGGTCCCTGGCTGTGAGGCAGCAGTACTAACCACTGAGCAACTGTGCTGCCCCATTGCTTAATTATTGACTTATTGATGACTAACCAAAATAGCTTAAAAAGCAATTGCTGAGGGCTGTTGTGGAGCATTGGTAGTGTTCCTACCTCTGAGTCAGTGGGTCTGTAATAACAGCGAGTAATAACATTACTGAACACGGTGTTTAGAAAATATACAGCAGACCCAGCAGTTGATAGTTAAAAACGTAAGAAGTCACAGTGATTCGGTGATAGGAAAACTGTTCAAGTGCATATAAGAGCACTTCTGAATATAAACAAAAAGGCAACTGCAGATGCCTTTAGAGAGAGGTAGACATCACAGTGTAGTGAACTGTAGTGCCTTATTTCCAACTTTAATTCCATCTTTAATTTCATCCCTTCCCTCTTTCCCTCATTTTTGGCATCATAGCACTGCAGGTTTTGCGTGTAAATTGATAATTGATTCAGAAACATTGATGATTTTGTGGTGAAGAAGAAATGAAAAATGATAGATTATTTGGTGGTGGAAAAAAATGTTCAGTAGTGCGTAAAAGCATTTCGGGATCAACTAAAAAGGTACAGCTGGGACTCTGTATCTGTCGAAATTGAAAATGCTCCTTCTTTAAAGACCATATTTTGAGCTGAGAAATTATTTGTATCAACTGTGAACACAGCACATCAGGCTTCCAGCTCCTTGTAATGTCTCAGATCAGTAGATGACTTTTTTTTATTATTTCTAATTGAGGCAGTCTTTGAACATTGTTTTATCTTTTTGTTTTGAATGCAAACTAATTAAGCCTGACTTTTTATTGATTGGTGCCCCATCTGCAGATCTGTAAATCTGCCTTTACTGACTGAAACTGATGCTGATAATTGTCGGAATTCTCTGATATCCTGTTGTTGTTCAGTTGGTTATCAATTGGTTTTCCAAATACCTGATGCCAATGTATTTGAGTCTTCATTTTTTAACAGATGGTCACTGCTGCTAACCATAATGCAGATTTGCCTGATTTCACCTGATGCAGTAATGCTTAAGTTATCTTTTATAACATAAATGATTAAGCGTGGATATTGTGATATTGAAGAATCCAACAGATGCTTATTAAAACTAGCTATTGTATACAGAAATAATATTTCTCCCACACCTACAGTTGGTGCTAATAAAGCTCCTAATTTACACAAAGCAGCGTGATTTCTGTAACATGTCAGGCTCCAAGTGATCTAAGATGAAGGAATAGACCTTACAGTATACCCTTGGGTCACATGCTATGATACAGTGATGTTACCATGAGCAAGTCTCTTTAAAGTATACTGACCATGAGACATAGCATAACAGTAGTGCACAGAGATAAATAATGTTCTGTTCTATAAATAAACTATGAGGAAATAATTTTTATCTAGTTTAATACTTCACCATGTAGTTTGGATTGATTTAATGGTTAAAAGATAAAGTTATCATAGTCTTACCAGACCTTGGTGATACTCTTTCATTAGAGAGAGAGATGACTGGTGGTGGTTTAACCAGAGAGTCACCATGCCTTAGGTAAGGGGAGAGGTTGAGAAGGAAATTCCTTCATGGTAATAACAGCTGGTGTGGGATTTGAACCGATGTTGTCAGCATCACTTTGTATACCAACCAGCTGTCCAGCTGACTGAACTAACCAAAAGAAACACAACAGTGTAGCACCTGCCCACTTATGATGTTCCACCTGTTTTTCTATAAATGAAGCCTTAAGATAAATCTATTTATTTGAGCATGAGGGAGAAGGAACTGCTAATAAATGAAGTTATAGATCAGCCTTGATTGAATTGAATAGTGGAACATGCTGAAGGAGAGATGAACAAGCAGAATAAGGAGTCTTGTGTGCCATGTAAACATCAGCATGGACCCAATGGGCTGAATGGTCTGTTTCTGTGCTGTAAATAGTAGGTAAATATTACCGATTCAAACCCATCCATCCCTTGGGCAGTATTTGCTTTAAATTTGCTCCTGTTTAACATAACGCAACGTAAATTCAATAGCAATGTGATGATGTCTTTCAGCAATTGTTTTGCAGCTGTTTCCTGATAATTACCAAACCAGAAAGCTGCAAATGACAAATGATTGAAGAATAAATTATAGCTAGAGGATTAAAATAGCCTCTTTTTGGCCACTCCTGAGATCTTCCAGCAAAAAACCTGCTCTAACCGATCTGAATGAACAAATGATGATTTATTTACTGTCACATATACCTACGGAGATACAGTGTGTAAAGAGTTCATTCACCACAATCCGGCACAATTTTGAAGTTCAAGAAGAATAAAAGAAAGTACTTAAATAGAGTTCATCCTCATGGACCAGGCTCCCAAACATGGCTCCAGGACTTCTGCAAGGTTCTCGCTCGGCCTATTGCAGCCAAGAGACTCTACTCCAGGCACCGACATTACCCCAGTCAACGGCTTCTTGGCAAGAGTCCACACTCCAGGCCTACTGCAGCTAGGAGTCCCCACTCCACTGTCACAGCAGCCAACACCCCATCACTATTCCAGGAGTCAACTGCCTTGAGCTCATTCTACAGCTGGTGCAGTGAAACCACTTGTGTATGCCTCTGTACTTTCTCCAATTACCCTGATGTTTGAAATCTTTTCCCACATGCAGAGCATAGAAAGATTTCTCCTTTCACATTTCCAGGCGAATAATATCCAGGTCCTGAGTGACTTTACCATGAATACTGGTTATTTACCCAGGAGGAATTCTTAATGAGCAGGACCCAGCACTTTGGGGAGAGATAGTTCAACACGCTTATTTAATCTCACTCAACTCAATCTTCCAGTGGCAGTATGTTGATGTTCCACAAATCTGGATGACACAAGTTTCAGTACAATGATAAGGTGCTGTATTATCAGACAGCCAGCAAAAAGATTCTCAATGTCCCCAAAAGTAGTCATGCGATCTACTTGTGGTGACACTTCTCCACGAATCTCTGCTCTACACACAAAGGCAGCACTTCTTATAGGAACAATACAAAAGGTCTATAAGTCACATGGTGGATTGTCATACGTTGTTTAAGATGGGAAATTATAATTTTACAAGGCCCGGTGAATGTTGATGTCCTGTGATAACGAGTGAATGGATTACCGGGACTGATTATCATATTTTTCATGATCATGTGTTGATGGGAAGAGATTAAACCAGAAGGGTTTTGCCTGTTCTCGATGGGGGATTCACATACCCCTGCTAATACAGAGGGGAAGCAAGGTAATGGGAGTAGGAGGCAGTTTAACAGGATTGTGGCCAAGGCTATCAGTTTTGTCTGGGGAGGACAAATACCTTTGCCTGAGGCTGCAGAGGAATCCACATGTGTGGCTCCAATGGATTCCTTCTCTAAGATTCAGTCAGTCTCCTTCCTACTGAGATGTTCTGTCTATTCTGTAAGAGGACAGACATGCAACTGATACTGCAGTGAGTCTCTTTGGGAGTGGAATGTTTAACCCTTGAGTCCCCACTATCCCTTGAAAGAGAAATAAAATCCCTTTGTGGCTTTCTAACTTCCTCAGTGTGCCTTGATTCCCGAGCCAAAGAAAGTCATTTTACCCCATTCATTCAATCAATATCGTTCATTGTTTTAAAAATGTAAATTAAATCTTCTCTTGGGCTTCCCAATTCCAATTGAATTAGTTTCAGTTCCAGTTTCTTCAGATAATTACAGCTTCCAATCACAGGAGTCATCTGGTGAATTTACATTGACCATTGTTTGTGTATGTAATATCCTTCCTATGATTGAGTAGAAAAAGATGTGTTCAATCTCCTACCAATGAGACCAAATTTTTTTTACGAATATATCATTAATTCTCATGGCAGTTTTAGTTTTTTGGTTGCTTGGTCCTGGAAGCATTCTGCTTTGACATTAAGATATTGCTACTGAATCAAGTTCAGTGCACAAGGGGTTAAATTCACAAAATACACAAACCATCTGGAAACATGTATTTAATTCAGCCAGAGGGACCGAATGTTTTTTATCGATTCATTAGATGCAGTCATCCCTGTTTAGGCTGGAATATGTTGTCCATCCGAATTGCCCATGAGATGTGATATTGAGCTGATTTCTTGGAGCTCTGTGCTCCATGTGGTATAAGTGGACCCACAGTGGAGTTCATAAAGGAGCTTCAGGAGTTTGCCTCGGTGACACTGAAGGAACGGCAATATATTTGCAAGTCAGGATGGTGTGTGGTTCACAAGGGCACTTTCTGGTGGTGGTGCTCTGAAGCATCTGCTTGTCCTTCCAGGTGGTACAGTTATTGGGTTTGGAAGTTGCTGTCTATGGAGCCTCAGTGAGTTGTTGCAATTCATCTTTTTATTGATATTATGTGGAGTAAATTGAAGTGACTGAAGGCTGGTGTCTGAGATGCTGGTGACCTCTGGAGAAGGCTGAGAAGAATCATCCACTAAGCCCTTCTGGATGAAGACTGAAAAATGCTTCAGCCTCATTCTCTTTACTGAGGGGCTGGGATCCCCCATTAGCAAGGATTGGGATATTTGTAGACCCTCACTCCTCAATTAATTCTTTCATTGTCCACCACCATTGATGACCAGGTGTGGCAGGGCTGCACAGTTTAGGTCTTGAGGTGGAATCACAGTCTGAATTATATACTGCTTCCACATTTGAACACACAACATATTCAGTATTTGTGGCATTGATTGGCACCAAGGTGTGGAGAAAAAGAGGAGCCAATTCACCTCTCCTCACCTTATCATGATCATAAACAGGTATTTTCAGCACCAAATCTTACCCTGCTGACACAGAAATATTTAAGAAAAACCTGGTCCAGGAGGCTTTTTGGCCCTTTGTGTTTGTGTCAACCGAGAAAGAATTACCCAACCTTTTCCCCATTCTAGCTCTTGACCTGTTGTTTATGATACTTCAAGCATATATTGGAGCATCTGAGGTTTCTGCTGTTCTGACCCTTTCAGGCAGTGAGCTCTGGAATCCTGCCACCCTCTGG
Organism: Chiloscyllium punctatum; assembly: GCF_047496795.1. NCBI lineage: Eukaryota > Metazoa > Chordata > Chondrichthyes > Orectolobiformes > Hemiscylliidae > Chiloscyllium > Chiloscyllium punctatum. The sequence continues at coordinate 15,697,480 of NC_092758.1, forward strand.
GGGAAGAAGAATTCTCTTCATCTCCCATTCTCATAAATTGCCTTTAAATCCCCTCATGTGTGAACACATCTATCCAGTAACATCATTACTCGAACCGGGCACCCTAGCTGCGACCTAACTCGTGTTCTACACAGTTTTTCTGCTCTTAAAATGTATCACTTGGCTTAAAAGAAACTAAACTGTCTCCAATGCTTTCTCAGTGGACCCACAGCATTGTGGCCAGCTCTGAAATGAGCCCAGCAAATAGCTCGTTATATCAATTCTCCACTTTGCAGTATGACAGGGAAGGGGCAGCAAATGCACCCTTTGCCAGTGAAACCCATATCCTGAGAATGGGATTTTCCATTGCCCAGTAAAAGACTGAGGTCCTGCTGTCAGTGCTGCTGTTCTGAATACTATAGAAGCTCTTTTCAACCCTGTATAGGAGATTATTTTGCCTTATTGCAAACCTCTTTCTCACTTTGTGATGTGGCATTGGATGAAACCAGCTGATCCTTTTTGTTCCCAGAATTCATCCCATTGAATTCAAATGTGATTAAGACGCCCCTTTGAAACCATGTGACTACACAACAAACTTTTGACAGAAATAGCCCAACTTTAACACTAGTTATGACTGATTTGAGGACTAAGACTGCCATCCTGAGGGCTAGAGTGGTATTGCAAGATGAACCTGCGATAGCTCAACTAAGCCACGAGATAGCAGGCCAATGAATTGCATTTCCCTAACTTATCTGATTTTCTATTCTTTGTCTTTCTGTTGCCTGTGTCGCTATCCTTGTTGCGACTCATGTACGAGAACACCTCAATCCCTCAGCACTTCGGAAATCAGCAATCCTTCTTCATTTGAGTAATACTCTGCTTTCTCATTCTTCCTGCCAAACAACCTCATATTGTTCCTGCATCTCTGGAGTATATTATATCTAAATGTGCTTAGTGACTGTTATAAAAACACATTAAACAGCCCAACAGAGATGGCTGCTGTAGTCATGTGACTGAGCTTAGCAGTAATCTTGCAAAAATTTTTCAGAAGCCAAATTTCAGTCTGTGAACACGTCCCTAGTGCTTCTAGAATATTGTGCTATACCCAGCTATGGAAGCTTGGTGTCTTCCAGAATAAAATCCCTGAACTAGAGCTTCCCAAACCTTTCCCCTCTGACCCTATTTCAAGGCTTGAACATTGCTGTAATTTCTCAATAAAGAGCTTGGGGGATTGAGGAGGAGATCAATGAGAGCAAGGTCATTGCTGTCTCAGAAGTATCCCAAAATTTCCAAGCCCCACTTGGGGACTTGACCCCAAATTTGGGGTGGCTTGCCTTACACACCTGAACTACACATGACACCAATGTAATAATGGCTTGGCACTTAACTTGAGGAAGGCTATAGACAGCAGAAACAGAAATTGCCTGAAAAGCTCAGCAGGTCTGGTGGCATCTGTGGAGGGAGTTAAGAGCTAGCATTTTGGGTTCAGTGACTCTTCCTCAGAATAGTTAACTCAGACTTTTCTCCACAGATGCTCCTAGATCTGCTGAGCTTTTCTGGCAATTTCTGTTACTGTTTCTGATTTACAGCATCCGCAGTTCTGTCAGTTTTTATAGAGGCCATGGACAGCTGGTTATATACAATGGAAGCTTTGGTCTTCGTGGAGGCTTGGTCTCATGACCTCACAGAGTTAAACCAGACTGATTTGTGCAAAGTTAAGGAGTCAACGAGGCTTCATACAATGTCAAAATCCCTAAATTTATGCTAACAACAAAAAAAACCTCTCACCTGCAAAAGGCAACCAACAACCTGCACTCGGGTCTCTGCAAGTAATAATCTTTGGTTCACCAAAAACTGTGAAGCTGAGATTTTAGAATTCTTTTTTAAGAGAAGAAACTGCCTACAGCTTCTCACTGCCAGCGAGACCAGCCCTAAAGGGGCCCTAGCACATTGGAATTGGGCTACTGAGAGAAGGGGAGCCCCAACGGTTTATAAGGGCTCTGGTAACTGAACTAATGAAATACCCAAGCAACAACCTTCACTGGAGTCAATGGATTCCATCCTGCTTATATCATCTTTCTATTTATAATATAATCTATTTGAAGTACAACCCACCCAACTAAGGCAGAAATGCCAGAGAGGTTGATTGATCTTCAGAATGAAATAACTGCATGTCGTCAGTGCAGTCAGTTTCAAAAAGCTTTTTGCATCAAGAGTGATCTGCCGAATAAATTTACAACGCTGTGGGGAAAAAGTCCAAATTTTTTTTATTGCCTTTCCCTTAACCTATTTGGTTGCGGGCGGATTCTGCAAGACAGTTTCTTTGATAAAATCCAGGAACAGAATTGATATCGCAACAAGAGGTGACCTCCGACTGTCATTGTCTAATTTGGAGCCCGATATCATGAAACTTGCAGAAAAACACCAAGGATCTCATTAGGCCTGAGAGATGTTTAAATTCATACAGTCTTTTCTAAAGTTTTGACCAGTATATCAGAATGCTCATGTTTTATTGGTGCTCAATAATAAATGATTTTCTGTCTATCTGTTTGTGCTGTATCCCTGTTTGAAAGGGGGCCCTGGAACCTGAGAAGAGCTCCTGGGGGGGCTGTAGCCAAAAAAATAGTTGAAAATCACCAAGCTAGACAATTGACAAACCCCACAAAGAAATGACTGCATCAGGCTTGGAGTTTTGGACTCAATTATGAAAGCAAGGACACTGAACAACGGATATACTTTGCTTGTATTGAACTTAAATGGTTGTGAGTTGAATGTCTTTATCCCTTTCAAATCAACTTACACTCTTGTCTTTGTTGTGAAATATCCATACCTTCCCCTCACATCCCACATCTCAGAGTGTGAAATAATCCCTAACCTGGTTTAACATTATAATGGTATTCTTTCAGTCTGTGGAAAGTCAGGGAATATGGAGAGCAGGAATAGGGAAATGTACCTGCACTGTTTTTGCTTCAAAAAATGGAAAATGTTAACTTTTTTTATTAGTTCATAGAGCATGGGCGTTGCTGGCTGTGGCAGCATTTTTTGCCTGACCCCCATTCCCTTGAGAAGGTGATGTGAGTTGCCTTCTTGAACCACTGTGGTTCATATGTTATAGGTAGACCCACGATGCTTTAAGGAAGGGATTGCGACCCAGTGACAGTAAAGGAATGGTGATATATTTCCAAGTCAGGATGGTGAATGGCTCAGAGGAAAACTTCCAGGTGGTCATGTTTCCATGTATCTGCTTTTTTCTTTTAGTCACTTATGGCATATGGGCATCTTTGGATAGGCCAATATTTATCGCCCATCCCAAATTTCCCAGGTGGCAGTTAAGAGGCAATTACATTGCTGTGGGGCTGGAGTTACACGTAGACCAAACCAACTAAGGAATCTTGAGATCCAAACCAATACTTTGGGAATAGGAGTTCAAATCCCCACACAGCTCCTGGCTAGAATATACATTAAAATAATAGATTTACAATATAAAGCTAGTCTCTGTAAAGGAGACAACAAAACCTTTACTAGTTATTAATTTAGTGAAGGAATTCTTCCTGTCTTTACCTACATGTGACAACTATCATCTATACTATGACAACTAGCAATGGGCATCAACTACCGGCTTTGCACGAACATCGAGAAAGAATAAAGTTAGTGATGGATTATGGACTGACCGTCACTGGGTTTATTTTGTGATTTTATATTGAAATGGTAAAGCAAACTGTTAAAGGAGACTATGGTCTATTCGTTGTTTATATACGAAACACAAAGATTTTGGAAAGTGGTGTTTCAGGGAGAGTTAAGGGTGGAGTTTTATTGCTTTAATCTTTGAGACAAAAGACCTACAAAACCTTAATGGATCTCAGCCAGCACTTAGCAACAGCCTCTGGAGTGACGTAATAGGTGCCTGTTTCAGTATGCAACTAAAAGCTGTAGGTAGTTATTAGAAAGGGTTGTGAGAATTCAGGACTGTCACTGTCAATCTAAAATAGTCAGAGCTGGAAGCTGAAAGCACCACAATCTATATTTCTCTCAGTGAAGTACTATGGAAGAAAAGACAAAGTTTCAAATACCAGGAATCTTCACTGCTTCCCACCTGAAACTGACTATCTCCTACCATTCAGTGACTGACTGCAATGTGAGCTTGGCAATAGGAAACTGAAGGAGCTGTCAGAAAGTCATCTCATTCTATCTTTCCAGTTAAAATAATGATGGGTATAGATAATGTAAATGCTAGAATTTTTTTTTCTTTTCCCTAGGATGGAGGATTTCAAGTGTAGGGGACACATTTTTAAAGGTGAGAGGAGGGAGATTTAAAAGACATGAGGAGAAAATGTTTTACGCATAGGGTGGTTCATGTGTGGAATGAACTTCCTGAGTTGGGTACAATTCCCACGTTGAAAAGACATTTGGATAAGTACATGAATAGGAAAGGTTTGGAGGGACATGGGCCAGGAAGAAGCAGGTGGGACTAGTTTAGTTTGGGATTATGTTTGGCACCGACTGAAGGGTCTGTTTGTGTGCGGCGTGACTCTATGACAGGGTTTTCCCTACTTTCCCACTCATAATTCCTCTTCAGGGTTATGTTTGGTCTGTCCTGTCTACATATGAATGTGTGTATTTGCAGTTAAGGGTGACCATTTAGTTTGAATAGTTCCTTCATTGATAACCAGCATTTCACTTGTTTTAAGAATAGCTTTGACTAAAGTCAGTGTTTTAATTTTGAGTCTATTGAAAAGCTAGTTAAAAGTATCTTTGTTCTAGTTAACCATGATAAAGAGAAACAGGTTGATAAGTTTTAGTGACTTTTAAGACATTTAACCTGCTGGTTGATGTCATGGAGTTATGTGGCTTGATTTCTAGCAGACTCCTCTCATCATACAAGTTTGCATTTTATAAAGACAAGGTACATTCTAATTACACAAGGGGCTAGAAATAAACGTGAAAGGTATTCTATATTGGACGAGATTTGTAAGATGAAAGCCAAAATGGTTCAGTGAGTGGAATATTTTTACACTTCTGGTACAAATCCACCAAAGTACCATTTCAAAACTTTAAATTTAGAAGACACCTAATTAGAAGGTACAGGGAGGACATAATGTAACAAAACAAAACTTGAAGAACGAGCATTTAATTCACAAGTGAATTCCAACCTACATAAATAACAGTACGTAGTGGTACATGTTGTAAGGCAGGACTGAGGCTACATTTTTATTTGAATGTTCAAAGTCAAAAGGGAAGAGGAGGAGTGGACTTGGAGGTCTGCAGGCAAATCACTAGAAATAACAATGCAAGCTAACAAGGTCACAAACAGAGTAAACCAAACATTTTCACTTTGAAAGAAAAAAAATCTGAAAAGCAGAAGTTATAATTAAATTTGTACTGAAATTAAGTTTTAGAGAAAATGTATCCATTTGTGGATGGAGACGAGATCACAAGGTCAGGGACATGAAAAAAGGCAATTAATAACTGCAATAGGAAAATCAAAAAAAAATTCCCAAAGAGTGGTTAAAGTGTGAAATACAACACATATTTGACACCAACGCAGAAACATAGAAAGGGCAATAGAAATAGAAATTTATGCCAAGATCAAGGAGTGGGAAGGGGTTCATCTGAAGCATAAATATAAGCATTGACTTTGGCAGAATGGCCTCGTTCAGTGCTCGATGCTGTACATAACCTTCACTCAGCCCCTGACATAACATAGATGTGGAACCGCAGTCATTTCCAGCACAGAAAGAGGCCATAGTTTCAACACTGGCCCTCTGTGGAGTGATCCAGTCAATCCCACTGCACCACTTGCCCCCTTTCAACCATTCCCGTGCCCCCCACCCCATAGGTTTCATTCTTTCAAAAGTCTATCCAATTTCCTTTTGACATAATTTATCATTTCCACCTCCATTGTCTTGATGGGCTGGGAATTCCAATGGGCACATGGAGCCAAGGGACAGAGGGAGCAGCAAGCTGCCCTTTGTAGCAAGGTGCAATTCAACTGGATCTGGATCTGGCAACATACCAAAATGTTCAAAAATAATATTTGAATTTCTGTCATCATTGCAAATGTAGAAGCTTCCCTGGTGGTGCATGAAACACAGACTTACACCCATTCCCTTAGCCTGGAGTTTGAGTACAGGTCCAGTATGCAACTTTTATATAAGGGCACCACTTCACGTGAAGCATGGCTGACCACGTAGTCTCTCCAATTGTTACCACCAGAAACTGTTGCATAGGAAGGAATTGCAGGTTGTTAATCAAGCTATTTGACCAGATTAGGAACATACTGTTGCTATGTCATCCAACAGTGGGAGTCAAGGCAGGAACTCTATCCACTGCACCACAAATTGTCTCTTCATCTCAAAAGATGCTCAAATAACCATTCATTTGCTTTGCCTGTGTGTAAGTGCTCTGGTTTGCTCCTTTTTCTCTCTCTCTCTCTCTCTTACTTCCTGTCCTTCAACCATCTCTACAGCTTACCACAACCTATCAATGGGGCAGGTACTGGTGCTTTGAATGTGTCTCACTGACCACAATAACAGAGTTCCTTGCTCCCACTATCAACAGTCTATTCAGAAAATGATACAACTCGATTCTGGTTAGCCACAGTGTGACAGTGTCACAACTAAGGTCAGTCTTTTTGTGTAAAGGCACCTATTTCTGCATGGAATTCAGACAGTGATAAGCATCTAACAAATTCTCAACCAATTAGCCTTCAAATTGCACAACTATGTGTCATAAAGTTAGTCCTTCTTTTTTCTAAAAGCTGTTCCTTGGCTCAAGGATACTTTGTCCTTGGTTTTTTTCAGAGGTAATAAACCGGGCCTGGCTCTTTCAGTCTGGTTTGGTACAGAGATGAAAAGGATTTTGAGAGGCCTTTTGTTTATATGTAAACAGATGAGACATCAGGCCAAAGTGGTCATGCTTTAAAAGTGACCTGTATAAAGAAAGGGAGGGTGATCAGCTCTCTAGCTGAGCTGAGCAGTTTTAGTTCAGTATTGAATTGATTGGATATTTAACAGGGAGCTGTGTGGAAACTCTCTCTCTTTTCTGCTCTTCAACTTCAACCTGTAAGCATGTGTACCATGTACCATTTATACTGGGTTTTAAAGGGAGTTTGCTCATTGTGACTATTGTGTATACTTGGAACAGCATAATTAAATCTAGTTGGATAGACTGAGTTCTGTAGGAGTTCTTTATTCTGTTATTTGTGTTTCATTGTGCAACTTTGTGAATAAACTTTTGTCTGTTTTAAAATCTAGTAGTGAACCTAGCTAACTACTTAGGAATTGACCAACAGGTTTAGATGGTACATTTGGACCGGCTCAGGCTTGGAGGGCTGAAGGGCCCGTTCCTGGGCTGTAAATTTTCTTTGTTCTTTTAACTTAATCCGGGTAATTTTCACTGTACACTTACTGAAACAAATTGCAAAGTTATGGTCTGAGCTGCCTGCTGAAGAATGTTTTGAGTGGTCTTGTTTAGTCCATAACAGACTGGGGGCATTTTGTGAGATTTTAAAAGAGTGAGTGGTGGGTGCTAGTGTCTTTATTTCGGGTGTTGGTTCGGTTGGGTAGACAAAGCTTGGGATAGTAATGGCTCTTTCAGTCACCAAAAGTTTTCTGGATGTGGATGCGGTGACCTTGGAAGTTTTGCAAAAAGTAAGTAAGACCAAGTTGCAAGAATTAGCAGACAAGCTGGGTTTGAAACTGCCTGCTTCTGTGAGGAAAGGAGAGATAATTACAGCAGTAGCTCAGCATTTAAACTTGCTGGAGAAATCATCAGAATCTATAGAAATGGCAAGAAATCAAGTGCAAATAAAGCAGCTTGAGTTAGAGGCGAGAGATATGGAAAGGGCAACAGAAATGGGACAGTTTGAGTTACGATTAAAAGCAGAAGAGAGGGAAAAAGAGTGCAGCAGAAGAGAGGGAAAGAGGGAGCAGAGAAAGAAGGAGAAAGCTTTTGAACTTCAAAAACTGACACTTAAAAAGGAAAGGCAGCTTAAAAAGCTGGAGATAAAGGCTGAGAGTAGGCTCAGTGGAACATCTCCGGGACACCCACACCAATTAACCACATCGCCCTGTGGCCCAACATTTCAACTCCCCCTCCCACTCTGCCGAGGACATGGAGGTCCTGGGCCTCCTTCACCGCTGCTCCCTCACCACCAGACGCCTAGAGGAAGAGCGCCTCATCTTCCACCTCGGAACACTTCAACCCCAGGGCATCAATGTGGACTCATGGATGTCAATAATTAAATAGGGAGTCTGCCACAGAGGGAAATAGGTAATTATCATATGAGAGTATTGAGATGTCATTTGCTGGTAAAATGGATTAAGCTGTGGAAAATGACGACACTTTTCACTGCTTTCTCATTTCCCCTTCCCCCACCTCACCCCAGTTCCAAACTTCCAGCTCAGCACTGTCCCCATAACATGTCCTACCAGCCTATTTTCTTTTCCACCTATCCACTCCACCCTCCTCCCTGACCTATCACCTTCATCCCCACCCCCACTCACCCATTGTACTCTATGCTACTCTCTCCCCACCCCCACCCTCCTCTAGCTTACCTCTCCATGCTTCAGGCTCACTGCCTTTATTCCTGATGAAGGGCTTTTGCCCGAAACGTCGATTTTTACTGCTCCTCGGACGCTACCTGAACTGCTGTGCTCTTCCAGCACCACTAATCCAGAATCAGTGAGGAAGTAGTACAAACACATGTGGAAAAGCAGAGAGAGTTAAAACAGCAAGATTAACAGCTGAAGTAGCTAATGATTATGAGCTAATCCATAAAACTTGGTTTGGCTTCCAAAATCAATTTCAGTCCATGAGAGATAGAAATTGGGGCAAAGAGAAATCCTCACGCGGAAAGGGAAAGGTAGATCTCAGTGAAAATCATAAGGGTCACTTACCACACGGGGACAAAGAAGTTAAAAGGGTCCTGTGTTTTCATTGTAATACAATCACCACACAAAGTCAGTGTTGGTGGGCTAGGAGAAAGCCATATGGAGGAAAACCAGACAAGTCTGGAAGTTTTGTTGGACTAGTAACAAAAAACACAAGGGAAGTTAGACAACTGCCTCAGAGTGTACAAGATGTTTGGAGGTTGATTACGGAGGAAGTGCCAGATCTGCTTAAAAGATACACATGCAAGGGTAAAGTTTAATCATATAGCTCAGGAGCAATAGGTAAGGAGGTTACAATATTAAGGGACACAGGATCCTCTCAGTCTGTAATGCTGAAGGATGAGGAGATATGTACACCTGAGAGACTATTGCCAAAAAAGGTATTAGTAACAGGAATTCATGGTGAGACAAGAAGTGCACAGTTATGTAAAGTGAGGCTAGAGTCCAGAGAAGAGTGGAGAATTTGTGGGAGGAGTACTGGACAAACTCTCAGCTCCAGGAATACAATTTGTCCTTGCAAATGATATAGCTGATTCACTGGGAGGCCTGCTGCCTACTCTAGTTGAAAAGCTAGTTGGATATGTTGAGTTCTATAGGGGTTCTTTATTCTGTTCTTAGTGTTTCATTGTGTAATTTTGTGAATAAATGTTTGTCTGTTTTAAAATCTAGTAGTCAACCTAGCTAACTTAATCTGGGTAATTTTCACTGTATACTTAACTAAACAAATTGTGATGTTATGGTCTGAGCTGCCTGTTTAAGAATGTTTTGATTGGTCTAGCTTAGTCCATAGCATATGTTAAATGCAGGAGCTGTAACCATGTACAGAATCTCAACAAGAAAATGTTCATTGGCCCCTTCTGTACTTCCATAATCTTGTAAGAATTTACAAAATTGCAGATTTCAAGAACTCATGGATGTCAATAATTAAATAGGGAGTCTGCCACAGAGGGAAATAGGTAATTATCAAAAGAGAGTATGGAGATGTCATTTGCTGGTAAAATGGATCAAGCTGTGGAAAATGACGACACTCTTTACTGCTTCACAGCCAAGTGCTCGTGTCACCCTGTTCGAAATGTTCTTTCCCTTTACTGCAGACCTTGGGCAGAGGTCAGGTTTTCAAAGGAACCTCATTCTGTGGTCACTGTCCATTGGAGATTGGGTGCTCTCATATTCCAGCCTGTGGACCAGCAACCAGTGCTGCATGGCGTTTGGGTGTTCCCTTAGCTTACTGACCTGACAGAGAATGCAGAAACCTCTGCATCTTCATCCTGTCGGGATCAAATTACTCCTCATCTGAACTCCATACATCTTTTCAGAACGTCTTAACCCACCCATTCTTTCAGCATCATTAGGACAAAATCCTGGAACTCCCTTCTTCACAGTATTGTACATCTACCTACACCAAATGGACTGCAGCAGTTAAAGAAGGCAGCTCACCACCACCTTCTCAAGGTCAACTAGGAATAGGCAATAAATACTGGCCGAGTCAGCAAAGCCAACGGCTCCTGAATAAACAAGAAATAACTTGACAAGGTTTTGACAACTCAGAACCTACCCAATTATCGGACAAGCAAAGATTGCAGTCTCCAAGTGTTCAGAAGACAGATACCCCACCCCCCTCCTGCCCTGTTGGAATCTCTCCAGCATATTGGGTAGGAGTGAGTACATAATAAAAGAGATGTTACCATCTCCCTGGTGCTTTGCAATTACAGGATCTGATTCTGCACTAAATAATGCAGGACCCGCTGGAGGTGCGTCAGTCGTTGATGCAATGACGTAGATGACAGCAGCATCATTTGAAGACTGGGATCCATTGGGAGAACAGCCAGGAGCCACCAGCACCATTGAGGACCATCTGGAGAGGCCTGAAACCCAACAAATACAACAGTACATTAGCTTTGATGACACAAACCACCCACTAGAACAATTCCATTATCAAGCTCATCCTCATCAATCCCCTTAAGCGGGGAGGAAATGGCCTGGTGGTATTATCACTAGACATTTAATCCAGACCCTCAGCTAATGTTCTTGGGACCAGCTTTGAATCTCGTCATGGTAGATGGTGAAATCTGAATTCAAGTTTAAAAGAACATCTACGGATGACCCTGAAACCACTGCCAATTCGAGTCATGGAGTCAGAATCTGATAACATGGAAACAGAACCTTTCGTCCAACCAGCCTGTACTGACCTTAATTCAAAACTAAACTAGTCCCACCCGCCTGTGCTTGACCCATATCCTTCCAAATGTTTCTTATCCATGTACTTACTTCACCTTTTTCAAATGTTGTACTATACCGGTATCCAGCACTTCCTCTGGAAGTTCATTCCACACACGAACTACTATGAAAAAGTTGTCCTTCATGTCCTTTTCAAATCTCTCCTCCCACCTTAAAAATATGCCCCCTAGTCTTGAAATTCCTCACCATAGGGAAAGGGCACCTGCTATTCATCTTATCTATCCCCCTCACAATTTCATAAAGTTCTATAAGGTCACTCCTCAACCCCCTACCTCTACAGTGAAGATCGTCCCAGCCTGTTCAGACTCTCCTTATAACTTAAATCCTCATTTCCAGCAACATTCTGGTAAATCTTTTCTGAACTCTCTCTGGCTTAATAATATCCTTCCTATACCAGGGAGACAGCAATGTCCTGTACAACCTCAACATAATGCCCCAACTACTATACTCAAATGGTCTGACCAATGAAGGCAAGCATGCTAAACACCTTCTTAACCACCCTATCGATATGTGATGCAAACTTTAAAGAATTATGTACCTGAATCCCTTGGTCTCTCTGTTCTACAACACTACCCAAGGCTCTACATCTAATTGTATAAGTCTTGCCTTTATTTATTTTACCAAAATGCAACATCTTGAATTTATCCAAATTAAAATCTATCTGCCACTCTTCAGCCCATTGATCCAATTGATTAAGATCTCTTTGAAATTTTATATAACCTTCTTCACAGTCCACTATACCACCAATCTTGGTGTCATCTATAAATTTACTAACCATTCTTTCTATATCCTCATATAAATCATTTGTATAAATGGCAAACAAGATTCCTGGAATAACCCATCTGGCACACTAATGTCCTTCAGAGAAGGAAATCGGCCATCCTTACCTGGTCTGGCCTACACGTGACTCCAGGCCCACAGCAATGTGGTTGACTATCTACTGCCCTCTGAAATGGTCTAGCAAATGAATCAGTTCAAGGACAGCTAGGGATGGGCAATAAATGCTGACCAGTCAGCAACACCTTGTCCCACAAATGAATCAAATAAAAAGCTGCAATAGGGAGATGCCATTACCTGCTGTCCTTGATTGCACCATTTGGCTCCACATTACTCGTTACTACTGATGGTATATAGAAAATCTAAGATGGATGGAAGTGAAGTGAATCAGAATTTGCTCTGCTTCTAAACTGGAGCAGTGAGAACATATCCAACTTTTGTGAGCCGTTCCTGTTCTTTCCACTGCCCCTATTCACTCCCACAATCTTCAATACCTACCCAGACTAAATACACCCTCACTTCAACATTCAATATTTGGGAACAGAAACAGATTTACTCTGCTATAATGATTTAATGGAACAGTATTTAAAAAGCATTACACAATATTTCACTGTTCTGTTCAAGATCTAGGAATGCTTGATGCCAGTGTCTGACATGGGAAGTGTTGTGTTTTAGCAGCAGAATCTTACAGATGGACAAATAAGTGCCCACAGAGCAAGAGTTAAAATTCCACTACTATTAGAAAACTGGGAAATAAATAAAAATGGCAACATGAGCCACACCACAAATTGTTAAGTTGATTCCACACCTCTACCACTTTCAACAATAGTTTTATTACTGAAACTGGGCACCATGAGTTCTCCCTTTACCTGTACATTTCCTTCCTGGTCTGGAATTGGTCCATGTTGGGTGTGTATCCGTCTCTGGAGAATGCTGGGCAGATGGTCAAACCAGTTCCGAGCCTGTGCGTAGACACGGCTGTGCAAGTGGCAGAGGTCAGTCAGTTCGACCCCAGTGACCTACAGAAAGAAAGAACTGAACTCAGAAATGGCCACCAACTCAGATTCCCAGCCTGAGCTATTCCCAATCGCTGACTCAACTCACTGAGATTTCAATAAAACAAAGTCTGTCAGCAAGCTCCTTGTGAGCAACAACAAAAATCAGCATTTCTTGTCTTCACATTTCACGTGTCCCAAAGCCTAAAAAAGCAATTAATGATCTCAACCTGAGTTTACCAAACAGCAATTGGTCTTTGTAGCCCTAAAGTAACAAAGCTGCACTTTGGCAACAGAACATGACTCATTGTGAAATCTCTGTATTGACACAGGGTCAATTCACTTGTTTTTAACAGTTTGCCAACTTTGTCTCTTGTCTCCAAATTCTCAACTTCATTTGATCTCGTTTTGTAAGAAGCTATATGCTAATTCGTTCACTATTCCCAGCAATTAGTCGTGAATGATTGGTGGGAATAGTGAATGAATTAACCACTCATCCTCAGTGAGAAGAATTAATCATAGACAAATTGAAATGTAGCTCAGATCTAGATAAAGTTCTGCAAAACAAAAAACAAACACAAACTCCCAGCCTACACCATCCTTTCCACCACAGTGCCCTGCCCACCATCTCCCATGACTGACATGGGGCAGCTTGGTGGCTCAGTGGTTAGCACTATTGCCTCAGTGTCAGAAACCCAGCTTCGTGCAACTGTCTGTGTAGAGTTTGCACATTCTCCCTCTGTCTGTGGGTTTCCTCTGGGTGTTCTGGTTTTCTCCCACAGTCCAAAGAGATGTAGATTAGATTTCCTACCGTGTGGAAACAGGCCCTTTGACCCAACAAGTCCACACTGACCCTCTGAAGAACAACCCACCCAGACCCATTCCCCTACATTTACTTCTGACTAATGCACCTATCACTACAGGCAACTTAGCATGGCCAATTCACCTGACCTGCACATTCTTGGACTGTGGGAGGAAACCAGAGCACCTGGAGGTGGCCTACACAGACACAGGGAGAATGTGCAAACTCCACACAGACGGTTGCCTGAGGTGGGAATCTCTGGCACTGTGAGGCAGCAGTGTTAACCATTGTGCCACCGTAGGTTGCCTGGATTAGCCATGCTAATCTTGTCCATAGTGTCTAACGGTGTGTAGGTTAGGTGGGCTAGCCATGGGAAATGCAGGGCTACAAGGATAGGTGAGGGGTTAGATCTGGATGCAATGTTCTTCCAAGAGTTGGAGTGGATTCAATGGGCCGAATGGCCAGATTCCACACTGTAAAGATTCTATGATGATGATTTCTGTTGGAAAATAGACAGTTTGGTTATCACCCCCAATTTCTAATTTCCCTCCTCAATACCAGCAACATATTGATATTTCTTCAACGGCAAGAGCTCCACAATGGAGGCCAAGGGAGGGCTGTTGTACCAAGAGATAGTCAATTCAGATTGGTTACATATGTTTAGTCCTTCCTCACAGTAAATACTTTCCACCAGCTCCAGGATCTGAAATTCCCATTCTGTTCACCTTTCCGTGACATCCATGCAGCCTCAATATGGTGAAGATTGACCCTGCAGCTTGCCATGAGATGGCACAGGGTAGGGGATAGCTTTGTAGTATTTTTCACTGGACTGTTAATCCAGATACCCAGTTAATATAGTGGAGACCCCGGTTCAAATCCCGCCACAGCAGATAATAAAAAGAAAACCTGGAATTAAAAGTTTAATGACAACTATGAATCCATTGCCGAATATTGGAAAAACACACCAGGGTCACTAATGTCCTTTAGGGAAGGAAACTGCCATCCTTACCTAGTCTGACCAACACATGATTCCAGACCCACAGCAACATGGTTGACTCTTTACTACCTTCTAGGCAATTAGGGATGGGCAATGAGTGCTGCCTGGCCAGTGACGCCCTCATCCCATGAACGAATAAAGAAAAAAAAAGGTGCACACTTACTTGTTTGTCCTCCAAGTATTCAACATCAGCTGTGTTATACCCATCTTTATGTCCTCTTCTCAACACCTTAAAGCGACGTCCCCCAAGAGTGCTGACCAGAGACCGACCATCTGGGAGATTTTCACTTTCTTCAATCTTCAGCATGCAGCCAAAATCTGCAAAACTGAGGGCCAACAATGAATTTAAGATCTGAATACAAAATGGGAGCAAAGGCTCAAATGATAAAATTAATGAGCAGTAGAAGAAACTCACAGCAGTTAAACAAACAAAAAAAAAGACTCCCAATATTAATTCAATGTCTCTGCATTTTCACATTCCTGATCATAATTCCTTCTACTGCCTCTAAAAGGACTTTAGCTTCTCTCTTCCCTTTCATGTACATGTAGAAGCTCATACAACCTGATTTTATATTCTTGACTAGTGTTATATTCTTGTGTTCTATCTTTTGTCCCTTTTCATCAACTTTCTGATGGCCATATCTGTTTTCTAACACATTTTCAATCATCAGAGTTGCTACTGCTCCTTACAGAAGTATAGACCTCTTCTGTTAATCCAATGCTATCATTAGCTTACTGAGTGAGCAAGAAAATTCATTTGTTGAGATGTGGAATGCATTTTTGGTTTGATATTTTGAATTATATCTTTAACAGTTTCCTGCTGTTTATTTACCACTATCTTTCAGTCTATTTATCCAACCAATCTTAGCTAATTCTCCCCTCATACCTATTGCGAATGCAAGTATGAGGTGATGCATTTTGAAAGATTGGATTCCAAAGCGTAAATGGAAAAGCCCTAGGGAAAATTCATGTACAAAGGGATCTGGGTGTTCAGGTCCATTGTACCCTGAAGGTCGCAACGCAGCTGGATAGAGTGGTCAAGGCGGCATATGGCACGCTTTCCTTCATCAGATGGGGTATTGAGTACAAGAGTTGGCAGGTCATGTTACAGTGTATAGGACTTGATTGACATCTACAAAATCATGAGAGGTATAGATAGGGTAGATAGCTTTTTCCTACAGTGGGGGACTCAAATACCAAGGATCATGAGTTCAAGGTGAGAAGGGAAAAGTTTAAGGGGAAAGTTCTTTGCACAGAGGGTGGTGGGTGCCTGGAACACATTGCCAGCAGAGGTGGTAGAAATGGACATGATAGCATAATTTAAGATCCATGAATGGGCAGGGAGCAGAGGTGTACAGATCCTTAGAAAATAGGCAATAGGTTAATCTAAAGGATCTGGATTGGCACAGGCTCGTAGGGCCTAAGGGCCTGTTCCTGGGCTATAATTTTCTTTGTTCTATTGTTATGACATGGAGGTGAACGTTTTTGTTAACTAAACCAAACACCCAGAAAAGCTTGCCTTACCTCTGAAAATATGGGTGACAGAACTCTTAAAATCCACTATTTTAAAAAAACATCAATTTATTTTCTTTCTCTAAAAGTGAACATTTTCACAAATCTAAGGCCCCCCTTTCTCTTAACTGCTTAGTCTCTGACTCCAACTCTACAACAAGATGCTGGTTCCAATAAGATAATTATTAAATTACGTTAGCTTAATTTCAAAACCACACAGTCTTTTTCTTCTCCACTGTATTCAATTTTCCTTCTGCTGATCTCCCAGGGTTGTCTTCTTTCTTTTTACTATAAGTAGGCTTTACATGAAAAGGTACCATTGACAGTGTTTTCTAATTTCTTTGAGAGCACGTTGTTAGATGGGCAGTTTCTCTCTGACAATTTTCAAAATGTCCGCATTCTTATACCCTCAAAATTGGATTGTCTCATTGGTTCAATGTTGGCAAAACAATAAATTCAAACTCAATTGGGTTTTAGTATCCTGGGGCATAACTTAAACGGATTGGTTAAATTCAAATTGTTGTCAAAGCAGCACCCAAAACTCAGGTATCACAGCCAAATGTAACATATCTTCAATTTTCCACTACACTCTGGGACTGTGATCCAGTCATATACTCAAGTGCTTATAATCTCTCATTTCAGAACAGCATTCATACTCTCAAAGATACAGTATATGCCTTCAACTTCATAACACTATGTAACTGATTTTAAGATTTGTTTGTGATTTCGAACTTAAAATGGAATTCAATAGTATTAGACTCACAAGCTCCCAGCAAATCTGATCAATTAGCCCTGCATCATTACATGACAGTAGATCTAAAACAGCTTTATCCCAAGTTGGTTCCACATTTCAGGAAACTGTTGCACTAACATGCTACAAATTAACTTTTATGCAACCCATGCCAGGTTTCTCAGTCCACTCTGCACAAAGATTAAAACTGCCCACAATTATTGCATTGCCTTTGATATACTCTTATAACTTCCTGTTTACACTTTGTACAAACGCATAACTACAGGTGGTGAGTCTACAAACTAGTTTTACCACCTTCTATGGCTCTTGCTATTTCTACACTCGTTACTGGCTTTCTCACCTAAGATCCTTTCTCATGAACATCATCCTTTACTATCAGGTCTGTACCTTCTCCTTTGCCAAAGCCTTATTTTCTCCCCAATATATTATGTACCCTGAAATATTTCTGTTCCCAACTTTGACCATAATGTCTCTGTAGTGGTGATTAGATCTAAACTATTTATCTCAACATGTACTACTGGTATGTCATGTTGAGACGCAGAAAGAGCTATGGAATTTTGCTGAGCAAAGAAGGCAAAACAATGTCCTGACACTGATGTTTCAAATCTTATATGATTGGAATGGAGTTAAAAAAGAATAAATTTTCCCTAGCTGAGCAGAGACCAGGAGGGCTGGAGGTGTTTTCACAAATAGGGAGAGATTTAGAATGGAGATAGAGAGCTGTGTTGGGCTAGAGGGTCCAGATTTCTGACTGGCAAAAATAAAACTGGCAATATTGAGTTTTGTTTTTAAATATATTGAGTGGTTAGGATTTATACAGTGCATTAACTTTTAGGGTGAGGACAACAGTTCAATGAAAGGCAAGTGGAAAAATATTTGGAGAAACAAAAACGCAGGGATATGGGGAAAGAGCTGTGAATGTGACAACCAAAGTACAGATTCAATGGGCCAAATGGCCTTTCTCCATACTCCGCTGTTCCATGCACAACCCTACACTGAACACGTGTTGAAAAATGTGTTGCTGGAAAAGCGCAGCAGGTCAGGCAGCATCCAAGGAGCAGGAGAATCGACGTTTTGGGAATAAGCCCTTCTTCAAGAACACGTGTGAACACGTGTACTGAACACCTCCCAATAAGTGTTGCATCACCACTTAAGTTATTGAAAATTCTGCATCAGCAATCCAAAGACTGATTCATATCCTGTGCAGTACGTCACAGAATGAAGTATATTTGACACGATGCCCTTAGCTGGCTTGCATAGGGGGCAGTTACTACAGCAACAGTAACTGTGTTCATCACAGCCAACCCCAGACCACTGCACGCACATTTTTCCACCGTCATATATGCACATCCCGAATGTTTTAGTTCCTGTTTCCAGGCATCGTCGCATCATCAGTCTGTAGCGGGGCTCAAAGATATGCAGTGGGCAGGAGATTCCTGGGAATGCCATTGTGCAGACAAAAATCGGAACGTCCTTCGTCAAACTAGAAAAAAACAGATATAATTCATACAGCCAATTACCGGCAGAGTCAACCAGCTCAAACATTCCAATAACTCACCATAACAAAATAATTCACTTCCCTGCCCTTTCAGCCCTCTCCCAACACAATCTCCCTCAATTTCCACTCCTCTCCTGCCAAACATTCACTGTCTCTTCTTACCCAAAGACACAATAAGACCCTCATCTCATCCCAAGGCTCCTGTCCCATACCAGTCCAAACTCACGTTATCCCCTTTGTTTTGCCAGCTCTCAATCTCTCCCCACTCTCCTTCCAAACAGAGTTCCTCCTACGCTATACAGGCCTCCCCAGCACCCCCACCTCAGCCGTGGCCTTCCCTCAATACCAGCCCTTATCTTTGACCCCTTTTTCATGATCAGCTCTGAATAGAGTGAACGTGGAGAAGGTGTTTCTACAAGTAGAAGAGATCCGTCACCCAAGGGCACAGCCTCAGAGTGAAGGGTTGATCCTTTAGAACTGAGGTGAGTAGGAATTTCTTCAGCCAGACGTAGGTGAATCTGTGGAACTCATTGCTGCAGAGGGCTGTGGAGGCCAAGTCATTGAGTATATTTAAGATTGGTAAGGGGGAATCAAGGGTTACAGGAAAAGACAGGAGAATGGGATTGAGAAACGTGTCAGCCATGATTGAATGGTGGAGCAGATTCAATAGGTTGAATGGATTAAGTCTGGTCCCATACCTGACAGTCTTATAACCCATACCCTCCCAACCTCCCTTCCTCAGCACAACCCTTCCCCTTTCCCACCCTTACCCGCCCCGTTCCCAATCCCACCCCTTCCACTTCTCTATACTTACTCTTCCCTACCCCCTTCACCTTCCCACTCCCAAACCCACTACGCCCCTCCCCACGATACATTGGTCTCCCTCCCCCACCTCTGCACCCCCACCCCCTTCCTACTTCCCTCCCACTTCCCCTCACCCCTTCCTCGGGGAGGGGGTTCCCACTCACTTGGACAGTTCCGCCATTTCAATTTCACTCTGCCGTTTCCTCTCTGCAAATTCTGTGGGGAAGTACACGGTGATGAGGGAGTCAAGGAGCTGGGTGACCCGGTACTGCCTCTGCTGCAGGAACTGGGAGCAGGGGGGAACAGCAGAGAAGAGAGTTTCAGACAGGGCTTTCACCTCTCCCATGTACTGTAAGATCAGGTCGCCCTTAGCCCATGCACCATGTTTGCGCATGGCCCACCGTACCTCCTAAATGTACGACCACGTATGCCTTTTACCTTCGGCTGATATAAACTCACTTTGCAAAACTTGCCTTTCTCAGGTCCTCCTTGCACAGAGGGCAGCACGGTCTGTAATCCATACATCGCTCGACACATTTCTTGCAGAAGGTATGGCCACAGGGGGTGGTGACTGGCTCAAATAATAACCTGGAAAGCAACACCTCACACATCAGATATTTTTATAGACCAGAAAAGGACCCCCAGACCCTAACTTTGCTAGTTGTTTTAAGCAGGTGTAACATGGATATTCCAGGTGGAATGCAGCTGGTCAAAACACAGTTTTAAATAAAACAGAATTTATTTACAAGATTATTGAATGAAGCACAAATAACATAATACTGAATAACTTAACCAATCCGAAAACCCGACAGATTATCCCAATTTAATGGTGCTGTTCCAAATTCTTGCAACAATCTCCATTAACACCCCTTGGCACAAAAGGTAAAATCAAACAGAGGTTCTTACAGGAGGGAAGTGAGAGAGAGAGTACCAGCCTGGACCTGCTTCTTTGGGTCCAGCAGCTTTTTCCACACTGCTGCTAAAAAACAAACTAAATCAAACCAGAGAAGAGCTGAACTGGGCAAACTGGCCACTCCACTTTCATTGTACAAGTGTACTTTTTTAAAACTTGCACGCCTTCCGACTGAGGCAGTATATGTTAGCTATTATCAGATTGGCCCTAAAACTCTTCAACCCCAAACTTTTCAGATCTGTGTTGTCTAACAAAAAGCCAAGGACAGCATAACATTGTTAAAGGAGCAACATTGTCACAAAATGAAATAAAATTTGTGCACTTCTGGTCTCCCTGTTAGAGGAAAGATATTGTGAAACTCGAAAGGGTTCAGAAAAGATTTACAACGATGTTGGCAAGGTTGGAGGGTTTCAGCTACAGGGAAAGGCTGAACAGGCTGGGACTGTTTTCTCTGAACAGTCAGATATTGAGGGATGATCTTTTAGAGGTTTATAAAATCATGAGGCTCATGGATAGGGTGATTAGCCAAGGTCCTTTCCCCCTGGGTGGGGGAGTCCAAAACAAGAGGGCATAGGTTTAAGGTGAGAGGGGAAAGATTTAAAAGAGACCAAAGGGGCAACATTTTCACACAGAGGTTGGTGTGTGTATGGAATGAGCTGCCAGAGGAAGTTGTGGTGGCTGGTACAATTACAACATTTAAAAGGCATCTGGATGGGTACATGAATATGAATGTTTAGAGGGATATGGGCCAAGTGCTGGCAAATGGGACTGGATTAGTTTAGAATATCTGGTTGGCGTGGAACATATTGGACTGAAGGGTTGATTTCCTTGCTGTACAACTGCATAACTCAGTGGTGTGGAGATGCTTTAAGTGAGAGGCCAGTTACATGCTGACTCCATATAGTCACTAATTGCAGGCCCCACCAATCCCCACACAACATTCCTCAATCATTGCTCCTAAGTCTGATGGTCTCACAGGTTTTAGCGTAGAACTACTATTTACGTCCATCAAATTCGCAGCTCCATTAGATACCCAAACCCATGTCACAGAGCAATGCCATTCCTGGTGCTTTCACTGGAGTGTGCCTCATGATTAAAAACCTCGAGGAAATTGATGTGGGCATTTATCTCATTGTTATTGCTGCACACAATTTAATTTTGCCATTTTCTATTTCAGTGCAGTGAAAAAAAAAGTTATCCTTCTTTTGCAATTCAGTACCCTGCCTCAACTCTCCAAAAATGTTCTTTTGTATAAACATAATCTGTCAGATATGAAGTTTATAATATATTATTACCTGGGAACTTGGGTCTGAAGTAGAGGTAAAAGGGTTTTTGGTTTCAGTTCGGTGAAGCTGACTTTTTTTTAAAAAAGGGCCAGAAACTACTTTTTAATCAATAGCTTGAAGGAACATTTCTAAAAAAAAATTGTGACTTAAGCTAAATGACAAGATAAGCTACTTGTTGAGACTATTGTTCCAAGTGTTTACTAATTTGAGCTTTTGTAACCCAGAGAGACCAGAAGCAGATTGAGTTCAGAAGCAAAGATCGTTACCAACAGATACACAGAACTGAAAAAGCAACCTGGTTAGGTTCCTTAGAGTTCAACGAGAATATTTAGTCATCAGGAACATTCTTTCTTTGTTCAATCTGTTGGAAATGTTAAGGTTTTCTATGAAAAATTGTCTCTCCCATTCTTCTAAACATTATTCAATGTAGTCCTAACTGATCCTGTCTCGTTTCATATTAAATCCTGCCATCCCAAGAATCAGTCCAGCAAGCCTTTGTTGCACTTCCTCCATAGCCACAACATCCTTCCTCAGATAAGGAGACCAAAGCTGCAAACAATACTCCAGGTGTGGTCTCACCAAGGCCTTGTACAATTGTAGAAAGACATCCCCGCTCCTGTATTGGAATACCATTGCTATAAAGGACAATGTATCATTTGCCTTCTTCACCACTTATTGTCCCTTCATGCTTATTTGGACCAGGACACCCAGGACTCATTGTATCTCCAATTTCTCAATCTATTTTCATTTAGGTAAAAATGAATCTTCATGGATTTTGATATGACACTTGTCAAGGTACTCCCTCAAATATTTAGTTAGGTTAAAAGCTCGCAGAAATGTAAATTGCTGATGTGTTACACAACTTGGAAGCTTCAACCAATTCAGAAATCTGTGGCACCAAGTCCACTCCCATACAAGACAAATGGAAGAAAAACATTTGCAATTACAAAGAGATTGCAGTGCCTTAAGTATTTGTGAAGTGTAATTGGTATGGAAATATGGCATCCAAAAGCATTAGTAAGATTAGCCAGTGGAACAGGAGAGTAAGAATAATAGGTATAATTAGAAATGG
Organism: Chiloscyllium punctatum; assembly: GCF_047496795.1. Taxonomy (NCBI): domain Eukaryota; kingdom Metazoa; phylum Chordata; class Chondrichthyes; order Orectolobiformes; family Hemiscylliidae; genus Chiloscyllium; species Chiloscyllium punctatum. Next base: position 15,719,995 of record NC_092758.1, read on the forward strand.
CAAATCATGCCCCACAATATCTATGCTGGAACAGCAACTATTCAATATCCATTACTGACTCAGATAACACGGGAACAATATATGCAGGCTTCTTGATGACTCCAAAGATGGGGAAATGGTAGCATTGTTGGAGAAAGTGAGGACTGAAGATGCTGGAGTTAGAGTCAAAAAGTGATCGCTGGAAAAGCATAGCCAGTTAGGCAGCATCCGAGGAGCAGGAGAGTTGACGTTTCAAGCATAAGCTCGGTAGAATAGTAATAATGTCACTGCACCAATTACCCAGAGGCCCAGGTTAATGGGTTCAGATCCCACCACAACATCTGGTGAAATTTAAATTCAGCTGCCACATCAGGAATTGTAAAATCATAGTAATGGTGATCATGATAATTACAACTGATTGTGTAAAAACCTATCTGGTTCACTAATATCCTTTAGGGAAGGAAATCTGTTGTCCTTGGCCATTCTGTGACTTCAGGTGCACAGCAATCTGGCTGATTTTTATCCACGATCTGAAATGGTCCCAACATGTATTTCAGTTCAAGGAGCAGTTAAGGACAGACAACAAATGCTGGTTTTGCCAGTGATGCACGCATCCCTTGGAAGAAAACAGAAACAAGTCGTATAGATAAGAACAAAGAAGTACACGAATGAATTTGTGGCAGATGGATTTCAGTTCAGGAAGGTATTAAGTTATCTGTTTTGGAACAAAAGGAATGGATACATCTGAATATTTTTGAGTATTATAAAAGTTATAACAGAGCAGTGGAGGGATACAGGATGCCCAAGACTGTAGGGAGGCTGTGGAGAAGGTAGCACTGACAGGGACTACTTGCGGACACAGAGATGGGCTCAAGTGCGTATACTTCAACGCAAGGAGTATCAGAAATAAGGTGGGTGAACTTAAGGCGTGGATCGGTACCTGGGACTACGATGTTGTGGCCATCAAGGAAACGTGGATAGATGAGGGACAGGAATGGCTGTTGGAGGTTCCTGGTTACAGATCTTTCAGTAAGATTAGGGAGGGTGGTAAAAAAGGAGGGGGGGTGGCATTGCTAATTAGAAATGGTATAACGGCTGCAGAAAGGAAGTTTGAGGGGGATCTGCCTCTGGAGGTAGTATGGGCTGAAGTCAGAAATAGGAAAGGTGCAGTCACCTTGTTGGGTGTTTACTATAGGCCCCCCAATAGCAGCAGAGATATGGAGAAACAGATTGGGAAACAGATTTTGGAAAGGTGCAGAAGTCACAGGGTTGTAGTCATGGGCGACTTCAACTTCCCAAATATTGATTGGAAGCTCTTTAGATCAAGTAGATTGGATGGGGCGGAGTTTGTGCAGTGTGTCCAGGAAGCTTTTCTAACGCAGTATGTAGATTGTCCAACCAGAGGGGAGGCCATATTGGATTTGGTACTCGGTAATGAACCGGGACAAGTGGTGGGCTTGTTAGTGGGTGAACATTTTGGTGATGGTGATCACAATTCTGTGACTTTCACCTTGGTTATGGAGAGAGATAGGTGCGCACAACAAGGAAGATTTTACAATTGGGGGAAGGGAAATTACGATGCTGTAAGACAGGATTTGAGGAGCATATGTTGGGAGCATAGGCTGTCAGGGAAGGATGTGGTGGAAATGTGGAACTTTTTCAAGGAGCAGATACGACGTGTCCTTGATATGTATGTACCGATCAGGCAGGAAAGAAATGGTCGTGTGAGGGAACCTTGGTTGACGAGGGAGGTTGAATGTCTAGTAAAGAGGAAGAAGGATGCTTACATAAGGTTGAGGAAACAGGGTTCAGACAGAGCAGTGGAGGGATACAGGATAGCCAGAAGGGACCTGAAGAAAGGGATTAGGAGAGCTAAGAGAGGGCATGAAAAATCCTTGGCGGATAGGATCAAGGATAACCCCAAGGCATTTTATGCGTATGTGAGAAACCTGAGAATGACGAGAACGAGGGTAGGTCCGATCAAGGACAGTAGTGGGAGACTGTGTATTGAGTCGGAAGAGATAGGAGAGGTCTTGAACAAGTACTTCTCTTCAGTATTTACGAACGAGAGGGACCGTATTGTTGATGAGGAGAGTGTGAAACGGACTGTTAAGCTAGAAGAGATACTTGTTAGGAAGGAAGATGTGTTGGACATTTTGAACAACTTGAGGATAGACAAGTCCCCCGGGCCTGACGGGATATATCCTAGGATTATGTGGGAAGCAAGAGAGGAAATTGCAGTACCGTTGGCAATGATCTTCTCGTCTTCACTGGCAACGGGGTTGGTACCAGGGGACTGGAGAGTAGCGAATGTTGTGCCCCTGTTCAAAAAAGGGAATAGGGATAACCCCGGGAATTACAGGCCAGTTAGTCTAACTTCTGTGGTAGGCAAAGTAATGGAAAGGGTACTGAGGGATAGGATTTACGAGTTTCTGGAAAGACACTGCTTGATTAGGGACAGCCAGCACGGATTTGTGAAGGGTCGGTCTTGCCTTACAAGTCTTATTGAATTCTTCGAGGAGGTGACCAAGCATGTGGATGAGGGTAGAGCAGTGGATGTAGTGTACATGGATTTTAGTAAGGCATTTGATAAGGTTCCCCATGGTAGGCTTATGCGGAAAGTCAGGAGGCATGGGATAGAGGGAAATTTGGCCAATTGGATAGAAAATTGGCGAACCGGTCGAAGTCAGAGAGTGGTGGTAGATGGTAAATATTCAGCCTGGAGCCCGGTTACAAGTGGAGTTCCGCAGGGATCAGTTCTGGGTCCTCTGCTGTTTGTAATTTTTATTAATGACTTAGATGAGGGAGTCGAAGGGTGGGTCAGTAAATTTGCAGATGATACGAAGATAGGTGGAGTTGTGGACAGTGAGGAGAGCATTTGTCGTTTGCAAAGGGACTTAGATATGATGCAGAGCTGGGCTGAGGAGTGGCAGATGGAGTTCAACCCTGCCAAGTGTGAGGTTGTCCATTTTGGAAGAACAAATAAGAATGCGGAATACAGGGTTAATGGTAGGGTTCTTAGTCAGGTGGAGGAACAGGGGGATCTTGGGGTCTATGTACATAGACCTTTGAAAGTTGCCACTCAGGTGGATAGAGTTTGTAAGAAGGCCTATGGAGTATTATCGTTCATTAGCAGAGGGATTGAATTCAAGAGTCGTGAAGTGATGTTGCAGCTGTACAGGACTTTGGTTAGGCCACAGTTGGAGTACTGTGTGCAGTTCTGGTCGCCTCACTATAGGAAAGATGTGGAAGCTTTGGAGAGGGTGCAGAGAAGATTTACCAGGATGTTGCCTGGAATGGAGAATAGGCCGTATGAGAATAGGTTGAGAGTTCTCGGCCTTTTCTCGTTGGAACGGCGAAGGATGAGGGGTGACTTGATTGAGGTTTAGAAGATGATCAGAGGAATAGATAGAGTAGACAGTCAGAAACTTTTTCCCTGGGTACAACAGAGTGTTACAAGGGGACATAAATTTAAGGTGAAGGGTGGAAGGTATAGGGGAGATGTCAGGGGTGGGTTCTTTACCCAGAGAGTGGTGGGGGCATGGAATGCGCTGCCCGTGGGAGTGGTAGAGTCAGAATCATTGGTGACCTTTAAGCGGCATTTGGATGGGTACATGGATGGGTGCTTAATCTAGGTTAGAAGTTCGGCACAACATCGTGGGCCGAAGGGCCTGTTCTGTGCTGTATTGTTCTATGTTCTATGTTCTATGTTATGGGCGATGGAAATTGAGGAATCCCTGTACGAAACAAAAACACTCCATAAGCTAATGGAATCTTACAGTTTGAGAGATCGAACAGAAAGGGTGGGGAGAGGAGGAAGTGTTTGCTAGCATTTAAAGTTCTCTGTTCCATTCTAACCATCACATCTTAGAAAGGATTATATTGGGTTCAGAAAGAGTGCAGTACAGATCTCCAGAATGTTACCAGGACTCGGAGTTAAATTATTTAGACGAAACATACTGGGGATACTCTTGGAGTATGAAAGTAAAAAGACAATTAAAGTTTTCAAGATTTAGAAGGAAATGATGGAGAAGATAGAGACAACATTTGCCACTTTTTCAGGGAAGGGGTGGTGGTGAAAGGCTAGGAAAACTGGAAACAGTCTCAAAGTTAGAACCAGCTTATTCAGCAGATGGGTCAGGAAACACTTTTCAGCAAAATGTAGAAAATGCTAATTAAACTAATTATTTAAAATTTGACTTTGATAGATATTTGTTTTAGAGTCATAGAGATGTACAGCACAGAAACAGATCTTTGGTCAAACTCGTCCACGCCGACCAGATATCCTAACCTAATTTAGACCCATTTTCCAGCACTTGGCCCATATCTCTCTAAATCCTTCCTATTCATATACCCATCCAGATGCCTTTTAAATGCTGTAATTGTACCAGCCTTCACCACTTCCTCTGGCAGCTCGTTCCATACATGCACCACCCTCTGCATGATCAAATGTAAAAGAGACAAGAGATCAGATACGGTCTCACTGTAGGATCAAAAGTGTTCTAATTGCTTAACAGACTCCTTCTCTTCTGTATTTTTTTCATTTTTCTCTCAGGCATACAACTGAAGGGGACCCAACCAAACACGACACAATAAAAAGAAATCAAGCAACACGAGTCTCTCTCTGACAGAGAAGACATCTAGGTGTAGATCACTTCACTGAGTATTCAGTAAATAATTCCACTCACCTTGCACAGACTGAGCACTCAAAGTCTGAGATGCTGAGGAGTTCAGGAGGCACAGACAGAGAGCAGGGGCAGGAATATGAGACATTATCCTCATCCAAGTCTATAGATAAACAATGCTGGATTAACTAATGAACACAGCTATAAATAGACAACACTGTGCATTCCCAACAGCTGGACACACGCACACATGTCCTGCAATGTGACAGCTTGTAACATTGATTTTTAACTTCACCTGAGATGCTTTCTCTTTCTTCAGAAAGCTTGCTTGTTGCATCGCTTGCCATTGTTTGAAATATCAGATATTTCTCACTAGAGTCATCCCACGTTAAAGGCACTTGTCCTTTCTGCAAACACTCTGTAGCCTCCAGTGACAGATTCTGGACAAGAGGACAAAGGAGACGGTACAAGAAGTTATAGCTTCAGCACACCACCAGAAATGTTATGGACATTCCTCAGAATCTGCATCACACTGAGCTCAACAAACAATGGTCAAAACAGCGGCAGTAGTGAATATTTTCATTGTCCAGCTTGAATTGCAGTCCACCTAAATGGAGCAGAATCTTCCACCCATCTCAAAACCCTTGATATTTCTTTCACACTGGGCATTCAAATTATCGGGTCCTCCCCTGCCACCTGGATTCCTGCCCGTGTCTCAGCTCAAGAGACTTTGCACCATCCGTCATCAGGTGGGCGGCACGGTGGCTCAGTGGTTAGCACTGCTGCCTCACACCGACAAGGATCTAGGTTTGAATCCAACCTCGGGTGACTGTCTGTGTGGAGCTTGCACATTCTCTGTGTCTGCATGTGTTTGCATCAGTGTTCTGCCACAGTCCATAAGATGTGCAGGCTAGATGGATTAGCCATAGGAAATACAGGATTAGGGTTGTGGGGAGGGAAGGGGGATGAGACTGGTGTGGGATGCTTTTCAGAGGGGCAGTGTGAACTCAATGGGCTGTACGGGATTCTATGAGGTGCTGTCAGTACAAGGTGAACCATCAGTCAGACTGGCTATATCCACGACATTGTGTTATTAATGGAACACTTGAATTACTGGACTAATGCCATCTAAAGTCACCATAGTCCTATCAGACTCATTAGATGACTGGAGGTGATGGTTTAGCCTGAGCGTCACCACATCTCAGGTGAGGAGAGAGGTTGAGAAGGACAGTCTTTCATGGCTATTTCAGCTGTTGTAGGAACTGCACCACACTGTACCATGTAGATAACCTTCGATTGTCCATGTAATCAGATGATACAATAGCGGAGTTGATAACTAATCACGGTTATCTATTTCTATTAAATGATCTATAACAGACCCAAAATGAGGCAAGGAAAATCCTCTTGCAGTGGTGGAAATGTTTTGCAACCAGATGTCTGAATTCTGCTGATTTCTCTCAAACACTTTACACTCAAGATTCTGTCTCAAATCACAAACATATTGGATCCCAAAGGTGTTAATTTCTAAAAGAAAAGCTCTCTAAAGTGTACTGGAATGAATCTATGCAAACAGCACCCTCTGTCTTTCCAAAATATACAGAACACAGATCTTTCAGGTATAGAGGAGAGATTTGGGATGCAGAAATCCACAAACCTAATTCCCCATCCAGAAATCTCCTTCCTATCAGAAGAGTGTTGTGAAACCTGAAAGGGTTCAGAAAAGATTGAAAAGGATGTCTCCAGGATTGAAGGATTTGAACGATAGGGTGAGGCTGAAAAGGCGGGGGCTGTTTTACCTGGTGCATTGAGGTGAGGGGTGACCTTATAGAGGTCTATAAAATCATGAGGGGCATGGATAGGATAAATGGACAAGGTCTTTTTACTGGGGTAGGGGAGTCCAGAACTAGAGACTAAAAGATTTAGGGTGAGAGGGGAAATATATAAAAAGGAGCCTAAAGGGGAACTTTTTCACATAGAGGGTGGTGCATGTATAGAATGAGCTGCTAGAGGAAGTGGTGGAGGCTGGTACAATTACAACATTTAAACGGCATCTGGATGCATATATGAAAAGGAAGGGTTTAGAGGGACATGGGCCAAGTGCTGGCAAATGGGACTAGATTAGGTTAGGATATCTGGTCAGTATGGACGAGTTGGACCAAAGAGTCTGTTTCCATACTGTATATCTCTATGACTCTAAAAGGAAAGGACAAAGAGAGAAGACTTAGTATTTCTGGTAGGTGCTTTTCCCCCAGTTGCCTCTATCCCAGGTACTGATTTATTTGCTCATTTTTAAATAACACACAGTGTTCTTGCCTGGTATCCATAAGTGAAACAGATATAAAGCAGACCCTGATTTGTGAAATTCTTGCAAGTTTGACTTTAGTGTATTTGAAATACATTCTGTCAGTGTAAATTTAAAACACATTATGATATACTGTCCTCTCCCGGACTATCATGAACTCCACTCATCCACATGATCTTCCCCCTACCACCCAAACAGCCAATGCATTCAGTACCCTGGTTAATCTGGAGGACATATTTATTGGTTCGGAGACTCATGACTGACAATGCAGTGTTGTTCTTTTCACCAAAGATGTTTATACTTTCCGAATGTTATTTCTGGATGTATCATGGGGAGAGAATATTTTACATTGCAAGCATGCTCAAAAAACTGGGCCTGAGGGAATCAGTGCAATGAAGAGGAAAAGCAGGTAAACCATAACGATCAGTCAACATTGAAAGTGCACAAGGTTCCAGAGGCCATAAAATGACTAAAATTCACACTCACTGGGAAACAGCCAGAGAGAGAGAGACACACACACACGTAAAATAATTATATAGTCACTTTAAATTTATGATGGCAAGCCATGCCAGGAAAGTTGAATAGTTTGCTGTTAAACAATAAAAAATTGCTGAAGAATATGCAATAAACCTTCCGTACATGAATTTTCACAAACAGTTTAATTGCATGGTACTAAGTGGAATGCAGCAGCACAGATAAATTTTAGCAACTGGACAGAAAGCAGTAAGGTGTGATGGATGTGTTTTCTTATCTGAGTAAAGAGCTGTACTTGGAAATAAAGACAAAATATTAAAATTTACAATGGCAAAGGAGAGTGTTTTCTTTTCTCCATTATTTATTCATGATGTGGGCATCACTGCACAGCCAGCATTTGCTGCCCATTCCTATTGCCCCTTGAACAGAGTGGCTCACTAGCCTATTTCAGACAGCAACACATTTTCAGCTCTGTTTCAGACAACAGTTGAGAGTCAGTCACATGCTGTGGGTCTAGAGCCATGTGTAGGCCAGACCAGAAGAAAGCCAGATTTCATTCCCTAAAGGATATTAGCGAATCAGGTGGGCTTTCACAAAAATCAGCGTATAATCACCATCACTAAGATTAGCTTTCAATTCCACATTTATAAATTGAATTAAAATTTCACCAGGTCCTACATGAGATTGGAACCAGTGACCCCAAAGCATTAGCCTGCACCTATGGATTACTAGAATTAGAATTAGATTTTATTGTCACGTATACTCAAGTACAGGGATACAGGAGTGCAGTGAAAAGTCTACAATGTCATCAATCCGGGCAACATCTTAGATACAAATCTTAAGCAGAAAATAAGGAAATGTAGTTAAAAGTTCAACATTAAAATCCTTCTTAGTATAAAAGTAGAAAAATAAAGAAATGAGACTAAAAGTTCAACATTGAAGTCCTCCTTAAGTGCTTAGCCATGCTGGACTCAATCCCCACAAGGGCTCCAACTCCTCCAAGCCAGGGTCAATCTCTTTGGCATTGGGCTTGCTCTCCCCCATGTGCTGGCTCATCTCTTCCACATTGGGCTTTCAGATACTTCTAGCTCATCAGCTACAGTGATCAGATCAGCCAAACACTAGTGCAGTGCACTAGTGCACCAGTACTAGTGCAGTGACATCAACAAAATACAATGGGTGAGGTGATGCAGACTTTGAGTTATATAATCATAGAATCATTGCAATGTACAGCATGGAAACAGATGCTTCGGCCCAACCCAATCCTTCCCATCTGCCAGCACCTGGCCCATATCCCTCCAATACCTTCCTATTCATATACCCATCCAAATGCCTTTTAAATCGTGCAATTGTACCAGCCTCCTCCACTTCCTCTGGCAACTCATTCCATACACATACCACCCTCTGCGTGAAAAAATTGCCCCTTAGGTCTCTTTTATATCTTTCCCCTCTCACCCTAAGCCTATGCCCTCTAGTTCTGGACTCCCCCACCCCAGGGAAAAGACTGTGTCTATTTATTCTATCCATGCCCCTCATAATTTTGTAAACCTCTATAAAGTCACCCCTCAGCCTCCGCGCTCCAGGGAATACAGCCCCAGCCTGTTCAGGCTCTCCCTATAGCTCAAATCCTCCAACCCTGGCAACATCCTTGTAAATCTTTTCTGAACCCTTTCAAGTTTCACAACATCTTTCCGATATGAAGGAGACCAGAATTGCACGCAATATTCCAACAGTGGCCTAACCAATGTCCTGTACAGCCGCAACATGACTTCACAACTCCTGTACTCAATACTATGATCAATAAAGGAAAGCATACCAAACACCTTCTTTACTATCCTATTTATCCGCGACTCCACTTTCAAGGAGCTATGAACCTGCACTCCAAGATCTCATTGTTCAGCAACATTCCTTCCGACATTACCATTTAATGTATAAGCCCTGCTAAGATTTGCTTTCCCAAAATGCAGGACCTTGCATTTATCTGAATTAAATTCCACCTGCCACTTCTCAGCCCATTGGTCCAACTGATCAAGATCCTGTTGTAATCTGTGGTAACCCTCTTCGCTGTCCACTACACCTCCAATTTTGGTGTCATCTGCAAACTTACTAACTGTACCACTTATGCTTGCATCCAAAACATTTATGTAAATGACAAAAAGTAGAGGACCCAGCGCCGATCCTTGTGGCACTCCACTGGTCACAGGCCTCCAGTCTGAAAAACAACCCTCCACCACCACCACAGTTCTTCTACCTTTGAGCCAGTTCTGTATCCAAATGGTTAGATCTCCCTGTATTCCATGAGATCTAACCTTGCTAACCAGTCTCCCATGGGGAACCTTGTCGAACACCTTACTGAAGTCCATATAGATCACATCTACTGCTCTGCCCTCATCAATCCTCTTTGTTAATTCTTCAAAACACTCAATCAAGTTTGTAAGACATGATTTCCCACAAAATATGCATTGGAAAAATGTTATGCAAAAGGCACACTGAGTCCATGAAGGGGCCAGAGATAATGAATAAGGTTCTGAATTCCAAAAGGATGAGCTCAGAGTATGAGGGGGCAGTGTTTGAACAGGACTGTGTGGTGCGAGAATCTATGATTTAATCCCTAACCATCTGCGCCAATAGGGAAGAATGGAAAGTTCATAAGACCACATAAGAGGTTTATAAAATCATGAGGGGCATGGATACGATAAATAGGTACGGTCTTTTCCCTGGGGTGGGGGAGTCCAGAACTCGAGGGCATAGGTTTAGGGGAAGAGGGGAAAGATACTGACGGATCTAAGGGGCAACATTTTCACACAGAGGGTGGTGTGTGTATGGAATGAGCTGCCAGAGGAGGTGATGGAGGCTGGTACAATTGCAACATTTTAAAGGCATCTGGATGGGTATATGAATAGGATGGGTTTAGAGGGATTTGGGCCTGGCTGGCAAATGGGACTAGATTAGGTTAGGACATCTGGTCAGCATGGACAAGTTGTACCAAAGGGTCTATTTCTGTGCTCCACATCTCTCTGACTCTATGATCCCACCCCCAATGCCATACCCTAATATCAATATAGTTACTCCACAGAGGTCTCAGCAGAGGCACAGGTCAGCATCTGAAATTGAATGCTGTTGTAAGATATGGTCGATATAGAACTCTTTTAACATGATATTTATATTCAGGTGCTTATATCCTTGGGTCTATATCCTTGCAATGTTGTGTGTTGTGTAATGCTACTATCACAAGTAAGAGGAACATTAACTAGTTATCACGTGCATGTGACATTAACCCTTCAGTCCCCTTTTCTCATTTGCATTTCTATTGTTTTTGTGAAAATTGCAGTGTTTGAAGTGTTCAGAGATTGCATAACATAATCTCCCCCATTTCTACTTTTCATATCCAATGATTATATCTGAAGTTTTTTTCATTCATTCATGGGATGAGGCATCACTAGCTAAGACCAACATTTATTACCCATCCCTAATTTCCCAGAGGGCAATTAAGAGTCAACTACATCACTGTGGGTCTGGATCACACATGGATCAGGTGAGGGTGGCAAATTTCTTTCCCTCAAGGACATTAGTGAACATGATGGGATTTTCCGACTATTGGCAATGGATTCATGCTCTTAATTCTAGATATTTATACATATATAGATCTCTGTCATATCAGGATTCAAACCCAGATCCCCAAAGCATTACCTGGGCCTCTGGATTAACAGTCCAGTAATAATAAAAGGATGGCAATTTCACATACAAGGCACTTTTATATAAAATAATGTGCTTTTCAAGTTGCCCCCTTCTCTTTTGCATCCACCTATCAAGGTGGACCAGGCCTCAGTTTAACATCTGTTCAAGACATTAAACTGATGTCAAAATTGACTGGTGATTTCGCCCTAGTTTCCCAGTTTACTGTTGATATTTACTCTTTGAACAAATGCCACTTGAAGAGATTATCCAATCATTGCTGTCTGTGGAATAATTCTGCGCACAAGGTAGTTATGTTACATCAGAGATCATGCTTCAAATGTACCTAACTGGCTATAGAACATTCTGCAAAGACAAGAGTGCTGAAAGGAGTCATCGTACCAACTGTAGTTCAGTTAGTGACTCTTAGACAAGAGAGTGTGACAATTCCACTCCAGTGCTTGGACACAAATATTAAGCCTGACACTTCAGTGCAACACTGGGGGAATGCTGCATCATTGGAGACATTATCTTTTAGGTGAAACGTTAAAGAGTGGTCCCATCCCCCTGCTGAGGAGGATGTAAAAGATTCCATGGAACTACATAAACGATGATCAGGTGATCTTTCCCTAGTGTCCTGATCAATATTGATCCAACTCAAAAAGGGCCAAACAACCCCTTGTCCTGTGGACAGACACTTCAACTCCTCTTCCCACTCCACCAAGGGCATTCAAGTCTGGGCTTCCTCCACCGCCAAATCCTAGCCACCGGACGCCTGGAGGAAGAACGCATTATCTTCCGCCTCAGGACTCTCCATCCACATGGCATCAATCCCGATTTCACCAGTTTCCTCATCTCCCCTCCCACCACCTCATCCTAGATCCAACCTCCAACTTGGCATCGCCGTCTTGAACTATCCGACCTGTCCATCTTCCTTCCCACCTATCCGCTTCACTCATCAACATCATCCCTCAATCACTCATCTTCATCTAACTATCACCTTCCAAGCTACTTTCCCCTCAGCCCCACCCCCCTCCTATTTATCGCTCAGCTCCCTTGGCCTGATGAAGGACCTGAAACGTTGACTCTTCTGCTCCTCGGATGGTGCCTGACCTGTTGTATTTTTCCAGCACCACACTTTTTGACTTTGATTTCCAGCTTCTGCAGTCCTCGCTTTCTCAAAGGGCTGAACGGCCTATTTCTGCTGCTATTTTGTATCCCTCATTTAACACCACACGAGAAAACGGCAGATATTCTGATCATTATTTGGTGACTGCTTGTGGGAGTCTCCTACCATCACAATAGTAACTACAACTCAGAAGTAGGGTGAAACGGTGGCTCAGTGATTAGCACTGCTGCCTCAAAATGCCAAGGACCCAGGTTCGATTCCAGCCTCAGGCAAATGTCTATGTGGAGTTTGCTCCTGGTGCTCTGATTTCCTCCCATGGTCCAAGGATATGCAGACTAGGCGGATTAGCAGGGAAATGCAGAAGTGGGTCTGGGTGCGCTGCTCTTTGGAGGGTTGGTGTGGACTCAGTGCTCTACTTCCACACTGTAGGGATTCTATATTCAGCTGCATAATGCTTTGTGACATCTGAAACAAAAACACTGGGAAAACTTGGACAGAGTTAATGTTTCAAGTTACAACTTGTCCTCTACTGACAACCTTTGTCATAGTCATGAAGTGCAGATGAAGCCTTTCAGCCCATCAGGTTTAAACTGACCTATACATGATATTCCCTCTTACCAGCACTTGGCCCACAGATTTGAAATTCCTGATATTTCAGGTGCTCATATGGTGAGGTTTCCTGCCTCCAGCAGCTTTCCAGTCACAGCATTCCAAATTCCTACTGCCCTCTGGATGAATCTTTTTCCTCAAATCTCCTCTAAACGTCCTGTTATTTACCTATAAAATTATGCCCCCTTGTTATTGACCCTTCAACCTATAGGCTTTCTGTCCAGCCTATAGGTGACCCTCATAATCTTATATACCTCACCCTTCCCTGCTAATCAGAGAATCCCTACAGTGTGATGACAGGCCCTTCGGCCCAACAAGTCCCAACAGCGCTCTGAAGTGTAACCCACCCAGACCCATTCCCCTATCTTAACAACACCTCAGTTTTGGGGACAGGATTAGAGTGGTGCTGGAAAAGCACAGCAGGTCAGGCAGCATCCGAGGAGCAGGAAAATCGACATGAAGGGCAAAAGCCCTTCATCAGGAGCCTTTTTCCTTGCTTCTCGGATGCTTCCAGCACCACTCTAATCTTGACTCTGATCTCCAGCATCTGCAGTCCTCACTTTTGCCTCAGCTTTGGGGACACCTAGTTGTCCCAAAAAAGCACATATTAAGGCAAGATTTTTTTGTTTCCTTTCACTTTCATGTAACAAATTCTCTTTCATTTTCATCCGCAGTTTTTTTTCCCCCAAATGGCCTGCATGGGCACGATGGGTCGAAAGGCCGTCACTTGCTGTATGACTCGAGTCCGATGAGCCGGTGGAGGAGAATCTCTCCTTCCTGATGCATTGCTGACTTATTTATCTAGGAGAGGCCGGTTAAAGTGCCAGGACATTACCGTCAGGAAACTCTACACTAACAACCTGCAGGAAGCTGGGTTTTCCGGAGGCTCTTGTTTATATTTAGATTCGGTGATTGTCGTCCTGCTGTGTGCATTTTTTTTCTCTGCCTGTACCTACCTGATGGGAGTGAGGGATCGGTCCTTGACTGCACTCGGTGACCGCACTCGGCTGCCCTTCCTCGGGGAACCACTTCTGCAGCAACCCGTTGGCCAACACGTTCACCCGGTTCCCTGGCAGCTCTTCCCCCAGCGGCTCCAGGCAAACCGGGCAGCCCCGAGCCGCGCTCAAACACCGGGAGCACAGCGAGTGTCCGCAGGCGGCGGTGACCGGCTCCCGGAGCAGGCGGAGACACAACGGGCAGCCCAGCATACGCCTAGGAACTGGCTCCATTGACACTCAGGAAGTGCCCCCTGTCCCCACTGCTCTATTTGCGGATTGCGGCTCTTCACAAACCCTAGGTTACATAAATGTTTAGAATTACACACGTGGTGAAGCTGAGGCTCCTAATTGGCCCCTACATCCCTGTAACAAAATAGCAACCTGTTTCATAATCAGAGGAAGGTCAGAAGTCACTCGACGCCAGGATATTTGTCCAACAGGTTTATTTGAATTTACAATAAACCTGTTGGACTATAAACTGGCGTCCTGTGACTTGTGACTTTGTCCAACCCAGTGGCACCACCAAATCATAACGAGCGCAACTTAGCCAGCCTTACCAAAAGCTATTCCAGGAACTGTACACAGTCAGTACATGGGCACACACACCCAACGTGTACCTTTCAACCAATTAACTATGTGATCTGCCTATATCGTTCGCAAGACTAAGCTTTTCGCTATGCCCCGGTACACGTGACAATAAATTCAATTCAATTCAACTCCTTGTTCAATACCACCTGCACAGATTGCATACACTTGGACAGAAGGAAAACATAATAAATTTTGCAAATGACCCACAACGAAAACAGAAATTGCTGGGAATTCTCAGCATCTGTGGAGAGAAAGCAGATTAAAAGTTTTGGGGTCCAGTGACCCTTCTTCATAACTGATTGCATTTAGGAAAAGGTTGGTGCATAAAGCTGAAGATGTTGTTGAGGGAGCAGGGCAAGAGTCAATGTTAGGTGGAAGTGGAGCCTAGAGAAAAAGAAGAGCACTTGGCAGATGAACGAATGGATAAAGGTCAGCCTGGGAAATCAACTGCTGCTAATTGGGACATTAGTAACTGATAATGGGATGGTTGTGGTCGCAAAGTGTTGGGGTTGGGGTAAGGACATGGAAGAAGATGCTCAAGCCTTAAAATTCTTGAACTTGACATTGAGTTTGGAAGATTGCAGGGTCCCCAGGTGGAAAATTCTTCTACTCTGAGCTGAGGCTTACTAGGGTACTGCAATAAGCCCAATACAGAGACATTGGCCAGGGAACATGATGGTATATTGATGTGGCAGGTAACCGGACATTAAAGGTCATTTTTGTGAACAGAACATAGGCGTTTTAAAATTGTTGCCAAGTCTGTGCTTTGTCTCCCCAATGTACAGAGAACACATTGTGAGCAGCGAATACAGCAGACGAGATTGAGTGAAGCGTAGGTAAATTGCTGTTGGGGCCTTGGAAAATGAGGAGAGAGGAAGTACATGAACAGGTGTTACACCTTCTGCAATTGCATGGGAAGGTGCCGTGGGAGTATGGGAAGCTAGTCAAACTTATCTCCCTTTGAACTCACTGTTCTCCATGTTCTGAGATCCAACCTTATTCAGCCCTCTTTATCTTTGAGGTGAAGCAGTGATTTGCCTGCACCTCCTTCAATCTGGGCTACTGTATTTGCTGCTTACAATGTGGTCTGCTGTATACTGGGGAGGTGAAGCGCACACTGGACAACTGCTTTGCAAAACACCTATGTTGTCTCACAAAAAAAAGACTCTGAGCTTCCTGTTGCTTGCCACTTCAACACACTACCATGTTCCTTGGCCAATATCTCTGTTTTGCGCTTGTTGCAGTGTTCCAGGGAAGCTCAGCACAAGCTGGAAAAATCCTACAGCCTTCTGGACTCAATACAGCGTTCAATAATTTTAGGAGCACCTTCTCCCATGTCTTTACTCCAATCCCCACACACCAGGCCTTGTCACCACAAGAGTTGCTATTACATCCAACCCATTGTCAGCCACTAATGATCCTCATTACCAGCTATCGATTTCCCCAGGCTGACCTTCACCAATTCCCTTGTCTGCCCAACTGTTGTTCTCTCTTCCTGGGCTTCACCTCCACTCATTGCATACTCCTCCCCCTCCCCCAACCCCATATTCAACCTTTTCCGAGCTAAAACCAGTTCTGAAGAAAGATCACTGGACCCAAAACATTAATGCTGCTTTCTCTCCACTGATGCTGGCAGACCTGATGAGTTTTCCCAGCAATTTCTGTTTTTGTTTCTGATTTCCAATATCCACAGTGGCGCTTTGGTGCTTTTTAATGTGGATGATCCATATTTGTTTGATGTGTTTTCATACACCTTAGAACAGTACGTTTTGCACACCCCAGAACAGTGCTCCATTAGGACCAGTACACTCATTTCCAAATATTATTGTTTTCTTTTACTGCTTTTTTTTCTTCTCTTGGGATAGCTTCAATAAAAGTGAACAATTGTGGTTGCTGAAAATCTGAAATAAAAACTGAACTAGCTAGAAGAGATCTTTATATTGATTGCTTCTCTGTAATTTCCAATTTGAAATGTTTTTGCCCTCAGACTACATATCTCCCATGGAATCATTTTGTAAATATTAAGTCTATTACCATCTATTCAGTGGAGAAAAGTTGAATTTAATTGCTATTATTATCATGTTCAGGTTGAAATACTTTGTAATGTATTTTTACAAAGTTTATGAATAATATATATTCCTGGAAAGGAAAACAGAACTGCCTTTGGGCTATATGCCTGACGTAGAATCTATATTTTAAGCATAAAGAATACTATAATATTATAAATTTATTGCAATAAGTAAAATTTGAATGTGCCATATGGACATATGTATGAATAGAAGTCTGAATCTTCAAGTGGAATACTTTGTATTTTTTTTGTAAAGTTTATGAACAAAGTATCTTTTTGGGAATTAAAGCTAAAAAGAATGCTGGAAGTACTCAACAGGTCAAGGAACATTTGTGGAGAGAGAAACAGAGTTAATGTTTCTGGTGGACTCTTCTTTGAACCTGTTGCTAATTCTGTTTTTATTTCTTACGCACCACGCCTGTACAATTTTACATCATACTTGCACACAGACCTCACTCTCACTCCAACTTTAAAAACCTAGTTGTGGACTAATGCACACACAGTTTGCACTCAGTATATCATAAACACTCACAATCAAGAGCCCTGATATTAACTGTGAGGCAAGTTACAGGTGATGGGATGGAGGGTGATCTGCGATATTGTATGGGAAACCCTGATGTCAACAGTTCTGTCAGTGTTGTGTTAAAGGTGCAGCTAACAGGGCAGCATGGTGGCACAATGGTTAGCTCTGCTGCCTCACAGCGCCAGGGACCCAGGTTTTGATTCCATGTCTGTAACTGTAAAGAGTAACTGTCTGTGTGGAGTTTGCACATTCTCCTCACGTCTGCATGGGTTTCCTCTGGGTGCTCTGGTTTCCTCCCAAAGGCCAGGTGAATTGTTAACAATGTTAGGTGCATTACTCAGAGGAAATGTGTCTGGGTGGGTTACTCTTTGAAGGGTTGGTATGGACTTATTGGACTGAACGGCCTGTTTCCACACTGTAGGGAATTTAATCTCTGCTAGCTTGTTTGTAATTTCACTGTTGTGTTTGTCATCCAACTAGCTACAGTGGTGTCACAAGGACCTACATATAACACAATTCCAACACCACTGCACAACAAATAAATAAAGCCATTATCTTTGATCCCAATAACAAATTCTGTCTCCTCATCAATACCTCCTTTCCAAGCAACAGTCTGAGTTTGAACCAAGCTATTTACAATCCTGCAGTCATAGTTGAACCCAAGATGAATGCCTGACCATATAGCTGGACCATCAGTAAGGCTGCCTATTTCAATCTCTGTAACATCACCTCAATCTCTCCCAGCTTCAATTCATCTGTTCCTGAAACCTTGACACATGCTTTTGTTATTTTTGTATTTGACCATTCTAATAAGATCCTGGTTGGTCTCACTTTGAAAACTTAAATCATCCAAAACTCTGCATCCCCTATCAAACTTGCTCCAAACCTGGTCACTCATTGGTGTTCCTGCATGCTTTAGTAGTATACATATTTCTCATCATAAAAAAGGTTGAGAGGCGACTTAAGTTAGACATGTAAGATAATCAGAGGGTTAGATAGGGTGGACAGTGAGAGCCTTTTTCCTCAGATGGTGATGGCTAACATGAGGGGATATAGCTTTAAATTGAGGGGTGATAGAATTAGGACAGGTGTCGGAGGTAGGTTCTTTACTCAGAGTAGTGGGGCGTGGAATGTCTGCCTGGAACAGTATTGGACACGCCAACTTTAAGGTCATTTAAATGGCCATTGGATAAACATTTGGATGAAAATGGAATAGTGTAGGTTAGATGGGCTTCAGACTGGTTCCACTGGTCGGCACAACATCGAGGGCCGAAGGGCCTGCACTGCGCTGTAATGTTCTATGTTTCATGTTCTAAAACAAACAACTGAGGAAGCTGGAGATCTGAAGCAAACAAAAACAGAACGTGTTTGTGAAATTCAGCAGTTCTGGCAACATCTGTGGAAAGAGAAACATATTGAGTTGTGTGACCCTACTTCAAAATGTTACAAAATTTTCATCCTTGCTTCTGCATACCCCTAATGTCTTGGTAAAGATTTCAAAACACCACTGACAGAAGCGTTGAATATTTGGGTATCCCATGCAATATTACATCCCACCCTCCACCCCACTGCTCTCTAGTTACCCCTCAGCAATTCTGTGGTCTTGACCCTCCTCATTTCTGTAATCTCCTCTAGTGTCATGGCCCTCTAAGATACCAACACTCCTCCATTCAGATTTCTTGAAGAGCCCTGTTTTTAAGTGCACCACCTTTCAGCTTCCAAGTCTCTAAGCTCTAGAATTTCCTCCTTTAATCTTTTTGACTCTCTATCTTACCAATCACTTCAAACAAGCTTTAGGTCATCTTCCTAAATATGTCGTGTGGCAAACTGCCAAACTTTAATGTGAAACACCTTGGGATATTTAATTATATTAATTGTGCCATTTAAATGCAAGTGGTTGCTGATGGATTTGAGACCTCTAAAACTTCACTGACATCTCCCATGATGTGCTGCTGAAGTCACTGAGAAGTCAGAGTGAGATACCCTTTGCCAGGAAGAAACCTGATTGTAAAAACAAGGTGGCATGTCTGGAGATTGTCCAGAAGACTAGTGGCAGGCACATTGTGCCACATGCCTGGATTCAGTGCAGGGAAAACATTGAAAAATATAATCAGATCAGGAAAAGAGGGTACAGTTGGACATTCACCTACATGGCTACTGTGCACATCCTCAACCTGTCTTGTCAAGGCAACTCAATCACATTGTTTCTGACAAGCACTGACCTTGCAAGCACATCCTTCCTGTTCTGTCTATACATTTCCTTACAACCACATTTATCCATTCACTATCACTTACTCAGAGGCATATGTAATGTTACGTTGTCCCCGTGTAGTCACCTCCATCCACTGAGGGGGCAGATGCCATTTAACCGGTCTATTTTTGCCCTTCAGTGAAAACAGCAAAGAACACATGAGTATGGGACTGGACCAGAGGTAGTTTCCACAGCTAGCATCAGCAGAGGAGATCACTGGCATTTTGAGAACCTCATCTTTGGAATTTGAGAACTCCCGCCTTCCTGGTGACATAATCAAACATCAGAGAGCCTCATGTCTGTCAAAATGCGGTCAATTTCAAAATAAAATGCTGTGGATGCTGGATATTTGAAATAAAGATTACAAAAAAAAAGTCTGGGAAAACTGAACAGGTCAGCCAGCATCTGTCAAAAGAGAAACAGTCAAAATTTCAGCACAATTGAACCCATTTCCACAGATGCATTTCATTCCTCAGCAACTCTCTCGAGTTTCAATTTATTCCAAAATTGCATCTTTCATGTTGTGGTGACCGCCATATCCGGGACACCTAGGCAGCACAGTGACTCAGTAATTAGTATTGCTGCCTCACAGCACCAGGGACCCAGGTTCCATTCCACCCTCTGGTAACTGTCTGTGGAGTTTGCATGTTCTCCCCATGTCTGCATAGATTTCTTCTGGGTACTCTAGTTTCCTTCCACAGTCAAAAGGTATGCAGGTTAAGTGGATTGGCCATGCTAAATTGGCCATTGTGTCCAGAAATGTGCAGGCTAGATGGATTAACCATAGGAAATGCAGGGTTAGAGGGATAGGGTAGGGTGGTGGACCATGGTGGGATGTTCTTCAGAGGGTCAGTGCAGAATTGATGGGTTGAATAGCCTACTTCCGCACTGTAAGATTCTGCGATTCTATGATTCGGAACTGACTGTCTTCGCCACATTTGAAGATGCACTCCAAATGCTATATGCCAGTTTCGATGAAACATTACTTAATCCTAGGTATTAATTCTGTTTATCTCCATAGTTACTACCTGGCCTGCTGAGCTTGCACAGCAAATTTTATATTTAGTACAGTCAATTTGATCTTGTTTCAATCACAAGTGAGATATGATCATTTTTATAATGTTAACTTGCGACAGGACTAGGTCATGCCTTCCCTCATTTCTGGGAGATGCCTGGCCATTACAGGAATTGTTTTTACTGAGGGTGCACTGTTACCTGACCTAGCCTCACTATCTAGAACTCAGATACTCTCAGGAGATGAGAAGGTAAATAGGTGCTGTGCGTTCAACATCCAGTGAATCAAACAGCGGGGGCAGGTTCCACAGCTGACAGCCTACATTGGAGGGCACAGCCTTTTTTGATCTTTACTTGGCTGGATGTATGTGTAGCCCCAAGGCTATCAATGCAAAGGAAAACCAGACGGAAGCTGACAGTAAGATAATCTGACCACAATTACAGTGAGAAAGAAAGAGCCTGCCTCAAACACCAGTGGGTTTATGTCTGAGGATTTTGTGATGACGCACTTGTTCATGACCAGAATGGGAAAATCAAAGGAATATTAAATGTGGCAGTGAAGTGAGATATGAAGACCTTCTTTTTCACTGTTTTAATGGAAGTGGATGTCATATTCTAAACCAGCAAATATTATCCATCCCTAAATACCAATAGGGCAATCAAGCATCAACCACATCACTTGTGGAGTCACATGTCAGCCAGACCAGGTGAGACACTTCCCTAAAGGGCATTAGTGAACCAGATGGGTTTTTACAACAATTGACAATGGTGACATAGTCACCGATAGGTTAACTACAATGGTCCTCAAGAAGGGTTATACCAGAGATGTTGACTTCTCCACCATCCACCTTCTGATGCTGCCTGGCTTGCTGTATTCTTCCAGCCTCCTGTTTGTCTACAGTGGTTCATGGTCACCAATAGGCTAGCTCCAATGGTTCATAGTCACTGATAGACTAACTACAATGGTTTGTAGTCACTGCTAGGCGAGCTACAATGGTTCATAGTTAGCTAGAGCTAACTTTTAATTTCAGATTAACAGATTCCAGCTGGCAGTCAGCAGCATGTTTTGGAAAGAACACAACACATGAACACAACAGCACAGGTATAGGAATAGGTCATTCAGGCCCTTAAGGTTGTTCCACCAATCAATATGATCATGGCTAATTTGGTTGAGGTCTTAACTCCACTTTCCTGTCTGCCCCCATGACCCTTGACTCCCCTGTTGATTGAAAAATCTATCGACCTCATCTATTTAACTTATTTTTATTTTCTCATTCCACCTCCATTTCTCTTTGGGGAAGAAGTAGGGGTGCTAGTTGGGAGTGCTTAAGGGAGAGAAGGAACTGTGCACAGAGGAGCCTGTAAGGGAAAGGCAGAAATGTTGGCAGGAATATGGGATGGAGAGGAATGTGTGTTGATGAGGGGCTTGTTAGAGAGGGATGTTTGTTTGGGGAGGGGATGTGCTTTGGTGAGGGATCTGTTTTGAGGAGGGTCTGTGTTGGGAAAGAGTGCATTAGAGAGGTACATGTGTTGGAGACAGAGAGAGAGACTATACTGCAGAAGGGCTGTGTTGGAAAGGGATGTGAGTCGAGGAGGACGCTGTGCTGGGGAGAGTTGAGGTGTGAGATTATGATGTGATGTGTGAGAGAGATATTGGATCAACATTGTGTGACATAGGAGATGAGCAGTACGGCCTCTCACAGCTTAGGTGAACATATTTTGATTGATCGATGTTTTTGATGATTAATAATGGAATGGGTTGCATAATTCATACAGTCATGGAGTCACAAAGATTTACAGAAACAGGCCCTTCGGCCCATCTTGGCAAAAACAAGGATTGCAGATACTGGAAATCAGATTCTAGATTAGAGTGGTGCTGGAAAAGCACAGCAGTTCAGGCAGTATCTGAGGAGCAGGAAAATCGACATTTCAGGCAAAAGCTCCGTTTTATTCCAGATGAAGGGCTTTTGCCCAAAACGTTGATTTTCCTGCTCCTCAGATGATTTCTTCAGCCCATCTTGTCCATGCCACCAGTTTTCACAATTAATCTAGTCCATTGGCCTGCATTTCATCCATATCTCCCCATACCTATTCCATTCATGTGCCAGGAAAAAGTGAGGACTGCAGATGCTGGAGATCAGAGTCAAAACGTGTGGCGCTGGAAAAGCACAGTCGCTCAGGCAGCATCCGAGCAGGAGTGTTGACGTTTTGCTGAAGGGTTTATGCCTGAAATGTCGCCTCTCCCAGTCCTCAGATGCTGCCTGATCTGCTGTGCTTTTCCAGTGCCACACTTTTTGACCCTCATCCATGTACCTGTCTAAATGTTTTTTAAATGACAAAATTCTACTAATCTCCACCACTACCTAACATTTTCCCAGATGCACTCCGATGTCCAGTGATACATGAATTCAAACAGCTAAGGCAGTAACTGTACATGTTCACTGCTCTGTCAGTTAGCAATGTGGGTTTCTTTCTCACTCTCTCTCCTGCACTGATCTGGATATAGAACTAGCTCAAAGGTAGAAAACAGAGGGTGGTGGTGGAGGGTTGTTTTTCCGATTGGAGGCCTGTGACCAACAAAGTGCCACAAGGATCGATGCTGGGTCCATTACTTTTCACAATTTATATAAATGATATGGATTTGAGCATAAGTGGTATAGTTAGGAATTTGCAGATGACACCAAAATTGGAGGTATAGTGGACAGTGAAGAAAGTTACCTTAGAACACAACAGGATCTTGATCAGATGGGCCAATGGGCTGAGAAGTGGCAAATGGAGTTTAATTCAGATAATTGCGAGGTGCTGCACTTTGGGAAAGCAAATCTTAGCAGGACTTATACACTTAATGGTAAGGTCCTAGGGAGTGTTGCTGAACAAAGAGACCTTGGAGTGCAGGTTTATAGCTCCTTGAAAGTGGAGTCGCAGGTAGATAGGATAGTGAAGAAGGCGTTTGGTATGCTTTCTTTCATTGGTCAGTGCATTGAATACAGGAGTTGGGAGGTCATGTTGCAGCTGTACAGGACATTGGTTAGGCCACTGTTGGAATATTGTGTGCATTTCTGATCTCCTTCCTATCAGAAAGATGTTGTGAAACTTGAAAGGGTTCAGAAAAGATTTAGATGGATGTTTCCAGGGTTGGAGGATTTGAGCTATAGGGAGATGTTTAATAGACTGGGGCTCTTTTCCCTGGAGTGTCGGAGGCTGAGGGGTGACCTTACAGCGGTTTCTAAAATCATGAGAGGCGTGGATAGGATAAATAGACAAAGTCTTTTCCCTGCCATGGGGGAGTCCAGAACTAGAGGGCATAGGTTTAGGGTGAGAAGGGAAAAGATATAAAAGAGACCTAAGGGGCAACTTTTTCACACAGAGGGTGGTACGCATATGGAATGAGCTGCCAGAGGAAGTGATGGAGGCTGGTTCAATTGCAACATTTAAAAGGCATTTTGATGGGTATATGAATAGGAAGAGTTTGGAGGGATATGGGCTGGGTGCTGGCAGGTGGGACTAGATTGGACTTCCAGCTCAGCACTGTCCCCATGACTTGTCCAGACTTGTCCTACCTGCCTATCTCCTTTTCCACCTCCCCACTCCACCCTCTCCTCCCTGACCTATCACCTTCATCCCCTCCCCCACTCACCCATTGTACTCTATGCTACTCTCTCCCCACCCCCACCCTCCTCTAGCTTATCTCTCCACGCTTCAGGCTCTCTGCCTTTATTCCTGATGAAGGGCTTTTGCCCGAAACGTCGATTTCGCTGCTCCTTGGATGCGGCCTGAATTGCTGTGCTCTTCCAGCACCACTAATCCAGAATCTGGGTTGGGATATCTGGTCAACATGGACAGGTTGGACCAAAGGGTCTGTTTCTGTGTTGTACATCTCT
Organism: Chiloscyllium punctatum; assembly: GCF_047496795.1. NCBI lineage: Eukaryota > Metazoa > Chordata > Chondrichthyes > Orectolobiformes > Hemiscylliidae > Chiloscyllium > Chiloscyllium punctatum. The sequence continues at coordinate 15,744,111 of NC_092758.1, forward strand.
TTGACTCTATGACTACCTCTGGTACCCAGTTCCAGACACTCACCACCCTCTGTGAAAATATTGCCCTTCTAGATGCTTTTGTCGCTGTCTCCTCCCATCTTAAACCTGTGCCCTCTAGTTTTAGACTCTGTTGGCTAAGCTGTTGTTTATATACATGGTCACAAAGTTTGACAGAATGGCATGAGCTGGCTGTTGTCACAAAGTATGTGCAACTTAAACTCATTTATTTATATTGGCAGGAAGCTTCACATTAACAGAGAATGTCAGGATGTGGATGGTGATGAGGAACACCAAGATTAAATCATCTGCCACAATAGGGGGGAACACCATTGCTGGCTGTAGGATGGCAGAAATAATAAGGATCATGTGACAGTGACACAACCCACATGGAAAGCTGTGCAGCTACTGAGCAGGAAGCTTTGATACCAGTGTTAGGTAACCATGGCTAGGCCTCAATAGAAAGCAAATAGTGTGGCACTGCCCATGTTTTTGGGACCTCAGAAAAGAATGGCAGGTCACAGATGGAATCATCATGTGGAAAGGTCTTGTATAACATGCTTCTATTGACCCCCTCCATGTTTTCACAATGGAATTGCCTGACAAAAGTTTGCATTAAGAGTTCTGTTTTGCATTATGTTCCTGCTAATACTGGGTTTGTTTACCTTTTGGCTTTGTGTTATTTCTGTTGGTTTTTTAAAAATTCTGGTCATTTAACCATGAATGTGCCAGAAAATGGTGATTTTACACATTTTTCAGTACACCCATGTACTCCTGTACATGAGTAAACGTGACAATTAAATCAAATTCGAACTCAAAACATTAAAAAGAAAAGACATTAATAGTGAGAGCACTAGAGGGCAGCAAACAAGTATTATTAGGAACACACTGCAAAACATAACTGCTCAACAAAATGCAAACTTTTGTCAAGTAATCCTACCATGAAAATGTGGAAGTCAATAGAAGCATGTTACATAGAACAGTAAGCATCTCAGGCACAGATTATCAGCACAGGATACTCATAGGACATGTACATCATCGGGTTGATAAATCTCCCCGCAGAGTATTTCAAAGGAACATAAAGAAACAGGAGCAGAAGTAGGCCATTCAGTCCATCAAGCCTGACTGCTATTCTGCAAGATCATGGCTGGTCTGCCCCAGCCCCGACTCTTCTTTCCTGTCAGCTACTTGATAACTGAAAAATCTATCCACCTCCTCGAAACATTTTCATAGATCTCGTCTCCGCAACTCTCTGAAGTAGAGAATTCCAGATTTTCACTGCCCTCTTTTGCACGCTGGAGTTTTAAATGTGTGTCGTCTTATTCTGAAACTATGCCCACTAGTTTGATATTTCCCTACGAGCAGAAACATCTCAGAATCTAATCTGTCAAGCATCCTCATAACATTGTACGTTTCAATAAATTCATTTAAATCAAGACATTACCTGTTTAGACGTTCTTGAAAATCAACCTCTTCATTCCAGTGATCAGTCTAGAGAATCTCTTTTGAAATGGCATCAATGCCAGTATATCCTTGCTGCATAGCTTATAAACTGTGCACTTGCTCTCCAACTGTAGCAAGATTTTTGTAACAATGGGCCAACCCAGTGTTTTTATAACTCCCAATAATTTTATAACAACCTCCGCAGCCCAGTGTTTATATAACATTCCAATCCCATGTTTTTATAATCCACAATTTTATAACACCCTCCAAGTGATGTAATTCTTATAACTCCTCCCCCAGCCCAGTGTTTGTATAACTCCCAGTAATTTTATAACACCCTCCCAGCCCAGTGATCCTTTTTTATTGACAACATCTGAGAACACAGTGTTTTGTAAAACACCCTCCTCCCCTGCACAGTTGTGCATTTTAAAATGGCCCCAGTCCAATAATTTTATAAAACTCTTCCAAGCCAGTGCTTCTATGAACTCTGACCAGCCCAATAATTTTATGAACTACTCATCCACCAGTTCAGTGATTTTATAAACCCCACCAATCCAGTTTAATTTTTTTAACATAAACTACTCACCCACCAGCTCAGTGATTTTTTTACAGCTACCCCTACCCCAGTAATATTAGAAACTCCCACCTGAGTGATTTCAAAATCACAGACTAAGAATGATCAGCACAATGGCAGCAACCACACTATCCTTCTTGTTTTCTCTCCTTCCTCCCACTCTCCTCACATCGAACTAACTCAGCGTGAGGTGCTGCCCAGCATCGAACTGCTTGTCTGCTCTCCATTGCAGGTGGTCAAAGTCCAAACAGAAGTGCCTGCTCTCCAGTTGTCTTCGACCCCCCCCCCGCCTTTTCATTGGACCAAGACCTTGCACTACTAAGTCTGTGTGGTAACCAGTGTGCAACGGTTTCTCTGCATTAACTCGTGCACAGACACCTTTCACACCCTCAGGATGAAGTTTGGGATCAGGACAGACCCACCAGTATGAGACCGGAACACTGCACTCAGGAACTCAGGCGCTATGATATTGACATCGCCGGCCTGAGTGAAACCCAATGGGCAGGGAAAGGACAACTCAGATAGCAAGGTGTGGTACACCTTTTTCTGAAATGGCAAGGCTGAAGAAGAAGGCTGCATCCATGGAGTCAGCTTCGCCATCAAAAACAAACTGATGGACCAACTCAAAGACCTCTCCTGTGGAATAAGTGAATGCCTCATGACACTCTGATTTACCTTTGCTGGGAACCAGTACATCATGGTATTCAGTGCACATGCACCGACGCTCAATGCAGCAGCTGAGGACAAAGAGGAATTCTACTCCAGCTTTAACCAAACTCTCTCTCTTGGGTCCCTGCAGCAGGCAAACTAATTGTCCTCAAGACTTCAATACCAGAGTGAGCAAAATGAAGAGAAGTAATCGGGAAAGAGGGAATTGGGAAGCAAAACTCCAATGGCACTCTTCTCCTGATCAAATGTCATGAACACAATCTCCCTATCATCACCATACTGCTCTACTAAAAGGACAATATGGTAGCACTCTCGTTCCAAATACTGGCATCTCCTTGACTGTGACATCATCAGAGCAAGGGATTGGAAAAGCATTAAAATCACACATGGAATGACAGGAGCCAATGACTGCTGGTGGACCATCACCTGATCTGAACCAGGATCATCACATATGTAGCCCCGCTGCAGCTGAGACAACAGAAGCAAAGCTGCAATAAATTCAACATTGAGGCACTTAATGAACCGGAAAGCATAGCCTCATACAACAACTCCTCTTCACAAACTTAGCGACCCTCGGCGACACTGAGTCACAGGATCTTAGCAGTCTCTGGTCCACCCTTAAGGCCATCATCATCAATGTCTGCAAAATCTTGGTCAGCCACTCAACCAGGAAACACAAAGACCGGTTTGATAGAATGATTATGAGATCCAGGAACTATTAAGGCAGAAGTGCATGGCATTTCTGAGTGTAAAATAACAACCGCACTCGCCCTACTATAGGAAAGATGCAGAGGCTTTGGAGAGGGTGCAAAGAAGGTTTACCAGGATGCTGCCTGGACTTGCCTTATGATGAGAGGTTGACTAAGCTCGGACTTTTCTCTCTGGAGAGAAGGAGGAAGAAAGGTGACCTGATCAAGGTATACAAGATAATGAGAGGCATGCATAGAGTCAATAGCCAGAGACTTTTCCCCAGGGCAGGAATGACTGGCACTAGGGGTCGTAGTTTTAAGATATTAGGAGAAAGATTTAGAGGGGATGTCAGAGGAAGGTTCTTTATGCAGAGAATTGTGAATGCATTGCCAGCGGTGGTGGTGGAAGCAGAGTCATTAGGGACATTTAAGCGACTGCTGGACATGCACATGGATACCAGTGAATTGTGGGGTGGGTAGGTTAAGTTATTTTATTTTAGATTCGGATTAATCCTCGGCACAACATCGTGGGCCAAATAGCCTGTTCTGTGCTGTATTTTTCTATGTTCTATGTTCTATATAGCTTTCGGCCACAGAGGGGCATAATAAACATGATTTTCACTGAGCAACAGCTGCAGAAGAAATGCAGAGAAAAGAACCTGTCCTTGTATCTGGCCTTCTTCAGCCTTATAAAGGCCTTTGACACTGTCAATCAGGAAGCATTTATGGAGCATCCTTTTCCATTTTGAACAATGAAATTTGTCACCATCCTTTGCCTGCTCCAGGATGACATGGAAGTTGTAGTTGTGACAAATCACCAGTGATACCTTTCTTAAATACAGAAACCAAAATACACAATATTCCAGGTGCGACCTCATCAATACAATTGTAACAAGACTTCCCTACTTTTACGGAACATTCCATTTGCCTTCTTAATTACTTGCTGCATCTACATGCAAATCTTGTGTTTCATATGCCAGAGCATCCAGATCCCTCTGTGCTGCCTTTATTTGGAGTCACCACCATTTAAATAATTGTCTGTCTTTTGATTCTTTCTGCCAAAGTGCATAGGCTCACACTTTCCTATATTAAACTCCATTTGTCAAGCTTTTGCCCACTTACTCAAACTATCTATAATCCCCTTCCAAATTACTTTTGTCCTCATCATAACATGCTCTCCCACCTATTTTTGTATCATCAGCAAATTTAGATACATTACACTCTGCCATGCCCTCCAAGTCATTAATGTAGACAGTAAATAATTGAGGTCCTGGGATTGATTGTTGTGGCACTTCACTGATTATGTCTTTCTAACATGAAAAAGACCCATTAATCCTGACTCTGTCTTCTGTGAGTTAACCAATCCTCAATCTTCTCAATAACATGAGCTATTTTGAGCAATAACCTTTAATACAACATCTTATTAAATATCTTCTGGAAATCCATTGACACCACCTCCACCAGTTCTCCTTTACACTTCTTTATGCTGTCCTATCAAACACTTTCAACCTGGGTTAGATCAAGCACTCTCTACTCCTCCTCCACATTAACCCCAGCACTTCCAAGATAGGTACAGCATGGGCTTAGCTCCAGAGTAAAATTCCCTCTACTCTTTTAACCTGAAAGTAACTCTTTTTCTGCACAGCCCCCACAGAACACTCCCAACACAAGGACAGACTGGGGTTAAATACAGAGTAAATCTCCCTTTATTCTTTCAAACTGGAAGTAAACTAAAAGTAAAACTTTCTCAAAACTGTCCTGAGTAGACATTGCCAGGGCAGATGCAGCTTGGCTTTTGACATGGAGTAAAGCTCCCTCAGTGTAAGTGGGTCCATTCTGTGGTCTAATCTATTTCTAGGTTAATAGAAATGAAACTAATGGCAATCAGAGTGATTGAACACAGAGCTTTAGTTTAGATTTACTGTTCCTTAAACACATGCTAACTATCTGAGAGAACTGAATCAAATGAAAATACATCACTTTCTTTGATGACATGAATATTGGAGTAAATATATTTAAATTGTCATACATAAAATATTGTAATAAATACTTCCACAAGAGGGTTTTTCAAAAGTAATTGCATGACATTGATAAATGGAAAGGTCATGAGTCCCATTTCTGTTTTTCTGCATTTACAGGAAGTGTCTTTCATTAAAAATTAAACAGAATTGCTCAATTACCCTTCCCACATGATATTTATCTAATCAGTACAGATCTTCTAAGCAAAGATATTCTATTGGTTTTGATACTCTAACTTTTGCCCCTCTCTCCCAACCGTAACCCCAATTTACTGTTTCTCAGTTTATCCAAACCCATCTACTTCTGCATTTAAAACAGACAAAGATTCTGCTCGTAACCCTCCAAATCTGGGTTTTAACATTTGCCTATATTAAATCTGTAATTTTCTTCAGAAGGGAAATTTTCAGATTTCCCCTCCCTTTTGTTAATCATTCAGCCATTGATAAGTATTTCTGTATTTCCAATAATTGATTGAAACGTTTCATTGCTTAATCACTTCCAACTTTTGTTCTGTTTTAAAAATCTAAACATTGTCTTTGAACTACTGTTAAAATTTTAAAAAATCAACATAGTTACCAAACTGAATACATGCTTGCCTTTGATCTGTCAATTGCTTTTAGTTTTCAATTCCCCAAAATTTTGCCTGTCATAGATAATATTTTTTAATCTAAATTCATTTCTCAGATCTAACAAGCTCCCCATTCATTTTTGTTTGTTCGTTGCAATTGCATTGACATCTTAAAAGTAGTTTCTTTTAAGCTGAGTTTATACTTGTACTGAGGCATGGCCATCAAACAATACAGGCAGATCCGAGGTTCCACCCATGAATCTATTCACAAGTCAGTTTGTACACAAGCCAGAACACAATGCAGGACAATATAAAATAGCAGTTTGCAAGTATGAGGAAACATTTAGATGTTGAATCTTTAAAATTATTATTAATACACCCTGCATGGGATTGCATTAGTGAGTACAAGGATTTTGTATGTTGGACTTTCATAAATCAGGACTCCTGTGCACTACATTGTGATGAAAGGTGTATAATTTATTACATCCCTTTTGGAATTTGGATTTCAAAATAGAGGCAAATAGATGTTGGTTACTTCAGTTAAGTGTTTCTATTACCATTACCTGGGATCATAACTACATACAACATACGTGTAGGGGAAATAAAAACAGTCGTAACTACTGCATAAAGGCTTCAGGCCCGAAGGGCAATCAAGATGCAGGGGAAAGTTAAAACATCAATCAGGAATTCCACACCTGAGTACCATTGTGTCCCCTATTGGGAAGTGGCTATGTGCATATATGGAACAGAATTATGTTGGCTATGATATTTAATAAATTTCGGCTTCTTTTACTCACAAAATGTTACTTCCTGTTAACAAAAGTGTACTTGTTTGAAGTTGGATTTTTAACAATAACATTAATGAAAACAAAATATGATATTAAAGAGTTAATTTGCTCTGTTGACCTGCAAGAAACTGAATGCCCCAGGTAGTGCATCTTTGTCTTATAGATGGAATGTGGGAGGCTTACATGGCTCATTCCAGAAATTAGTAAGAACATTGCAATTGGAATTTGACTACTCCCTTATAGTTACAAAAAACAGTTTGCAACAGATTTGACCATTAAGAGATGATATGCATTACACTGTTTCTGGAGGTGGGGTGGTCACTGCATTTTATCTTGAGTGGCATGTGACTTTAAGGGATGGCTGTGGGTTGTCTTGTAGGCATTACTAACTGTGATGTTAAGATTTTGGATAAAGGAATGACTGTTTCCTTTGTTCAAAGAGAGCCTTTGCCACGACCCTGTAAGCCCCATAAGGTCTGTGTTAAAGGTTCTTCCAGAGAGAACCCTGGACACGACTCATAAGCACGGCGAAGTGTGTTCAGGGTTTTTCCATAACTTGTATTGTACTGTGCTTAATAAATTTTGCTTGGTCATAGACGTTGGCATGTTGCAGGTGCACCAAGTGTGGAAGGATCTCAGGGAAAAAAATTTAATATTTGGTGGCAGTGGTAGGATTCCAACATATATGGAGCTTCTAGGTGGACTGAATAAGTGATCGTCTGAGTGCCGGTTGTGTGAGATGGATGGGCCCACGAGATAAGATTTACCTTGATTTCTCTCCTTAAACTAACACTCAGTCGACCCCTTGTCCCCACAAATCTGTGGTGACAGAATCTCTGAGGTAACTTACGCACTTGCACACCAACGAGTTCACTTTCAGAATCATAACTTATTGAGAATTCGGAGTTTAACGTCCTCTAGGTTGAAGTGGGTTAAATTCCCCTAGGTAAAAGTGGATTAAATTCCCCGAGGTAAAAAGGGGTTAAGGTCCCTTAGGAAAAGGAGGTTGGAGTCCTCTTGTGCTGAAGTTCTGGAGCATAATGTAAAAACACTGCTGTGCCTGTCTGTATTACCCTGCCTTAGACTAGTTGTTAAGAGGGGAAGTTCTCCACGCGAAGCTCAGGACCCTGAAGTGGGTGTGGATACTACAGACACGAGATTTGAGGCTCCAGTGCAATAAAAAAGTTAGAAATCAGGAATTTCAAAGAAAAACATTGAGATAAAATTTGGTACTACTTAAAGTTAACGCCTTTAACCCCCAAACTTCCCCTTAGAAGTACTTTTAGGACAACATGGCATCACTGGGAAAAAGGGGAGAAAGTGGAGCTGGTCCGCCTGGACCCCTACAATGAAGTGCATTGGGAAGCTTTTGTCTGGGTTTTTGTTGTGGGAGTGTCAGTTTCTGGACTGTGGACTTGATTTGACGAGTCTTTCTTCTGGGGCAGGGGGTGGCTTGGACTGCGGCGCCATGTGGTCCGCTCCGAGCGTTGTCTCTCTTTATAAATGTAACTTCATTGAGAGGATGCGAGAAAATGAAAAATGCTGAAATTAAGGTTGCACTAATACTTGGGTCGATAAAGGAAGTTTCAATATAAATCATGCCACGCTGAGAATGTTTGATATTTAAATATTTTGGTTTATTAAAATACTGGTTCAGAAAATCATTTTAAGTGACTCTTTGCCTTGTTTGAATCAGGATCTCAATTCACTGTGTTTTGTGGGTTACGAAAGAAGGCAGGTTTTGCTTTTACATTAATATTGTACAACATTAAGTCCTTTTTAAAATTATCAAGCATGCAACCTTAAAACAAATTGATTGAGGACCTTGAGCCCTGATTTGTTTGAAATTCTACAGAGCCTGTTTCAAAAAAACAATTGTGTCAGTGATCATGCCTTATGAGTATTGTATTCGAGTATCTTTGCTGTATTTTTTAATGCAAAATGTTAAAAAAAAGTGCATTTTAATTAAGTTTTATGAAGACTTGAGAATATTAGAACTTGAGGCTGACCTGTTTAAGTTGTCTCAATTATTGTTAAGACTTCATTGGCCCCCATCATATTGCAATTTCAAAGAATGTTGATTTCTACCAAAGTTGCCACTGAAATTCCAATTTTAGATTTGGGAAGTTTCATTTGGCGAACATATTTTAATATATTCGGCATTTGTTTCCCATGAATATTTGAGATTTAAATCTGAACTGAAATTCTTAAATGGCTAAACATAGGAAACATTTTGCTGTTTTCTTGCTGTGACAGATGTTTGAAATACTTTTCCTGACAGCTTTCGCATTAGCCAAGTATTAACTTGTTAAAAGAAAATAATTTTTGACTAACCTGAATGAGGTCCCCAAGGGTTTGATTTTAGGACCATTGATTGTTGTTTATAATTGACTGAATTGTTTAGGCAATACAATTTAGAAGTTTATGGATTATATAATCTCATAAATAGTGAGCAGCTATCAGACTTCAAGATGACTGAGAACGTTGAATTAGGCAGACACAATTTAGTGTTAGTGAATTTTGAGAAGATTTGTAGCTCAGGTTGAGGTTCTGGATTGAGTTTACTTGCTGAGCTGGAAGGTTAGTTTTTAGATGTTTCATCACCATACTAGGTAATATCATCAGTTAGTCTCTTGTGAAGCACTGGTGGTATACCCCGCTTTTTATTTATGTGTTCAGGTTTCCTTGGGTTGGTGATGTCATTTCCTTTTTTTTCTCAGGGGGTGGTAGATGGGATTTGTTTGTTAATGGAGTTCCAGTTAGAGTGCCATGCTTCTAGGAATTCTTGTGCGTTTCTCTGTTTGGCTTGTCCTAGGATGGATGTGCTGTCCCAGTCAAAGTGGTATCCTTCCTCACCTGTATGTAAAAATACTAGTGAGAGTGGGTCATGTCTTTTTGTGGCTAGTTATGTTCAGCCAGTTGGTGTTGTTACATTGATAGCAAAGCAGGAGCAGAAAAGCAAGCATGGTGACGAATGTTCAGGGTTTCTCCAAAGCTTGTATTGTACTGCGCTTAATAAATTTTGCTTGTTCACAGAAGTTGGCATGTTGCAGTTGCATCAAGTGTGTAAGAATCTGAGGAAAAAGATAAACCTAACAAAAAGTACCAATCTAGTATAAACATTAACCATAACATACACCTGTGCTTGTCAAAGCTAATTCCACATCTTGACAGGGTCATTGCTTAGCACCAGCAGCAAGTTTCAAATCACAACAGTCACTTATTATGAAGGTGGTTCATTAACTGTTAAGTACTTTTGAGGTATGCAGTGGTTGTGAAAGGTGTTATACAATTGAAAACACTTTATCATAAATGTTTTAACTTGTTTTGTACAGAAAACAATTTGTTGCAGAGAATCAGAGGTCATTTCATAACATGGGAGAGAAACTTAGAAGCAAAATATTTGAGAAAGCCTGTTCCAGCCTGTCCCATTAGACACTCCCAAGGCAGTACAGTATACAGTACATTATTTACAGAGTAAATCACTTTCTACTTTGCCCACAAACATACTCAGGTATGTTATATATAGAGTAAAGCTCTCTCTATTCTGTCCAACCAAACATTTCCACTGCAGGTACAAAGTAAATTTCCTTCTGCAATGTTTTAGCAAACATTACGAGTTTAGGTCCAGCACAGGTTGGATAAGGACTAAAACTGCCCTATTCTACACTTTTTAAAACAATTTATTAAAATGTTTGGCTATCGCTGACAAGGACGACATTAATAGTCCATTTCCTAGTTGCTTCGGAGTACTTCCAGCCTCCAACTGCCCCAATCAGTCAAAAAGGTCATTGACCCATCCTGATAGCTTGAAAAGAAATATTATCCCAATTGTAACCTATGTGGAGCTCACGTTACACATCATTTAAAGATCTTGTAGAGGTTTTCTCCCCCATATCACTCCTAATAGCCTCCAGAGAGTAACTATTTACTCATATGCAGATTCTTGGCTCGTCCTGGAGAGTTGGAACCATCCTAACACCACCACCGCCCCCAACTTGTCTCTTTTCTCCACTCCATTCTCACTTCACCTCCTTTACTCACCTTTTCCTCTTCCTATTCCTATTTTCTCTCTCTCTGTCCTAGTGTTTCCATTCATTCATTTTTATTTCTTTCCCTATTCCAATCCCTCCTCTGCATTTTCCAGATTCATTTCCCTCACTCCCTAATCCATTCCTTGACTCCCTTCCATCCCTATTCCCTCCTCTCCCTCCACATTTCCTCTCACACTTTATTTATTCACACAAGGCCCTCCCTATTCTCTCCTTCTCACTATCTATCCATTTATTTATTCCCTCCTTCTCTCCCTCCCTATTTCTCTCACTTTATTTTGTTTATTCACTCCCTATTTATCCCCTCCTTTCACACTATTTATTAATTCACTCCCACCCTACTTCCCTATCCTTTCCCTATTTACTCTCATTATATCCATTTATCTATTTATTTATTTCCCTCCCTTTTTCCACTCACTATTTATTTATTCCCACTGTCTCTATCAATCCATTTATTTATTTATTCTCCCCTCTCTATTTATTTATTTTCCACATTCCCTTCTTTTTGTACACTCCCTTTATTTATTTCCCCTCCCTATTTTCTCTCGCTCTATTTATTCTCTCTCGCCTTCCCACAATCCCTTTATTTATTTTCTCCCCATTTAATCTCACTCTTTATTTATTTATTTCTCTTTCCCACATTCCCTTCTTTCTGCACACTCCCCTTTCACTACAGCCAGTCACCATCATGTGACCAGCACGCCCGCCAATCAGCTGCCGAGGTGCAAGCACGTGGCTCCGCGCGTACACGGCGTAGGCGGAGGGGCGCGCGCGCACGATTAACCGGGAGCGAGCGCGGGTGTGAATCCGCCTGCCGGTGAGTCGGTGTGTCCACCAATCGGATGGGTTCCTGTGGAAACACTGAGGTAATAGAGCGCTGGTTAAAGTAGTTATCTGTCTGATTGAGTACTAGTTAAGGCCAATGTCTGTTGTTGACTTGATTGAATGCTAGTTGAGATCATCATCTGGCTCCTGGTCAAGGTAGTTGATTACTTGATTGAACACTAGTTAAGTTAGTTGATTGCCTGATTGAGTCTGAGTTGATTGGTAGTTAAGTGGTAAGTTGTCTAATTGATGAGGTAAGGCTCTTGTGATGCAATGGTAGAGTTCCTACCTGTGAACCAGGAGGCCTGTGTTCAAGTCCCACCTGTTCCAGAAGTATGTTATGATACAGGGATTAGAAACAGTGCCAGAGAAGGGGTGGCTAGCTCAGCTGGCTTGCAATGTAGAGTGATGCCAACATTGCTGGTTTGATTCCAAGGCAAAAGTGAGGACTGCAGATGCTGGAAACCAGAGTTTAGATTAGAGTGGTGCTGGAAAAGCACAGCAGGTCAGGCAGCATCTGAGGAGCAGGAAAATTGACGTTTCTGGTTTGATTCCTGCTGAGATTACCATGAAGGATTCTTCTTCTCAATTTCTTTCCTCACTATGAGACATGGTGACTCCCAGGTTAAACCACCTCCAGTTGTCTCTAATAAAGTAGTGTTATGGTCCAATAGGACTTTACCTTTGTGTAATTAAATGGAGCTAAAGAAGTTGGTTGTAGAGTGTTAATATTGCCTGACCCTAATGGGAATGTGGAGAAATCAGGAGCTAGGTGGAAAATTTGGTGATGTTGAGAAATATAGGGAATGCACAGAAGTAGAAGAAGTTGAAGAAAGAATTGTCCTGAGACTAGAATAACCAATGTGAATTATGGCAGAATTAGAGAGATTACCAGGATAATTTGTCTTTACAGAATTTGTGACTGAGGCTCTATTTACTTGCTTCCCTGAATTAGTTAAATGTGTTAGACATATCTAGAATTGTTGACACAGTCACTGTGCAAACATCAGCAATAATTCAATGCAAATTAATGTTTTATAGGCTAGATAGTGCAAATTGTTTCAGCCCCTCAGCCAGCCAGCGATATCACTCCAAACTGAGAGGGAGTGCAACACAAGACACTTGGGTCACAAGAATCAAACAGACTGCTTCACCTGTAACAAGGCAGCTTTTCTCACTTCAAGTCTAAAGGTAAGATGCCACTTGAATCTGAGACAAGACTGACTGCTTTGCAAACCAGGTACAGAATAATTAACTGGAAACCAGGGTCAAGGACTATTTCCTACTTTAACTCTAAATGTTGTGGATCAGAATATGAGGCCATGATTTAGAGAACTTAGTAACTGCTAAGTAGGATGGAGTTCTGTTCGATTCTAGCAATCCTTTTTTTTAAGTGTTTCCTGTTTTTGAACATTGCATGTAACCTGAGAAATAGCTGAACTTTACTTTCAGATGACCCACTTTCCTGATGATCCATTAGGATTCCATGCCAGGTCAGTATTGACCTTCAATTCAGTTCTGTGATTGATATCAGTTGCCTTGGTGAGGAATATTGTAAACCAATGTAACCTGGGCTCCTAGCTCTGATCACTGCCCTCAGTTGCCCTCTGGATGGCATTAGGAAATGACTAAGTTGGCCTTTGTTGTGATGGTCCTCCCTGTCCAATAGTCTGTGGACACTCTGTTGTGTCATAGATAAAGAACACTGGTGGCCTGCATCTGCATTTCTGTTCATTCACCCACAGCTGTCTCTGTGATCATTGTCAGAGGCTCCATGAGGGTATCCTCATATTAGGTTTTATCTGTAGCTGACTGTGAAATAATCAGGTTTCTGAAGTGATGTCAAGTATAGAAAATAGGGATCAAGTGAATCCCTTGAAAAGTATAAGGGGAGTAGGGACATTCTTAAGAGGGAAATCAGGAGGGCAAAAAAGGGATATGAGATAAACTTGGAAAATAAGGTTAAGGATAAGCCATAGTGAGTCTATAAGTACATTAAAGACAAAAGAGAACCTGTGAAGAGGATAGGGCCCCTTAAAGATCAACAAGGTTGTCTATGTGTGGAACCACAAGAAATGGAAGAGATACTGAACAAATATTTCACTTCAATATTTACTGTGGAGAAAGACGTGGAAGCTCGGCAACTTGAAATAAATATTGATGTCTTGAAACTAGTCCACACTACACAGGAGAAGGTGCTGGAGGTCTTAAAAAGAATAAAGGGAGATAACTCTTCGAGACCTGATCAAGTTATCCTAAGACACTGTGGGAAGCTAGGGAAGAAATTCCGAGGTCCCTAGCAGAGATATTTATATCATGTCATTTCCATGAATGAGGTGCTAAAAGACTGGTGGGTGGCTAATGTTGTGCCTTTTATTTAAGAAAGGCTGGAAGGAGAAGCCAGACAACAACAGATCTGTGTGTTTGACATCAGTAGTGGGTACATTTTTGAGGGGATTCTGAGAGACAGGATTTACATGCATTTGAAGAGGCAGAGATTAGGGATCGTCAACATAACTTTGAACGTGAGAAATTGTCTCACAAGCTTGCTTGAGATTTTTGAGGATGTGAACAAGAAAATAAATGAGGGCAGAGCGGTAGACGTTCTTAACAGGAACTTTAGTAAGGCCTGTGACAAGGTTCTGCAAGTTAGGCTGGTTAGTAAAGTTAGATCACATGGAATTCAGAGAGAGCTTGCCAATTGGATACAAAATTGGTTTGACTGTAGGAGACTGTGCTGGTGAAGTGTTGTTTTTCAGACTGGAGGTCTGTGAGGTAAGTGCTGGGTCCACTGGTGTTTATCATATATGTAAATGATTTGGATAAGAATATAGGAAGCATGGTTAAATAAGTTGGTGGATGACACCAAAGTTGGTGGTATTGGAGACTGTGAGGAAGGTTATCTAAGATTACAGAGATTTTGATCAGATGGGCCAGTGGGCCGAAGTGTGGCAGATGGAGATTAATTTTCGTAAATGCGAAGAGTTGCATTTTGCTAAGACAAACAAGGGCAGGACTTAGACAGTTAATGGTAGGGCCCTGGGGAGTGTTTTAGAACAGAGAGACCGAGGGATTCAGGTACATAGTCCATTGAACGTTGTGTCACAGTAGACAGAGTGGTAAAGAAGGCATTTGGTATGCTTGCTTTCATTGCTCAGACAATTTGAGTATAGGAGTTGGGACGTCATGTTGCGTTTGTACAGGACATTGGTGAGGCCACTTTTGGAGTATTATATACAGTTTTGGTTGCCCTCTTTATAGGAAGGATGTTATTAAATTGGAAAAGGAGCAGAAAAAAGATTTACAAAGATGTTACTGGGGCTGGAGTATTTGACTTCTGGGGAGAGGCTGGATAAGCTGAGACTTTTTCCATTAGAGCTTGGGGGGTTGAGGGTGACCTTTTAGAGGTTTACAAAATCATGAGTGACATAGATAGGGTGATCAGCAAGGTTCTTTTCCCTAGATTGGGGGATTTCAAAACTAGATGGCATAATATTAAGGTGAGAGGAGAAAGGTTTAAAAGGGATGGGAGGGGCAACTTTTTTCACCGAGAGAGGTTTATATTTGGTAGTTGCAGGTACAGCTAAAACATCCAAAAGACCTTTTGGACAGGTACATGAACAGAAAGATTTAGAAGGATCTGGGCCAAATGCAAGCAGGTGGGAGTAGTTTAGTTTGGGAAACTTGGTGCCATGGACGAGTTGGGCTGAAGATCTGTTGCCATGCTGTATAACTCTGACTGTATCCTTATTAGATAGAGGAGCATGCGTTTAGATAGCACTCTATTACAACCCAGAATACTTTACAATTAGTTGATTAATTTTTGTTAGCAATGTAGTTTGGCAAGTCATCATACAGGATCACTGTTTCAGGACTGAATGTTCAGCAGGAGATGTTACCTGTGTTTTATATCTTATGGGCTATGTTATTGGATCTGTGTTTCTTTGTTTTTCCACTTTTTCATAGGAAAGACTGTAATGTTTAACTTTTTAACTTTCCTTTATTTTTCTGCTTTGTACCTAAGATGGTGCAGTGAGTACTAATTTGTAAAATTCTTACTGTACTCATGGGTTTTTATGACAATAAACTTTAATTCAATTCAATCTACCTGAAGAAACTAACATTGTCTCAGTTTAGTATTTTATCTGAAAGACCACTTTGGTAATGCTGCGAACTCTCAGTACTCCCTGCTCATGATGTGGCATATGCCGTCACTGCTGTCCCTGGTGTTGTCCCCCCTCTGTACTGCCCCCTTAATGACACAATATTCCCTCATCACTGCTGCCCCTCCCTAAGTGCAGTGTTCCTCTTGGGTTTGCATTGGAATGTGAACTTGGACTTTGTCAATTCTCTTGAGGTGGCTTAAATCCAAGAACTCTTGACCGTACTTTAATATATTTCCTTGGTCATGTGCTTGGGAAATTTTCTGTCTTCAAGTCAGAGCATTAAATTTTGAAATCAGTAGTTTCCTCTGAACAGATGGGTTGTGGTCACAGTGACCTACAGCAGTGTGTGACCAACACTAAAAGGGCTATGGTCCTGGAGGAGAGAATCTCCCAAGTTCTTTGAGCCAAACTATTAAATACCAATAACAGGAAAGGAATCAATCACTATTGACATGGAGAGTGCTTGAATCTCTCTGTCTAAGATTCAATCTTAGTGCACCCTGTATTGGCAATCTCGTGGGCCCCATTTCCTAACTTCAGCCTAGAACCGTTCATCACTGACCTGCACCAACATTCTCGATCTTTGCTTTCAGGTGACCTCCCTACATCCTAATTTTGTGGAGCCTAATACTCCTCTGAGACCTCTATATTTCTTTGATTCTGCCCTCTGCGGCAGCACCCACTTTAATAGCTCTGCCATTGGTGGCTGTGTCTTCCATCCTTAATGTCTGGAAATTACTCCAAAACATTTTCATATCGCCTCTGCTTTTTTTTAAATCTACCCAGAAACTACTTTATGCATTGAAACTTTACGTAAAACATGAAAGGTTGTAATCTGAAATCAACTATTATTCAGTTGACAATTTTCTGGTAAATTTTAGTCATTGGTATTTCTGCTTTTTGTTTGGCAGATGCGAGGTTCAGGTGATCAGCCTAATCCTGGCACATCACAGTCACAAGTAAGGAACCATTAACCCTTTCCATTCTGTTTGTCAAACTGGAACTCAAATCACCTTGCAGTAAGGTTCTGTGTGTTGTCCAGGGCACAAGAATGATTCAGGGATGTCTGGGAATACTGCTCCGGGTTGAATTGTGTAACCTTTTTCAGTTCTAACTTTCTCAAGATGTGCTGTGCTGTTTTAAGGCAGCATGATTTCTGGGGCTAGTGTCTGCTCCATGTTGGTCACATGATCACAATATATCTGTTCATGAGTGTGTGTGTGTGTGGTTATGTAACTCATTGATACTGTGCAAAATAGCACTGATGCACAGAGGCCAAATATAAAACAGAAAATGTTGGAAATATTCAGCACGTCTGGTAGCAGTTGTGGGGAATGAGAAACAGGAGTTAACTTTTCTGGTCTGTGACTCATCAGGTTTTGATAGAAGACTAGAGACTTGAAATGTTAACTCTTTCTTCATCGATGCTGCATGGCCTGCTGAGTACATTTGATTACTTCCTGGTTTTATTTCAGACTTTCCACATCTATTCGTGAGGTGGTTTACGTGTGTTAAGAGATGGGGTTACTGGGGAATCGTGTGATGCTGGGGTAGGCACGTCATAGATAGGAAATATGTGTGTGACATCAAAATCATATTTTGTGGTCATAATAAATCAAGTGTATACTTTGCCACTTCTATGTAAAACTAGCTACAATGCATGGTATTTGCATGTGTGCAGTTAACCAGGGAAGTGTACAAGTTACTCAGTGATAACCTGCTCCTTTGCTGTCATTGTCATTCTCAGGATTAGTGAACTGATTTAAATTTTAACACTTTGTACAGAATTCCTGTTCAAAGCATTGGAATAGTTGGGCTTTGGTCAGGAAAGCTAAGATTAAGGATTAGTAGTGTTGGACTGAACACTGTCTGTGGTCTTGATACAAGTTTGGAGTCTATTTTTCCCTCTAAGCCATCATAAATATTTCATACAATTTAAAAATTATTTATAAAATTTATGCTTTGTATTTTGGCTTCTGTCTTGTTCCTATCTGTGTTCCAATCTTTGTAAAATAATTCAAGAATAATAATAAGCAGAATATTCCCTAATTTGATGTCTGAGAATTTTTCAGTTGGTGATGACACTCGTCTGCAAACTAGACATCCTTTAAATCTGATGCCGGAGTGCAATTAGCAGTGAAAAGGTTGAAAATGGCTTGATTAAAGGCTGTTAATTTTCAGTGGGTATCTTTCTTCAAGGTTAGCAGTGAGCAGCATTCCTTTGCTGTAAAATTTGATTCCATCATTATATGGTTTGCAGGAGAGACATGTTTGGGATTCTGTGAAGAAAGCTGCCTTCATCCTGGGCTCAGGACTGTTTGTGTTTGCAGCCTTCAGGAACACTGTGACCTGGTAAGTTGACAGAAAGAGGACGAGCCTGGAATTAGCACATAGCTCCAGTCATATGCTACAGAGGAAAAAAAGTTTGTGTGTTAACTCATCTGAGAGCAGCCTCTCTCGCATATGATCTCTATTTCCTTGTCTTCTGCCTCTTGCTCTCACTACTTTTTTTTGTGTTTGTGTGTGTGTGTGTGTGTGTGTGTCTCGCTTTCCATGTGTTAATAATAATGTTGGAGGAAAGGAGGGTAAGTCTTTGTGCAGTGGTGGAAAATTGTGATTAGGCTTGCTCCACACCTGCCCTTCATCACAATGAAAGTTATAACTGAAGCTGACTGGCTGTCACCATTTCGTATTGTTATATCATTCTTTTTCTCGTCTCTGGACTGTATATGTGGGACATCGTAACTAGTCGAAAAGTGTGGTGCTGGAAAAGCACAGCCAGTGAGGCAGCATCTGAGGAGCAGGAGAGTCGATGTTTCGAGCATAAGCCCTTCATCAGGAATGAGGAGTTGGCCCAAGTGGGCTAAGATAAATGGGAGGGGGTGTGGCTGGGGATAAACAGGCTGGAAATGTGATAGCTAGTTGGAGGTGGGGGTAATGGTGATAGGTCAGAAAGGAGGAGGAGCGGATAGGTGGGAAGGAAGATGGATAGGGAGGACAGTTGAAGAGGGCAGTGCTGAGTTGGAAGATTGGATCTGGGATAAGGTGGGTGGAGGGGAAACTGGTGAAATCTACGTTTCTGGGAGAAGATGGGGCAGGGACAGAGTAACTAGTACAGTGTGTGTGTGTGTTTGAATCCTGTCGCCAGGTGTCATTTCTCTTGGACAGAGCTGATAGTTACGATGCAGTGAATTGCCATTTGTTTTAGTGTCTCCCCACAATGTCTCACTTCCACTGGGAAAATTTGGCAGTAGAAGCTGAGCTGTGGATGATTTGCAAAATGATTGTCCAACATTTTTCAGGCATTTGCAGCAATTCTGGGGAGCTTCTGGGGACTTCTGGCAGTCGCAGTGGGGAAAAGCTCACAGTTACTTCCAAGGCAACGAATGGGTCCTCTTCTTGCTAGGTAAGTACTGTGAGGTGCAGCAGATTATATTGGGTTATTGCAGCAAGTTATGGCTTGTTATAGTCAGCATTTCTATTCAATTAACGAAAGTGGTGGGTTTCCTTCACAAGATAAACAGAGCTATTGTGCATATGGGCAGACTGAACATCAGTTTAGTCCAATATTCTTATCACTTGTTCCATTTACCTTGATTCAAGAAGAAATGTTCCAGGCAAATATGGGCAAATTCTCAGATCTTTAACTTGTTTAAGAAGGGCAAAGCTGTGGCGTAGTAAGAGTGAGAGAGCTTATTAGGTGATATTAGTTTAAGGTTTTAAAAATCTGATTTGTGGGTAAAGTCGCCATAGTCCGAGTGAACCATAGGGCTGCACTCTCTCTCATTAGAGAGAAATAACGGGCGGTGATTTAACCAGAGGGTTCTCCTGCTGTAGCAAAGGGGAAAGGTTGAGAGGGGGAATTCGACATGGTAACCTGAGCCGGTGCAGGAATTCACCCAACACTGCATCACAAACCAGACATCCAACCAACAGAGCTGCAAAGGGGAGCCTGAAGGAATTGGGTTTCGGAGAACAGGGTAGGAGGGCTGGAGGATGGGAGGAAGATTAAGGCACAGTGTTTGTTTAAAAAAAATTAAAGTTTTGTCATAACAAATGTGGAAGCTGTCTGATATTTGCAAGTGTCCAAGATTTTTGGGTTCCAAGAATGGCTGACTCGACTGTTTCTGAAAGGTCAGTTTTCCAAGATTTCTAAGTTCCTGGGATCTACTAGTTCCCAGGTTTTGCCAGGATTCATTCAGTGTCAGTCCTGAGTGAGTTGTCTTTCTGTCCCAGGTACCATGGTGATTCCTACTATGTCCTTCTGGATTTTGAATGGGTTCCTTCTGATTGTGGATGCCACAGGAAAACCACAGCTGATTACACGCTACCGGATTCAGAAGGGCAAGAATGACCCGGTCAGAGTGGCTCTTTTAACTAAGAACAATTAGATAACTTGTGCTGAATTACTGCTTGGCCATATAGTGAAAATCTTTCCACTTCTGTGCATTTATTTTCAGTTTGTCTCTGGTGCAGTGCAGTTCTATCTCTATTTCATCTGTGACTTCCCAATGACTGGGTTAGTGCCTGCAGGATGTAAACATGGGGCAGTTAACATCCCGGATAGTGAATGAGTGATTAAAGCTGTCTCTTTTAAACCACTCCCCTCCTTTAAAGAATCATAAAATCAGTACACTGGGACGTCTTTCAACTTTTTTGTTTACGTACAAGCTTCCCCTCCCCAACCCCCAATCTTTCTTTCTGTTTTTCTCTCAAAACTCCTTACTTTGGGAAGTTGCTGGTAGTGAGATTACAGAACAAATTAAATTGACTCAGTTGTCACAGACACTGGCAGCCCATGTAGAGGGCATAGGTTTAAGGTGAGAGGGAAAAGCTTTAAAAGGGATCTGAGGAGCAACTTTTTCACGCAGAGGGAGGTGCAAGTCTGGATTGAGCTGCCGGAGGAAGTGGTGAAGCTTGTACTAGTGGAAGGCGATATGAATAGGAAGGATTTTAGAGGGATGTGGGCTAAATGCTAGCAAATGGGACTAGATTAATTCAGGATATCTGGTCAGTATGGACGTGTTGGACCGAAGGGTCTGTTTCTGTGCCGCATATCTCCATGACTGTACAAAGTCCAAAAGCAAAATACGTTGGATGCCAGAAGTCTGCAATAAAAATATAAAATATTAAAGCCCAGACAACATCTGTGGAGAGAAAAACAGAGTTAACATTTAAGGCTAGTTACTTTGACTTTTGCTAAGATGATCTGTTGAAATGCTAACTCCACAAATAACCTGCTTTCAGCATTTTCTGCCTTTTGTGAGAAGCCCAAGATTGTGCGTTCACAAACGAATCTCTGCCAATCCATTGTAACTGGGTCTTATGGATTCTGTATAAAAGGATTGCAACAGGAGAGTTTGAAACTTTACTACTCCTAGGCATGTTCCAGCAGCCCATGATCTTCTCCCATTGTCCCAACTATACCTGCAACAGGTTCTGCCATCTGGAGTGTAACGTTGGGTAACAGCGGGACAACAGTATAGGATAATATTGGATGAAACAGGATCCTGTGGGCTAACAGAATAGGGTACTGTTGCATAATGGAGGAATTATGGGATAGTAGTACAGGGAGACACATCAGAGAAAACACTGGGTCGCAGTCAATAGCAGACTAACAATAATGGCTGCTTCAGATAATGTTAACGCACAGAACCTAAACAATAGCCACATTTGTTAGCAACCTTTACCTTTCAGAGGAACCCAGCATCTTGGTGTTAGCTCATCAGTCTTTGAAGGAAAGCTTTTAAAAATCACTGACAGAAAGCTAAAACCTTGTATAATTTTAAGCAGAGGTTGAAGCTAAAGGGATCAAAGGAAATGGAGAGGGAGGTGGGCAGGGTTGTTGAGTTGATCATCAGCTATAATGAATGGTGGAGCAAGCTTGAAGGGCTGAATGGCCTACTTCTATGTTTCTGGTCTTCCTC
Organism: Chiloscyllium punctatum; assembly: GCF_047496795.1. Taxonomy (NCBI): domain Eukaryota; kingdom Metazoa; phylum Chordata; class Chondrichthyes; order Orectolobiformes; family Hemiscylliidae; genus Chiloscyllium; species Chiloscyllium punctatum. The sequence continues at coordinate 15,765,828 of NC_092758.1, forward strand.
AGAAAGACAGCAGTATAGCAGATTGGAAAGCAAGGATTGATTTGCCATTGTCTGAGAGTACAGGCTACGATTACATTTTTAAACGTTCTATGCTGGTTATCTTGTATTAGTTTATGTTTAGACATTGGATCTGATTGAGATCAAGCAGAATTGTGAAGCCATTTCATTTGGTTTCCTCACTCTAATAAATTACCATATTTGCTGAACCATAAAACATACAATTTCTTCCTGGAAAGAAGTTGCAATGAATATTAAGGTCTGAAGGATGTCCAAATATTTGCTACATATTTCTTAAAATCTCAGTGCATCTTATGCTGTGATAAATAAAGTTTTTAAATTAAACTTTGCCTCTCCCAGCATAACTGTGGACTGTGTTTGGAAACTGAAAATTCAAGAAAAACACTAAGTGTTTTTTTTTATCCCCTCTTTCCATTTATTTCAGAGTCATACAGTTGTACAGCACAGAAAGATCCTTCGGTCCAACTTGTCCATGCCGACCAGATATCCCAAATATAATTTAGTCCCATTTGTCAGCATTTGGCTCCTATCCCTCTAAACCCTTCCTATTCCTTTACACCTCCAGATGCCTATTTAAATGTTGTAATTGTACCAGCATCCTCCACTTCCTCTGGCAGTTTATTCTATACACGCACCGCCCTCTCAATGAAAAAGTTGCCCCTTGGGTCCCTTTTAAATCATTCTCCCCCTCTAGTTCTGGACTCCCCCCACCCCAGGGAAAAGACTGTCTACTTATCCAATCCATGTCCCTCCTGATTTCATAAACCTGTACAAGGTCACCCCTCAGCCTCCAACACTCCAGGGAAAATAGCCCCAGCCTATTCAGCCTCTCACTGTAGCACAGCTCCAACCCTGATGACATCCTTTTTGTTTACAAAAATCGAGAAGAAACTGGTTTTTTGGTAACTGACTGGAACAGAAAGAGAAAATTAAATAAAGAGGAGGCTCCATCTTATTTTCTGACTAGTTACAATTGGTGCTCTTGCCTTGTGTGTCACAGGTGGAACCTGCTAAGCTTCAGCAAGCCATCAGAACGGTTGCATTTAACCAGGTTTTCCTGTCGTTACCAATGGTGGTGGTAATGTACCCCATCATGAAGTGGAGAGGTAATCCTTGTGGTACTGAGCTCCCCACTTTTCACTGGGTGCTGCTGGAGCTCTGCTTCCTTGGGCTATTGGAAGAAGTGTTTTTCTACTATTCTCACAGGTGAGCTGGATACTCAATGCAGCACCCTGCTGCTCTGTATCTTAACTCTCACCAAGTTCCATTCGCCTATTACTTGCTGGCCTACATTAACTTCCAGTTTGGTGATACCTTAAGTCTAAAATTCTCATCCACATTCTCAATCTGTACATGACCTCACACTGCCTATCTCTAATCTCTTGTGTCTTACTCCCATCTGAGATATCTGCGCTGTTCCAATTCTGGCCCCTTGTACATCTCCTCCAGTTTTAATCATTGTTATTGATGGTCATGCCTTCATATACCTGAACCCTAAATTTTTGGATTCCCATATTAAATCTGTCAATCTGACCCCCTCACCCATTCTGCTTTTAAAATCTCTTTAAAACTTTGGCAAATCCTTTCAATTACATCTCCAATTATTTCCTTGTGTAGCTTCGTCTCAGATTTTTGTTTTGATCTTTCCACCTGTGTAAAAGCTTGGGATAGTTTACCATGTTGAAGAACCTAATTAAATGCAAGTTTTGTTTTAGCTATCTGGCCAATGGGGCAGGGACATAACAGCCTCGCCAGACCAACATCAGAATGAAGAATAAATGCAAAATCTTTGTTTGTAATTTTTCTGTGGAGGAGAAAATGGAAAAGGAATATGAGAAGGTGGATAAGGTAGTGTTTGAGGAATTTGGGGAGAGTCCAGGGGGTTGGTAAGAATAGTTGGTTTTTTGAAAGTTGGGATTGACTTGTTGTGGGTTTAATAGCATTTTCCTGTTCTCTGGTCAGTTCAGTGATTGGTGTTTCAACACTTATTCTGTGCAGGCTTTTCCACCATCCTCTGCTTTACAGACACATCCACAAGAAGCACCATGAATGGACTGCCCCGATTGGCATTATCTCCCTGTACGCACATCCGGTTGAGCACGTGGTAAGAGATGTTTGCATCTGAACAGCACAAAATATCAATACTGCTTATTGCTAAAAAAGGTGGGGCAAGCCGTTTTCCCTAGGCATTAATGTTGGAATTGCTGTTTACATTTAATGAGTTGGAATTAGAATTTCACCATTTGCTCATGATTCCTGTGGAGCTGTGTAGACAATAAAGAAAATACAGGAAGACAATTAATTTGCAAAGTGGCTGAACTTCAAAATAAATTTGCAAGGTGGTACATTTTAGCAAGTAGCATATAGAAGTTTCATTTTCCTTAGAAAATAAGACTGAATTATGGAATAGTACATCTCCGAAGGAGGCCATTCAGATCTTCGAGTCTGCTTTCAAATCAGTTGAATCTGTCTTCGCTGCTCTTTTCAAACATTGCTGCAAATTGTTCTCCTTCAATTATTTATCGAATTACCTTTTCAAGGCTGCTGTTGAATCAGTATCAGCACATTTTCACGCAATACATTCAAATTGAACCAATCATAGCATGTCAAACTTTTTTATTTTAAAAATGCAACATTTTTTTGGCCAAATGCCTTAAATCTGTGCTATTTGGTTATTGAACCTTTAGCTACTCAGTACAGTTTCTCTTTATCTGAGCAACCATTCTCTGCTGTGAGAGGAATAACCCTAGTGTCTCTGGGCTCTCCACATCTCTGCATATCTGAAGGCCTTCAACATTGGTACCATTCTTTTTACCCATTTGTGGGATGTGGGTCAACATTTATTGCCCATCCCATGAGGGCAGCTAAGAGCAACCACATTGCTTTGTATGTGGAGTCACATACAAGCCATACTAGGTATGGATGGCAGATTTTCTTTGGATTTAGTTTGCATAGATTTCATGAAGGCTTTTGACAAAGTTTCACTTGATACACTGGTTAAGTAGTTAAAAGCTCATGGGATCTAGGGCTATTTTGCAAATTGAATCCAAATTAATTAGCAGGAAGCAGAGGATGATGGTCGAAGGGTAATTTTGTGACTAAAGACTATGCCCATTAACATCCCACAAGGTTCAGCATTGAATACTTTACTTTTTGTATCATAGAATTGCTACAGCTTGGAAGTAGGCCATTTGGCCCATCGAGTCCACACCGACCCTCCAAAGAGCATCTTGCCCAGAGCTATCCCATCCCTGTAACCCTGCATTTCCCATGGCTACTTCACTTAGCCTACACATCCCTGGGCAATTAAGTATGTCTTAGGACTGTAGGAGGAAATCAGAGCACCCAGAAGAAACCCACACAGACACAAGGAGAATGTGCAAACACTACACAGTTGCCCAAGGCTGGAATTGAACCCAAATCCCTAGTATTGTGAGGCAGCAGTATTAACTACTGAGCTGTTGTGCCATATTAATAATCTGGACATGAAACTAGGAGATATGATCAATAGTTGTGTAGATGACATAAAAATTAATGGTGTGTTAAATTATGAGGAGAAATACCTCAGACCACAAGATCATATAAATGGACTAAACAGTGGCAAATGGAATTTTGTCCTGACAACTGTGAAGTGATGTATTTTTGTAGGACTGACAAGTAAAGGGAGTGCACAATAAATGATATGGTGTTAGAAAGTACACAAGACCAGAGGGACCTTGGTCTGGATGTCCATAGCTATTTGAAGGCAGCAGGAAAGGTGGATAAGATAGTTAAGAATTTGTATAGAATGTCTTGACTAATAAAAGCAAGCATTGAATACACGAGGTGATGATAAAGCTGTATATTATGTATGTTCGACCAGATCTGCGGACAGCAACCTACAGGAAGGATATGACTGCAGTGGAAAGGCTATACAGGAGACTCTGCTCGCTGGAGCGCTGCAGCTATAAAGAGAGACCAGATAGGTTAAGATTGTTTTATTTAGAGTAGAGAAGGCTGAGGTGCGATCTCACTGGTGTACAAAAACTTTGGGCAGCAAGGTAGTTGAGGAGAAACTTCCCTTTAGTAGAGAGTAACCATGGGTTACAGTTCAGATATAAGGAGCAGTAGGTTTAGAGGGGATTTGAGGGGAAAAAAATGTTTTCACCAAGAAGATTGTGGGTATCTGGAATTCACTACCTGAAAGAACCATAGAGGCATGAATATTCAAAATATTTAAATAATATATAGTTGAGTACTTGAAACACAAGTGGGCTAAGTGCTGGAAAATTGAATTAGAATAGATGGATATATAATGAACAGCATGGGTGTGATGGGCCAAAGGACCTGTTGCCTGCTGTAAAGAAACTCTAACTCTCCACTACATGTTTTATCTCTTTAGACTCCTACAGCATTGAAAGAGGCCCCTCAGCCCCTATGCTGAACAACAAACACCAAACTATACTAACCTCACTTACCTCCACTTGGTCCATAGCCTACTATGCCCCAGCACATCAAGTGCTCATCCAGATACTACTAAAATATTGTGAGTACCTGCCTCCACCACCCAGACAAGGAGCACATTCCATATTTCTACCATCCTCTGTGAAAAAGTTATTTCTCAGATCTCCTTTAAACTACTTAACTCCTCACCTAAAATTGTAAGCCCTCTAGTGTTCGACATCTCTTCCAGAAGGAAAAAGTTCTCGTGATCTATGCTGTCTGTGCCTCCCAAAACTTTGTTTAGCTCTGTTAGATCCTTCACAGCTACCTCTACTCCAAGGAAAACATGCCCAGCCTTATCTAGTCTCCCACTTCCTCTTGAAAGCCTCCCATTGCTCACTCACTTGTCTCCCAATCTTTAGTTTCACTTGACCTAAGCCAGATTTCTTCTCAACTCACTGAAGTTAGCCTTTCTCCAGTTATTTTACACTAGATCCAATGTTGTCCTCTTCCATCACTGTGTTTTAAGCCAGTTGTTATGATCACTATTAGCTAAATGCTTCCCAAAACCACATTCCATTTGCTCCATTTCATTACCCAGAATTAAATCCAGCATTGCACCTGTCCAGTATGGACTGGAAAAACCTTGATCATGAAAGTTATCTTGAACATATTTCAGGAGTTCACTCCCTTCTGTTGTGCTTTGCATTGTTATTTCCCCAGGCTATATTTGAATAACTGAAATCCTCCATTATTATTAATACTCTTGTATTTTGTCTGTATATTTGACCTTCTGCCGCCTTTCCACTACTTGCTAACCTATACAGCACTGTATGTACTATTATATCCTCTGTTCTTTGTCTACCCAAATAGACTTTGAACTGAATGCCTTCCTAGGGCAGTTAAGAGTCATCTGTTTTTCAGGAGATCTGAGAAAGAACTTTATCCCACATGGGATGGTAGAAAAGTGGAATGTGCTCTGTGTGGGTGGTGGAGGCAGGTACTGTCACAATGCAATTGACTCTTTAAGCACTACCCTGAATTATCCTACTATTCCTGTGCTTAATTGACATGTGATGGACATCAAAGTAAGAAACTTCGATGCTTTCTCTTTAAGCTCCTCGTGTAAAATGTCTCCAGACATTTAGCCCTTTTCCTTTTGATGCCATCGTTTGCCTCATGGACCACAGCTGTTTCCCTTGTCTGCCCAAAGTGGCCTGCACCCTTTTCATGTGATGTCCTTTGTCCTGGTAGGGAGGCACTACACCATGTGAAACTTTTACCAGTGATTACAGCAAAACTTGTCTATCCCCTTGACTATCGACTTCTCGATGACCATTACATTTCTAAACTTTAGTGTCACTTCACCCCCCCAATTCAGTCATGTACCTTTTTTTATTGTGCCAAATTGTGCTGTAGAATGCTGTCTCTGGAACTGTCTTCACTCTCCATTCATATTGTAAACTCTGGAGTTGCAGGATGACTACTTCCAGAAATCTGAATGCCATATGATTCCTGCGAGATCAGAACTGTTTTGCTTAAGTTTGAATGACTGGTGGTGCTGTGTGGGTGTGCATAATCATTTGGAAACAATTGAATTGGGCATTCTCACAGAATGGCAGGCGGTAGCTCTGAGCTGATTCATGAGTTTGCTTGGAAGTCTGTGAACTGATGTTACCATGTTTTTTAAATTTGTTACAATTACTCAATATTAGATCCATTGCTGTATTTACATCTACCCGGTTTAATGTTGTTTATGCTTAGACGAGGCAATTGCCTAGTGGTGTTATCGTTAGACTATTAGCTGAGTTTCTGGATTAATGTCCCAGGGACTTAGGTTCAAATCTCACCATGACAGATGGTGGAATTTGAATTCAATAAAAATCAAATCTGGAATTGTCAGAAAACCCAGCTGGTACCCTAGTGTCAAGGAAATCTGCCATTCTTACTTGGTCTGGCCTACTTGTGACTCCGGATGCACAGCAACACGGTTGACTCTCAAATTCCCGTAAAAAGGTCTAGCAAACCAATCGGCTCAAAGGCATTTAGAGATGGGCAATAAATGATGGCCAGCCAATGACGTCCATAACTGAATTCATTTTAAAAAAAAAACTTTTCCTTATTACATTTTAATTTTCTCCCTTTTGGATCTAAATAATTAATCCTCATCATTTTTATTTTAGTTCTTAATTCAAAGCACTGATAGAGAATTTGCCACAAAGGACTCTCACCGTTTGCACAACCTGGAACACCCACCATCCATTCTGAAAATGTTTGGGTTTTTTTGTTATTGCTGTGAGAAATTACTGATTGTTGTGTGGGGTGAATGTGTATGTCTTTTCTGTCATGCATGGGTTGCCCAGTTATCAATAGGAGAGTAGAGTAGTGTAGTGGTTGAGGTTTTCACTTATTTCCCTCAGATGTCCAACATGCTGCCACCTATGATTGGACCGATCATTGTGGGATCTCATGTGGCAACTGTGATGCTGTGGTTTTCGTTGGCACTACTGATTTCCACAATTTCACACTGTGGTTATCATCTCCCACTGCTACCATCACCTGAGTTTCATGATTTTCATCACCTCAAGTAAGTATTAAAAGATTGGAGGTTTGAACTTGGGAGTTGTAGTGAGTGAAATCTCTCCGGAGTGAATCATTCTTCATGGGATGTGCAGAAAGAAAGCAAAGTTAAATGTTGTAAAATATTAATATTTCTGGTGATATTTAGAACATATGTAAGATGGTCATAGGCAGAGGCTGCCTAGTCTTCTGATGACAGTTCTTTGGGCTTGATCCACAGCCAGTTCAAAGTGACCATTTCAGGGATTTAGTTTGTGGTGAACTGCTCAACCCATGGTTACATCAATTGTGTTCTGGTTCTCTATCGTGAGCTCAGCGATGGTCCAGTTTGCTTATCTAGTGTTAATGAATGAATGATACTGGCTTCTGTTACTTGGACTGAGATTAATCTGCCATCATGTCTTTGCTTTGCTGAGCTACTGTAGATCCCCTCAAGATCGCTGTTAATCAGTTTGCTGTGAGATGGTAGGGATTTTAATTCTTTGACACCTCTGGAAAAGGACATGGAAGATATAGAATGTAGGGAAATAGATGGTGACATTTTGAAAAATCTTCATCTTACAGAGGAGAAAGGGCTGGATATCTTGAAATGCATAAAAGTGGATAAATCCTGAGGACCTGATTAGATTAGTGTGGAAACAGGCCCTTCAGCCCAAAAAGTCCACACCGACCCGCCAAAGTGCAACCCACCCAGACCCATTCCCCTATATTTACCTAACACTACAGGCAATTTAGCATAGTCAATTCACCTAACCTGCACATTTTTGGACTGTGGGAAGAAATCGGAGCACCCAGAGGAATCTCATGCAGACATGGAGAATGTGCAAACTCCACACAGTCGCCTGAGGCCGGAATTGAACCCAGGTCTTTGGTGCTGAGGCAGCAGTGCTAACCAGTGTGCCACTGTACCCGAGAACTCTGTGGGAAGCTAGGGAAGTGATTACTGGGTCTCTTGCAGAGATATTTGTATCAGCGATTGTCACAGGTGAGGTGCTGAAAGACTGGAGGTTGGCTAATGTGGAGGCACTGTATAAGCAGGGTGGTAAGGACAAGCCAGGGAACTATAGACCAGTAAGCTTCTAGTCAGTGGTGGGCAAGTTGTTGGAGGGAATCCTGAGGGACAGGATGGACATGTATTTGGAATGGCAAGGACTGATTAAGGATAATCAACATGGTTTTGTGCGTGGAAAATCATGTCTCACAAACTTGGTTGAATTTTTTGAAGAAGTCACAAAGAAGATTGAGGGCAGAGCATTAGATGTGATCTATATGGACTTCAGTAAGGCGTTTGACAAGGTTCCCCATGGGAGACTGATTAGCAAAGTTTGATCTCATGGAATACAGGGAGAACTAGCCATTTTGAGCCAGTTCTGTACCCAAGGTAGAAGACAGAGGTTGGTGGTGGAAGGTGGTTTTTCAGATTGGAGGCCTGTGACCAGTGGAGTGCCACAAGGATCGGTGCTGGGTCCTCTTTGTCATTTATATAAATGACATTGATGCAAGCATAAGAGGTATGGTTAGTAAGTTTGCAAATGACACCAAAATTGGAGGTGTAGTGGATAGCAAAGACAGTTACCTCAGATTACAACAGGATCTTGACCAAATGGGCCAATGGGCTGAGGGATGGCAGATGGAGTTTAATACATCTTGGGAAAGTAAATCTGAGCAGGACTTATGCACTTAATGGTGAGGTCGCAGGGAGTGTTGCTGAACAAAAAGACCTTTGCAGTGCAGGTTCATAGCTCCTTGAAAGTGGAGTCGCAGGTAGATAGGATAGTGAAGGCGGTGTTTGGTATGCTTTCCTTTATTGGTCAGAGTATTGAGTACAGGAGTTGGGACATCATCTTGAAGCTGTACAAGATATTGGTTAGGCCACTGTTGGAATATTGTATGCAATTCTGGTCTCCTTGCTCTTGCAAAGATGTTGTGAAACTTGAAAGGGTTCAGAAAAGATTTACAGGGATGGTGCCAGGGGTGGAAGATTTGAGCTATAGGGAGAGGCTGGTGCTGTTTTCCCTGGAGTGTTGGAGGCTGAAGGATGACCTTTTTATAGAGGTTTACAAAATCATGAGGGGCATGGAGAGGGTAAATAGGCAAAGTCTTTTCCCTGGGGTGGGGGAGTCCAGAACTAGAGGGCATAGAACATAGAACAGTACAGCACAGAACAGGCCCTTCAGCCACGATGTTGTGCTGACCATTGATCCTCATGTATGCACCCTCAAATTTCTGTGACCATATGCATGTCCAGCAGTCTCTCAAATGTCCCCAGTGACCTTGCTTCCACAACTGCTGCTGGCAATGCATTCCATGCTCTCTCAACTGTGTAAAGAACCCACCTCTGACATCCCCTCTATGCTTTCTTTCAACCAGCTTAAAATTATTACCCCTCGTGTTAGCCATTTCTGCCCTGGGAAATAGAGTTGATAGGCAGAGACTATCTATGCCTCTCATTATCTTGTATACCTCAATTAGGCCCTCTCTTCGCCTCCTTTTCTCCAATGAAAAAAGTCTGAGCTCAGTCAACCTCTCCTCATAAGCCCTCCAGTCCAGGCAGCATCCTGGTAAACCTCCTCTGAACCCTCTCCAAAGCATCCACGCTTCCCAGAACTGGACACAGTATACCAAGCGTGGTCTAACCAAAGTTTTATAGAGCTGCAACAAGATCTCATGACTCTTAAACTCAATCCCCCTGTTAAGAAAGCATATGTTGTTTTGGCTTTCATCAACAATCCTGTCCACTTGGGTGGCCATTTTAAGGGATCTATGTACCTGCACACCAAGATCCCTCTGTTCCTCTACATTGCCAAGAATCCTATCCTTAATGCTGTACTCAGCTTTCAAATTCGACCTTTCAAAATGTATCACCTCGTATTTAGCAGGTTGAACTCCATCTGCCACCTCTCAGCCCATCTCTGCATCCTATCAATGTCCCGCTGCAGCCTACAACAGCCCTCTATACTGTCAACGACACCTCCAACCTTTGTATCGTCAGCAAACTTGCTGACCCACCCTTTAATCCCCTCATCCAAGTTATTAATAAAAATTACAAACAATAGAGGCCCAAGGACAGAGCCCTGTGGAACACCACTCACTTCCAGGCAGAATATTTTCCTTCTACTACCACTTGCTGTCTTGTTGGCCAGCCAATTCTGTATCCAGACAGCTAAGTTCCCCTGTATCCCATTCCTCCTGACCTTCTGAATGAGCCTACCATGAGGAACCTTATCAGAAGACTTGCTGAAGTCCATATGCACCACATCCACAGCTCGACCCTCATCAACTTTTCTAGTCACATCCTCCAAAGAACTTTAGGTCTCTTTTATATCTTTCCCCTCTCACCCTAAGGGGCAACTTTTTCACACAGAGGGTGGTATGTTTATGCCAGAGGCAGTGGTGGAGGCTGGAACACTTGTGCCATTTAAAAAGGTATTTGGATGGGTATATGAATAGGAAGGGGTTGGAGGGATATCTAGCCAGGTGCTGCAGGTGGGACTAGATTGGGTTAGGATATCTGGTCAGCATGGACTGGTTGGACCAAAGGGTCTGTTTCCATGCTGTACATCTCTATGACTTGACCTACAAAACTGATAGATGAGAGAAATAGGGAGCTACTCCAAATTCTCCTCTTCATTTACAAATAAAGGGTGTATCATTGAAATGGAATATCTGTAAAGAACTTTTTTAGCCTAATTCATATTGCTGAGAGTTTATACAATGGTGGCATTTTTATCATGAGTGAACCAGGCTGTGTTTTAACAGGTTCAACCAATGCTATGGAGTGCTTGGAGTCCTGGATCGCCTCCACCAGACTGACACCATATTTAGAGAGACTAAAGCATATGAGCGTCATACTCTCCTGCTCAGCCTTACTCCTCTCTCTGAAAGCATTCCGGACCTTGCTAAGCGCAAGTGAAGAATCCTTAGGCCCTACTTTGGGATCTGGCAACTACACAATCATATAACCCTTTCCTCACTGATCATTAACACTTGCTATTGTGCTTTGGTTTGTTTACAAGGAAAGCTTTTTGAAAATGTTTTGGTACACGAAGTCTACTTGCTGACATGTTTATTCAGAAGCACTAGACTCCAGGAGGTGCCAGGGACTCAGTCAATTAGGTGGGCTAAACCATAACTTTTCTGTAAAATCTTTTATGGCAGCTCAAAATTATCATTCATGAATAAACTTTGTTAAACTATTGTTTGTTTCTTCATTGCTTGTTTAAGGTATCAATAAAACAATTTTCATTCATGCAATTATTGTGCCTTATTTAATAGAAAACATCTAAGGCAATGCTCTTGACACTTTCACTCCATTGTATTTTCTACTCAGATACTGAAGATCAGAGAGTCTGCTATCCCTAATATCACCATCCTTTGTTCGGAATTGATCTGAGTAAACCCTATCTATAAAGAGCAGTGCATGGGAATTTAGGGTGGCAGGCAACTGGCCACTTAATTTCCCCAAAACCATAAACATGGTAGATGTGAGAGGGAACAGTCTGCACCTCCTTGTTGAAGCTGTCCTGCCTACTTACACCAATTAGGTAAAAACAATGACTGCAGATGCTGGAAACCAGATTCTGGATTAGTGGTGCTGGAAGAGCACAGCAGTTCTGGCAGCATCCAAGGAGCTTCGAAATCGACGTTTGGGGCAAAAGCCCTTCATCAGGAATAAAGGCAGTGAGCCTGAAGCTTGGAGAGACAAGCTAGAGGAGGGTGGGGGTGGGGAGAAAGTAGCATAGAGTACAGTGAGGGAGGGGATGAAGATGATAGGGCAGGGAGGAGAGGTGGATGGATAGGTGGAAAAGGAGATCAGCAGGTAGGACAAGTCCGGACAAGTCATGGGGACAGTACTGAGCTGGAAGTTTAGAACTAGGGTGAGGTGGGGGAAGGGGAAATGAGGAAACTGTTGAAGTCCACATTGATGCCCTGGGGTTGAAGTGTTCCGAGGCAGAAGATGAGGCGTTCTTCCTCCAGGCATCTGGTGGTGAGGGAGCGGTGGTGAAGGAGGCCCAGGACCTCCATGTCCTCGGCAGAGTGGGAGGGGGAGTTGAAATGTTGGGCCACAGGGCAGTATGGTTGATTGGTGCGGGTGTCCCAGAGATGTTCCCTAAAGCGCTTTGGGAGGAGGCGCCCAGTCTCCCCAATGTAGAGGAGACCGCATCAGGAGCAACAGATACAATAAATGATATTAGTGGATGTGCAAGTAAAACTTTGATGGATGTGGAAGGCTCCTTTAGGGCCTTGGATAGAGGTGAGGGAGGAGGTATGGGCGCAGGTTTTACAGTTCCTGCAGTGGCAGGGGAAAGTGCCAGGATGGGAGGGTGGGTTGTAGGGGGGGCATGGACCTGACCAGGTAGTCACGGAGGGAACGGTCTTTGCAGAAGGTGGAAAGGGGTGGGGAGGGAAATATATTCCTGGTGGTGGGGTCTGTTTGGAGGTGGTGGAAATGTCGGCAGATGATTTGTGCGAAGGTTGGTAGAGTGGAAGGTGAGCACCAGGAGCGTTCTGTCCTTGTTACGGTTGGAAGGGTGGGGTCTGAGGGCAGAGGTGCGGGATGTAGAGGAGATGCATTGAAGGGCATCTTTAACCACATCGGAAGGGAAATTGCGGACTCTAAAGAAGGAGGCCATCTGGTTTGTTCTGTCGTGGAACTGGTCCTCCTGGGAGCAGATACGGCGGAGGCGGAGAAATTGGGAATACGGGATGGCATTTTTGCAAGAGATAGGGTGGGAAGAGGTGTAATCCAGATAGTTGTGGGAGTCGGTGGGTTTGTAAAAAATGTCAGTGTCAAGTCGGTCGTCATTAATGGAGATGGAGAGGTCCAGGAAGGGGAGGGAGGTGTCAGAGATGGTCCAGGTAAATTTAAGGTCAGGGTGGAATTTGTTGGTGAAGTTGATGAATTGCTCAACCTCCTCATGGGAGCACGAGGTGGTGCCAATGCAGTCATCAATGTAGCGGAGGAAGAGGTGGGGAGTGGTTCCAGTGTAATTATGGAAGATCAACTGCTCTATGTAGCTAACAAAGAGATAGGCATAGCTGGGGCCCAAACGTACCCCAATGGCTACCCCTTTGGTCTGGAGGAAGTGGGAAAATTCAAAGGAGAAATTGTTAAGGTGAGGACCAGTTCGGCCAAACGAATGAGTGTGTCGGTGGAAGGGTACTGTTGGGGACGTCTGGAGAGGAAAAAACGGAGGGCTTGGAGGCCCTGGTCATGGCGGATGGAGGTGTAGAGGGATTGGATATCCATGGTGAAGATGAGGCTGGCTGTACTCTATGCTACTTTCTCCCCACCCCCACCCTCCTCTAGCTTATCTCTCCAAGCTTCAGGCTCACTGCCTTTATACCTGATGAAGGGCTTTTGCCCGAAACGTCGATTTCGAAGCTCTTTGGAAGCTGCCTGAACTGCTGTGCTCTTCCAGCACCACTAATCCAGATACTTACACCAATTGTTCCATCCTTTCCACAAGGCATTCATCCCATCCCTCCCAAAGCTGATATTGTAGACTATGTTAATGGATGGACTATCACAATCTTAAGACAATGAAATAGACCCAATGGCCTATCAAGTGCACTCCATCATTCAATGAGATCATGACTGATCTGATAATTCCCAGCTCCACATTCCAACCTTTTCACCATAACTTTGCGTAAAGAATTCTATAAATTATCCATTAGAGGGAAAAAAATCTTCATTGCAATCTTAAAAAGGTGATTTCTTACAAAGTCTCTGCTACAAGGGTAAATAACCTTTCTGCATCTACCCTGTTAAGCTCCCTACTAATCTCATGTTTTTAAAAAAAGTGGAATAAGACTTGAACCCATAACCTTTTGACTCAGAGCAAAGAATGCTACCCACTGAATCACAGCAGGCATCCTTCTACATTTATGTTCTAACATGTTCATTCACTTGTAATCATAAGGTTAGTGTGAAGGATTAACATCATGGCCATTACAGAAATCTAGCTAGAAGTGATAACTTCCCCTTAAATGCAGTAGTGATACTATGGTTCAATAAGCAGAAGACACCTTGAGCTGTTTCCTTACATCTCTGGCACAGAGCATCTTGCCGTATTCCTACCAACTGTCCAAGTACCATTTTCTATCTAACACTAAAGTACTGTACCAAGTTTCTCTTTGCTTCTTCCTGCATCCTCTGCCCTGACTTATCCTTGTTTATTTCAGGTCCATCTCAATTTATCATTATCATTTTCTGTCTCAAATTCAAAGCTTTCATGCCAAAGCAGATAGAGAGCAGACAGGAAAGTGAAACTGTGACAACTGGGTAAGCCAGTATCTTGTGGGCAGAGCAGGCACCAAGGGAATAATAGGCTATTCCAACTCCCAAGGACAAACTCAACCTGTCTGCCAAGATGTTTGTAACCATATGCTTTGCCATCTCCCAGTTGCCATAACACCACTTTCCTCCCTGGCTTGGTCGACACCTCCTCCACAAATTAACAACAAGGATTTGTAACCTCTGGATGGAAGGTTAAAATTGCCATAGTGCCCAATGATCATAGAATTCCTAGCCTCTGAGCAGTGTAATGGAATATTCTTCACTTGACTGGATAAGTAGGTCCAATAATATTCAAGCTTAGGACTATTTAGGACAAATCAGCTTACTCTATTGGTACCCCATTGACGACCTTCAGCATTCCCTCCCTTACCTCTGGTTTACTGAGGTAAGTGTGTACCAACTATAAGGTGCAATGCAGTAACTCACCACGGCTCATATGACAGCATCTTCCAAATTTGGGTTTACTGCTTAGAATAATAATGCTGTTTATCACTGCTGAATCAAAATCGGGAACTCCCCTTTAACAGTACTGAGGGTGCACTTGCACCACATGCACTGCAGTAGTTCAAGAAGATAGCTAACATGGTCTCAAGGGAAATCAGTGATGCTAGGTGCTCACTGTTGTGTAGTGACGCCCAGCTTGAACTGATAGTGGAGATTTCAGGGATGGCACTATCAGTTCAAGCTGGAATGTTATTGAGTGTACTCGGATAGTGGCAGCTTTACTACCTGTGGAATTGCAAATGGTGCTGAACATTGTATAATCAGCAGCAAATGACCTCAAATTCTGGCCTTATGATGGAAGGCATGTCATTGATGAAACAGAAAGATGGGTGGGTCCCAGATATAATCTTGAGGAACTCCTGCAGGGATGCCCTGAACTGATACAATTGGATCTCCAACGACATCCTTTTCTTTGTTCTAAGTATGACTCTAATCTGCAACAATATTTTGTTAGAAATATAGGTCTGATTGAGGAATAAATACAACTATTAAATAGATTAACATTTAAAAAAGAGTCATGTAGATGTTAACCATGAAAAACTGCATTGCAGCTAGTAGGAAAGAGAACATGGAGATTTCACATATGATCCAAGCACAGAGCTTAGACAACAAGTAGTGTAAACAATAGTTTAATCACCATGAGGTGGTCTAGAAAGACACATTGCAACATCACACCGAGGATGAAAGTAAAATATCAATTATGGTATAAATACTGGAACTATCCAACACATAATAATGGCAGAGATTCTTACCACAGGAATACCATTAAAAACCAGATTAGCACAACATTCATTAGGACAGAGAACTAAAACATCTTTACTGACAAACCTAAAACAAAGATTCTTTTCAGATTGAAAGAGTAAGGGAGAGGTGAAAGAAATATGAAACTTCACAGAAATGCACGAAATAGAAATTCAACTTCATAAAGTAGCCTTTTCAGAATAATTAAGGAATAATGTTAAACGAAACAGCATTGCATGAAAGTGCAAAGAACTAATAGAGGATTTACAGCCTCAGTTGCAAAGCAGTTGTCAAAGTAATATCAAAAAACTGCAAGACCGTTGCACTGAAATTTCATAAGTATTAGAAGCCCTCATAACACTTCTCAAAAACTATTTCTTATTTGAACGGGGATTTAAGAAACACTACTTTAAATATTGATGGATATTCTATTAGCTATTCTTAGAAACTCTTGAATAATTATAACAAATTAGATTCCAGTAGGTTTGATATGACAGCTTTTGATTTGTTTTTGGCAAAGCAGTAAATCTATCTGCTTAAAGTGTATTGCTTGTTAACTTTCGTTAATAAAATATTGAAGTTAGTAAATTGTCTCATTTAAGTTTCCTGTTATGACTGTAACAAACTTTAATACCCTTTGCACTTCCTAACATGGATCATTTTCTGGAGAGTAATGGAACATATGTAGCATAGCGAAGGCTTATTAAAATTAAGCAAGCTATTTGGAGGACAACAACATTCTCAGGCAGCTTTTTCTCCTGTAGGACATTTGACCCTTCAAGCCTGCTCCACCACTCAGTATGATCATGGTTGATACTCTATCCTCTAATGGTTGCATCTCTCTTACATACACAAAACTTTTAAGTGTTTGTGAAATTAACTAGCTTCAAGTCATTGGATAGAGGTTATCACGGAAACAGTCGTGATCTAAGTTAGCTGGAAACCAAAATTTCAAAATCTATGTTAGCTCCTAAGAAAAAGTTAAACGCTATAAATCGCGTCAAACTAATGCAGAGTTCTCCTACATAACTGGATGATGTTCCACATTGCGTGTGGCTTTTCTCAAGCAACCTAGCTAGAAACACATAAGCCAGAATGCAGTCAGGGCAAAAATCTTATGCAGTAACTAGTGCCTTTAGCCATTCCTTTATAGGATATGAAGTGAAATAACTGGCTTCAAGTTTGCCATTACAATGCTGGGTCCATTACAAAGGGGCAGAGGTGGATCATGATCTTAGTCACAAGTGCTGAGTCATGTAGGAGCAGAGCAGCATTATTGGTGCGAAAACACAATCCAGGAATTCAATCAAGGGAATTCAACTGTACAAAAAAAAATTGTTTCAGCACAGTAAGAGGATCATAAGCTTGTGAGATCAAACAAGGTTGAAGCTTAAGGACAAGCTCCTGGACATTCTTAAATTATGCTTGGTCAGTCTGACTGGCATTAGTTACCAACTACAGCCCTGCTGAACATGGAATCCTAGACACAGAGGCAGCAGGTTTTCTGCCCATGCAGTGGGAAGAGAGATTAGTGGACAAAATGCATAGAAAGTCAAATTCCAGCTCTCTTTACATTGAAATAACCAGACCCAAACAATAATCTTTTTAGTGTTTTTTTTAATTTTTTATACATTTTAACTGATTTTTATATAAAAGGAAAGCAGAATTACCACAAATTACAAAGGGCGAAACACTACCCGGAAGGAACCACATCAGACTAAAAAGCAAATACTCTAAGTGATTAATAGTTTATGTTACAAGCTCTTGTTCAAGTATTTTACAAGTTTGTTTCTTTAAAAGTGGGATAAATCTGCATTTGTTGTAGTTTCTATTATTACAGCAGCCAGGATAAGGAGACTCACCAGCATTCTAAGCAGGCACTCTGGGCATTCCACTTCAGGTTAATGTTTCACTCAGCCTAGCTCTGCATGTCTATATTTAAACTACTAAGGAACTGTAATAAATACTGAGCCACACATTGCTGCAAGAGGTGATTCCTGGCTCATGAAAGCACCAGATCCCTTTTACAAACCATCAACCTGTCAATCTACTTAACAATACATTGTGCTCAAAGCTGAACCACCTGACCAACATTCCTGGTGATTGAAAGCTAAGAGCATCAGTAATGAAGCAACTGAAACAGAAGCATCAGCTTTCAGTGAAAAATAAAGGACAAACAGATGTTCTGCCAGGAGTGGCACTTCAAATTCAGATATGAGAATAGTTGGGTCTGGACTCCATTATTTTGGGCTGGGTAGGGGAAGTTGGTGAATAGAAATGTACTAGTGTTCCAGCATTTATGTTTACCATCAGAAGTCATACTGCAGCCCGAGGACATGGTTGCCCACTCCTGGGATGACACAGCCAGCCTCGGCCTGCAAGGGCACAGCTGCGACAGTTTGTGGCGCAGGATTGCAATATGCAAACCTGTGTGGAATTCAATTATGAATTTGCCCTTAAAAGGACACACATTTTCCGCTATATGCAGCGGCATTCACATTTAAAACATAATTGCACTAGTGTTCCAGCATGCTTACTATAATTATCTGGTTACCCCAGCCCATGAAGACCTGGCTACCCCAGTCTTGGGGGCAAGAGTGCAATACTTGGAGCCTCTAGCACTGTATGTGGTTCCTGTACAAGGCTGCCCTTTAAAGGGCAAGCTCTTACTCCTTATGTGCTGTAACAATCAAATTAAATAAACGAAAAGCCCATTTACTAAAAGGCTTTGGATTTGGATGGAATCTAAAATAAAACAGTGACCTGAAGCAGTCTTGATGTGTGTGAAATGGTTGGAAGTTGAAGTGAACTAAACTAACATGAAACTTGCTAATCAGAATGGGCTTACACACTGGTTTGAACTTTCATGAATGAAGGTTTGTTGGAAGAAATGTCTAAGAAAGAAAGGAAACTAAGGCAAGCCCGACCACACAGAACAAGAAACTGTCTCGCCAAATCTAGCACATTTACAGCTCAATAATGAGAATATTGGAAGTAGAATTAAATGTTTTAAGAAATGCACCTATTTACCCCTTATTCAGTTCCTGACACAAAATAAAACTGATATCAAGAAGCCCAGAATTCACGAAGCTGTTTTTAAAAGGTGCACTCAAAGCACTATAGCAGCTCGTGCATTATTTACACAGAGATAAGAGTCATGAGGTTTACCAAAATCAATCCCCGATCTTCACATAAACAGTAACATTGACAAATGCGTGGAGTTCAACAAGGTACCTAGTCCAAATCCTCACCAGATTCAGGCAACCAACCCTCCCAAATAAATCAATGCTGTTCAATGCAGGAAAATATTCTAGTCTAACTCATGACCTTTCCTTCCTCCCTTCTCACTCTGGGTTTGTAATCTCAGAGCAAATTGGAAGCTTCACTCGGAGGGATTCATAAACGACCTTGGTGAACTGATATCTACTACTGCTGGTTCAAGGTAGAGCAATTTTGGAGCAGGTCCAGGCTGCAGACAGGGACAAGACCGTATGTGTCACTGTAGTTGGCATATGCCGCAGTAATTTCACACAATGGCCATTATTCTGGAGAGATGAGGTCTGTATTCGACTAAATGAACTAAACAGCACATTTGAAGAGATAGAGTCATCACAGTTTACCCAATAGCTTCACAACTCTTGCTGAGTTTCAAGAAAGCTAGAAGCAAGTTGAAATGTGGAACTGTTCCAGAGATTTAACAGACAAGGTACTTCTGATTAAATGGAGGTTCACACCTTTCCCTGTCCAGCGGGTTGCCCATACCTTGGGCACTTCACTGCACATTCTCCAGACCCTTTGCATCTCAGTAATTTGAAAAAAAAAGAGACACTTTTGTATTCTCAGCCAAGGTGTTTGACATGACGAATACTGGGAGTGGGCTGAGCGTGTCTATCTGGACAATTGACATACATAAAATATTTCAGCTCAGTTGATTCCAATCTTCAGAGTCTTTCTAAACACTGAATTCTAGTGCAAAACTGAAATCTTGTGTATGGCTTGCAAGTTTAGAATAGAAATTATTTAGAAATCATAGAAACATCTGGGGTCTCCCAAATACTGACAATGTTTCAATGGACCATCCAGCCAATAGACAGAAACTTAAACATCTGAAGGGAAAACTTGCAAAAAATTAAAATAAAATGAACATATGGATATTGTGACTCCAGGAAGTATTGAGTGTTAAACAAGGCGCTGGGAACATGTGATTTCACTGAATGTTAAGTCAGTTCTTGGAAGTACGTAGTTACACTAAGTGTTAAACTCACTCCCAAGAGCACATAGATACAAGTGTTAAAATGAGATATTCCACAACAATGAAGTTAGGTTCGTCATTTAGAATACAAATTAAAGATCTAACCTTCATACAACAACAAGCAACTGGAAGAAAGAGTTGCAGCAGTTCAAATAGTGCTGCACTTTGCACTTGAATCGCTATTTCACAATACATGCGTCTTGGTGTTTTTGTTGAGCCAAACTGATAACCATCAGGTTATTACCTTTTGCTATAAAATCCAAGGATGGCTCAAACGATTGGAAACAACTGCACTTAAGTAAACCAGGGTGGTAGGAAGTCCAGCTGTAACACCAAGCTCTATTTTAGAGCTCTCAAGCTTTTCACTGAGCATCACTGCTTGTGAGGGAGATCACGTGAAGAGATAGTTTAATTTCCATGCCTGTAGCGGAACAGTTATAGGCCATGCCTTCACAGCAAGTCGTGTGCGCAGCTGGACTACTAATTATACTTACATGCTGACGGTTTAAGCTGTGATATGTCATCTGTCAGCTGGCTGCAACATCCAACAGTAGCAGACTAAGTAGAAAGCAGAATGGACAGGTGCTCAAGGAAAGAATGCAGTGGAGGGGGGAGTATGGAGAGAGAAAACGAGAATGGATAGGTGTTCAGGTAAACAATGCTGGGACATGGGGTCAACTGAAGGTCCAAGTATACAATACAAGGCAGTGGGGGCAAAGGGGCAAGTGGTTCAAACATTAAAAAAAGAAAGTGGAAAGATGTCAAAATGTCTTTTAATCAGCAGTTAGTGGAAGATGTACCTTTTACCCAGAGAAATGCAGAATAAATCCACAGCACCTTTTTTTAATAATATGTGCAACTAACTTATGCCCAGCATCTGTGAAACCCAGAATTTCTTTGGCAAATATGGCTAGTTTTCTCACTTCAGGAAAAAAAATGACATTCAGCTATTATTTTTTCATGGTCTCACATTATATACAAATTGCTCCATGAATCAGACACTGGAGTTCTAAATGCAAGAGAGAGTGTAAAATGAACAAAGAGAAGCTTCGCAAATATTCTAAGTTACCTGAAATAAAAACATGTTCAAGATCTAGGTTCCTGTCTAGTGGAGGCATTTTTCGTTAAGAAGTATTTCTCATTTAAATAAAAGCAGCTTCACATTCTCCTAACTGAGCTGGCTGAGGATTCAGGATGCCTCAACCCTGAATTACTGCCAACAATGCAGTCTTTTAGTTACAAGTACGTCAGTCTGATTTGCATGAAAATTCTGGTAAAATTGGTCAAACCCAACTGATTTACAAGTGATCATAGTCCTGTATTACAGGAACTCCAGGGAGTCACTGGGACTCCTTCAAAGAGTATGGTGTAAACAATACATGTTTTCAAAATCACACCGAGAAGCAAGGTCACTCCCCAGTACACGTACATTACTCAAAACTTCTTTAACTGACCTGCTTTAGTCAGGATTTTATTTCCTACAAGTGGCTGCTGTCTAACTGACTCATCTTCATGAAGAATTAGCATCAATGGCAAATGATAGCCTCAAGATAAAACATCCATCAACATGGATTAAGGAGCTTCGCGTTCAGGAGCTAGTTCAGCACAGAAGCAAGGAAGGCAGAAACATCACCCAACACTCAATCCACAATGACATCGACCTGATTTTACAGTGGCAGATGGGACCAGCCAAAACATTCAACCCAAACCTGTTACATGACAATATGGGAGCCTTTCCTCAAGCACTGGCAAATCACAAGTCCTCTCCACCTCTGAAGCAGCCCAGGACATGCTACCAAACATCAGTGTCACTAACTGGGATGGGCAGGCTAGTCCTGGGAAGGTAAAGGCAGTTGACAGAGCAAGTATGATAGAGAGGAAGAGAGAAAAGATAGAACAAGGATACGTGAGAAGGTGGAGACCAAATGAGAATGAATAATAAAAATCACTCAAAATGCAAGCGTCAGAGAGCAGAACAAGTGAATTTACTTTCACTAAGAGCACCATCCGAAAAGGTGGTTCAAACTCTTGTCAACAGGTCCCCCCTTGAGGAAAAGCCAGACCAGAATCTGAGCTCGGAGCTCAGCTGTAGTTAGGAAAGCGAAGCCATCAGGCTGCTCCGAATACCAGCGCCTCCAGAGTCCAAGAATGCAATTCAGCCCATCCATGAGAAACATGCATACCAATCACAACATAACGATATTACAAATATCACAACAGCATGTTCCAATATATTCTGATGTAGCAAGTCTGCAATAATCACAGGGCTCAGTTTTTCTGTACACTGCTAACCAGACCACAATAAATGTGACAATGATTAACAAAAAGAAAATGCTAAGCCTTGTACTCCTAGTGATGGTCGCATTTCCAGAACAACAGCTAGAATGATGTGAGCTAAGATTACCACTGCACCGGTACATTGAAAATAAAATTACATTGCGACATCCCTACATAACACACATTCTGAGAATGATGTTGCCCGATATAAATTTCACCAATGTTACTGCTGTTACTCCAAGCAGGCAGCTCATCAACTAAGATGAAGCTGGGCTGTAGCATTTTTCAAAGTGGTGCCAGTTTGGGTTTGGGAGAAGCGAAAAGACAACTGGACAGGAGCAATAAAACGCTTGTGGCCAAAGGCACTGCAGCAGTGACTTTGACTGAGAGTTTGACATGGGGCCAATGAGCCGTTGCCATGGCTACTTGCTAACGTCTTTATATCTGGTTATCAGACTGAAGTCCTTTACCATGAACAAGCGGAATAAGGCCTGACAGAAAGATTATCTGCCACTCAAAAGGATTTGCGTCTTAAATCATTGATCCCGCCTGCGGTAACTTTTAAATCGGGTACAAACAAAACTTTGACAATTCAAAATCCAGGATAAGGAACTGATAATTTTATCAAGATTAGAGGCCAATAGGAGAGTCATTAGCCGAGCGAGCAGAATTTAATATATGCTGCCCAGAAACAGGAGCAGGCTGTAATAAGGCATCTTTTTAATCCCGTTCTCAAGGGACGGGTTTTGATTTTTTTTTGTTTTTTTTTGTTTTCCGGATATCTGAGTGAAGCTGTATTGTCGACCCCAAATCAAGCAGGTGAATTATATTTTAGCCAATTGTTCTCATGCAACATTCATTCATATGGGTGAAAGACGTGAAACTGGCTTCGAATACAAGTCTTCAGGCAGGTGATGCATTTTTCCACTGCCCAGCATTGTAGAATGTCTGATATCTGGCCCAGTTTTTCAGTCAGTCATCGAGGTGACAATACCAAAAGTTCAAATAAAAGATTCAGAGTTGAGGGGCAGAGTCCAAGCTCTATTTGTCTGCAGTTTCCACTTCCAAGAACTCCGCTGAAGCAGGGTTCTGGCTCAGAGTGGGGTTGGTTTCTTCTGTCGTATTTTTGGAGGGGAGCTGCGTCCCAGTCGCGGCTTCACTGACGGCGCTTGTGGTTTTATTGGAAGACATTGATGGCAAACGCCTTTTCTCTTCTGCTCCTGAAGAATGACGCTTGCGGCCAACTTCATCGCAAATTGGAGGCTGCAACAAAAACAGGTATTTTACTGTACAAGTTGGTGAATCGCATTTCTGATTGGTTACAACTGGATACTCATCTCATTTTATGTTCAACAGCTTTATAATATAGTGAACTAGATATGGAATGTTTTTAAAAAATGCTGATTATTTAACAACAGCATTCCAATGTTCTATTAAAAGCTATAAAAGCAGATGGCGTGTCTATGTAACAATAATTCTAAAGTCAAACCCTAAGGAATAGGTGTAGAACTAGGCCATTTGGCCCATGGGGTTTGCTCCGCCATTCCATCATGGCTGATATATTTATCAATTCCATTGTCCCCAAAATCCTTAATCCCCTTACCAAACAAGAACCTAGAGTGTGATGCTGGAAAAGCACAGCAGGTCAGGCAGCATCTGAGCAGCAGTTTCGGGCATAGGCCCTTCATCAGGAATGAAACTTGTGGGTCAGGGCTGAAACATAAATGGAAGGGAGATAGGATTGGGGGAAGGGGGATGTGGCTGGGAAAGTGATGGGTGGATGAAGGTGAGGGAGAAGGTGATAATTCAGAGGGACAGTGATGGACAGGTCCGGAGAGCGGGGCCTATTTGGAGTCTTGGGACTGGGATAATGTGGGGGAAGGGGAAATGAGGAAGCTGTTGAAATCCACACAACCCATGTGGTTGCAGGGTCCCAAGGCGGAATGAGGCGTCGAGTGGTAACGGCTGGCGGTGGAGGAAGACCAGGACCTGCATATCCTTGATGGAGTGGGAAGGGGAAGTTGAAGCGTTAAGCCACAGGGCAATGGGGCTGGTGGGTGCAGGTGTCCCAGAGATGTTCTCTGAAATGATTCTCAAGAAGGCGTCTTGTCTCCCTGATATGGAAGAGACCACACTGGATGCAACAGATGCAGTAGATGACATTGGTAGAGGTACAGGTGAATTTCTGATGGATGTAGAAGAATCCCTTGGGGCCTTGAACAGAGGTGAGGGGAGTGGTGTAGGTACAGGTTTTGCACTTCAAGCGGTGTCAGGGAAAGGTACCAGGAGTGGATCTGATGAGGGGTCACGGAGAGAATGATCTCTCTGGAAACTTGATTTGGGGGGAGTGGGTGGGAATATATCTCTGGTGGTGGAGTCTGTTTGGAGATGGTGGAAATGGTTGAGAACGATGCGTTGTATGCGGAGTTTGGTGGGGTGGAAGGTGAGGATCAGGAGGGTTCTGTCCTTGTTGCTTTGGGATGGGTGGGGTTCAAGGTCGGTGATGCAAGAAGTGGAAGTGATGCGCTGGAGTGCGTTGTCAACCACGTGGGAAGGGAAGTTGTGATCGTGGAAGGAGGTGGTCACCTGGAACTTTGAGGTGGAATTGGGTTGGGGCTGAGAGATAAATAGGAGGGGGGGGGGTAGCTGGGAAAACAATAGGTGGATGAAGGTGAGGGAGCAGGTGATAGGTCAGAGGGGGCAGTGATGGACGGGTCTGGGTGGCAGGAAGGGGGCAATTTGGAAGCTTGGGACTGGGATAATGTGGGGAGAGGGGAAATGAGGAGGCTGTTGAAATCCACATTTATCTCGTGTAGTTGCAGGGTCCCAAGGCAGAAGAGGAGGCGTTCCTCCTCCAGTTGTTGGGTGGTAACAGTTTGGCAGTGGATGAAAACCAGGACCTGCATCTCCTTGACGGAGTGGGATGGGGAGCTGAAGTGTTCAGCCACGGAGCGGTGGGATTGGTGGGTGCAAGTGTCCCAGAGACGTTCTCTGAAATGACCCGCAAGGCGGCGTCTTGTCTCCCCGACCCACCAGCCTCATTCATGGACGGCTTATACCCGAAACGTTGATTCTCATGCTCCTCAGATGCTGCCTGACCTGCACCACACTCTCGATTCTGATCTCTAGTCCTCACTTTCTCCTAATCAAGAACCTGTCTGTCTTAAATACATGCAGTGACTTGGCCTGCACTTCCTTCTGTGGCAATGAATTCCAAAGATTAACCATCTACTGTCTGAAGAAATTCCTCCTTACCTCAGTTGTAAAGGGCTATCCATTCACTAAGGCTATGCCCTCAGGTCGTAGTCCCTCCTACTGGTGGAAGCATCTTCTCCATGTCTACTCTATCCAGGCCTCGCAATATTCTGTCAGTTTCACTCAGATCCCCCTCATCCTTCTAAACTCTATTAAGTAGGGACCCAGAGTCCTCAACAACTCCTCTTTTGACATTCCTTCATCCCCAACATTATTCATGTAAATCTCCTCTGGATTCCCCTCCAATACCAGCACTTCCTTACTTAGATATGGGGCCCAAAGTTGCTCACAATATTCCAAATGTGGTCCAACCAGAGCATTATATAGCCTCAGCAGCACGTTTCTGCTCTTGTATTCTCACACTCTTGAAACTAATGCTAAGATTGCATTTGCCTCTCTCTCAGCCAAATGTACCTGCATGGTAACCTTGAGATAATCCTTAACTAGGACTCCTAAATTCTTTTGACCTTAAAATGTGAGAAGCTGTTCTCATTTAGAAAATAGTCTACATCTCTTGTCAAAGTGCATATCCTTACACTTTTTCCCAATAGAGTATTCATCTGCTACTTCTTTGTCCACTCTCCTAGCCTGTCCAAGGTTTTCTGCAGCCTCCCAGCTTCCTCAACACTACCTGCCCTGCCAGTTATCTTTGTGTCAACTGCAAACTAAGCAACAATGCCCTA
Organism: Chiloscyllium punctatum; assembly: GCF_047496795.1. Taxonomy (NCBI): domain Eukaryota; kingdom Metazoa; phylum Chordata; class Chondrichthyes; order Orectolobiformes; family Hemiscylliidae; genus Chiloscyllium; species Chiloscyllium punctatum. The sequence goes on from NC_092758.1 coordinate 15,791,860, forward strand.
TGTTCCTTCATCCAATTGTTTATATATAATGTGAATAACTGATCCCAAAAGATCCCTGCAGAACTTCACTAGTCACTGACTGTCATTCTGAAAAAGACTCCTTTATCTCCAACCTCTGCCTTCTGCCAATCAGCCAACCCTCTATCATTGCCAGTACCTTACAAATGTCATGGGCACATCGCTTATTTAGCAGCATCCTGTGTGGCACCTTGTCTAAGGTCTTCTGGAAATCGTACTAGATTACTGGCTCTCCTTTGTCTAACTTGTTACCTCCTCAAAGAATTCCAACAGATTTGTCAGGCATAACCTCCCCTTGAAGTCATGCTGTCTCAGCCTTATTTTACCATGCACTCCGTAATCTCATCCTTAACAATGGACTCTAAAATCTTTACAATCCGAGAGGCTAACTGGTCTATAGTTTCCTGTCTTCATCCTCGCATCCTTCTTAAATAGGGGTGTGCCATTAGCCATTTTCCAGTTGTGCGGGACCCTCTAACTCCAGTGATCCTTGGACGACAAGGTCGTTACAAGCACAACTATCGCCTTCAGAACTCTGGTATAGTCCATCTGGTCCAGGTAATTTATCCACCAAAGGGAGTGCTTGCATGCTTATAGGAAAAGATCTGCAACCCTGTCAACCCATGATAGGCCCACAAAAGCAAAATTGGCCAACAGTACCAAAAAACATCCAGAATGCCTCAGCAGGGACCAAGCAGGCTGACAAGTGAAACCAGACAGTACAAGCAGACAGGGGGATACCCTTCAAGCTCCCACTAACAATGTCAGAGCAACACAGCTACCCCAAAAGCCCTTAGGATAGTTTCACAACCCAGCAATATCAAAACCACACAAAGAACAGGTCTGACAAAAAGGCACCAGCAAGAACGTTGCGCCCAGGAGAAGACAATGGAAGCACCTCACCACTTCAGAGAAGACATTAACACCTACCTGTGAAGAGGAGAGAAACTATCGATACTGTCAGGATGTTGTATTTTGTGAAGGAACAGGACATTCATCCAACAACTGGTTTCCAATTAGCATGCTTGCAACTAGATTACTCCATCTCCAGATACATTTTATTTTCCCCATTCTTAATTAGCCTTATTGTACAGCATTATTATAAAAACTGGTCTCATCCTCAGCTCTGGGAAGAGAATCCTTAACTGCCTGTACTGTTTCAGCTTAGTCAGTTTCTCTTCCGCGATATCACCGTACTAATAAACGGTTTGTCAATTTCAGTTCGAAATGTGCTTTGTGGTCTCTAACTTATTGGGCAAATTTCTCCGACAATGTTAAACAGCATAAACAGCAAGTGGTAGAGCTAAGTGACTCTAAAATCAACAAATTAAAGCTAAAGTGTGCAGATCTGTCACATCCAATTGTGAATGATGGTGGATGAATAACATCTCACTGGAGGAGATTGCACATATATTCCTATCCTCAATGAATGGGGAATGCAGCACACTCGCGCAAAAGAGGAGGCTGAAAATTTCACAACAATCTTCAGCCTGAAATGTTCAGTGGTGATTTGTATTGACCTTCTAAGAAGTCCCAGCATTAGAGATGCCAGTATTTGGCCAATTTGATTCACTCTATGTAATATTAAGAAAACGTTGGAGGCACTGGATACTATAAAAGTCATTGGCCCTGACACCAGTCTCGCAATCATACTGCAGGCTTGTGCTTCAGAACTTTGTGCACCTCTATACAAGCTGTTCCAGTAAAACTGCTACACTGGTATTTACTCCACGATGTAGAAAACTGCCCAGACATGTTTTGCACATATAAAGAAAGCACAAGTCAACCCGGCCAGTTGCCGCCACCTCGGACTACTCACAATGATGCAAAATACATATTCAGTTCCTCCGCCTTATTTTTGTTGCCCTTTACGACTTCTCTAGCCTCATTTTACAGCTGTCCCATGTCTATACTTGCCTCTCTTTTACCTCTTAGATATCTAAAAACCTTTTGTAATCTTCTTTCATATTACTGGCTAGCTTATTCTTGTACTTGAACCTCTCCCCCCCCACCCCTTGCTTTTTTATTATCCTCTGCTGATTTTTAAAGGCTACCCAATAATCTTTACCACATCGTACAGTTTTTATTTTGCTTTTATGTTGTAGGTGACTTCCCTTGTCAGCCACGGTTGCCTCTTCCTTCCCTTAATATGTTTCTTCATCCTTGAGATGAATTTTTGCTGTGCCTCCCGCATTATCCCCAGAAACTCCTGCCATTGCTGCTCCATCTTACCTGCTAGGCTTCCCTTTCAATCAACTTTGGCTGGGGCTCCTCCTTCATGAATTGGAGTCACCTTTATTCAATTTTCTACCATCGCATCTGTTTTCAGATTCTCCCCTTCAAATGGCAGGGTGATTTCTATCATATTATGGTCACTGCCCCCTTGGGGTTCTTTTACATTAATTTCTGTAATAAAGTTTACCTCATTAAACATCAATTCCAGAATTGTCTGTTCCCTACTGGGCTCTAACCACCAGGTGCTCCAAAAAGCCATCATGTAGACATTCCAATTTCCTTTTCTTGAGATCTGCTACCAACCTAATTTTCTCAGTGCATATTGGATTCCCTTGTGATAATTGTAATGGTGCCTTTCTTACAAGTCTTTTGAATCTCTTGTTTTACTTTCTCCACATCCTGACAACTGTTAGGAGGCCTGCAAACTACTCCCATCAGGATCTTTTTACCTTTCCAGTTCCTCAAATCGACCTACACAGATTGCACGCCTTCCAATTCTCTATCACATCATATGATTGTTTTTCAATCAACTTCGAATTCAGACAGAAAAAGGTTATAAGTAAACATTGGAGATCTGGCTCCACAGGTGTATAACAACCTCTCTGAATACGATGAGAAAATACCGAGAAACAGAGAAAAATGGAGGCGGTCATTCAGCCATTTGAACCTGCTCTGCCTTTCAATGCGATTATGCTTGATCTTTTATCTCAATACGATAAGCCCATTTCCTTCCCATGCCCTTGATACCTTTCTAGAGAAAGGTAAGTATTTCTTTCTCAAATATATTCACTGATTGGGCCTCCACAGCTTTATGTGGTAGAGAATCCCATAGCCTTTCCATACTCAGTAGAAATAAAACTCTCATCTGAGTCCAATATGCCTTACCTTGTACCCTGAAACCACAATCACCTTCATTTTTCAGATCCCCCTCCAAAATTCCATTCCTGCATCCACAAGCCTGTCAGAATTGTATATATTTCAATGAGATGCCCTCTCAACCTTATAAACACCAGTAATACAGGCCAAGTCACCACATTATCTTAAATCTCGTCATCCTTTGCTTTATGGTAAGTACATCTTTTCTGAAGTTTAGCAACCAAAATTGCACCCTATTCTCTCGGTGCGATCTCACCAAGGCCCTGTATAACTGCACTAAGACATTCTGGCCTGATCCGCAAATCCTCTTGTAATAAAAGTAACATAGCTTTAAACTTCTTAACTGCATGCTTTCTTTCACTTACTGATGAACAAGGACACTCAGGTCACTCAGTACATCAATGTTCTCCAATCTATTGCAATTTACTAGCACTATGCATATTATTTTTCCAATAGAAATGGATAACCTCATACTTGGGGTTGCAGTGGAGTATAGGTTATGTCACTTGACAAGTAATTCAGAACCCTAGTTTAATGCTCTTTGGCAAAGTTTTGAATCACAAAATGGCAGATGGTGATAACTAAATTAAATAATAAACTCATTCAATGGTGACTATATAATCACCTGGTTCACTAATGCCCTTCACAGAAGGAAATCTCCCCTTACTTGGTCCTGCACACATGTGACTCCAGACCTACAGCAATGTGGTTGACTCGTGGATGCCCTCTGGGCAATTAGGGATGGGCAATAAACGTCTCTCCATGCTTCAGGCTCACTGCCTTTATTCCTGATGAAGGGCTTTTGCCCGAAACGTTGATTTCACTGCTCGTTGGATGCTGCCTGAACTGCTGTGCTCTTCCAGCACCACTAATCCAATAAACGTCTCTAACCAGCAATGCCCACATCCCATGAACTAACAAAAAACAATCCATAATATACCTCCATCAACCATGTATTTGCTCATTCATTCAATATGTCTAAATCCCCTTCAAGCCATTTACCACCTCCTGACACTTACCTAGTTTCATGTCATCAGCAAATTTGAAGATACATTTGATTCCTTTACCCAAATCACTGATATATATTGTGAATACTAGTTACACCTTCAAAAGCTGTAAAACCTTAACCAAAAGTTATTCCCTTTCATAAATTTATATTTGACTTTTTCTAGTCCCATTGATATTTCTAAGTACCCTGTAATCACAATGTTTATAATAGGCTTGATCATTTTACTGATATTTATTAGTGACCTAGGCATTTGGCTTCTGCTTACAACTTTAAAATGTGTAGATGATATGTAACTTTCAAGTATTTTGAATGGTGAGGAGTATAGTATAGGACAGAGATTGGGCAGACAAGTGCCAGATGATGTCAGTTACATAGACGTTCTGGAGAAGTTTGACTCTTTTCCTTGTAGGAGGGAAAGTTGGGAGGAGATTTGTTATAGGTATTCAAAATCACAAGAGATATGAACAGATTAGATATGATACAAGAAACTGTTCCAGTGCTGGAAAGATCAAGAACCAGGAGGAATAGATTCAAGGTAGCTGGCAAAAGAAGCAATTGCAGCATAAGAACCACTTCTATACAGCGAGTGGTTAGGATCTGGAGTGCATTGCTGTAGTAGTGAGGGAGGCAGAGTTAAGATAGAAAATGGGAGCCCTTGGAGTCTCCACCATTCAATATCACTGCAGATCTCCACCTCAGATCTGATCCCTTTTGTGCTCTGAACTCTCGCTAACCCATTTTTGAATACATTCAATGATTTGGCTTAAACAGCGTTGTAAAGAATTCCACAGGTGCATAACTCGCTCAGTGAAGAAATTCCTCCACAGCTCTCCGTACATGTTCCTATTCCCCTGCCATTTTCATTCAAATCTTCCAGAGCTGCAGTTGTAACTTTTCCCCTAACACATCAGTTCTGGTCAAGCCCAAGTGCAATCCATCCAGCTTGTACTGCTCCCACGTCCAAGAATTCATCCCAATGTCCCAAGAATCTGAACCGCCCCCTCCCTCCCACACCCATCTCTTTAGCCATGTATTCAACTGCTCTGTCCTGATACTTCTACTTTGACTAAAATGGAGAGTATGGCACCAACAACCCTGAGATCATTACTTTTAAAAACCTAGGTAAAAACAAGGGCTGCAGATGCTGGAAACCAGAGTCTAGATTAGAGTGATGCTGTAAAAGCACAGCAGGTCAGACAGCATCCGAGGAGCAGGATAATCAACGTTTTGGGCAAAAGCCCTTCATCAGGAATAGAGGCAGGGTGCCTGCAGAGCGGAGAGAATCTGAGAAGGGAGTGGGGTGGGGAAAAGTAGCAAAGAGTACAATGGATGAATGGGAGTGGGGATGAAGGTGATAGGTCAGAGAGGAGGGTGGAGTGGATAGGTGGGAAGGAAGATTGGCAGGTAGGACAGGACATGAGGGCGGTGCTGAGCTGGAAGGTTGAGTTGGGGGTGGGGGGGGAGGGAAGAGTGGGGGCTGGGGAAGAAATGGGGAAATGAGGAAACTGGTGAAATCCACATCGATGCCATGGGGTTGAAGTGTTCCGAGGTGGAAGATGAGGCGTTCTTCCTCCAGGCGTCAGGTGGTGAGGGAACGGCGGTGGAGGAGGCCCAGGACCTGATTGTCCTCGGTAGAGTGGGCGGGGGAGTCTATTCTGCTTAGTCCCCATGTGAATTTTAACTTCTTTCCCAACTCCCTATAATGTTTATATAACCTCATCTCATTTTTTTCTTAAAATTGTGGCTTTCAAAAAGGGAAATGAATCATTTTAAAAAGGAAATATTTTCAGGATTGTGGGGAAAAGGCGGAAATGTTTCCAAATGGTCAGAGCAGTCATGATGGACTTTTTTTTGTGGCATAACTGTTCAATGATTCTGTTTTCTTAAATACCTGACCAACTTAGCCTGACACCTTAAAGATGTGCACTTGATCCACAATATTGCTTTGATCTTGGTCAAAAATGTGGTGCTGAAATACGCAGTTGGTCAGGCAGCATCCAAGGACTACGAGAGTTGACGTTTGAAGCATAAGCTCTTAAGCACGAATTCCTGAGGAAGAGCTTACACTCGAAACGTCGACTCTCCTGCTCCTCGGATGCTGCCTGACCAGTTGTGCCTTTCCAGCGCCACACCTTTTGACTGATCTCCAGTTCTCACTTTCTCCTTGCTTTGATCTTGCCCCATTTGTGTCACTTAGTTTTCAGCCAAAAGGCATCACTTCACTTGCTTGAATTAAATTTTACTGGTCAGGTGGCTACCCACTTCCCAAGTCTCATCATGTCCTCCTGTAGTCTGCAGTTATAAAGCTCACCATATGTTGCCAAGTTTCACATCATCACAAGCCTCAAACAGCATACAAGCCCAGGTCATTTATATACATTAATAAAACCAACAGCTTACTGCAGACTCCTGGGGAGAACCATGCTACACACTGTCTTCACTCAGAGACACATCCATTCACCACTGCTGACTACCTCATATCTGTCAGCTAATGACATAACCAAATTATCACTGATCCTTCAATATGAAATTCTTCCAGTTTCTAAATAAATCTATTATGACGTATGCTATCAATATCATTTTGAAATCCATAGTATATCAACTGTACGACTTTCATGAACACTATGGTACTCATAAGGCGGCAATCAGGAGTTTGCTTTAACAAACCTGTGCGAACTGTCCCTTAGGATTCTTCAGATGAGAATTAATTCTGTCCTTGACAATGGTCAGTTGTACTTTTCTTGCCACTGGAGTCAGGTTATAATTTAACAAGTTTATACCCTCACCAACCCCCAGCTTCATTTTCACCTTTTCCTACAGGGGTTCAAACCACCCTGTAGAAGAATACGTGAAGAATACGTTTAGAATAGAAGAGCGAAAATCAGTTGACCTCATTTTCAATGGATGCTGCCATAGTCAGGTGGAGGCACAGCTGAGTCAAGCTTGAATGACTGAAGATCATGGCTAGGAATTTATTCTCAATTGTGTAACAGCTGTTCTCCCATTTAGCAGAAGACTCAATTTATTTGTTCAAGGGTTAGTGAACCACACCATTTGTTACTTACATCCACCCGAAAATCTTCCAGACGTTTAAATTTGCTGAGGTATTCTTGAAGTTTTGGATCAATGTCCAGATTCTTAGCTTTTGAATACTTTAGATAAGCCCAGAATTTCTCTAATCCATACAGCTGCCCTAATATATCAAACGAAACAAAAAAAATACAGAATTTATAATAATTCAGGCACAAATCTATCTTCTACTTGAACAGACTAAGTACAGATTCAAAGTACTAAACTTATTATGTAAAGTTATGCTTAAAATGCTAAATCTAACCATTAATGTTCTGCAATTAATCACCATAATAGGTATCTAAAATGATGATGAAAGCATTCAGTCCTCTAGACTGCTCCAATGCTCAAATCGAATTTTGGTTGACCTGAATCTCTTTCTTTTCTCTTGGGGCATGTGGGTGTCACTGACTGGCCAGCAAGTGCTGCCCATCCCCGGTTGCCCTCAAGACAGCTTTCTTGAATGGGTGCAGATCCTGTACTGTAGGTAGAGACAAAGCTGCTAGGGAAGGGAGTTCTACGATTTTGACCCAGAGTCTCTGAAGGAATGGCGATAGATTTCCAAGACAGGATAGCGAGTGGCTTGGAGGGGAATGTGCCACAAGTTGGTACTCCCATGTACATGCTGCCCTTGACTTTCCAGGTGGAAATGGCTATGAGCTTGGAAGGTGTTAAAGATCTTTGGTGAATTTTACCCACTATTGCTCCATATCACTTGGCTTTCTTACTCCTAAAGATTTGTGAAGCTGTCTTAAGAATTTGACATGACCAGAGTATCTGCACCATTTGGAGTGAGTCACATGTTTCTAATCTGCATAACGTAACACTAGCATACCCAACATCCTAGCAGCCACTGAAAGATTAGCCATTAAAGAAAACAACCAATGGGCAGATGTGTTAAATCTTATTACTAAACTGTTTATCTAACCATGAAAAATCAAACTACTCGTAAATTAAATGTAACTACTAACAGATTAAAACTAACCACAAGTATGTAAAATCTAACCACTAAAATTGTAAAACTTAAGCACAGTGACAAATCTAATCAGTGATTAACCCAAACATTAACCCAAACAATCAAAAAAGAAATCCAACACCAATACATTAAAATTGATCATTAATAAAGACACTAATGTTAATCATAGAAGTGCAGAAATCAATTGGTAATAAATTGGTAATTGAACTAAACTGTCAATTCTTTGAAGGGTAAAGAATTAGGGCGTTTTTTTACTTCAAGTCATTCTCTCAGCAATAAAGGCCTTCTCATGTTGGAGCAATCTCACCACATGCAGCCGAAGTAATACAACGACCAGCCACAGAATAAGCGCAGAGAATGCTAGATATTCACTACCAATTAGAGCAATTTTTGATCATTGATGTGCATAGCTGAGCCAAAAACAAAACTGATTTCATCTGATATCCATTCGCATTGCTTAATGGGAAGTATTGTACTAGCAATCAGGTTATTCTGTGGCTGGTCGTTGTATTACTTCGGCTGCATGTGGTGAGATTGCTCCGACATGAGAAGGCCTTTATTGCTGAAAGAATGACAAAGTAAAAAATGCCCTAATTCTTTATCCTTAAAAGAATTGACAGTTTTGTTCAATTATCAATTTATTACTGAAGAAGGGCTCATGCCCGAAATGTCGATTCTCCTGCTCCTTGGATGCTGCCTGACCTGCAGCGCTTTTCCAGCAACACATTTTCAGCTAGTGATCAGGTTAGATTAGATTAGATTCCCTACAGTGCGGAAACAGCCCCTTTGGCCCGATCAGTCCTCACCGACCCTCCAAAGAGTAACCCACTCAGATCCATTTCCCTCTGTCCTAATGCACTTTGTACTATGGGCAATTTAGCATGGCCAATTCACCTGACCTGCATATCTTTGGACTGTGGGAGGAAACCGGAGCACCCGGAGGAAACCCATGCAGACATGTGGAGAATGTGTAAACTCCACACAGACAGTCGCCGGAGGCTGGAATCGAACCTGGGACCCTGGGGCTGTGAGGCAGCAGTGCTAACCACTGAACCACCGTGCTGCTAGAAAAGGGTGTTCCCCTTCTCAAGTTGTGCTGCTCAGCAAATCTGAGGGTGCCAGATCATGAGGATCTTTTATTCATGATACGAAGTTTTAGAATATGTTATGACGTAAAGGTCTGAAAAGTTTTGGTTTCAAAAGTCAATTTATCTCCACCACTGCCTCTCATTTTTAATTGTTGGAATGATTCCTCTTCTGAGTCTGAATTCATGGGTTTTCTGAAACAATGAAAATAACCCAAAAGTGCAAGATACTGAAGCACCAATAACCACCCAGGAAATCAATCCCAATTTCCTTGACAAAGTTGTTTATAAACGAAAGAAACATTTTACCGGCTTCATAATCCACAATGGTTTCTTCCTGAAAATCCTTGAAGATCTCCGGTCTAAATTTTCTTTCAAGGCCATAGCTATAATATCTGAAAAGGCACTCCAGTCCGTATCTATGGAAAACAGACAGACATGGTTATGTTAGATTTCAGATAGACTACAGATATATAAACTCCAACATTGTCCCACATCACTGGGACAGAAGATAGTGAGCACCACAAACAATCACAAAATTAATTTCAACAATGAAAGCTTACCAATGTGAGTAATAACAGGATGACAATAATTCAACAGTTATGACCAGCTTGTATAATCTTCACTTAAGATGACCAATAATGTTTAAAAAGTACAGAAGAAAGTAGTTTTATCCATCACATCTGTGGACTCTTGACAGAACAACACAAACCAATCCCACAGCTCCACAATCTAAGTGCCACACCTTCCCACATTTCAGATTTTTATTCTTCAATGCTCTACAGGTCAACAACTCCTTGTGGAAAAGCCTTTTCCATATGTTGTAGTCTAACCAAGACTTAATATAAAAGGCATGACTTCCACACCATTGTATACTACTCCTTGAGATATAATGTCAACATTTAATTAGTCTCTGATTATTTTCTGCTCTGTTCATATTTTAACAATCTATCCACCTGGGCTTCAAGTCTTTCAGCTTTTCACACCATTAAGAAAATACCCTGTTGTATCCTTCACCGTTCCAAGGTGAATAAGTTCAAATTTCCAACATTGTAATCTGCTGGCCTCAGATCTGCCCTCCATTTATTGTGATCAATATAACTTGCTAATTTTACAGGTGAGGTGAGGTGAGTGACAGCTCTTGACATCAAGGCCACATCGGAGCAAGTGTAGCTTCAGAACCTTCAATCAAATGTCGATGGGCACGAGGGGACAATTCTCCACTAGTTGGAGTCATGCCTGGCATATAAAAAGATCACTGTGGTTATTGGAGGTCAATTATTGCAGCTCTAGGACAACTCTGGGAGCCCCTCAGGACAGTGTCCTAGGCCTAAACAATTCCAGCTGCTTCATTAATGACCTGCCCTCCATCATAAGGTCAAGAGTGAGGATGTTTGCCAATAATTGCACAATACTCAGCACCTTTTGCACAGCCTCAGGTACTGAAGCAGTCCATGTTCGAGTTCACACTGCACAAATGTCAGACAATGACCATCTCCAAGAAGAGACAATAGAACCACCACCCTTCGATAATCAATGCTGTTACCACTACTGAACTCTCCACTACCTACATCCCTTGGGGGTGGGGTTTAACACTAACCAGAAGCTCCATTCAACTCACACTGGCTACAAGAACAGATCAGAGGCTAAGAATACAGCGCTGTGTAATTTATCTTCTGACTCTGCAGAGCACAAGGGAACAGTGTGATGGAATGAATACAGCTCCAACAATACTTAAGATGATAGAACTATCAAGGACAAAGCACTCTGCTTGACTGGTACCACATCCACAAGAGTGGCACTGGAAAAGCACAGCTGGTCAGCAAGCATCTGAGGAACAGGAGAGTTGACATTTCGAGCATCAGCTCTTCCTCTGGAATGACATTCCTGATGAAAAGCTTATGCGCGAAACAACGACTCTCCTGCTCCCCAGATGTTGCCTGACCAGCTGTAGTTTTCCAGTACCACACTTTTTGACTCTGATCTCCAGTCCTCACTTTCCCCTACCACATCCACAAGCAGCTACTCCCTCTACCACTGAGGTTTGGGAGCAGCATAGTGTACTATCTACAAGATACACTGCAGAAATTGACCACAGATCCTTAGATAGCATTTTCTAAACCCATGACCACGAATCACAGCCTGCAAATTACAAAAGCTGCCAAATATCCCTCCTATCTTTCTCTTACTACTCAAACACTTTCCATCCAGGTCAATAATTTGCACTCAATTGCATGGGTGTCAAATGCAGTTAAGTCTCCACTACCCTCACACATCCAACCTGTGGTAATCTTTCTTAAAACTTCAGGTGATTAGATACAGATTAACCAACTTTTAGCATAATTACTTTCTACAGTACTTTTTTAAAATTAATACTAATGTCTTTAGGTTCCTATCAGTCTGTTGGCTCCTACTATTTATGGAACGTTTTGTCCATCTTCTATCATTAAGATATACATAATTTAGTTTCTTCAATTTCCTAATTCCCCATAATTTCTCCTGTCCCTACGAATTCCATTTTTACTTTTACCATTTTCTTTCCTTTTTACAAATATATCAAACCTTTTACAGTTTAAACATTGCTCATGCTTTCCTTCCAGTTGCTAAGCTACTTAATTTTTTTTCTTCATGAAGGTGTCACTAACAAGGTTGGCATTTGTTGCATATCCCTAACTATTGTTGAACACTACCATTTCTGAGAGAAATTAAAAACCAATCACATTATTGTTGGTCTGTCTTTACATGTGGAGTCAGATGTATGGCAGACTGGGTAATAATAGCAATTTCCTTATCCAAAAGGATATTAAGGAACCAGAATAAATTTTTTTAAATGATCGATGATAGCTGCCACAGTCACCATTACTGAGATTATCTTTACCTTCCAGATTTATGCACCATATTCAAATTCAATACGCTACCATCTTAGGATTTGAGGCACATCTCCAGGTATCTGCTTGCATCTGTGTTACAAGTCAGAGACGTTTCCACACCATCACCATCTTCTCCCTGGGTGCCACTCCATTTAATCCAGTACTATCTCTGACAACAACCATGTAGGGAAGTGTGTGCGTGCGTGTATACACATGCGCGTGCAGACTCCCTTGAAGGAATGTGCATCTGTTTCAAATTTGAATTACTTCCTTGAAATTTTTGCCATTGCTCTCTATCAAATCTTTTCATCAATCACCCAGTTATACCTTAGCATCATATACCAGTGGGAGAGACTGTAGAGAAACTTCACTCCAAGTCTCTTGGCAAAGTAAACAACTGAGATTGAATAAATGAGGAATTTACACGAGCAAGGGGATACGATGAATGGCAGTTATAGGAAGGGGGGAAATGTCTCAGATACAGTCACATAGATGGGTTAACTCCAGGAAAGGTAAGAGAGATAGGCAGGTAGTGCAAGAGTCTTCTGTGGCGATCCCCATTTCATACAAGTATGCCGTTTTGGAAAATGTAAAGAGTGATGGATTCTCAGGGGGACAATAGAAAATAGATGCAAGAGTAGGCCATTCTGCCCTTTGAGCCAGCACCACCATTCATTATGATCATTGCTGATTACCCTCAATCAGCATCCTGATCCTGCCTTATCCCCATAACCTTTGATTCCACTATCCTTAAGAGCTCTATCCAACTCTTTCAAGAAAGTATCCAGAGACTTGGCCTCCACAGCCTCTGGGGCAGAGCATTCCACACACTCATCGATCTCTGGGTGAAAAAGTTTATCCTCAACTCTGCTCTAAATGGCCTGCCCTTATTTTTAAACTGTGTCCTCTGGTTCAGGACTCACCCATCAGCAGAAACATGCTTCCTGCCTCCGGAGTGTCCAGTCCTTTAATAATCTTATACGTCTCAATCAGATCCCCTTTCAGCCTTCTAAACTCAAGGGTATACAAGCCCAGTCGCTCCAATCTTTCAATGTAAGATAGTCCCGCCATTCCAGAAACTGACCTCGTGAACCTACGCTGGACTCCCTCAATAGCCAGAATGTCTTTCCTCAAATTTGGAGACCAAAACTGCACACAATAGCTGCAGAAGAATCTCTTTGCTTTTATACTCAATTCCTCTTGTTACGAAGGCCAGCATGCTATTAGCTTGCTTTCATTGACTGAACGTAGCACGAACAGCCTAGTTTCTGTTATAGAGACTGGCTCTAATGTAATGAGAGGTACATCAGGTTCCAAGTGACCGAGTGTGTTAGGGGATTTTCTAGTCCAAGGTACAGACAGACGTTTTTGTGGCCAGCAGCGAAAAATCAGAATGGTGTGTTGCTTCCCTGGTGCCAGGATCAAGGATGTCTCAGAGAAGGTGCAGAATGTTCTCAAGGGGGAGAGGGGCTAGCAAGAGGTCATTATTCACATTGAAACCAACGACATAGGAAGGGAAAAGGTTGAGATCTTGAAGGGAGATTAGGGAGAGTTAGGCAGGAATTTAAAAAGGAGATCCTCGAAAGCAGTAATATCTGGATTACTCCCAGTGCCACGAGCTAGTGAGGGCAGGAATAGGAAGATAGAGCAGATGAATGCATGGCTAAGGAGCTGGTGTATGGGGGAAGGATTCACATTTGTGGATCATTGGAATCCCTTTTGGGGTAGAAGTGACCTCTACAAGAAGGATGGATTGCACCTGAATTGGAAGGACACTAATATATTGGCAGGGAGATTTGTTAGAGCTGCTCGGGAGAATTTAAACTAGTAAGGTGGAGGGGTGGGACCCAGGGAGATAGTGAGGAAAGATTTCAAGCTGACACTGGTACAGTTGAGAATAAAGGCGAGTCAGTCAGGGACAAAGCAGAGAACAAGGTAGGTCTTATAAATTAAACTGCATTTATTTCAATGCAAGAGGCCTAACAGGGAAGGCTGATGAACTGAGGGCATGGTTAGGAACATGAGACTGGGATATCATAGCAATTACGGAAACGTGGCTCAGGGATGGACAGGACTGGCAGCTTAATGTTCCAGGATACAAATGCTATAGGAAGGACAGAAAGGGAGGCAAGAGAGATAGGGGAGTGGCGCTTTTGATAAGGAATAGCATTACAGCTGTACTGAGGGAGAATATTTTCAGAAATACATCCAGGGAAGTTATTTGGGTGGAACTGAGAACTAAAAAAGGGATGACCATATTACTGGGATTGTATTATACACCCCCGAACAGTCAGAGCGAAATTGAGAAACAAATTTGTAAGGAGATCTCAGTTGTCTGTAAGAATAATAGGATGGTTATGGTATGGGATTTTAACTTTCCAAACATAGACTAGGACTGTCATAGTTTTAAGGGTTTAGATGGAGAGGAATTTGTTAAAAGTGTGTACAAGAAAATTTTCTGATTCAGTATGTGGATGTACCTACTAGAGAAAGTGCAAAACTTAACTTACTGTTGGGAAATAAGGCAGGGCAGGTGACTGAGGTGGGGAGCACTTTGGGGCCAGCGACCATAATTCTATCAAATTTAAAATAATGATGGAAAAGGACAGACCAGATCTAAAAGTTGAAGTTCTAAATTGGAGAAAGGCCAATTTTGACAGTAGTAGGCAAAAATTTTCGAAACCTGATGGGGGGCAGATGTTTGCAGGTAAAGGGATGGCTGGAAAATGGGAAGCCTTCAGAAATGAGATAATGAGAATCCAGAGAACGTATATTCCTGTTAGAGTGAAAAGAAAGGCTGGTAGGTATAGGGAATGCTGGATGACAAAAGAAAGAGGGTTTGGTTAAGAAAAAGGAAGCATCTGTCAGGTAGAGAGGATAGATCGAGTGAATCCTTAGAAGAATATAAAAGCTGTAGGAATATACCTAAGAGAGAAATCAAGAGGGCAAAAAGGGGACATGAGATAGCTTTGGCAAATAGAGTTAAGGAGAATCCAAAGAGTTTTTATAAATAAATTAAGGACAAAAGGTTAACTCAGGAGAGAATAGGGCCCCTCAAACATCAGCAAAGCGGCCTCTGAGTGGAGCCGTAGGAGATGGGGCAGATACTAAATGCAGTATTTTGCATCAGTATTTACTGTGGAGAAGGACATCGAAGATAGAGACCAAAGGGAAATAAATGGTGACATCTTGAAAAATGCCCATTCTACAGAGGAGGAAGTGCTGGATGCCTTGATATGCATAAAGTTCCTGATCAAGTGTACCCCATAACTCTGTGGGAAGCTCGGGAAGTGACTGCTGGGCCTCTTACTAAAATATTTGTATCATCAATAGTCACAGGTGAAGTGCCGGAAGACTGGAGGTTGGCTCATGTAGTGCAACTGTTTAAGAAAGGTGATAAGGACAAGGCAGAGATCTATAGGCTAGCAAGCAAGTGGTGGGCAAGTTGTTGGGAGGGAATCCGGAAGGTTAGGATGTACATGCATTCGTAAAGGCAAGGATTAATTAGGGATAGTCAACATGGCTTTATGTGTGGGAAATCATGTCTCACAAACTTGATTGAGTTTTTTGAATAAGTAATAAAGAGGACTGATGTGGCCAGAGCGGTAGATGTGATCTATATGGACTTCAGTAAGGTGTTCGACAAGGCTCCCCATGGGAGACTGGTTAGCAAAGTTAGATCTCATGGAATACAGGGAGAACTCACGATTTGGATACAGAACTGGCTCAAAGGTAGAAGACAGAGGGTGGTGGTGGAGGGTTGTTTTTCAGACTGGAGGCCTGTGACCAGTGGAGTGCCACAAGGATCGGTGCTGCGTCTACTCCTTTTCGTCATTTATATAAATGATTTGGATGTGAGCACAAGAGGTATAGTTAGTAAGTTTGATGACACCAAAATTGGTGGTGTAGTGGACAGTGAAGAGGGTTACCTCAGATTACAACAGGATCTTGATCAGATGGGCCAATGAACTGAGGAGTGGCAGATGGAGTTTAATTTAGATAAATGTGAGGTGCCGCATTTTGGAAAAGCAAATTTTGGCAGGACTTATACACTAAATGGTAAGGTCCTAGAGAATGTTGCTGAACAAAGAGACTTTGGAGTGTAGGTTCATAGCTCCTTGAAAGTGGAGTGGCAGCTAGATAGGAGAGTGAAGGTGGTGTTTGGTATCCTTTCCTTTATTGGTCAGAGTATTGAGTACAGGAGTTGGGAGGTCATGTTGCAGCTGGACAGGACATCAGTTAGGCCACTGCTGGAATATTGCATGGAATTCTTGTCTCCTTCCTATCAGAAAGACCTGGTGAAACTTAAAATGGTTCAGAAAAGATTTACAAGAATGTTGCCAAGGTTGGAGGATTTGAGCTATAGGGAGAAGTTGAATAGGCTAGGGCTGTTTTCCCTGGAGCGTTGGAGGCTAAAGGGTGACCGTATAGAGGTTTATAAAATCATGAGGGACATAGATAGGATAAATAGATGAAACCTTTTCCCTGGGGTCGGGGAGTCCAGAACTAGAGGACATAGGTTTAGGGTGAGAGGGGAAAGATATAAAAGAGACCTAAGGAACAACCTTTTCACTTAGAGGGTGGCACGTGTATGGAATGAGCTACCAGAGGACATGATGGAGGCTGGTACAATTGCAACATTTAAAAAGACATTTTGATGGGTAAATGAATAGGAAGGGTTGGAGTGATATGGGCCGGGTGCTGGCAGGTGGGACTAGATTGGGTTGGGATATCTGGTCGGCATGGACGAGTTGGACCAAAGGGTCTGTTTCCGTGTTGTATATCTCTATGACTCTAAACTGGACAAAGGCTGGAAAAAGGCCAAGGAAGCGTTCCTGTTGCGATGAATTACAAGTGCATAAATTACCTATATCCTTCCTCCCCATCTTCAACAGCCAACTGTCTGAACTCTTCATACATCTTTTTGTTGAAGTGATCTCTTAGGAAAAATGACCAGAATCGGAAGAGCGTGTTCATTTCCTGAGATTGTCCTATTCCCAACCTCTTGCGCTCTGTCAATGGGAGAACAATAAGTCAGTGGATAATAGATGCAGAAACAGCAATCACACAAGATCAGAAATCTGTAAATTAACCACTTCTGGTGTTGGGGTGAGGTGAAATCAAGTGAGATAATATAAAATTCTAAACTGTAGGATGCTTAATGGATTGACATTCAAATCACCAACATGGCAAATGTCGTATTCACCGTCACTGCTTTATGTGCCGACTATGGGGTTAACTTAAAAAATTCTGTATCAGTTTTCTTCGATTATTCAAGATTAAAGGGGGTCACAAAGGTGACATTACAGACCCAAGATAATGCAGCAAACTGCTGCATTCTGTATAGACACATCTGCATTACCAAATCTCTATGGTAACATACTGATCACACAAAGTGCTCAGATGGTGGAAAATAGATCACAATGTGAAATTGCACCAATGAGTGATTTTGTCATTCCATCCTGCATAACATACTTAGGAGAAGGGGAAACATAAGCACCTAAGTAGCACTATAGCTCTTCCTTAGACACTGCTGGCCCCATCCAAGCTACCAGAGGCATGTGAGAGACAGACTACCTGACTATGACAGTTCCACAACTGAGCCCATTTCATCTCATATCCGCTACAAAGATTGAGTAGCTAGCAAGAGTTATGACTAATTTCTTAACAATTTGTGCCCCGAGAAAGTGTTGTATTATTTCACACCAATTGGAAGAACCAGAGTTCAAGATCAAGGATCTGGGGATTGGGTGGTGAGTGATATATTCTAAGACTTTGACAAAGTAGCAATATGGATGAGAAGGTTGCCAACAACTAATAATAATAAAGCACCTTCAAAGTCATAAAGTGTGCCAAGGCATTTCACAGGAGCATTAGGAACAAAGGGAAAAAACAGCAGAAGGGTGCTTCATCATTCAACCAGAGCATGGCTATTTCCCCTCACCACCCTCATACCCTTTGATGTCTTTAGCATCTAGAAACCCATCAGTCTCAATTCTGAATATACGCAGTGACTCAACCACCGCAAGCTCTCTGTAATAAGATATTCCAAAGATCCTCCCGATCTATTTTACATAGTCTACCTCTTATTCTGAGGCATAATTTTAAAACAAACACTCAGCCACAAAAGAAAATATTTTGTGTCATAACCAATGAGTTTCTTAAAAAGAGGAAAGGGAGATAGAGGGGTGAAGGGAAGAATTCTAAAGCTTCAGATCTGAAATCCTGGGTGAAATTTAAACTGGGGACACTCAAAGGCGTGAATTAAATGAAAACAGAAATCTTGGATGAACGCGGGGTCAGAAATGAGAGTTTTAAAGCCAAAATACTGTTTGACCCAAGAGCCAAGGTAGGGTCCACAGAACTTGTCGAAAGTTCGACACGCAGAACAGAGTTTTTGATGATTTCAAAATTTAGAGAATAGAATATGGGAAACCAATTTACAGTGTGCTGGCATTGCCAAATCTAGAAGCAACAAGAGCATGAACGAGAGCTTCAGCAGCTGATGAATTGAGGCAAGACTGAAGCTACTATGGTGGAAATACAGTTTTAGTAATAATGTGATCATGTGGTCAGAAGGTCATAGAGTAGACTAAGGTCTCAAAGCCTGGTCTAGTCTCAGACAGCTGTTAGAGAGAAGGTGGCAGACAGTCATGAGAAAACAGAATTTGGAGCAGGAACCACAAACAACAGCTTCAGTCCTCATAATATTTAACGGGAACAAACTGTCAATTTTGTTGAAACAATCAATCCTTGTTGGCACCTACCATTCAGACATCTCCTGTGGAACTTGTGATAAACATGCTGTGTGAATCCATTTTCCTTCAGTAGCTCGTGAGAGGGATGTTGGAACTTGGGAAGAGACTGGGGAGTACAACCGTAGCTTCCAGCAATCGGGATTCCCTCTGATGGGCTGGCATTGGAGCTGCCACAAAACACAGAAGTTACTGTTGAACAACTTTTAATATGGTAACAGCATCAGTTACTCAACCCAAATCTTCAGTTCTGCAAGTATGCATTGAGGCTCAAATAATCACATATTCGCTGATGTCAGCTTTCTCAACCCTGCCAGTCTCTCTAAATTAATCAGTGTTTTTGTCTAACATTCAGCACTGATCTGCAAAAGTTGTTTGGATGAGGAGTGTTCTTTCTTGTGCACAGAAGCTAACCTGAAAGATGATGTCCTTGGTCGGTGCTCTCTTGAATCCATCACCCAACCCACGTGGCTCTCGAGTGGAGGGTTTGAACTGTGTCTCGTTTTTCGCTTCCGAGGGGTCTGTAATAAATGAAGGTAACTTCATTATAAATGCCTGCAAGGTTAAGTTATATATCTTACACTTGATAGACCATCAGACCAGTTACTCTCAAGATTTTACTGCTGTTTGGATATCTGACATGTTCGCAAAAAAGAAAAAAAAAACTCAGCAGGAGTGGCAGCATCTGTGGAGAGAAAGCAGAGTTAATGTTTCAGGTCTAGTGGCCCTTCTTCAGAACTGACTACAGCGAGGAAAATGTCGGTAGACATGCTGAAGATGGGTGGGGGGGAGGAATAAACAATAGATGGAGATGGACCACAGAGCAAGAACAGCACTTGGGCAGACAAGAGTAATCGTCAGCTGAGATGAATCAATAGCTACTAATGTGAACCATTAGTAGCTGACAATGGGTTGGTTGTGATAGGTAGCAGCCCATGTGAAGATTAGGGTAGAATGACCTAAAATAACTGCTCAGACCCTAAAATTATTGAACTCTATAGGGAGTCCTCAAGGCATTAGGATCCTCAAATGGAAAATGAGATACTTTTTTTTCCAGCTTGTGCCAAGCTTTGCTAGAGTGCTGCAGCAAGCCCAAGATAGAAATACTGGCTAGGAAACGGTGATGTTGAAGTGGCAAGCAACCTGATGCTCAAGGTCTGCAAAGACGTAAATCAGACAGAATATATTTTTAATAGGGCGATAACAATTACATTTCAAATATACTTAATAGGCTGGAAAGTCTTTAGATTCCTTTAGGTGGTGGAACATGCTTTATAAATTCAATTTCCTTTAACCCTCAATCATGCTTCTATGATGCACCTCTGGAATAATTTGTGAACAACATGGTGTAATTCTTCACCCCAACTGACTTCCTGCAGCATTATTCCTGAACTCTATCGTCAATCAATTGTTTGCGAGATGAACTGGCTAAAATCTAGCATAATAACTGCAGGACTGTGCAGTTCTAAAAGTAATGTTCTAAATTTTAAACTTCAGAGCAACAAATTTCCTTAAGCATGTGTTCCCTAAACCAGTGTTCTGAAGTTCTTCTAAGTCCAGCTGCTTTGTCAGAATCTTACCTTCGCATCCAGAGGTCTCCCTTCTTTGACAACAGGGTAAAATCTGGGCGTTTGAGTTGGATCCTTTAACCTGGGTGTGCGGGGGGTACGAGGGGTCCGTGCACCCCGGTAGTTTGGTGATTCTGGAACAGTTGTTGGCAAAGATCGTGCCATGCAAGATACAGGTGGCTCGGCTGCACCAAAAAGTTTATTGGCCAATGCATCTGTAGGTACTGAACAAAAGTACAGGATTCAAGTTCTCCTCTACATATGGCAAAGAGCCCAAAGGGTTATATATACAATAAAAGTTTATACTTTATAAAATTGAATATGCTTCTCCATATCCTCCAATGAACTGAATAACTCTGCTGAAACAAGACAATCAAGACTTTTTTTGCCACTCTCAGCTACTTTTGAGAGGTTTTGACAATCAGTAAGGGGAAACTGTTTCTAGTGGCAAGAAGGCTAGAAACCAGAAAAAATGGATTGAACATGGCACGGCGGAGGAGGGGGGTGGCGGGGGGTGGCGGTGGGAGTGACAAAACCAGAGGGAAGATGAGCAGAATGCTTTTAAGTGAGTTACTTTACAGGATACAGATTCTATCAAATTTCTACAATCTGTAGTGAATAAACAATTAAACAAAATTTGCAGCAAATTTTGGATAGGAGTAGGAAGCAACACTAATTGGTTGGCTCTGAGAAAGAGCCTGAACTAGCACAATAGACCAAATGTGATCAATTTATAACAGTGAGTTTAACTTTTCAGCACCAGAATTGGTTTGCATTCAATGCATATTGTGGCTGTGGACTCAAAATATGCATGTGATGAGTTCAATATTGTTCCTGATATGCGATCAGTTCTCTTACATTTCTGGTTTTCCTCTCCAATCTACATCAAACCTGACAGCAAGGCAGAAGTGTGAACTCTGGAATTTTTACATGTCCAACCGCACATGGATGGTTGGTGCACAGGGTTTATCGGACTCCATACCCAACATAACAGCAAACCAGAGAATAAGACCCAAACAGAATGCAGCAGCTCAAGTGGTTCACCACTACTTTCTCAGGGGGGAACCAAAGATGATAAATAAATGCTGGGTCAGCCAGCAACACCTACATCACATGAATGGCTAAACAACAAGAGGCCATTCAGCCTATCTATTCAGTCTCAATTTTTCACTCCTCTCCATACTCATTAGGTTTTTTTTATAAACTAGATTCTGCAAGTTTTATTGCTGTTTTCAAGGTGCCGGCCTGTTTGTTGTTGCATCCAGGGTCATGCACAATGAAATGGATATTTGGATGGAGCACCTTATTGACAAGATTCCCTTACCTTGCTGTGGCCTTGGTGGTCCAGGTGGGACTTCTTGGTTTGGATCAACAGGAGGTTCAGGGGTCAGTGTGTCAAACTCCTCTCTGCTGATCATATTTAGCTTCTTAAAATTTTCTACTTCTTGCTGAAATGTAAATAGACAGAGTGAGACAGACTTGTCAACAAACAACAAAACAATGCAGAGGGTGTAAGGGAGGGTTATGACAATGGTCCCAAACACATAATACAATGTGAAGATAGCGATGAAACTAGGCAATTCTCCACACAGCAAGAAGGTTGAAAAATACTTAATGGATGTGCTCACATTCAGTAACTACAATATAGCAAATATTTCCAATAATATCACAATCAATCAGTTAGCAGAGGACATTCATTTAAGATAACTGCAAGAAGAACCAAAGGCAGTAACATGAAGGAAGAAATTTTATGAACAGTGATTTGGAAAATGTACTTGAAGAGGAAAATGTCATAAGACCATGGGGAAAGGACATACTGAGAACACCACGATAGGCATAATAGATAGGATGAATAGTTTCATAAGGAAGGAGAGAAATGGAGAGACAGATCGAGAGACAGAGAGTGAGATTAAAAAATATTCAACACTTTTACAAGTTTCAAATTTGATCTGCTCTCCTAATTCAACCCTTGGAGCTCCAAAGTTTGATACACACTTAAACCCTCTACTGGTAGAGACACTAGCTCTGCATCATAAGTGCCTGTCCTCTTCTGGTACATACTTAATTCCAACTTCTGTTTCAAGATGTCCCATTGTAAACTTACTGTTTTGTCAAGGTATTCCATTATTTTACTCTGGTTGAAATTGATCTATAATGTTCTAATTTGCTAAACCCTACTGGAGAAGAGCTGAATGATCCAGCTACACAAATGGCATCTATCTGGTTTGGCAAAGTTGTCGATACATCTCTAGCACAAATGTGACCACTAAACAATTTACATTACCCCATAACAATTTGCCCTGATAGGTGAGCACCAATACTCACTCTCACCCCCTCCCTTCTCCACGCCCCCCCCCCCTCCCCACCAAACCTAATGTTAAAATACCCTCCTCTTTCTCGGGCAATCGTCAACGTTTTTCAGACCTCAATGACCAGGTATTGGTCACAGATAGCAAGCTTCTCCACTGATTCCACAAGACCCATTTTCTTCCCAAAAACTGGTCTCTGACAGCTGACAGCATGGTGAGGTCGAGGAAACAAGATCTTGCAATGCGCAGGAGCTCAAATCAGCCAGTTACGGTGGGCAAGGAGTAATAAAAAAGTCACCACAGGACGGCTCTCTCATTAGATCTTATTAACTGGAGGGTGACAACGCCCCAGGTGAGAGCGAAGCTTGCGAAGCAATGCCTTTCATGGTGACCTCAGCCAGTGTGGGATATTGAACCTGCACTGTTGGTGTCACACTGCGTCACAAACTAGCTATCCAACCAATTCACTCCCGAGTAGTCACCTCAATCCAATTTTCTGTTCCTTACTTTTCCATGCCTAACCTTTGTTTTTCAAATCTTAGTCTCAGTGGCTGTAAATCCATCAATAATATCTATTCTAAGCAGCTCAAATGGACTCCGTTTGTTTATAAGCTGGTGCTGGTTCAGACAATTTGAATGAATGTTGCATGAATACAAAACAGAAACAGATAAGAGTGCAATAGTAAGCAAACACAAACAAATGATTACAAGTTGAGGCTCACACCCACCACAAACCATTCTGTGACTGTGATCTCTGGAACATTCAGCTATGTCACAAAGTCACTTTTAGCATAATTGCATTAAAATTGTGAAACCACTAGCTATCTCTGGGCCAGAAGGTCCAGGTTCAAATTCTACTTGCTCAAGGGGTGTGTAATAACATCCCTGTACAGGCAGATTAGAAAATAACTACAATACATCCCATTTTCACCTCTGTTCAAACCCAGCACAAATGAATACCAATTGTGTTCTATAACTAGCATTTGATCCACACTGCCAGTTTAACCAGCTTTCCGTGCGCTCATTTTATGATGCAGTGGCAATGTCCTTACTTGTGGGCCAGAAAGTCTAGGTTCAGGTCCACAAGCTTCAGAGGTGCCCTAATGTGCTATAATAATATATATTTCTGTGCTAACAGATGTAGGTTCAGGCCCCATCTTCTCCAAAAGTGTGTCATCACATTTCCAAGCAGAGTGGTTAAAAACAAAAATCTTTCAAATGTTTCTATCCATGGGGCTGAAGGCCTGGCTTCAAATCCCACATATCCTGCAGATGTATCATAACCTGCCCTCAAAACAATGATTAAAATAACTTAATTTTTCACAGCAGATTAAGATTTTTGTGGTAGATTGGAAATGTATGATATCTAATACCTGTAACAACTGAACTCATCGGCAACTGGCAGATCTGGTTTGATGCTTTAAGGAATTCAGCTGCATTTATTGAATAGGCCAAAAAACAGGAAAGCTTTTCAACTAAAACGGAATTTGCAAAACTCTGGATGACTGAAGTCCTGAAAAAATTCTGTGACAGAAGCTCCAAGTGGCATCCCTGTTCCATTGCACCCATTAACCATACCGGTTAAATTCCAGAGAGACCTACCTTTATAGTTGCATATTCTGGTTCATAATCCTCTTTCCAAAGGTCCTGCTCGTAGTAGTAAAGGCCGTCATTAATGACCTTACCAAACTCAGATGTCAATTTTGCCCTGGAGACGTGATTCCCTGTCCTGTCCCCACCAGGATGTTTCCTTAAGTACGGAGGTGTCTGTGCCACAATCAGAATCTTGTTCACATCACGATCGTCAATTTCACAGTCAGAATCTTCATCTGACCAATCAGTGAACGTATTCTTGCGTCCAACCATCTGCTCCATCTCCTCATCGAACATGAAGTCTAGCTCCTCTTGTTCCTCTTGGTCTGGCTTCAAAGATGTTTGGGTTTTAGGTTCCTCAGATTTCTGAAACAGAGAATAATCACAATTCTATCAGTGCTGTATTTTAGAATTCCTCGAGAGGAATAATTAACTCTGCATTAACAAAATTAAGTTAACCATTATCAAGTGGATCAAAAAAATTCAAGATTAAAATAAATACAGTAATTTCATACTGCTCTCTCATAAATGAGAGATTTTATGCAATATATCAGAAGAATAGTTCAAGAACCAGAAGGGAAAGCTTTTTGAATATATTTCTGAGACAATATGTTAGTGAACCAAGGCCTTAATACATTTTGGAATAAGTAATTCATGAATAACTGATAAAAGAGATTCTGGTCTAGACAAGAAAAGTAGATTTAAGGCCACAATCAGATAAACTGATTTTACTGAAAAACAGAGCTGCTTTGATGGCCTGAACAGCCTGCTCCCAATTCATAAGCTTGCAAGTAATGAATGTGAATTAAATGGTAAGGGAATGCTAAGCTAAGGGTGGTCATGACATGACTGAATTGAATGTTAAATTGAACAGGAAGAGGGAGTCACAAGCTCAACTTAGCTTTAGGGCTACACACAACAGAAACTGCTCACAGTAAACTGAGAAATCTGTTAAGTTATGAAGCTACAGAAAAACAGTGGAGCTTTCTCCCCTGTAAGGCAGAGGGTCAACTGAAAATGTAAAAGCAGAATGACAGATTTTCATCACACAAGCAGATTTAGTGATGGACAACCATCATTGGCTAGGGCAGCACTGTTAATCCAAAATTACCCTGAAGACAGTGGTAATAAGTCACCTCTTTCAACTATCATAATAATTATGGTAAAGGTACCCTAAATTAGGAAGTTTCAGGATTTTTATTCAATGCCAATCAAATTGGCATTGCAGTATTTCCAATCTAGCACTGCCTTGGTTTGAAAGGTTGGTGAATGCCTCCTGTTGTTTTTCAGAATGGGAGAGATTGTGGGTTTAGGAAGTGCTACCACAGAGTTGTCAAGTTGCATCTTGTAGAGAGCACACACTTCAGTCAGAATGCCAGTGAGGTGGGCTGAATGTTTTAGATGGTCAATGGCACACCAATAAAAGTGAGATTTTGTAACCAGAATGCCATCAAGGTTCTTAAGTGCTGTTGGTGCTGCATTCATGGAGGCACACAAACTATCACATACTTGATGGCGCCTTGAAGTTGGTGGCCAGGCTTTAGGAAATTGGCAGGTCAATCAATTATTACAGAGTACCCAGCTTTTGAAGGCGGCAAATCATTACAGAATATTTAACCTACAATTTGCTCTTTTTGTCACATGGTACATGGTAGCTCCAATTAAGTTTCTGGTCAAGTCACTCACAGGATGTTGTTAATAAGGAACTCAACGATGGAAATACAAATGAACATCAAGGTGAGCAGTTTCACACTCTTATTGAAAATGGTCATTGTCTGGCACTTACATAACACAAAGTGTACCATGCTACTCTTTAGTCCAAGCTTGGATTTATCTACTCCTTATTGCATGAAGTCAGAGACAGGTCCACTATTTGAAGCATTGTGAATGGAAGAGAACACTGTCTGATTCTCTGCGATCATTGATCTGAAGACATTGGCAGAATCATTAACCAAGCTGCGAGATATGGTCAGACATAGGATAACGTTTTGAGAAAGGCCTACAGCAATGTCCTCAGCTGAAATGACTTGGTTCCAAAACCAACCATGTAACTTTGTGTTATTTATAACTCAAGCCAATGGAGAAATATCCCTTTGTCTACTCAGGTCAATTTTGCAAGGACCCATTAATGTCACAGTGGCCTTATGCTTCCTGTACATCAAGGTTAGTAATCCTCACCACACCCCTCGAATTTAGCTGCGCATGAACTAAGAACGTTATGAGCTTTGGAGCTATTTTTTAAATCATTCACAGGATCCGAGACCATTACTGGGCATGCTTATACTGAACATCCTAGGAATCCTTGAGAAGGTAGCAGTGAGCGATCTTCTTGAACCACTGCAGTTCATTTTGTGTAGGTGGACCCAGAATGCCATTAGGGAGAGAGATCCAGGATTGCAACCCAAAGACTGAAGAAATGGCAATATATTTCCAAGTCAGGATAGTGAATGGTTTGGAAGGCAACTTGCAGGTGGTGGCGTTCTTATGCATCTGTCATGCGTTTGGAAGGCACTGTCCAAGGAGCCTGGTGAATTGCTGCAATGCATCTTATCAACAGTATGCACTGATAATGAGTGGTGGTAAAGGGAGTGAATATTTGGATGCACATATGGTACCAGTCAAGCACCTACTTTGTCCCACATGGTGTTTCTGGAGCTGCATTCATCCAAACAAGTGGGCAGCATTCCAACACACTTCTAATGCCTTGTAGATGGTGCACAGCTCTGGGGAGTAAGGTGGTGAGTTATTCTCTGCAACACTACTCTGATCTGTTTTTGTAGCTAGAGTATGATATGACTAACCCAGCACAGTTTCTGATCAATGGTCACCTCAGGATGTTGATAGTGGAAATGATGGTTCAGGTAATGAATGTTTGCTGAATCCAAGTTTAGCCTTATTTATTTGAGAATACGCACCATTTGAAAGTACTGTTGATGGCAACTTCCACCTCTGCTAAATGATCAAGAGTAGATTGAAAAGGTAGTAGTTGGCTTGATTGTTTTTCCTGCATTTTGAGGACTGGAAATAAAAATGGCCTTTCCTTTATTTTTCATGGGATCTTGATGCAGCTGGTAATGTCATCATTTGTTGCCCATCCATAATTCTCCCTGAACTGGAAGGCTTGCTAGGCTACTTCTGAGGGCAGGTAAGAGCCAACTATGTTGCTGGAATGGAGGCCAGTAGATTTCCTTCTCTAAAAAGGACATGAGTGAACCAGACAATCGCTGATGGTTCCATGATCACCCACTCCTGAGACTAATTTCAAATTTATTAGTGAAATTAAAAATGCAGATATTTGAACCCATGCGCTCAGCAGCTGTCCTGGGCCCACTGGATACCTAGTTCCGTGATATGAACAATGTTCCATGCAATTTTAAGGCAACAGATGCCAACGTCAATGCTAGTTCTGACTACAACTACAGGTGGGATGATATCCTCCACAGTCATATGAAAATACAAACCTCACTGACAATCAGGGGTATTCGCCTTTCTGTCATTCATTTGAAAATTCCTTCTGGGATATGGATTTCACTGACAAGACTACCTAACCCTGATTATCCTGAGAACATAGATGATCTGCACTTTAAATTAATTGCCCTTGAAATGGGGACAGGGTCCACTGCTTCTGTTGCCATGCCATAGTGCAAGTCAATCTACTTACATATACATAAATACATGCCATTCTGCTTTAACATGGGTTTCGTTAATACAAATTCACTGTAACATAATTGTTAATTTCGGGACACTTCGTAAAGTGCAAACTTTTAAAACGTGTGCTGATTGTAACGCAATTAAATCACCAACACTAAGTGCTTTTCCTAAAGAGTAACTTTTCTATAACACTGAGTTGCACAAGAACACAATCATTGCGTTACAGCAGAACTGCCTGTACTTAACATTAGGTTTCAATTAAGTTTCATACAACTTTCAAATGGTTTGTGGATTTGACATGTCTCAAAATAATTAAATGGTTAAAACTGCCTATACCTAGATTACTTTAGGGCTTGATTCATCAGGATACAATTTTGATGATTGTTCTATTTAAGTACTACTGAATATGTAAGCTGTTATGACTATTTGACTAAATTCTGTTAATACATTACGAAATGAGATAGCTGAGATAGTTTCAAGATAAGGAAATGGACAATAGGGCGAAGATCAAGTTTACCATCGAGCATGGAACGTCAGGAAACTACCATCTGTGTTAAATGAATCATCTAAATTAGTCAGAGTAATGGCCAATAATAAACATTAGCTTCCATTCACAATTTGTATTCAGAACAAGCAACGATACATTACTATTAACATGGAAAATGGGTGATAATTGTTTATTTTCTGTTTATTACTCAGATATACCATATGTGAATTCTTAAAAATGAAAAAAAACGTCTCTAGAACTGAGAAATAGGAAGACAGGTTACACAGCCCATCAAGCCTGCTCTGCCATTCAATAAGATAATCTTTCAGCAGAAACCCTATTCCCTTAGAATTAAAAAATTAGCAATCATCATTGAATCTGTATCCTCTTCAGGTTCAGCACGGCAAATTTATACCACTATGCACCAAATTCTCCATCAAAGTACAGGAAAAGCATAATGGGGCCTTGAGAGACGTGGGTTTGAATCAAGTCATAGCAGGGCCCTCAGTGCCGGGTGACTGTGATAAGGCCCTCTTATTTTAAATTAAAATCATTCACAAGATTTAAGTCTAACTGGAAAAGATAGCATTCCAAAATTCTTCAAGAAGATTGCGGTGAGCCTCCAGAGTTGCTATGACAAATCCTTAACAGGAACAGGGTAAGAAATAACCCGGAGGAGTGAAGAACTCAACATTAACCTTTGGTTTTGCAGGAGCTGGCCGATGTCTTTTTTTCACTTCGATCCACGTGTCAGAATCCAGGTCTGGAAGGCTGGTGGAAAGTCCTTTTGGCAAAGTCTTCAAATTACTGGGTTCCTCGGTCTTGGAACTTGCAGCACTGCCTGCCCGGGGTGAACCTGGAGCAGATTCTAAAAGAGAGACAGCACAACAGAGAGATATAAAGTTATACACCACAGAAACAGATCCTTTGGTACAACCGGTCCACGCCAACCAGATATCCAGTACTGAGCTAGTCACATTTGCCAGTTTTTGGCCAATACCCCTCTATACCCTTCATATTCATGCACCCATTCAGATCTTTTTTAAATGTTGTAATTGTACCCGCCTCCATCATCTCTTCTGGCAGCTTGTTCCATACACACAGCACCCTCTGCATGGAAAGGTTGCTCCTCAGGTCCCTTTTAAATCTTTGACCTCACACCTTAAACCTATGCACTCTAGATTTGGACTCACCTACACTGGGAAAAAGATATTGACTTTCACCCTATCTGTGCCCCTCATGATTTTATAAACTCTAAGATCACCTCCCAGCCTCTGATGCTACAGGTTATAATTTGGTATATACGTTTACTGAAAACATGCCAACCCAGACCATCGACCCCAGAGATCACAGCATGAAACTTTACACACACCTGACTGATAACACTATAACCCATGTTATAGGGAGGTCATAAAAGCAGAAGCAGGGCCACTCAGCTCCTGATCTCATTACAGCTTGAGAATGACAGCCTTGACTTTCAGGCAACATCTGGCTGATCAAGATGACCTTTCTAAATTAGAGACGATTGATAGCAGAGAAAACACTTACTTCTTGTTGCAGTCACATGGAGAGAAAGGTGGTTTTGGCTGTTGGAGGCCAATCAACTAAGCCACAGGAGACACACAAAAAATTCAGTTACTATCTTACGTCTAGCCATCTTGAACTGCTTCAATGACTTTCCTTTAGTCACACAGTCAGTGCTATCAAGCAGCACCTGCTCAGCAATAACCTGCTCACTGATGCCCAGTCTGGGTTCTGCCAAGTCCACTCATCTCCTGACCTCATTACAGCCTTTATTCAAACATGGACAAAAGAGCTAACTTCCAGAGGTGAAATCAGAGTGACAGCTCTTAACATCAAGGTTGTGCTCAACCGAGTGTGGCATCAAGGAGCCAGAGTAAAACTGGAATCAATAGGTATAAGTGTTCAAACTTTTCACTGGTTGGAGTCACAGGTGGTAAATAGTAAGATAATTGCGGCTGCTGGAGGTGAATCATCTCAGCTCCAGGACATCTCTGCAATAATTCTGCAGGGGAGTGCCCAAGCTAAGCCCAGCCATCTTCAGCAGCTTCAAAGACTTTCGCTCCAGTTTAAGGTCAGAAGTGGGGACGTTTGCTGATAATTGCACAGTGTTGAGTACCATTTGCAACTCCTCAGATACTGAAGCAGTCCATGTTCAAATGCAACAAGATCTGGACAACATGCACGCTTGGATTGCAAATAGCAAATAACATTTGTGCCACACAAATATCAGGCTATGACTATCATCAATGAGACATATCAACCATCACCCCTTGACATTCAATGATGATACCATCACTGAATCACCCACTATCAACATCCAAGGAGTTATCATTTACCAGAAACTCAACTGGACTCACCACAAATTCATGGGCTACATGAGCAAGTCAGAGGCTAGGGATAATACGCCAAAAAATTTACCTCTTGATTCCCCAAAGCCTGTCCACCATCTAAAAGGCACAAGTCAGGAATGTGATGGAATACTCCTCACTTGCCTGGATGGGTGCAGCTCCAATAACACAAGCAGCTTCATGACAACAGGACAAAGCAATCCACTGAATTAGCACTATGTCAACAAGCATCCACTCCCTCCACCACCAATGCTTAGTCAAAGTTGCACTGCAGAAATTCACCAAAGATCCTCAGACTGAGCATCTTTCAAACCCACAAACAATTACATCTAGAAGGATAAGGCCAGCAGATATATGGGAACCACCTTTAAGTTCCTCTCCAAGTCACTTACCATCCTGACTTGGAAATATATCACCGTTCCTGCAGTGTCATTGGGTCAAACTTCTGGAATGCCCTAATGGCATTGCGAGTCAACCCACAGCAGGTGACTCCAGCGGTTCAAGAAGGCAGCTCACCACCACATTCTCAAAGGCAAGTAGGGACAGGTAATAAAATGCTGGCCAGCTAGCGACACCCATATCCCAAAAATGAATGAACAAAAAATAGGAATATTTCCTCATGATTGCACAATGCTCACTACCTTTCAGAATTCCTCAGACCACTTCAGTAGCTATGTGTACAAGGAGCAGGACCTGGACAATACGCAAGCTTGCTCAATTGGGTCATAAGTAAAATCATACCAGACAAGTTCCAGGCAATGGGGAATATAACCTTTCCCCTTGACACCCGGAATCACTCACCATTAACATCCTGGGGTTACTACTGACCAGAAGTTGAACTGGAACAGCCATTTAGTAGTGTAGCTACAAGAATAGATCAGAGATTCAGGCTGCTGTGGCAAGTAGCTCAACATCTCTCCCCTGAAAGCCCATGCACAATTTAAAAGGCAGAAACTATGAACATGATGGAACACACAATTATGTAATTGTTATGTGGGATATTGGTAAAACTGGCTGGACCAGCATTTTTTGCTCATCCCTAATTTTCCCTGCACCAAGCGGCTAACTAAATCATTACAGATGGAATTTTAAAGCCACCCATATTGCTCTGGGTCTAGAGTCACATATAGGCCACACCACATATGGATAGTAGATTTGCTTCGTTATTGATCAACAACTGGAAATATAATTCTATTGAATAATCTTTTAATTCCAGATATTATTTGAATGTGAATTTCCCATCTGCCATCGTGGGATTCCAACCCACATTCTCGGAATAGTAGCCTGGGACTCCAGATTACTATTCCAATGACATGAGCACTATGCCAGTGCCTCCCTTAAGTGGATAGCTGCACCTATCTACTTGCTTAGGGAAAATCTGTTCCGACAACACACAGAACTCTTCGCACCATCCAAGACGAAGCAGCTCGCTTGACAGGCATCCCATCCACTCTTCAACATTCACATCCTTCACCAGTGATGCACGGTGGCACTTATGTATCACTTATGACAAACACTGCAGTGTTTCCTCAAGACCTCTGCAACAGCACCTACTGAACCTATGACCGCACCACCTAGAAGGACAGAGATCTATTTAATTAAATCACAGGATCAATTTGCACATTTTTGTGAGTACCTCAAACTGCAAGCTCTCCTTCAAGCCACTCACTCACTTGGAACACTTCAATGTTGCTGGGCAAAATCTTAGAACTGTCCTTTTAACAGCACTCTGGGTGAGTCTACACTTCATGGACTGCAACAAGTCAACATCACATTCCCAAGGGCAATTAGAGATGACAATAAATGCCGGCCTTGCCAGTAATACCCACATCATATGAATTGGTGAAGAATACACTCACTAACAACTCACCCAGCACCACTCCTGCTCCACAGATCATGATCCAGTGTTATACTTGAACCATTGACCACCTAACAATCAGTGTTGCATCTTCCCTACTGACCACTCACCCAGAGTTACCCTCACCCCACCAAATCCAGCATCCGAAGTAACACTCACCACAATGACCAATGTTATCTTTACTTCACTGGTCAGCAACCCAGCATAATCCTTGCCCTACTGACCACTCACCCAGTAATTATACTCACCAGTCTGCTTTTTGTATGTCTGCCCAGGAATGAATTCTGGACAGTTAAGTAAACGTGTGAAGTCTGTTTCTGGGAGTGGCCATTTCTCAGGGTTTTCTTTTTTTCGGATCTTCTTGTCCACCACTTCCACCTCAGTACTGTCTTTCAAAGCCTGGGGAATATAAGAAACCCTGATTTAGAACTACAAATCTGAATGGGAATTTGAAATACACTTTGGAAATTTAGTAATCAAACAACACTCATATATAATATCATCAGTCCTTGTGTCATCTTCTCTGCATTAATTCTTTAAATCATTCTCCGGTCTCCCAGCTACCACCTGGTTAAATTTTAAGATGGTCTGTTATGCTTTCTAACTTTTGTGTAACAGCCAATTATTGTTACAGTTCTGAAAGGTTGCTTGCTATTATCTTGTGGCTAGTAGCAATACCTTCACAGTTCCTCTTACTACATCTTAAAGTGTCTACAACCCCCTTTTCATTTCCAGAGAAAGGAAGCTGACATATCTTCTCAAACAACAATGACTCACTCTGAAACAACAACAGTAACAGAGGTAAAATTTATTCTGCTGAAATTTTAAAAAAAGAGAAATCACATATTTAACAAAAAATGTTGCTGGAGAGCTGGTGAATATTAAAACAGACCTCCAAAATGAGATTGACATCGGTGGTCAACGCTTGAACTCGGTGAAAACCTCCAATTAATGAGACTGGTAAGAAACCGTCAGCATCCATCTTTCTTCTCAAGAAAAAGTCTCTTTCCAAGTTATCCAGGCTAAAGTAGTATTCACTGAAACAAAATAGATGAATGTTTATTATATTTATACAGTCAGCTAATGCACATCAGTACACATTATCCCAGACAATCGACAAAGTACACATTCAAATTGAGAAATAGGTTGCACTGTGGGTGAGAGAGAGACACACAAAGAAAGTGATAAATATGACGGAAAGGGGACAGAGAGAAGAGTGGGGAGGAGGGAGGAGGCCTTCATATTATTACCCAAGTAAGTTAAGTCCTACACTACCATACCATAGTAGATCCAGTGCTTCTTAAGTGAAAAGAAACGTTGAATTGGCTAGATGAATGGCTAGAGTAACAGAAGCATGAAAGTTAGTTAGGAGATGGGAGTAAACATCAGACCTGTGAGGAGTATGGATAACGTCAACAGTTAGATAACAGGTAAATAACAGAATGCAAGCTTAAAATGACTGTTAAGGAAGAGATGGCATGGGTATTGCTACATAAAAAGGAATCATGTCAAATGACTGGCAGACTGCGCTTCTCAAAAATAAAGAGCAAACTATGGGCAGTACAAACCAATTAGCCTAGAAAATGCAGGAAAGAAAACTGAATTATCATTCAAAGATCCATAAGAAAACATCCAGACACCAAAATTATAATAATTAGAGAAGATTTTAAAATGGGAGATTAAGCTTGATCAATCTTGCTGACTTTTTAAAGAGATAACAAGCAAAGATAATATAGACATAACACATTTGAAATTGCCAGCGACTCTTGAAAAAAGTATTACATTCTGCCTATTATATATCTCATTTTGGCAACAAAACAGAACAAACATGGACTGTTAGTCAGTTATTTACTCAGCTTGGCAAAACAGGAGAGATGGGGGGACCGGTTCTAAGGTGTGTTTTTGGAATCAAAAGTACTATTTCAAAATTTGCATATGGCATTAATTTGAGAAGTGTTGTTACGTAAAGGAGTACTACAAAAATAAAATAGGTATACAATTACTACACTTGTAGAATGAGAATGTACTTGCAAATAAGGTACCTGGGGTTCAGATATATCAGCCACAAAGCAGTAAAAGTAATTAAGGTGGCAATAAGATAGATATCGAAGTGGAATCCACTTCTAATGGGAAAGAACGCAGAGAGAGAAAAGTTGTACCTCATACAGGACTTTAGTTGACCATATCTGAAAGCACTAGGAACAGTTTTAGTCTCCATATTTAAAAGGGACATAGAGAAGGTTCATAAAGATGTGACAAGAACTGAGACGATATATTGATGATGGCCACTTAATTTGACAAAATAGTTTGAAGAGTGATCCAAGAAAGGGTGATTATATAATTGAGACAGAGGTTAAGCAGAAAAAAATGCAGAACAATCCAAAATCAAAATCT
This sequence comes from Chiloscyllium punctatum, assembly GCF_047496795.1. Taxonomy (NCBI): domain Eukaryota; kingdom Metazoa; phylum Chordata; class Chondrichthyes; order Orectolobiformes; family Hemiscylliidae; genus Chiloscyllium; species Chiloscyllium punctatum. The sequence goes on from NC_092758.1 coordinate 15,826,985, forward strand.
CCATAAATATTGGATTTTCACTAATAAACACAATATAAAATTCAGTGAAACCTATCTGCTTGCGGAATTTGTGTCAGGAAATTATCAAAGCATTTCAGTATAGTATACATTGTGGTGTAACAAAGCAACAGTGTAGCAGTGAGCTGAACTTATTAGACCAAGTAACCAGGTCAGAGATGGAACACTGACACTGCTGAAGCACAGCATGTGCTTATAAAAGCAATTTCAAAACCAAGATATGCTACAGAAAAAGGGTCAGGGTTTAAATCTGAAGTGGATTGTTACTCTACTTAACTGGTGCAAGCAGGACCAACAAAAAGGTTTACGGGTTCCAACGTAACCACACTGGGTTCAAAAGTTCAGTTTTACATTTGGCAACAGTGTCATTCAGAGCAGTGATCAAATTCCAAGGCATATATCAGAGCTACACGCATCGTACAAATTCCACAGTGTGTTGTAGCATTTTGCATTACATCTCAAAGTATCAGATTTAAAAACCAAATCCAGCTATTATTAAACAGCTTGCTTTAGACAGGCTGACTTTGAAAACCTTTTGAAAAGATCTTTTAGGCCATAAGTAGAAACTCACATCAGCAAAGAGCAGGAACTCAGCTGGCAGTGATTTATCATCATTTAACCTATTATCAGGCCATTAGTTTCAGCTAAGAAATAAAATACTCTCAATACAAATGACCATGAAGGTGTCATATTGACACCCAACTGGTTAGCTTATGCCTTTAAGGAAAAAGTACTCATTATCTTTAGCTGATCTGACCTATAGGCAATTTCAATACCACACGAATCCGGATGACTGTAGAGTGTGTGGTGCTGGTAAAGCACAGCAGGTCAGGCAGCATCCGAGGAGCAAGAAAATCAAAGTTTTGGGCAAAAGTCCTTCATCAAGACTTTGATTATCAATCTGGATGACTCCACTGTCCACTCAATTACCCACATGACACACAGTTTGCCTCAATCTACCACTTACAATTCAAAAAGGTGGACCACCACCTCTTTCTCAGGCCTAGACAATAAATGCTACTTTTGCCAGTAAGGCACAATTTTTTTTTAAAGAACAGCCTCTCAAGAGCTACTTCTGATTTTCAGGAGCTACATATTTGGTTTTAGGGGTTACTTTTCGATCTTAGAAACTATTTTCTTAGATGGTGCAATCACGAAGCGACATTGTTTGTGTACTGACATACGGGGCACTGGACTCAGAAGCAAAGAGAGAATAATTCATCAATATACTCCATAGGAAAAAAAATCATAAAAGATTTACAAGGATATTGCTAGCATTGGAGAGTTTAAGCTAAAGGGAGAGGCTGAACAGGCTGTGGCTATTTTCCCTACAGCATCAGAGGCTAAAGTGTGATCTTATAGAAGTTTATAAAATCAGGAAGGGTATGGATAGGGTGAACAGCCAAGGCTTTTTCCCCCAGGGTAAGGGAGTCAAAAACAAGGAGGCATAGGTTTAAGGTAAGAGGTGAAAGATTTATAATCTCTTATAAATCTTTTTCACAGAGGGTGGTGTATGTCTGGAATGAGTTGCCAGAGGAAGTGGTGGAGGCTAGTACAGATGCAACATTTAAAAGGCATTTGGATGGGTACATGAATAGGAAGGGTATAAACTGATATGGCCAAATGCTGGCAAATGGGACCAGATTTATTTAGGTTATCTGGTCGGCATTGATGACTTGAACCGAAGGGTCTGTTTCATCTGTACAGCTCTACGATTCTATGAGTTATCAATCATCTATTAAAACTACAGACACAACACAAAGTTACCAAAGTATTTGGATTAGCACAAGGCAACTGTGACAAGGTGACAAAATGTTATTTTAAAAGTAACTGTCACATGTTTACAAAAAGCCTTCACCATAAAAACCTTCCAGATCAGTGAGGTCAAAGCTAATTTTTTTCCACTGCGTACTTACAAAACCAGAAATATTTTATCCAGGCAGTTACTAGCCATTCTACTACGTTTTAGATCTCATTCTCAAATTTAAAATGTAACAATTGACGGTGTTAGCTCATCAACATATGCAGCATTAAGGTTAGAGATATCATACTTTGGCAAGTTATTTGCTTCCTGAGTGTTCCTTATTGACAAGGGTTAAAATATTTCCTTTTCCTCCTATTGCATCCTCCCTCTCTCCCACATACCTGGCCCACTTCTTACCCTACCCCTCTCTCTCTTTCTCACCAACTCATCCTCCCATCCACCTGATAGCCTCCTGTAACCCCCGACTTTTTATGATTTCCTTCTTGTTCCCATCCCTTCCCCCTTCAAGTAACAAGCTGGGGAAAGACCTAGCCTGTGGTGGAGGAGCAGCAGCTCCTCACCATTTACTTTATGGAGGCATTTTTTCTTATTGATCACCACCATGAATGAACTTTCTCACATGATTTAGAGGTTTCAGAAACAGATTTGTCCACAGTCCCCATGATTTTTGAGCACTGCTGTCTAGTAGCATTGAGAGAATGTACACATACTTAATTGAATGTTTAATTCGGTTTCTACCTGACAACCTGATTGGTGGAAGACAATGGAACACACCTAGCAAGAAGAAAAAGTGTACTTACATCTGTTTCTTGATGTAATCTTTGAGCAGCTTTTTATCCATTGCATACAGCTCCGCACTGCTCTGATTGTCATAGTAATAGATGATATCACTGCCAAATTTTGGCCTGTACAATCCATCATTACTGTCGGTGTTTGCGGTGTAGGTGTAATGGTAGTCAAAGTGAGCTGCAACATGCAAAAACAGCTCTAGTTAGTCATTCAATTAAAATTCTACCACTGATTAAGCAAATGGAAGATCTGAGATGTGGGAAGGCAATATATTTATGCAAGTCTGCCATACTTTTCCCATCAGACATGAAATAGACATGAGAGCAACGTGCTCAGGAAATATTTGATATCAGATCAGAGAATAAAGAAACTATTAAGTCCTTTTTTGTTACAAGAGGTAAAACATGCTATATTCAGGAGAATGTGCTGTTTGGATCTCTGCTTAGACTTATACTTTCTATCCAAAGCTTTCCAGATCAAACCATATTCATCTGTTCTGCACTCCTACTCAAATCACCTTAAGTTTAGTACTGTTAAATTTGTCAATCTTAGAACAATTATCACTCTCTAGTCAACAGCACTACGTGTCACAGTGCAGTGCAAATCACAAAGTTCGTAGGCATAATTCCTGGCCTGCACGCTCAGTTGATCCTGAAGTACAGATTTTCAGAACTAAGCTGAACCATGCCATCTTTATGGAGAACAGGGGAAATGAGCAATTCTTCTGTTGCTGCTACAGTCTGATTTTGTGGTCACACATGCCTCTTAACTCAGAAGATCAAAGATTCTAGCTCATATCCAGGAATTATCCAGGCTGATAATTTATACAGCAGGAGAGTCTGTGATACAGTAGTAAGGCTGTGCTGTAGTGGCAGGACCACAATTCAGATACAGAATTATAGCCCTGCTTTTCTGTTTCATTAAATTAGGAGAATATTAAAGATAACATGAAAAATTTTGAACCAGCAAAGGGATCCTGGATTGTTCAGAGTTCAGTAAGAATATATACAAATTGACACATGGTCTGTTAAATCCTCTTACCAGAATCTAAGAACCCATACTGTATATAAACTGGAGTAATTTGTTATCAGAACCAACAAGGCCAAATAATCTCCCAGAATTATGAACATTCTGACTTGAAATATATGGATAAGAAATAAATATGAAAGCTAACTTGCTGCCTATTCTGCTCCAGTGTGAAGTTTTTGCCTCTACGTTACAGGCCATCATTTCCCATCCATTGTACAATATTCTGCAATCCCTAGCCAAATTTCTTCCACAACTGCTGTATAGTTGATTTGATAACCCCCTGTAAAGGAAGGGGACTCAGTGTCACTTACTACCCAGCAGACCCACTTAAACATCACACTGCAGCACTAACTGCTTGCAGACACCAACACCAAAGTGTGCCGACTAGGATAAATTGAGGGGGAAAACAAACATGCCTCCCCATCCTCCCACATATAATCATGGGTTCAGGAAGTGGACTGAATTTCAACTGAGGTACACATCACGCTGGTTCAAAACTTTTGCTGCAGTTTTCAATGTCAGCAAATTACGTACAGCGAGAAGCACCTCTGCCACGACCCCTCCCTCGGCCGCGTCCACGACCTCTTCCCCTGAAGCCTCCGCGGATCGTTCCACCCTCGCTTTTCACGCTGGAAATCTCATCACGGTCTTCCCTCCAATCTCGCGAGTCGTGCTTCTCATCACGATGATAGCCTGAAGAAACATAAAACCAGAGATAAGTGATCCATTACACACTTAATCCTCAACATCAAACAAACATCCCTCAGCTACATCTTTCACTCTAAGTGCCTTTGAATCCTGTCATAAGTCAATAATCAATATATCCTCCCCAGCATCTCTTAATCAAAGACTGACCTTTGTACAGTGCAACTGGTCCATCTAGATTACTAACAGGTGAAGAGGAGTGTCTGCAATATTCTCCACATCTGGAGTGTCATCAGCATTTCCAGGTGAATCAGGCAGTTCTTTCCAGATTAGACTGTGATGTTCCATATTCTGTTAATACCCTCCATCATACCCTCCAAGACCTTGAATACATATTTTCTCTCCCTTACCCAAGACTCTAAAATCATTTGCACTTTTCAAAAATAAATACATTCACAGGGATCTGCTGAGGAAGATGCCATCGGTAATGTAGTCAAGGCTGTTAAGGCAAACCTTTTGAGTCGTTCCTGTTGTTGACAGGTGGCCGCAAGGGCTCCGTCTGAGGGCGAGAGTTGCTGCGGGATACTGGCTTGTCCTGCGTACCCTCCGATTTTACGTCCAACTGTAGTGGAACCCACTTTTGCTTGTACCCTGGACACAGATTGGGAAAACATTATCAAATCTGCACAAAAAGAGATATTGAACGGGCTGTCTTCTAATGCCACAGAACTAACCAATTGCTGAAAATTGTTTAAACTTGGAATACACTGACAGAAATAGTGGCAGAGACAGTTTCAATGACAGCTTCCACAAGGGAACTGGATAGATGTTTGAAAATGAAAGATCTAAAGGGTTTTGAGTGAAGATTAAAAGTTTGGCCCCTCATTATTTGTGGTATACATAAATTATTTAGACTTGAATGTAGGAGGATTGATCAATAAGCCCAAGGATAATGTGATGGTAAATAGTGAGGATAGCCTCAGATTATAGGAGAATGTGGACAGTTTGGTCAGATGGACTGATCAGCAGCAAATGAAATCCAAGCTGCATAAATTGGAGGTGATTAACTATGACAAGACAAGTAAGACCAGGGAATACGATGAACAGTGGGAACCTGGGAAGCACCAAAGATCACAGGGACCTTGGTGTGCATGTCCACTTGTCCCTTAAGGTAATCAGACAGATTGATAAAGAAGATAAGGCGGCAGAGGAGCACTCGGCTTTATTAGTCAAAGCAGAGTTTAACAGCAGGAAGATAGTACTAGCACTTTTGTGAGAAAATTTGTAGCTCGGGTGCTCATTGTTGTGGTTCTGTTCGCCGAGCTGGGAATTTGTGTTGCAGATGTTTCGTCCCCTGTCTAGGTGACATCCTCAGTGCTTGGGAGTCTCCTGTGAAGCGCTTCTGTGATCTTTCCTCCTGGGAGCAGATGCGGCGGAGATGAAGGAATTGGGAATATGGGATGGCGTTTTTACAGGGGGCAGGGTGGGAGGAGGTCCCACTTCCTCCAAACCAAAGGACAACTTCTCTTTCCAATCCTCCCACTTCCTCCAAACCAAAGGAGTAGCCATGGGCACCCACATGGGCCCCAGCTATGCCTGCCTCATCGTAGGATATGTGGAACAGTCCATCTTCCACAGCTACACTGGCCCCACCCCCTACCTTTTCCTCCGCTACATCAATGACTGTATCGGCGCTACCTCGTGCTCCCACGAGGAGGTTGAACAGTTCATCCACTTTACCAACACTTTCCACCCCGACCTCAAATTCACCTGGACCGTCTCAGACTCCTCCCTCCCGTTCCTAGACCTTTCCATTTCTATCTCGGGTGACTGAATCGACACGGACATTTACTATAAACCGACCGACTCCCACAACCACCTAGACTATACCTCCTCCCACCCAGCCCCCTGTAAAAACGCCATCCCATATTCCCAATCCCTTCGTCTCCGCCGCATCTGCTCCCAGGAGGACCAGTTCCAAAACCGTACCACCCAGATGGCCTCCATCTTCTAGGACCGCAATTTCCCCCCAGACGTAGTCGATGTCCTCCACCACATCTCTTCCACTTCCCGCTCCTCTGCCCTTGAGCCCCGCCCCTCCAACCGCCACCAGGACAGAACCCCACTGGTCCTCACCTACCACCCCACCAACCTCCATGTCCAGCGTATCATCCGCCGTCATTTCCGCCACCTCCAAACGGACCCCACCACCAGGGACTTATTTCCCTCCCCTCCCCTCCCCTATCAGCATTCCGAAAAGACCACTCCCTCCGTGACTCCCTTGTCAGGTCCACACCCCCCACCAACCCAACCTCCACTCCTGGCACCTTCCCCTGCAACCACAAGAAATGCAAAACTTGCGCCCACACCTCCCCCCTTACTTCCCTCCAAGGCCCCAGGGGACACTTCCATATTAGCCACAAATTCACCTGAACCTCCGCACACATCATCTATTGCATCCGCTGCACCCGATGTGGCTTCCTTTATATTGGGGAGACAGGCCGCCAACTTGCGGAACATTTCAGAGAACACCTCTGGGACACCCGAACCAACCAACCCAAACACCCGTAGCCCAACACTTCAACACCCCCTCCCACTCCACCAAGGACATGCAGGTCCTTGGACTCCTCCATCGCCAGACCATGGCAACACGACGGCTGGAGGAAGAGTGCCTCATCTTCCACCTAGGAACCCTCCAACCACAAGGGATGAACTCTGATTTCTCCAGTTTCCTCATTTCCCCTCCCCTCACCTTGTCTCAGTCAAATCCCTCAAACTCAGCACCGCCTTCCTAACCTGCAATCTTCTTCATGACCTCTCCACCCCCACCCCACTCCGGCCTATCACCCTCACCTTGACCTCCCTCCACCTATCGCATTCCCAACGCCCCTCCCCCAAGTCCCTCCTCCCTACCTTTTATCTTAGCCTGCTGGACACACTTTCCTCATTCCTGAAGAAGGGCTTATGCCCGAAACGTCGATTCTCCTGTTCCTTGGATGCTGCCTGACCTGCTGCGCTTTTCCAGCAACACATTTTCAGCTCTGATCTCCAGCATCTGCAGTCCTCACTTTCTCCTATACAGCCACATGACCTCTCAACTACTGTATGCAATGCACTGACCAATAAAGGCAAGCATATCAAATGGGAAAGTTTCTTTCCATTAATCTCTAAAAATCTATGAATTCTTAAGTTCCGCTGCTCTGAGTACAACCACATCATCTCCTTTCTCTCTGCATCTGAAGGGCCTCCTCTCAAGGATCAGCTTTATATGTATTCGATCTTCAGATAGTTAATCGCTTCAGTAGCATCACTAAGGCTTTGGAAATCCAGAATCAGACAAACTACTCTATGAGGCTTAACTGCTGCCTCACAAAGCTTCACCGTAACTTTCTTCAGTAATCATGTTTGTGTTAATGGAACCAAGGATGCCCTTATGTTTTTCTAACAGCGTTCTCGATGTTAGAATACATACACCCCATAGTCTGTCTGTTCTAGTACCACTTTTAAAGTTACACAATTACTGTGCAATTACAAGTACCACGAGTTGTTCTGCGTGCACTGCAAAGAGGAAGGATGCAATTGCACAGGAGAGAGTGCAGAGAAGATACAAATTTGAGGGGCATAAATGTGATAGATAAGGAGGGTCTTCTTAGAGTCAGAGAGATGCACAGCACAGAAACAAACCCTTCAGTCAAACTTGCCACACCAACCAGATATCTTAAATTAATCTAGTCCCATTTGCCAGCATTCCACCCACATTCCTCTAAACCCTTCCTAATTTCGCAATTGTACCAGCCTCCACCATTTCCTCTGGCAGCTCATTCCATACACACACCACCTTTTGCGTGCAAAAAATGCCCCTTTGGTCACTTTGGAATCTTTCCCCTCTCCCTCTAAACCTATGCCCTCATGATTTTAGAAACCTCAATAAGGTCACCCCTCAGTTGCTGATGCTCCAGGGCAAATAACCCCAACCTATTCAACCTCCCCCTGTAGCTCAAATCCACCAAGCCTGGCAACATCCTTGTACATCTTTTCTGAACCCTTTCACGTTTCACAACATCCTTCTGATAAGGAGACCAGAATTGCACACAATATTCCAAAAGTGGCCATACCAACGTCTTGTACAGCCGCAACAGGACTTCCCAATTCCTATTCTCAATGCTCTGACAATAAAAGAGAGCATACCAAACATCGTCTTCACTATCCTATCGAGCTGAGACTCCATTTTCAAGGAACTATGAACCTGCACTCCAAAGTCTCTGTTCAGCAACACTCCCCTGAACCTTACCATTAAGTGCACAAGTCTTGCCCTGATTTAACTTTCCAAAATGCAGCACGTCAAATTCATCTAAATTAAATTCTACCTGCTACTCCTTTCCCTTAATAGAGGGGTCAATAACCGGGGACACAATTTTAAGGTGAGGAGGAGGAGTTTAGAGGGGATTTGAGGAAGGAGTTTTTTCATCCAGACAGTGATGGGTATCTGGAACTCCCTGCTTAAAACAATGTTAGAGGCAGTAAGCAGAGATGTTTTAGCATTTAGATAAGCACTTCAAATGCCATTAAAAGAGGGGCTGTGCACACATAAGCGGGTTTTCTCGAACAAGATCCAGTGCTCTTTTCTTCCCTGCCTGGCTGGAAATGAGTGATTGAGCAGACTCCCCCACAATAACTTCACTTTCTCACTCCTATGTTTAAAAAAATACCTTTTCTCTTCTGTGTAGATTTTTGTGAATCCTCATCGGCACTCCGTTCCTCTGGTGATTCGTCAGATTTAGATTTCTGGTTCTCTTTGCTCTCACTGCTATCGCATTTCTCTGGCCGTTCCTTTCTAGCAGGAGGTTTTTTATTCTGTTGTAGTTTACTGTTCTGTGGATGCTGCAAGAAAATGGTATGGAGGTGACAACAATCGCTTACAGCTGTTCCATGATTTAAGTCCCCAGTCTCCTATCACTTCCATCACAAATCCACAGCCCTCCCACTTTCTGGAGACCCTGACACCTAATGGTATGCTCATAGGTATGCCTTAGCCAAATATCCATCTTTCATGGTGACGGTCAGTGCTGGGACAACCCTCTGCCAACAAATACCCATGCTGGATTTCCTCAAAGACCAGGAGAAACACTGGTTAATACCATCCCTCAATCAATTACAATCAGCTAATTCTGCATAGATGGGATTCATCCAAATATTCATCCATATTCATCCAAATAATTTGCAACAATAATCTTACTCACCTCAGAGGAAATAACTGGCTCCCATGTCTGAAACAAAAGACGGAAAGCAATTAAAAAGCGGACAATGAAACTGAGCTCAGAGCACAAAAACACTTGGGGTAAATGCTAAATTGTAGAACAAATTCAGCCTAGCTTCATTTCACAATAGGCTTTGACAACAACTGCGTCACAAAAGGGAAAGCAAAAGACTCACATTCATGTCCCACCTTTCATAATCACCCAGTGGCCCAGTACATTTTACAGCCAATTAAATACTTTGCAAATTCAATCACTGCTGTAATGGAAGAAAATTAATTCCTGTATAACATAGGGCCTGACAGCAGCACTTACACCAACAGTATTACTGCATCACGAGAAAAGAATTTGCATATCTATAGCTTCTTTCACCAATCAGGATGTCAGAAATACATTTCAACCTATTTGAAGCTTAGTCACTGTTGTAATGCGAGAAACATGGCAACCAACATTGTACCCAGCAAACCCTCAATGTGACAATTACCAGATAAATCGACTGTATAAACTTCAAAGGATAAACAGTTGCTAGAACACTTTGGAGAAATCCCTTTGCTTTTGCTCCAAAAGTGCCACAAGTCTTTTGCTACCATCTTTCAAATCTTCTCTTCATATGAATGGTACCAAAGCATTAAAAAGTGGAACATGTAACAAAAGCTATTCAAAAAATACCTCAAGGTTATTCAGAGTAAATATAAACCAATCAATTTAATATCAAAGGTATGTAGGTTCCAGAAACAATAACCTTGGGGGGGGGGGAGGGGGGGAAATCAACAATGAAAGGATTTGTTTGAGTTATTAAAGGAGATCCAGCATAGATTTGTAAAAGGCAGATGCTCAGATAAATTAGTTTCTTTGGATTAGGTGACATAGCAGACTAGATGCCTATATTAATATTGTCCATGTGTTTTATACTTTTAGGGAAGTCTTTGACAAACTAACAGAAGGGTGTTCTCCCTGGATCATAGAAGATCAAGTTGAGATTTCACAAGATTTCACAAGATTTAGGTCATGTAGACAGGAAAAGGCTGCTCTTATTAGCTGATCACAGAAGGATCACAGAATACAGATTGAAGATTTTGGGTGAGGGATGCACTCATATCAGGAACATTTTCTACACAACACATGGTGATAACTTGGAACTTGCTGCCTAGGAGGCTGGTAGAATCAGCGACAATGAGTGATTTCAACAGGAAATGAAATTGGCATTTGAGCAAAATAAACTTGTGCAATCATGGATATACAGCAAGAAAATGGGACTTATTAGATTGTTCGAGCGAGAATTGCCATAGACTGATAACTGAATGGCACCCTTCCATGCTAAAGTGACTATGACATACATTGAAAAAAGCAGTTAGGGACTCAGTGTGACACCCCAATTGAAAAGGTAGCACAACAGATAAATAGCAGGATTTGATAATGTACTGGAACACAGCCATTTTATGCCAAAATCTCTTCAATGCAATTTACCCAACACCCGTAAGTTAGGTAAGAGAATGTACCATCCAACACCCCTAAGTTAGAGAAGCAAATGTAGCATCCAGAGCCAGCAGATTTTCTGTTATACTACTTGGTCTTGGGAAATGAAACTCCTGGAATAACTGTACATGCCTAATTGCTCAAAAGTAGGTGGTGGTAAGTCACATCCTTGAACCACAGTAGTCCATGTCACACAAGTACACCCACAACTGGTATCGTTTTTTGGGGCGGGGGAGGGAAAAGAAGAGTTCCAGGATTGTGACCTGATATGCTTCCAGGCAAGAATGGTCAGTAGTAGGAGGTTCAGAATTTCATTTACTTTTGAAATAAGGATTAAGCAAAAATGTTTCAATTAATCTTCCAATATTACTGTTAAGTTTTTATCATCTAACTGATAGGCAACGGGCAGCAAGTTCCATATGGGAATGGCAGGTCATTTCCTCTGCTTGGGATAACCAGTTATACAGGAACTCTGGATTTCAGACATGGACTAGCAGTTGGTATTGCTGCAGTGGATCACTGAGGTGTGCTTGCATAAAAAGTAGATTAATACATCTGGTCACCATGCAGGACTGACATCATCATGAGGGCACTGGACAGAAGCAGTAGTTAAAACCTGGAAAACACAGCCTGAGTATATAATAGCAGCAAAATCAATTTTGGTTTTCAAAAGAGAATTGAATAATTAGCTAAAAAGGAAGGGAAGCAGCACTAGCCAAGCTGCTCCATTTAAGGAGTCAACACAGGTACAGAAACAATGGACCCCTCTGTGCTGTAACAATTTTGTGGTTCAATGTGTTGCTAAGTAGGTGTGCAAGTATGCATGTACAGTGTATCATTATGCTGGATAAGTGATACCTGGGAGGCATCAGTCATACTATCTGCCTTAGAATGTCTTTTATTCTTTCTCCCTTCCTCTCCATAAAGTCATTTTTGCTTCTCCAAATACACAGGACTTCACTTCAGTGACCAATATTGTGTACAATTTCTGCAGAATTCAGGTAGTCCAGGTACATTACCACCATTAATTATTTTCTACCTACCACATCATTGAACGTCAATAATTCTACCAAGTTAGTTTGGCACAGTCTGCCTACTATTCAAGGTAACATGCTGATTCTTCCTGATCAACATTTAAAATCATAGTGCTGTGGCTTGCTAGACCACAAAGTATTTTAGTGGTTATAAACTGCTTTAGAAGTAGTCTAAGGTGATAAAAAAATGACATCGAAATGCAAGTTCTTTCATAAATTTAAGTTTTGTCTCAACCCTTTTAAATTAATTCCAAAGGATTATCAGAGGTTATTACTGCACACTGACCAAAGTCTGAACTACAGACAAAGTTCCCGACTTAAAAATGCATTGAGAAAGAACTCTTAATAACCTGCAATTATAGTGGCATCCAGTGACAAGAATGAGTACTGCAAGTTCATTAAAAACATTAGGCAAAGACACATATGTAACTACCTTTGAGGATCCCCCCCCAACAAATGCACCACGCCACATTCATGGGACTAATGTGGGATCGATTTGGGTGTCCTGTGAAGAATAGTTTCAGATTGGTACAATGCTTTGAGGAGGAAGCAGAATTAGATGTGGATTAAAGCAAAGGCATGAGGAGTGGGCAGAATTAGAATTAGACTATTGCACGGCTCAAGGGAAAGTGCACGGATAAACGCTCTTGTTGGGCAAGCCAGCAATTATTGCTCATCCCTTCATGCCCTTACAAAGGCTGTGCTGAGTTAATTTCTTGAATTGCTTTAGTTAACATGATGTAGGTATACCCATTATATTTTAAGTGAGTTCCAGGATTTTGAATCAGTGACAGCGAAGGAAAGGCAATACTTGTTCCAAGTCAGAACAATGTTTAGCTTGGAGAAGAACTTGTAGTGTTCGCATGTACTTGCTGTCCTTGTATTTCTGGATGGTTGAGGTCACAGGTTTGAAAGGTGGTACTGAAAGCAAGTTTCTGCAGTGCATCTCATTAATGATACACTGCTGACACTGTACGCCGGTGATGGACAGAGTGAACGTTGTAGTGGTGCATGGGCTGCAGTTAAGGAGCTGCTATATACCCTAGATGAGATTTTTGAATGTTGTATCTGAACAGTGGTCAAGTGGAGAGTATTCCATTGCACTCCTGATTGCGTCTAGTCGACAGTAAACAAGCTTCAGAGAGACAGGTGGTGAGTTGCTCATGACCAAAGATTCCTATTCTCTCCCGTTATGGAGCATAGGACAGTACAGCACAGTACAGGCCCTTCGGTCCTTGATGTTGTGCCGACTTTTTATTCTACTGTAAAATCAAACTAACCTACATACCCTTCATTTCACTATCATCCATATGCTCATTCAAGAGTCGCTTTAATGTCCGTAACGTATCTGACTCTGGCAGTGCATTCCACCCACCCACCACTGTGTAAAGAACCTACCTCTGACATCTCCCCAAACCTTCCTCCAGTTACCTTAAAATTATGCTCCCTCATGTTAGACATCTCAGCCATGGGAAAAAGTCTCTGGATATCCTCTTTATCTATGCCTCTCAACATCTACCAAGTCACTCTCACCCTTCTTCGCTCTAAGTGAGAAAAGTCCTAGCTCCCTCAATCTGTCTTCATTAGGCATGCCCTGCAGTCCAGGCAGCATCCTACCAAGTCTCCTCTGTAAAGCTTCTACGTCCTTCCTAGAATGAGGAGACCCAGACAGAACACAATATTCAAAATGTGATCTAACCAAGGCTCTACAAAGCTGCAGTATAATCTCATGGCTCTTAAACTCAATCCTCCTGCTAATGAAAGCTAACACCCCCTACGCCTTCTTATCAACCCTATCAATTTGGGTGGCAGCTTTGAGGAATCTATGGACATGGACCCCAAGATCCCTCTCTTCCTCCACACTGCCAAGAACCCGGTCTTTAATCCTGCATTCTAATTTCACCTTTCAAAATGAATTACTTCACACTCTTTCAGATTGAACTCCATCTGCCATTTTTCAGCTCAGTTCTGCACCCTGTCAATGCCCCACTGCAACCTACAACAGCACTCCACCAACCTTTGTGTCAACAGCAAACCTACTAATGCACCATTCCACTTGCAAACTTACTAATGCACCCCTCCACTTCCTCATCTGAGTCACTTACAAAATCATAAACAGTAGAAGTCGCAGAACAGATCCCTGCAGAATAGCACTGATCACTGAGCTCCAGGCTGAATACTTTCCATCAATCACCACCCTCTGTTTTCTTTGGGCCAGCCAATTCTATACCCAGACAGATTGGCTTCCTTGCATCCCATGCCTCCTTACTTTCTAAATGAGCCCACCATGGGAAATCTTATTAAAATCTTGCTAAAATCTATGTACACCACATCCACTTCCCTACCTTCGATGTGCTTTGTCACATTCTCAAAGAATTCGGTAAGGCTTGTGAAGCATGAGCTGCCCCTCACAAAGATATACTATCTCTAATCAAACCATGATTTTCCAAGTAATCATAAGTCCTGTCCCTCAGAATCCTCTCCAATAATTTGCCCACTACCAACATAAGACTGACTGGTCTGTAATTCGCAGGATTATCCCTATTCCCTTTCTTGAATAAGGGAACATTTACCACTCTCAATCATCTGGCACTACTCCTGTGGATGGTGACGATGCAAAGATCTCCTCCATTGCTTCCGATAGTAACCATGGATACATCCCGTCTGACTCAGGAGACTCATCTATCCTTAAGGTTTTCAAAATTTTCAGCACATCCAACTTCTTAACAAATAACCTGTTCGAGGATATCAGCCTGTTTCACACTGTCCACACATGACAACGTCCCTCTCAGTAGTGAATACTGAAGCAAAGTAATCATTAAGGACACCACCTAACTCTTCCGCCCTCAGGCACAAGTTCCCTCCACTATACCTGCTTGGCCCTATCCTCACTCTGGCCATCCTCTTGTTCTTCACATCCGTAAAGAATGCCTGTAGGTTTTCCTTAATCCTACCTCCAAAGCTTCAAACTCTAAGTCCATTCTTCAGTTCCTTCCCTGATACCTTGTAACCCTCGAGTCCTGTCTGATCCTTGCTTCTTCAACCTTAAGTAAGCTTCCTCCTTCCTCTTGACTAGATGTTTTACATCCCTTGTTACCCAAGGTTCCTTCACCTCACCATCACATCCTTGTCTTAGCGGGACAAACCTATCCTATTAGGAAGTGTTCCCTAAACAATCCCCAATTTCTGTCATTCATTTTCCTGAGAACATCTGCTCCCAATTTAGATGCCCCAGTTCCTGTCTAATAGAATTGTAAATACCCCTCCCTCAATTAAATACTTTCCCATATGGTCTGCTCCTATCCCTCTCCATGTCATAGTAAAGGTTAGGGAGTTGCAATCACAGTCACCGCAATGCTCTCCCACCGAGAGATCTGACATCTGGCCTGGTTCGTTCCCACTCACCAAATCCAATATGGCCTCCCCTCTAGTCAGCCTATCTACATCGAGTCCGGAATCATTCCTGGACACACCTGACAAAAACTGCACCATCCAAACTGTTTGAACTAAGGAGGTTCCAATCAATATTAGGGAAGTTAAAGTCATCCATGTTACTCGTGCACCTTTCCAAAATCTGCCTCCCAATCTACTACCCCTTGTGTCTGTTGCTATTGTGGGGTCTGTAGAGAACTCATATTAAAGTGACTGCTCTATTCTTGTTTCTGACTACCACCCATACTAACTCTATAGACAAACCCTTCTTGACGATCTCCTTTTCTGCAGTTGTGTTACTACCTTTGATTTGCAATGCAACGCCCCCAACCTCTTTTACCTCCCCACCCCACTTTCCTTTTGAAACATCTAAACCCTGGAATTTCCACAAATCATTCCTACCTGCGATATCCAAATCTCTGTGATGGCCATAACATCATAGTTCCAAGTATTGACCACGCTCAACGTTCATCACTCTTATTCCTAATACTTCTTGCATTAAAGTAGTCACACTTCAATCCATCACACTGACTGCAACGTTGCCCTATCTGTCTCTCTTTCCTCACTATGTGGCTGTTCACTAGCTAGTCCATCCTCAGATCCATAACTCCGATTCTCAACCTCCTGCCAAACTAGCTTGAAACCTCCCGAAGAGCTCTCGCAAGCTTCCTGCCCAGGATATTGGGACCCCTTCAATTCAGGTGCAACCCATCCTTGTGCGGGCCCCACCTTCCCCAGAAGATATCCCAATGATCCACATATCTCAAGCCCTCCCTCCCACCAGCCCTGCAGCCACGTGTTTATCTGCATTCACTCTCTCTATTTCTGGCCTCACTAGTTAATGGCACCGGTAACAATCCTGAGATTACTACTCTGCTTGTCATACCTTTTATCTTCCAACCTAACTCCCTATATTCACTTTTCAGGTCCTCATCCCTTTTCCTAGCTTTGTCATTGGTACCAATTTATAGCCAACATTATAGTTATATGGACAGTCCACTTCATTTACAGCTCAATGGTAACCACGTTGTTAGTACTGGTGGCTTCAACAAAGCAATGCCATGAGATATTATGGGGAGATGGCTGGATTCTCTCTTGTTGGAGGTGGTCACTGGTTGGCACATGAGCAGTGTGAATATTACTTTTCACGTGTCAGCCCAAGCTAAATGCCCAGGTCTTGTTATATATGGACACAGACAGCTTCATTATCAAGGTAGTTACTGGGGTGTACCATCAATGATCATCCCCACTCTTGACCTTACGACTGGGATGGGGCCGCAGCAGCAGGATCTTTGATGAAGCAACTGAAGATGGCTGAACAAAAGACACTATCCCAGAGAACTCCCGCAGAGATTTGGTGGAACTGGAAAATGGAGTTAGAAATGCTGAGTCAACAAGCACCTCCTGACTATCTAAGGAGTATATTTAAAACAGTAAGGTAGATAAGTGCTTGATTTCTAAGGGAATCAAAGGTTATGAGGAGAAACCAGGAAAATGGGCTTGAAAAATCCATCAGCTTTGAATGGCGGAGCAGACTTGATGGGTCAAATGGCCTAATTTCTACTCCTATGACTTATGGACTCTGAGGAAGAATGCATAATGATGACTCAAAGTTATTCAGAAATGTAACAAAATCCAGCATAAAGAGTAATTAGCACAAATTTCAAAAAGAACGTTATTCCTGACCAACTGATCTAATTGATTATTCTGAAAACATAACAAAGGGTAGGGTTAGGTGCTTAAAAGCAGCTAATCAGAATGGACAACGGTCAGAAATGGTGTTCAACAAAGATCAGTGCCAGAACCATGGTGGCACAGTGGTTAGCACTGCTGCCTCACAGCGCCAGACGCCCGGGTTCAATTCCCGCCTCAGGCGACTGACTGTGTGGAGTTTGCACATTCTCCCCGTGTCTGCGTGGGTTTCCTCCGGGTGCTCCGGTTTCCTCCCACACTCCAAAGATGTGCAGGTTAGGTGAATTGGCCATGCTAAATTGCCCGTAGTGTTAGGTAAGGGGTAGATGTAGGGGTATGGGTGGTTTGCGCTTCGGCGGGGCGGTGTGGACTTGTTGGGCCGAAGGGCCTGTTTCCACGCTGAAAGTAATCTAATCTAACCACAGGTAATTTGGTAATGACAATCAGCAATTGTCCACAGAGGATCACTGGCACATTTGTTCAATGGGGACACTTAGTTAGCTATCTAGCTAAAGAATGGGGCAATCCAAAAAGACTAGCCTACATAAACCACATCCAATATGCCAAGGTTTGAATCTGTGCTTCTGTCAGCATTCTGCAACGCTCTAGCTACCTAGCCAACTCTACCATTGCTCTTTTTTGTTTACATTAATGACTATTTACAACTGATTTTCCAGTCTATTTCAACACCTGCAGGTGACACCAAATTGTACAGTTGAGAGAGCAGGAATGCAGCAAAACATAGGAAAACATTAATAAACATGCAGAATGGATATTTAATGGAAAAAAGCTATTTGTGAGCAGTTAACTTAGGATAAAAACTAAGGCAACCACATACTGCTCATCTAAGCGCCTAAACAGGATAAAGCAACAAGGAATATAGGGGTTCAGATATCTCCCAAAGTAGTTTTGCAGGTTACCTGGGTCATTTAAAATTACCAAGCACAGGGGTATAAGTTAGAAGTGATAAAATTGAAAATCAGAGACTGAATTTGTTACAATAGAGCCTGTATTACCATATTTCTAGTATTGTGCACAATTTTCATTTGCATATTAGAATACTAATTGAGAAGACACAAGCAATAACTTATCAGAATAATGCCAGAACTGGGCATAATAACAGTAAAAATGGAACAGGCTGGGGCTATTTAAGGAAAAAGAATGACCCGCTGCAAGTCTTCAAAATGATCAATATGTTTGGTAAGGTAGACAGAGAAAGCTGACTTAATTTTAACTAACCTACTCAAAATCCTTTCATATGAACAAAGCTAAAATGGATCCAATAATTCCACTTGCAAGAGATTAAAAGAAAAGTCATGAACGTAACAGTCATCCATAACAGGGAATTCATAGAACATAGAAAAATACAGCGCAGTACAGGCCCTTTGGCCCTCGATGTTGCGCTGATCCAAGCCCACCGACCCTACACTAGCCCACTATCCTCCATATGCCTATCCAATGCCCGTTTAAATGCCCATAAAGAGGGAGAGTCTACCACTGCTACTGGCAGGGTATTCCGTGAACTCACGACTCGCTGAGTAAAGAATCTACCCCTAACGCCTGTCCTATACCTACCACCCCTTAATTTAAAGCTATGCCTCCTCGTCATAGCTGACTCCATACGTGGAAAAAGGTTCTCATGGTCAACCTTACTTAAACCCCTAATCATCTTGTACACCTCTATCAAGTCACCCCTAAACCTTCTTTTCTCCAATGAAAACAGCCCCAAGTGCCTCAGCTTTTTAGTGGGTGGCACGGTGGCACAGTGGTTAGCACTTCTGCCTCACAGCGCCAGAGACCTGGGTTCAATTCCCGCCTCAGGCGACTGACTGTGTGGAGTTTGCACATTCTCCCAGTGTCTGCGTTGGTTTCCTCCGGGTGCTCCGGTTTCCTCCCACACTCCAAAGATGTGCAGGTCAGGTGAATTGGCCATGCTAAATTGCCCATAGTGTTAGGTAAAGGGTAGATATAGATGTAGGGGTATGGGTGGGTTACGCTTCGGCGGGGCGGTGTGGATTTGTTGGGCCGAAGGGCCTGTTTCCACACTGTAAGTAATCTAATCTAAAAAAGTAATCTAATCTAATCTTTCCTCATACGATCTTCCTACCATACCAGGCAACATCCTGGTAAACCTCTTCTGCACCCATTCCAGTGCCTCCACATCCTTCCTATAGTATGGCGACCAAAACTGCACACAATAAATTCAGAGGAAAATATTTTACCAAGAGTGCGAAGAAAGTCACAAACAACAATACCTTGTTATTGACAATTTCACCAGGCGTGGGCCAGTTTGTGGTGTCACCAAAATCGCTGACCTGCAACAGAAAAATAATTCTTACATAAGATATATTCAAATATAACTAATTCAATCAATATTTTAACAGTATCTATTGCCCACCTGTCTAAAACAAAAGTTAAGATTATATAGCTTGACTCTTCCCTCACTTCAGAATCATGCAAACAACATTCTCACTTAGTAATGAGTCACCAGATTCCAAAAGTTGGCTCTGCTTTCTTCCCACAGATGCAGCAAGAACAACTGAGCTCTACCAGCAATTTGTCTTTGTTACCCCAGGATACTTTCCAGATGAACCACCATACAAACAATGAATGTGTCAAGCCCAATGGGTTCAGCTGGTGGCAGCCTGCTCTTTGATAACAGTAAAAGAAAATTCCATTCCTGGCTAAACTATTTATTCTGCATAAAACAAATGTTGTTTGCTTTTATTTTGAGGGGGATTACACAGAATTGAACTGTCAAAACATTGGTGTTATTACAATAATTATTGGAAATAAATCATTAACTTATGGAATAGATGGGATGTACAAAAACACCTTTGCAAGTCAGCAGCTTTTTGGCGATGTCTGATCATTTAAAACTGGTGAATAGGTCAACAATTCACATCAGTGTCCACAGATCTATAATACCATTCCAGAAGGCTCTCCTGAGGCCATGGTCAATGTTCCCAACAATTATCCACAAACAACACCACACCCAAAATATATTCCCTACCCTTAAAACATTTGAGACAGTAAGGTGAAAATAAAGCTCCCACTCGGTTTAAGACTGTCCAATAAGGTGGTAAGCAGGGATCACTAACATGTTAACCATGCGCAACTGGCAGTCCGCTGTCTGACAACCAAGTTAAGATTTGGAAAATGACCAGAGGATTCAAGTCATATAATTAATTTCCCAACAAAAACTACCGTACTGGTTTCCCAGCTCTTGTCCCATCCTTTATCACTGTTGGGATAATTTCTTTTTGGTTAGATTCTCTACAGTGTGTAAACAGGCTCTTCAGCCCAACCAGTCCACACCAACTCTCCGAAGAGTAATCCACCCAGACCCATTTCCCCCTGACTAATGCACCTAACACTATGGGCAATTTAGCATGGCCAATCCACCTGACCTACACATCTTTGGATTGTGGGAGGAAACCAGAGGAAACCCACGCAGACACGGGGAGAATGTGCAAACTCCACACAGATAGTCGCCAGAGGCTGGAATCGAACCTGCGACCCTGGTGCTGTGAGGCAGCAGTGCTAACCACCGTGCTGTACATAACTAGCTAAATTGCAACAGAAAGTAATTTACCAGTGTTGACACCATCTCTGCACAGGTCTATCCATGACAAGGCAAAATATATACTTTGACAAGGCTAAGACAATGACATACGTGCTGCTATTTAAACTGTAGAGTGAATTGCAGTCAGAAAAATAAAACAAGGCACTTTCTAACAGTGCACAAGTACTTTGAGAAGGTTTCTCCTAAAATCTGTGGTCACAAAAAGTGAACTAAAAAGTGCATTATACAGCTTTTTTAAACCAACCATTCAAGGAAGTTAATGCAGCAAAAGAGGCATCTTTCAAAATTTCACATGATTTGAACATGAGCATGTGCAGATGAAGAAACTGTGAAGGGCACAATGGTTCCAATGGCCATGTCCTTATTGTGAGACTTCAAAACATACCTGAAAATATATCGGTCATTCAGGTATGCAGTAAGGAGCAAACACCATGGCAATAAGGGTATCTGCATTATTAATGTGACAGAGCAGTCAGAGAGAGATTAAAGTGAATGCAAGTGGCTTTCTGTTCAATGCAATGAATCAGTTCACACAAGCAATACTGCCCAGCTGGTGGTGTTTGGTCAATATTGTTTTTAAACTTCATGATTAAAGAGGAATCCTCCACAGGTTGTCTCTGAAATCCAAAACCAGTTCAATTTATATTCGCAATGAGGTGGAGAATTATTTTGCAAAGAATAGTGTGCTATTGGCAAACCTAATAATTGATGTGCCAGCTATAATCAGATATTATGCTGTTTCGCCCCTTTTTTTGAACTACTGCTGTAACATTCATCACCGGACAATTTCTGACAAAGTAATGGAGTCTGATTATGGACTGTCTCCCACTGTTAGAATTTTAAATTTGATTCACATTAAAAACCAAAATGCCACTCTCTTGATGAATTGTCATCTGTACATGGCAACATTTTACTGCACACTGCATTCTTGCTACACCAAGTCAATTTCTTTCACTTTTATCAGAATCAACAACTTCTTGCAGTCAAAAATCAAATATTATGGACCTGCTTGATATGACATTTTTAACAGATGAATGAAATTACATGAATTATATACTGCAAGGAAAACAGAAGACAACTACCGACAAAATGCAACACTTTCCTTCAGTGCTCCAAATGCTGAAGAACACAGAACTGCTGTTAGGATTTTGTGCATTGACAAGTACAGTGACTTTCCTCATAAACAAAAGCAGGAAATGCTTAGACATCTGAAAATCAGAGTTAACATTTCAGGTCCAGTGAGCCCTCCTCAGGACTGGTGATTTACTCACCAGGCTTGGCTAAGAGTTCAGCAACAGGGTCAACAATTTTAGAGCAGCTGGCTCCCTAAACATTTACTTCAAGCTCCTTCGTAAAAGAGTAAGTTAAGTGACATTTCTGAACACTCTTGTTTCACCCTGATTGAAACACCATTAAAACAGAGATTGTCATTTTAAAGTCTGACATTCAGTTGAAATCAAGGCAATCTGCCACAAATTTCTGGAGTTCCGTGATTACTGAGAGAGCAGTAACATCTTCAAAGTAACAATGTAAATAGCTTTCCTACTGGCTTCTACCTATCTTTGCAAATTGATCTTTACCAACACGAACGACTTCAAATCCACCTGTCCGACTAGCGTATGAATGACTCCATCGGAGTCGCTCTCTGAAGATACGCACATTGTGCAGTGTTAAGTTTCACACAAATTGAGATAAAGATCGATTTTCCATTATTTAATATACATTTTTGGAACTTAACTGTAATAACTAGATACGTTCCTTTATCAATTCATTTTCCATATAGATTTTAGTGGCTTATGATGTTTTGCCTTGATCAGAAATCGCTCTCGTAAAAAATAGGTTGGTGACCCCTTGATGTAGAGTAAATGGCTTCAATACATAGAGAAGGAATCCTGTAATGTGTACACAGACTGTCGTGTAATGTAAATTGTGTCCAATACAGCTGGCAAATTGAAAGCTGGAAGAGCTCATTTTGGATCCTAAAGGGTTCTTTGCTGATAGGCTTACGAAGCAAAAGGAAGATGAGAAAGTGACACAGTAAATAAGCAAGGCAGTTATGTTGAGGCAGGATCTCTGCGCAGATAAATGTAGTTTTCAATAAGGAGGGCAATGGGACACTGCTGCTCGGGTCCAGAGTACTCAACAGATAAACTCATTACAACTCCAAATATAGCATGTAATCATAAACTACTTCTGATGCATTCCAAAATTGTTTTCTTTGAATGGTTAAAAGTACGCCTTCATACCGAGGTTCAGTCAGCAGTATATCCTGGCAAGAAACAGCTCAGCACCTGTGCATCACATAACCGATTGATCCATTTCTGCGAGAGAAAATCACCTGCAAAACTACTGACTTCAATCTCCCGGACTCGTCATGCAGTAAAGACTGGAGTGATGGAGCACACAGCAAATTGATGCATCCTACACAGGCGGACCTTCCCAACAGTCTTTACTGCAGCACCCTATTCAAATGAATGATGTTGGAAAACCTTTCTGAAGGTGAACTCTGCAGGGGTATTACTATAAGATGATCAGCAAAATCTCTCTCAAGCCAACTGGGGTTGCAATGTCTTTAACCTACACAATGTTTGTAGTTTTGTAAAAAAAAAACAGATTTGATAAGCATTTCACAAAGAAACAGAACACTAAGCCTGGGAATTTAAAATTCACAAGTGAAGGCTTAGGAGGAAAGATGGGCTGACTGAAAAGAGAGACTGAAAGAAGAGGTAAGCTCTGGTATGATTCCAAGGTTTTGTGAAGGAAAGCAGAAATGGTTGTGTAATAGAGATATTCAAGAGTCTGGAATAGGAGTACCAAAAGCGACAAAGAACAGAAATCTGCTAGGTGAGTAGACAAAAGCCAGTAGAGTTTGAAGAGAAGGATGAATAATTTAAGCTTGAGCCAATATATGGCTGTGAGGATGGTCATGATAGATCATCATCCACTGCAAGCAACAGACAGAAGTGAGCAAACTGCAGCTTAGGATCTCAGATCAACGTGCTTTTCAGGTTACAACTCATTTCAATATTTCTGAAAACCGATATGCCACCAAAGCTTTCAATCTTGCACTCAGCAAGACAAATGCAATAATTTCAAGCCAATACAAAATGCAAGAATTTCAAGCAATCCACGAAAGTTTACAATTTACAGCAGAAAAGGATACTGATAAGCTAGTCAACTCGGGATTAACTATAAGCTCTCCAACTCCATATAATTAAAAAATGATACAAAACTTTTAGAGAATACGCTCCTACATGCAAACATATTCCAAAGAACAAGCTTGACTGATTACCTGAAAGTGTTTGTAAAAGGATACTGTCAGTGCAATGTGGTTCTGCTTTGAATTTCAGAGCTGCTGTTAGATCAGGTACATAGTCTGTAAGGCTCAACGATTGGCTGATTGAATTCAACACTATGTTCCTTCAGCTGATTGTAACAGGCGGAGTAAAGACCATACTCATCTAGGTTATTCTTGCAACACCCGAAATAAAACGACTGGTAGACTGACAAGTGCTACCCAATAGCAGGATTCAAACAACCAAATGTAGCATTAGCTACACTAATAATCAACTTAAGGTGGCAAGGACAAGCCAAAGAACTATAGACCAGTGAACCTGACATCGTTGGTGGGCAAGTTGTTGGAGGGAATCCTGAGGGACAGGATGTACATGTATTTGGAAAGGCAAGGACTGATTAGGGATAGTCAACATAGCTTTGTGCATGGAAAATCATGTCTCACAAACTTGATTGAGTTTTTTGAAGTAATAACAAAGGGGATTGATGACGGCAGAGCGGCAGACGTGATCTATATGGACTCCAGCAAGGCGTTCTGACAAGGTTCCCCATGGGAGACTGGTTAGCAAGGTTAGATCTCATGGAAGGTAAAAACAATGACTGCAGATGCTAAAAAGCAAATACTGGATTAATGGCGCTGGAAGAGCACAGCAGTTCAGGCAGCATCCAACAAGCAGCGAAATCGACGTTTTGGGCA
Source organism: Chiloscyllium punctatum (assembly GCF_047496795.1). Taxonomy (NCBI): domain Eukaryota; kingdom Metazoa; phylum Chordata; class Chondrichthyes; order Orectolobiformes; family Hemiscylliidae; genus Chiloscyllium; species Chiloscyllium punctatum. Next base: position 15,851,697 of record NC_092758.1, read on the forward strand.
AAAGCCAGGGCTTTTGCCCGAAACGTCGATTTCGCTGCTCGCTGGATGCTGCCTGAACTGCTGTGCTCTTCCAGCACCACTAATCCAGTAGATCTCATGGAATACAGGGAGAACTCACCATTTGGATACAGAAGGTAGAAGACAGTGGGTGGTGGTGGTGGAGGGTTGTTTTTCAGATTAAAGACCTGTAGTGCCACAAGGATTAACGCTAGGTCCAATACTTTTTGTCATTTATATAAATGATTCGGATGTGAGCATAAGAGGTATAGTTAGTAAATTTGCAGATGACACCAAAACTGGAGGTGTAGCGGACAGCGAAGGAGGTTACCTCAGATCACAACAGGATCTTGATCAGATGAGCCAATGGGCTGAGGAGTGGCAGATGGAGTTTAATTTAGATAAATGCAAGGTGCTGCATTTTGGGAAAGCAAATCTCAGCAGAACTTATACACTTAATGGTAAGGTCCTAGGGAGTGTTGCTGAACAAAAGAGACCTTGGAGTGCAGGTTCATAGCTCCTTGAAAGTAGAGTTGCAGGTAGAAATGATAGTGGAGGCGGCGTTTGGCATGCTTTCCTTTATTGGTCAGAGTGTTGAGTTGGGAGGTCATGTTGCAGCTGTACAGGACATTGGTTAGGCCACTTTTGGAATATTGTGAGCAATTCTGGTCTCTTTCCCATCGGAAGGATGCTGTGAAACTTGAAAGGGCTCAAGTTGTTGCCAAGGGTTGGAGGATTTGAGCTCTATGGAGAGGTTGAATAGGCATGAGAGATCTAAGGGGCAACTTTTTCACAGAGGGTAATACGTGTATGGAATGTGCTGACAGAAAGTGGTGGAGGTTGGTATAATTGGAACATTTAAAAGGCCTCTGGATGGGTATATGAATTGGAAGGGTTTGGAGGGATAGGTTCTGGCAAATGGGTCTAGATTAGGTTGGGATATCTGGTTGGCATGGATGAGTTGGACTGAAAGGTCTGGCTCCATGCTGTACATCTCTATGACTCTAAAACTAGTTAAACTCAACATGGTTCACTTATGCTTCCTGGAACTGATTCGTGCCATAGACACCTATTTTCTGCAAGCAAAAGGAATGTTTTAGATGTGCACCTTTCTGAAATATAAAGGAGATTGGTGGAAGTGGCCCAGTTCTTTTCTCCTTGGCCTCAGCCAGTCAGAATTTATTTGGCAATTGTCATCCTTTTCTCATAGTATAAACTGTGTTGATCATTTCAAATCAGGCATTCTTGCATTTGCCCTGAGTGCAAGACACAAATACTACAGAAACATCTCTCTCTTTCAAGAAATATTCAAGTTCTGCACTACCAGACAACAATTCATTTTGTTCCCATCTTGCAAGTGATGATCGTGTTGAATAGATGCATCATGTTTAAAAGAAGCACCAAAGACTGTACGCACCATGATATTCCCTAGTTGCAAACACAGCAATACAGAAGACAGGAGTATGCCATTCGACCTCTCAAGGCACCTCTGCCGTTCCACGAGATCATGGCTGATCATCAAGCTCAATACCGTAATCGTGCCCACCCACATAGAGATGTACTACATGGAAACAGATCCTTCGGTCCAACCCGTCCATGCTGACCAGATATCCCAACCAAATCTAGTCCCACCTGCCGGCACCCGGCCCATATCCCTCCAAACCCTTCCTATTCATATACCCATCCTAATGCCTTTTAAATGTTGCAATTGTACCAGCCTCCAGCACTTCCTCTGGCAGCTCATTCCATGCACATACCACCCTCTCTCTTTTATATCTTGCCCCTCTCACCCTAAACCTATGCCCTCTAGTTCTGGATGCCCCCACCCCAGGGAAAAGACTGTGTCTATTTATCCTATCCATGCCCCTCATAATTTTGTAAACATCTATAAGGTCACCCCTCAGCCTCCAACGCTCCAGGGAAAACAGCCCCAGCCTGTTCAGTCTCTCCCGATAGCTCAAACCCTCCAACCCTGGCAACATTCCTGTAAATCCTTTCTGAACCCTTTCAAATTTCAAAACATCTTTCTGATAGGAAGGAGACCAGAATTGCATGCAAAATTCCAAAAGTGACCTAACCAATGTCCCGTACAGCCACAACATTATCTCCCAACTCCTGTATTCAATACAGTGACCAATATGGGAAAGCATACCAAACGTCGTCTTCACTACCCTATCTACCTGCGACCCCCTAACCCACTGAGCCGTGAAAGCTATAGCCACCTCCTTCTTGAAAACGCAGTATCTTAGTTTCAACTACTTTGTGCTAGCGAATTCCACAGGGGCACAACATTGAAGAATTTTCATCTTAGTCCTAAAAGATTTACCTCTTATCCTTAAAAGATGTCCACTGGTTTTGGACCATTGGGAACATCTTTTCTGCATCAAACCTGCCTCGTCTTGCTAGAATGTTTTAGGTTTCTATGAGATCTGCCCCCTCATTCTTCTGAACACCAGAGAACGCAATCCTAGCCGATTCAATCTCTCTTCATATGTCAATCCTGCCATCCAATGAGTAAATTTGGTAAGCCTTTGCTGCACTCCTTTTATTCTAAGAACACCCATTTTTAGCTAAGACCAAAACTGCACACATTATTGCAGGTATGTCTTCTCCACTGCCCTGTATAGTTGCACAGACATCCTTGTTCCTGCCTACGAATCCTCTCACTATTAAGGCCAACATAATTTGCCTTTTTACTGCCTACTGCACATGCATGCTTACTTTCTGTAACGAACGCACAAGGACACTCAGGTGTTGATGAACAATGCCCCACCCCCACTCCCCTAAGTTTAAAGCCAAAAAATAATTTGCCTTCCTATTCTTACTACCAAAGTGGATAACTTTACATTTATCCACATTGCACTGTATCTGCCATGCATTTGCCCACACACAGCTTCCATATCATACTGCAGCATCTCTGCATCCTCCTCACATCTTTCCAAGCTTTATCATGCAAATTTTGAGATATTCAGCACTTTGAATGTATGCAGGTTATGAAAGGCACATTTATTTCCATAGAAATCGTATGTAATTTAGTAACCAAAATGAAAAAAACGTTATTGCCTCCACAGATCACTAAGTTCAGCAGCTGTTCAAAGGAAGAAATTATAACCTAATAACTTTGACAAGAAAATCAAGAACCACTAGCCCTTTCACTTAGGTGGAGGGACTGCACCTGAATACTACACTGCTTCTGGAAATACAGAAAATCACACCAGATCAAAAGCCATGACGTGAATAAGTTTATATCTGTGGAAATCTGAAGATACAAACAGGGAAAAAAAGTGGATTTCAACTATTGTACACTGACCTCAGCATGAAAGGTGCATGCTCCAATGACCCCCTGGGTAAAAAGGTGAGATTGCAGAGAAGTTTATCTATTTGACACCAAGCCAAGATTTTCCTTGTGGAAGAAATAAGTATTTCTGGCTCCATGAAACCCCTGGCACAATAAAACTAAAATAACATATATCACTGCACCAGGCACTTGAGTAGAGAAACAGACAACAATTACTATGAGAATATTCAGACTCAGTAGAACATGTCAGCTGAACGTGGATTTGAACATGTCAAAATATCATTAGTCCAGGGTTCTATATTACGTATCCAGTAAAGGACCAACGCACCATATGTTCCATTATTTCAAATCTCAACTAAATGGCAACTGGTAAATTTATCATAAAAAGGTGAAATTGATTATTGTAATACTTTCATGTTCATTATGATTCAGGAAAGATAATCCACCATCCTTATTTGTCTGGTCTATGTTTGATTACATCCTTAGAGTAATGTAGTTAACTCTTAACTGTCCTTCTCAGGGACAACAAGGCAATCAATTGCAAACTATTATGAAAAGGTAAAATAAAGAAAGATAGACCATCCCCAAACTATGCACCATATTCAAATTTGACAAAAGCATTCACAGTCCAATCAACTCTGCAAAATCCTCCTTCCTCATTAATATCTGATGTCTTGTGCCAAAATAGTTGAAAGCTGTCGCAGTCTTCAAAGTCTATCACCAGGATTGAGTTGACAATACCATGACCTAGTAAGCTTGGTTAAGAAGAGAACCAACTTACTGTCTGAGCCAGCAGGTAATAAGTGAATCAAAACAAATGAAAAGCCTACTTTTTTTTTCTCCCAATCTTTTCATGGGAATGTGAATTTGGTGCTTGTTGTCAGTCTCTAATTGCCCTTGACAAAATGGTGGTGAAACACCTTCTTGAACTGTTCTGGACCATTTATGTACATTGCTTTGAGAGAGGATGTTCTAAGATTTTTATTCAGCGACAACGAAGGGATGACGATGAAGCTCCAAACCCGAATTTGGTATGGTTTGGAGAGGAATGTACAAATATTCAAGCTGCCCTCACCCTCAATTTTGCCAATCAATTCCCACAAATTCAAAAATTTTTCACAACCAATAAGCATGATCACCAAGAGTCTTGCAAAGACCAAGTCCTGTCTTTAAACTGAAGACACACTCCAATTGCCATGGAAAAATCAGAAATTCAGAACTGATCAAGCAAATCAATATAGGCTATCATTGATGGTGTTTTGAGCCATCAACCACAGCAGAAATATAATGAAGGACAAGCTGCAACTCGCGCCTTTACCATGATGGGTATAGTGTCTTAAATCCACTTAAAATGCCTGACAAAATATGCTATCAATTTTAATTGCAATTAAGTGAGTCAAGTGACATAGCAGATAATTTGGCTAAGGGTGCCAGGGTGCTGCACTAGTTACAAGTTTCATGCACCAGTTTTTTTTCCATGCCCCAAATGATTCAGATGACTCCTGACCACATCTAACCTGAATTGAGCATATCCTCCAACAACAGCTCAACTGGTAGAGTGGAGTACTGTGGTGTGACACAATACAGACATCCTTCAGTCACTGGTTCAATTTGGGCTCGAAGGAATCTGAACATTACTGGGAAATTTGATGGTGTAGTGGTAGTATCCCTGCTGCTGGACTAGTCCCCCTGGCTCAAGTTCCAACTGCTTCAGGGAAGTGTAATAACATCTGTGAACAGGTTGATTAGAAAAGATCCAACCTGTAAGCCTATCTTCTTTACCTTGTTATATAATTTTCTTTCCAAATATCATTCCTCACAGTGTAGTGGCTTAATTAAAAGAAACTTCATTTGTCCCCCATTAATTAACAAGACCTGAAAACTGGCACACAGACTCAGTCCTGTGGTAGGTTTTGAAGCACTGTACCTATACTATCAAGCCAGTGATCAAACAAGGTGTGAAAAGCAAGCCAAGAGCAACAGGTGTTGGTAAAAAGGCGGTGCCAGCTGTTGAAGCTATAGCATAGGAACTTCAAGCAGACGCAAGGCATGCTAAAATGAGTGAAAAGTCTCATAACCAAGGGATGAGATCAAAGCTTTCGAGTCCTGTAACATCCACTTGTGAATGGTAGTGAACACGAAAAACCAATGAGAATAAAGATTCTGGATAATCCAAGATGGAGGACGGGAAAAATTTCTGGCTGTAACAGCTGCTCCTTTGAGGTATTTTAGGTGTTGGAGGTGATTTCCTTGAATTACTGTTTTATATGCTGTTCCAAAGCAAAGAACATGGACATGGTGAAGTTGTTGCGGGCGGGGAGCAGTGGGGTGTGGGTGGGGGGGGGGGGGGGGGGGGGGGGGGGGGGAGGGAGGAGGGGGGGAGAGAGAGGGCGCAAGAGGGAGAGAGGGCGCAAGAGGGAGAGAGGGCGCAAGAGGCAGAGAGGGCGCAAGAGGCAGAGAGGGCGCAAGAGGCAGAGAGGGCGCAAGAGGCAGAGAGGGCGCAAGAGGCAGAGAGGGCGCAAGAGGCAGAGAGGGCGCAAGAGGCAGAGAGGGAGAGAGAGCCTGCACAGTTACTTCCTTTGCTGTTTGAATTCATGTATCGCTGGACACTGGAGTGCATCTGGGAAAATTAACAAACATTTAAGTTCACAACTGATCTTGGAGGAACTGTTGGGCGAAGTTCACAGCACAGAACCAGATAAGTTAACCGTTGTTTTAAGTATGGCCTCCAGAGAATCTGCAGTAGTGAGTAGAGTGGGTTCTTTCTTGATTATATGGTTTTGGAGATATGTCTCTTGAGTCAACTTAAAATAAAAGCCATAATTATTAATTTAACCTGGGGCAATGTTTGTAGAGGAATAAAACGGTGTTATTTTCTTGGTCTGTACATTGTGAAGGAGCAAAAATGGCTTTAATACAGTGATATGTACAGAGACTGGTACAGTTGAGAACAGAAGCGAGTCAAACAGTCAAGGCAGGCAGGAACCAAGTAGAATTAATAAACTGCATTTATTTCAATTCAAGGGGCTTAACAGGGTAGGCAGATGAACTCAGGGCATGGTTACGAACATGGAACTGGGATATCATAGCAATTACAGAAACATGGCTCAGGGATGGGCAGGACTGGCAGCTAAATGTTCCAGGATACAAATGCTACAGGAAGGATAGAAAGGGAGGCGAGAGGAGGGGGTGTGGCATTTTGGATAAGGGATAGCATTACAGCTATGCTGAGGGAGGATATTCCCGGAAATACATCCAGGCAAGTTATTTGGGTGGAACTGAATAATACGAAAGGGATGATAACCTTATTGGGATTGTATTATAGACCCCCCCCAATAGTCAGACGGAAATTGAGAAACAAACTTGTAAGGAAATCTCAGCTATGTGTAAGAATAATAGTGTGGTTATGGTAGGGGATTTTAACTTTCCAAACATACACCGGGACTGCCATAGTGTTAAAGGTTTAGATGGAGAGGAATTTCTTAAGTGTGTACAAGACAATTTCTTGATTCAGTATGTGGATGGATCTACTAGAGAAGGTGAAAAACTTGACCTACTCTTGGGAAATAAGGCAGGGCAGGAGACTGAGGTGCCAGTGGGGGAGCACTTTGGGCCCAGTGACCATAATTCTATCACATTTAAAATACTGACGGAAAAGGATAGACCAGATCTAAAAGTTGAAGTTCTAAATTGGAGAAAGGCCAATTTTGATGGTATTAGGCAAGAACTTTCAAAAGCTGATTGGGGACAGGCGTTCGCAGGTAAAAGGACAGCTGGAAAATGGGAAGCCTTCAGAAATGAGATAATGAGAAGCCAGAGAAAGTATATTCCTGTTAGGGTAAAAGGAAAGGCTGGTAGGTATAGGGAATGCTGGATGACTAAAGAAATTGACGGTTTGGTTAAGAAAAAGAAGGAAGCATATGTAAAGTATAGACAGGATAGAAGAGTGTAAACGAAGTAGGAGTATACTTAAGAGGGAAATCAGGAGGGCAAAAAGGGGACATGAGATAGCTTTGGCAAATAGAATTAAGGAGAATCCAAAGGGTTTTTACAATTATGTTAAGGACAAATGGTTAACTCAGGAGAGAATAGGGCCCCTCAAAGATCAGCAAGGTGGCCTTTGTATGGAGCCATAGAAAATGGGGGAGATACTAAGCGAGCATTTTGCATCAGTATTTACTGTGGAAAAGGATACGGAAGATATAGACTGTAGGGAAATAGATGGTAACATCTTGCAAAATGTCCAGATTACAGAGGAGGAAGTGCTGGATGTCTTGAAATAGGTAAAGGTGGATAGATCCCCAGGACCTGATCAGGTGTACCCGAGAACTCTGTGGGAAGCTAGAGAAGTGATTGCTGGGCCTCTTGCTGTTTTTGAAGAATCTGTAATATATTCCCAAGTCAGGTTATTGTGTCAATTAGAAGTAAACATCCAGATGCTGGTATTAAAATGTGACTGTTACTTTTGTCCTTCTCAGTGACAGAGATAATGAGTCTGGGAGATAGCGTTGAAAAATTCTTAGTATATTTCTGCACTACATTTTTAAATGTACAAGACGTTATCAGGCCTTAACATAATTTTAGATGAAATATTTGTATCATCGATAGTCACAGGTGAGGTGCCGGAAGACTGGAGGTTGGCAAACGTGGTGCCACTGTTTAAGAGGGGTGGTGAGGACAAGCCAGGGAACGATAGATCAGTGAGCCTGACATCGGTGGTGGGCAAATTGTTGGAAGGAATCCTGAGGGACAGGATGTACATGTATTTGGAAAGGCAAGGACTGATTAGGGATAGTCAACATGGCTTTATGCCTGGGAAATCATGTCTCACAAACTTGATTGAGTTTTTTGAAGTAATAACAAAGGGGATTGATGACGGCAGAGCGGCAGACGTGATCTATATGGACTCCAGCAAGGCGTTCTGACAAGGTTCCCCATGGGACACTGGTTAGCAAGGTTAGATCTCATGGAATACAGGGAGAACTCACCATTTGGATACAGAACTGGCTCAAAGGTAGAAGACAGTGGGTGGTGGTGGAGGATTATTTTTCAGATTAAAGACCTGTGACCAGTGGAGTGCCACAAGGATCGGTGCTGGGTCCAATACTTTTTGTCATTTATAAAATGTGAGCAGAAGAGGTACAGTTAGTAAGTTTGCAGATGACACCAAAATTGGAGGTGTAGTGGACAGCAAAGAAGGTTACGTCAGATTATAACAGAATCTTGACCAGATGGGCCAATGGGCTGAGAAGTGGCAGCTTGAGTTTAATTCAGATAAATGCGAGGTGTTGCAGTTTGGGAAAACAAATCTTAGCAGGACTTATACATGTAATGGTAAGGTCCTAGGGAGTGTTGCTGAAAAAAGAGACCTTGGAGTGCAGGTTCATAGCTCCTTGAAAGTGGAGTTGCAGGTAGATAGGATTGTGAAAGCAGCGTTTGGTATGCTTACCTTTATCGGTCAGAGTATTGAGTACAGGAGTTGGGCGATCATGTTGCGGCTGTACAGGACATTGGTTAGGCCACTGTTGGAATATTGCGTGCAATTCTGGTCTCCTTCCTTCAGAAAAGATTTACAAGGATGCTGCAAGGGTTGGAGGATTTAAGCTATAGGGAAAGGCTGAACAGGCTGGGGCTGTTTTCCCTGGAGCGTCAGAGGCTGAGGGGTGACCTTATAGAGGTTTACAAAATTATGAGGGGCATGGATAGAGTAAATAGACACAGTCTTTTCCCTGGGGTGGGGGACTCCAGAACTAGAGGGCAAAGGTTTAGGTGAGAGGGGAAAGATATAAAAGAGACCTACAGGGCAACTTTTTCACACAGTGGGTGGTATGTGTATGGAATGAGCTGCCAGAGTAAGTACAGAGGCTGGTAAAATTGCAACAGTTAAGAGGCATTTGGATGGGTATATGAATAGGAAGAGTTTGGAGGGATATGGGCCGGGTGCTGGCAAGTAGGACTAGATTGGGTTGGGATATCTGGTCGGCATGGATCGGAGGGTCAGTTTCCATGCTGTACATCTCTATGACTCTATGAAATAGTGACTATATGAATAATTCCATTCCTAAATGGTGATGGAGTTCCTCGCCAATACAATTGGAGAACCTAATTGCAAACATCTTTGGCAAGAAATACCAAGGGAATAATCATTCTCTGCCTCCTCCAAACTCCCCAAGCATCATGGGCCTCCTTAATCCAATTCAAGTCATTCACATTGTCAAAAATCAGCTTAGCAATGGTTACAGTCACTGATGGCCCACAACCTGAATGCAGTAGCTCCACAATAAACCAGATATTCCAATACACCTATAAAACAAGTGCCAACCCAGAAATGTGGAATAGTTCCCAGGTACGTCCTATCCAGCCAGTAAGCAGGTGGCACCTGGTCAGTGAGCTGGGGGAGCAATAAGCTCAAAGGAGGAAGTCAATACAAATATTAGAATGCCGTAACTGTGAAAGATTTTGATTGATATTAACATGGCAATTACACTGGTGCACATAAGTGAATCATACCAAATAGGAGAAAGTGAGGACTGCACATACTGGAGATCAGAGCTGAAAATGTGTTGCTGGAAAAGCGCAGGTCAGGCAGCATCCAAGGAGCAGGAGAATCGACATTTCAGGCATGAGCCCTTCTTCAGGAATGAGGCAAGTGTGCCAAGCAGGCTAAGATAAAAGGTAGGGAGGAGGGACTTGGGGGAGGGGCGTTGGGAATGCGATAGGTGGAAGGAGGTTAAGGTGAGGGTGATAGGCCGGAGTGGGGATGGGGACGGAGAGGTCAGGAAGAAGATTGCAGGTTAGGAAGGTGGTGCTGAGTTCGAAGGTTTGGACTGAGACAAGGTGGGGGGGAAATGAGGAAACTGGAGAAATCTGAGTTCATCCCTTGTGGTTGGAGGGTTCCTAGGCAGAAGATGAGGCACTCTTCCTCCAGCCGTCGTGTTGCTATGGTCTGGCGATGGAGGAGTCCAAGGACCTGCATGTCCTTGGTGGAGTGGGAAGGGGGAGTTGAAGTGTTAAGCTACAGGGTGGTTGGGTTGGTTGGTCCAGGTGTCCCAGAGGTGTTCTCTGAAACGTTCCACAAGTTGGCGGCCTGTCTCCCCAATATAAAGGAGGCCACATCGGGTCCAGCGGATGCAGTAAATGTGTGTAGAGGTTCAGGTGAATTTGTGACGGATATGGAAGGATCCCTTGGGGCCTTGGAGGGAAGTAAGGGGGAAGGTGTGGGTGCAAGTTTTCCACTTCTTGCAGTTGCAGGGGAAGATGTTGGGAGTGGAGGTTGGGTTGGTGGGGGGTGTGGACCTGACAAGGGAGTCACGGAGGGAGTGGTCTTTTCGGAATGCTGATGGGGAGGGGAGGGAAATATATTCCTGGTGGTGGGGTCTGTTTGGAGGTGGCGGAAATGACGATGATACGATGTATTTGATGGGGTGGTAGGTGAGGACCAGTGGGGTTCTGTCCTGGTGGCGATTGGAGGGGCGGGGCTCAAGGGCAGAGAGCGGGAAGTGGAGGAGATACGGTGGAGAGCATTGTCGATCACGTCTGGGGGCGAAATTGCGGTCTTTGAAGGAGGAGGACATTTGGGTTGTTCGGTATTGGAATTGGTCCTCCTGGGAGCAGATGCGGCGGAGACTAAGGGATTGGGAATATGGGATGGCGTTTTTACAGGGGGCAGGGTGGGAGGAGGTGTAGTCTAGGTAGCTTTGGGAGTCGGTCAGTTTATAGTAAATGCCCGTGTTGATTTGGTCGCCCGAGATAGAAATGGAGGGGTCTAGGAAGGGGAGGAGCCTGAGACGGTCCAGGTAAATTTGAGGTCAGGGTGGAAGCTGTTGGTAAAGTGGATGAACTGTTCAACCTCCTTGTGGGAGCGCCGATACAGTCATTGATGTAGTGGAGGAAAAGGTGGGGTGTGGTGCCAGTGTAGCTGCGGAAGATGGACTGTTCCACATATAAGACGAAGAGGCAGGCATAGCTGGGGCCCATGGCTACTCCTTTGGTTTGGCGGAAGTGGGAGGATTGGAAAGAGAAGTTGTTCAGAGTGAGGACCAGTTCAGTCAGTCGAAGGAGGGTGTCAGTGGAAGGGTACTGGTTGGTACGGCGGGAAAGGAAGAAGCGGAGGGCTTTGAGTCCTTCGTGATGGGGGATGGAGGTATACAGGGACTGGATGTCCATGGTGAAGATAAAGCATTGGGGACCAGGGAAGCGAAAGTCATGGAGGAGGTGGAGGGTGTGGGTGGTGTCCCGAACGTAGGTAGGGAGTTCTTGGACTAAGGGGACAGGACCGTGTCGAGGTATGCAGAGATGAGTTCGGTGGGGGAGAAGCAGGCTGAGACAATGGGTCGGCCGGGGCAGTCAGGTTTGTGGATTTTGGGCAGGAGGTAGAAACGGGCGGTGAGGGGTTGTGGGACTATGAGGTCATACCAAATAGTTTGTTCAGCTGTAAAGCAAATTGAATTTTTCATGAGAAATAAACTGTTGTGTATAGCCTCTCAATCAGGTACAGGTGTTATTTCATCTAAAATTATGTTAAGGCCTGATAATGTCTTGTACATTTAAAAATGTAGTGCAGAAATATACCAAGAATTTTTCAACACTATCCCCCAGACTCATTATCTCTGTCACTGAGAAGGACAAAAGTAACAGTCACATTTTAATACCAGCATCTGGATGTTTACTTCTAAGTGACACAATAACCTGACTTGGGAATATATTGCAGATTCTTCAAAAACAGCAGGTCAAAGTCCTAGAAGAACTTCACCAAATGAATATTCAAGGCTACTATCACCTTCTCAAGAGCAATCAGGGACTTGACAGCAGTACCTACATCCGATGAACAAAATGTATTGGTGGTCTTACAAAATCAGAGAAACATGGCATCTCACCATTTGGACTGGGGAACTGAGGAGGAACAAGACATGTTATATTTCAGCAGCTAACACAAAGATGCAGAGTATTAATGTCAAAGTATAATTTTTAATGTCAATGTTCCAAATTGCCTGACAGGCCTAGCAGGCAAGATCATAATTAATGCACATGCTACAGCCTAAATTACTACAAGAGCTACAAAACACCTCAACATTTTAGCAAATCAATACATGCAGTGAATATCTTTAAACAAAAGAAAAGAGAAAATGCAACTATTAGAAATATCTGTGCAAGTTGGTTGTATTTACCTTGGCTCCTTTCTTTGGTCTTGGGTTCCCTGCTTTGACGACCTTGGCTGGTGCTGGCATTTCTGTAGAGGAGGAAAAGATGAACACCATCATCAATATTTATTCAGTCACACCTGGCTTGAATACTGACAGCCAATTGGCTGAGAGCTGCCCTCAATTGTTGAGCCAGGACAGCAAGATAAATCAAGGGCCTTGGGTGATGGCATAGGGAGGCTGTGACCTCATACTGGATTCAACCATAGCCTGTGGGGGAACCTACAGCACCCTTAAATTACAAGCTTTGCCATCCTCTTCATACCTGTCCTGCACCCAACATCCTCCCCATTCCCCCTCTACTGCTACTCTGCCCCAAAACCTCTTCACACAATACAATTTCCCTTCCAAACCCTGTTCCTTGCCACACTCAAACCATGCCTATATTCTATTCTCTCACCCTAAACAAGCAAAGCTACATACTAACAGAGTAAAGGAAACCACAGTTATGACTGTTTTTCATCCATTTGGTGAGCAATAATTTTATATGGGTCAGGAAGATACTCACCTCGATATTGGATTCCACCTCCTTCACGCTCTCTTTCCGTGATGCAAGAGCGAAGGAAAGGCACAGGCATTTTTCAACTGGAACTAGGTGCCTCCCAGGGCCATATCACTTCTGGAAATGGTCTCCAGGCTAGACCATACCCTGGAAGCAGGGCTCCAGATGGGTGAAGGCACATATTCCAGACAGCTCTGCACTCACAGAGTATCTTCTGAGCTCAGAAAAAGTGGCTCCTCATTGGTCAGAAGTGCAGTGATGATATAATAATCAGTGTTACAGCAGGAAAGAAACTTTAACCAATTGGGTAACAGCATGACAAGAGCCCAAAAGTCCACTTCAAAACAGGACTCACTGAAAGCCAACTCATCTGATAGTCAGCCATCAGATGGTCAATCAGAAACAAAGAACTGTAAAACACCATATTTACAACAAAACTACATCCTAAAGGGTTTAAGAATCTGGAGGTGTCTGAATAACTGGATCAGTTGGTTGTTGAGGTCAGTCCATTCACTTGCCCTCCCAACACCAACTCCCCTGTACATCACCTTCCACCCCATTCAATGAGAACTTTCAACAAGAGAATAGAAAAAATAACATCTATTTGGTTAGATTTTCTATCGATGCTTTCCCAATCTAATCTCTCCCATTCTGCTCAAGACTTGCTTTTCAAGTTTTATCCAAACCAAGTGAATCTCTTACGAAAGAAAATGCCAGAGTCAAGAGTACGCACAAAAAATAATTTGCAATAGCGCTGGGAACTTCTTTCAAAGTTATTGCATCAAGATACGTATTTTGGGAGGTTATTATTCTTTCATACACTTTAGGTATTAAAATTTTATCCTGATGAATTCAGAGTTCTAAATTGCTTAGGTACAAAGTTAGTCATAAAATTAGGACATGTTTGAGACTGAAACGAGATTCTGACTATTGAGATGCTAAACATATTACAATGATATTGTGAAGATTCATGAGGTATTATACATGTTACAGATACCATACTGGCTACAGGAATGTTGGTTGTAATCAATATTACAATATGTCATCACCAATGTTCCGACAAGCAAAGCTGAATAGCAAACTCAAGCAGGTGAATGTCGATGCCATGACGTTTGCACCAAATTTAACTTTTTACATGGAAAGAGACAGTGGCAGTGGTAACTTAGAATGCCTGGATTTGGGATCTTAGGACGTGGGTTCAGATCCCACCATGGCAGCTGATTGAACTTACAACTCAATTAATAAGTCTGGAATGGAGAGTTTCTTGCAGTTTGGTGGTAGTGTTCCTCCTTTTGGATTAGGAGACCTAGAATCAAGTCTTACCTTCTCCAGAGGTATGTGGTAACATCTCTGAACAGGTTGATTAAAAGATTTTTTAAAAATCTGGAATTGAAAGCTATTCGCAGCAATGGTGGCCATTAAACCAACTGTCATAAAAACCCACAGGGCTGATTAACATCCTTTACAGAATGGAATTTGCTTTCCTCACCTGGCCTGGTGATGTGCATCTGACTACAGATGAACATTAGTGTGACTGACTCTTTTCTGCCCACTAAAGTGGTCCAGCAGTCACCAAGTTCGGGGGCAATTACAAACGGGCAACAAATGTTGGCCTTAATGCTGATGCCCACATCCTATGAAAGGATAGTAAAAAATCTCAAAGTACTTTACAGCAGCAACTGAGTAAAACTTAACAGCGAGTCACATGAAGAGATATTAGGATAGATAAGTAAAGGTTCAGTAAAAGTAGAACTGAGGGAATAAAATGGTGGAGAGACTTAGATAAGGAATTCCAGAGCTAAGGGCCCTGGCAGATGAAGACTTGATCATTAAATATGAAGTAGCTAAAAGTTGGGATGCATAAAAAGGCCAGAATTGGAGAAGCATAGAGAACTCAAAAGGTTAGAGGGCTGACAGAACCTGCAAGTGTTAGCAGGACCAAGGACATGTGTGCTGGATCAGTTGTTAATGTTAGATCAGAGATAAATTTTTGTTAAGCAATGGGATTAAGGTATATGGACCAAAAATCAAAAGGTCAAGTATAAGCTATAGGTCAGCTATGATCTCACTTCATGCTGGAACAGGCTGGAGAGACTGACTAACCTACTCCTGTTCCTCTGACTCCTATGACTTGAGAACAAGAATGAGAATTCTAATAGTAACAGGACTCAATTCAAATCATTGAAGAATTGGGACACTGGGTGAGTATTTGTTGAGAATAAGGATATGGACAGAAGAATTTTGGACAACCTCACATTTAAGAAGGTTATGACCAGAGGTCAACCAAGACAGTAAGGATAAGAGGTGTGGCAATGTCACTAACTAGTAATGCAGAAGCACAGGCTAATTGGTCCAGGGATGTGTTCAAATTCCACCATGGCAGTAAGACAAAAAGTTGGTCTAAAAACACCCATCTGGTTCACAATCAACCTTTAGTTACCTGCCAACCCTCATTCAGTCTGGCCTGCATGCGACTCCAGACCCTCAGCAATTAGAGTCACTCTTGACTGCTTTCTGGACAAATACAGATTGAACAGTGGCTGCCTAGTCAATGACGCCCACATCCCATGAACAAATTTTTTAAAAATCCAAGGCTGGAGACAGGATGATTACTTTTGCTTTTTCTCTGAAATTTTCACATTTTAAAGCTGTAGCTGAAGCAGCATTTACTAAATTTATTCAATAACATTCTAAGTTGAGGATGAAAGTAACTTTTTCAACTCAGCATTCACTCTCATGTTCTGAACGCAAAGTAATTCTCTAAAAAAAATTTCTCTTTATGTTGAATCATTACATTTACATATTTTCAAGATGTGGCAATACCAGCAATCCAGTAAACTGTTAGCCAGCACCATAGTTTTGTTTTATAACAGTCCTCTGTTCAGGTATTAAAGCAAACTGTATTTTAAATCACGATTTGGAGATGCCGGTGTTGGACTGGGGTGTACAAAGTTAAAAATCACACACCAGATTATAGTCTAATAGGTTTATTTGGAAGCACTAGCTTTCAGAGTGCTGTTCCTTCATCAGGTGGTTTGGAGTATAAGATCGTAAGACACAGAATTTATCGCAAATGTTTTCACAGGAACAGGTACTTCAGCACACCAAGCCTCCATCGATTAAGCTGTGGACTTTTTAAAAAGAATTTCCTCATGTACTCTTACATACAATGGTTGAGGACTCTAATTTCCTAATGTACTCGTACAGGTACTTGAACTGTACCTGTACTTAAATTTATTTCAAAGATTTATTTGTAAGCAAAAGCCTGCCTTCTTTACTGAAGTGTTCCCTGTTGTGCATTCTAAGCGATTACAGTTAGAAATACATAGCACTGCACATGACTGGCACAGAATTACAACTTTTAAATTTCCTGGCAAAGATTGTCCTCAAGAACCTTTCAGATTTTACAGTGTCTCACAGGAACCCACATTACAGTGTCGCAATTTTCAGAAAAGCAAACGACTTTAAATGAGGTCACACTGTGTACTGCTCAGAAAAAACGTCAGTGAAACTGAGAGCTCAATTTTATTTAGAAGCCAGTCTGAAGGTCATAGAGTCAGTTGTGGTGTCAGCCTGGTTTTCAGTGTAGGGATTTTACTATGATGTCCTGCTCTGCAGGAGCCCCCGAATGTCCAGTTGCTTTCCCATTCCCCTCAAAGACAGAACAGCACCTTGTCTTGTGGCCGAAATAATGTAAATCCCTATTAACTGACAGTTTTGATGAACTAGTAGCACTCAATCCCCCAAAGCATGTCAGATAAAGATTTTACTGTACTGATTTATCCCTTCACATCGTGTCAGTGTGGGGCTGGATATGACTCTAATTCAGGCCAAGCGAGGTTCTCTTCCCCAACTGGCATTAGACACCTCACTAGTTTTTTTAAAAATAACTCGTGGCCATTTACTGTGTCCATCTCACAAGGAACTGATTTTAATTTCATAACTTGCTGGAATTTGAATTTGATCTTGGATTGCAGACCCTGGAGTGTACCCACCAGGCCACTGTACCTGAGCAAATTCTCACTGACAGGACGAGCAGAATGGCTTACATTCATGCAAAACAGCAAGTGTGAGACTGCAGGTGCAGAAGAAGGTGCATCCTCTGGCCGTTACTTACCTGCCTACTCAAATGATTTATTCTGGGTTTGCTCCCCTCTATTTTCACCTCAAAGGTCACCCATTTCGTACTGAGATTCAGTTCTTATTGATTTGTCTGTAGCTTGACGACCATAGAATTGCTGCATGAATTTCTAAGTCATACTATAACTCTGACTGATTTTTAAAATTTCTACACGATTTACAATATTTAACCAATAGTGATTTCCCTTTTACGAATATAGGCATTCGAAAAAAGAAAATGAACACAGTAAGAAACAAAAAGACAAATTGCTAGAGAAACAGTACAAGTCTGGCAGCATCTGTGGAGAGAAAAGAATTAACCTTTCAAGTCTTTGTGACCCTTCAGAACTACAAGCAGCTAGGAAAAAAGTATTTTTTCAACTTTTGACGGGGCATGGGGGAGTTGGGAGATGGAAGATGAGCAAGTAGGTAGATTGAGAAGCACAGACAGAGGAAAGACCATAAGATGTCGATGTAGAAGCATAAGTCATTCATTCATTCCATCCGGCCTGCACAACCAATCGACAAGATTGTGACTGATCTGATTATCCTGCTTTTACCTTACAAGAACATAAAACCTGGAGCAGGATTATGGAAATTCAGCCCCTTCATCAGTAGGCAAACAAAGGGATTTTTGATAGTAGGCCAGGAAAGAAAAGCTAGATAAGTGATAATGGAGACAATCAGTAGTTGAAAATGGATTGGCTGTGCTAAAAGCAACAGATTTTACGACATAATTGGAGGCAGTAGGGGTGGGTAATAGACAAGGAAAGGGGTGCTCATGCTCCAAAATTGTTAAACTTAATGTGAGTCTTAAAGTGTATAAAAGTGTCTAAGCAGAAGATTAAGTGTTGCGCCTTTAGCTTCCATTGAGCTTCGATGGAGTAATACAGTAAGCCCTCACTTAAAGATGTAGTCTGAAAAACACAACATATCATAGATTTCCATAGGAATCAATAATAGTTAAATTCTTCCAGATATTTTCTGCCAGAAACAAAAGACAAATTGCAGTAATGTACTATGCAAATAAGACCATATGAAATTGAAACAGGAATAGGCCACTTGGCCTCTTGAACCTGCTCTGTCATTCAAGAGGATCATGGCTGATTTGACACTCCTTATATCCACTTTCCTGCCCGTCCCCATAACCACCGATTCCCCTACTGATCAAGAATCTCAGCCTTAAATATACAAAAGAACTTTGTCCCCACACTTCTTTGTAGTAAAGAGTTCCAAAGACACTCCTTATTCAGAGACTATACCTTCTTGTCCTAGACTGTCCCTACAAAGTGAAACATCTTCTCAGCCTTTACCCTGTCAAGCCCTCAAAAATCCTATATGTTTCAATGAGAGCAACCGTTCATTCCTAGCTCAAACAACTCAGAATAAAATACATATCTTAATATAAAGGAAAGACAGCACCGTATGCCACCAATACAATTCAGTACTATTTTTAAATAATTCACCTGGTCAGTGCAGGGACTGACAAGTTCTTACATCAAACTTCTGTCAGTAGGTGGAGTTCTTCAGTATGAATTTGGGCAGCACGGTGGCACAGTGGTTAGCATTGTTGCCTCACAGCGCCAGAGACCCAGGTTCAATTCCCGCCTCGGGCAACTGTGTGTGGAGTTTGCACATTCGCCCAGTGTCTGCGTGGGTTTCCTCTGGGTACTACGGTTTCCTCCCACAGTCCAAAGATGTGCAAGTTAGGTGAATTGGCCACGCTAAATTGCCCGTAGTGTTAGGTGAAGGGGTAAATGTAGGGGAATGGGTCTGGGTGGGTTGCTCTTCAGAGGGTCAGTGTGGACTTGTTGGGCCGAAGGGCCTGTTTCCACACTGTAGTAATCTAATTTAGATCATAGCCAGAAGGAAATGGTTTCAATGGTGAAAGAAGTGTCTAGAGCAGAGGGATGCAAGCCTGGGAGGACACAGCTGGGAGGACAGGCTGACTGAGGTGTGGTCAACTGCAAATGTAATACAAGAAAACTGATCTTAAAAGATGTAAAAGTAAAATTATATTAAATGAGTTAAGGACACTATTCTAACAACCCAGCGGAAAGGTACCAGAGTCCATGTCACAAAGATAATGTAAAAGGTTAGCCAGAATTCCCCACTTTGTCTTGTACATAACAAATACTGTGACTGCAGTCAAGGCCCACAACGTTAAGGTAGGTCATGTTAGCATCATGGGTTGTGGAATGGAATCCCAGCAAAAGTCAGGACAGGAGGTAAACCTGTGGGACTGAATTCTGGTGAGATTCACCACTTTCGGGGAGGGCTGGTGTAGAATCCTTTGAGGAGGAAACACTGAGAAACACAAGAGGGATGTAGAAAGTGATAGGAAACTAAGAGCTCATGCTTAATGGCTAAACACTGTCTTTTTGCTGTTAATATTGAACTGCACTTTAATTTATTCGCATTACCTCACTAACTTATGGTAAACTCTGATCTGTCAATGATCCACATTATTGGTTAACCCGATGTTAAATTTCACTCAGGTATCTGAACCAGGAAGTAGTAAGTTTACAGCCAAGAAATGCTTCCTGTTGCAAATTGTCCTATATGCTCTGAAAGAGGCTGAAATCACCATGCTGTTAATGGTTACATCATTTAATCTAGCTGCGTTAGATTCATTCTCTACACGTACAAACAAAACTGGTGAAGTTTTAGACCAGCAACTCACTCCAATGAAAATTAAAAGACTCTAGCAATATCCTGTGCTAAAAAAAGACTGGGTTTACCTTTCTAAAGTAGGTTAGTCACATAGGACTGCTGCCACAGGCAAACTGAACTCCTATAACACCTCACTCAACTTATTCAACCATGTTTAAAAATGGCCACTGGTGACATGGAAACTTTTGGCTCCGTCACACGTTATTTCATTCGGCGAGAGAATAGAGTCTGTTAAATACACCAGAGGAATTCTTTCTGTTTGAAACAAGTAAACAAGGAGACAGTTGCTTTATGATGTAAGCAAAATGATGCAGCATCAGAACAGTTAATATATCATGTGACACTCCAGAAAACAAACACATCTTTTGGTCAAAATCTACAGATGATTCTGAATGTCACAATCTTATGTTAGCAAATGTTTCCTGTTTCAATCTGTATGCTTATGTTATCAGTTTAACAGGGTTGAGAGCACATTCTTATCAGTCTCTGCCCTCACAATGTATGGAGCATAGCCCAAGGCTGTACATATATTCGGGTCCTTGGCCCATAAGGCTACTTAGTCTTTGACCAGTTTGCTGCAAGTTGTTCTCTCACTTCAAATATTTTTGTAACTATCTGCATAAGCAAACTGCCTTCCCAACTGATGAAAAACGTGCCACCTGGAATCACAGAACACACTTGCCATGCTTTCAGAACATAGTTGAGCCCAGCTAAGTTCTTCAATTCTACACTACATGCATTACAAGTTAAATGCAGTTACTTCAATCCCAGGGCAAAAAGATTTCATAATGAAGCGAACAATACACCAAGTTTCAATTCTTTCATACTCTAGCCCAACTCCAATACACAAAGAAAAATCTGTTACATTTATTACATTGATCCAAAACTAAATTCACCATTAAGTGGGCTTTATTAACTTAATTTCAGTACTCAGGCTTGCTTGTGTTGTATTGACTATGTAACCGATGATATCCAGTAAGAATAGAGGCATTTCATTGAACATTTGGTTGCACAGGAATATGTTGGTGTATGAACCACTCCAATAGTTACAGGTTTAATTGTGCCCTCTTTCATAATCTGCTGGAGAACTGAAAAACCAAAAGGAATCCTGGAATGTGCTTATCATGCTCACCCTGCAGTCCCACCCAATACTTCTCAATTAGATGGATTAACACCTTATTGCGTTTAGTTTTGGTTTTAAATTAGGTACAACAGTGAAACATAATCATGTATAACTTCATACCTCTGGTCTCATTTCGTAACAGATGAAGGTTGACAACAACATAAATAGACAAAAAAAAACCTTCCAGCTTACCATATCACAGAAATGTTCAAAAATTTACTCATGGGATATGGGCACTCAAGATCAACATTCATTGCTCTTCACATAGATCTCATTAAAGGATAGCGATGAATCACCTACTGCAGTCCATTTGGTGTCAGACAGAGAAAATTTCAGACTTTTATTTCGGTGACGAGAATATATTTCCAAATTAAGATGCTTTGCGATTTGGGAAGAAAATCTGGAGGTGACACTTCAACAGGACTGCTGCACTTGTTGGTGGAATTTGAGGGTTTTGGAGGTATTTTTGAAGCAGTCTGGGTAAATTCATACATCTAACCTTAGAGATGAAACCCAATGCAGCCATGTTATACTAACAATAGAGAGAATGAACATTTCAGATGGGGTGCAGATTAAGAGAATTTCTTTGCATTTGATAGCACAAAGTTTCTTGAGGGTGATCTTTTGTGCTAGGTATGAGATTCTCTCCTAATTCCATTGATTTCAATATTACTATGTTGTTTGATCTCTCACTTGATCAAATGCTGCTTTGATTTAAAGAGCAGTAACTCTCACCTCTGGAATACATATCTTTGTTCTATATTTTTACCAAAGATGTAATGACTAACAGGGAGCAGCAGTATAACATATTAGGAAATATCCAGTGAAATATATTCCAAGAAACAGCTAGCATAACATATTTCAGGCAGTGGCATGGTACTTGGAACTGCATCAACAAACTAAATCTAAAACTCTTAATACTTGGTTAATGGCACTTCCACTTATTAGCCATTCAGACCCTGGAGCTGTGCTTTTGGTCCACAAAAAATCTTTTTGCGAAATCCTCAGGATGTGGACTTTGCTCATAAGCCTGGGCACCTACTGTTTTTTCCATCCTGCAGATGGCAATGGTGAGCTGTCTCAAACCAGCACAACCCATGTGATTACAAAACTCAAGAGATGTCAGGTAAGAAACTTTAGGTTTTTGAACCAGTTAAGAAAAGAGAGATATACTCTTAAGCCAAGAGTGTGGGGCCTAGAAAAGGAACACAGATGTGCCCGTAGCAGAATGACAAAAGTTTCCTCAATCATAACTATAAATATTGGAAAGAAGGAAACCATTATCTTCACACATTCCATTATCAACTCTATCCTTCTCCCTGGCAAGTGAAGCACTGCAGACAGTTGCAATCTTGGTGTCATCTTTCAACATGAAATGAGCTTCTGACCACATATCTGCCCTTTTACTGCAAGCTATTTCTGCTGCCATACTTGCTTGACTCCAACTCTGCCTCAGTCGATATACTGCTGAAACCCTCATGGAGGTAAAAACAATGACTCCAGATGCTGGAAACCAGATTCTGGATACCAGATTAGTGGTGCTGGAAAAGCACAGCAGTTCATGCAGCATCCGAGGAGCAGCGAAATCGACGTTTCGGGCAAAAGCCCTTCATCAGGAATAAAGGCAGAGCGCCTGAAGCGTGGAGAGATAAGCTAGAGGAAGGTGGGGGTGGGGAGAAAGTAGCATAGAGTCAGGGCAGAGGAAATGACCTGGGAGTTGCAGTGGGAGAGGGACTCCCTGAGATTCTTGGAGAGAGGAGGAAAACTTCTTCAAGGCAGGCATCCTTGCAAGAAGATTCACAGTAGGGTTAAAATCAACGAGGTAAAAACAATGACTGCAGATTCTGGAAACCAGATTCTGGATTAGTGGTGCTGGAAGAGCACAGCAGTTCAGGCAGCATCCAAGAGAAGTCCCTCTCCCACTGCAACTCCCAGGTCTTTTTACTGCATTAAAAATGCTGTGTAATAGATTATTTTTGGTGCAGAGAATGTGATGGCGTCTACATGGTCTGAACTTTAGTTGCAGTTCCACTCAACCAAACAAGCAAAGTATATTCTATCACAGTCCCAAATGATGCCTCGTAGATCATGGAGAATTTCTGGTATCTGGAGTCACCCACCTCTGGCCTGCCCTGTAGACAATTTTGCATAGCTACTTGAGCTGGTCAATGCCACACAATATTTATGGTGGAGGATTCAACAATAATAGCAGCTTCTGGATCCCACAATCTTGCCATTTTTATTAATCAAATATTCATCCAATTTCCACTTATGAGTCACCATTGAATCCACTTCCACTCTTTGCAAGCAGTGGCAACAGAGGATAGGTCACTAATGAAGCAGCTACGTCTAGAGCATTGCTGAAAAAGCTAAGTTGCCAACAAAAAAACTTTACGTACAGCATATATGCAGAAACATCAACAGTTCCACATTTCAAAAAAAGCCTGTCAGTACTGCACAGATATGAAGGCATCATCAAAACCGAAAAGCTATGTCCAAGAGGAAAAAAAACAATCAACAGGCTTCAGCTCCTTTGATCCAAAAAGAACCATTGTTGTTAGGGTCTTAATAAGTGGCTTGTGAAATAGTTTATGCATTCATTTTACTTTTCCAAAACTCTCTTGGTTCATGGACCATAGGTAGTAGGAGCAGAAGGCAGGCATTGAGCCCATCGTGTATGCTCCACCATTCAATGGGATCATGGCTGATCTGATCAGCCTAATCACCATTTTCTTGACCATTTCCCATAAACCTGGATTCCCTTACCGATTAAAAGCTTATTCCAGCTTTAAATAATCTCAACAACCCAGTTTCAATAGACTTCCAGGATAAAGTATTTGACAAATTGACCATCATCTGAATGAAGAAACTCATTCTCATCTCTATCCCATTAGATGATAGCAAATGTGACTCCTTCATTCAAAAAGAGATGGAGACAAAAAGTAGGAAATTAAGTGAATACCTGGCAGAGGAAAAATGTCAGATGCCATTAAAATTATGGCAGGATGCCTGGATAAAGGATCAACATGGTTTTTGAATGAGAACTAATGTTTGACCAATCTACTGAACATTTTTTAAGGAAATAACAGTTGCCATGAATAAAGGGGAATGCAGTTTACTTACGTTTCTAGAAGGCATTTAATAAGATACCACATCAAAAATTACTGAAAATAAAAGCTCATGGTGTAGGGAGTAGCATTTGACCTGGATAGAACATTGCCTAATATCTGCTTCCTGTTAGCCAGGCATAGTTCAGTCCTTTTCCAAGTTGGCAAGGCTAGGACCTTAACTGTTTAAATTCATATAAATATACTAGATGAAGGGAGGAAAGTCATAGTTGTTAAATTCAATGATAAAGGTATGTAGGAAATAAGTTGCAAATACAACATAAGGAGGCTCCAAAAAATACAAGTTGGTTAAGTAGGTAGGCAGGCAATAACGTGGAAAATGGATTACAAAGGATATGTGAAATTGTTCATTTTGGCAGGTAAACAAAGAAAAGCATATTATCTAAACAGTAAGACATTGCAGAGCTCTAAGAATCAGAAAGTTCTGGGTTCCCTTGTGCATGATTCACAAGTAGTTAGCAGAAAGTCATCATTTATCACCAGGGGAACTAAACTCAAAAGTAGAGCACTGATGAAACCTTATCTGGAGTAATGTGCACGATATACAAAAATGTAAGTTAATTGGAGGGTATTCAGAGTAGCTTCACAAGAAGTGGTCTGTCTTATGAGGAAAAGTTGGACAAGCAAGGCTTGTATCTGCTGGTGTTTAGACGAGTCAAAGTCTTGATCGAAATACACAAGTTCTGAGAGGTCATAACAGGATAGGTATACAAAGGATATTTCTTTTATGATCATGTAGAACTAAAGGTAGTGTTTAAAAATCAGGAGTCATCCATTTAAAACTGAGGGATACCAGTCTTGAGAACTCTTCCTGAAAAGGTGGTAGAAGCAAAGTCCTTGAATATTGTCAAGCCAAAGTACAGAGACCCTTGATAAGCAAGGGCTGTGAAAGATCACTGGGAGTATCTGAGAATACACATTTGAGATGACAATCAGATCAGATCTAATCTGATTGAGTAGTGATCAGACTTGAGGAGCTGGAAAACCCACTCCTGCTCCTAGTTCATACATTTGTTTCTGTCCTTGATGGAGCCAGCTCAAAGGCCACAGCCTGTCGCCCACTGCTGTTCTCTTCTAATTTGCAATTTCTCTTCTAATGCAATTTGCTTTGTAAAGTTAAATCTACCTTCACCACCCTTTCAGGCAGCACAGTCCAGAACAGCACAACGCACTGCACAAAACAACGTTTCCTCATGTGATCTCTGATTCCTTTGTCATTGTTAATTGTATGTCCTCTAGCTGCTGACCCTTCTGCCACAGAAAACAGAGTCCCTATTTACTCAATGAAAGCTGAATTGTTTTTAACTTTTTAAACTGCCTCTTGAACAACATTCCAAGGAAGACCAAGGGATGACCTGATTAAAGTCTTTTAAGTTCAAGATATTTTACAGGGTAAACAAAGAAAATGTCCCTATTTAATGAGACGAGGTCTGAAATATAAAATAGTGATTAAAAATATAAGTAGAAAACCAAGCTAATTTTAAAATACTGAGTGACTTAAAACATAATTCCAATTTACATCATTGAAGTAATTAAAGGGAAACTAGATAAACAAAAGGGAGAAAGGAATAAAAGGTGACAGCTATAAAGTTTAGATGAAGAGGTGGCAGCACATGGAGCTTAAATGAAGGTTGCACCTATGTTCCTTTGGAGATATTCTCACACCTTTAAAGTCTACACCTCCTGGATCTATTTGGAGCATCAGTTCTCTCCCCACCCCCATCTTAAATTACTTCCATATCCTATTTCCATTCCTCTCCACTTTTGCCAAGGAGAAAGATAAGGTTGTGTATTTAAGACAGGGTTGGACAAGTCATCTGGGGTTGTTCTCATGTATTAGCGCAGATTCTAAATGCTGCAATAAGGGAGTAGGGTTCCTAACTTTGTGGTAAGTAAATACCTGTACAAAGTAGGAGAAATTACCACATGGCTCCAAATGCCCACTCCATTCAACAGAATCATGGCTGACCATCTGCCCTTATTTGAATTCCTTTGCTTCTCATTCCCTGACTCCAAATGATATTAAAAATCTGACAATATCATCCTTCAATATATTCAAGCATGGAATACCCACAATCATCACTAGTGATAATTCCCAAATATTTCCAACCTTTTGACTGGAGAAAATTCTCATTTCAATCCTAAATGATCAACCACTTACCCTGACACTACCCATGCTGAAATGCAAGTTTTAGAAAGGTATAAAAAGAACTGAAAAGGAACACAGTAAAACCTACAGCAGCCATTCATTAGTCTTTGCCTCAGTTGTATCATGTCACGATTGGAGGAGGCAGCAAGTTTTGCCAAGAATACTTTATTGGTCCGGAAGCTAAACTGAACAAAAGATTGTGCAACATAGAAACTGGTTATTCGATACAAGAGGTCCATGCCAATGTTGAAGCTCCATCTAACTTCAGAGGTATGACCTCTTCTTTCTCTAGCTTCCCTTAAATGCAATAACATTCATCTCAACTATTCCACGTTGTAGACACCAGCCAAAAGGGAAAAAAAATCACTATGTCTTCCATCAGGCCCCTTCAGCAATCTGCAAAACCAACTAGAGTACCTCTCATTTTCCTAAACTACAGTGAGACAAATTATTTTATACTGCCCAGAGTCATGCAGATTTCCAAGTACAACTCAAAGTTACTTATACATAAATGTGTGTGAACTCTTCAACTATTGCATCAGCAGGATAAGTTGAAGGCTCAGGGTCATGGCTTTCAATCAAGCTAGTGGAGTGCAGCTTGGGGTGGAAAAACAGGCTTCCTTCTCACCTACATTCCACAGTTAGCCAACTTGTGCTCCCCACACATGCCTGTTAGCTACTACTCCCTTCAGTAGGTAAACCAGACTGTGTTCTATGTACACAGGTCTCAAAAAGCAGAGTTTAAAGTGAAGCACACAGCTAACAAAGATTTACAAACTGGAGTATGGTTTCACAAATATGTACATATAAAGATGACCATGCCCATATTTAAATGGAGTAAGGCATACTTAGAATGAAATCTCAAATGCAAAGTAAGTAGATTTCACATCATTGCAACAATTATTCATAAATTATTACTCAAATCCTTTGCAAATTTTAGTTCAGTTCCTTTCTAAGATAAATCTATCTATGCCTATCTGCAATCTGATGGGATCATCAACTGGACCTACTTTTGCCTGTCAAGAAAATATTGGAGCAACCCAGCTTTAACCGACAGTTTTATTTTGGAATTTAAGCAGCATACGAATAAAATACTTGATCAAAAATACATAACAGCAACACTGCAGGTGTTTCACAGTAAAGTTGAAAGTTTTTATCATAACATGTAATACAGTAAATTGTTTGTAAATCACTTACCGGTTGTGTTAACAAGACCAGCACCATCAGGAGGGTAAGAGAGATATGACATAATAAGCAGTGTACACAGCAAGCACTGCAGTATAAGCAAACATGATAGCATCACGTGATTGCACTAGGGTGTTGCAAGGTTATTTTTGCAGTGGTCAAGGCGATTACCCACCTTGTATTTTAGCAGTTCATGTCTCATTATAAAAAGTCATAGGTAAGGCTTCATGTCAAAGAACTGAATTATAAGCATTTCAGTTTTTTGTATTGTTTAACAGCAAGAAATGTTGATTTATGTGAAATTTCAATGGCAGGTTCTCTTATCAGATACAAAGCTGCTTTACTTAGACCTTGAACCAGATTCAAAAAACCTTGAGATATGCCCCTTTTAAAACATAAATGTTTGTATAAAAGTTATTGATAAGCATCTTCACCTGGACATGGGAAATTCACATTTGCTGTCAAGTAATTGTAACCAATGTAGAACCCTGTGCCACAGCCAAACACAAAGCTTCATAATAGTCATAAAACGAGTGTCAATGTGTGTTATGCTGATTGTACAGGCTCCACGTGCAGTATATCTTGATGCTATTAATTACACTCAGTCAGGCATCAAGCTGGCATTCTACAATTGGCCTCAGTGCTTCTGAGCAAGGAAGGAGCACAAGTAAATCAAATCAAGCTGAAAAGTGACCACGAGTGGGATCAGTCACATTGAAGTGCTGTATCTTCAGGATGGAGTGAAGGTTTCACTGTCAAGGTGAAGGTTCATCTTTTATAATCTTGGTCATTCTATGATATAATGCAGTAATTGTTGGCTAAATGTAGTTGTCAATAAGTTGACAACTGTCCCAGACATCAGGTGAGAAAAACTTGTTTGGGGGTGCATGGGAACAAAGAAGTGACTCAACGATCCAATATTCCCTTTTTGCAAATTACACATATCCTGTGCACCAAACATTCCATTCTGATTTACATTTTAATAAATCAACACTTCGGTTCCATTCCCCAGGAAGCCCTCCACAGATGTCTTAACAATATATGCCATGTTCTCAAGATGTGATTCCTCTTTTCTACCATTCTTTTCATAATGAATTTTCTTGAAAGGCCAGAGTTAATTAAATTTTTAAGTGACTTGTCAGATAAGAAATTAAAAAGGATGCTGAAATAAGGATACGGATTCTAAAATACTTGCAAAGGTCATAAGGTCAAAGGGTTCAACCTCATTCCTACCTGATGAAGGAGCAGTGCTCTAAAAACTAGTACTTGCACATCAACCTGTTGGACAATAACCCGGTGTTGTATGATTTTTAACTTTGTCCACCTCAATCGAACACCAGCACCTCCATATCATTTTTAATGGACAGAGCTCTCGACACATATATTGACATTCACTCTCTAAGGATTGCCATGCAGATTTCATAGAGACATACCCGTGCAACAGGTTGCAATTCTCCTATCCTGGGATCACAGCACTTAGTGAGAATAATACACAATCCCACCACTTAAACAAGTTACTGTCTAAAGGTTTCAAGATGGAAACACCATCCCCTCACTGGTATTCCTGTAATCTTTCACAAAGAAAGGACTGAAGAATATGAAGGTGTTAAATATCCCTCAAAGATTCTGATTAGATTGCCAGATGGACTGCAAAATACATTTGCCTTTGGAAATGAGACGAGAAGCCCAGCAACTACTAAAAATAAAGCATTCTCTTAACAATTAGTTGCTTGAGGTGGTATTTGATAAACAATCCCTGTGAAATATTGAACACTAAAGAAAACAGAACTACAGATCAGTTGCTCCTTTGAGGTTGCGATTTGTGCATAGAAAGTATAAACCTCCGATGTCTACTGATAGGCCGTTGGAATGGAAAACAACCACAAATACTTCAAATATGCTCAACAACAAAACTCTATCGATTGCTCAAAACACATCTAATTTTACACTGCACCTGAGCACCAGGTGGAGTAATTATAGGAGATTTCTAAAACTACATCCAAACATATGCAAAACTAAAGAGAATCATCTTGTCTCGTTCCTGACAGAACTCAACTTCCACCCACATCACCCCTCCAAACTCTCGAGTCCATACAATTTTCAGGCAAACTGAAAAGAACACCTGCTTTGTAGGTATAGATACAGCAGTCATCCTCAGAAATTGGTCCAGATCTGCTTGAAGTGTTTGCACTGCATATGTATTCACTGAATGTATATGGAAATCTAGCAATCCACTTGCTATCACACCAGCTATTTTCCAGCTTTAGCAAAGTCCTTTCCTTGAACCATGCAACATTAAAAAACAGCTTTGACAAGTAGTTCTTAGTGACACTTTCCAACCTGTCCAGTGGCTACATACTGCAAATGCAGAATCCTGCTTCAGTTTAGTTGGACAACAGTTGTCACAGCAAGATAGATACCTAATCTTTAAAAGATTATATATTTAATA
This sequence comes from Chiloscyllium punctatum, assembly GCF_047496795.1. NCBI lineage: Eukaryota > Metazoa > Chordata > Chondrichthyes > Orectolobiformes > Hemiscylliidae > Chiloscyllium > Chiloscyllium punctatum. The sequence goes on from NC_092758.1 coordinate 15,881,520, forward strand.
TTTCATGATGTTCATAATCTTGAAAGGTTAACTTTGTTACTTAACATTTAAAAAGGCATCTGATGAGTACATAGGGTTTAGAGCGATATGGGCCAAATGCTGGTAAATGGAACTAGATCAGTTTCAGATATTTGGTCAGCATGGATGAGTTAGACCAAAGCTGTTCATGTGCAGTATAACTCTCTCAAAGCGCTGCTTGACTGCCTAATTATTTCCAGCTTTTATTTCAGATTTACAGTATCAGTATCTTGCTTAAGGATTATAGTTGATTAACTTGGAAACGAAGCCACATTTTTAAAAAATTGAAATTAAGCAACACTGGGCTGTCCTAAGCAATCATGCAGATCATGTCACTGTCTTATTTTTGGAAAGAGATTCAGTCCATCCATGCTAATTCCACAAGTACCATATTTTCTAAATTTAAACTGGTGCTCTTCCTCATTTTGCTCATGATTTCTATCACAGACTTTATACAACCATAACATTTACTGAATCTTATGATCACATCAGTATTGGCTAATGTCTTTTGTCCAATTTCTCTTTACCAATCTGCACATACTTTGCAAAGCAAACATTCAATTTGGATGGGCACCAAGTTAGACAAGGACAGACAAGTTAACATAACTAATTAAACAAAAACTTAGAAAATGGAAGATGTAGGCCATTCAACACATCAACCCTATTCAATAATATCTGATCCTTAATCTCAATAACATACCCCCTCCTCTCTCCCATATGACTTTTTGATTTTAGTTTCTAGAAATCTATTTCATTTTTAAACATACTCAGTGGTAGAAAGCTTCACAGGTAGATAATCCTCTGAGTGAAGAAATTCCTCAACCAAATCTGAAATAGCTTTCTCCATATCCTAAACTGCGTCACACTGAGCCCCCCTCACTCAGGGGAAACATCGTCCCTGTATTCAGTCTGTCCAGCCCTATCAGAATTGTATCATTTCAAGAACAGCCCCTCTCATTCACCTGGATTCTAGAGAATAAAGGCAGAGTTAATCAAATCTTGCCCAAAATGACAAGCTTGCCATCCCAGCAGGTTCCTTCATTTCAGGAACCTCCAATCTTCACTGCATCCCTCTTTGGGAAGTATATCCTTTTTTGGATAAGGAGACCAACACTGCACACAGTAATCCAGAGCGCAGTTTCACCATGGCTCCCTAGAACTCCAGAAAGTTATTTTTTCCCTGCAATAACGGCAATGCAAACAAGCAGCACACCAGCTGCCTTCCTAAATGCTGGTCGTATCTGCATATTTGTTTTCAGTGACTTACTTACAAGAACACCCAGGTTCCTTGGTAAACATTTCCTAATCTATCATCATCAAACTAACATGTTGCTATTCTGCTTTCCCTATCAAAGTTAATAGTTTCACACTAATCGAAGTTATATTGTAACTGCCATGCAGTTGCCCACACTCAACTTGTCCATGGCAGCTTGAGGCCTCTTTTGTTCTTCATCACCACTGACAAGTTTGGTGCTGTTAACAAACTTGGAGCTATTTTGGTTGATGCTCTCACCCAAACTGTTGAAAATATATTGTAAATAACTGAGGGCCAAGCAGAGATCCCTGTAGTACCCCATTATTCACCATCTCCCACTCAAAAAAACCCCAGCTATCCCTGCTCTGAAATTCTAGTTTGCTAAACAGGTTTCATTTTATGCCAATATATTATCCCCAATTCCATGTGCTTTAATATTGTACACTAACCTTTTTAATGTGGGACCTTATCATTAAGCCTCCTGAAAATTCCAAACACATCATACACCCCACAAAAGCTCCTACAGGTTTGTCAAACACCTTTTCATAAAACCATGTTGACTTTCTGTAACCCCATTGGTATTTTTTTTAACATCCTATATCACATCTTTGCAACAGACTCTAGTATTTTCTCCACTACTGATGTTAAGCCTATCAGTCTGCATTCCTATCAGTCTGCATTCCAGGTTTCCTCCTCAGAAAATGCAGAGGGTATAAGCAGGCAGAGAAAGAGTTAAGTTCTGAGTTTTGTGAAACAAGAGGTTCAGCTGAGCATGACTCATGTCAGAAAACAATGTACAGTTAACAATGGAATGCTGGAAAGAAGGGTAATGGGTTAACAAGGTGGAAAAGCAGTCATTATGTAGAGCCATTTAGCAATATTGGAAGCATTCAGTATGCAAGGTCAGTCAACAAGGTGAAAAGTATTCATTATGTGAAGCCAGTTATTCATTGTATAACAGCAGATGGCTTAATCTTTACTATTGATACTTGCTGATATTAATTGAGTGACTGTTACTATGTATGTTGTCTTAATTGGATGTTCCTCCCTCTAAAATGACTACATAGTTCATTAAGAAACTGCTGTTCCAGAGGAGACTGTGAACTCATGTCCCTGTGTACATGGGCGGGCGATCGTTCTCTCTCCCTCCAGGACCCAGAATAAAGATGGAGGTAAAGCTATGCTGTCTCTCTGAGCGTTTTGCCTCAACTGAGGGGGAAATGGGATGACACTCCTTCCTTTTTGTTTTCAACAATGAAGTTACAGCTGCTATCCTCCATTCTGCTATGACAATTCTACCTTTCGAATTCTGGAAGATGCATCCACTATCTCCACGATCACTTCCTTTAGTACCTGGGATGAAGACAATCAAGCCCTGGGAATTTATCAGCTTTCACTTCCTTTAATGTCCCCAGCATTTTAAAAAGTTTATACTAATACCCATCAATTCCTCCATCCAGTATACCATTGCTTCACAAGCATTTTTGTGAAGCCATGGTGTTTTATTCCATCAAGAAAGAACTAAAGCAGTAGTTAACTGCTACAATATCAGTTCTATTTTAGACTTGGAAAATCTACACTAATCTTATTATTTTTACATATTTAGATTCACATACTCTTACACTCCATTTTTGGGTTCCTTGCAAGTTTCTTCCTCACTTACTGTATTTTCACCTTCTTAACCTCTTGATCCTCCTTTATTCGGAAAGCAGCTTAGGAAGGTAATTCTCAGGTCAAAAGACCATGAACAACCAAAGCAATCCCAGAAACTTTAACCAAATACAGCCAGTGCATTTGGTGGCCAAATCACCCATCGTAAACATGAAAGTACTCAATTGTGGCCCATACACATGAGGTTGCCTGGTTCCTTGTCCAACAACTGCTGATTTAATGTTGTGTTAATTGATATCTGTGATATGAGATATCAACTTAGATTGATATCTTGCTCCAAAAGCAAGACATTATTAACAGATAATAGACACACACAGTAATATCCCAGAGGTTGCAGGTGTATTATATGAAGCAGCTGTGGATGACATTTCCATTATGATGTGGTCATGTTCTCCAATATACCCAAACCATGCAGGGGAAAATTGCAATGAAGGCAGAAATGATAGATCTGCTAAGAGTACTGTGTCAACCAGGCTCAGAACAAATAATGCCTTCATTTCAAGAAAATTTGTTTTCTGCAAAGTATTCAACATGTATTGAAATCACTTGCTGCTCCCTAGCCCATTGTCAAACAGGACGAGATCTCTCCAACTGCTGGCCATCATTTTCACAATCAGACTAATCTCAGTTCATATCAGCAGCAGTTTTACATTAAAAATCACCCCCAAGTTTCTCATCAAGAATTAGCAGCAGGAGCTCAAAACAGATACCCAGATTATTTTACCATCTACTTCTTCCCACTGATCAAGCTACCTTTTACACAATCATCACTGTTGAGATTTCAATCATGTACTCTGTATATGGCCACAAACTTGGCCAATTGGAAAGTAATTTGAACACATGAAAAGGCAATAAAAAAAAATCAATTTGTAACAGTTTAAAAAAAGACTTGGTGAAAGTGTAACTGTTTATCTTTAAGAAATGTGCTACATTATTAACATTAAATTCTAAAATAAACCAGATGTTTAACACTTTCTACTGGTTCACTACCACTACCAAATTTGTTCTGTCAAATTTACAATCTCAAATTTTATTTACACAACTAAAAATTGTAAACATACACCACACCAATCTCCAATAAGAAATCACAAAATGGCACTGAATACTGCCAAGGCCACAGGCCCTTACATTATCCAGGCTTCAGTACTGAATATGCGTTCTAGAACAAGCCAGGTCCTTAGCCAAACTTTTATAATACAGTTAGAACATGATTCGACGAGCGAAGTGGAAAATTTTCCAGGCACGTTCTGTTCACAAAAAGCAAGATAAATCCAACCCAGGCAATTAGTGTACCATAATTCTACTTTCAATAACTAATGTGGTGTAAGATGCTTTCAGTTCTGCAACCACTCAGCAATAAGTTGTTCAATAGTTTTGGTTCTGCCAGGCTATGCAAATTCAGAGACCATTTCACAGTCTCGGTTCAAGCAAGGACAAAACAGCTGAATTTCAGAGATAAGATAAAGGTGACATCTCATGATATCAAAGCAAAATGAGATCAGTACGGTATGTTCCAGAAAGAAAGAAGGACAAGGATGGCAAGGTAAGGGAACGTGAGATAACAAAGGAGGTTGTGAAAGCATAAGGTTTAGGGAGCTAAAATCAGACAGGACCTGTGAAGAAGATAAAGAAAGCAGGAAAGAACTGGAAGAATAAGAAGAGGAAGTAAGGGGCCATGAAATGACCTGATATGTAGATTTAAAGGAAATCCCAAGGCATCCTATACATTAAAAATGAAAAGATAACTTGGCATAAGGTAGGACCACTCAGGGACAGAGGGGGGGAACTTGTGCTTGGAGGGTCAGGATGTGAGCAAGATCCTAAATGAGTACTTTGTATCAGTATTTACACAGGAGAAGGATATGGAGGATAGAAAGATTAGTGTGGAGCGTGCTAACATGTTCGGGCATTTTGAGATCAAGGAAGAAATGGTTTTGAGTCTTTTGAAGAGCATTAAGGTGGATAACTCCCCAGGACCCGATGGTATCAACCACAAGTTATTGAGGTGAAAGGAAAGATGGCTGGGCCTTGACCAAGATCTCTGTATCCTTGTTAGCCAATAAAGAGGTCTCAGAGGACTGGCAAGTAGCTAATGTTGTTCCTCTGTTTGAGAAGGGAACTAGAGAGAATCCAGGAATCTTATCGACCGATGAATGTTACACCAGTGGTTGGGAAATTATTGGAGAGAATTCTTAGGGACAGATTTACACACATTTGGAAACATGTGGCCTATTTAGGGACAGCCAGTATGGCTTCGTACAGGGCAAGTCATGTCTTACAAACATGACCAAGTTAAAGAGGTAACAAAGGCCATCAAAGAAGTTAAAGTGAGAATGTTGTCTACATGGATTTTAGTAAGGCTTTCGACAAGATCCCTCATGGTAGGCTCACCCAGAAGATTAAAATGTATGGGATTTATGATGACTACACGGATTCAGAATTGGCTTGCCCATAGAAGACAAAGGGTAATGGTGAAAGGGTGCTTTTCTAGCCAGAGGTCTATGATTGGTGGTGGTGTTCCACAGGGATCTGTACTGAGAACTCGGTTTGTGAAATATATAAATAACTTGGATGATAATGCAGGTGCGTAGGTAAGTAAGTTTGCAGACGATACAAAGATCAGTTGCAGATATGGGCAGAGAAATGGCAGATGCAGTTTAATTCTGTTAAGTGTGGGGTACTGCACTTTGGAAGATCAAATGTAAAGAAAAGGCATCCAGTTAATGACAGAACCCCGAACAGTACTAATGTACAGACGAATCTTGGGTTTCAAGTCCATATCTCCCTGAAAGTGGCCAGGCAGTAAAGGCAGCATATGGCATGTTTGGGAACAAGAGTCAGGATGTCATATTGCAACTTTATAAGACCTGGTTAGGCCGCACTTAAGAGTATTGTGTTCAATTCTGGTCACGTTACAGAAAGAACATGGAGGCTTTGGAAAGGGTACAGAAAAGGTTTAACGGGATGCTGCCTGGATTAGAAGGTATGAATTATAAGGAAGCTAGAAAAAAAAACAGGGCTGTTTCTCTGGAATAGGAGAGGCTGAAGGGAGCCTTGACATAAGTTTATAAAATTGCACTGCGTTATCTCAAGATGTCACCGGATATGATCGACCCCTTGCGAGCTCCTGCGTGCATATCTGAGTTTCTTATTTCCATAATCCCACTCCACTCTTTAAACTTAATAGCATGCTCTTGAAAATTACTAATAACTCTTATCTAAACTCGCAGGTTCTCCGATCCTTAAAACCAGTTTACTGGATGAAGGCAGCAGACCACGTGGTGACCACGACCCATTCGACTACCCCAGAAGGCGGCCAGGCCAGCTGGAGGCAGCCTATGCGAGCCCCAGGCTTGGAGCCTGGCAGAAAACAGAGGGACCAGAGAGACCTACCCCAGGAAGGAAAACTGACAAAATGCTCCCAGCCCAACAAGATGCCTGCCTGACACGAAATCTATCAGAATGTACATGGAGAGCAGTTCAAACACCTCTGCAAAAAACGTCACTGGAGATGAAGCAACAAATTAGCGTCAACTGAAACCGGAACTAACTGGCCAAATCGGAACATAAGCAGAAGCTTACCTTCTCCATTGGGTCCTAAGCATACTCCCTCCGGTAAAACAAAACACAGTAAATTGCCTGCTACACTGGGTCCTAAGCAGACCCTCTGCAAAAAATACACCAAACTGCAACCTACCTGCTCCACAGGATCCTAGGAAGCATCACTTAACTGGAAGCAGTCAGAATCCACTTCACCAGACCACTCAAATGTAAGAAACCTGCGAGGAAGCTGGGCAAGCGTGCCAGCCTGCTAGTAAGACTGAGACTACACGGTTTAAAGACCCCCCCACCCCCCACTTCCTAGCTTATTCCAAGCAAATGCACAACTCTGGAGAACAAGATGGACAATCTCAGATCACAGTTCAGCTTCCAACGTGAACTACGGGACTACTATGCCCTCTGTTTCACAGAAACCTGGCTCAACCCATCCATTCCCAACTGCGCACTTCAGGCTGATTGTCTTACCTGAGGATGCTGTGCGGTCCATACAATGGATAGAAAAACAAAGGGTGGACGGGTTTGTTTTTTAATCAACAACTTATGGTACATGGACATTGTAACCCTGGGCAGCCAATGCTCCCAAACCTTGAACTCCTCACCATCAAATGCCGCCCCTTCTGTCAACCATGGGAATTTACCGCTGCTATACTAATTGCTGTGTACATACCATCACAAGCAAAGATTGAGAAGCGCCGCATGTGCTGTACTCCACCACTAACACCCTGGAGACAGAACACCCCGAGGCCTTGTTTACTGTGACTAGCGATTTCAATCAAGCCAATTTAAGCAAGGTGTTGTTCAAGTACCACTAGAACACTACCTGCCCCACTAGGGGCCTGAACATTTTAGACCACTGCTACACCACTGTGAAGGATGCCTACTGCTCCATTCCCCGCCCTCATTTTGGGAACGCTGACCATAATGCTGTGCTGCTTCTTCTGGCTTACAGGCAAAAGCTCAAGCAGGAGATCCCCTCACGGATACAGGTCCAGTGCTGGTCAGAGGAGGTAAAGGTGCTGTCTGGAATCGGCTGATAAAGCAATGTTCAAACAGACCGCAAGTACCTTGATCAAGTACGCCACTACCGTCACAGACTTTATCAGCAAGTGTGCGAAGGACTGTATACCAAGGAAGTCAACTGGGTGTTCCCCTCCAGGAAACCCTGGATGAATCAGGACATACAAAACCTGTTAAAAATCAGGTGTGAGGCCTTCAGATCAGGAGACCCACTCAAATATAAGGAATCCAAGTATGACCTTTGCAGAGCCATTAAGACAGCCAAGGACCAATACCGATCCAAATTAGAGACTCAGGGGACTACGGCAAGGACTGAATGACATCACAGGTTCTAAAAAGAGACAGTACAAGATAGCAGATGATGTGTGAAATATCGCTCCCAGATCATCTCAACACCTCCTATGCTCGCTTTGAGTAGAATTTCGGCAGAGAGGTAACACCCATTCCAACAAGTCCTGACGAACCTATCCCAACAGTCACTGCATCAGAAGTCAGATCAGTTTTCCTTCGTGTGAATCCAAGGAAAGCTATGTTACCCGACGGAGTATCAAGTCGTGCACTCAGAGCATGCGCAGATCTATTGGCAGAGGTCTTCGCGGACACCTGCAACCTGTCCCTGCTTGTTTCTAGAGAGCCAACATCATCCCTGTGCCTAAGGCGGCTCGTGCAGCATGTCTCAATGACGACCGCCCAGTGGCCCTAGCCTCGGCAGTCATGAAGTGCCTTGAAAGGCTAGTCATGGCATTAATCAACTCCAGCCTCCCCACTACTTGACCCACTCCAATTTGCCTATCGGACCAACAGATCCACGTCAGATGCCATATCACTTGTCCTTCACTCCTCCCTAGGACATCTTGACACCAAGAACAGCTACGCAAGAATCCTACTCTGACTACAGTTCAGCCTTCAACACTGTTATCCCCTTCAGACTGATTACTAAATTTAGTGATCTCAGACTAAGCTCCACTCTCTGCAATTGGATCCTCAGTTTCCTGACCCACAGACCACAATCAATGAAGATTGTGGACAGTATTTCATCCTTACTAACAGTCAACACTAGAGCCCCCCCAGGGGTGCGTACTCAGCCCCCTACTTTACTCACTATTTACCCACAACTGCGTTGTCAAATACTAGACGAATGCTATTTCCGAGTTCGTTGATGACACCACCATAGTCGGTCGAATCTCAGACGGCGACGAAACTGACTACAGATGGGAGGTGGAAGACCTGGAAAAATGGTGCGCTGAGAACAACCTAACTGTCAATGCCAGCAAAACCAAGGAACTCATTATTGACTTTCGGTGGGATGTTACTCATTTACCCCCCGCCGAAACATTAACAGCACAGAGGTAGAACGAGTGGAGTGTGTCAACCTCCTGGGAGTAGTCATCAGCAACAAGCTTTCTTGGACTCTTCATGTGGATACGCTGGTGACAAAGGCCCAACAATGTCTCTCCTTCTTCAGGCAGCTGAGAAAATTTGGCATGACAGTGAAAAGATTTGCCAACTTTTATAGGTGCGCCATCAAGAGTATTCTGTCTGGATGTACGATTACCTAGTATGGCAAGTGTATGATTCAAGATCGGAGACGGTTACAGAGAGTGGTGAACTCGGCCCGGACAATCACAAAGGCCAACCTCACATCTACAGAATCCATCTACCAGGTCCGCTGTCAAGGCAAGTCCGCCAGCATTCTTAACATCCATCACACCCTGGCAATGTTTTTCTACAACCTCTACCCTTGGAAGAAGGTGCAGAAGCCTGAACACATGCACCAGCTGGTTTCAAAACAGTTTCTACCCTACTGCTGTTAGAATACCTGATGGACACTCAAACTCAATGTTTGCCTGTACCTGTGTTTTTGTTTTTGCTGCTGTTTACCTATTATTTACTTATCTATGCGACTTAATTATGTGATCTGGCTGTATTGCTCACAAGCCAAAGCTTTTCACTGTGCCTTGGTACACATGACGATAAATTCAATTCAAATTATGAGATGGATAGGCAGGGTTGATGGCCATAATCTTTTTTCCAGAGTTGAAATGTCTGATACTAGGTTGCATGCATTTAAGGTGAGAGGGGTAAGTTCAAAAAAGAGGGAAGTAAGTTTTTTTGTTTTTTTTTTAGGAGACTGGAACATGCTGGCAGGGTGGTGGTGGAGGCAGATATGGTAAGGGCATTTAAAGTACATAAATATGCAAGGAATGGAGGGAAATGGACCAAGGGCAGGAAGATGGAATCAATTTAGTTTTTCATCATGTTCGGCACAACATTGTGGACTGAAGGGTCCATTCCTGTACTATACTGTTCTATGCTCTAATAAGCTTGAGGAAAATTCAAGTTGACAGAAACCTGAGTGAAAACTCTCCATTAGCTGTAGTCATGCCAAGTGCAAAGTATAACAGAGACCTAGTCATGTCATCTCCAAGATGTTACTGTAGGATTTCCTCAGGATAACGTATTTGGCAGAACCATCTAAAGCTGGATCACCAATGGTGTTCCTTCTAATAAAGGTCAGAAACAAGGATGTTTGCTAATGGTTTCATGCTCAGGGTCATTTGCAACTGATACTGAAGCAATCCATGCTGCAAGCATGCAGCACAATATGGATAAATTCTTGATTGACCAGAATGTGTCCACTATTTTCAAGGCAACATTTAGGAGTGTAATAGAACGCTCTGCACTTACCTGATGAACGCTTTTGCAGCAACAAAAGAAGCTCAACATCAATCACGGCAAAACAGTCTGCTTCATTGGCACCATATGAATCATACAGCAGGTCAGGCAGCATCCAAGGAGCAGGAGAATCGACGTTTCGGGCATGAGCCCTTCTTCAGGAATGAGGAAAATGTGCCAAGCAGGCTAAGATAAAAGGTAGGGAGGAGGGACTTGGGGGAGGTGTGTTGGAAATGAGATAGTTGGAAGGAGGTTAAGGTGAGGGTGATAGGCCGGAGTGGGGTGGGAGCGGAGAGGTCAGGAAGATGATGCTGAGTTCGAGGGTTGGGACTAAGACAAGATGGAGGGAGGGGAAATGAGGAAATTGAAGAAATCGGAGTTCATCCCTGGTGGTTGGAGGGTTCCTAGGCGGAAGATGAGGCGCTCTTCCTCCAGCCGTCGTGTTGCTATGGTCTGGCAATGGAGGAGTCCAAGAACCTGCATGTCCTTGGTGGAGTGGGAGGGGGAGTTGAAGTGTTGGGCAACGGGGTGGTTGGGTTGGTTGATCCGGGTGTCCCAGAGGTGTTCTCTGAAACGTTCCGCAAGTAGGCGGCCTGTCTCCCCAATATAGAGGCCACATCGGGTGCAGTAAATGATATGTGTGGAGGTGCAGGTGAATTTGTGGCGGATATGGAAGGATCCCTTGGGGCCTTGGAGGGAAGTGACGGGGGGAGGTGTGGGCGCAAGTTTGCCATTTCTTGCGGTTTCAGGGGAAGGTGCCAGGAGTGGAAGTTGGGTTGGTGGGGGGTGTGGACCTGACGAGGGAGTCACGGAGGGAGTGGTCTTTTCGGAATGCTGATAGGGGAGGGGAGGGAAATATATTCCTGTTGGTGGGGTCCGTTTAGAGGTGGCGGAAATGACGATGGATGATACGATGTATGTGGAGATTGGTGGGGTGGTAGGTGAGGACCAGTGGGGTTCTGTCCTGGTGGCGAGTGGAGGGGCGGGGCTCAAGGGCGGAGGAGTGGGAAGTGGAGGAGATGCGGTGGAGAGCATCGTCGACTACGTCTGGGGGGAAATTGTGGTCTTTGAAGGAGGCGGCCATCTGGGTTGTTCGGTATTGGAACTGGTCCTCCTGGAAGCATCTGCTGCACCTGATGTGGCTTCCTCTATATTGGGGAGACAGGCCGCCTACTTGCGGAACGTTTCAGAGAACACCTCTGGGACACCTGGACCAACCAACCCAACCACCCCGTAAGCTCAATACTTCAACTCCCCCTCCCACTCCACCAAGGGCATGCAGGTCCTTGGACTCCTCCATCGCCAGACCATAGCAACACGACGGCTGGAGGAAGAGTGCCTCATCTTCCGCCTAGGAACCCTCCAACCACAAGGGATGAACTCTGATTTCTCCAGTTTCCTCATTTCCCCTCCCCCCACCTTGTCTCAATCCCAACCCTCGAACTCAGCACCACCTTCCTAACCTGCAATCTTCTTTCTGACCTCTCCGTCCCCACCCCCACTCCGGCCTATCACCCTCACCTTAACCTCCTTCCACCTATCGCATTTCCAACACCCCTCCCCCAAGTCCCTCCTCCCTACCTTTTATCTTAGCCTGCTTGGCACACTTTCCTCATTCCTGAAGAAGGGCTCATGCCCGAAACGTCGATTCTCCTGCTCCTTGGATGCTGCCTGACCTGCTGTGCTTTTCCAACAACACATTTTCAGCTCTGATCTCCAGCATCTGCAGTCCTCACTTTCTCCTACCATATGAATCATCCCAAACATCATTTTCTCCACTATAAATGTTAACATGGACTGGTCTGATTGAATAACCAGTTTTGGTGCTGTATATTCATTGTAATTCTATATTTATACAAGGAATGCAATGTTGCACTGACATCATAAATAATGAAAAATGCCACATTTACATCAAGTGCTAATTCTCTCCTTTTGCACCTTCTATGTGATGGGAAAAAAGTGATTAGATGCAAGACTCCCTGAATCCACTGGAAAATTCACTAAACAGTATTTCAAACTTAAGTACGGCAGATATCTTCAAGTGAAAGGTGCACCTAATGTGACGCTTAAACATTAATACTTCAACAATCCCAGGGTCAGTGAACCTCTGAACCCAGCTTTGTTTATACACAGCCATACACATAACACCCATTTTACTAAAGGAGTTAAAGACAGTGCACCAAATCTGTCCACATGGGTGGGAAGCAGGGAAACAGCAGAATACACCTACATAGTAACACAATCATAACAATTCAACACAGATTGTTTCAGCAGTCTATCCTCTATCACACAGGACATCCATAACAATGAACATTATATCTTGACATTGGAGACTGTTTCACAAAGCATCTGTTTGGAAAACTCCAACACCCCTTTAAAAGTGGCACAATTTGAGAGCGATGAATGAGTGATAACTGACACCCAATTAAATACAATTGCTCTACGAGATGGCCTAGGTCAGCTACTAATCCACAACAACAATGTCCAAGTACTTCATATAGTTCAGATGATCCAGATAATTTACAGCAGTCATCAGCTCAAAACTGCTATCATGTACACAGCCCCAACTGCTCTGAAATTGAAATACTGTGGTGATGCCACGTGACAAGACCTGAAGGCATAATAGATAAAAGGCACACAAGTATTACAAAGCTCTTTTGTGAATTAACAGAAAAATTACTGAGTACTCATACCACCCACAAACCACTGGAGGTTTAATTTGTACTGAAGCATCTCCCCTCCAACTAAATGGTTTCTAAAATTAAAATCTTAAGTAGCTGTTCATTTTGCATAGCGCCACTGAGAACAGAATTAACTTCATATAAAATTCTTCTGACTACTTTAAATTTCTGGGTCTGTAATTTAACATGAGAATGTATATACATGTTCAATAGTCAATGCCCACTGTAGGCTTCTCAGAGTTTCAAACAATGTTTAAAAACATCACTCAAGATATTGCCAGTAGCCTGAAGTTACCATAACCTCAAAGGCTATATAGACTATCACAATTATTTGTTAAACTTGTATATGATTCTCTTGAGACACTATTTTCCATTGAGAAGATTGTTAAACAAAACAATCAAGTCTTATAAGCCTTTATGAAATACTCATTCAACCTCAATTGTTTTCTCCCAATTCTTTCATGGGAGTCAGGCATCACTGGCAAGGGCAGCATTTATTGTGCATTCCCAATTATCCTCGAGAATGTAGTCATGAGTTGCCTCCTTTATTGTCAATCTGGTGTAGGCACACCCAAAGTGCTGCTGAGGAGGGAGCTCCAGGATTTGACAGTCAGACTCAGATGTACAGCACGGAAACAGACCCTTCGGTCAAACTCAACCATGCCGACCAAATATTCTAACCTAATCTAGTCCCATTTGCCAGCATTTGGCCCATATCCCTCTAAAACCTTCCTATTCATATACCCATCCAGACACCTATTAAATGGTGCAATTGTAGCAGCCTCCAACACTTCCTCTGGCAGCTCATTCCATTCATGCATGCACCACCCTCTGCGTGAAAAAGTTGCCACTTAGGACTCCTTTATATCTTTCCCCTCTTACGGTCAACCTCTGCTCTCTGGTTCTGGAGTCCACTACCCTAGGAAAAAGACTTTGTCTAGTTATCATGTCCATGTCCCTCATGATTTTATAAAGCTCAATAACATCATCCCTCAGCCTCCGATGCTCCAGGGAAAACAGCCCCAGCCTGTTCAGCCTCTCCCTATAGCTCAAATCCTCCAACCCTGGCAATATCCTTGTAAATCTTTTCTGAATCCTTTCAAATTTCAAAACATCCTTCTGATAAGAAGGAGACCAGAATTGCACGCAATATTCCAAAAGTGGACAAACCAATGCCCTGTACAGCAGCAACATGGCCTCCCAACGCCTAAACGCAATGCTCTGACCAATAAAAGAAAGCATACCAAACACCTTCTTCACTATCCTAGCCACCTGCGGCTCCACTTTCAAGGAGCTATGTACCTGCACTCCAAGGTCTCTTTGTTCAGCAACAATCCAGAGAACCTTTCCAATAAGCATTTAAGTCCTACTCTGATTTGCTTTTCCAAAATGCAGCACCTCACATTTATCTAAATTAAACTCCACCTGCCACTCGTCAGACCACTGGCCCATCTGATCAAAATCGCACTGTACTCTGAGTTAACCTTCATCACTGTCCACTACACATCCAATTTTGACATCAACTGCATACTTGCTAACTATACCTCCTATGTTCATATCAAAATCCTTTATATAAATGATGAAAAGAAGTGGATCCAACTCTGTGGCACTCCATTGGTTATAGGCCTCCAGTCTGAAACACAACCCTCCACCACCACCCTCTACCTTCTACCTTCCAGCCAGTTCTGTATCCAAATGAGTTGTTCTCCCTGTATTCCATGAGATCTCACCTTACTAACCAGTCTTTGCCTTGCTGATGTCCATATAGATCACGTCCACTGCTCTACTCTCATCAATCCTGTTTGTTACTTTTTCAAAAAGCGTAATCACATTCGTGAGACATGATTTTCCATGCACAAAGCCATGCTGATTTTTACTCAATGACAATGTAGGAAAGCAATATAGATCAGAGTACAGATGGTGCTTAGCTCGAAAAGGAACTGTTAGGTGGTGCCTTTGCTCTTCTAGGCAGTAGAGGTCACAGGTTTGAAAGGTACTGTCAAAAAAGCCTTAGTGAGTTACTTTAGTGCAGCATGTGGATGGTGCACTGTTGCCATTGTGCATCACTGGTGAGAATCAGTGAGTATTCAAGTTAGTAAATCGGTGATCAAGCAAATTGGTTTGTCCTGGATGGTGACGAGCTTCTCAAGTGTTGTTGGGTCCACACTCATCCACATAAGTGGCGAGTGTTTGATTACACTGACTTGGAACTTGGACATGGTGGATAAGCTCTGGGGAGTTTAGAAACTTAGCTACTTGCCGAGACAGGGAGAAATTGATCACATAGGAAACATTGTCAAGAACCAAAGGACACTAAATTTGGCTGACTGGCAAAAGAACTGGAATTCGTTTTGGGCAAATGTGGTATGATGCATTTGGACAGGACAAACAAGGGAAGGTAATACATGAAGCAGCAGCAAGGATCAGGATCTTGGTTTGCATGTCCATCAGTCCCTTAAAGTAGTGGGACAGGTAAAGTGGTTAAGATGACACATGGGATATCTGCCTTTATTAGTCAAGGCATAAAGTTTAAAAATAGGGAGATGATGCTGCAACCCTATAAAATGCTGGCTAGGCCACAGTGAGAGCACTGTGTGCAATGCTGGATTCCAAATTACAGGAGAGATGTGATTACACTGGACTGGGTCAGAGGAGATGTACCAGGATGTTGCCTGGGCTGCACTGTTTCAGTTATAAAGAAAGATTGGATAGACTGGGGTTGTTTTTCTTGGAGCAGAGGAGACTGAGGGGCAATATGATCGTACTTTTACGAATTTCAAGGAGCATAAATTTAAGAAAAAGGCAGCAGATTTAGAGGGGATGAAAGGAAAACAAATTGCATTCAAATGTTGATGCAGTCTGGGTCGATAAGTGTGGAGCTGGAAAAAACACAAAAGGTGAAGCAGCATCAGAGGAGCATAAGTGTCAACATTTCAGGTCGGGACCCTTCATCAGAGTCCTGACAAGAAACATCAACATTCCTGCTCCTCTGACGCTGCATGACCTGTGTGCATTTTCCAGCTCCACACTTTATCAACTCTGACTTTCTAGCATTTGCAGTTCTCACTAGTCTCCATGATGCAGTCTGAAACTCACTACAGATGGTAGACACAGAAACTGTCTTAACATTTAAAACATGTATGTATGTGCACCTGAGATGCTAAGGCACACAAGGCTATGGGGCAAGTGCTGGAAAATGGGAGGAAGCGGCCTCATGGTATTACCCGGAGACCGAAGTAATATTCTAGGGACACGGCAAATGGTGGAATTTGAATTCACTAAAAATCTGGAATTAGAAGTCTCTTGATGATCACAAAACCATTGTTGATTGTTGGAAAAACCACGTGGTTCACTAATTCCCTTGAGGGAAGGAAACTGCCGTCTTTACCTGGTATGTGAACGTGCGACTCCAAACCCAGCAAAATGTGGTTAGCTGTCCTCTGGGCAACTAGGGATGGGCAATAAACATGGCCTACCCAGCGACACTCTAGTCTGTGAATGAATGAAGAAGTTTGGTGCTTGTTTTTGATCAGCGTGGACTCAATGGGTTGAAGATCACTTTTTCTATGCTGAAGGATTTTTTTTGTTTTGAGGATCTCCATTTCTCTAAGATGACAGAAAGAAAATCCTTTTTTGAACAAATTATTTGGATTTGGAATGTACTGACTGAGTGTTTGTGGAGGTGGATTTCACAATAGAATATTATCTGAAGAGAAAACATTTTCAAGGCTACAGTGGGGTGCTGGATTTGCTGAGTTGTCACACAGAGCGCTGGCAGGAAAACAACAGGCCAAATTACCTCCTTCAATGCTGTAACCAATCTATGACTCAATAGTGAAAATAGAGGAGAAAATGTTAGTCAGTAATGCAGCTGCCGTTCCTGATCTGCTTTTGCCATTTTGGAATAAGCAGAGTCTCTGGCATGTGCAATATCACAGTTCCTACCTCTGAGAGCAGGTCCACAAGAGTTTGGAGGCTTTTCCCCAATGTCACCTCACTACTAAATACTTCTGTGTTCCTGCATGATCTAATGTTCTAAGTGATGGCTCTATTAAATATTGCAGGAACCCCCCCCTTAAACTGAAAGGATAGCTGTATCAGTGAAAAGCAGTGTTAGAATCAATGTACCAGTATTTAGAAACTACTAAAACAGCATCTGGCTTTAGTCACAAACACATTTCCTATGATTCAGGTGCTGATGGTTCGAGTTCCGTTCCAAGTTATGCACCCATTCGTGGACAGTAGGAGACACATTCTGACAATGAAGCAAGGTCCAATTACCTGTTCAGGCAGTTGCAATTGAAGACCATAAGCTTACCAGAATATCCTGATTTCATATATACAAAATCCATGGCATATAATTTATTTCATTCGTTAATGGGATGTGGTTATCACTAGAAAGGCCAGCCTTTATTGTCCACATGACATATTCAGTAATTTAAGGAGACCTTGCTCATTTATGTTCACATAATACAAATTCATAAACTACAAAATGCTTTGGTCCTTGAGAATATGAAAGACATTATTATAAGCAAACGTTCTTACTTGGATTGCATAACCAAAAGAATGCGCAAACAGAATTAAGACTACCTTCACATTAGCACTATAATTGCTCCAGCAGAATTAGTTTTTAAATTAGCAACACACCAGATCAAAAATAATAAAGCCTCTCATACTGCCAGACTTCTAACAAAGAAAACCTCCACTTTAATCGTGAATCCAACTTGCAGCCTGGTGCCTCAGAAGTGCCATGTACCTGCAACTTTTTAATTTTCCTTTCTTCTCTAACCACTTTGTTCAGGGAGATTATTATACTTCTCTGGAGCAGGTCCTTGGAAGACAAAATCAAAAAAAATCTTTTTCCATGCTTCACCCTATGAAGATTAACTGTTATACATTATCAGTCTGTTGCTTTCAGCTTTAGAAATTGAAGCACTGGTCCTGTACACACATCCGAGGACAATCTACTAAGGATGACTCATCAACTAGTACGAGCCAACTATTAAACTGTTCCTGCGAAAGACGGCTGATGCAACCAAGCAAAGAAGGTTCAAACACAGGACTCCCTTGCCAGAGGAGTCAGCCATTCAATGCACCGAATAAACTGGGTGCTTTAAAAGCCAAAGATTTAACGCAGAGTAATTTCACATTTTCTGAACACATCGACTCACAGGGATTATGTTTTAAACAGCAACACCTGCAGTCTGGTCTGATAGTTCCATTCCCATGAGATCCCACATTATAAGAAATAACAGCACCATTTAAATCAATGGGATCAGTATCGTGTTATAGCCAACATAGGCAAGACGAGTTCCACAAATAATGATCTAAATTCTTCAGTCACGTTATAGCCAGTTTGCATTAAAGAAATGTGTTATAGCAAAACCGACTGCGCTCAACTCGACTTCAGTAAGCAAAACTGGCAAACATCAACAGGGCAATTGGCTAAGAACAGCAGGAGGTCCACTCTTCAATCTGATCAGTTATTACCCTATTTCTCTCAAGTATATACAAACACTATGGATCCAGTATCACATCACACTTGGTCTTAATATTTAATTTGACTGGGTATCATGCTCACATACTATTAATCTGATCAGGCCTCAACTCTCTCACATTACTGCAGCAGATACACTGGGCAATAATCAGAAGTGGGAACTAGCCCAGTCACTACAAATGTAAAATGACAGAGGTGGCGATGTTGGACTGGAGTGGACAAGGTCAGAAGTCACACGACACCAGGTTATAGTCCAACAGTTTAATTTGAAATCACAAGCTTTCAGAGCAGGTGAAGGAACAGCACTACAAAGTTTGTGATTTCAAAAAAAAACCTGTTGGACTATAACTGTCTTGTGTGATTGTAAAAATCTATATAAATTTCCTTTGGTATGAAATAGCAAAAATGGGATGCGTTAGTTGTTAAATTGTTTACAGGAGTTAGGACAATTTCAAGTTAGCATACATCGGGTAAAGATTCAGTTAATTCCTGTTAATTCAAAATAACTCAAAGTACTTCGGCTGAAAAATGGCAAGCATCATTCGTGCCACACAAATTCCAGGTAATGACCACCTCCAATAAGAGACAATCGCTCCTTGACATGCAACGATGTTACCTGAATCCCTTCCAATCTTGGGGATATCACAGACCAGAAACTCAATTAGACTCGCTATATAAATACAGTGGCTACAAGAGGTCAGAGGCTAGAAATCCTGCAACAAGTAACTCACCCCCAGACACCTCAAAGTCTGTCCACCGTTTACATGGCACAAGTCAGCAGTGTGTTGGAATACGCCTAACTTGCCTGGAGGAGTACAGCTCCAACAACATTCAAAAAGTTTGACATCATCCAGGTCAAATCAGCTCACTTGATTGGCACCACATCCACTCCCTCCACCACTGATGCTCAGTAGTAGCAGAGTGGACTAACTACACAATACAGTGCAGAATTTTGTTAAAGATCCTTAATCAGTGCCTTCCATACCCATGACCACTCCCATTTAGAGGACAAAGGCAGCAGATACATGGGAACACCACCATCTGCAAGCTCCTCTAGAAACCACTCATGGCGAGCATTTATTGCCCATCACTGTTGCCTTTGAGAATGTGGATGGTGAGTTTTCTTTTGAACCACTGCAGTCCATGTGGAGTAGGTTGACCCACAATGTCTTTAGGTACTGAATTCAGTGACAGTGAAGGAAAGGTGATATTTCCAAATCGGGATCGAGGGTGGCTTGGAAGGGAACTTTCAAGTGGTGGCATTCTCATGTACCTGCTGCACTTATGCTTCAAGATAGAAGTGTTTGCATGTTTGGAAGCTGCTGTCAAAATGTCTGAACCATTAGTCTAGTGAGATTGCCAGTACACCATCTCCCCATGTCAGTTTAATCTAAAATCTATAAGATTACATTTTGATGTGATTTAATGTGAAACATCTGACTTGCAGATGAGTATTTAGAAGTGCCACTTCAATGTCCTTATTGTTCTGGCTTTAACCCACTTGTTCAGGCAAAATTAAATGTTTTTGTATTTACTCACAACATCGACAGCGGTTGGCCAATAATTAAAGACTAATAAGCTGAGGACATAGATTCAAGTCCTATCATGGTCACTGGTCATATCTGATTTTTTTTCAAAATGAGCCCAATGAAGAATATCTAATGATTACAGATTTTGTAAAAACTAATCTGATTTATTAGTGTTGTTTAGAGAAGGAAATTTGGTGATCTTACCTTATTTGCTGGTCTACCTCGGATTCCAGACCAGCCGTAATGTGATTGATTCTTAATTGTCCAACCAGTCATGTCTACATGCCTCAGAGGAAGATAAAAAAATTGTAATCCCAACCCTTGCCCAAAGACATCCAATGACTCATGATCAA
This sequence comes from Chiloscyllium punctatum, assembly GCF_047496795.1. NCBI lineage: Eukaryota > Metazoa > Chordata > Chondrichthyes > Orectolobiformes > Hemiscylliidae > Chiloscyllium > Chiloscyllium punctatum. The sequence continues at coordinate 15,901,778 of NC_092758.1, forward strand.
GCAGTTTTCAATCTGCGAAAACATGAATTCTGAGCCTTGTTCGCTGTAAATGTGCAGTTTATGGTCTCGAAACCATATCACCGTGGCTGCACGTGGACTTACTCTGTTCTCAGGATCTCAGATCCAGAACTTAAAAGCTAATAGTAACATTAAGGTAAAACATTCAAATCGTTATTTATCAATAATACAGCCTCAGGAGATGAAGGATCCAAATTTAGTTCCTTGGTAACATTAGTTTAATGGCACAAGTGTTCTGCAGTCTTCAATTATCCAACAAGCTATCCAAATGACAGTGCAACATATTCCCACCATACTGTAATTAGTTATATACTCGAGGAATAGTCAATATAAAAGTCAACCCCTATTTTTGACCAAATAATCCTAAATTTTCCATATATCTTGTGTAAATGTCGACCCTAGTTCTTCACAGATAACAGATCAACATTTGAATCAGCGTGAAGGCCGTCACATCCTGCTCCACTCCCGGTCTTCCAGTCTGCTGCCTGTTTTGGTCCACTCTGGGTTTTCAGAATTACCATAATTCATTTCTTTGTCTTTATTCATTTAGAGATGAACTGGAATTCTGCTAATGATATGTTATAAATTTTGACAGGCATGAATTACAGCCCCTCAAAAATAGCATCCATGTAATAGTGGACCTCATAAATTTAACTTTAAAAAGTAGTCACAAAAATGTGCATACTTGAGTAGTAGTCAACAAATTTTGACTACTAAAGTATACACGGTAGATAATGAAACAGCATTTCCATCCAAGTTAAGGAAAGATATTGGAAAAAATTCCTATAAAGGTTAAATTGAGTTTCAGTCCTGACTTCGGGTTCAAACTCACATCCTTCTGACTCAGGTAAGCCTGTCCCTCTTTCACCATTATACCAGTGGAGAGAGAGCATGCAGTGCTCACTATCACAATCGAGGCTTTAAGAGACCAAAACAGTGTAGGACCTGGGGTGCATCACCTTGGACAACACAATTTTGATTCAGTTTTTATTTTCTATAAGTTTCCATTAACCCTTAATTTGCATTTTTGTTACAATGACCTATCGGGGACATTTAACCCATTTTGATTACTTTCAGTTTAAAAGAGTAGAGTGCTACTCAGTGAGCCATGCTGACATAACAGCAAAGACACTGGGTTCCAGACAACTCTGTACAATTTGTTCAGAAGAACACACTTCAAAAGAAAAAATTACCCTGGCTCCATGATCGACTCTCCAATTTATTAAACATCCGTGGAATTCTTTGTTCCAACTTACTTCAATGCCGAAACTGTATCCTCAGCGTCATAGGTGGCTCAGTGATTAGTACTACTGCCTCACAGCGTTAAGTACTCAGGTTCAATTCCAGCCTCAGGCAATGGTCCATATGGAGTTTGCACATTCTCCCCATGTCTTCATGGGTTATTTCCGGTTGCTCCAGTTTCCTCAGTCCAAAGATGTGTAGGTTAGGTGGATTAGCCATGTGAAATGCAAGGTTACAGGGATGGGGTAGAGGGGTGAGTCACAATGGGATGCCCTTGAGAGTGTCGAAATGGTTGGACTGAATGGCCTGTTACTACACTGTAGATATTCTACGATTATATGATATAGAAAAATAAAGTCACCAATGAAGCACTCCTTTCTAGGGCATAAGAAGAGGACAGAAGATGGCCACATCTTAACAATATATTAAGCAAGGAGGTAACCTGTCTCCAAAAAACCAAAAAGGCGTCCAAAGCTCAAGTTCAAGGATTCAGGTATTGAAGCCATCATAATCAATCTCAAGAACTGGGCAACTAGCAACAATCAATACAATTGCAAACACCAACTGTCACTACAAATGACAAGCTCTATGAAGCTTCAAAGCAGGTGCCAACCCACACCACTGTTAAGGGTCTTGTTTTTTTTGTGATACTCATGGTATATTGTTTTCCAGAATCAACTTGTTCAGTCATCAAAAGTGATGGCTTCATCTGACATCCATTCAATTACCAATACGGAATAACCAGAAAGTAACATGGAAATTAGGTTTATTATTCAAACTTGTAAAGTTTGATAAACTGATTCCAACATTTAATCATAATGGTGAAATAACTGAATGCAGAGCACCCCAGTGATACCCCAGTCCTCCACACAGCAACTCAATGGCCCTGAAACTAGTTAAATACAAGCAGCCCAAAGGTCAAGTTCTAACTGGCATAATGGTGACCAGAGGGTCCGTGTCAGCAAATACCACCAAAACTTTCCAAATGTCATACAAGCTCAATTAGATGAATATTCTGTGAGGAAGAGACCTTTTACACTACACTTCCAAATTCTACTCAATTCTTGCTTCATGTTGTCAGACTAGCATGCCCAAACTGAGAAATAATAGCTCAGCTCTATCATGCAGTAATTTCACAACCTGAGATTGCTGTGAGACTAGTTTAAAATAGTTAAAATAACAGCCTAAGCACTCACCAGTACATACCAACATTTTTTTGTCATGAAAATAACAGAAATTAAATTGTAGCATCACTGCAGTAAACAGAATAGACTGAGAACTGATCTAGCAACTCAAAACATACCATTCATGAAAACCGTGGGCTTTCAGCACAAGAATTGTACTGAACCAGTTTTTGAATCTCTTGGACCAGCAACACACACTTTCTATCACAACCATTAAGCAAAGAAATCAAGCCTGGTTCAAATGAAAGGTGTAGGAAAGCAACCCAGCACCAAGCACTTATAAAACCATATCATCCAGATGAAGCCACAAACATGCTGCATACTTACTCAACAGTAGAAGCAGCATTCAGTAAAGAAGTAAATGATCCACAAGCCAACAAATCAAATCAAAGCTCTGCAATCTGACCCCATTCTATCATGTATGACAAATAACAATAACTAGGAGGAGGGACAGCTCCAAGAGCATTCCTTCCTCAATGATTGGGAGCATGATGTGGAGATTGAGGAGGACTGGGTTAGACAAGGACAAAAATCGCATGACACTAGGTCATAGTCTAACAGGTTTTGTTATGAGGATGTGGGCGTACTGTACCTTTAAGAGAGTTAAAATCTAGCAGAACTACCTGACACAGCACCAAGCATTCTGAACAAGATATAATTTAACATTTTGTCGAACAATTTGGTTAGCTGGTTGCCTGGAGATGACAAACCAAATTCAAATTAAGATAGCTTAAATTATACCCCAATCAAGTTTGAATTTAGCATACTGAATCATAAAAGCTAACAGCACGATCTGATGCTTTGGGGGTCTAAGACTAGGGAAAATTGAACAATTGGGAGGAGAACCGCCAAGCCACCAGCATCTGCAGATTGCCAGAATAGCTCTCTTAAAGGTACCTTTATCGATCAGTGACCTGGGAAACAGAAATTCCTAAGAAGAAAAGACGACCGAGGGAGATACAAGAGAAGATTCAACATCTGGCTGGTTTTGAAAATTTGAATTTTTGGTAAATCTTAATCAGGGGTTTTATCGGACTAGTATTATAGAAGGGAGGGTAAAAAATAGGTTAGAGGAAGGAGTTGTAAATAGTTGTTATTTAATTATTCTGTTATACTTTAAGAAATAAAGTTGTTAATTTTTACATTAAATAGTTCTTGGCCTCTCGAATTTTCACAGACTACTGCACAGGTAAATCTTTTCTGTGCTGTTAGTTTAAATTAACCAGGAAGCTTTACCCTGTGTCGTAAGTTTATTTGAAAACATTAGCTTTCAGCATGCTGTTCCTTCAGCAGGTGTTAGTGGTGAGGCCCCAGCACATTAATACACAAGACTAGGCTGAAGTCTTTCAACCATATTGTCAATAGTACTGAGTGGACAATCCATTTTAGCCTACTTCTAAGGCCCCACCATTACAGATGTCCACCTGCAACCAATTTGAGTTACTCGATGTAACAAACAATTGAGCATATTGGTGAGTAAAAGAGGCGGCTCAACAACACTTAAATGTAGTACTAAGATGTGAGCTCCTATTTTACCAGCAAACCCACTGAATACAGCTATAATAGACACCTTCCAGACAAAGTGGTAACCTGTCGAAGAAACAGGACAAATTCAATTCAGCCAACTACAAGTCTAGCTTCAATCATCTGTAACGTGATAGAAGGTAGCATCAACAGAACTATTAACCATCAACTGTTCACCATTGAGTCCCCTTTGAGAGTGACATGAGAATTTCGTAGGGTCATTAGCCTGTTGAACTGCATTCCCCAAAGAGCAGTGAAGGCTGGGACACTGAATATATTCAACGCTGAGTTAGATAGATTTTCAATTGACAAGGAGTCAAGAGTTATTTCTGTGGAGGCAAGACCACAATCAGATCAGCCATGATATTATCAAATAGTGAAGTAGTCTTGAGGGGCCAAATAACTTACTCCTGCACCTGACACTCATTCTTTTGGAGATCCTGCACAGTCGCAATACCTCACAACACCAACTACATCAGTTCAGGGAGGCAGCTCAAACTCACCTTCTCAAGGGCAATTAAGGATAGTTAATAAATGCTGATATGAACATCACGCATATCACACAAATGAATAAAATTATCTGTTCCAAGCTCTCCAGATACTCAAAGGTGACCAGAAGAAAGTAATTAACTTAGTTACTTAATGTACTGAGCTGGTGCTGCTCTGGATAATTACAAGAGGGATAAAGATGATTTTTGAACTTTTTGATAGCTCCTATGTGGAGAGAGGGATAACTGACCACAGAAAAGCTGAAATCTGAAGTTTGAGGGGGGGCTACGAAAATTTAAGTGTGAACAGAAATCCAATAACCCTGACAATTTTAAGAAATCAAAGCTGTGTTGCAATTCATTAAGATAAATTATTGATAGTAGATCTTCATTTGGCAGTCTGTTTTTGTTTTGAATCTTTATTTCTATTGGGAGTTCTTGACCCTGAAAACAGAGCTGTTTTAGTATACAGAGCCCTGCTGGAGTAAGCAATTTTCCATAAATAAGTGAAGACATTCAAACATCTGAACAGCAGCAGCCTTTAAACTTTAGCAGAGCTCACAGTCTACACTCACTCAAATTCACCCCTTTAAACCTCAATCCCCAAAGGATTAGTGTTGAAGAATGCTTTGAAACCAATACCTCAGCACGTGGCTAAAGCAACAATGATGAACAGGTTGCTAAAGAGATTGAGTATGAATGGAGATATTACTCTACAACATACCACTCTACATAGGATTAATGTACAAAAATCACACTATGCCAGAAGCTGGAAACTGTATCCAATAATGATTAACATGCTAAAATTGTTTAACGTCGCTTCAATTTACCAATATACTCCATGCCAAGCGTTGTGGAGATTCATTTAACCTCTCACTATCTCAGCTCACTTCAACTTGCCTCTGGGAAAATGGTTAAAGGTTCAGTATTACACTTGGAGCAGTAACCCATGGCTTGGAGAGATGAGGAGAAACTCTGGTCTAAGCAAACTCCAGTCTTTAGTCGGTTACTGTATTTAAAACATTCTCATGCATCTCAATGACTTGCTATCCAATCTTCCAAACCTTAGCACAGTAAAAAGAGAGAAAGTTTGGAGATTTCCAGATCTCTTTGACAAGCATTATAACTTAATCTGAGACGTCCACTCATAGAATCAGAAAGTCATTGCCATACAAGAGATTTTTGTCAGCACTTTCAGTCCAAAGGAACATATTTGCCTAGTGTCCTTACCTGGCCTCCACCCTGTAACCATGCATACACTTTTCTTTTAAATAAAAATCCAATTGCCTTTTGAAGGGTTCGGCTGAATCTGACTCCACCACACACACTGGTTGTGCGTGAAGTTCCTATGGATGATGCAATTCAGTCTTTTGCCAATTACACTAATTTTGTGCCCGCTTGTTCTCAATCCTGTCACCAGCAAATCATTTCTTCCTAAAGACAAAACTCTCAAAATTTTGAATATCACTATCAATTCCCTTCTCTATTTTCTTCTGTCCAAGGAAAGCAGTCTGAACCTTAAGGGAAGATACAATAACATTGAACTCTTACATGTGGCAGAAACCAGAGAAAAAATTATAGCTGAATTATATTCCAGTACTAGCAAGTTCTTATACTATCCGTGAAACCAACAATCTCCTGTTCATTCAAGTCCTACTCCAAAACCTAACCATAAAATCAATGCTGATACTTAAGGGCACAGCTCTGTTGCATTGCCACTGAATCTGTCTTTTAGATAAACCATAAATCATGGCCCCAACTGTTCTGCAGCACAATTCTAAAGAACCTAAGAAACTCACTTTTTATGAACAGAGATTTTCCACTGTCCTGATCAAAATCTATTTCTTCACGCTCTACATAACCAAGTCATTTGTCATCGGCCTTATCACTGGTTGTGGCACAGTGCAAACTGGATTCCACATTCAGTTATACATCATAAGTTAAATGACTATGGCTCACTTTGGGAAAGTCTTGATGTATGTAAAAATGAATGCAAGGTATTATACAAATGCCTGTTTGTTTATCTTGGCCATTGTAAAGCCATTCAAGTGTCTGCTGTAGTTCAGTTCAGACAACTCTGTCAAAATGTTCAAGGTGCAAGTCCTACAATTAATATTCGAGCAATAAAATTAAGGCTGATGATCACCACAGTGTAGGGTGCCCTTAATACTCTTGGCAGTGCCACATTTCTGATAAGATGCTAAATTAAGAGTCTTGTTCTACTTGACAAGACATAACCAGTGGGGTGCCACAGGAGTTGGGCCTTAGGGCCCCAACCATTTATGTAATGAATTTATAATTTGGATTCAGGGATAGAAAGTATGATAGCAAAGTTGCAAATGACACTAAAAGAGCTGGGAAGCTTAAGTTGCAATGAAGAATAAGAAATTTATAAATGGAAAGGTCAGGTAATGGGCTAAAATTTGACAGATGAAGCTTAATATGGATAAGATTGAAGTTATTGACTTTGGTTGGAGGAATAGAAAGGCAATTTATCTCCGCAGAGACATCTTGTATCCTTGTGCATGAATCAGAAAGACAGTACGTAATTTTATTTTAGTATTCATTCATGGGATGAGGGCATTGCTGGCCAAGCCAGCATTTATTGGTCATCCCTAATTACCTAGACAATAGTTAAGAGTCAACCACATTACTGCGGGTCTGGAGTCACATGTAGGCCAGACCAAGTAAGGATGGCAGTTTCTTTCTTCATTCCTGAAGAAGGGCTCATGCCCAAAACGTCAATTCTCCTGCTCCTTGGATGCTGCCTGACCTGCTGCGCTTTTCCAGCAACACATTTTCAGCTCTGATCGCCAGTATCTGCAGTCCTCACTTTCTCCTGGCAGTTTCTTTCCCTAAACAACATTAGTGACCCAGATGGGTTTTTTTCTGACAATCAACAATGTCAGGTTACTGCATCTGCAGCAATTTGCTCCTACACTTTGTTTAATCAACTGCCACATCCCTTCAAGGAATGCCTACCCTGAAGTAGTTTTGTTCTTTGCTCCAACAGGAATTCCGATTTTCTCTTTTGCCGTGTTATCTTCATTGCTTTCGATTTCAGTGCTGGTGTTCACTGAACTATCAACATTCTTTCTTCCCCAACACTCCAACTCCCATCCCAACTCTGGAGTTTAGAAGAACGATAGGAAATCTAATTGAGGCATACAAGATAGTAAAGGGGATTGACAAAGAAGATTAGAAAGGATGTCCCCTCATGTGGGATACTCTACAATGTGAGGTCAAAGCTGTAGAATGAGGGGCAGCAGATTTGAAACAGAGTTGAGGAAAAATTACTTCTCTCAAAAGGCTATGAATCTGTCAAATTCACTTACACACAGTGTGGTGAATGCTGGGATATCGAAAAAATTTAAGGAGACACGATTTTTATTTAATAAGGAGTTATTGTGAGCGGGCAGCAAAGTGGAATTGAGACCGGGATGAGACAAGCAATGACTGTATCAAATGGTGAAGCAGGCTCAAAGGGCTTAATTGCCTACTCCTGCTTCTATGTCTTCTGTTTTTATCTGTCCCCTCATGTGGATAGAACAGATCCCATGACGCTACTTCAAAGAAAAGCAAGGGAGTTATCCCTTGTGCCCTGGCTAACATTTAACTTCAATCATCATCACAAATACAGATGAGCTGACCACTATAAACTACACTTTTTGAGAATTTACTATCTACAAATTGTTTATTAGTTCCTGCATTACAGAGGTTTCTACACTTAAATCACACTCAATTGTTGATAAAGCACTTTTGGGTGTGAAATGTGACTTAGAAATAAATAGAAAGAACATTTAAATACTTGAAATATTTCAAGAACAGGAGAGGCCCATATTAAAGTCAACTGAGCTTTATTATAGGCTTACATAGTAGATTGGAAAATGCTAGAATCGATTGTACAGGACATGATAAATAGACACTTGGATAACAATGATCTGATTGGGCCTTGTCAGCATGGATTTGCAAATCCACCCAGCTTCCAGAGGAAACAGATATGCTTAGTGACTGGGCAAGAACATTTCAGGTGCCATACAATATGGAAAAATATGAGGAACTTTAAGACGAACAGGTGCACAGAAAGTTTGTTACATGGCAAGAGGTTGAAATTTGTAAAAGCACAAAGGTGGTTCCATTAGTCACTCACTGAAGGCTAACATAACATAGCAAGATATTCAATCAGCTAATGGAATGCTAGACTTAATCACAAAAGGATTTGAGTGCAGGAGTACTAAAGCTTTGCTTCAATTGTACAGAGGTTTGTTTAGACTGTAGCTATAGTACTGTATACAGTTTTGGTCTCCTTACCTCAGGAAAGATATTATTTCTGTACAGGGAATGCAACTAAGGGTCACTAGACTTTCTGCTGGTATTGGACAGTGGAGGAGCTATCTATCAAAGAATGACAGGTCACCTAAATGAGACTTACAAAACACAAAGTGATAAAGTAGTTACAAGATGACAAGGTGTTTCTCCCATTGGCGAGTTTAAAAAACGGGGCATTTGACAATTAGAAAGGATGCCTTTTCAACCAAGATTAAGAGTTTTTAAAAAAAAACTCCAGGATTGTAAACCTTCAGAATTATTTAACACATTGACCCGTGGAACCCCAGACTATAGAGACTGATAAGATTTCTGACTACCAATGGCATAAAGGGTTATGGCAATAACGTGGGTAAAGGATTAAAGTTTGCAATTAAGCATGATCGTATTAAATGACAGAAAAGCCTCAAAGGGCTGAATGGCCCACTTGTATCGTTATTTTGCTATTTCATCTGTTATGTCCCTTTGCCATTTAACCTTATACTTTAACTCCGTCTTTTGTTGCTAATCTTGAAATACAATGGGTTATAGGAGTTTGGAATTCTTTTCCGTAAGTGATAATTGATACAAGATCAATTTTAATTTGTCATATTTCTGTTTGTAAGATGTCATCTGAAGTCATTAAGGGAAATGAAAATTGCAGATCAGCCATGATCTCAGTGAATGGCAGAACAAGCTACAGGGACTAAATGGCCTATCTGTGCTTCCATGTGCTCCTCTTGCACCTCATAACTCCCTCATTAACAATAATTTGTTTCAGTTACTGAAACAATCAGCTGGATAAAAGCAACCATTTGGTCAATCCTTTAAAGTGTATAATATTTGAATAGGGTTGCACAATCCTTCTCTCACTTTAATATCAGAACAACTCTTAAATATAAGAGCTGAATACAGATTCTATCTTAATTAATTGAACAATTCACACCCAGAAATAATTTCTTTCAATTTACTGGAGTGTTGTGCAAATACAAATCCCAGTGATGACTAGCAAATTCTCCGAAGTTAATTTGTTGGGAATAACTTTTAGGCATTGTAGAAAGATAATTAAGGCACAATGCAAGTTAAAACTTTTTCTTCGTCCAAATCAGTCCTAAATGAAGACATTTCTCATTCACAGTTGAGCTGGTGTTGGGTAGCGTGGGGAAAGAAAGGAGCCTAATCAGCTGACACACTGCCCTTTGCAAGATAGAGATGTACAAGCAGTGTGTTGGAGGTAAACTCCCTGATCACACTAACACAGCAGCTAATCTACAATGGTTTTTACTGCCAATTCTAACTCTCATACATATCTCTCTCCTTACATCCAACTCTTCTGACAATCATTTATCTATCTCTTGCAGAATACCTTGCAACAAACCACATCTGGAAAGATAATTCTGTCACTAAGGATGAGCCTTCTGAATTTTGTGTTGCCTTGTCACCATGTAATACAATTCCGCTCTCTGACCCGTCTGCACCTAAGGCTAGTTTCAGAGGCATTGCACTTTCCTCTCCCTTGCTTATATTTAATATTAGTTAACTGGCTTTTGGCAAAATGGAATGTCAACTGGATTACCACTTTCAAGAGTTGAGCAATCTTGGATTATCAATGCAGGCTTTCCAAAATGCAAGAAGCAAATATGACATTTAACCAATTGTACATACAGGTTGTAGTGCATTGGAACAAAAACTCCTTCCAAGTCTCTCTGTATCCTGACCTGTAAACATCTGTCCATCCTTTCAATATCACCAGATTAAACTTCTTGAATTTCTTGCCTGTGGCTGTATATACACAATCTGAACTGGGAAGTTCGAAAAGGTAGCTCACTGTTACAAGGGCAATTATACGCTGAAGAAAGCAAAGAACAAATAATTAGAAAAACTACATCGCAAACTCCAAATATATTGTTCCATGTTCATCAGCTTCAACATATTGTACTTCAAATTGATATGTTGCGTGAAGCAACTTATACCAGGGTTCTACACTGGTGTAACATTCCTTTAATTGCTATTCAATGTCCAATAACACTCTAGATGTCCACACAAACATCTTCTCATTTTTAGCAAAATGACTGAAGTTAGCTTCGGACAACTTGGCAACAGATACCCTAATGATGAATCCAAACATTCTCAACTGGACCCTCTGAAGCATGACTTCAATCTAAAGCAGTTCAGTTAAGACAAAACTTTCATTAGAAGGTACAGTTTTCCTTTAAAGCTACAAAGCAGTAGTAAAGTAAAACATCTGTATATAGTTGAGTCACTAGTCTAAAAGAAATGCCATGAATTGAAGAATTTTGGACCATAAAAATCTGTTAATACTAATCTAGGGGGATTTGTGACATGTGTTATTTTGCACATTAACAGCTGGTATCTAGATTGTTGGGTACTTTATACTAAATAAGTGCTTACCTATGCTGACTGGTTCCTAATTTCATGGCAATATTTTATTAGTTCGCTAACACTGCCAGCATATTGACACTCTGGTAAGACTAACCACTGGCGTGGTCAACTCAAATAGTATGGTAACTAGAGTTTTGATGTTGCTCAGAAGTGAATTAATATCTTTTTTCATATTGTATCAAAAGGTGAGTCTTCCATCTGAGAATTGTTAGAACAGTGCCTGGAAGTTAATAAATGTGTCCGGGAAACTCATTAACCTACAAAATCTCAGAGAAGCCAACTTTAGCAAAACAACACGTTAGCACCAAATCAACATGTCACAGGTTACTGTGACTTCTGGGATTCCAGTCAAATCATGCTCACTGAAGGGTGGAAACAGTCGGCATGAAGGCGATACATACTGTAATATGGCTGCAGGCTCAACCCCTTATCTAAGGTAGGATAGCAAGATGTAGCCAGAAGCAACTGGTGTCAGTTGGCCCAGGCAAAGTTTAGGGATATAAAGAAAATCAACCTGTGCTTTCCCCAGCTGACAGCACTGTTAAGAAACCTTTTTTTGACAGAAAGCACAACAGTAAGCAAGGGAATAAGACTAAACATTAGGCAAGGACAAACAATTTCAGCAGCGATGCTAACCTGTCTAAATGCCATTGATTACTTCCTGGAGTTAGAGAGAAAGAATCAAAACCTAATGAGGTATGAGGGTAGCTGTGTCACATCCAGAGTTAACATCACAAAAAAAAAGTTTTCAAAGTTGTGAAGCTTCTAGTCAGGTAAACACAGTAATATCCTTCATACCAATTCCCTGCTATATACCACACGCCAAAGATGCTTTAATAAAGACAGAGCAACACTGTCCATACAGGATCTGCACAGCACAAAAGCTTTGCTAATTTATGTTTACTAGCCACAACAATAGAAAAGATCACATCAATGACTTTTAACTGCATATTATTTTGGCATTCTTGTCTGGCCACAAAAAGGTAATGCATATGGAATCCATGCACTGTTAATCCAACACATTAACAGTGTCAAGGATATAATCAGCGTACATTTGGCTCTGCTGTCAAGCAATTGCAAGTCTAATATTTATTGGATTGGATTTCCTATTTAAACACTAAGAGGTGATCAGGACTACTCCTATTCATCGTGACGCCAACACAGTAATACTTCATAAAAGCAAAACAGACATAATCCTTCAATCAAGGGACAGCTGACAAAACTCTAAAAAGGCTATGCTATGTCTTCAACACAAAGGACTATAGCTCACACTAGTCACCTCTGAGGTTTTCCTGAAGTGTTTTTCCCAGACACACAAACTTTATAACCTGATGCATTGTGACAAAGACTGGAAGGTGTTTCATAACCAACTATAAGAGAACAGCATGCTGATGCAAATCAATACAAAAACTATAAAGTATATAAAGTATTGCAGCTAAAACATTTTTACTTTTTCTTTTCCTTCAGCAGAAATGCCTTGCAATGATTTTCTGTGTTAAAGTACTATACAAATTCAACTTGTTGTTGCTCTATTCCCATTATGGTTTATTGTTTCTGTGACATACATTCTATGCCCATTGTGAGAACACTAGCAATGTTTGAGGATATCAAGGCCATTAATATGTATTTTAGGCTATAAATTGAACTAATGGCAGCAATACTCGTGCCTCAGTCTCAAGGCTGTGGGCTCAAGTACTACCATAGGCCTTGATCTCTCAACCTTGTGTGGAAAATTCTGAACAATCTTTTGAATGGGATGTGAAACCAGGATTCCACTTGCTTGACTCAGAAATTTGTGGAAATAATAGACTGTCGTTATACTTATTCAAAGTGGAAGCACTTCTACCCTCGTCAACATTAAACAGTCAAGATCAGCAGTAATAACAAATTAGTTATCTTATTTCCTTTGCCTTTGTTACCTGTAGATTTTATTATTCCAACGCATAGTCAATCCTCCACAAACTTGAAACCATTCAAAACTGTGTCATTAGTGATAGTAAACACAGTTCACCTTTCAGTCCTATGTTCAATGACCTACACTGGTTCCTGGTTGGAAACATCAGGAACCTTCCCTCCCTTATTTTCAATTCCAACATCTCTTATCCAGGACTCAAGTATAAACATCTAGATTGATAACCCAAAGCAATATGAAGGCGTGCTGCACTGTCAGAGTTGATGTCTTTTGGATGAAGCATTATATTTGGGCCCTTCCTGTACTCTCAGGCAGATGTAAATGATCCTACTGCATCGTGTTAAAGAGCATGGGAGTTATCCCAGTACATGGCCAATATTTATCCCTCAATCAACATGACAAAAGTAATTGCTTGTAACAGCCTGCGGTGCACAATTTTGCTGCCTTTTTTAAAAAACAATGATTACACTTCAAAAAGTACTTTATAAGTTGTAAGATACTTTGGAGCATCCTATCGTCATGAAAGATGCTACATAAATGCAAGTCTGTTTCTGTAACCCTAATACCTGCGCTCCTCCAATTCTGAACTCCTGAGCACCTCAAGGTTTTACAATTAACTACTGGCAGCTGAGCCTTCAGCTACGGAAACTACATTCTGGAATTCCCTCCTTAAAACTGTCCATCTCTCTCCTGCTTTAAGGTGGCACTTAAGACATACCCAGTCTGGTCTAGAATGTCAAGTAGCTGGGCATGCAAACTTTTATTGATAACGCTCCTGTGAAGGGCCTTGGAATGTTTCATTGTGTTAAAAAAAAATCAAAAATATTGGCTGCTTTTGCTCACATAATCTGGCTGCCATGTATGCCGATACGGCTGCAGTTGTACTGCTAAAACAATTTATTTGCTGCAAAAAGTGCTTTGGACAACCTGAAAACATGGTCGGGCACTAAGTAAATACAAGTAGATTATTTCTTCATGGTAAAGTAGAATCTGTGTCACAATGCCAGCATCCCAGATCAGCAATATATGCAGGACAAGGCTCTGTTCCAACATATAGTATTATAATTCACTGAAGATTGGTAACTAGAACCAAAAGAGCAGCTTGTTTCACATAAACAGGCTTTAAGACCAGGGGCCGATTTCAAAAGTGCTACAGAACTGCTAACAGAAAGGACAGTTGATGTCTGAATGAAGAAACAAGCTTCTGACAAAAACGTTTCTGACAATGTCTCCACCCTAAACCATGACCTCTCTTTCAGATTCCAACTAAACTGGTGTGTATTTCAGAATTTTCTGTTACAATTTCAGTAGGTCTATATTCAACTTCACCTTTGTCTGAAATTAGCACACAAGATGATACCCAATTCAGAATTTTGGCAGTACCCAGAAAAGCCTTTTGCATAAAAATGGTGCATTGCTTGATGAACGTATCCCAGGTTCCGTTTAATTCTTCTCCTTACTGCACTGCTGCACGTAGAACTGATCCAAGTCTTGGGGAAGGAACATCCAAGCCCAGAAGCAGCATCAGTTTACATTTCAGTCCTTAAGGTAATAGGAATATTCTTCGATGATTTCATTGCTCAATAAAGGAAAAGTACAATTTTGCAAATAGGTTAAAAGTGTCACATGAGGACATATAATCCAGACAAGCTATTTGAGTAACAGCTTCTCCATTTTTCATCAATTTAACACCAAACGAATTGACAAAGAAAAATACTATTTGCTCAATTGTGCACATTATAGTAACAACATAACATGCATGCAGAAACAGAACACAGGGCACGAAAAATACCATCACACCATGCTCTCTGCAACAGTCCCTATCCCATGCCCTCACGTTTTCCCAGAACACTTCACTCCCGTCAACCACCAACCTAACCTTAAATGGCCTCTGGTTACAAAACTCTGTTCCATCTCTTTGTAACTGTTAACACGTTCAGCTACCCCATCATCTCTTATTCTAATGTCAAAAGGGTCAAGTGAACATGAGTCAAGTTATTACAGCATCTCAGAATGCAATAGAAACAAAAAGAGATAAACACTGTAACTGGAGTTTAATCCTCAGTGGCTAGGAACCCCGAGCCCAGAGATATGGAGTATAAATCCTGAAGTGGCAGATCAGGAATTGAGGTGGATACAGTTCAGGAGATTAATGATCTGCAGAAAGGAACTCAAGACCAAGGTGTGACAGGGTGATGACACCTGGTAAGTAAGTAATGTCAGGAAGCAAGGTCTGGCTAAATTGGGGGGGAAGGAGAGGGTGGAAAACAGGAGATCTAGAATCAGGGAGGGATTAGTATCCCCAACCTATAGGATCAAGGAAGCTGGATCTGGGATGAGACACCACAGATCCTTGGATTGGTGTTGGCAAAAAAATAATTGGAATGGGGGTGGGGGGAGGAGAAGAGTGAGAGTGGAAAGGGACGGGGATTTGGGTGGGGGTGTGGACAGTGGGTGTGGGATAGGGGGATTTGGGTGGGGGCGTGGACAGTGGGTGTGGGATAGGGGGATTTGGGTGGGGGCGGTGGACAGTGGGTATGGGATAGGGGGATTTGGGGTGGGGGGCGTGGACAGTGGGGTGTGGATAGGGGGGATTTGGGTGGGGGTGTGGACAGTGGGTGTGGGATAGGGGGGATTTGGGTGTGGGCGTGGACAGTGGGTGTGGGATAGGGGGATTTGGGTGTGGGTGGGGGGTGGGGGTGAGGGTGAGTAGGGCCTCCTCACTTCACGGAGTTCGCCACCCCACCCCCCTCCCCCCACTCTAACACCTGTCCCCACAACTTGGGCCCGGCTCCAGATTGCTCTCCCCCTTTTCTCCCTCACGGGCCTGCACTAACCTGGCTCGGTCTCCACGCCGCTCCCGCTCACTCTCCTGGTCCAGGGGTTCACTCTGGGCGGCGGCGCCTCGATGAACTCCTTTCTGCGGCCGCCGCCGCGGCCCTCGGCTCCTCAGCGCTGTCTCCGGCCTGTCCCGGCGGTTCGGAGCCGGGCCCCGGCCCAAGCCCAGAGGCGACCCCAGGCTCTGCGGGCGGAGCGGGGCTCGGAGTGCCGGTCTCACCGGCACAGGCCGCTTTACTCCACGGGTTCACCTTGGGCGGCGGGGCTGCCATGAGGGCGCTTGGCCTCAGGCCTGGTGCCGGCCCCAACCTGGGCGGATGCCTGCTCGGGCCCGGGGACCTGGCCCAATGCCGGGGCCTGGGCGTGAACCGAGTTCTGGGCCGGCTCCGAGCGCGGTTGCTCCGGGGCCTGGGCTCCGTGAGGCGGCGGCAGACTCTGCACCTGCGTGGCCATGGCGGCGGCTGGGCTCGCGCTCGGACTCCGTGTGGCAGCGGCCTGGGCGCGCACGTACACACCACGCCGGAAACACGATTGCCAGGGGCACGCGCACGCACGGCGCCGGTCCCACGCTGGACCGGGGCGCGCACGCATGGCGAAGGAGCAACGCTGGCGCGGGGGCGCGCAACGAAGGGCGGGCCAATGGGAACGTCCCAATTCCTGATGCCACACCCCCGAAAACCCCCATCCCCCCGACACACAACCATCCCCCCACACACACTCCCTAACCCCATCCCCCCACACACCCCAAAACCCCATCCCCCTCCCCACACACACCCCCAAACCCCATCCCCCCCCACACACCCCAAACCCCATCACCCTCCCCCCACACACACCCCCCAACCACCCCATCCCCCCCCCCCCTCCCAACACACACCCCAAAACCCCCACCCCCCCCACACACACCCCCCAAACCCCCCACCCCCCCACCCCACACACACACCCCAAAACCCCACCCCCCCCCCACACACCCCCCCCCCAAAACCCCCATCCCCCCCCACACACCCCCCCCAAAACCCCATCCCCCCTCCCCACACACACACACCCCAAAACCCCACCCCCCCCAACACACCCCCCAAAACCCCATCCCCCCCCCCACACACCCCCCAAAACCCCACCCCCCCTCCCCACACACACACACCCCCAAAACCCCATCCCCCCCACACACACCCCCCAAAAACCCCATCCCCCCTCCCCACACACACACCCCCCAAAACCCCATCCCCCCCAACACACCCCCCAAAACCCCAACCCCCCCACACACACACCCCAAAACCCCATCCCCCCCCACACACCCCCCAAAACCCCATCCCCCCAACACACCCCCCAAAACCCCATCCCCCCCACACACACACCCCAAAACCCCACCCCCCACACACACACCCCAAAACCCCATCCCCCCCCACACACACACCCCAAAACCCCACCCCCCTCCCACACACCCCAACCCCATCCCCCCCCACACACACCCCAAAACCCCATCCCCCCCCACACACACCCCCCAAAACCCCATCCCCCCTCCCCACACACACACCCCCCAAAACCCCATCCCCCCCCCACACACACACCCCAAAACCCCATCCCCCCTCCCACACACACACACCCCAAAACCCCATCCCCCCCAACACACCCCCCAAAACCCCATCCCCCCCCCACACACACCCCCCAAAACCCCATCCCCCCTCCCCACACACACACACCCCAAAACCCCATCCCCCCCAACACACACCCCAAAACCCCATCCCCCCCAACACACCCCCAAAAAACCCCACCCCCCCCACACACACACCCCAAAACCCCACCCCCCACACACACACCCCAAAACCCCATCCCCCCCCACACACACACCCCAAAACCCCATCCCCCCCCACACACACACCCCAAAACCCCACCCCCCTCCCACACACACACCCCAAAACCCCACCCCCCTCCCACACACCCCAACCCCATCCCCCCCCACACACACCCCAAAACCCCATCCCCCCTCCCCACACACTCCCAAACCCCATCCCCCCACACACCCCAAAACTCCACCCCCCCACACACACCCCAAAACCCATCCCCCCTCCCCACACACCCCCAAACCCCATCCCCCCCCACACACCCCAAACCCCCATCCCCCCCCACACACCCCAAACCCCTATCCCCCCCCACACACCCCAAACCCCTATCCCCCCCCCACACACCCCACCCCAAACCCCTATCCCCCCCCACACACACCAAAACCCATCCCCCCCACACACACATCCAAAACCCACATCCCCCCCACACACACCCAAAACCCCCATCTCCCCTCCCCACACACACCCCAAAACCCCCATCTCCCCTCCCCACACACACCCCAAAACCCCCATCTCCCCTCCCCACACACACCCCAAAACCCCCATCTCCCCTCCCCACACACACCCCAAAACCCCCATCTCCCCTCCCCACACACACCCCAAAACCCCCATCTCTCCCCACACCCCCCAAAACCCCATCCCCCCACACACTCCAAAACCCCCCTCCCCACCCACCCTAAAACCCCATCCCCCCACACACCCCAAAACCCCCCCTCCCCACATACTCCCCAAATCCCCCATCTCCCCCACACACACAACCCAAAACCCCCATCTTCCCCACACACAGCCATCTCCCCACCCCATACACCCCCAAAAAAACCCCATCTCTCCCACACACACCCATCCCATCCCCACACACACACCCGAAACCCCCATCCCCCCTCCCCACAACCACCCCTTCAAAACCCCATCTCTCCCACCCACACCCCTCAAAATCACCAGTCCTCCCACACACACCCCTCCCAAACCCTTCTCCCTCTCCCCCCACACACACATACCCCAAAACCCCCTTCCCCCACACACACACCCATCCCCCCTCCCCACATACACCCCCCCAAACCCCCATCTCCCCCCCACACACCCATTCCCCCTCCCCACACACCCCATAAAACCTGTCACCCCCCCAAACACACCCCAATTCCCCCTCCATATACACCCCACAAAACCCAACACCCCCCCCAACACCCATCCCCCTTCACCACAAAACCCTGACACCCCCATCCCACCCAAACACACACTCCCATTCCCCCACTCCACAACTCCATCCTCCCCACACACCCCTAATCCCACCCAAATACACTCCCATTCTGCCCCCATCCCCCACGCATATACCTATCTCCCACACACACACCCAACACAACTTCCCCCACCCCCAAACACACACACACCTCACACACATGAGGGGCATGGATAGGGTAAATAGTCATGGTATTTTCCCAGGGGTGGGGGAATCCAGAACTAGACGGCATAGGTTTATGGTGAGAGGGGAAAAATTTAAAGGGGACCTAAGCGGCTACGTTTTCATGTAGGGGGTGGTGCATGTAGATCACAGGTAGATAGGATAGTGAAGAAGGCATTTGGAATGCTTTCTTTTATTGGTCAGAGTATTGAGTACAGGAGTTGGGAAGTCATGTTGGGAAGTATGGGCCAGGTGCTGGCAGGTGGGACTAGATTGGTTGGGATATCTGGTCGGCATGGACAGGTTAGACCAAAGTGTCTGTTTCCATGCTGTACATCTCTATGACTCTATGTATGCAATGAGCTGTCAGAGGAAGTGGTGGTGGCTGGTACAAATACAACATTTAACAGGCATCTGGATGGGAAAATGAAGAGGAAGGGTTTAGAGGGATATGGGCCAAGTGCTGACAAATGGAACTAGATTAGGTTAGAATATCTGGATGAGTTGGACTGAAGAGTCTGTTTCCATGCTGGACTTCTCTATGACTCTATACCTTCCCAGATCCTGCAAATTCCCCTCCCTCATGTTCATGCCAGATACTGTCCCACTCCCAATCCCTCAGCCTTCTCCCTCCTTCTCCCTTCCCACAAAACCATCACACATATCCCTTCAACACTCAACAATAATCAATTCCTCACTCCCTGTTTCCCATTCATCTCTCTTATATTCTGTTTTTCTTCCGACCTTCCTCCTCTCCACGCTGCCTTCCCTCCAAACTGGCCTCGCCCTTCCCCACTGTCCCTCCTCTGATCCTCTTTGGTATTTAGATGAGAGCAGCAGTCCATCCCAGGCTATAGTTTCCTAATCCCCTGTTAAATGGCTGCAGTTTGCAGAGGTCAGCACATTACAGAAAGGAATTCAGCCTCATACAGCAATGTTCAGTGCTAACAATGATAGCCATCTAGCAAAGAACTCTGTCTATACCAATTCTATACCAATTATTTTCAGCTCCCGCAGCGCTCTCAATGCAACACCCTCAACTAAAGAATATGGTAATAAGCTTGACTGCATCGCAATATAATCGATTTGTAACTTTTTAAGCAATACGTCAGCATTGAGGATGACTTGCTTCCACTCTAATTCAATCAGTTCTGAGATAGCTAAAAACTCCCATGTTTGATCTGCAGATGCAATCACATGAAAAAGCAGGTGATGCTTCAAGGGCAGAGAGATGATGTATTTGGAGGTTTGTGCACCCTCTTCAATGCCTCAACTTGCTCCTGATGATGTGTTTGATACCTTGTGAGATCATGCACTTTGGGAGAAATAATCAAAGTGGAAAATGACTATCTCAAGGCAGAGATTATAAAGAAGCATAACACAGAAGGATTTGGGTGTTATTGTGCATGAAAACGTTAGCATGGAAGTGTATTAAGTAAATGAGAAGGCACATAGAATTTTGGCTGTTATTGCTGGGGGGGGGGGGGGAGTCAAATTTAAAAATAGTGAAGTCTTGTTACAACTGTATAGGTGATAGTGAGGTCACACTCTGATATTCTGTGTACAGTTTGTTCCCTATCTTTAAGTAGTACTATATTGGTATTGGAGACCATTAAAAAGTCAACCCCTTGAATCTATTTTGAAGGATAGTTAAGCAGATAACACCCTTAATCTTCAGCATTTAGAAAAGTAAGGGATGATCCTATTGAAGTACACAAGATTCTGAGGAAGCTTGACAGCATGCATGTTGAGAAAACGTTTTCATGAGTGGAGAAATCTTGAACACAGAGACATAGTTACAGAACTAAGAGACACCCATTTAAAACTGAATGTGAGTTCAAGTACAACAGTTTTAACACCACCCATTCCATTCCCCTTTCCACATCTCCACCCCACTCTCCGAATACAATATTGAGGAGTTGGGGGTGAAAACGTTTGTGTGAACCCACTCTGATAGTTGCAAAAATAGAGAAAGGCAGTGAAGGATTCTGTTGTGAGACAACAATTGACTCAAATTATTTGGTATCAGTATACATTTTATGGGTCAGTTCATGAGGTTTTCCAGTTATTAGATAAAGCTTGGTCGTACTTCAGAATGTCCTTTCCAAGTCATCAACCATTTGTGATTTTCCAAACTTTGACCTAAAGTGTTGTCAGATCTACAAATTAGCTTTGAAAGTGTCAGGAATGCCTTCTCTCAGAGAGTTGTGAATGCTCTAAGACTCTCTATCAATCACTGCTCCATTCCACCCCTCCCAACTCAATGGTCCCCTGTCATTCCTCCATCAACCGTTCCCTACTCAACAACTCTCTAATCACACCCAGTTTTCTTTTTGACATTGTGCAAAGTCTGAAGTAAGGTCACATCAAGAAATATGAAACAGTTTGAGTAGCCCTGCTCTTATCTATTTCCCAAATGTTTTAAATCTGTGGCTCTAACTCTGCGCGAAGAACTAGATTTTTTCTATCCATTCTATTTCGGGTCTGATGATTTTGAACACCTCATCTAAGTCTCCCCTCAGCCTCCTATGTTCCAAAATAAACAACTACAGTCCATCCAAATTTTTCTCATTACTTAATTTCTTTGTTTCCAGCTGCATTTTCCTGAATCTTTTCTCTGTCCTCTCTCGTTTGATCACATCCTTTCTGTGATGCAATGATCAGAACTGAGACAGTACTCCAGTTTGGGGTCTAACTGGTGATTTATACAGTTCTAACGTAATTTCCTTACATTCTATTGCTCTTACATTCTGTGGTTTGGGGGTTAATAAAAAAGAACTGTGGATGCTGGAAATCAGAAAAAAACACAGAAATTGCTGGAAAACTCAGCAGGTCTAACAGCCTATGTGGAGAGTAAGGAGATTCAATGTTTCCAGTCCAGTCACCCTTCTTCTATATGCCTTCTTGACCAACTTGTCCACTTGTTCCCATCTTCCAGGGAACTGTGGATCTAAACACCTAGATTCATCGGTAAATGTTTCTAAGGTTCTGCCATTTACCCTATGTTTCTGTCCTGCATGAGACTTTCCAAAATGCATCACCTCACATTTGTCTGGATTAAATTCCATCTGCCATTTCTTCGCCCAAGTCTCCAGCCTATCTATATCCTGCTGTATCCTCTGAAAATCCTCCTCACTTTCCATAGCTCCCCCAATCTTTGTGTTGTCCAGAAACTTACTAATCTAATCACCTACATTCTCCTCCAAATCATTTATACATATTACAAACAACAGGGGTCTTCACACTGATCTCTGTGGAACACCACTGGTCACAGATCTCCAGTCAGACACACAACCTTCCACTGCTAGTCTCTGTCTGCTGTGACCAACCCAGTTCTGCATCTTACCAGTTGACCGTGGATGCCATGTGACTTCACCTTGTGTTTCAGCCTGCCAGGAGGGACCAAGGCTTTGGTAAACAACATCCACCCCTTGCCCTCAGTAATTACCTTTGTCACTTCCTCAAAAAACTCAGTCAAGTTTGTGAGACACAACCTCCCCACAAAAAGCCACGCTGCCTATCACTAACAAGTTGATATTTTCCAAAACATTTTTAAATCCAGTCCCTAAGACTCTTCTCCAATAATTTCCCTACAATTGATGTCAGGCTCACTAAATTGTAATTTCCTAAATTATCCCTGTTGACCTTAAACAAAGGAATAACATCCCATCCTGAAAATGGTCCTTTTATTCCAACTCTCCATGTTCTCAATATTTAGATATTCCTGTATCCCTGTTAATATACTATCCGCTCCGCCACCCCCCCACATGACCAACACCTTGGGCTCTTAAGATATTTCCTAATAGGTAGTACCTCTACTGGTTCCCCTTTATCAATTTTGCTTAACTCCTCAAAGAACTGTAATAAATTTGTTAGGCATGATTTTACCTTCACAAAGCTGTGCTATCTTTGCTTGATTTTATTCGTATTTCTATATGTTCTACTTTTACATCCTTTATAATGAACTCTTAACATGACAGATGTTAAGCTAACTGGTTGATAGGTATCTGTTTATTTGTTTCCCTCCTTCGAATGAGGGTGCCACATTGGCATTTTTCCAATCCTCTGGGACTTTTCCAGAATCTATGGATTCTTAGAAGATTGCAATCGGTGCAACCATTATCTCAGCAGATACTTCTTTCAAAATCTTCAGATTCATCCAATTCAGGTCCAGGGGACTTATTGAACTTTAGCTCCATCAGTTTCTTTAGTATTTCCTTTCTCGTCATAATTATAGTACTTATTTCTTTTCCAACGTTCCCCCCCCCCCCCCCAACCCCCACACCATTCCCCACTTTAACTCCTTGATTATTTTGGAATGCTATTTGTCTTATTTACTCTGAGGACTGATGGATTTGTTTAATTCAACTCTTCTTCCATTTCCTGGTTCTTCATTATTATTTATAATAAGAGGTGGTAAATAACTCTATTCCTTACTCCTCAAAGTCTATCAATAATCTCTACAACACAATGTGTGATTGTGATGTGCGATTCTTTGCCTGCTTGCATAAGTGCAGCTCCAATCACCTTCCAGAACCAAGCAGCCTGTTTCATTGACAATCCATCTAATACCTTCACCATTCACTTCCTCCACCACCAATGCTCAAAGGTAGCACTGTATACACACTAAAGGTACACTGAAAAATTCACCAAAGCTCATGTGACAGCACTTTTCAAATAACATCTACCTGGCAGGGCAAGAGCATAAGAGCATGGCAATGCTACTACTGTGAGTTCCCCTCCAAGCCACACATAATCCTGACTTGGATATCGTTCTTCCTTCAATGTTGTTGGACAAAATCCTGGTACTCTCTCTCTCTGGGCATCCCTACCCCACATGGTCTGCAGCAATTCAAAAAGCATCTTACCACCATCCTCTAAAGAGTAATTAGGGATAGGCACTAATTGATGACCCGAATTCTGTAAGTGAATTTTTTAAAATGTTCCAGAGTTGTTTCCTCACTCATTTCCTTTCATATTTTGTCCTGTTTCAAAGATGCTAAACACCTTAAGAATGCATTTTCCTCTTATTTTGCACCATCAAATGTTTCTCACTTTTTAAATACAATGCCTGTTTGTCCCATCCCTCATCAAAAAGTAATACATCCATTTAGAACCATGCCCTTGTCTTAGTTCTCTGTAGAAGGTCACCCTTTTGGTCTTTAATCGGCCCCATTCTTTCCTTGGTTATTCCCTACCTCTTAATGGATTTAAAATAAAATTGTCAAGATTCCTTGATTTCATAAATACTTGTTTCATGCCCTAATTTTGATTTCCTTATTTCCTGCTTAATTTTACCCCTGTTTTCTTTATGGCTTTCTATAGAATTGAAATCTCGATATCAGATATAATTTTCTCTTTGTCCCCCATATCCTCCTCTGATATTCTGTAGCATAAGTGCCAGTCTTTTTCATTCTGAAGCTGTATTTGCTCTGAATTCTCCTCTACCATTTCCATGACACTCATGATTTTAAAAACCTCTATTATGTCACTCCCCAGCCTCCAACACTCCAGGGGAAAAAAACCCTAATCTATTCAGCCTCTCCTTGAAACCCAAGCCTTCCAGTCCTGGCAACAGCCTAGAAAAAATCTTTTCTGCGCCCTCTCAAGTTTAACAACATCTTCTGAGAAAAGAATGACCAGAATTGTACACAATATTCTAAAAGTGGCCTAACCATTGTCCTTGTACAGTTGCTTCGACCCAGTCTGCATTCAGTTTTGGTGGGTTAAAGTATATTGGCCTGAAAGAGGGTCTATTCACTTGATGATACTTCGCTAAAAGAGTTAAGGTGTGCGTGTAGATGCTTAGACTAGGACTCTCGATAGAGAAAGTGCAGACTCAATACTTTTAATACCTGATCCATCGCTGGTTACTTTACTTTGAGGGTTCTTACCATTCTGATCTCACATTACTGTGTAGAATTTGTTTGAGCAGACGTTCGAAGGACATTTATGTTTTTACAGAGAGAAATGACAGTGGGCGGTGATCCGGAAGTTAATTTGTGCAGACGGGAGTGGCCAAGATAGGAACCTCAGATTTTCATCAAGAAGATTAAACCCATACTGACTGTAAGTATTCCTGTGCTGATTGATTAATTATTTGCATAACCTAGGGCTGCTGTGGTTTAGGTAATTTGGACGGATATTTCACTCGCAAACATTTCATATATGCTTATTTTAGAGTTACTTTCAAATCAAGGCTTGGTTTGAGAATCTCACACAAGAGCTTGCTCGAGTGGGCTGAGATAGAGAGATCTGTACAAGGTGGATGGAGGAAGCCTGCTTCGTAAATTTACAACGGCTTCCTTCTGTCAGGCGGAACCTTTAATAATTCGTGTGTTCACTCCAGCAAACCAGCGGCTGCTTTTTAAAAAAAATTGTTGTTGCTTTCTACCGAAAAGTTGTCAGACGACAGCTCAACGTTGTGAGAAGCAATGCTGGAGAGCAGTACTGCCCAAGGTAGCGGCACTGAATGTTACTGAACAGTGCCGGCCCCCCCTCATTCAGGCCGAGCCCCTGACCTGACCTTCCAATCCTAGGTCCTGACTCCATCCCCAGCTCCAACCCCTAACATCCCAACTCTGACCCACCTGATGAAAGAGCGGCGCTCCGAAAGGTTGTGTGCTTCCAATTGGTGTTGTGTGATTTTTAACTCTGACCCAGGTCTTATGTGAACCTGGTAGCATCCGGCAGCATTTCACATGAGGACTTGCAAGAGACCAGGAGTATCTCACTGGGGAGACATACAAAGACTCGCTCTCCTAAAGCAAAACATATTTTTAAAAAATGCTTGGAAATGAATGCCCTGGGCGTACTGAAGCGCTATTTTGAAGCATAAAAAAGGGGTCCAACTGGTTTTACAGCTTTTTCCCTTCTGGGCGTGACAGGGATGGAGGATCTCACTGGGAAGGGTTGGAATGAATCTATTGTGAGAGACTGAGGTGATCTCATTAATGGAGATGGGAAGGATTTCACTGGGAGGGAGGGTGAAAATCTACTGGGAGAGACTGTAAGGATCCCAGTGCAATGGGCCAGGTGGATCTTACTGGGACGGTCCAAGGGTTGTCCAAATGAAAGTACACGGAAGAATTCAGAGTATTTCAGTGAAAGACTGAAAGGAGGGGTCATGGTTTTATGATATTAGGAGGAAGGTATAGACAAGACATCAGAGGTAGGTTCTTTACACAGAGAATTGTGAATGCATGGAATGCGTTGCCAGTGGCAGTCGTGGAAGCAGAGTCATTAGGGACATTGAAGTGCCTGCTGGACGTGCACATGGACAGCATGAATTGAGGGGTGCATAGGTTAGGTTATTTTATTTTATATTAGGATTAATCCTCGGCACAACATCACAGGCCGAAGGGCCTGTTCTATGAAAAGGGAATATACGCAGAGAGATG
Source organism: Chiloscyllium punctatum (assembly GCF_047496795.1). Lineage (NCBI taxonomy): Eukaryota > Metazoa > Chordata > Chondrichthyes > Orectolobiformes > Hemiscylliidae > Chiloscyllium > Chiloscyllium punctatum. Next base: position 15,928,329 of record NC_092758.1, read on the forward strand.
ATGTGAAATAATAAAATTAAATAAACAGCTGATTCAAAGGAAATGAGCAAGGCCAATTCAGTAGAATAATAGTAGACAGACAGGAGGTTGGAAGAACACAACAAGCCAAACACCATCAGGAAGTGGTGAAATCGACACTTCGGGTCGAGATAAGCCTAGTGAGTGCAAAAAAAATGATAACCAATTTCATGAGGGATACTGCGCAGGAGACAGTTCATCTCTGGTCAGGACAATTTAATTAAATCACAAGTGAGACCTCCAGTTTTGCTTGAGATCTAAAGAAGAATGTCACAATGGATTTGGTGCTTGGACATTTGGCAAACTGAAAACATGGCAACCTGCATTTAATAAAACAAGAAAGATAATGTGTGCCAGTGGTTAGACAAAATCACACTGCCTCACCAGTTTTTACAGGTTAATGTCAACATCAGGCCTTACTTCACTTTTAACTGAATGCTCTTTCATAACTGAGTTCTCTAAATGTCTGAGGAAAATTGTGCTTCCAATGTTACAACACCAACAGCAGAAAGGAACCGCCACAAAAAGGAAATAGTCTGTGACACAGAACTCCGTCCCACAGATTGCTGCATTCGAGAGAACTGGGAACAGCTAGATTAGGGATGGGGTCAGATTAGCTGGATTAGGAGGCGTGGCAAATAATTGTATTGGAGAGGGTGAGGAATGGCCAGGTTAGCAGAGCTGAGGAGTTGACCTGACTGAGATTACATGAAACAGTTTGATAGGTTAGACTTCAGGAATGTTTTTCCATTTGTGGAAGAGTCTATCTTTGATAGTCACAGGTGAGGTGCTGGAAGACTGGAGGTTGGCAAACATGGTGTCACTGTTTAAGAAGGGCAGTAAAGACAAGCCAGGGAACTATAGACCGGTGATCCTGACCTCGGTGGTGGGCAAGTTGTTGGAGGGAATTCTGAGGGACAGGATGTACATGTATTTGGAAAGGCAAGGACTGATTCGGGATAGTCAACAGAAACTTGATTGAGTTTTTTGAAGAAGTAACAAAGAAGATTGATGAGGGTAGAGTAGTAGATGTGATTTATATGGACTTCAGTAAGGCGTTCGACAAGGTTCCCCATGGTAGATTGATTAGCAAGATTAGATTTCATGGAATCCAGGGAGAACTAGCCATTTGGATACAGAACTGGCTCAAAGGTAGAAGACAGAGGGTGGTGGTGGAGGGTTGTTTTTCAGACTGGAGGCCTGTGACCAGTGGAGTGCCACAAGGATCGGTGCTGGGCCCTCTACTTTTTGTCATTTATATAAATGATCTGGATGCGAGCATAAGAGGTACAGTTAGTAAGTTTGCAGATGACACCAAAATTGGAGGTGTAGTGGACAGCGAGAGGGTTACCTCAGATTACAACAGAATCTGGACCAGATGGGCCAATGGGCTGAGAAGTGGCAAATGGAGTTTAATTCAGATAAATGCGAGGTGTGGCATTTTGGGAAAGCAAATCTTAGCAGGACTTATACACTTAATGGTAAGGTCCCAGGGAGTGTTGCTGAACAAAGAGACCTTGGAGTGCAGGTTCATAGCTCCTTGAAAGTGAAGTCGCAGCTAGATAGGTTAGTGAAGAAGATGTTTGGTATGCTTTCCTTTATTGGTCAGAATATTGAGTACAGGAGTTGGGAAGTCATGTTATGGCTGTACAGGACATTGGTTAGGCCACTGTTGGAATATTGCATGCAATTCTGGTCTCCTTCCTATCGGAAAGATGTTGTGAAACTTGAAAGGGTTCAGAAAAAATTGACAAGGATATTGTCAGGGTTGGAGGATCTGAGCGACAGGGAGAGGCTGAACAGGCTGGGGCTGTTTTCCCTGGAGCGTCGGAGGCTGAGGGATGACCTTATAGAGGTTTACAAAATTATGAGAGGCATGGATAGGATACATAGACAAAGTCTTTTCCCTGGGCGGGGGGAGTCCAGAACGAGAGTGCATAGGTTTAGGGTGAGAGGGGAAAGATATAAAAGAGACCTAAAGGGCAACCTTTTCACGCAGAATGTGATACGTGTATGGAATGAGCTGCCAGAGGGTGTGGTGGAGGCTGGTACAATTGCGACATTGAAGAGGCATTTGAATGGGTATATGAATAGGAAGGGTTTGGAGGGATATGGGCCAGATGCTGGCAGATTGGGTTGGGATATCTGGTCGGCATGGACGGATTGGACCGAAGGATCTGTTTGCATGCTGTACATCTCTATGACTCTATTAATAGATGCCACAAGTATAAGTCAGGCATCAACTATTCCAATAAGGAATTCAGGAGAAACATTTTTACTCAGAGTGATGGGAATGTGAAACTGGGCTGTAAGTTATAGCTGGGGCAAATGGGCTGGATACATTTCAGAGGAAGCTAGGTAAACACAGAAGAGGAAACAAATCAAAGAATATGCTGATACAGTAAAAAATAGTGATGGAAGAAAACAGCAGTACAGTCCAATTAGGCTAAATGGCATGCCTCTGCACTCCTTTCAAACATCCCATTGCCTCACATGTGCAATGATTCTGGAGAAGTGGAACAATTATTATCTGAGCCAGGAATATTGGCCATGGTACGATGATTGTGGTGCTCACTTTAAATATTGCCGTGAATGTACAACATCCATCCGATTAGGCAGAGAGGAACTTGGAATTTTGTATTATTTTGTCATGTCTAGGGCTCCTGCACCTGTCAAATCTCCTCTCAATCTAACCTCTCTCAGGAGAACAATCCCACCTTCTTTAGTCTATTCATGTAACTGAAGTTCTCAATCTTGGAGCCCTTCTTGTAAATATTTTCTGCACCCTCTCTAAAGCCTTCACGTCTTCCCTAAAGTATGATTCTTAACAATATACTTGTAATTCTTTCTATTTAATTCTTTTAATTTATTGTCAATGTGCAGAGGTCTGTGCATGACATCAATTTCTGAAATTAATGCTTTGGCACACAGATCAGCATGTGTGGAACCATGGAGGAACCCAGAGCAGCTGTGCAGCCATGCAGCTCAGAGGGATGTTGGTGCTCAGGTTTAGATATGATACTCCAGTTGAAGCCAAGTCTGTGTTTTATAGAGTCACTATAAGTTTCTTGCTTTTGTATTCTACACAGCTATTTATATAGCCCATATATGTTTTCAGCCATTTCATCAAGCTAATCTGTTATTTTTCATGATTTGTACATATATACTTCCAGGTCTCTTTATTTCTGCACCCCTTTAGGATTGTACTCTTTATTTAATATTGCATCTCCTCATTCTTCCAATCAAAATGTGTAACTTCAAACCATGTGTCCACTTATTGCACCAATTGTCAACATTTGTGTATTTTTGAAGCCTATTATCATCTTTCTCACTGTTTACAATAAAACAGTGTCAGCTGTAAAATTTTGAAATTGTACCTGTGAACCCAAGTGTAGGTTATCTATATACAGATAGACATTAAAAGGCAAGTAGTTCTTGCACTGTTCCCTGGGTAGCTGTGCATATTCTTTATGTCTGAAAAATTGTTCACTGCTACTTTCAGTTTCCTGTACTCAGCCAACTTCATATTCATTACTGTTCCTGTCTTTTTTTATTCCATGGGCTTCAGCGTTTTTGGTATTTTGTCAAATACCTTTTGATATCACCGCATTAAGCGTCTCTGTTACTTTGTCAAAATTTTTATCAGTTTAAACATAGTTAGCCATTAACGAGTCTATGTTGGTTTTCCTTAATTAATCCAGTCTTGTCCTGGTTAATTTGTACTGGATTATTGTTTCTCTAAATTATCCAGCTCTAGTTTTTGTGATTATTCTTACAGCCTTTGTAGAACATGTATAGTAACTTCAAGGGAGTCTTGTGGAATAGTGATAGTGTCCCTGTCTTTGAACTTGATAAGCTGGGTTCAAGTCCTAATTGTCTGAATAATTTGCTTAAAAATATCTATAACAATTTTAATTTTTCCATCTCAGACACTACTCCAGTATTCTAAGAGCATGGCCTTCACCTTCTGAATTTCCTCCTTTAATTTCCTTGCATTGTATTCAGTTGCAAAGACTTATCTACTCTAAAGATAACCTGCCATAGTACCATCTCTTTTCAATTTTTATATCCACTAACTCAATTAGCTCAAATAGTTCCTTCTTTCTTGGTAAATACAGATGCAAAATAGTCAGTTAATACATTGCATGAAATCCTATTTTGATATATATTCATTTATACTGTGTTACCAACAATCTGTGTTTATTGTAACATTCAGGGAATACATACAACTGCTGGTCACAATGTTTGGTTTTGCCTATTAATATAGGTGAGATTTGTTGTGAGGTTTTCAACAGTTTTCACTCAGAAGAGTTAAAAGGTGACTGAACGTTCCTTTGGAGACATTTGGAGTGCTTGCAAAGTGAACTGTTAAAAGTTGTGCTGTTGAGGAGGCATATGAAGGTCACTAACTCTTCCCAATTAGGACTCAGGTAGACATCTCAGGAGCTGTTTGGTGGCCCTGTGTAGTTAAAATTTGGGAAGATCTGAGAGCCAGCAATGTAGCTGAGTAAGCTCAAAGCATAGAGCAGTTGTGCCTGTGATTAAGTCCTGGATTGTAGCTCCCAAAAATCAAGGGAAAGGAGGGCAAACAACAAGAGGGTGAGTGGTTGTTGAGACAGTCCGTGACCTTTAGGGGAGGTCTGAAGCTAGGTCTTCAAAAGAGAAGGATTGGAATCCCGTTTGTGATTCCTCTTATGGGAGAATCTAGCACCAGGGATGGCTGTTCAAAAGTAAGGATTCACCTATTAAAGCAGAAATTATGTAATTGTTTTCTAGCTGAGACAGTCCTGAGTTTTTAAATTCTGTGTCTCTCTCTGAAAGGGTGATGAAAGTAGAGTTGTTTACTTATTGCTAGAATCTACTCATTTATAATAAACAGTATTGCTTTTTAAGTACAGAAACCTAGTCCATGTGTTCTGTAACCTGAGTCTAAAAGGACCTGTAAATTGGAAAATTTTGCTTACTTTTATACAACCCAGGATTAGTGGGCTTGATTTTCAGCATACTATGCACTGAGGCAAGTATGCATTGTGTAAGTATCCTCAAAGTTTTTAGTAACTGCCTTGTAATCTGTGATTCTGATTGTTCTATGATGACAGTTTTTGTGAAAAGGATCTGCAGAGATATAATAACCAACTAAAGCCAGTTGTTACTGTTTACTACCTTTTGGACTTTGATTAGATTGGTCTTGATAAGAGGACAAGAACTGTTACGTTGAATTGAATACCCTCAACTCTGCAATGTCACTGGTGGGAAAAGTTGCCTTAATAACTGGAGCAGCTCAAGGACTTGGCAAAGCTTTTGCTGAAATACTGCTGAAAAATGGTGCCAAGGTAACCTGATGATTTATTGTCTTTTTATTAAAAAGTCCAATGGAATAAATAAGATGTGTAACTGAAGTGATAGCCTGTGCATGACAACCTGTGTGTAACTGTTGTGCATTGGTGAGACTTTTCTCTGCAGTTTGCATTGAGTAACCACAACTCCTGCACAGTTTGCTTTATGACATTTGACCCAGAAGTTAATATGGAAGAATATGACTAACTCCTTTGCCCAGTTTCCTGTCCCCTTCATCTGAAGGTGTTGCATTTGCTATCCATGTCCCCTCACAGTACCTCAGTCTTGCATGAGCTGGATGGTGGGGACTAAGATACCAGAGGTAAAGATACCCTGAGGTAACGCCTTCACTCAGAGACCAAGGCTGTCCCATTCAGAGGTTATTCTTTTAGAATCTCTCCAACTCTAAACATAGAAACATATTTTTTCAATATGCTAATTTGTGTGATATGGGCATTGCTGGGAAATCAGTTTTTATTGTTCTTTCTTAATTTACATCAAAAAATGTTGCTGAGTGTCCTTCTTTAATCCTTTCAGTTCATCCGATGTAAGTACACCCAGAGTATTGTTAAGAAGGGAGTCAACAAAGGAGCAATACTGTGGTTCCCTGTTTGGATAGTGTGTAGTTCTGAGTTGACGGGTAGTGGTGTTCCCTTGCACCTTGTGTTGCTTTATATTAGAGGTTGACAGTTTGGGAAATAAAGTGCTGATATCAGGCTAATGCTTGACTAGTCCATGGGAAAGTTCTCTTAATTTTAACACAGGTCCATACATCCTAGTTAGGAGAATTTTGCAGTCTCAGCAAGATTGGTTCCAAGACCATAAGAAATAGGAGCAGAATTAGGCCATTCAGCTCATCAAGTCACCATCCTCTAGTTGAAGAAATTCCTCTTCATCTCAGTTCGAAAGAGTTGTTCTTTCACTGTGCTAGTCTCTCCTGCTCGTGGAAACATCTTCTCCATGTCCTCTCCATCTCGGTCTCTCAGTGAGATTCACCCCCTCATCCTTCTAAACTCTATCGAGTACAGACCGCAATTGCTCCTCATAAGACAAGCCATTCACTCTGGGATCAATCTTGTGAAGCTCCTCTGGTTCTTTTGCAATACCAGCACATCCATCCTTAGATATGATGCCCAAAGCTGCTCACAATATTCTAAATACTGTCTGACCACAGGACTATACAGCCTCAGCAGTAGATCTGTGCTCTTGTATAGTGCCATCTTGAAATGAATGCTAATATTGAATTTTCCTTCCTAACTGCCAGCTGAACCTACATGTTAACCATAAGAGAATCCTAAATTAGGACTCCTAAGTCCCCTTATGCTTCAGATTTCCAAAGCCTTTCCCCATATAGAAAATAGTCTATTCTTCCTACTGTAGTGCATCACCTCATACATTTAGTACATTGTCTTCCATCTGCCACTTCTTTGCCCACTCTCCGAGCTTGTCCAAGTCCTCCTACAGACTCCCTGTTTCCTCAACTCTATCCGTCCCTCCACCTACATGAGCTAGGTTGATACCCAGATGGCCCATTTTATTCTTCTTATTCCTTATATTAACAATTTGGTCAAACAAAGTGACTTTCTCTATCATTTCAGGATAAGTTAAGAGTCAACCATATTGCTGTAGGTCTGGAGTCACATATAGCTCAGACCAGTTAAAGACAGTAGATTTTCTGTCCTTGTGATCCTTTCCCCTAAAATATTAAAATCATTGACATGTTAAATATCTCAACAATCTTACTCAATACACATTGGTTCGAAAACAAATATAAGGAATGCTGGAGAAACTCAGCAGATCTGACAGCATCCGTGGACAGAGAAACAAAATAGGCATGAGGACTGCAGATGCTGGAAATTAGAGCTGAGAGTGTGGTGCTGGAAAGGCACAGCAGATCCAGCAACATCCGGGATTAGGAGAGTCGATGTTTCGGGCAAAAGCCCTTCATCAGCAATGAGGCCAGTCCCACATTCGTGATGAAGGGCTTTTGCTCGAAACTTGACTCTCCTCCTCCTCGGATGGTGCCTGACCTGTTTTGCTTTTCCAGCACCACACTCTCGAGCGAAACAAAATACCCTTCTGAGTACTTCTTTGGAACTCTCCACAGATGTTGCCAGACCTGCTGAGTTTCTCCAGCATTCTGTGCATTTCTTTCAGGTTTCTAGCATCCACAGTATTTTACTTTGGTCGTGATATTGGCTTAGCCTCTTTTAAAGTCTGTACCGCAAGGGAAGTCTTATCAGGGTCTGTCCGACAATCTGAAGATCCCAACCCTGGCACAGGAAGCTGAACCTCCCCAAAATGATGTGTATTTTAACATGTGACATAACCCAGCACAACGCCCCTACTCCAACACAAACTAATACCATTACACAAGAAGATAGAGTCATCCCAAAGCACGTTAATTTCCATTTTTAAGCTTTGTAATGCTACTGATTGGCCATTAAACTGTCTGGCAGTTGAGGAGCAAAGGGATCTAAGGGTACTGTACACAAACTACTAACAACAGTGACACAAATTAATAAGGCTATGTAGAAGCAAATAAAACACTGGATTCATTTCTGGAAGGAAAAACAGAAAAGTTACGTTAAACTTGCATAGATCTATAGTTAGATCTATGATGTAAGGTGAGTGATTTAGGAGTATTTCAATGCCATTTATTTTTGAGTTTGGATTATGATCTAGCAGCTTGTGAGCTTGGTCTGTATCTATGAAGGGGTTTAATAATTAATTTGTAAGTACGTCTGTAGCCATTGTGCTCTTGTTTTCAAGCACAGTACAAGAGACAGACTTCCTGAAGGGCAGTGGGTTTTGTTTGAATTAGGTGAGATTTACAAGCGAACTGAATAAACATTTGTGTATTAGGAATAAAAACAGAAATTTCTGGAGAAATTCAACAGGTCAGGCAGCATCTGTGAAAAGAAAGCAGAGTTAACACTTGTGGTCCAGTGACACTTCTTCAGGAATGACAGTCACTCAGAAAAAGTAATATATATGCTGAAAAAGCATATTTCTTTCACTGAAACACAAAGACACTAAGCTAACGTAGCAGATTTGGTATTAACAATAAAATAGAAGCTTATTTTATATAAAAGATAATAAAACAGAATAAATCAGACTATTTATATGTAACACAAATTTTTGAAACGTGGAAAAATGCAAACTCATTAATTCCCACAGTACTCAAAGCAGAAAGAATTCCCTTCTCTATCACATGTGGTTCTCAAATAGAAAATCAGACCACTTGAGGACCTTGCAGTCTTCAAGACTAAATATTGAGTTCAACAATTTTAGGACCTGAGCACCTTCCTCCATGTCCTTTCCACATCCCCACACTCCAGGTTCTGTCATCACATGGTTGCTTTCAGCACAGCCAACCCATTGTCACTACTTGTGGTACCCAACTTCAACTTTTCTCATTCCCTATATTTCACAACTGCCTTTTTCTCCCTCTGAGCTCCATCTCCACTGATTGCTTACTCCTTTACACCCACCTCCTCATCCACACCTTCTTTAGAATGTATACCACCTTTTCCTAGCAACTATCAATTCTGAAGGAGCATCACTGGACCTGAAATGTTAATTCTGCTTTCTCTCCATGTATGCTGTCAGACCTGCTGAGATACTCCAGCAATTTCTGTTTTTGTTTCAGGTTTCCAACATCTATAGTTCTTTGTTTAATTTTAGTTGAGCATGAGGCTTCAGTTTGAATGTTCCAATTTTTTTTGGCTTGGGGGGGAAATACCCATAAATAATTGTTTTTTCAGTACAGATTTACAAAAGGCTTTGCTAATGCTGGATGTGTAACACTATTGCTCCTGAAGGAGGCAGATTGTTTAAAACTTTCAAGAAACAGGCCACTGAAGTGAAAAGAGTTTAGTTTGAAAGATCCAAAACAGAAGTGTAGGGTTAAAACCCCGAAAGGGTTATTTGAAGTTGAGAAAGTATAAGCTCATTTGTATAAAGACTCAAGGAAAATGCTATTAGATTCTTGAGACTGGGCATTGAAACCCAACATTAAAATAAGCCATACAGATGTGATAGAGAAGGGAATTCATTCTGCTTTGAGTACAGTAAAGGTATGCTGTAGGATTAATTAGTTTGCATTTTTCCACGTGGTTCAGAAATTTTGAATTTGTGTTACATGTAAATAGTTTGATTTATTCTTTTTTTGGATAATGAACTTTCACTTTATTGTTAAAATTGAACTGAGCATTAGCTCAATCTGTTTTTGTTTCAATAAAAGACCATCTCATTATAGTAAAAGAAAACAATAAAATACGATCCATTTAGCAAGATGAATGTCTGAAGTCTGTCTTTTCCAGTAATGACATCAGGTGAGATCATAACAGATCGCAACTATATCGAGGATGTAGAAGCACTGGAAATGGAAATCTAATTCACAAAAATGATACCAAAATAGAGAATTTTCACAATCAGAACAGGCTGAACTAGTTGGAGTTTTTTTTTTCTCAAGTTTGATGGATCCCTGGTAAAGGTCTTTAAGATTATGCAAATATTCATAACATCATACCATGTAGGAGGAGGAGTAGGTTATATGGCCAAAATGACCTCTTGAGACTCCTCTGTAATTCTGTCTGATCTTGCATGATTAGGTTAGATTAGATTACAGTGTGGAAACAGGCCCTTCGGCCCAACAAGTCCACATCGACCTGCCAAAGCGCAACCCACCCATACCCCTACATTTACCCCTTACCTAACACTACGGGCAATTTAGCATGGCCAATTCACCTGACCTGCACATCTTTAGACTGTGGGAGGAAACCGGAGCACCCGGAGGAAACCCACGCAGACAACGTGCAAACTCCACACAGTCAGTCGCCTGAGGTGGGAATTGAATCCAGGTCTCAGGCGCTGTGAGGCAGTAGTGCTAACCACTGTGCCACCGTGCCTCAGTTTCACATTGTTGCTCATTCCCCATATCCTTTGATTTCCAGGGTAGCTTTACAAAGCCTTGTTTTGGAGGAGACAAAAATTAAAATAAAATGATGATAGTCATTAATAAATCCAAAAACTATCTAGAGCAGAGAAATGTAAGACTTGCAACCATAAGGAGTAGTTAAGAGCATTAACATGTTTAAGGGGAAGCTGATTAGCACATGAGAAAGAAAGAAATGGAAGGAGAGCTAGATTGAGATGACATTAAAATGGTGAACCCAACATCGACCAATAAGGTCAAAATCCGTATTTCTATGTTGTACCTGTATAGGCACCCAATGTACCTCTAAGTAGCTAATCCCATCATACATTGACTAAACATTAACTAACCCTATAGCACCATTTACTAATTGTTAACTGACTCTGGAACACCATTAATTAACTATTGACTAACCCCGTAACTCTGGATAAATTCTGTCTTCCACTCTAAAGCTAACAGGACTTTGATTGCCTCTTTCAGGTCAGCCTTTTAGATATTAGCACTGCAGTTGGCCTTAAAACGAAGACTACGTTCGATGAAGTCTATGGAGCTCAGCAAACGATGTTCATTACTTGTGATGTGACATCTGGCAACCAATTGAAAGGTGTGGGCAGGTTTCATCATTAAACTGGATTGTACCCTGAAATCTACAGGGTCCCACTGGCAGATACATCAGCAAAGCATTGACAAACTCACTCATACACTGCCCATCCAATAGAAGGTGAAAGGAGTAAGTGCAGTTCAAATTATGATAGATCTTTCCAACCTGCCAAGAACCATTCTTCCTACTTAGAATTATAATTTGTTCTTGTCAGCGTACAGAAGCACTGTTCACGTGAATCTGCGGAGTCCTTTTAGTATGTTGATTGAGTTCAGATTATGCTATTTACCAGGAGTATTGCCCAAGCTGTTTTGATATTCCTAAACCTTGCAGAACACAGCAGTCACCCTTCATGTCAAGTTTGTCTTGCCTTCCCCAAACCTGGAATTCTTCCTTCCATCCCACAGTACCCAACAAGGCTGCAGACCCAAAGGTGCATACCTTAGGGAGATGATTGTTGAACAGCCTGGTCTCGTAGATATAAAGTTGTCTTTTTTTTAAAAGAGTAACTACACCAAATGACAAAATTGGCTGTTGGAGCATGCTCAGATGGGGCAGTAATGTCAGCTGGCTATGGCAGGCTTCAGAATTCACCTGCATGCATGCTGCTGACATCACCACATTCAGTGACTGTTGACATCAGCATTAGCGCAGACCAGCCTGCCCTTTATTTCACAGGAAGTAGTTTTAAAAGAGACAAATGCTTCCCTGTGCTGACTCACCTCATCACATCAGTTCAGTCTGGCATGAGGCCGAGGGGAAAAAGTGACTATTCCGAAAGAAAGAAAGCCTCAATTAGCAATTTCCAGAATGTCATTTCCTCCTTTGTGAACACAGAATCAAAGCATGTATTTTGTTGGTCAGCCATTTCTTTACTCCCAATGTAATTTCCCCTTTAAAAGAAAACCCAAAAGAGCTGCAGATGTTGTAGATCAGAGACAAAAATAGAAATTGCTGGAAAAGCTCAGCAGGTCTGACAATATCTGTGGAGAGAAATCAGAGTTAACATTTCCAGTTGAGTGACTTCCTCAGAACTAACTTCCCCTGATTCTGACTGTAAGAGACCAACATTTGACTTCACCAAACCTTTCCTCTTCACATACCTATAGAAACTTTGACAATTAGTTTTTATGTTCTCTGCAAGCTTACTCTTGCACTCTTCAGTAACAGGTACAATCACAGTGTGATTATATTGGCAATCCCATTTTTGTGACAGGCAGCTTTTGCTGCTGTTCCACTGCAGTATCGTGATGCCACACACTGTAGTGCTGTGTTGCTGCATGCGCTTATTATTCCACCTGGTGGTGGTGTTCACAAGAAAACACATCTTCTTAATTAATATGTCTCATTGAGTATGAGTAGCATTTATTTGTCATTTCTACCAAATGCAACTGATACAGTAAAAATGAAACAGCATTCCTCCACGATCGAGGGTGCTACATGGACAGCACAAACTATACAATTGTACACGGCATACAGAGCATAAGTGAAAACTACAATGCAAGTTACAGTGAAATAGAAGAGTGATAAATAATAGACATTTTTCTAGCAGCAATTCAAAGTCATGCAAAGAATTTCAGATGGGAAAGAGTCTGGTCATACAGTGTTATGAAGCTGATGTATTGGGGGATGAAACTGTTGCACAGTCTGGCCGTGAGAGACCGAATGCTCCGGTATCTTCTGTCAGATGGCAGGAGGGAGAAGGGTTTGAGTGAGGAGTGTGTGGTGTCTTCCACAATGTTCTTAGCTTTTGGATGCAGCGTGTGTTGTAAATGTCTGGAATGGAGGGAAGAGAGACCCCAATGATCTTCTCAGCTGTCCTCACTATCCGTTGTAGAGTCTTACGATCTGAGACGGTGCAATTCATAAACGAGGCAGTGATGCAGCAGCTCAGGGTACCTATGAATATTTACAGAGACTGCCGAGTTAAGGAAAGCATTCACTTTATTAAGGAATATCTTACTGTGGTTTCATGTTACCACAAGTCTGTAAGAGAGGACAAGATCGTGTGAAATTACAATGCGTGTTGTGACAATGTATACTTTGTCTCCTGAGCATATCACACAGCCCTAGCCCCTTATATAACACTTCTCTTGCAGATGCATTCAAGAAAACTATTGAAAACTTTCTACGGTTGGATATTGTTTGCAACAATGCTGGAATAGCTGATGAAACAAACTGGCAGAGGTGTTTAGATTTAAACTTGGTAAGTATGAGTTCACTGTAGGTACCTACAATACTGGGCAATCAAGTTGTGTGAGGCCCCATGGGAATGAGCAACACAATATGATAACATTCTTCATCACCATGGAGAACGATCTAGGTGATTCTTAGACAAGGGTCATGAAAAGAGGTGGCAAAAGTGAGGACTGCAGATGCTGGAGATCAGAGTCTTGATTAGAGTGGTGCTGGAAAAGCACAACAGGTCAGGCAGCATCCAAGGAGCAGGAAAATCGATATTTCTGGAAAAACCCCTTCATCAGGAATCCTGATGAAGGGCTTTTGCCCGAAACATCGATTTTTCTGCTCCTCAGATGCTGCCTGACCTGCTGTGCTTTTCCAGCATCACTCTCATCTAGATCCTGAAGAGAGGAACCTACAACACTATGAGATGCAAATTAGCTATGATAGATCGGGGAACACAATTTAAAGGGATGATGGTGGAGAAGTATTGTCTAATATACAAAGATTACATGGATGAACTGCAATGATTGTTCATTTCGGTCTGGTGTAGAAGTAAAACGGGAAAGATGGCTACACGATGGCAAACAAGGGAAATTATTAATAATATTACTTCCAAGGAAGAGGCACTGAAATTGGCAAGAATTCCTCAGGTCTGAGGAGTAGGAGCAGTTTAGAATTTAGCAAAGGAGGACAGAGGGATTGATTAAGAAAGAGAAAATACTGTGTGAGAATAAGCTTGCAGGGAACATAAAAACTGACTGTAAAAATTTCTATAGATATGTGAAGAGCAGAGGATTGGTGAAGGCAAATGTAGGCCCCTTAGTCAGAAACAGGGGAAATTACAATGGGGATTAAAGAAATAGCTGACCAACTAAACACGTACATTGATTCTGTATTCACAAAGAATAAAATAATATATCAGAAATGTTGGGGAACATGATAGAGAGGAAATGAAAGTGATCAGTATTAGTAGGAAATGGTGAAGGAAGTTAGTAGGAAATTGATGGGATTGAAGGTTAATAAATCCCCAGTACTTGATAATCTATATCCCAGAGTTCTTAAGAAAGTGACCCTGCAAATATTGGATGCATTGGTGGTCATCTTTTAAGATTCTATAGTTTCTGACACAGTTCCTACAGATTGAAAGGTTGCTAAAGTAACCCTTCTATTTAAAAGAAAAAGGTAGATAGAAAACCAGGAATTATAGACCAGTCACCCTGATGTCAGTATTGAGGGAAATGCTAGAGTCCATTTTAAAAAGATTCAGTAGCAGAGCACTTGGCAAGCAGTAGCAGGATCAGACAGAATCAGCATTAATTTACAAAAGAGAAGTCATGCTTGACAAATCTACTGGAATTCTTCAAGGATATAACTAGTATAGTTGATGGGGAGAGTCAGTGGAAGAGGTTTATTCGGACTTTAAAAAAGCTTTAGACAAAATCCCACATAATAGATTAATATACAAATTTAAAGTGCTTGGGGTTGTGATAGTGTGCTGGCAAGAATAGAGAACTAATTGGCAGGCAGGAAACAAAGAGTAGGAATAAACAGGTCTTTTTCAAAGTGGCAGCCAGTAACTAGTGGGTACCTCAGGGATCAGTGCAAGGCCGTAGCTATACACAATTTATACTAATAATTTAAATGAGATAACTAAATGTAATATCTTCAAATTTTCAGATGACTGGAAGTTGGGTGGGAGGGTAAGCAGTGAGAAGGATTCTTCAGTGTGATTTGGACAATGGGAAAACGCAAGATACAGCACACAATGTGGTTGGGAGGCTATCGACTTTAGTAACAACAACAGGAAGGTTGATAACTTTCTGAATAGTGATTAATTAATGGAAAGAAATGTGCAATGACACCTGGGTGTTTTTGTACACCAGTCATTGAAAATAAGCGTGCAGGTACAGTGGGAGGTGAAGAAGGTAAATGGTATGATAGTCTTCATAGCAAGAGGATTTGAATACAAGAACAAGGATGTCATGCTGCACACAATACTCCAGGTATAATTTCACTAAGGTCAGTAGACTTTGGTGAAATTATACCTGGAGTATTGTGTGTAGTTTTGGTCTGCTTATCTGAGGAGACACAGCAAAGGTTTAGATTTTAGTTTTTTTTTAGATTAGATTACTTACAGTGTGGAAACAGGCCCTTCGGCCCAACAAGTCCACACCGACCCGCCGAAGTGCAACCCACCCAGACCCATTCCCCTACATGTTACCCCTTCACCTAACACTACGGGCAATTTAGCATGGCCAATTCACCTGACCTGCACGTTTTTGGACTGTGGGAGGAAACCGGAGCACCCGGAGGAAACCCACACAGACACGTGGAGAATGTGCAAACTCCACACAGTCAGTTGCCTGAGGCAGGAATTGAACCCGGGTCTCTGGCGCTGTGAGGCAGCAGTGCTAACCACTGTGCCGCCCACTGCCACCGTGCCACCCACTAGACTGATTCCAGGGTTTGGTAGGACTGATGGATGAGGAAAGGTTGAATTGGTTAGGATTATATTAGTTGGAGTTCAGATGAATGAACTCCAACTATGATCACATAGAAACATATAATATTCCAACAGGTTAGACAAGGTAGATTGTGGGAAAGATATTCCTGAAGGTAGGGAATCCCATTACTAGGATCACAGTCTAAGGATATGGTGTGGGCCATTTTGGACTGAGGTGAGAAAAAATCTCTTCAACTAGAGAGTGCTGAATCTATGGAATTTGCTACCATGCAAAGCATTTGAGGCCAAAACTTTGAATAATTTCAGGATGTAGTTGGATATAGCACTTGGGGCTAAAGTGATCAAAAGATATGCGGGAAGAGAGGCTACAAGCTATTTAGTTGGACAATCAGGCTTGAAGGGCTGACTGGCCTACTCCAGGTCCTATTTTCTATGTTCAGTTGCCTGTATATAATCACATGTCACTTCTATTGCAGGTCAGTGTGATCAGAGGAACCTACCTTGGACTAGACTGCATGAATAAAAAGACTGGAGGTGCAGGAGGAGTAATAATCAATGTTTCCTCCATGGCAGGTCTGAAACATTTCATGTAAATAGTTAAAATTGGCTGAGAAATTATGTATTCATATATATTCAAATAAATCAAACAAATCATTTGCACACCCAAGTAGAGAACTGGCAGGTGCAGAGTACACACTACACTGGGAGACGTAATTTTGTATAAGCAAAAATAAAAGGTACAGACACAAAAAGGAGAGTCTTTACATAGATAAATCCTGTGCACCTGTGGCATAAGCACTGTTAGTGTATCTCGAGTATACTCATTAACTGTATATCTGATGTATACTCACTGAATGCGTTCTTTGGGTAGACAAACTGACTCTGTACCTGGGGATTTAGTCAGGGATAGAAACCCTGACTATCTGCTGGGCTATACTCACTAACTGTGTATCTGAGGTAAACTCTGAATGCTCTGATTCTGCAAGGTTACACTCACTCAATGTGTATCTGTGGTAAAGCCACTGAATGTATACCCAGAGATAACTCATAAACGTATACTCTGTGTATACCCACTGACTGTATATCTGGAGTAGACATGCTGACCATGTACCTGGTTGTAGACTCAGCTGACTGTGTACACAGGTATCGTCACCACTTGCAAATCCAGGTTCTCTGAGTATCTGGGATAGACTTCCTGCATATCTACCTGGGGTATGATCACTGACTGTACCAGTTTTAGGCTACACATCAGTAGATGTGCTTATAAGAAATGGTTCAAATTTCATTTTTCTGATGTAAAACCAATGTACACAGATTGGGTAACTAGTTGTTTGGAACCAGTTATAGGGCTACAGGTAAAGAGCAAGGGCCTCTGACAAATTGGAGGGCTCATTAGAAAAAACAGCGTAAGCACAATGGACCAACTGGTCATCTTCTGTTGTTCAAGATACCATGGTATTGTGACAGTCAGTGACGGTCAGTGATTCTGTGGTATTTTTGAGAAATGGACTTTTAAACACTCACTTTCACATAAACCAGCAAGCAAAGCAATTTGTACTCACCCATGCTGGGAATGTGGGAGATATCAGGTACCAATAGTTGGTGGCCTTTTGACAGCAGGTAATCCAATCTGTACCCAAAATAATGTTACATCCCTTCATTGATCTTCCTGCCAATTTCGCTCCTTCAGCCAGTGTAATTCCACACTACCTGGAGCCACACTATCTGCAGAAAACCCAACTTACAATGGCATTAAAAGGGACAGAAAACAGCAGATATCTGCAGCCCAACACCTCTGATTGACATTTGAACTCTGTGCCTGGACACAGTTTGGAATTGAGCAAGTTGATCACAGTGGTGGTAAACTGAATTTTAAGTCAGGGACGTTATTCACCCTCTCCCCCATTGATGTTTGGAGCATTTCCCTGCCCTGGAATCATTTTTGTAGGTACGTTCGCTGAGCTGGGAAATTGATTTACAGATATTTTGTCTCCTGTCTAGGTGACATCTTCAGTGCCTTGGAGCCTACAGTGAAGCACTGCTGTACTGTCTTCTGGAATTTGTTTTGTTCTGTTCATGCTGCTTTCAGTAGTTGTTTGCAGTTGTTTGTTGTAGTGGCCAGTATATTGGGACGATGTGCTTGTTGATGGAGTCCATGGATTAGTGTCATACTTCCAGAAACTCTCTGACTGTCTCTTGTTTAGCTTGCCCTATGATCATTGTGTTGTCTCAGTCGAATCTGTGGTCATTGTCATCTTTTTGTGTGGCTACTAGGGACAGCTGATAGTGGCGTTTATTGATTAGTTTGTGTTCGTGGATGCAGATTGCTAGTTGTCTGCCTGTTTGTCCTATATAGTGTTTTGTGCGGTCTTTGCTTGGAATCTTGTAAATTATGCTTGTCTTGTACATGATGGGTCTAGGGTCTTTTGTCTTAGTAAGTTCTTGTCTGAGCATGGCTGGCGGTGTATGGGCTGATATGGACCTAAGTGGTCGAGCAGTCTGACTGTCAGTTCTGAGGCTTTTTTTATGTAAAGTAGTGTAGCTAGCGAGTTAGGTCATGGCATGTCCTCATCGTGATGATTGTCTGTTGGGCATCTGCGGATGAAGTTGCGGGGATATCCGTTCTTGGTGAAGACTCTGTAGAGGTGTTCTTCTTTTTCCCTTCATAGGTTGGGAGTGCTACAGTGTGATGTAGCCCTTTTGAACAGGGTCCTAATGCAGCTTCTCTTGTGTGTGTTCAGATGGTTGCTTGTGTATTTCAGGACCTGGTTGGTGTGTGTGGCTTTCCTGTACACTTTTGTGGTCTTTTTACCATCACATCCAGGAATGGAAGTTGATTGTTGGTTTCCTCCTCTCCAGTAAATCTGATCCATGTGAGTATGGCGTTGATAGTCTGGTGTGTGTTCTGTTCTCGATTTCTGTTCTGGTAATGATAACAAAAGTGCCGTGCACATATCTGATGTAGAATTTGGGGTGGATTTATGGGAGGGCTGTTTGTTCCAATTTTTGCGTCACTGTTTCTGCTATGAGCCCAGATATGGGTGAGCCCATAGGTGTTCCATTGATTCATATATTTGGTTGTTGAATGTGAAGTACATCGTCAAGTACAGTTTTAGTAGCTTGAGTATGCAGTCCTTGTTGATAAGTTCCCTGTCATGTCGTCTGTTCTGTTTGTCCAGGAGGTTGGCCATTGTCTCTCTGGCTCGAGTTTTGTCAGTTGAAGTGAACAGTGTTGTTACATCAAATGAGACCATTGCTTCATCCTTGTCTATGTTTATGTTCTTGATGTTGTCTAGGAATTCCTGTGATGATTGTATGCAGTGTTTGGATCTGCTGATAAGATGTTTTAGTTTTTGTTGAAGTATTTTTGCCAATTTATGCGATGGCATTCCAGTGAGTGCCACTGTGGGTCTAAGTGGTATGTCTGGTTTGT
The DNA here is from genome assembly GCF_047496795.1 of Chiloscyllium punctatum. Taxonomy (NCBI): domain Eukaryota; kingdom Metazoa; phylum Chordata; class Chondrichthyes; order Orectolobiformes; family Hemiscylliidae; genus Chiloscyllium; species Chiloscyllium punctatum. Next base: position 15,947,305 of record NC_092758.1, read on the forward strand.
GTACTTTGGGTAAACTGTAAACTCTTGGGGTGTAGTTGCTTTCCAGTTTCATCCTTTGTAGGTCAATCCTGGTTAGTAGTCCATTTTTTTGTAGATTTTGTAGTGTGTTGTTTATTCTATTGGTTAGCTATGGTGTGGGGTTACACTCCCTCTACAGGCAGGTGTCAGTATCTGCAAGTAGTTTCTGAATATATTCAGTCTTGTCTTTGATAACCAGCATTCTCCCCTTGTCCACTGGTGCTGTGTTCTTGTCATCTTTAGGGCTTCTCTCTCTTTGGCGTTGAGGTTGTTCATTTGTCTTTTCTTTGTTAGAAAGGGTGCAATGGTTTGTCTGACTATTTGCTAAGTCTCTTCAATTAGTCCATTAGTTCTGAGCGTACATTCTGGTGCAGCTGAGAAGTCTATTATTTTTGTGTCCCTGTGGTTGTAGTTGAGTCTCTTAGCTATTACATCTTTTTCTGTGTCTGTAGGCTGTCAGTTGAAGAGGTTTCCTACCCAGCTGTCTGTCATGTTGTCTTCTCTGCTGTTGGTTAGCTTAGTCATGTTGTCTTGTAGTGCTATTCTCTTTCTGTATGTGGTCCTGTACTGTCCTATGGTGATGGCCTATTCAATTCTCATGGTGCAATTCTGATTAGTTGTTTTGAAATTAATGATTTTTGGCACGCAGTTTCTTGTTTGTACCTGTGCAGATTGTTGTGTGCGTCCATAATCATATCCTGGATCGTCCAGAGACTATTTTGTCGGACTGTTTCCCTAGCTTGTGGGTTGTTGATTGGTAGTCTGTATCTGACACAGGGTGGTAGTATTTGATTCCTTCGAATCCATGTAGTGCCTGGAATTACGGGTCTTGATAATTTCAGTCTCCATCACATTCCTCGTTTGGAATTCATTGTCACCTGGGATGGCACAGTTCATAGAGTCATAGAGATGTACATCATGGAAACAGACCCTTCGGTCCAACCTGTGCATGCCGACCAGATATCCCAAACCAATCTAGTCCCACCTGCCAGCACCTGGTCCATATCCCTCCAAACCCTTCCTATTCATATACCCATCCAAATGCCTCTTAAATGTTGCAATTGTACCAGCCTCCATCACTTCCTCTGGCAGCTCATTCCATATATGTATGATCCTCTGTGTGAAAACGTTGCCCCATAGGCCTCTTTTATATCTTTCCCCTCTCACCTTCAACCTATGCCCTCTAGTTCTGGACTCCCCAACTCCAGGGAAAATACTTTGCCGATTTACCCTATCCATGCCCCTCATAATTTTGAAAACCTCTATGAGGTCACCCCTCAGCCTCCGACGCTCCAGGGAAAATAGCCCCAGCCTGTTCAGCCTCTCCCAATAGCTCAAATCCTCCAACCCTGGCAACATCCTTGTAAATCTTTTCTGAATCCTTTCAAGTTTCACAACATCTTTCCAATAGGAAGGAGACCACCTATACCTCACAAGCTGAAAATGTGTTGCTGGAAAAGCGCAGCAGGTCAGGCAGCATCCAAGGAACAGGAGAATCGACGTTTCGGGCATAAGCCCTTCTTCAGGATTCCTGAAGAAGGGCTTATGCCCGAAACGTTGATTCTCTTGTTCCTTGGATGCTGCCTGACCTGCTGCGCTTTTCCAGCAACACATTTTCAGCTCTGATTTCCAGCATCTGCAGTCCTCACTTTCTCCTCAAAGATTTTATACCCCACAAGGTCAAATCTCCAGTTTTATGGATCTCAATCCTTGATCAGGTTTACCGAGGGTAATAAAATCCTTTACCTTTTCATGTAGACTAGTAATTCAACACATTCTTTGTCTTTTTTTTATCAACCTTCAACAGGAATCAATCCAATAATTTTTGGACCAGTCTATTCAGCTTCGAAGCATGGAGTGGTGGGATTCTCCAGGGCAGTGGCTGTAAGTGTATGCTGAACTTGCTCAATCATCTCATCTCCCTCACATTCTGTAAAAGATTCATAGCCCATCTCGCTGGATTTTCAATGGATGCAAAACTGAGTTTACTGGGTCACTAATTCGCTGGATCGCTGATAGATTCAGGGTCTGACTTACTGGGTCTGCAATAAGTTAAGTGCAAAAAAACTAGATCTCTGATAGATTGTTTGATTTTGTGTTTTGGATCGAATTCTGTTTAGTCTCCTGAAGCAATGCTACTGGACTGAATGAAACATTTTGCAAGAACTCTATATTTATAGCGTAATCTAGACACATATCCTCTTTTCACCAGTTTAGTACTTCTGCTCTCTTCCAGTGCTGCCTGTTTAATCATGTGATTCTGACATCATCATTACGTGTCCATTTAATGTTAACTCCATTACTCTGCATCTCCCCCGAGCTCCCTTATTATTCATATTTTAAACATATCCCCACTATCTTTCCCAAAATCTCAGACTTAACAAGATGATGCACTGACCAACCTTCTTGGTCTGATTTTGATCACATTCTGCACTCTTTCATTATTGTGACAGTTCCTCTCCTGGATGGTGACACAGTTCTCTTCTTTTGAGAAATTGTGCCAACTTTCAATTAATTTCATTAAAAGTTTATAACAATATATTACAACTTTTCATTATAATTCCATGATCTGTTTCAAACATCCCTATCCTCTGTCTCATACCCATACTCTCTTTCCCTGGACTGCAGCTCTGGTAAATCCTGGGGTCTGTATCTTTTATTGAGATTTTGTGCTGGGTTGTCCATTTGCTTCTCTTTGCACTGCTTGAATCTGTTTTGGTCATAGTCATAGAGAGGTAGAGCACAGAAACAGACACTTTGGTCCAACTCGCCAATGCCAACCAGATATCCCAACACAATCTAGTCCCAGCACTTGGCCCATATCCCTCTAAACCCTTCCTTATTCATACACCCATCCAGATATCTTTTAATTGATGCAATTTACCAGCTTTCACCACTTCCTCTGGCAGCTCATTCCATACATAAATCACCCTCTGCATGAAAACGTTGCCCCTTAGGTCCCTTTTATATCTTTCCCTTCTCACCCTAAACCTATACTCTCTAGTTCTGGACTCTCCCACCCCAGGGAAAAGACCTTGTCTATTTTTCCTATCCATACTCCTCATGATTTTATAAGCCTGTATAAGGTCCCATCAGCCTCTGACACTCCAGGGAAAACAGCCCCACCCTATTTGGCCTTTCCCTTTAGCTTAAATCCCCCAACCCAGGACAACATCCTTGTAAATTTTTTCTGAACCCTTTCAAGTTTCACAACATCTTTCCAATAGGAAGGAGACCAGAATTGCATGCAATATTCCAAAAGTGGCCTAACCAATGTCCTGTACTCAATACTCTGACCAATAAAAGAAAGCATACCAAATACCTTCTTCACTATCCTATCTACCTGCAACTCCACTTCCAAGAAACTATGAACCTGTACTCCAAGGTCTTTCAAAATAATCTTCAATTGTCAGTTCTGAAGCAGAGATAGAAGTTGTATTCTCTGTCTCCTGCTCATCAGTGACTCTGACAGTAATAATCTATTCTGTTACTGAATGGATCATAAACCTATTAATGCAAAATTTATATCTTCATTTTTCTTTAGTAATGCTTTTACTGTTCACCTTCTTCATTTAGCTTCTCTGCTTGCTTCAGAGGTGAACAAGTAACATAAATGAAGTCAAACCCACGTGCAAATCTCTTAAACTGCTCACTTGCAAACTACACATTAATGTCTGGAGCATGGCAATGTCCTGACTGCCATTATGAAGTAGATTATCTTCAGTGATTGTATTGCTGTCTTTGTTGTGATATTATGTGGACAGTTAACTTCTATTCTCTTTGAATAATCTTCCATAATGATGAATGTCCCCCTATTACAATGGAATTAGGAAGGGTAAACTTATTTCTTTCCTTCTCACACTCCACCATTGGTGACAGAAAAGTATCAACTTAAAAAGGGAGGTGATATTGCCAATTCTATATTTGTTTTTATATAGTTCAGTATCAGGAATAAGCCAGTCAGGTTCCTTCAATATTTTTTATTCAATCATGAACTGTGGGAGTCACTAGCTTGGCCAGCATCCATTGTTCACCCCTAGTTGCCCTTGAGAAGGTGGTGCTGAACTGCCTTCCAAAATAATCCATCTACTGTAGGTAGAACTGTAATGCTACTAGGGAGGGGATTTCAGGACTTTGACTAACAGGATTGAAGGAACAGCAATCTATTTCCAAGTCAAGATGGTGAGTGGTTTGGGCGGCATGGTGGCACACTGCTGCCTCACAGTGCCAGGGACCCGGGTTCAATTCCTGCCTCAGGCAACTGTCTGTGCGGAGTTTGCACATTCTCCCCGTATCTGCATGGGTTTCCTCTGGGTGTTCGGGTTTCCTCCCACAATCCAAAATTGGGCAAGTTAGTTGAATTGACCATGCAAAATTGCCTGTACTGTTAGGTGAAGGGGTAAATGTAGGGGAATGGGTCTGGGTGGGTTGCTCTTCGGAGGGTCGGTGTGGACTTGTTGGGCCGCAGGGCCTATTTCCACATTGTAGGGAATCTAATCTAATCTAATGAAGGAGAATATGCAGGTGATGGTGTTCCCATTCTCCACTGCCCTAGTCCTTCTACAAACAAACAGTCCGGGTTGGAAGGGCTGTCTAAGGCATCTTGTAGATAGTACACACTGACTGGTGGTGGAGGGAGTGGATATTTCTGAATGTGGTACAAAGTCAAGTGGGTTCTTTGTCTGGATGGTGTAAAGCTTCTTGAGAGTTGATAAGCTGCACTCTTCCATGTAGGTATGGAGTATTCCATCACACTCCTAACTTGTGGCTTCTAGAAAGGGCACATGCTTTGGGGAGTCAGGTGGTGAGTTACTCATTGCTCCTTTTTTTAGATGACATTCTCTACACAATGGAAGCAGGCCCTTTGACCCAATAAGTCCACACTGGCCCTCCGAAGAGTAATCCACCCAGGGCCAATTCCCCTACCCTATATTTACCCCTGACTAACGCACCTAACACTATGGGCAATTTAGCATGGCCAATTCACCTGACTTGCACGTCTTTGGATTGTGGGAGGAAACCAGAGCAGCCGGAGGAAACCCATGCAGACAAGGGGAAAACATGCAAACTCCACACAGACAGTCGCCCAAGGTGGGACTCGAACCTGGGTCCCTGGTGCTGTGAGGCAGCAGTGTTAACCACTGACCCACTGTGCCACTATTTATTTCTATGGTTAGTTCAGATCAGTTTCTGGTAAATGGTAATCCCGAGGATGTTACTGGTAAGGGATTCAATTGGTGTCATGCCATTGAATGTCAAGGGGCAATGGTTGGATTGTCTCTTATTAGAGATTGTCATTGCTTGGCATTGTGTGGTGCTAAGTTTATATCAGTGTAGTGCTGGAAAAGCACAGCAGGTCAAGCAGCATCCGAGGAGTAGGAAAATTGACATTTCGGGCAAAAGCCCTTCATCAGGAATATTCCCGATTTTCCTGCTCCTCGGATGCTGCCTGACCTGCTGTGCTTTTCCAGCACCTATCTGATATAAACTCTGGTTTCCAGCATCTGCAGTCCTCACTTTTGCCTATTGTGTGACACTAATGTTAGTTGCCATTTTTCAGCCCAGGCTTGGATATTATCTGGGACTTGCTACATTTGAATGTAGACTACTTTACTATCTGAGGAGTCACAAACAGTGTTGAACATTGAATAATAATTAGTGAACATCCCCATTTTTGACTGTCTAATGGAGGGAAGGTCATTAATGAAATAGCTGAAGATGATTCAGCCTATGGCACTATCCTGAGGAACCCCTGAAGAGATGTCCTGGAGCTTGAGATGACTAACCTCCAACAACTACTGCCATCTTCCTTTGTTCCAGGTATGACTCCAACCAGTGGAGAGTTTCCCTTCTGTTTCCCATTGACTCCATTTTTGGTCGGGGTCTTTGATACTACAATTGGTCAAACGTGGCCTTGATCTCAAGGGCAGTTGTTCTCACCTTGCCCAAAGAATGCAGCTCTTTGGTCCACATTTAAACCAAACCTATAATGCGGTCAGGAACTGAGTGGCTGTGGGGAACCCAAATTGGGCTACATTGGCTGCCTTGAGTCATTTTATCAGCAAACTGGAATTTAATTTACTCCAATATCGAGGTCTGTGTGTACCCAATGACTTAGATAATGCCAACCTCCCTCTTTGACTGTTTAAAGCAGTGACTAGTTACTGTCTTCTGTAATATAAACTCCGACAGCTCTCCTGGCATACAATCATGCATGAGCAGGCACAAACCACCTCCAGGACACTGGCCTTGCAGCTTGCATTTCTGTAGAATATCAGAAGTAACAATTTTCCTTTACGTGCTTCAGCGTTCCATCATGGGATAGTGTCCCACATGATTCTCTCCTTTTAATGGTCAGGGATGGTAATATTCTCTGTGCATGGTCTTTCTTTTCTCTAAGGTTTGTCTCACGTATTTATCTCACCCTTACCTCTCTCTGCTGTGTGACAGTTTCCAGACCCCAGCTTGCCTGAGTTTACTGTTGTGTGTGTTCATTTACAGTTGTCAGACAGAATTGCTACTTTTTTTCATCTGTTCCTCAACTTGAGTCCAAATTGGAAAGGATATTGAAATTTTGAACTCTGCAAAGAAAACTACCTCAAACTTTAAGTGCCTCTACCAAGTGGTCAAACATAAGTTGCATAAGCTGTTCAATTCTGGGTATGTCTGTTCAGGCTGTTTCTTGAGGGTATTGACTGTTTGCTGTTGACACTTAACATTGCCCCTTTTTCTGTCTCACAGTCAATGGCATTCTCCTCAGAGAAGAGGAAGTAAACTTTGAGAACTTTCCCTGCCATCCTGCTGTGCAACAGCAGCATCTTTGTGTAACTGACCACTTTAAATGTTGTGCTAACCTTTCAAAAGAGATGAAGAAGGCATCTGCCCCTTTCTCAAAGAGGTTTGGACTGGGGGAAGGCAGTTTCATGAAAATAAGTCATGATCTGACCAATGTAGATCGGGAACAGTTACTTGTGGGAAAATCTACAGCAGAACAGTGGAGGGGTGTTCAGAAAGGAATCGGGGGGGCGGGCAAATTCAACTTGTTCCCTTTAGGGTAACATGGAGCATCACCAGGCCCAAAGAACCTAGCATGCCTAGGAAAGAGAGGCTTTTAACAAGTGCAAAGGGAGCAAATGTACAGAGGCCTTAATGGAGGATAGGATGTGCAAGAAGGATCATAAGAAAATAATTAAGAGAGCAAAATAGGGCATGGCAGGGAAAATTAGCAATAATTGCAAGGTATTCTGGAAGTATATCAAGGGAATGAAGATAACCAGGGAAAGCATATGGCCCATTAAAGACCCAGGAGCTAAACTATCCGTGGAGCGAAAGGACATAGGTTGAGTTTTAAATGAGTACTTCATTTTTGTCTTCATTTTGGAGAAGGAGGATGTAAGTACAGAATTGGGGAAGAGAAACTAAGATTCTTGAGCAGATTGATATACAGATTGAGGAGGTATTGGGGATTTTGGAGGATTTAAAAATGGACAGATTGTCAGGTCCAGATGAGCTGTGGGAGATGAGGGAGAAAATTTCAGGGGCTCTCACCCAAACATTTATTTCCTTTCTGGTCACAGGGAAGGTGCCAGAGGACTAGAGAACAGCGAATGTGGTCCCACTTTTCAAAACGTTCATAGAGACAAACCAGGAAACCATAGACCAGTGAGTTGATATCAGTGTTATGGGAACTATTAGAGAAAATTCCATAGGAGCTAATTAATCTCTACTTTAGGAAGCAAGGTTTGATCAGTGATAGTCAGTGTGGCTTTATCAGAGAGAAGTCCTGTATAACAAATTTGATTGAAGTTTTTGAAGATGCCAACAGGTGTGTAGTTGAGGGTAATGAAGTTGATGTCGTCTAAATGGATTTCAACAAAACCTTTGACAATGTTTCGCAAGGGACACTGATGAAGGACGTAAAAGCACATGGGATCCAGGATAACTTTGGAAATTTGGATCTAAATTGGCTGAGTGGTAGAAGACACAGGGTAGTGATAGAAAGCTGTTGTGTGACTTGAGGCTGGTGGCCAGTGGTGTATCACAGAGACCATTGCTGGATCCTTTAATGTTTGTGATATGTATAAACAATATAGATGAACACACAGGGGTATGAAAAGTAAATTGTGCATTACATAAAGATTGACTGGGTGGTTGACAATGAGCAAGATGGTGTTAGATTATGGGAGGATATAAACAGACTAGTCTGAAAGGCAGATCAGTGACAGATAGAATTTAATCCTGATAAATGTGAGGTGATACACTTTGAAAGAAGGGACAAGAGAGTAATGAAAGAATGGCAGGACACCAGGAAGCTGAGAGGAAGGTGGCAGAACAGGTTAATAGGGTAGTTAAGAATGTTTGTGAGATGCTTGCCTTTATCATATTGTGAATGTATTTGCACTAGAAGGAGGGGCAAAAGAGGATGTTTTCTGGGATGGTGCATTTCACTATGAAGGGTGAATAACCTCGGGTTATTTTCTTCGGAGCAGAGAAAGTTGAGAGGGGTCCTATTGGAGCATAAGATTATGATGGGCATGTACATAATGAAGAGAAATCAGCTGACCCCCTTAGTTGAAGGTTCAATAACAATTCCGCATAATTTTAAAGGAAATTTAGCAGGGATTTGAGGAAAAGCTTTTTTTTCCAAGAAATTGGAATGGACTACCTGGGAGGGTAGTTGAGGTGGGAAACCTCACAAGCTTTAAGATGTATTTCGATGAACTTTTTAAATGTCACAATGTTCACGCATATGAGCCAAGTGCTAGAAAGTCTGACTAGTGTAGATTTAGAATAGTTTTTGCCAGTGCAGACTTGGTGGGCCGAAGGGCCTCTTCTGTACTGTTTGAATGTATGATTCTAAGTAGCAGGATCTACACTAGCTATCATCCCAATGTAACTTTCGGAAAGGTATGACTTAAACTAAGTGATAGAGATCTGAGTTTCAATGCCTTTTGCAACAATACTAATTTAACTTCACATTGATCCTTATACACGAATAGTTTCATAAACTTGGCTCTGCCTGGTCAGGTAATCATGCCAGCCGTTTTACATCAGTATTTGCCTTTTGCCAAAAAATATTTTTTCACCCATGAAAGGGCCCAGTTATAACAATCACATGATGGAAGTTGAATAGTGATAGTCCATTTTCATTACATAATTTTTACTTTCAGAAACAATGAAAGACAGATTGTGTGAAATTTTAGTCTGCAGCCAAAGTCACATTTCACACATGCTGTTGGCACTGGGATTTCTTCCTGGATCAGTTATGATTGGCTGACTTTTGCTTCTTCTGAAGTTCTGATAATTCTGAAATCTGAATTCTCCTTTTAGGAGTGCTTCAATTTTGCTAATGGGGTTTTCCAGTTGATTCACAGCTCACAATCTTTAAGGAGAGTGTTCTCAGTGAAAACCGAGATAGAGCCAAGGTTTTTGTTCCAGGTCATCTGACTGTGTTCAAATCCAATAGCTTTAATACAGCCATAAACTGGGTTATCTGACCTCCCTCTGAAGCCATTGTAGACTCAGTTACTTCAGTTGAGCAGCTTTTGATCTTTGGAAATGTGACATTTTTCCCTGCTGCAGCTAGACTCCTTCGCTTTGCATAGTGTTCTGAAACATATAGGTAGGTGTCCTGTCAATTATATTCCAAATTAATACTTCAAACAACATTTCATAACATCTTCACCCTGAGAGGAAAGGAAGTTTTGCAATGGTGAAGGTTTCTTTGCAATAGCTTTGAAAATAAATCAAATTACTATCATAATAAACTTCTAACAAATATTTTCATTTTCATTTTCCCAAAATTATGCACTTATATAATGGTATTAGCAAAATTATGAAAGCCTAAATCAAACAAAAATGACAAGTAGGATTCAAACATCATAACATTAACACAATTTAGCATATCCTTAATGCTCTGCATTGCATAAATTCTCTTTAGTGGTTTTATTACTATCTCAGCCCTAATTTGGTATAAGCAATTTACTTAAGTCGACCTTGCACAATAGTCTGTCAGAATAATGAAGATCTTCCTGTTTGAATTTGAATAGCTCCAAACACGTCTATAGTCTTGCTGAAAAAAGTGAAGGTAATGGTGGTTCTCTTTTCTCTTGGCTGTGTCCTTTGTTGACTTAGAAGTATCTGGCCACCAGAATGAGTTCTGCTTTGGCCTAAGATTTTCTAATTGCCAGATGTCCTTAATTAATTTTCTGAAGAATTTAAAGTCAAAGAGCTCTTGGTATTACTGATCTTTCATTGCAGAATACTAGGTCATAGATGACAATGATGTGTTTATGCTGTACAAAGTAGCAGCATAGTATTAGATTGCTTGGCATATAATCTGACCAATTTTCCAGGTGGTAATTTTGGGTTTGGATATATTCTTCTTATTCTTGTGCTTCTTGTACTTCTTGCAAATTTCTTTCACCATCTATTAAGTGTTTAGCAACTTCTAATGAAAGATCTTAACCTCTTCACTTTAATCTAAATCCATTCAGTTCCAGTCGATGGTATCCTTGACAGAATTGCTGTTGCTTTTGCTACACTTTATTCAGTAATTGAGTCCTGCTTTATGAGTCTGAATCTGTACTATTGAATTCTGGGTGATAACTTGGCAATTTGCTTTGTGTTCAGAAGAGTGAATCATGGATGATAGTCAGTTTTGATCTTGAACTGTAATTCCCTCACATAATCTGAAAATACTTCGCATGTTCAGGTTAGTGCTAAAATGTGTTTCTCAAATGTGTCATAATACTGTTCTGCTTCTGTTAGTGACCTAGATACAGTAGTAGACAAGTCCGTGTTTTCCAAAAACCAGGACAAATTTAACCAAGTCAATCGCTGACCCATCAGTTTATTCTTGATCATCAATAAAGTTATGGAACCTGTCATCAACAATATTATCACTTGCTGAGCAAACACCTGCTCATTACCACCCAGTCTGGGTTCCATCAGGTCCATTGAGCTCCTGACCTCATTACAACCTTGGTTCAAACATGGACAAAAGATATGTGAGGTGACAGTGACATCAAGATCGCATTTGATAGAATTTGGTAGAGTTCCATGGTGCAAGTGTTGACTGATGCTGAGAATTTTGTATCGTAGTGGTACTGAACTAGTAATGCAGAATAAAGAAATGAACTAGTAATGAGTGAATAAGGAAATGACTGGAAACTAAATAAATACTTGGTGCCTTTCTTTATGGAGGAAGGTACAAAAAAAAACTCCAAGATTTCTAGAGAATCAAAGGACTAGCAAGAATACAGACCAAAAGAAATTAATATTTTGAATAAAGTAGTACTGGGGAAGTTAATGGAACTGAAACATGATAAGTGTCCTGGACCCGATGATCCACAGAGAGATGAAAGAAGTGGCTATTAAGATGGAGGTGCCTTGGTTCTCATTGACAAAATATCCAATAGACTCTGGAACAGTTTTGCAGGTTAATAGCTGATGAAATTTAATCCTACAATTTAAGAAAAGGAGAGAGAAAACAGGATATTATAGATCTGTTAGCTAATATTAATAGTACAGAAAGTGTTAGAATCTATTGTAAAAAATATGACAACTGATCACTGAGAAAACTATGGTGCTTTGGACAGAATTAGTATGCGTTTATGAGGGGAAAATCATGTTTGACAAACCGGTTTTTTGAACAGCTCACTAGCAAAAGAGAAAAGGATAGATGGATGTGGTCTATCTGGATTTTCAGAAGACTTTATAGGGTGTTAGTAAGCAAAATTGGAGAATCTAAGAATTGAAATAATATATTGGAATGAATTGAAACCTGGTTAACAGACAGAAAACTGTGATTAAGAGTAAACAGATCATTCTCATATGGCAGGCTGTGAATCATGATACATCACAAGGATCAGAGCTTGGGCCACAGCTATTCACAGTCTGGATCAATGTGTGGGTGTGGCATTTAATGGAATATTTTCAGGTTTTCTGATTGCAACAAACGAGATGGGAACATGAGTTGTGAAGAGGACATGGAGAGGCTTCCGGGGATTTAGACAACTAAGTAAGTGGGCAAGAGAGGGAAAATAGAATGTAATGTAGAAAAATGTGAAGTTATCAACTCAGGGAAGAAAACAAAAATGCAGGATTTTCCTTAAACGGTGAAAAGTTGGGAAATGCTGATATCCAAAGGGATCTGAGTGTCCTTGTGCATTGTCACTGAAAATTAATGTGTAGGTACGCAAGCAATTAGGAAAGTAAAAAAAAAAATTAGCCTTTAATGTAAATGTTTTTGTATACAGGAGTAAAACTGCCTTGCTGAAGTTGATTAGAGCTTTGGTGAGAGTATACCCAGAATATAGAGCTTTAATGAGCCTACACCTAGAGTACTGTGTACCATTTTGGTCTCTTTACTTAATTTACAGATATGCTTACCAGAGAGGGAATGCAGCAAAGACTCAACAGTAAGATTCCTGGGATTCAGGACTATCATTTGAGGAGAGAAAGTGGAGAATGGATCTGTATTTTCTTGAATTGAGAGAAATGAGAGTGATCTCATTAAAACGTACAAAATTCTTACAGGGATTGGCAGACTAGGTACAGGAAGATCATCTCTCTGATTGGGTGCAGTCCAGAGCCAGAGACACAGTCTGAAAATAAGAGATAAGCCATTTAGGTCTTAGGTGAAGAAGAATTTCCTCACTCAGAGAATGGTGCATCTTTGGAATTCTTTGCACCGGAGAACAGTTGAGTTTCCATTATACAGCCTATTTAGACAGAGATGGATAGATTCCTCATTAGTAAAGATATCAAGGGATGTGGGAATAGTGCAGGAGATTGGAGTTCAGTTAGAATACGATATAGCTATGATTTAGCTGAATGATGGAGGAGGCTTAAGGAATAGAACGGCCTGCTCATCTTGTATTTCCTATGCTCTTTTGTAATCCAAAGCCCTGGACTAAATATCCAGAAACACACTCAACTCCCAAACATCGGCTGAAGAATTGAACTTTTCTGGCATGTACCAAGTGAACATTGGCAGAGTGTAGATGTCAGTCTGTGATGCCAGCTCCACTAAAGCAAAAGCAGAAATTCAGTAATTAAATACATCTGGAATTAAAAAGTTACCAACAGCATTAGTACACATGAGGGTTTTGGATTGTCACAACAACCTAGCAGGCTAACCCTTGTCCAGAAACCTGGAATTCTTACCCAGACTGGCCTATGTGTTACTCCAGGCATGTGCTTGCTCTGAACTGCTCTTTGAAATATCCCAGCAATCCATTTACTTACATAGGAACAGAGAATAGTACTGGTCTTGCCAGAATCTCCCACATTCCATGAAAAAAATTTTTTTTAAATTAAGTACTGCACCAGAATTGCTTATGTAATGTGACCACTGCTCGATTTTCAGTGCTGTGCTGATCTCCAATCTCTATTTTGTTTTGTTCCCTGTATTTAGGGAGCCTCTGCAGCAGAGAATCTTGGAGTTCGGATCAATGTCCTCTGCCCAGCGTTCACCGATACCCCAATCTTGAAGATTATTTCATCACCAGAAACACTGGGGCAGTTTGCTGGACTAGAGAAGTTTGCAATACAGGCAGTGGCGGCATTGGGCATTATAGAGTGAGAACGAAACTTGGAATCTAAATCTTCTAACTCTTGTTGACCCGTGGCATTATTCAAACATTGATTTAATTAGCTCCTTGTCCTGAAAGTGTTTGACAGGACAGTATAGAATGAACTTTACTCCATATCTAATCTGTACTGTACCTGCCATGGTTGTGTTTATGAGACCGCATAGAGTGAGTTTCATTCCCTATCCAACACCCTGGGGAAAATGATCTAGAAAATTTTCTCCTCCCAATGTGTCAGAATATCTGTAATTTATAATCCAATTCCAGAACCTGAGTGAGAGTGACAAATGGTTTTCCTGGAAATATGGCATTCTGGGAAAGTCTCCAAACTGTCAGATATCTCACACTGATACACCTCATTTTCTGCCATTTTATCCTTTGTTTATGTTTTGAATTTATATACATTTATCTGGCCCCTGGTCTTTATGTCCTCCTCCTTTGCACAGCTCTCCCTATTGAAGTCCTCTTGCTTGAGGTCCTCCCGATTCAAATTCTCCTGTTTGCAGTTCTCTTCTCCAGGTCCTCTCAGTCAACCACTCTCACTTTGGGTCTTATACGTCCCCTACCCTCCTTCCCCAGAGATCTCCAGGATCCCTGGGTCTCCTCTTCCCAGATCTCTCCTTCTTGATTCTCCTTCCTCCGCTGTCCTTTACCCTTTACGAATTTATCCTTCTAGTTCATCCATTCCTGTTCTTCTTTCCTACCCTGAGTCTCCCTTTATTTAGATGTCTGAATGTTGGGTTAGTTCTCCACAAATATTGTTTTCCCAAGTTTTCCCTGTCTCTCTTTCTTGTGCCTTCCCCATCCTCCTTGGACTTCTGTTCCTGGTGTCCCCTCCTGGAATCTCCTTTCTCCAGGTCTAACTTTTGGTGAATGTTGTTTGTATTTAAATAATCATCCTAGTGCCCTCTTGAAAGCCTTCAGTTGTACCCACCTGCCCCACATTTCCAGACAGAATATTCTAGAAACAAACTGCTCACCACGTTAAAAGGGCTTTTCTGACATCACATTTGCTTCTTTTGCAAATTACCTTACATGTGTTCCCTCCTGTCCTTGATCCTTTTTTTGAGAAAAATGTTTCTCACAAGCTACTCTGTCCGGCCCCCTCATAATTGAAAAATTTTAATCAAATCTTCTATAAGCCTTTACCTCTCCAGGGAAAACGGTGCCAAATTCTCCAATCTACCTTTGTCTCTTCTCCGGCCTCCCTTTCCAGGGTCTCCTTGGGATATCCTTTCCCCCTGTGATATGCAAAAGAAGCAAATACAAAGGACAAAGAAGAACAAAGAAAATTTACAGCCCAGGAACAGGCTCTTCGGCCATCCAAGCCTGAGCCGATGCAACAAAAATCTTTCTCACATAAACAGTAATTGTGGTCTGGGGTGTATTGGTGGACGAGGCAGGTTCAATTGAGTCATTCAAGAGGGTATTGGATGATTATTTGGACAGAAATAATATGTAAGGATAAAGGGAAAATATAGGAAATTGGCAGAAGGTACTGACACTCATTTGAAAAGCCGGTGGGCCAAATGGCCTACTTCTGTGTTATGAACATTTCTGTGATATCTCATTTCCCTTTCTGGAGCTAGGGATTAGTTGCAGACTCTCTGAATCAGGACCACGGTCCCCAAGTTGAGAATCAAGACTTCGATGTATTTTAATTGTCATGAACTTTTTCCATGGTTATAAGAAAAGCAATTGCTGTCTGAGTATTGACATATAGTATTACCAAGAATCAGAGAAACAGATAAGAAGAGTTATGCAGCGAGCTGTTGTGATCTGGAAAGGTGATTGAAGCAGAATGAATCCCAGTTGTTTTGAAAGGAAATTGGATAAATTCTTGAAAGGGAAAGCTGTGCACAACGACATGAAAACAACAAAACGACAACACTAACTTGCATTTATATAGCACCTTTAATGCAGTAGACTGTCACAAGACACTTCATGTAACCAAACAAGGTTTGAAATCTGAGCCAGAGATGTTTGGGGCAATGATCAAGAGCTTGTCCAAAGAACTGGGTTGTGAGGAACATGTTAGAGGAGAAAGCAGAAAGGGACTAATTGGATAGCTTTTTCAAAAACGCCAACACAAGCAAAGTGGCCAACGTCCATGCTGTATGGAACTTATTCCAACCTGTGATTTAATAAATTGCAAAAATAATAAAAGAAACATCTTTTTGTTCTTACAGCCCGTCATTGGTCGCTGAGGGATTCTTGCAACTTGCTACTGACGAGACTAAGAATGGTGAAGTTGTGACAGTGACGAAGCAAAAAGGAATTGTCCACCTGAAATACTCCAAGAGCCTCTTGTGACCCAGAATGTCTGCAGCCTCCATCCCAACACTCTGTGCAGTGATGCTAGAACCCCAAAACACAGAGTTCCAAGACAGATTACACTGTTGCAAGATTTTTAGTGATTTACTAGGTGGAGAATGAGAAATTACAGCGCAGAGACGAGCCACTGGACATCTCAGCAGACATGTTTTTTAGAAGATTGGCAGGTTGAGCTTTCATTGTTGCCAGTTGAGGAGCCTCTGGTCTACTAAGCATAATGTCAAAAAGCACTTCACGTGAGTGTTTTCAAACAAGAATGATATCTGAGCCCCATAAGGCATTATAGCTGTTTCAGATTTCAGCAGCATTGTCTCCATTGTATGCCTGTGTTCTGCTATATACAAACATCATTCACTTCTTTATGCAGCTGCATATTGCTGATGTGTTTGATCTTTATATTTCATTTCTCAAGAATTTTGATTTTGCCTCTCCCATTTATTATGGCTCTTCAAAACATTTGCTCATTTTATTCATTTCATTTCCCTTTATTCTTTCGTCTATGGAATTTGTTGGTCCTTCTGAATTGCCCTTGAACTGGGCCATTTCAAGGGGCATTAAGTGTCTTCCATATTCTTGTGACTTGGTGTTACAATTTGGCCAGACCAGGTAAAGTTGACAGATTTCCTTCTGTAAAGGAGGTCATTAATGAATCAGACGGAATTTTATGACAATCAATCATAGTTTCATGGCACCATTTGACTAGCTTTCTATTTCATTTTTTCTAATTGGTTATACATTCTAGTTGTGCATTAATAAAGACCATAAATTTCAGTCATTGGATTCGTAGTCCACTGACATTACCATTACGCCTCTGACTCTAGTTATTGGCCGCAAAAAACTTGACTCTGTACAGCTGACATTTTTAGCACGACATCATACATTTTTTTGCCAGCTTATGAGAAAAATATGTAGCCATGGTCCACTCAGAATATTACCTTACAAACACACAAATTCGCAGCAGAGTCAGGTTATTCATTCTCCCTCCCAAACTTCGTCATTCACTAAGATCATAGCTGATCTGTTTGTGTTTCGAATTCCACATTCTCATCTACCCTTGATCCTCCTGCCAAACATGAATCTGTATATCTCCTCCTTAAAAATATTTGATAATCCTGTTTACCATACCTTCTGAGCCAGAGAGCTCCAAAGTTGCACAGCCCTCAGATAACATGTATCCTGACCTTTGTACTGAAGAGCAACTTTAGTTTGTAAATTGCCCCCTAAGAGGTGTCCAGGACAATAGGCATTGGCTTTTCCACATCCACCTTGTCAAGGCCATTCAGTATGTAATAGATATTTAAATCTTTTGTTCAAATGTATTATGACACAACTCTGGAGCAGGTAGGATTTGAACTCAAGACTTCTGATCCAGAGATAGGAACATTATCACTGCACCACAAGAATCATAGAACAGAATCATGCTGTGCAGAAAAGGGTCTTTGGCCCATTAAGTCTGCACCAACATGTGAAAAACACCTGACCTTCAACCTAATGGGCGGCACGGTGGCACAGTGGTTAGCACTGCTGGGTTCAATTCCCGCCTCAGGCGACTGACTGTGTGGAGTTTGCACGTTCTCCCCGTGTCTGCGTGGGTTTCCTCCGGGTGCTCCGGTTTCCTCCCACAGTCCAAAGATGTGCAGGTTAGGTGAATTGGCCATGCTAAATTGTCCCTAGTGTTAGGTAAGGTGTAAATGTAGGGGCATGGGTGGTTTGCACTTCGGCGGGTCGGTGTGCACTTGTTGGGCCAAAAGGCCTGTTTCCGCACTGTAAAGTAATCTAATCTAATCTAATCCCACTTGGTCCATAGCCTTGAATGTTATGATGTGCCAAGTACTCACCCAGATATGTTTCAAAGGATGTGAAACAACTTGCCTCTACCACCGTCCCAGGCAGTGCATTCCAGACTGTTAATGCCACCTTTTCCTCGTATCTCCTCTAAACCTTCTATTCCTCATCTTGAAGCTCGGATGCTGCCTGACCTGATGTGCTTTTCCAGCACCACACTCTCAACCCTGTGTCCCCTCATGACTGATTCATCAAATAAGGGGAACAGCTGCTCCTTGTCTGCTCTGGCCATGCCCTTCATAATAGACAATAGACAATAGACAATAGACAATAGATGCAGGAGTAGGCCATTCTGCCCTTCGAGCCTGCACCGCCATTCAATATGATCATGGCTGATCATTCCTAATCAGTATCCTGTTCCAGCCTTATCTCCATACCCCTTGACTCCACTATCTTTAAGAGCTCTATCCAATTCTTTCTTAAATGAATCCAGAGACTGGGCCTCCACTGCCCTCTGGGGCAGAGCATTCCACACAGCCACCACTCTCTGGGTGAAGTAGTTTCTCCTCATCTCTGTCCTAAATGGTCTACCCCGTATTTTTAAGTTGTGTCCTCTGGTTCGGCATTCCCCCATCAACGGAAATATGTTCCCTCCTGCCAGAGTGTCCAGTCCTTTCATAATCCTATACGTTTCAATCAGATCCCCTCTCAGTCTTCTAAACTCAAGGGTATACAAGCCCAGTCGCTTCAGTCTTTCCGTGTAAGGCAATCCTGCCATTCCAGGAATTGACCTCGTGAACCTACGCTGCACTCCCTCAATAGCCAGAATGTCTTTCCTCAAATTTGGAGACCAGAACTGTACACAGTACTCCAGGTGTGGTCTCACCAGGGCCCTGTACAGCTGCAGAAGCACCTCTTTGCTTCTATACTCAATCCCTCTTGTTATGAAGGCCAGCATGCTATTAGCCTTCTTCACGACCTGCTGTACCTGCATGCTTGCCTTCATTGACTGGTGGACAAGAACACCCAGATCTCTCTGAACAGCCCCTTTACCTAATTTGATACCATTTAGGTAGTAATCTGCCTTCCTGTTCTTGCCACCAAAGTGGATAACCAGACATTTATCCACATTAAACTGCATCTGCCATGCATCTGCCCACTCACCTAACTTGTCCAGGTCACCCTGTAATCCCCTAACATCCTCATCACATTTCACCCTACTACCTAGCTTTGTGTCATCAGCAAATTTGCTAATGTTATTGAGGTCTTGTACACCTCAATCAGATCACTCGTCAGTCTGCTGTGCTGTAATGAAAACAATCCAAGCCCATTCAACATTTTGTCATAACTTCAATTTTCCATCCCAGGGAGTTTCTGGTGAATCTCCTCTGCATCCCCTTCTGTACAATCACATCCTTCCTGTAATGTGACACAGTACTCTAGTTGTGGTGTCACCAAAGTTCTACACAACTCCAACATGACCCCTCTGCTTTTGTAATCTATTCATTGATTAATAAAGACAAGAGTACCGCACGCCTTTTTCATTTCCCTACAAACATGCCCCTCAGCTTTCAAATATCTGTGGACAAACACACCAAAGTCCTTTTTCCCACCAAACCTCCAACTGATATGCTGTTCATTGAATATTTTCTTGTCAAATTACTTCGTCCAAAGTATCATCCTGAACTTTTCAGGGTTAAAATCCACCTGACACTTATCTACCCATTTGACTATCCCATTGATATCATTGTGTAGCCTAAGGCACTCGACCTCACTGTTAACCACCCAACCAATATTTGCATCATCTGCTAATTTACTAATCCAACACCACCACCCCCCAACTCCATATAGTCATCTATGTCATTTATATAAATGATGAATAATAGGGAACCCAGCCCAGATCCCTGTGGTATGTCACTGGATAATGGCTTCCAGTCACTAAAGCAGCCTTCTATCAGCACCCTCTGTCTCCTACAACTGAGTTAATTTTGAATTTACGTTAACAAATTACCGTGTATCTCATGTGCATTTGCCTTCTTGATAATTCTACTACTGGGACCTTGTCAAAGGCTTTGCTGAAATCCATATAAATTATGGGAAAAGTGAGCACTGCAGATGCTGGTGATCAGAGTTGAAGAGTGTGGTGCTGGAAAAGTGCAGCCGGTCAGGCAGCATCCGAGGAGCAGGAGAATTGACATTTTGAACATAAGCTCTTTATTAGTGTGAGGAATAACGCTCACAATATAATAAATTTCTGGGACTGTAAATCCCTCCCCTTTTACCCCAGAGACAGTTAATATTCGCTTCAAAATTCCCACTCTCCTGGGCTTGAAATTTAGAGATGACCGCGCTGTCCCCATATCAACTAAGGAAACTACATCCTCTTTATAAGGTCCCACCTTTAAGTTTATCAAGGGTTCCTGATGGGTCCCTGGGAGCAGGAACCCCTGACACCCCTATTCTTCATCAAAGTTCATAAGCGGTATCGCCCTCTCTTCCCTTTTCAGATCCGGACACTCCTGCTTAAAGTGACCTGTCTTTCCACAGTAGTAACACCCCGCCTGTGGGGATTTCCACCTTGATCCCTATCCCTGTTGACTGAACCCCCTAATGGGTCCTCCTCGTCCTATTCCCCTACCTCTATTTTTAACATGCTGCCAGCTACCACTCCGGTTGCTTACTATCGGTTCTACTCTTAACTACCTCATCAACCGTGGCTACCATCATTTTTGCCTTCTGTTTTTGCTTCTCATCCTCTCTTCTCACAAACACTTGCTGGGCTTCCCGCAACAACTCATCTCGGGGCTTTTCGCTCCACCCCTCTATCTTTTGAATCTTTTTCTGGATGTCTGGCCATGATTTTGTTACGAAATGTACCCTCATTAAGTAGCCCTTCTGCTACTGGCCCTTCCGGGTCTACTCCAGAATACTTTCTCATAGGATCTCTTAATCTTTGGAGAAAGGCTGAAGGGGTCTCATCCCTTCCCTGGCACACTTCAAATGCCTTTGTCAGATGTTGTGACTTCGGCGCCGCTTCTCTGATTCCCTTTTATATTAAGTCTTTGAGCTCTTTCATTTCCTCTCTATGATCTTCATTTTGATTATCCCACCGGGGGTCCCTGAGGGGAAGCGTTGCTTCACCTTCTCCAGCCTGCCTGGCCCCGACTGGATGTTCCCTGTCCCAGATCTTAATCACGGCTCCTTTAATGAGCTCTTTTTCCTCTCCAGTAAATAAAGTGTTTAATGTAGACATTAGTTCCGCTCAAGTGTATAAACTCTGGAATTGGTCGATTTGTTTGGACAATCCCACCGGGTCTTCTATGAGTACCTTCATTTCCTTCTGAAAGGTCCGTACCTTCCTGCTCGTTAGGGGTGTACTTACAAACCCGATTTCCTTATCCCCTATTGGGACTTCACGGAGGGGATACATAATGGTACTTCCTTGTGGGTCTTTGTCCAACTTTTCCTTCTGGCTCGCCTTTTGTTTGCGTGTAATCATCCCTGTCATTCTCGTTTTCCCCGGCCCTGGCCCTGGTCCTGACTCTGACTCTGACTCTGACTCTGGCTCTGGCTCTGTCCCTGCTGCCGATTCTCCTATCCCTGCTCCTCCTGAGTCCCCTTCTGCCCTATTTGCAGGTTTGTTATATGGAGGCAGCAGATTATCTAATACTTCCCATGGAGGCAGCGCCATGGGAGAGCCTCTATTCTCTGTTTTAACTAAATGAATATTTGTTCCTGAACCCCTCTTCCAACATGAAGCATAACTTGATTCCTCCTGACTGAGGGACTGTTTGCTATTGACATATAAGTTCAAATATTGACAAACCCAGTCCTCGTCCGACCCATACTTTGGCCAGAAGATGGCGGGACGAAGAATGGGCTCCTTAGTTCATACAAAACAACAATATTTAATTATCTTCTTCTTATCCTTTTCCCACAATTCCAATTCCACAACATCCTCCCCAATGGACTTTCTGGAGGTATGTTAACAGTGACCCCGCCTCTATTTCCATTTCCTTTTTCCCCGGAGTTTTTTTCTTTACTCCCGGCACTACCCATGTTAAGTTCTTTCGTCAGTCCCTTATTAACTACTAGAACTCAATCCCAGCCACCACAGTAGTACTTAAAGGTCAATTTTCTTACCTTGGTCTGTGCGTGGAGTTGCCTGGCTCAACATCTCCCAGTACCTACTTAAATTTCTTACTTCACAGCCCTTTTGCCTGGTTCAGATAGACTCTCATTGGATCTCAGTCAGTCAACCAGAAGGAAGAACCCACTGCCAAGGGACATGGGACTGTTTTAAAAAGAATGGGACACATCTTCCCAGCCGTCGACGGCGCCTACCCGGATGGCGATGATAGATATCCCGGACAAGCCCCCAAATTGTGAGAAATAAAGCTCACAATATAATAAATTTCAGTCTGAGTCAAATTCTGAAGCAGCGAATTTTATTGAAACATTCTTGCAAGACAGGTGTCTAACAAGTAGGCACCCCAATCAGTATGTTACATTGCAAGTTATACAGTTCAGCTCAGTCTCTCGGTTCTTCCCTTTTACCTTATTGGCTTAGCATGCCAAGCGTCAAACCTATCACAAGCTCTAGCTTCACTCCTCCTCTGTTTACTTCTCCCGCTACTCTAAGCCTGTCGCCCCTTACTCTTGTTTGTTTCTTGCCTTATTTGACCTTGTACGTGACAAAGTGCAGGTGTCTGCTTGGCCATTTTACCACATAGCTTGACCGTTTCACCACATCCCTTATGGTCTATTGTTAGCATGCATCCCCCTTCACTGCTAGCTGTGTACGTGCTTGCTAAAGCAACACTTCTTCCTCCTAATAGCCCACACTGAGCCTTATGACCTCGTGATTGTGGTTTTCTGCAGAAGCAAGGAACAGCTACTTGTAGCTGTTTGTGCAAGCATATCTAGCTTAACCTATATTCCATCATGATTCAGCCTTGTGATTTTTGCAGAAACAACAACATTTGCAAGCGCCTCTCACATTAGGAATGAAGAGCCTATGCTCGAAACGTCGATTCTCCTGCCCGTCAGATGCTGCCTGACCGGCTGTGCTTTTTCAGCACCATACTCTTTGACTCCATATAAACTATATCAACTGCACTATCGTCATGTACACACTTGGTCACCTAAAAAAAAACTGAATCAAATTTGAATTCAACTTCAATCAAATTAGAACCCATGCTTCGCGAATCAGCCAGTGTAGATATGTTGGATACATTTCCAGCACAAATTAGACCTGAACCTACATCTTCTGGCCAAGAGGCAGTATCACTGCCACTGTGCCACAAGACCCCTTTATGATGTTGATCGCTTGATTTTTCATATACAGTAAGCTTTTTATTAACCAGCACCTATGGGACAGGAATGTGCAGTTGATCAAATATTCCAGATAATTAAGAGATTACCTATAACCGCAATAAACCCTGACCAAACAAAGCTTTGAGACATCAACACCCTTCAAAATATAGTAAGAACATTAACACACCTCCTAAAATCAATGTAAAAACACACAGTAAGTAATTGAAATGACATACAGGGGTTTTTATACACACCACAGCTATACTTTATTTCTGACAATGGTGAGAGAAGACGCTGAGATTCAGCTCACCTTTAATGGATGATCATCTGGAACTGCTCTAATTTCCTGGTTAGAAGGAATGATTAGGTCTGCAACATCGAGTCCAATAGTCTGAAATCCAGAATCTCTTTCTGTTGCAATGGAGTTATTCACTGCAGAACTGTAGGTGTGGAGACAGCAGCAGAAGGAAAAGGAGTGAAGGTCATCCTCAAATAACGAGCTGGTCAATGCAAGACAACGACATTGTATGAAAAGTTTACCGTCAACAAGAATACGTGGGCTACCCAGAACAGTTTGCGACAAATCATCTGTGAGAACAAATACTGAAAAGACCTTCGTATGGCTGCACTTTGATATGCCAGTGGTGTACTGAAGAGCCAGAAGTCAGTTTGTGGTCAAGAAGACTCGAGCAAATAAAGAACAGGCTGTACTAGATCTGATATTGTGTAATAAGATAGTATTAATTAATGACCTCATAGTGATGGTGCCCATAGGTAGCAGCAGCCATTATATAGGGAAAGGCACATGAGACCCTCCAGATGATCATCCATTAAAGGTGAGCATATCAACATTTTCAGTCTTGAATATTGGTGAAAGGAGAAATACAGGTTGCGGAATGTTTCCTCATGCAAGCATAAGGACAAGCACAAAAATATCAAATTTCAAATAATTGCAACAATGTTCACTGCAGGAAAATGGTTGCTGATTAGCTGGCAAGTGGCAACAGTCAGTATCCTGAAGGAAGGCAACTGTTTACAATATGTATTAATGACATGGAGGAAGAAAAAATGTACTGTAGCCAAATTTGATCACACAGAAATAAGTGGAAAGCCACAATACGAGAAGGATACAAATAATTGACAGAGAGATATTCTTCCCATTGAAAGAGATAGGACTCTTAAGGGTAAATACTGAGAAGCTGATTCCCCTCAGGGTGTTTTCAGTACTTGCCAATGTTGCTGTACATTCCCTGACTAACAGCTATACAAGCTACCAATCTAAGGTAATCAGCTGAGCTAGAAGCAATATATATTTATATGCATCATACATTCATAAATGTAGGTCTAGCCAGAGGGTATAGTCTCAGAGTAAAGGGACACCAATTTAAGACAGATGAGGAAAAATTTCACCAGCGAGGTTTGAGAGATTTTGGAACTCCTAGTCACAGACAGCTGCAGAGCAGAGTTGGTGTACAATGCTGAGATAGATAGATTCTTGATCAGTAGGGGAAACAAGGGTTACTGAGAAAGGGCGGGAAAGTAGACATGAAGAATATCATTGGATCAGCCATGATCCTATTGAGTGGAAGAATGGGCTCAAGAGGGTGAATGGTGTTCTCCTGTTCTTATTTCTTATGGTCTTATTAGCTTTGATGCTCTTTATTTCTGCATCACACTGACAAAGTGAGCAAATAGGCATGGCCTTATTTACAAGATTGATAATAAGGCGAATCTTATAGCACAAGTAGACAACACTTGCCAAACATTGTCTAGGAATAAATTAATGCAGGTGTTAGGATCTGTATTGAAAATAACAAATGCTGGAGGTCACAGCAGGTCCAACAGCATCCATGCAGAGAGAGCAAGCTAACATTTTGACTTTTCATCAGAGCTTGAGGAATACCTATTCTGAAGAAGTTTTGCTCTTCCCTATGACCAGCTGTAATGAAGTGTCATCTAGACTCGAAACATTAACTTGCTCTGTATCCATGGATGCTGTCTGACCCGCCATGATCTCCAACATTTGTTGTTTTCAGTACATGTCAACATTGCTGTACATTCCCTAGCTAACAACTATACAAGCAACCAGTCTAAGATAATCAGTTGAGCTAGAAGCAACACGTATTTAGATGCATCATATATTCATAAATGCTAGTCTAGCCATCAAATCAGGAGGGCAAAAAGGGGACATGAGATAGCTTTGGCAAATTAGGGTTAAGGAGAATCTAAAGGGATATTATAAATATATTAAGGACAAAAGGGTAACTAGGAAGAGAATAAGGTTCCTCAAAGATCAGCAAGGCAGCCTATGTGTGGAGCCACAGGAGATGGGGGAGATACTAAACAAGTATTTTGCATCAGTATTTACTGTGGAGAAGGACATAGAAAATACAGAATATGGGCAAATCGATGGTGACATCTTGAAAAAAGTTCATATTAGGAGGAAGAGATGCTGGGTGTCTTGAAATGTATAAAAGTGGATAAATCCCCAGCACCTGATCAGGTGTACCCTAGAACTCTGAGGGAAGCTAGGGAAGTGATTACTGAGCACCTTGCTGAGATATTTGTATCATCAATCATCACAGGTGAGGTGCCAGAAGACTGGAGGTTGGCTAACGTGGTGCCACAATTTAAGAAAGGTGTTAAGGAAAAGCCAGGGAACTGTAGAGCAGTGAGCCTGACATCAGTGGTGGGCAGGTTGTTGGAGGGAATCCTGAGGGATAGGATTTACATATATTTGGAAAGGTGAGGACTGATTAGGGATAGTCAGCATGGCTTTATGCATGGGAAATCATGTCTCAGAAACTTTATTGAGTTTTTTGAAGAAGTAACAAAGAGGATTGATGAGATCAGAGTGGTGGATGTGATCTATATGGACTTCAGTCAGGTGTTCGACAAGGTTCCTCATGGGAGACTGATTAGCAAGGTTAGATCTCATGGAATACAGGGAGAACTAGCCATTTGGATACAGAACTGGCTCAAAGGTAGAAGACAGAGGGTGGTGGTGGAGGGTTGTTTTTCAGACTGGAGGCTTCTGACCAGTGGAGTGCCACAAGGATCGGTGCTGGGTCCAGTATTTTTCATCATTTATATAATTGATTTGGATGTGAAAATAGGAGGTTGTTTTAATAAGTTTGCAGATGACACCAAAACTGGAGATTTAGTGGACAGCAAAGAAAGTGACCTCAGATTCAAACGGGATCTTAATCAGACAGGCCAATGGGCTGAGGAGTGGCAAATGGAGTTCAATTTAGTTAAATGCGAGGTGCTGCATTTTGGAAAAGCAAATCAGAGCAGGACTTATACACTTAATGGTAAGGTCCTCGGGAGTGTTGCTGAACAAAGAACCTTGGAATGCAGGTTAATAGTTCCTTGAAAGTAGAGTTGCAGGTAGATAGGATAGTGAGGAAGGCATTTGGTATGCTTTCCTTCATTGAATAGAGCATTGAGTATAGGAATTGGGAGGTCATGTACAGGACATTGATTAGGCCACTTTTGGAATATTGTGTACAATTCTAGTCTCCTTCCTATTAGAAGGATATTGTGAAACCTGAAAGGGTTCAGAAAAGATGCTGCCATGGTTGGAGGATTTGAGCTATAGGGAGAGGCTGAACAGGCTGGGGCTGTTTGCCCTGGAGCATCGGAGGCCAAGGGTGACATTATAGAGGTTTATATATTCATGAAGGGCATGGATAGGATACATACATAAGGACTTTTCCCTGGGGTAGGGGTGTCAGAACTTGAGGGAATAGGTTTAGGGTGATAGGGGAAAGATATAAAGATATAGGGCAACTTTTTCACACAGGAGGTGGTGCATGTATGAAATGAGTTGCCAGAGGAAGTGGTGGAAGCTGGTACAATTACAACATTTAAAAGGCATGGGTATATGAAAAGGAAGCGATTAGAGGGATATGGGCCAGGTGCTGCCAAATGAGACTAGATTAGGTTAGGATATCCGGTTGGCATATATGAGTTGGCATATATTGTGCTGTACATCTCTATGACTCTATGGCTCTATAACACATGTCTCATTGAATAAGCTAAAAAAAAATTCCCTACTACCAATGTCAGGTTAAGAGGCCTAGTATAGTTCCCTAACCTCCCATCCTGAGTCTTTTCTTGATGAGTGGAGTTACGTTTGCCACCTGCTATTGCATGTGGACCTTTTTAGAATTTAGGGATTCTGGAAGATCAAATCCAATGCATTCACTATGTCCTGCAGCCACATTGTTTAAAAACCTGGGACAGGGAATTTGTCAGATTTTGGTTCCTTTATAAAAATATTATTTAACAGGATGCAATGTGCAATCGGTGAGGTCAGCATTTATTGCTTAACCTCATTTGCCTTTGAGAAGATGGTGGAGAGCCAGTGTGATCCATCTGGCAACAGTACACCTACTTGTACTTGCAATTTTTTCAGTTCTGGAATTTCGCCACTCTCATTCCTCATTATTTCAGCTTTTGTTTTGGTGTTTTCATCTCTGAGAACAAACAAACCTCCTCTCGTTCCCCAGTCTCTACTATAATTTCTGTCTTTACCTCTCTGAAGCTCACATTAATTTTGTGAATTACTTTATTTTTACATTCTTATTGAAGCTCTAATGATATTTTTATATTTCTTGCTAATTTATTCTAATGTTCTATTTCCCCTCTCTTTATCAATTGCTTTGTCATCCTTTGCTGATTGTTAAGTCCATGGAACCCTCAGGATGATAATGTTGCCAAAAATGTAATTAAGTCATTTTTAAAAAAAATTAAAGGCTATTCTTAACCACTTTAGACAGCCTTGACTTTGCAGCATTACACTGATTTATTTATTCTTCAAAGGAATTTATGTACTTTGAGAATTATGAATTATTTCTTCAAATGAATGTCTATGCTTATCCAATAATATATTTTAATTTCAACTCCCAATTTGCCTCAGCCATTTTACCTGTCATAGCTTTGTTTAAATTTATGCCCGTAGTTTTGTCCATAATCACATAACTCCCAAATTTAATATGAAATTCTATCATCTAGTGATCACTCTTCCAGGGAGATGATCATTTACCATAAACTAGTCAACTAACCATGCCTCTTTACATAATACTAGATCTAAATCAATTCCCGCCTCAGGCGACTGACTGTGTGGAGTTTGGACATTCTGCCCGTGGTTGTGTGGGTTTCCTCCGGGTGCTCTGGTTTCCTCCCACATTCCAAAAATGTGCAGGTTAGGTGAATTGGCCATGTTAACTTGCCTGTAGTGTTAAGGGCAGGGCTAAATGTCGGGGAATGGGTCTGGGTGGGTTGCGCTTCGGTAAGTCGGTGTGGACTTGCTGGGCCGAAGGGCCTGTTTCCACACTCTAAGTAATCTAATCTAATCTAAATCATCCTGGTCTCTAGTTCTTCGCCAACATGTTGTTTTAGAAAACTATCTTCACTATATTTCGTGATGCATCTTTCAAGGTACTTTTGACAATTTGGTTCTCCCATTCTATAAGAAGATTGAAATTCCCAACTATAATTGCATTGGCATGTGTCTCACATTATATTAACAGAACAATGTCCAAGAAACTATTCCTCCCAGTGTTTGTTATCTTCTATCACTTCTTACTTCCACCCATACTGATTGCACCTTGATTTTCTGAAGTATTTATTTCATCTTTTAATATGAACAATACAACCTCTATTTATATTCTTTTTGTATTTTCTAAAAGTCAATATATAGTTCCCAATTCAGATCATCCTACAACCACATTAGCCACATCATAATAACTGCTATATAAAACTCATGATGTCTATTTGTGTCATTAATTCATTGTCTTGCTACAAATTTTTTATGTATTCTGATAAAACACCTTTAAATATAATCTTTTCCTATCTTCCCCACCTCTGGTCTTAGTTGCTAATGCCCTATTACAATTGACAACCTTTCTGTTCCTGACTGGTGCAATGTTATAATTTTACTGAAATCCCATAATCTATACTCACGAATTGTCTTTCAGACTTCTCCAATTTGGACTGTGCATATTGTGAATGCCACCACCAGGTGGTGCAAAGAGCACATGTGCTCTGTCATGACTTGCTATCACGGAAGTCAAAAAAGAAAATGGTGCTGCTGGACATTGAATAACTCATTAAGGGTGAATGGCAAGAGTCAGAGGGATGTAGTGGGGGTGAAACCAATGTAGTAGCAGCCCCAACACCCTCAGCTGCAACCCTTCTCTCCAGGGCCTGTATGGGAGGGCACAGTTGGACTGCTTCACCCAGAGTATACCCTGGCCCACAAATGACCACAAGGATTTGAGTCCTCACACCAGACCAATCAAATCTCAAGCACCGATACTTGTTCCAGAGTGACCACCCAGTGCATACACATGCTTGTTTCAGAGTACATTTGGGCATAAAGCAGTCACTACAGAAAGGGTCAGTGCTGTCTGAGGACAGCTCCCCTTGAAGATATGGGCCATGGTTCAGTGGAAGGGTCACCAGACCCAAAGCGTTAACTCTGATTTCTCTCCACAGATGCTGCCAGACATGCTAAGCTTTTCCAGCAACTTTTATTTTTGTTTTTGATTTACAGCATCTGTATTTCTTTAAGTTTTTATATGGGCCATGATAATTGACAGCATGTCTACCCTAACTAAGCCCTCCCAATGCTGTTTGTCCTGATTCCTGGTCCTTCAACAATGCAGCACTCCACTAGTATTGCTCCTCTGGCAGTGCAGTGCTCTGTCAGTACTTTCTCCAAACAGTACAGTTGCTCACTTATTACTGCCCCTCTGACAATGCAGCCTCTAATCTGTTCCCTAATAGTACAACCTGTCCTTGGTATTCCCCTTCAACTGTGCAACACTCCATTAGTAATGTTTCCTAACATTCTCTCAGTACTGACCCTCTGACAGTGCAGCATTCCCTGAGTACTGACTCTCTGACAATGCAGCACTCCCTCAGTACTGACCCTCTGACAGTGCAGCATTCCTTGAGTACTGACCCTCTGACAATGCAGCACTCCCTCAGTACTGACTCTCTGACAATGCAGCACTCCCTCAGTACTGACCCTCTGACAATGTAGCACTCCCTCAGTACTAACTTTCTGATAGTGTAGCACTCCTGCAGTACTGACCCTCCTACAGTGCTCCCTCAAATACTAACTCTCTGACAGTACTCCCTCAGTACTGAATTCTTGCACTGGGAGTGTCACGTCTTTAGGTTACGACATAAATATGGATCTCTGATTACCACAGTAACTATAATTGGAAGCACACTAGCTTTCCAATTAAACCTGTTGGACTATAACCTGGTGTTGTGTGATTTTTAACTTTGTACACCCCAGTCCAACACCGGCATCTCCAAATTATAATAACCTGGGGAGTCTTGATGGAATTGGCTCAGTCATCTGCCTGCATGTCACACCTGACAAGCGAAACTACCAAACTGGTTGAACCAAGTTAAAGGACATGATTAATCTCCAGCAGCCCTTCCTTATATTTTACAAGGCAGAAAATAGCTTCAACACAATCAATGTGGACACACTTGCTCTCTGATACTCGGGACGGGGGAGGGGTGAATGCAGACACTGCAGTTATTGAGTGTGGATGAATACCAGGATTGCGTGTAGAAAGATCTATGGCACTAGGAGGCCATTCAGCCCATTGTTGGCCAGTAAAGAAACATCATCCATGTCCCTTTTCAATTCTTGGTATGCAGCCTCCTGGGTTATGTCTCAGTCAGTGCACATCCCTGTATGGAGACAGGTTCTGCCTCTGTCACCCTCAGTCACCTCCAGCAACCTCAGAGAAAAAAATTGAAACCACAACCCTGCTTTGACCCTTAGAGTATAGGGCAGAAGAGGCCATTTGGCCCTCCCAGTCTACACCTATAAACTACTCTGAATCTACACCAGTCCCATTTTCCAGCACTTGGACAATGTTATAATATTACAAGTGCTCATTCCAAGTACTTTTTAAAGGTTGTGAGGTTTCCTGACTTAACTATCCTCACAGGAAGTGAATTACAGATCCCCACCATCCTTCTCCCAAATCCACGTTCCTCAGTTCTTCAAAGTGAAGGCAATGGATCTTGTTATGACATCTCCCTGTCTGGGTACAGGGCAAGGGGTAAAGGCAGAGTGAATTCAGGTATTACAGCCCTTTCCCCGATCAAACGCTGCTTGGTTTAAAGGCTGAGGAAATATTCCAATCCATAGTGTGGAAACTGGCAATGTGGAATTAGAAATGTGAGGGTGGGGGGAGTGGGAGGGTGACGGATTTCAGTTTGGTGCAAAAACAAGAAGAAATGGGGAGGAAACTGATCACATAAGGAGGATGGGCGGCAATCTTCCTGTCTCTCTGTGTGTATAAGTGGATATGAGCTGCTCATGCAAATTTTTACTCATGACAAATTAACCGCAAACTCTTCATAAAGTCCAGGGGCAAATCGCTAAAGTCCACCGTCAGTGCTACAATGGAGCTCCAGGGGAAAGTTGCGCTGGTGACTGGCGCTGTCCAAGGCATCGGGAAAGCAATTGCTGAAATCCTCCTGAAGAACGGCGCTAAGGTAACAATTCTGCTGGAATCAGTTCCTGTCAATTTCCCCGTGCAAAGTAAGACGACGATTGCCCAGGCAGTGTGTTCAGAAATGCAGCCTTTCGTGTTAACCTGATGACTGATCTGGAGTGAGCGGTGCGCAAAAGCTCGGTTGAAATAATAAGTTTTAAATTGGAACTGAACTGCAGGGAAAGTCATATTCCAGCAATTTACAGGAATTACCCGCGGGCAAGTGTGCAATGGCAGAAAGTGTAACACCTGCCCGTGTACCTCCTCCTTCCTCCATTTCTGACGCTCCAGGCACAAGTTCCAGGAGCAGCTTTAAGTGCTCTTTATCTAGTCTACTGTATTCACGCATCACAATGTGGTCTCCTCTACACTGGGGAGATGAGCGCAGATTGGGTAACCGCTTTGCAGAATACCTACATTCTGTCAACAAAAATTACCGCAACCTTCCGGTTATAGAGACACGCAGCACTCAAACAGAATGTTTCGTCCAACTAGTCCAGGTACATCAGACCTCTCAATCTGACCTAGTCCCTTTTGCCAGCATTTGGCCCATACCCTTCTAAACCTTCACATTCATCTGGATGTCTTTAAAATATTGTAATTGTATCGGCATCCACCACTTCCGCTGGCAGCTGATTGCGTACATGCACCACCCTCTGCATGAAAAAGTTCTACCGCTGTCCCTTTTAAATATTTCCCCTCTCACCTTAAACCTATGCCCTCTAGTTTTGGATTGCCCCACCCTGCCCCTCATGATTTTACAAACCTCTAAAAGGTCAGCCCTCAACCTCCAATGCTCCAGGGAAAAAAGCCCCAATCTGTCCCTATTAACTCAAACCTCCCAACCCTGGCTACATCCTTGTACATCTTTTCTGCACCCTTTGAAGTTTAACAAGATTTTCCTATAGCAGGGAGTCCAGAACAGCTGCACCATGTCCTTTACAGCTGCACCATGACATCCCAGTCCTATACTCAATGTTCTGACCACTGAAGGCAAGCGTGCCACATGCTTTCTTCATCACCCTATCTACCCGCTAATCGACTTTCAAGGAACTATGTGCCTGCACCTCTCAGTCCCTTTGTTTGGTAACACTCCCCAGGGCCTTACCATTCACTGTATAGGTCCTGCCCTCCTGCCACATTAATACAGCACCGGTTCCCTCTCCAACATCTCTGCCTTTGGCTTGCTGCAGTGTTCCAGTGAAGTTCAGTGCTAACTGGAAGAATAGCGCGTCATTTTTCCCCTTGGGGAGCCTGCAGACTTCCAAACTCAAAACTGAGTTCAATAACATTAGGGTTTGAACATCGTCGTCCATGTCTTTACCCACACCCACATCCCAGGTCCTGTCATCATATTGGTGCAGCTAACCCATTTTCACTTACTTATGGTCTACATTAGCAACTCTTCTTTCTGGCATACCATGATCTATCCTTTATTTGCCTCACTGTCTTTCTCTCCGACTTGGCTCCATCTCCACCTAATGCTTACTCCTTTACCCCAACTATCATCCCCTGTCTTCAGCATGTATACCACCATTTGTTAGCTACCATCAGTTCTGAAGAACAATCACCATACTCAAATCATTTATTCTGCTTTCTCTCCATAGTGCTGCCAACAATTTGTGTTTTTGTCTAAGCATATTGGTAACTTTTTAAAATTCATTTTCATTAGTCATCATAACAGCAAGAGCTCCTTGGGATGGTGTCTTCAGCTGCTTCAATGACCTGGTTTTTATTCACTTTTAAGACGTGGGCTATGCCAGAATTTATTGCCTGTCCCTAGTGCCCTTGAGAAGGTGGTGGTGAGCTGCCTTCTTGAGTCACTGCAGTCCATGTGCTGTAGCTAGACCCACTGTACTGTTGTGGAGGGAGTTGAATGATGTAACAGTGAATGAATAGCAATGTATTTTCAAATCAGGATGGTGAGTGACTTGGAAGAGAACTCCAAGGTGGTGGTGTTCCCATGTGTTTTTCCCTTGTCCTTTGAGATGGAAATGATCATGGGTTTGGAAGGTACTGTTTGTGGAGCCTTGCTAAATTTAAACAGTGTATCTTGTAGATAGTATATGCAGTAAAGTCTTGTTGTCTGCAGGTTGTCCATAAGACATAGGAGTAAAAATAGGCCATTCAGCCCATTGTGTCTGTTCTGCCATTCCGTTAGATCATATCTGATTGGTGAGTTGAGGTCAAGTATGATTTCCTCTCTTGTTGCTTCCCTTACAATTGCCGCTGACCTATGCTAGCTATTATATACTTTAGCACTTGACCAACTCAGTCAGTATTCAGGCTGCTGAGTCCCTCTTGGTAGTGGATATTGAAGGCCTCCATCCAGATTCCATCCTGTGTCCAAATGCAGCAAGACCTGAATACCATCCAGGTTTGGACTGATGAGTGGAAGTAACATTTGTGTAACACAAGTATCAAGCAATGACCATCATGAACAAGAGAGAATTTGATCCTCACTCCTTGACATTCAATGTGAGTACTATTACTGAAACTACCCACTGTCAACATCCTGAGGTTGTTGTAGGGGAGGTTGTCAGTAACCAGAAACTGAACTGGACTAACCATATAACTAATGTGGCTACAAGTACAGGTCAGAACAGACCTTTGGTAAATTAGTCACCTCTCCTCTTCCCAAAGCATGCCCATAATCTAGAGGGCCTGAGTCAGGAATGTGATCAAATACTTCCCACTTGCCTCAACGAGTGTAGCTCCAACAATATGCAAGATGCTGACAAGATCCAGGATAAGCCAGCCTCTTGGTTGGCACCACATCTGTAAATATTCATCCCCTCACCACTGATGCTCAGTGACAATAATGTGTATTACCTATATATTTTAAGAACAAAAAACATTTGCTTAAAAGTTGAGATTATTTTTAGAATTTATCATATAATTATATCAGTGTTCAGTAACTTAATCAGTTCTAAGGGAATCTAGTTAAAATTAAGTAGCAACATTAAAGAGTTCTGAATTCTTCAGTTAATATCTGAGATATATAAATAATAATTGTCAAGTAGATTATTTAAAGTACATTTTATATTAGGGAATTTTTAAATGGTCATAATCAGAATACGTCAACTCAAGATGGCAGCTCACCATGACCTTCTCAAGGGCAAGTAGGGATGGGCAATAATGCTAGCCCAGCCGGTGATACCCACAGACACAAATGAATAAAACAAAGCTCTGATTTCGATCTGGAGTCAGAGACTTTGGATGATGTCAGCTTAGAAATCTGGACAGTTACCCAGGAAGTGTTAGACAGCAAAGTTTTAAAACTCCAAGAGAACAATACAACTGAACCCCAATTATTCCTATTGGCCAACCTACCAACCTCTCCCTCAACACCTGACTATTAGCCTAACATCCCCACCCCCAACATGACCTGAGTAACCCCCTCTGGCACATTGACACAACCTCTACCTCACCTGACTCCCTCCAAATGACCAGTTCCAACCTCACTTTCCAACTCATTCCCTCCCACAGGGCGGCATGGTGGCTCAGTGATTAGCGCTGCTGCCTCACAGCGCCAGGGACCCAGGATCGATTCCAGCCTCGGGCGACTGTCTGTGTGGAGTTTGCACATTCTTCCCATGTCTGTGCCAGGTGCTCCGGTTTCCTCCCACAATCCAAAGATGTGCAGGTCAGGTGAATTGGCCATTCAAAATTGCCCATAGTGTTATGTGCATCAGTCAGAGGGAAATGGGTCTGGGTGGGCTTGTTGGGCCAAAGGGCCTGTTTCCTCACTGCAGGGATTCTCTAATCACTGAGCTTCTTGGCTCCTCACCCAACACCTCCCCCACATTCCCAAACCTGACTCAATACCATCACATGACATGGTTTGTGATACCACCCGAGTTGATAAAGTGTGGAGCTGGAAAAAGCACAATAGGTCAAGCAGCCTCAGAGGAGCAGGAAAGTTGACGTTTCAGGTAGGACTCTTCATCAGAACCCCAACCCCTGACCCATCTACCTTGCTGCCACCCTACATCTGAACCTGCATTTTGCCCAACCTTCCCCATGATCACTCACTTATACATTACTCACTTACTTTCCCATGACAGAATCTTAGCTTCACACAGTACAGAAGAGGCCCTTCAGCCCATCTGTTCTACCCTGATAAAAACTACTCTAAATCTAGATTTGTCCAACTTTGCAGCACTTGGCCCACAGCCTCGAATGTTATATACTTTCAAATGCTCATTCAAGGACTTGTTAAAGCTGCGAGGTTTCTCACATCAAACACGCTCCAGGTAGTGCATTCTAGGCCTCTGACATCCTCTGGGTGAAAAAAACTTTGGGAAATCCTGTTTAAACCTTCTGCCTTTCACCTTAAAATTATGCCAAATGTTATTGATCCTTTGACTAGGGGGGATCAACTGCTTCACATTCACCATGTTCATGCCCCTCAGAATCCTTTACACCTCCACAGTTCACCTCTCAGCTTGAAAATACCACCAGCTGCCTTGGTGTGATTTGAACACACATCCCTTAAGCATTTAGCTGCGCCTTTGAGTTACTAACATAATGATGTTACAACTACACTACCTTCTTCATCCACGGTTGGTTTTGAAAGAGGCTTTGGGTCATCAGAACTCTTTTTTACTCATTTTAATCCAGCAGCTCATGCCCTAGAAAGGGGGAATCTCTGCATGTATCCTTCGGGGAACACTGCACCAAATCAGTGCTGAAGGATCAGAAGTTCACTGAGAAAAATCAGAAGAAGTTTGGGGTGTAGGTTTCATGCTCCTCGGATGCTGTCTGACCTGCTGAGCTTTTCCAGCACCGCTCTAACCTAAATTCTGGTTTCCAGCATCTGCAGTCCTCGCTTTCACCTTGCAGGTTTCACTTGTCTGGTCAGTGTTGGAATTAGAGTTTGAAATGGGCCATTGACAGTCCTAAGCTCCCCTCAGACACGGGGCTTTTGCCCGAAACGTCGATTTTCCTGCTCCTCGGATGCTCCCTGAACTGCTGTGCTATTCCAGCACCACTTTAATCTAGAATCTGGTTTCCAGCATCTGCAGTTATTGTTTTTACCTACATTGACCAACCTGTACGTTTGCTTTAGGATCCTTTGGGACTGAACCATTTTTTGCCTCCTTTAGGTGAGTCTGTTGGATATCAATGTACCTACAGGGGAGGTTACCAAAGCTGCCTTTGAACAGATCTATGGAGCGGAGAATATTTTGTTCCTTCCATGTGATGTAACGTCTGAGAATCAGCTGAAAGGTACCAATTCAAACACTAATTTTATCAACATGCCACTGACTTGTTCAATCTGACTGACTGGTTTCTAAACAGTCACTTTGCTGGGAGTTACATTGTTGGCATTAGTAAGTTTATACACTGCAATACGATTAAATGTAATCAGTACAACACCTTCCATTTACTGAGAGAGAAGAGAATGAGGATACGTTTACACTTAAAAACTGTTCCTTCAGAGCAGGGGGTAAATATCCAGCCAGAAATGGGATATTTCATTGACAGCATGGATTCCAGAATCCAATTCTCAGTCTATGCTTAGGCACCAATTGATACGGGTCAGCTTTTCTGTGTTCCTGGATCTCAGGGTCTCAGTGTCTCAGTGTTCCTGGTGAAGGTTCTCAGACTAAGTGTTCCTTGTTTATACCCTTGCGGTCTTGGTACATGCTTCTTCTGTAGGTCTTGGTTTAGATGGTCCTGGTTTAGTGTCCCAGAAGTAGGTACATGTTCTAGCTTATGGTCTCAGTTCTCCTGCTGATAGTTCTCACAGTCTCTCTATTTCTGGCCATAAGACTAAGGCCTGTTGCCTCTTGCGAGGAAGCAGGGATGTTCTCCAATGGTTTGATGTTGCACACCATTACCATCTTCCAAGTGGATATATGGAAGAGGGAAGGTGCTTTTTGCAAATCTACAGGTTGCTTTTATTTCAGGATTTTGATGGTTGTTGATTGTGGGAAACAGGAAGCATACTGGTAGCATTCCTCCCATTTCACACACGCCAATAGAAGGGTTTCCTGTGACAGTCTCCAAAAATTCTGGTTCAATAT
This sequence comes from Chiloscyllium punctatum, assembly GCF_047496795.1. Taxonomy (NCBI): domain Eukaryota; kingdom Metazoa; phylum Chordata; class Chondrichthyes; order Orectolobiformes; family Hemiscylliidae; genus Chiloscyllium; species Chiloscyllium punctatum. The sequence continues at coordinate 15,984,922 of NC_092758.1, forward strand.
CAAGCGGGTTTGGTGAAAAGGTTCCATTTAGGTCTTGGCCAACCATATTTCCCAGGGCAATGATCAGGAAAATTCACTTGATTGTTTGCATGTATAGATCATCCTCGATAATGAAACATCTGACAACTGGAAAATCTCAGTTATAAATGGAGATTAGATAGGATGGGGTTATTTTCCCTGCAGCGGAGGAAGCGGAGGAGTGATCTGATTAAGGTATAAAAATTATGGGAGGCTGAGACAGGGGTGATTGTGAAAATATCTTCCACGTAGCAGATACATTGAAGACCAGAGTGCACAAGTTTAAAGTGACTGGTGAGTGGTTTAGAGAAGATCTGCGGAACACGTCTTCCACTCAGAGGATGGTGGAAATATGAAATGCACTAACTGAGGCTGATGGAGACAGTACATAAGGACTACATAAGAAGAAAAGATTTACAAGGATGTTGCCAGGGTTGGAGGATTTGAGCTGTAGGGAGAGGTTGAATAGGCTGGGACTATTTTCCCTGGAGCATCGGAGCTGAGGTTAAAAAATCATGAGGGGCTTTGGTAGGATAAAGTATTTTCCCTGGAGTGGGGGAGTCCAGAACTAGAGGGCATAGGTTTAGGGTGAGAGGAGAAAGATTTAAAAGAGACCTAAGGGGCAACTTTTTCACACAGAGGGTGGTGCATGTATGGAATGAGCTGCCAGAGGAAGTGGTGGAGGCTGGTACAATTGCAACATTTAAAAGGCATCTGGATGGGTATCAATAGGAAGAGTTTGGAGAGATATGGGCCGGATGGTGGCATGTGGGACTAGATTGGGTTGGGATATCTGGTCGGCATTGACAAGTTTGGACTGAAGGTTCTGTTTCCATGCTGTACATCTTTATGACTTTATAACTAGGAGCAGGAATAGGCCGTCTGGTAGCCTTGCAGGTAGTCTTGCAACATTTAAGAAACATCTGAATAAGCACTTGAAATGCCAGGGCAAAGTAGGTTATGAACCAAGTGCAGGTAAATAGGATTCGCGTAGTTGGTATTTGTTGATCAGTATTGACCTGGTGAGCTGAAGGGCCTACTTCTTCGCTGTATGACTCTGACTCAGTAATTGAATGAGTCATTCTGAGGCAAGTATTTAGTGTTGGTATGTTTGGTTGGAGACTTTGGAAACTTTGCTAATCAACTCCATTCATTGTTTTTTCCAGATTGTTTTTGCAAAACTCTTGAAAAGTTTCAGAGATTGGACATAGTATGTAACAATGCAGGGATCTCTGATCGGGAAAACTGGGAGAAGTGTCTCAGTGTAAATCTGGTATGTGCCAATAGTCTATTGATTATGTTAATTGGGTTTCATGTGAGCTCATTAATTAACTGGGATGTGGTTGAGTTTGGAGATGAATGTTTTTATGGTTTCATTCTGTTAACCAATGTAAGACTTAGCAAAGAATGGTTTGAATAATACCCTTAACCCTTAACTATTGCAATAGATCAATTGGCTCATTCTACTAACCAGTTTGCTGACCTCTAGTTTGTCCATCCTGTTTGTCAGACTACCCATTCCACAAGTTAGCATGGATGCTCAGTGGTTAGCACTGCTGCCTCACAGTGCCAGGGTCCCAGGTTCAATTTTAGCCATGGGTGACTGTCTGTGTGGAGTTTGCACATCCTCCCCATGTCTGCATGGGTTTCTCCCACAATCCAAAGATGTGCAGGTCAGGTGAATTGACCATGCTAAATTGTCCATAGTTGTTAGGTGCATTACTCAGAGGCAGATGGGTTATTCTTCAGAGGGTCGGTGTGGACTTGTTGGGCCAAAGGACCTGTTCCACACTGTAGGGAATCTAATCTTTCCAGTATTTTACTGTTCATGATTCTACTACCACCCTGAATGTTTGTGTTCTGCTCATGCTTGAATGTACTGTTGCTGGATGAACTTGAATATAGCTTGTTATCTACATGTATCTCTGTACACTTGCTACTGTCTGTACATATCAGCATTTTAACATTAACTGAATGGGCCTTCTCCCTGGTGATTCCTATGATACTTGTATTGCAGGTCAGTGTAATTAAAGGAACCTATCTGGGAATACAGCACATGAGTAAAGAGACTGGAGGGAAAGGAGGAGTGATTGTTAATATCGCTTCCATGGCAGGTAAGTCAGCAAAGTAACAATAGCTTATCAATGAATATTCTAAGTGTTGCCTGAGGATTCTGGAAAACATCCATAGGGGACAAATTATGTTTTCAGGGGAAGCTCATTTTACATGTAATATACAGCAAAGGAAAAGATATTTATCTCCACACAAGCTGCCGGTCCTCTGATTCAACTCACAACATCATTCAACTTCTGTAACTTCCCTTCAAGTGTCATTCGCCTCAACCCATTCTGTGGCAATCACAAGGTGATTACATTCTAACCATCTCTGGATTTTCCTGAATTCCTCACTGAATTTGTTAGTGACTGTTTAATAAGAACCACACGGACAAGAGTGGCTCTTTGGCACGTTGAGTCTCTACTGCAAAAAAAAACTGAATCTACTAGTCTTACTTTCCAGCATGTGACATCTCAGAGGCTCACTACAGATTTTGGCCATCTTGGAGAGACAATAGTATATGCATAGTTGAAGCTATAGCAGAGACACTTATAGCAGAGTTTGGATATGAATAACAGATACTTTAAACTACTAGAGATATCACATTCATTGTCTTTCAGTACCCTGGCTTCTGTAACTAATCCCAAATGTTATTACCTGGGAGAGTTGGCAGCTGGCCAGTCTGGAACACTTCTCAATATCTTCACCTTGCTTCCTGACATAGGGTATGTCCTGCAGATATTCTCTGAAATCCTGCTGGAAATCAAGAATTTTCTGAACTACTTTATACACAGGTCTCTGTGCAAAGTGTATGACTTATTTGGAATAATGAGTGTCTCATCTTTATTTGGTGGAGACAGTAGTTACTAATTTCCTGCAATCTTAGCTCTTAGCAGACCTGAATTTCTAAGCATAATTACATTCACATAACAGCCCATTGTAAAGCCACCTATTAGTTCCTGTTACCTTCAGCCTTATCCAGCATAGTTGACCTCTAGTTTTGGATTGTAACACAAGTCAAAACATTCTTTTGAAATCTCTTATATTTTGATGTCTATAATAAACCCCTCATTTATTCCTCAGCCTTCTCTTTCCTAAAGGTAAGACCCAAACTCTTTGTCACAACAATTTACACTGACATTTCAGCTTAGTACTAAGGGGATGCTGCTGTGCTATCATTAGCTGAGACATTAAAATAAGACTATGCCTGTCCCTTCCAGAATGTAAAGGTTCCCATTGCTACTGTTTCAAAGAAGATGAGGGGTCTATATCCAGTGTACTGACAAGTATTTATGCAAGTAGTCCTTTTATAGCACATAAATACAGAATATAGCTGAAAAACAATCCATTTTGTATTGAATTGAATTGAATTGAATTGAACTTATTGTCACGTGTACCGAGTGAAAAGCTTTGTCTTGCAAGCAATACAGGCAGGTCACATGGTTAAATTGCATAGATAAGTAAATAATAGGTAAACAGCGGCAAAAACAAAAACACAGGTACAGGTGAATGCTAAGAGTTTGTGAGTCCATTCAGTATTCTAACAACAGCAGGGTATAAACTGTTTTGAAACAGGCTGGTACGTGTGTCCAGGCTTCTGTACCTTCTCCCCGATGGTAGATATTGTTGAAAAGCATTGCCAGGGTGGGGTGGATCTTTGAGAATGCTGGCGGCCTTTCCTTAACAACGGGTTTGGTAGATGGATTCTATAGATGGGAGGTTGGCCTTTGTGATTGTCTGGGACGAGTTCACCACTCTCTGTAACCGTCTCCAATCTTGAATGGTGCAGTTACCATACCAGGTAGTGATACATCCAGACAGAATGCTCTCGATGGCGCACCTATAAAAGTTGACAAGGGTATTCGCCATCATGCCAAATTTTCTCAACTGTCTGAGGAAGAAGAGAACTTGTTGGGCCTTTATAAGCAGTGTGTCCACATGAACAATCCAAGAAAGTTTGTTGTAGATGACCACTCCCAGGAGCTTGATACTCTCCACGATCCATGTCTGTGCTGTTAATATATAGGGGGGCATGAGTAACGTCCCGTTGAAAGTCAGTAATGAGTTCCTTGGTTTTGCCATCACTGTGAGCTAGGCTGTTCTCGGTGCACCACTCTTCCAGGTCTTCCACCTTCTGTCTGTTTCATTGCCATCTGAGATTCAACCGACTACGGTGGTGTCATCAGCGAACTTGTAAATGGCATTAGTCTGGTATTTGGCAATGCAGTTATGGGTATGCAATAAATACAGTAGGGGGCTGAATATGCACCTCTGGAGGGTTCCAGTGTTGAGTGTTAGTGAGGATGAAATATTGTCCCCAATCTTCAATGATTGTGGCCTGTGGGTCAGGAAACTGAGGATACAGTTGCAGAGAGTGGGGTTTAGTCCGAGATCACTATGTCTAGTAATCAGTATCGTGGGGATAATAGTGTTGAAGGCTGAACTATAGTCAATGACTAGGATTCTTACGTAGCTGTTCTTGGTGTCAAGATGTTCTAGGGAGGAGTGAAAGGCAAGTGATATGGCATCTGACGTGGATCTGTTAATCCAATAGGCAAATTGGAGTGGGTCAAGAGCAGTGAGGAGGCTGGAGTTGATTAATGCCATGACCAGTCTTCCAAATCACTTCATGACCACCGAGGTTAGGGCCACTATGCAGTAGTCATTGAAGCATGCTGCATGAGCCTTCTTAGGCACAGGGATGATGTTGGCCCTCTTGAAACAGGCACGGACAGTGGACTGCTGCAGGGAAAATTTGAAGATGTCTTACACTCATCAGAACATTCTCAAGAAAAGCCAAACTAAAGGGAAATCTACATTTATACTGGACATGAGGAATGTGCTGATTGGTTCTGAAGTGGTCTTTGCTTGGTAGAAGCATTGCAATGGAGAAGTTAATCATGACTAAGTTTACTGCTTAACTTTTGTTTCTATTTTAGATGTTTTCCTTATCAACCTGTTCAAAGAGGTTTTCACACAACTCTAAAACAGGTTGAACTTGAACCTGGGCCTATCAGTTCGGGGTGGGGACGCTACCGTTGTACCATAACAGCCCTTGTTTAAATTTTAAACTAAGCAGCTTTAAATGGCAATTCCTGTGGGAATGCAATACTGTGGAGACTCTTCCTCTGCTCTGCCTGTTAATGATCTGCATTGTGAGAGTGCTCAAGTTAAATTCTAATGGAGTTCCATAAAATTTATATTGGCAGAATGTGTACATTGAGGTGATATAATGTTACAACAAAATTGGTGTACATTTCTATCATAGAAGAGCAGCTTACACTGGCTCTTTTGAAGAATAGGACAATTTGTCTCTCTCCCCACTCTTTTCCCATTAAGATAAAGGTTTATACCATATGAACAAAACTTGTGGCTTTTTGGAACACCCTTCATCTATTCTTTTTAATGTAGAGATAAAATTGATTTTCACACACTTCTATGAAAGTGACTTGTTCCTTTTAACAAAGGTCAGAAAGTAATTTTGAACAGTGAATTCAAACATAATTTTCAAGGAAACATTTGAATTAAGGTAAGTGACTGGAAAAGGTGCCTGAGGAGTGAAAAGTTCAACGTCTATATGATATTAAAAAGACAGATACAAATCAGGCTTCACTTGAGAAGTGTTTCATATCAGTAGAAAGGCAGTCATATTGCTCAGTCCCTCCTTGCTGATTCATACCCTTGTAATTCCCTCATTTAGATTTAGGACACTAGTTTTGGATTTGACTGCTTCATTCTCCATCTTAATGAGGAATTTTATCATTATGGTCACTCTTCCACAAGATGGATCCTGCACAAGAAGTCTGTTAATTAATTCATCCTCATTGCACAATACAAGTCTGGAATAAAAATTTTAAAAAAGCTGTTGGAGAAACTCAACAGGTCTGGCAACATCTGTGGAGAGAAAACAGATGAATGTTTTGACCCTTCTTCAAAACTGAGAGCATCTAAGAAAAAGTGGCAATCATGTTGATGACAGGGGTCAGTGAGGCGGGGGGAGGAGGCAGAGGGGCTGAGGAATGAGCAGATAGGTGGAGATGGAGCCCAGGCAGAGAGAGAAGAAACAAATTGAGTACCGGAGTTGGGAGGTCATGTTGCGGCTGTACAGGACATTGGTTAGGCCACTGTTGGAATATTGCATGCAATTCTGGTCTTCTTCCTATCGGAAAGATGTTGTAAAACTTGAAAGGGTTCAGAAAAGATTTACAAGGATGTTGCCAGGGTTGGAGGATTTGAGCTACAGGGAGAGGCTGAACAGGCTGGGGGATGTTTTCCCTGGAGTGTCGGAGGCTGAAGGGTGACCTTATAGAGGTTTATAAAATTATGAGGGGCATGGAAAGGATAAATAGGCAAAGTCCAGAACTGGAGGGTATAGGTTTAGGGTGAGAGGGGAAAGATATGAAAGAGATCTTCAGAGCAATTTTTTCACACACAGGGTTGTACGTGTATGGAATGAGCTGCCAGAGGAAGTGGTGGAGGCTGGTACAATTGCAACATTTAAAAGGCATTTGGATGGGTATATGAATAGGAAGGGTTTGGAGGGATATGGGCCGGGTGCTGGCAGGTGGGACTAGATTGGGTGAGGATATTTCGTCGGCATGGGCGGATTAGACCGAAGGTTCTGTTTCCATGCTGTATATCTCTATGACTCTAAAAGTAGGCAGTCAAAGGGATGGTTGATTGTAAGCCAGGGAAGAAGCTAGATCAGTGATAATTGGGTCTATGACTGAGTGAAAATGGGTTGGCGGTTATGAAAGCAGTTTATCTGATGACAGAATCTGGGGTTTGGGGTGGATAAAAGACATGGAAGGAGGTGTTCAGTTTTTAAATTATTGAACTCAATATTTAAGTCCTGAATCTTTGGAATTCTCTTCCATGAGAGGATTGTGTTGCACTGTCATTGAATATATGTAAGGCTAGGCTAGACAGACTTTAACCATCAGGGATTCAAAGGATATAGGGAGTGGGAGTGGAAGTTTCAGCTCAGTCATGACAATATGCTGTTAAGTCTCCTACTCTTATTGAAGTTCTGAAGAAGATGACAGTTTAGATTAGATTGCTTACAGTGTGGAAACAGGCCCTTCGGCCCAACAAGTCCACACCGACCTGCCGAAGCGCAACCCACCCAGACCCATTCCCCTAACACCATGGGCAATTTAGCATGGCCAATTCACCGAACCTGCACATTTTTGGACTGTGGGAGGAAACCCACACAGATACTGGAAGAATGTGCAAACTCCACGCAGTCAGTCGCCTGAGGCAGGAATTGAACCCGGGTCTCTGGCGGTGTGAGGCAGCAGTGCTAACCACTGTGCCACCGTGCCACCCTTATGGAACGACGAGTAATTTTTCAGTGTCTGAAAGAGGATTTGGACATTTGAAAGGTTGAGGGCCTGCTTCTGTTGAGTGTGAGCAAGACTGAGAGAAATATAAGTTCAGAGGAAATGTGTTGAAATTTGCAAATGGTTTCAAAAAAGGAAGTACAAATAATTATTGAGAAGGTTGGAGGAAGTAATGATAAGTTTCGGCAATAGGTCCAGTAGTCAGAGATGGAACTCATCATCAGGAAGTGTGAGTAGATACTACTTCATTAAGCTGTAAAACTTCAGCAGGAACAACTTTTCCTCACTGAGATCTGTTGATGTGGAATTCTGTTTCAGGTTTATTTGTTGAGGCAGGAAGTTTCAATATTGACGTTTAGATTGAAAAGATGGAGAAAAGGATGGAAGAAATTTGGAAACAATGCTGGTAACTGTGATCAGGCACTAGCTGTTCATGTAAAGAGTAAATGTTGACATGAACTGGATGGACTGATTGACCTGTCTCCATGCCTTTTCTGGAGCAGAGCGTCCAGTTCTGGTTGCCCTATTATAGGAAGGATGTCATTAAGCTGGAGTGGGTTCAGAAGAGATTTACAAGGATGCCGCAGGAATGGGGCATTTGAGTTATAAGAAGCTAGAACTTTTTTCTCTGGAGTATAGATGGTTGAAGGGTGATCTTACAGAGGTTTATAAAATAATGGGGGGTATAGCTAAGATGATTGGACTTTTCCCTAGGGTAGGGTATTTCAAGTCTAGGGCGCATATTTTTAAGTTGAGAGGAGAAGGATTTAAAAAAGACATGAGGGAACATTTTTTTGCAGTGGTTTGCATGTGGAATGAATTTTAAGAGGGCGTGGTGGCTGTGGGTATAGCTACAATGTTTAAGAGACATTTGAAGAAGTATATGAACAGGAAATGTTGGAGGAATATGGGCCAAATGCAGGCAGATGGGAATAGTTTAGTTTGGGATTATAGTTGGCATGAACTGGTTGGACCAAAGGGTCTGTTTCCGTGATGTATGATTCTATGACAGAATGACTCTATGCATTTCTGCATATTCACAAGTTTCTGTTGATGGCATGTCTGATGCTAACTCTTTCTTGTTTTGTGGTGAACAGGTTTGATTCCTTTCTACCTTGACCCAGTTTATGCAGCCTCAAAGTATGGAGTAGTAGGATTCACTACGTCACTGTCTGTGAGTGCTATGTTATATTGCAAAGAGTAATATTATTTCTTTATAAATAATGCACTAATCCTGTGTAAGAATTTCAGAACAAGCAGCAGTTGTAGAGCAAGTAACAGGCCACATGGTCGCTCAAGCTTGCTCTGCTCCTCATTAAGATGAGAGCTCAGTTAGTACCTTGACTTAATTTTCTCATCCTAACTCCATAACCCCTGATTCCCTTAGTGCCCAAAAATCTGTCAACATTGACGTTGAATATAGTCATTAACTGAGCATCCACAGTCTCACATGGCTATCCAGGGTGGGTAAATGCCATACATGGACATGGAGGGTACAAAGACCATTGGCAAACCAATGTCCACTCTGACCTTACTGCACCATATTGGGATTTACAAGAATGGCCTTTGTTGTCCAAGGACTTAGCTTGTTTCAAATTCCATGGTTCCTTTCTTCTTTGTAATCCCAGCTGTTGCTCCCAGGTGGTGACAGGTGGTACAGGAAAAGTACCAACAGTTTGATTAGCAGACTGCTCTTACTTATGAAATAGTAGCTTCAGTCCACCATTTATGTGCATAAACCAGTACGATCATGACTGGTTTTGGGATTCAATATCACTTCCTGGCCTTATCCTCATATCCCGTGATTGTGAGGGACCAAAAATCTATCTCAGCCTGAAATGTATTCAACAACTGAATTGTAATCTTCTGGGATAGAGAACTTCAAAGATTCACTACCCTTTGAGTGAACTTCCTCACTACTCATCTCAGTCCAAAACGATTAACCCCTGTGTGCTGTATTCCCAAGCCATGAGAAACAGTCTCAATATCTATTCTGACAAGCCCATTATAATTTTGCAAAGTTGAATTAGTCCACCTTTCCTTCTTTTACAGATAGGAGATCTTCACATAGGGGCCTCAGCTATCACTAGGACAACTGTTAGGAGCCTGGCATTGCTTGTTTCCTGGAGACACAACACAATTTCCTGACAATTAGGCACTCTGAACAGCGTCAGGCCTTCCAATCAATTAAGGGAATGGTGGCCCTTGTCAATACTACATTTAGGTGTAAAGGAGGATGGATCCCTAGGTAGAAGCAAGTGCAGATGAAATACAACTCGTCGAGTGGGGGTTGGCAGGATGTTGGAAGAAAGAGCATATGCAGTGGCTTTCAGCATACTGCACCTCATTTTGTGATGCAGGGTCTTTCAAACACACTGTTCACGTGAACGATGTGTCACCTCTGGCTTGCTCTCTGGCCCCTGCCCCTTTGCCCTGCCAATCGGTTGTTGAAAACCCCAGGGTTTGCTGTGCAGCCTCATCAAACTTCCATTTAACAGTGATAGTGGATGACATCATTAAACGATTACTTAAGAGTATCAATTGGCCTCCAAGAGGAAAAGCTACTGATCATCTTTCTCACTGGTAGTTTGGTTGATGGGACTTGTGAAAGTAGCAGGTCCCTTTCCCGCAACCCTCCCACCTAATCAAATGGCTTCCTCATGTTTAAATTTCCTTAGGTTGTGGGGAAGGGCTTGGTCATTATATATCTGGTCAGCATTTCCGATGGTTTCATCAATTCTCTGTTCAGTTGTAACGAGATTGCCTCAACCCTATATTCTAAGCTCCCTGCAATCAAGGTCAACATGCCTTTTGCCTTCCTAATTGATTGCTGGACCTCTGTGCTAATATTGTTTTCCTTATATTAATATGTACCAATCCCTCGGGACAACCTTCTGAAATTTCATGTCTTTTAAAATACTCTGCATGTCTATAATACGAACAAAGTGAACAACTGCAGACTTACAAATTTATAATTCATCTATCACCCTGGTACAGACTATTATTTAACCTGCTTAAGCATTATTACAATCATTTTGTGACCGCCTCACAGCTGGTATTTTTGTCCAACTTTGAATGGCTACCAAATGTAGATATAATATTCTGTCTCTTTGCCAAATTCATTGACACAGATTAAAATAGCTGAGGCCCCATCACTGATCATTGTGGCCTTATCACACCCAATCAACTTAAAGTGAAACATTTACTTCCTGTTCATCTACCAATTGTTAAAACCTTTTAATATATTACCCATGATCCCATCTTAAATTTTCAGTGAAATCTAAATGTACTACATTGGCTGCTTCTCCTTTATCGACACTAGACGTTAGATCGTCATACGTGGGGAGGCGACACACCTCAAACTGATTAATGGTGAAAAGGCTGTGGGGCTATGTGGGCGTCGGCTTGCTCCAAACACTTAACACCCCCAACTAAAGATGAACCCAGGGTATGGGGATTGAGAGACAAGTCTAATCAGATTGAATGTGTTGATGACCCGAATTGTTACATGTGTTTGAATTGTGCTGCGTCTCAGGTGAGCCTCACACAAAGCACAAACACTTTCCAGGAACTTGGACTGGATTCCTGATTTCCCCCAGTCTGCTGCAGTCAGGATGGGCCCTCGTCACGAAACTCCATGTAAACTAGCATCTGAGAGCTTCCTGTCAGGAAGGTGTAAAGTTCTATAAAACTCAAAGAGTATGAGACATTACAAAATTTCTGCTTTTAGCTGACCTGCCTCGAGAAGCATGGGGTTCGATTACAAGTGCTGTGTCCTGGTTTTGTCGACACTCCACTTCTGAGAGGTCTGAAATCAGAGAAGGCTTCGGAGCAGAAGGAGTGGTTTAAGAAGATGGTCGCCAGATTTGGACTTCAGACGTGAGTATGAACCAAATCAGGAAGTGGGGTGGGAATCGATAGGATGAAAACATGTTCAAATGTTCTACATGGAATATTTGTTGAGTGACAATCTACTAAGAAACTGGTGTAGTGTCCATGAAGTGACACTGATTGATTTTGAATCTTCGGCATTAACCTGAGAATTTACATGTTTGATTTGATGACTCTGCTGAAAGATGTGAGAACATTTATGCAAACTACCCTGGAATGTTTACAGGAAATCAATGATGTTGGCTGTTTCTCCTGTATTGACCCTGCTAGTTAGATCCTCCCAGATTGGGTAGAAGGCCCAGTGGTGTGTTACCTTAACCCACTGGGAAAATTTGAGTTCTAATTTTAAATTAATTAGATGAATGTTCAGGATTACCATCTGATTTTTCCAGGACCTCACAAATTGCAGAGGGATTCTTGCAGCTCGTCATGGATCACACCAGGAATGGGTCATTGCTGAAGGCATCGGAAACCGGCAAGCTTGAGTATGAAGACCTACCTGCGTTAGTTCTTCCAGAAAATCCAAAATCTACTTAGGGACCTAATGGATTTAAGCAACAGGTCACTGAGAACAATGGAAAATTTAAACCTGGTCAAATATTAAATGATTAACATTTTAATTAGTGTTGCTCCTTTTGGTTAATTTGTTGGTTGTAAATCAGAACTGGTCAAGGCTGTGTTATGTTCTCATTGGTAAGTCTGCATTTAAGAAGCATGCTGATGATATAATTGTTGCATCATAGCATGAGACCTGAAGGTACAAAGATATCATACTCCATCTTACCTCAGATCATTTGAAGCATCACACTGTACAATGGAAGAGCATACTTCTTGTAAACTAATGGCTTAGCCTATCGCCTCCATCCCCACCCCCATTCACCTATTGTACTCTTTGCTACCTTCTCCCCAACCCCACCCCCACACCCTCATTTATCTCTCCACCCTGGAGGCTTCCTGCCTCCATTCCTGATGAAGGGCTTTTGGCCAAAACATCGATTTTTCTGCTCCTCGGATGCTGCCTGACCTGCTGTGCTTTTCCAGCACCATTTTGATATAAATTCCCCTTCATACCAGAAGAAGCAGTGAATATGATTTGTGAATTTGTCTTGCTTATGTCATCCCGGCCTTTCAACATTTCTTATGCTTACATAATATCCTTTTGAAAATATCCAACATGCTTTGCAGAAATGAAATTGTTACAGCAGGGAAGGAGGCTATTTGGCCTATTGTGTTTGTGCCAGCTCTCAAAATAAGTACCTCACTTAGTGCCATTCTCCTGCATTCTCCCTCTAGCTTTGTACTTTGTCCAATTCTTTATGAATACCTCGATGGAACCTGCATTCATCACACTGTCAGGCAATGCATTTCAGATCTGGACCATTCAACATGGGAAAAGATTTTCCTCACATCACTTTTGCTTCTTTTATTAATAAGTTTTTAAAAATTTGCATCAATCTTACATGGTTGTGAGTTCCGCATTTTAACCATGCTTTTTAAATAAATGTTTCCTTATCTCTCGATTGGTTTCATTTCTAATTATACCTCATATTTATGGATTCTCTCTCAAGTGGAAATGTTCCTTCCATATTTACCTGGCCAATCCTTATAGAATTCTCATGGTCTCAATGAAGTGGAGGTGCTGGTGTTGGACAGGGGTGGACAAAGGTCAAAATCACAGGACACCAGGTTATAGTCCAACAGGTTTATTTGGAAGTACAAACTTGCAAAGTACTGCTCCTTCGTCTGGGAATTTTAACCTGGTCTCTTCTTGGACTAGGTACTGCTATTTAAAAATCCAAAGTTGTTCATTTAAAATGCAGATTTTCTCCCAGAGAGTCAAGGCTCCCTGAAACTCTTTTGATAAGGTGGTGGCAGTGCCCAGGGATATTTTGAAGATGGTAATGGTTAGATTCGTGGTAAGCAAGATGGTGAAAGGTTGTCACATGTGGGTGGCAGTGTTGATTTGAGGTTTGAGATTGAGGTGACAAGCAGACCAGCAATAACCTTATTGAATACCGAAGCAGGCTTCCTGCTCTAAAGTCATATGTTGATATAAAATCCTAGAACCTTAGAGCTTACAGCACAGTATCACAACACACGGTATCACACGAAGTGCAACAGTTCAGGAAATAAACTCACCACCACCTTCTCCAGGGCAATTACAATTGGGCACTAAATGATGTGCTTGCCCGTGCTGACCGCATCCTGTAAATAAATAAAAAGATGGAGACAATGATACTATTTTCTCACCAAACTACATTTATGGTTTTAAAAAAAGTTATGTTTTGTTTAATTGTGCAGTCTGCAGATTTTCTAATAGAGTCATAGAGTGATACTGCATGGAAACAGACACTTTCGTGCAACCAGTCCATACCACCATTATCGCAAACTAAACTATTCCCACCAGCTTGCTCTTGGCCCATATCCCTCTAAAACTTTCCTATTCATGTACTTATCCATAAGTCTTTTAAACATTGTAATTACACCCACATCCACCACTTCCTCAGGAAGCTCATTCCACACACAAAAAGTGTTTTCTGTGTAACACATTTACACCCGACATCTTTTTTAAAATCTTTGTCTTCTAACCTTAAAAACGTGGCCCCTTATTTTCAAATCTCTCATCGTAGGGAAAAGACAACTACCATTAACTCTATCTGTAGCCCTCATTATTTTATAAACTTCCACAAAGTTATCCCTCAACCTGCTGTGCTCCAGTGAAAAAAGTCCAATGACTGCCTCTGTTAACGTTTGAACTGTTTCTCACCGTAAACCAAAATCCACAGTTTGACATCAGCTGCAACTTTTGACATGAAGTTACAAATTCCTAAAATCAACTTACTCATGTAAGCTATGAACAACTATGGTTAATGTTCAGTTTTTTCTGTAATATCATTTTCTTCCTTCCTTTAACCTGACAAACTATTCTTCAGACTTTGTGTGAGATCTATTTTAGCCATTCAGCTATTTGTCCCTTGATTCCACATGTCCTCATCTTGATTATAAAGCTACGTTATCAAAAGCCTTTTGAAATATCTAAGTATACAACATGACCATATTAACCTTACTAACTCTTTTCCATTTTCTCCTCAAAGAATACCTTCACCCTTACAATGTTGAACTCTACCTTTGTTCCTTCAATGTCAGTCAATCAAATTCCATTGCAACAGCAACAAGTTTAATGAAGAGGGGGAAAATAGAGTAGCATTGCGAGGAACATATAAAATGACAGGAAAAGCTTAGTAAAGCCAAATGAGATTACAGGCAGAAGCCTGGAAAATTACAATGGAGAACAAAGAAATGGCTGAAGAATTGAGTCTAAATGATGATTCTGTCTTCACAAAGTGGGTACCAATAACCTCCCAGAAACATTAGGAAACCAAGAATCTCATGAGACAGCAGAATTGAAGAAAATCAGAACTAAGAGTTCAGAAGAAGGGATGTCTAACTCTCATTATGATCCTGTTCCACAGCTACCTGAGGAAGGAACAGAGCTCCAAAAGTTAGTGCTTCAAAATAAACCTAGTAAAAACAATGACTGCAGATGCTGGAAACCAGATTCTGGATTAGTGGTGTTGGAAAAGCGCATCTGTTCAGGCAGCATCCAAGGAGCAGCGAAATCGACGTTTCGGGCAAAAGCCCTTCATCAGGAATAAAGGCAGAGAGCCTGAAGCGTGGAGAGATAATCTAGAGGAGGGTGGGGGTGGGGAGAAAGTAGCATTGAGTACAATAGGTGAGTGGGGGAGGGGATGAAGATGATAGGTCAAGGAGGAGAGGGTGGAGTGGATAGGTGGAAAAGGAAATAGGCAGGTAGGACAAGTCATGGGGACAATGCTGAGCTGGAAGTTTGGAACAAGGGTGAGGTGGGGGAAGGGGAAATGAGGAAACTGTTGAAGTCCACATTGATGCCCTGGGGTTGAAGTGTTCCGAGGTGGAAGATGAGACGTTCTTCCTCCAGGCGTCTGGTGGTGAGGGAGCGGCGGTGAAGGAGGCCCAGGACCTCCATGTCCTCAGCAGAGTGGGAGGGGGAGTTGAAATGTTGGGCCACGGGGCAGTGTGGTTAATTGGTGCAAGTGTCCCGGAGATGTTCCCTAAAGCGCTCTGCTAGGAGGTGCCCAGTCTCCCCAATGTAGAGGAGACCGCATCGGGAGCAATGGATACAATAAATGATATTGGTGGATGTGCAGGTAAAACTTTGATGGATGTGGAAGGCTCCTTTAGGGCCTTGGATAGAGGTGAGGGAGGAGGTGTGGGCGCAGGTTTTACAGTTCCTGTGGTGGCAGGGGAAGGTGCCAGGATGGGAGGGTGGGTTGTAGGGGGGTGTGGACCTGACCAGGTAGTCATGGAGGGAACGGTCTTTGTGGAACGACGACCGACTTGACACTGACATTTTTTACAAACCCACCAACTCCCACAGCTACCTGGATTACACCTCTTCCCACCCTACCTCCTGCAAAAATACCATCCCATATTCCCAATTCCTCCACCTCCGCCATATCTGCTCCCAGGAGGACCAGTTCCACCATAGAACACACCAGATGGCCACCTTCTTTAGAGACCGCAATTTCCCTTCCCACGTGGTTAAAGATGCTCTCCAACGCATCTCGTCCACATCCCGCACCTCTGCCCTCAGACACCACCCCTCCGACCGTAACAAGGACAGAACGCCCCTGGTGCTCACCTTCCACCCTACCAACCTTCGCATAAACCAAATCATCCGCCGACATTTCTGCCACATCCAAACGGACCCCACCACCAGGGATATATTTCCCTCCCCACCCCTTTCCGCCTTCCGCAAAGACCGTTCCCTCCGTGACTACCTGGTCAGGTTCATGCCCCCCTACACCATCCCGTGGCCCAACATTTCAACTCCCCCTCCCACTCTGCCGAGGACATGGAGGTCCTGGGCCTCCTACACCGCCGCTCCCGCACCACCAGACGCCTGGAGGAAGAACGCCTCATCTTCTGCCTCGGAACACTTCAACCCCAGAGCATCAATGTGGACTTCAACAGTTTCCTCATTTCCCCTTCCCCCACCTCACCCTCGTTCCAAACTTCCAGCTCAGCACTGTCCCCATGACTTGTCCGGACTTGTCCTACCTGCCTATCTCCTTTTCCACCTATCACTCCACCCTCTCCTCCCTGGCCTATCACCTTCATCTGCTCCCCCACTCACCTATTGTACTCTATGCTACTTTCTCCCCACCCCCACCCCCCTCTAGCTTATCTCTCCACGCTTCAGGCTCTCTGCCTTTATTCCTGATGAAGGGCTTTTGCCCAAAACGTCGATATCACTGCTCCTTGGATGCTACCTGAACTGCTGTGCTCTTCCAGCACCACCAATCCAGATTCAAAATAAACCTGTTGGACTATAACCTGGTGTTGTGTGATTTTTAACTTTGTCATTATACAGGGCTTTGGTGAGACTGCCCCCAGAGCACTACGTGCAGTTTTGGTCTCCTTGCTGAAGAAAGGATATTCTTTCCATGGATCAAAGGTTCGTTAGGCTGATAGAAGTATTAGCAGAATTGCCCTATTAGGAGAGATTAGTTTGAGTGGGCCTGCATTCACTTGAGTTTAGAAGGGTGAGGGGGATCTGACTGAACTATGTAAAGTTCTAACAGTGCTGGGCAGACTATTTCCTTTGGTTGTGGAATCTGGAACCAAGAGTCACAGTCTCCTGTTATGGGGCAGACTATTTAGGACCAAGGTGAAGAACATTTTCTTCATGCAAAGGCAGTGTACCTGAACATATATTCAAGAACGAGATAGATTTTTTTTATTTTAAAGGATCGGTACTGTGTCCACAACTTTTCGTCATTTATATAAATGATTTGGATGTGACCATAAGAGGTATAGTTATAGAGTCATAGAGATGTACAGCATGGAAACAGACCCTTCGGTCCAACCTGTCCATGTCAACCAGATATCACAACCTAATTAGTCCCACCTGCCAGCACCTGGCCCATATCCCTCCAAACCCTTCCTATTCATATACCCATCGAAATGCCTTTTAAATGTTCCAATTGTATTAGTTTCCACCACTTCCTCTGGCAGCTCATTCCATACATGTACCAGCCTCTGCATGGAAATGTTGCCCCTTAGGTCTCTTTTATATCTTTCCCCTCTCACCCTAAACCTGTACTGTCTAGTTCTGGACTCCCCCACACCAGGGAAAAGACTTTGTCTATTTATCCTGTCCATGCCCCTCATAATTTTGTAAACCTCTATAAGGTCACCCCTCAGCTACCGACGCTCCAGGAAAAACAGCCCCAGCCTGTTCAACCTTTCCCTATAGCTCAAATCCTCCAACCCTGACAACATCCTTATAAATCTTTTCTGAACCCTTTCAAGTTTGACAACAACCTTTCGATAGGAAGGAGACCAGGATTGCACGCAATATTCCAAAATGACCTAACCAATGTCCTCTATAGCTGCAACATGACCTCCCAATTCCTGTACTCAATACTCTGACCAATAAAGGAAAGCATACCAAACGCCTTCTCCACTATTCTATCTACCTGCGACTCCACTTTCAAGGAGCTATGAACCTGTACTCTAAGGTCTCTTTGTTCAGCAATACTCCCTCGGACCTTACCATTAAGTGTATAAGTCCTGCTAAGATTTGTGTTCCCAAAATGCAGCACCTCGCCTTAATCTGAAATAAACTCCATCTGCCACTTCTCAGCCCATTGGCCGATCTGATCAAGATCCTGTTGTAATCTGAGGTAACCTTCTTCGCTGTCCATTACACCTCCAATTTTGGTGTCATTTGCAAACTTACTAGCTATACTTCTTATGCTCACATCCAAACCATTTATATAAATGACGAAAAGTAGTGGACCCAGCACCGATCCTTGTGGCACTTAGTAAGTTTGCAGATGACACCAAAATTGAAGGTGTAATGGACAGCGAAGAAGTTTGCCTCAGATTACAACAGTGATCTAATCTAATTTATTTCAGATAGCAGATGTTTACAAAGCTCTGGAGTGTTAATAGAATCAGAATTTATCCTGTGATGGTTTGTAATGAGTAGATTTTTGAGAGTGGTTCTGTGACTTGACAGCTTAGTTATTATTTTGAATTTTCAGAAGTCAAATAAAGAAAACCTTTCTTTCAAGCAGTATTTAGTTCAAATTCTGTGTGTTATGTTAGAGGGACTTCAGAATAAAACTGGCTCCACATACTAGACTAATTAGTAAAGTTAGATCACATGGGTTTCAGAGTGATCTTGTCATTTGGAGACAAAATTCACTTTGAGGTAGGGAACAGAAGGTGAGGATGGAGGGGTTTTTTTCAGCCTGGAGGCCTGTGACCATTGGTGTTCCACAGGGATCAGTACTGGATCCACTTTTATTTGTCATTTACATCAATGATTTGGATGGGAATATTGGAGGTATGGCTAGTAATTTTCAGATGACACCAAACTTGATGCTGTAGTGGACTGTAAAGAAGGTTATCTAGGATTACAAAAACATCTTGATCAATTGGGTCAATGAGCTGAGTGGCAGATGGAGTTTAATTTGGATAAATGTGAGGTATTGCATTTTTGTAATACATACAAGGCCAGGACTTATACAATTAATGGCATGGTCCTAGGTAGTGTTGTAGAACAAAGAGATCTCGGTCTTCAGTTTCATAGTTCTTTGAAACTTGCATTGAGGGTAAACAGGGTGGTTAAGGAGGTGTTGAGTATGCTTGCCCTCGTTGCTCAGACGTTTGAGTATCAGAGCTGGCATGTCATGTTGGGGTTCAGAAAAGATTTACATGGATGTTGCCGAGAATGGAGGGTTTGAGACACAAGAATACACTGGAAAGTCTGGGTGCTTTTATCGTTGGAGCTTAGGAGGTTGAGGGGTGACCTTATTGCGATTTATAAAATCCTAAGGGCCACAGATAAGGTGAATGACAAGGGTCTATTCTCGAGGGTGGAGGAGTTCAAAACTAAAAGGTATATTTTTGAGGTGAGAGGCAGAAGATTTAAAAAGGACATGAGGGACAGATTTTTTACACAGAGTAGTTTGTGTGTGGAATTATCTGCCAGAGAAACTGATGGATGTGGGTAAAGTTACAACATTTAAAAGACATTCAGATAAGTTCATGTATAGGAAAGGAATGGAGGGATATGGGCGAAGCAAAAGCGGGTGGGACTAGTTTAGTTTGGGAACATAGTCAACATGGACTGGTTAGATCAAAGAATCTATTTCTACGCTGTACGACGCTACGACTCTGCGGGTAACTGGAAGAATCTACTAACAGGAAGTTGGACATCTGGGATAGCCGACCTGAGAGGGAAAGAGAGAGAAAATGAGAAGTGCAGAGAAAAAGGTAGAAGGAATGCAGTGTTTTCTTTAATCAGTACCATTATTCCTCACACTTATCTCCATTTTCTAACTTCCTTGAACATAAGAATGTTTAACATCGATCCCTGCCCCTCATTGAGCCTCTCTGTTATAGCTACATCATTGTGCTTTCACTTCACAACCTTATAATTCTTACTTACCACATTTTCTTCACGTACATGCATGCACAGTAAGTCTAATTCTCCCTTTTTCTGACCTCACCAGTTAACTTACTGTTTCTTATTCTAGCACTCTGTATTTCTCCCAGTGTTGTGATAATGCTCTTTATTTCTTGGTTCCCATACATCTGCTGACCTGGGCTCTAGGAAACCACTTACAAGAAACTCAGTCTCATCTCTATTTAGGTACAACACATATGGCCTGTACAGGTTTCATCTCCCTCAAAGCCAATCCTGACACCCAAAGAATGTAAAGCTCTCCCTCCTGTATAAATTTCCATACACACATTCCTCTACTTTTAGCTCCTTTTTCTGTTTTCACTTGCACAAAACATTGGGAGTAATCCATAGATTACTTTTGCTTGCTAATTTTCTACCTTGCTCACGAAATGTTTTACATACAACCACAATTGTCTTTCTAACAATCTGTTGTACCATCTGGTGAATGTTGGCTATTGATCCTCCTCCCCAGGGTGCTCTGACACCCTAGATCCTGGTATCCAATGAGGATAATACAACACCCAAGAGTCATGTCGATGCCCCTTGAAATACTTACCTATTTGATAGCTAATGAATTACCTATCATGATTGCTCTTCGAAAATTGCTTGTACCCAAGCTGTACTGCTGAACCAGTGGGACCATTTTTATAGTTGACAGCAATCATTGGCCAAGAAACCAATTTCTTATTGTTAGTATGTAATTAACTAACAGGTTAATTGGGATTGTCTTTGCATCTGATTGGCTGCTTTTGATACTGGTCATACAGGTTGAAATTTACTTAGCCAATGATCTTGGGCCCTCTAAAAACATGATCCCCGGTAACTTGAACTGTCTGTGCCCCTCTCTCCGAAGCCCTGGACTCACCCTTCCTCTCTCAGCCAATCTTCTTCTGTAAACTGACAGAATGGCATCTCTCCCTTCACTGCACTGAATTTTCTCACTCACCAACAACCCAAACATTTGCTGTGCATCTAGTTGTACCTAGTCATAAGCAGCTCTTTTCATACTTGGCTACTTCAGTTAGGACGATTACACAGTCGAAGACCTCAGAGCTGGAAGAAACTTACATTGCCATGCTCTGCTTGCCTAAATGGCTCAGTAGTTAGCACTGCTGCCGCATCGTCAGGGAACCTGGGTTCATTTCCAGCTTCTGGTGACTATCTGTGTGGGGGAGTTTGCAAATTCTCGTTGTGTCAGCGTGGGTTTACTTTGGGTACTCCAGTTTCTTTCCACAGTCCAAAGATGTGCAGATTAGGTGGATTGGCTATGCTAAATTGTGCATAATGTCCAGGGATGTATAGGTTATTTGGATTAACCATGGAGAATGTAGGATTACGGGGATAGAGTGGGAGTGGGGCGTGAGTTTGGGTGGGATGGTCTTTGGAGAGTTGGTGTGGACTTGTTGGGTCAAATAGCCTGTTTCCACAAAGTAGGGATACTATGATTCATAAACTAAAATAACCTTTAATGTTACTAAACTTTAAGACATAAGGAAAGAAACACAACATAAATATAAGTACTCTCAAAAGAAAATTACACTCATGGCATTCCAAAGAATAATTATATTGGACTTGAAGCATTAACTCCATTTGTCTCTCCTGCTGAGAATCACCAGCACTTGATCAGGCTCCATTGACTGGCATAAGTTGTTTTGTGCAGGTAACATCCAAAGTCTCATAACTACCTAAAATCGATCAAAGAAATATGAATTCTGTCGATAAAAATAGTAAAACAGAAGGCTCTGGAGAAACTCACCAGGTCTGACAGCACCCCTGGAGAAAAAACAGAATTAAAATGCATGTGCTTTAATGCAAGGAGTATAGTGTGTAAGGCAGATGAACATAGGGCTTAGATTGGTGCCTGGGAGTATGACGTTATTGCAATTACAGAGACTTGGTTGAAGGAAAGGCATGATGATTGGCAACTAAATGTTCCAGGGTATAGACGCTTCAGACAGGACAGGGAGGGAAGTAAAAGGGGGGTGGAGTTGCATTGCTGGTCAGGGATGATATCAAGGCTGTGCTAAAGGAGGACACTATGGAGGTTTTGGGTAGTGAGGCATTATGGGTGGAGCTGAGAAATAAGAAGGGTACAGTTACATCGTTGGGGCTGTATTACAGGCCTCCCAACAGTGAGCGTGAGGTAGAAGAACAAATAGGTAAACAGATTATGGAAAGATGTAGAGGCAATAGGGTAGTGGTGATGGGAGATTTTAATTTTCTCAACATTAACTGGGATACACTTAGCGTCAGTGGTCTGGATGGAATAGAATTTGTAAGAAGCGTCCAGGAGAGTTTTCTAGAGCAGTATGCCAATAGTCCGATGAGGCAAGGGGCCATATTGGACCTGGTACTGGGGAACGAGCCAGGACAGGTGGTAGAAGGTGCGGTGGGGGATTTCTTTGGGAACAGTGACCACAATTCTGTAAGTTTTAGAATACTCGTAGATAAAGATGAGGGTGGTCCTAAGGGGAAAGTACTAAACATGGCCAAGGCCAATTATATCAAAATTAGGCAGGAGCTCGGAAATTTTGATTGGACACAGCTATTTGAAGGGAAGTCCACATTTGAGATGTGGGAGGCTTTCAAAGATAGGTTAAAGATAGTGCAGGACAGGCATGCCCCATTGAAGGCAAAAGATAGGAAGGGCAAGATTCGTGAACCGTGGATGACAGGAGAAATTGTATGACTAGCCAAGAGGAAAAGGGAAGAGTACATAAGGTCTAGGCAGCTAAGAACAGAATGGGCCCTGGAGGAATATCAGAAAAGTAGGACAAGTCTTAAACAAGGAATCAAGCGAGCCAAAGGGGTCATGAAATAGCTTTAGCAAGCAGAATTAAGGAGAATCCCAAAGCATTTTATTCTTATATAAGAAGCAAGCGGGTAACTAGAGAAAGGATTAGTCCACTAAAGGATAAGGAAGGAAGGCTGTGTGTTGAACCAGAGAAAATGGGTGAGATTCTGAATGATTACTTTGCATTAGTGTTCTCTGAGGAGAGGAACATGATGAATCTTGAGATTAGAGATAGAAGTTTGATTAGTCTGGATCACATTGACATAAGTAGGGAAGATGTGTTGGTTAGGCGAGAGGTTATTATGGTGGACAAATAGCCATGACCAGATGGGATCTATCCCAGGTTGCTGAGGGAGGTGAGAGAGGAAATAGCTGGGGCCCTGAGAGATATGTTTGTGGCATCTTTAAATACAGATGAGGTGCTGGAGGACTGGAAGGTTGCTCATGTTGTCCCCCTGTACAAGAAGGGTAGTAGGGATATTCCGGATAACTATAGACAAATGAGACTGACATCGGTGGTGGGAAAGTTGCTGGAGAGGGCACTGAGGGATAGGATCTATTTATATTTAGAAAAGAATGGCTTATCAGTGATAGGCAACATGGTTTTGTGTGGAGGAGATCGTGCCTTACCAACTTAATAGAATTCTTTGAGGAAGTGACCAAGTTGATAGATGAAGGAAGGGCTGTTGATGTCATATACATGGACTTTAGTAAGGCTTTTGATAAGGTTCCCTGTGGTAGACTAATGGAGAAGGTGAAGTCACATGGTGTGCAGGATGTTCTAGCTAGGTGGATAAAGAACTGGTTGAGCATCAGGAGAGAGAGACAGAGAGTAGTAGTTGAAGGGAGTTTCTTGAAATGGAGAAAGGTGACCGGTGGTGTTCCACAGGGGTCAGTGTTGGGGCCACTGTTGTTTGTAATATACATAAATGATCTGGAAGAGGGCACTGTTGGTATGATCAGCAAGTTTGCAGATGACACGAAATTGGTGGAGTAGCAGAGGGGACTGTCAAAGAATACAGGAGAATATAGATAGACTGGAGAGTTGGGCAGAAAAGTGGCAGATGGATTTCAATCCGGACAAATGTGAGGTGATGCATTTAGGCAAGACTAGTTCCAGAGCAAATTATAGAATGAGTGGAAGAGCCTTGGGAAAAGTTGATGGGCAGAGAGATCTGGGAGTGCAGGTCCATTTTACCTGAAGGTTGCTGCACAGGTTGATAGAGTGGTCAAGAAGGCATATAGTTTGCTTGCCTTCATTAGACGGGGTATTGAGTATAAGAGCTGACAAGTCATGTTAAAATTGTACAAGACATTGGTTCGGCCGCATTTAGAATACTGTGTACAGATCCGGTCGCCACATTACCAAAAGAATGTGGACGCTTTGGAGAGGGTACAGAGAAGGTTTACAAGGATGTTACCTGGTATGGAAGGTGCTAGCTATGAAAAGAGATTGAGTAGGTTAGGTTTGTTTTCATTAGATAGAAAAAAGGAGATTGGGGGGGACCTGATTGAGATTTACAAAATCATGAGGGTATAGACAAGGTGGATAGAGACAAGCTTTTTCCCAGGGTGAAGGATTCAATAATGAGAGGTCATGCTTTCAAGGTGAGAGGTGGAAAGTTTAAGGGGTTACACGCGGCAAGTACTTCACACAGAGAGTGTCTGGAACACGTTGCCAGCAAAGGTGGTAGAGGCAGGCATGGTATATTCATTTAAGATGCGTCTGGACAGATGCATGAGTAGGTGGGGAGCGGAGGGAAACAGATGCTTAGGAATTGACTGACAGGTCTAGACAGTACATTTGGATCGGCTCAGGCTTGGAGGGCCAAAGAGCCTGTTCCTGGGCTGTAAATGTTCTTTGTTCTTTGTTCTTAAAAATTCAACTCTGGTGACTCTTCTTCAGTACTCAAAACATTAACTCTCTGCTTTCTTGCTGCAGATACTGCCAGACCTGTTGAGATTCTCAAGCACTTTCTGTTTTTGTTCCTCATGACTACATGCTCTGACAACCTATGCCATTCACCATCTTGACTTGGAAATATATCGTCTTACCTTCACTGGGTCAAAGTCCTGGAATTCCCTCCCTAATGGCATTGTGTGTCTACCCATAATGTGTAGATAACAGTGGGTCAAGAAGGCAGGTCACCACCATCTTCTCAAGGGCAACTAGGAACGGACAATAAAGACTGACCCAGCCAGTGACACCCACGTCCCACAATAAATGGAAAGCAAAAATATACTAAGTTCATTTCTAAACAACCGAAATGAACAAATGTTCTCAAGTATTCCATTACTGTCAGGCCATCCCTAGGTAAATGGACTTTTACAACTACTCTAGTTGCTCACTTCGAAGCACTTGCTGATTACAGCTGTTCACATTGGTTCTGGTCAGAGTGTAGCAGATAACTTTGGGAACATTTTTAGTTTTGCAGTTTAGAACAATACTGAGTAGACCAGAAGGAATATGCTGCTCTGTTTGGTTTAGCTGGTCATTGTGTCTGACATAATCATCCTGCTACCTAGCTTGTATCTCACTCCTATTTGATATCCTTGGCAATCACTGACTGATTCACTTACTGTGTGTGAGATCAGTGGGTGTGGTTTAAATCTGATGAGTTTGTGACTATACATGCTGCCAGTTTTGCCATTGTTGTAATTGTTGGTATTTACCAGAGAGAAGACATTGGGAGGCAGGGTGAGTTTGCACAGTGGTGCTCTTGTATGATTCTGCCAATCCATGGAATCTGTTTTATGCTCTGAGATGGACCCTTGTAGGTGGTAACCATGGAGCACTGCTTGCTGAGGTACACGTCCTTCAGGATTTGTGGTGGTTTTTATTGGCACTAACTGCTTTGTCAACTTTAGCTTTTCGGGCGGCAGTGTGGCACAGTGGTTAGCACTGCTGCCTCACAGCACCTGAGACTCGGGTTCAATTCCCTCCTCAGGCGACTGACTGTGTGGAGTTTGCATGTTCTCCCCGTGTCTGCGTGGGTTTCCTCCGGGTGCTCCGGTTTCCTCCCACAGTCCAAAAGATGTGCAGGTCAGGTGAATTGGCCATGCTACATTGCCCGTAGTGTTAGGTAAGGGGTAAATGTAGGGGCATGGGTCTGGGTGGGTTGCGCTTCGGCGGGTCGGTGTGGACTTGTTGGGCCGAAGGGCCTCTTTCCACACTCTAATCTAATCTAATCTAATCTAAGGTATCCCATCAGCGCATATGATATAAATGGCTGTAAAAGTTTCTGATTGCCTTGTATCACCGCCATGCTGTGTGAGGTTAACAATATGGAAAGCTTGATCATCTTATGAAATTTACCTTTCGCTTGGTTGACTTTGAACTCTGATGTGGTTTTGGCTTATCTTGCTGCCAGTGTTGTGAAGACCAACTGCCTTGTTGGTCACAGTGTTTTGTTCTGGGTCTGGGGTCTGGCTCAGCCTTTGGAATCAGATTTCCTGCAAAGGCATGTCCAATTAACATTCTGGGGGTTATCTGTGTCCAGAAACTGAACTGGATTAGTCACATAAATACAATGGTTAAAAGCACAAGTAAAAGAATAGGAATACTGCAGTAAGTAACACTTCTCTGACTCACTGAAACTCTCCACCTTCTACAAGAAATGAGTCAGTAGTACTCCCCACTTGGCTGAATGGGTGCAGCTCCAACAAGAGTCAAGAAGCTTTACACCATCCAAGACAAAGCTGCCCACTTGATTGACACCACATCCACAACCATTTACTCCCTCCACTATTTCTGCAATGCATTGCAGAAATTCACCAAGTGTCATTAGACAGCAATTTCTAAACTCATGACAACTAGCATCTGGAAGGACAAGGACAGCAGGTAGATGCGAATGCATCTTTCCAAGTCACTCAGCATCCTGATTTGGAAATATATCACTCTTTCTACAGTGTGGCTATATCAGAATGCTGGAACTCTCTCCCTTAAAAGCATGAGAATTAGAATTTATTGTCACATGTACTCAAGGGAACTATAGACCAGTGAGCCTGACGTCAGTGGTGGACAAGTTGTTGGAGGGAATTCTGAGGGACAGGAAGTATATGTATTTGGAAAGGCGAGGATTGATTAAGGATAGTCAACATGGCTTTGTGCATGGGAAATCATGTCTCACAAACTTGATTGAGTTTTTTGAAGAAGTAACAAAGAGGATTGATGAGGGCAGAGTGGTAGATGTGATCTACATGGATTTCAGTAAGGCGTTCGACAAGGTTCCCCGTGGGAGACTGATTAGCAAGATTAAATCTCACGGATTACAGGGTGAACTAGCCATTTGGATACAGAACTGGCTCAAAGGTAGAAGACAGAGGGTGGTGGTGGAGGGTTGTTTTTCAGACTGGAGGCCTGTGACCAGTGGAGTACCACAAGGATCAGTGCTGGGTCCTCTACTTTTTTGTCATTTACATAAATGATTTGGATGCGAGCATAAGAGGTACAGTTAGTAAGTTTGCAGATGACACCAAAATTGGAGGTGTAGTGGACAGTTACCTCAGATTACAACAGGATCTTGACCAAATGGGCCAATGGGCTGAGAAGTGCCAGGTGGAGTTTAATTCAGATAAATGCGAGGTGCTGCATGTTGGGAAAGCAAATCTTAGCAGGATTTATACACTTAATGGTAAGGTCCTAGGGAGTGTTGCTGAACAAAGAGACCTTGGAGTGCAGGTTCATAGCTCCTTGAAAGTGGAGTCACAGATAGATAGGATAGTGAAGAAGGCGTTTGGAATGCTTTCTTTTATTGGTCAGAGTATTGAGTACAGGAGTTGGGAGGTCATGTTGCGGCTGTACAGTACATTAGTTAGTCCACTGTTGGAATATTACATGCAACTCTGGCCTCCTACCTATCGGAAAGATGCGGAGGCTGAGGGGTGACCTTATAGAGATTTACAAAATTATGAGGGGCATGAATAGTATAAAGAGACTAAGTCTTTTCCCTGGGGTCGGGGAGTCCAGAACTAGAAGGCATAGGTTTAGGGTGAGAGGGGAAAGGTATAAAAGAGACCTAAGGGACAAACTTTTCACACAGAGGGTGGTACATGTATTGGATGCTGGCATGTGGGACTAGGTTAGGTTGGCATATCTGGTCAGCATGGACGGGTTGGACCAAAGGGTCTGTTTCCATGCTGTACACATCTATGACTCTATAAGTATAGGAATACATGAGGATAGAGAAAATGTTACAAATCCAATGCCACCTTGGTTACAAAACCAGACTTAATAAAAAGAATAAAAAGAATCAAAAGGTAAGAAAATGTCCAGACCTTAAAGTCTAGTGTCTTATTTCTATAAGGGGATTGTAGGTTTACCTACAGAACATGGCCTGCAGTGGTTCAAGAAGACAGTTCAGCACCACCTTCTCAAGGGAAAATAGAAAGAAGCAATAAATGCTGGTCCAGCCAGAAATGCCTATGTCCCACTAATGAATAAAAACAAAAAAAGTCCCTTGATGCCAGATGCTTTTCAGTAGTTATGACAAACTGTTCTATTATAGATTTGTTGTCTTGTTGCACTTCGTTGACTACAGGTAAGAGTGTTGGATATACCTATTGACAGCTGTTGCTGCTAACCCTGGTTTCCCTCCAGTTTGGTACTTTATCTGATGTGGCAATGCTTTTTTTGATCTCTCATAATAGAAGAGACCAGAGGTGGATTGTGTAGCATTGAACAGGCTAGTCATTAATCACAGCTGGCTATTATGTACAATTATTACATTACCTGATAAAGAAGTATCTGGGCTCGTATTATGTGCTTAAAGCAGGAAAGCATGCTCCTCATGTGTCTTGCTTCAAGAGATCCTAAGTTAGATGGAGTCTGAAATCTTTATATCCTCAGATCACATGTTGTGACATTACAATGATATTATAAACATGTCTTTTAAAGGTGACCTTTTCATATTGACTGTGAGACATAACATGCCAAATCCTTGAATTTTATGGCTTTTTTTTTAGTAAATACCTGGATTCGAACAAAAGACAATAAAATGTGTTCCTGGTCTCTACTGAGGTCAAAATTGTCTGATTCCTGTGGGAAGCAGCGCTCTGGTGCCTGTACACACCGTATTCATGTGACGTTTCCTGTAACTTGCTTCCACTTTCAAAGTAGTAGCCATTAAAAACCATCACACGAACAAAGGCTGTCATGACGGGTTCTAAAACTAGCTCGAGGGGCTGAACTGCTGACTCCTGCTCCTCGTTCTTATGTTCTAAAGTGAAGGAAGGAAGCATTTGTTTAAAAATAATGGAAGGCAGACTATTAAAAATTCGCAGACTAGAGGTCAGAACAAAGTGAGGAGATGAAGTGACATAAACAGTCAGAGACCAGGTACAGTTTCAGAAGTCAAGTACAAATAACAAAATTGCATGAAGTGAACGATTAACACAGATACATTTTATTATCCTTATAGCAGTGTACACAGCATCCATTATAAAACAGGAGAATTGAGACAATAAGTCAGTGAGGAATTGGACATTGCTATTTGAAGAGCAGATTTGCTATTAAAAACACCCAATAATAAATATAACCACTACCTTTTCAGCCACTTCTTTTCAGTCGCTTTTTGCAGAAAATTGGACCCAGCAGAAATCTCAGTCATTTGCCCCATCAGTTTACCTCCTGGTGATACTTTGCATGCCTCTCTCTTCCTTTTATCCCCTTCCTTTTATTTGGAATCAGGATCAATAGTAAGATTAATGAGAGGATTAGATAAATATTAGGAAAAAAATGCAGGAGGAATTGAGATTAACTGGATTGCTGTCCAGTGTGGTGCTGGAGAAGCACAGCAGGTCAGGCAGCATCCAAGGTGCAGGAGAATCAATGTTTCGGGCAAAAACCTTTAATCAGGGCTTTTGGTGATGATGAAGGGCTTTTGCCCGAAACATCGATTCTCTTGATCCTCGGATGCTGCTTGATCTGCTGTGTTTTTCCAGCAATACACTCTCGACTCTCATCTCCAGCATCTGCAGTCCTCACTTTCTCCTAGATTGCTCTCCAGGTAGACCCTGACTTGTTCCATTATAAAGGCTGAACAGTTCTCTGTGTCTACCAGAAGGTGGCACCAAATCCATTGGAATTTCCACATGACTGATCAATGAAAACCACCTTAACCCCAGCCCACCCTGCAGTGGGTCTTGGCATATACCCCATGCACTGGGCCTAAACATCTTTCCCACACTTGGTCTAGATGTCACCCCCTTCTTCGTGTCCTGGGAACAAGGAGAGGCTGATAGGCTGGGTAAAAACTAAAAAGACAAATGTCTTGGTCCATCCACATACCCCAATGGGCCAACAATCTGCTTTTGTATTTCAGGGTGAAATTCACTCCTTTTGTAGATACTGAGAAACTACGGAGACTGTTCTGGGAAAAGGACACCGGACCCGAAAAGTTAACTCTGATTTCTCTTCACAGATGGTGCCAGGTCTGCTGAGCTTTTCTAGCAACTTCTGGTTTTGTTTCTGGATAGGCTGAGACTTTTTTCACCAGAGTGTGGGGTGTTGAGGGGTCTGTAGAGGTTTGTAAGATCATGTCAGGTCTAGATAAGGTGAAAGCCAAGGGTCTTTTCTCGAGGATAGCGAGTTCAAAATTAGGGGGCATATTTTTAAGGTGACAGGAAGGATTTAAAAGGGACCCAAGGGGCAGCTTTTTCACACAGAGGGTGGTTCATCCTGCTAAAGGAAGTGGTAGCTGTAGATACAGTTACAACATTTAAAAGACATTTGGACAGGTACATGAATAGGACAGGTTTACAGGGATATGAGCCAAATGCAGGCAAATGAGACTATTTTAATTTGGGAGTCTTGGTGAGCATGGATGAGTAGGATTGAAGGGTCTGTTTCTGTGCTGTATGACTTGGGAACACCCCTCCCTCCCCCCAGGTCCTGAGCACCAACTAATATCTGAACAGCCTCAAAAGCCTATATACCAATTTCACTCGGACAATGCCCTGAGTTTCGACTCCGAGTGTGGGTTAGGATTAGGCAAAAGTAAGGACTGCAGATGCTGGAGATCAGAGTCTAGATTAGAGTGGTGCTGAAAAAACACAACAGGTCAGGCAGCATCCGGGGAGCAGGAAAATCGACGTTTCGGGCAAAAGCCCTTCCTGCTCCCCAAATGCTGCCGGACCTACTGTGCTTTTCCAGCACCACTCTGATCTGGGTTAGGATTAGGATTGTTGGTCAGGGGCTACATAAGGAAGGCAGAGAGGAGACAGTTTCTTCATATCTACAAAAGGAGCGAATTTCACCCCGAAATACAAAAGGAGATTGTTGCCCCACTGGGGGGGGGGGGGGGGGGGGGGGGGCGTAGGTGGACCAAGAAATTCGGCTGCAGTTTGTCAATGCCCATGCTGCAGTATCCAGAATCTTCTTGCTTTCCCCAAATAGTTTAGGAGCCAGTGACAAAAGAAAGATGGAAGCCATTAGGCTGTGACCTGTTGACCCACACACATTATTAAATCTGCTCTAACAGGACTTCCCTTCCTCTGTGTGAGCAGTGACAGGACCACGGCTCTCAGATAGTAGCAGGCAGGGCACTTTATCAGACCCCATCAGCAGTACAGCACCGGGTACATAAACGGAATGGCCTGGGTTTGAGTAAATATGACAACAGTGCAATCAATGGGTCTGCAGCAGAACCGGTTCACACAAAGACTGCTCGATTCCCCCACCTTCTTCATCTGTTTTGTCTTAAGAGTGATGCAGTTACTCATGGGGATGTTGCTTTAATGCGATTAGAATGACGGTAATGGGTTGCCTGAATTGATGTTTGTGTTTTTTATGAGGTGACGCTGAAGTCAGGGTCCAGCAGTGGGCCGTAAACCCTTAAAGGAATGTTAATTGGCTGAAGATGTGGCCAATCTGGAGCAGCATGAAATACCCATTTCATTTCCATAATTTGAATGTTCCTTGTGTTCTGCCGTGTCAGGAGAGGCAACTCCTTGTTTGGCTCCATTAGACATTAGTTTGGAGAAAATGCACCCTAGCCAGAACCAATCTGGGTTCCTGGGTTGTGTTTATATAGCAATTATTAGCATTTCTCTTGAACAAAATAGCAAAAACTGCACATACTTTTATGAATGAAAAGCAAATAACAGATATAGTTTGGGGGAACGGGTGTTCTAACATTAAGAATATTCCTGACCTTGTGGACACAAGCTCCGTCTGTTTGGTTCAGAGTTTCTGAACATTTTAATATTGAACAGATTTCGGGCGTGTTTCATTATGGGGTGGAATCTATATTGACGTTTCAGTTGGTGAATGAACAGCGAAGGAGTGGTCAAAAAAACACTGCTATTCAGAAAACCTGAGCTAATTGAGTGCAATTTATTTGGTGCAATATTCAACAGTCATTGGGGTTTTTTTCAATCAGTGCTTTCTGTATATTGCTTTATATTACAACTGGTCTCCATCGAGTCTGCATCCACGTTTCAGCACACTGGGAAACCCTACAGTTCAGGGTCACCTATGGAAATTGTGACTGCATTTGAAGAGCAGAGTCAATGTGTGGTCTCAGAATAGATGGGGAAGGGGAACACTTCTCCCCCTTCTTCTTTTGCCCTTTCTCATGTTGTCCATTTATCCCCTTCCCTACCTCTTCATCCCCTTCTAACCCCACTTTCCTCACTCTTCACCATCTAGCATCCACTCCTCTATAAACTTGGTCACCTCTCATTCACGGGGTAAAAACAATGACTGAAGATGCTGAAAACCAAATACTGGGTTAGTGTTGCTGGAAGAGCACAGCAGTTCAGGCAGCATCCAACGAGCAGCGAAATCAACGTTTCGGGCAAAAGCCCTTCATCAGGAATAAAGGCAGTGAGCCTGAAGCATGGAGAGATAAGCTAGAGGAGGGTGGGGGTGGGGAGAGAGTAGCATAGAGTACAATGGGTGAGTGGGGGAGGGGATGAAGGTGACAGGTCAGGGAGGAGAGGGTGGAGTGGATAGGTGGAAAAGAAGATAGGCAGGTCGGACAAGTCAAGGAGACAGTAACTGAGCTGGAAGTTTACCTGATGAAGGAGCGTCGCTCTGAAAGCTAGTGTACTTCCAATTAAACCTGTTGGACTATAACCTGATGTTGTGTGATTTTTAACTTTGAACATCTAAATGACACACTGAGTCTACCCTCCTGTCAACCTCAAACTTTCTTATGATCCTGCACCCCAACCCCTTCAGCCAAATGTTAGAAAATAATGAAATCCCTTGGATTTTTCACTTGATGTCAATGATATTTTCACCATTTTCCAAGTGGCAGCCTCTTGAATATTAGGGTGTCTGGGGAACCATGCCAGGCTGCTGTTGGCTCATTGGAGACATCTGTCAAAGCTGTTCCCCTGTCAGCTCTTATTCCATAACCCACCCAGTCAGTCAGCCTTAGAGTCACATCTTCCAAACCTCCAGATACCTCCACAAACACATCATCAAACCTACCAGATCATCTACAGACCCATTCTCAAACCCTACAGACATCCCATCGACACATACTCAAACTCCAGAAACCACAGAGACACCCTCAAACTCCCCAGATAGCCCACAGACTCATCCTCAAACCCCCAGATCCCATACAGGCACATCCTCAAACTCCCCAGATCTCCCACAGACATATCCTCAAACCCATCACTTCACAGACACATCCTTAAACCCCAGATCCCCCACAGAGACACCCTCAAACCCCCCAGACACATCCTCAAAGCCCTGAGATACCCCACAAACACATAGATAAACCCATCGGATACCCCCACAGACGCATCCTCAACCCCCCCCAGATACCCCCCCCCAGACACATGCTCAACCCCCCCCCCCACCGAGATATCTGGCAGAAACATCCTCAAACTCCCCAGATACCCCACAGACACATCCTCAAATCCTCCACATACCCCATAGACACATCTTCAAATCCTCCCAGATGGCCCCCCAGACACATCCTCAAACCCCCAGATACCCCACAGACACATTCTCAAACCCCTCAGATTCCGCCACAGACGCATCCTCAAACCCCCCAGATACCCCATAGACGCATCCTCAAACCCCCAGATAACCCACAGGCACATCCTCAAACCCCCTAGATACCCCACAGACACATCCTCAACCCCCCCCAGATAGCTCCCCAAACATCCTCAAACCCCCCCCAGATAGCCCCCCCAGACACATCCTCAAACCCCCCAGATACCACCACAGACACATCCTCAAACCCCCCCAGATACCCCACAGACACATCCTCAAACCCACAGATACCCCACAGACACATTCTCAAACCCCTCTAGATAGCCCCCCAGATTCATCCTCAAACCCCCCCAGATAGCCCCCCGACACATCCTCAAACCACCCAGATACCTCACAGATACATCCCCAAACCCCCTCAGATACCCCACAGACACATTCTCAAACCCCCAGGATACCCCACAGGCACATCCTCAAACCCCCAGATACCCCACAGGCACATCCTCAAACCCCCAAGATACCACCACAGACACATCCTCAAACCCCCTAGATACCCCACAGACACATCCTCAAACTCCCCCAGATAGCCCCGCAAACATCCTCAAACCCCCCCAGATAGCCCCCCCAGACACATCCTCAAACCCCCCAGATACCACCACAGACACATCCTCAAACCACCCCAGATACCCAACAGAAGCATCCTCAAACCCCCTCAGATACCCCACAGTCATATCCTCAAACCACCCAGATACCTCACCCAGATACCTCACAGATACATCCCCAAACCCTCTCAGATACCTCACAGACACATTCTCAAACCCCCAGGATACCCCACAGGCACATCCTCAAATGCCCCAGAAACACCCTCAGAGGACAAACCAAGGATACAGCCTCTCTTTGTTACAGATAGAAGTTAGGAACAGCACCTGCAGACAGGACTGACGGGTGTTTGCACTTTTAATTCCCAGTTGTCTGACCCATGAGATAAGTGCCCAAGGCTGGAAGCTATGCCATGATTAGCTTTTGACACTGAGATGAGACACAATCCCCTTCCCACCGCCTCCCCCTTCCTCCCCCCCCACCCCCACCACCGCCCCCCCCGGGGCTGTAGTATTTACAGTGACACTCCTTATTCTAAATGGGTTCTGAATGGCCCACAGCATCAACCAGTAAAATGATTTTCAACGTTCAGCTCTTCCCCATTCTCTCATCGTGGGCAAAAAAGTAACTACGGAGAGAATAGGGCCCTATTCGCATCAACAAGTCTATGTGTGAAACCACAGGAGATGGTGAGATGCTAAACAAATATTTTGTATTAGTATTTACTGTGGAGAAGAACGTGGAAGCTAGGGAACTTGGTGAAATAAATAGTGATATCTTGAAACATATTACAGAAGACGGGGTGCTGGAAGTCTTAAAACACATAAAGTAGATAAATCCCTGGGGCCTGATCAGGTGACTCTCAGAAATTTGTGGGAATCTAGGGAAGAGATTTCTGGGTTCCTTGCCGAGTTGTTTGTTGTGACAGCCACAAGTGAGGTGCCGGAAGACTAGAAGTTGGCTAATGTGGTGCCATTATTTAAGAAAAGTGATAAGGAAAAGCCAGGGAACAATAGACTGGTGAACTTTTTTGTCAGTGGTAGGTAAGTTATTGAAGGGGATTTTGAGGGATAGGATTTACATACATTTGGAAAGACAAGTACTGTTTGGGATACCGTCAGTTCTGCTATAATGCGATAGTTCCATTCTCACGCAATCCAGTGTTATAAGAAAATTGTGTCGCAGCAGCACCATTTAAACTAATTGGGCTGGAATCACATTATAACCAATACATGCTTTAAAACTTAGCACTTTAGAAACAGTGTTCTCAGTTCTTTAATTGTATTATAGCAAATTCGTGTTAACAAAATATGCATTATAGCAGAATGATCTTTGTGCATGGCTTTGTGCATGGGAAATTGTGTCTCACTAACTTGATTGAGTTTTTTGAAGAAGTGTCAAAGACGATTGATGAATGCAGAGTGTAGATGTTGTCTGCATGGTAAAAGATTGCTTTTCAGACTGAAGGCCTGTGATTAGCAGTGTGCCATGAGGATTGGTGCTGGTTCCACTGCTTTTTATCATTTATATAAATGATTTGAATTCAGGATGGTTCCAACACCGGGTGACTCTCTGTGAGCTCCCTACAACAGATCTTATTTTCACATTTCTTATAACCATTCTGCACATTTAAACCTAAGTCTATAAAAATCACTGTCTTGCTTTCTGAACCTCGGGTGCAGCCATTACCTTGTATGCCTCATAGCATCGAAGGACCCTATGGTCTGTAAATACTTGTTTGCTATGATCTGCCTCTACTGCTCACAAAACAAAACTTTTCACAGTATTTAAGTACATTTGACCACAATAAATCAAATCAAATCAAATCAATGAATACGAAGGCATGGTTAGCAAGCTTGAAGAAGATTATTTCAGCGTCCAATGGGACCTTGATCAGATGGGTCAATGGGCTGAGGAGTGGCAGATTTAGACAAATGTAGATTAGATTAGATTACTTACAGTGTGGAAACAGGCC
Organism: Chiloscyllium punctatum; assembly: GCF_047496795.1. Lineage (NCBI taxonomy): Eukaryota > Metazoa > Chordata > Chondrichthyes > Orectolobiformes > Hemiscylliidae > Chiloscyllium > Chiloscyllium punctatum. The sequence continues at coordinate 16,021,066 of NC_092758.1, forward strand.
CTTCGGCCCAACAAGTCCACACTGCCCCGCCGAAGCGCAACCCACCCATACCCCTACATCTACCATTACCTAACACTACGGGCAATTTAGCATGGCCAATTCACCTGACCTGCACATCTTTGTGATTGTGGGAGGAAACCGGAGCACCTGGAGGAAACCCACGCAGACACGGGGAGAATGTGCAAACTCCACACAGTCAGTCGCCTGAGGCGGGAATTGAACCCGGGTCTCTGGCGCTGTGAGGCAGCAGTGCTAACCACTGTGCCACCGTGCCGCCCACGGTGTTGCATTTTGATAAGACAAACCAGGGCAAGACTTATGCAGTTAAAAGTCGGACCCTAGGGAGTGTTACTGAACAAAAAGATCTAGGGGTGCAGGTATATACTTTCTTGAAAGTGGAGTTACAATTGACAGGGTGGTTTAGAAGGCATTTGGCTTGCATGCCTTCATTGATCAGAACACTGAGTACAGCAGTTGGTACGTATTATTGCAGCTGTACAGGACATTCGTGAGGTCACTTTTAGAATTCTGCATATAATTTCGGTTGCCCTTCTATAGAAGGATGTTAAGCATGAGAGGGTGCAGAAAATATTTACAAGGTTGTCAGGACTGGAGGGTTTGAGTTATAGGGAGAAGCTGAATAGGCTGGGGCTGTTTTCCCTTGAGTGTTGGAGGCTGAGGAGTGACCTTATAGCGGTTTATTAAATCATATGGGACAAGGTTAGGGTGAATAGCCAAAATCTTTTTCCTACTGTGGGGGAGTACAAAATTAGACAGCGTAGATTTAAAATTGGAGGGGAAAGATTTAAAAAGGACCTGTGGGGCAACATTTTCACACAGATGGTGGTGCGTGTGTGGAATGAGCTGCCAGAGAAATGGTCAAGGCTAGTACAATGAAAACATTTAAAAGGCATCTGTATGGGTGTATGAGTACAAAAGGTTTAGAGAGATATGGGCCAAATGTTAGCAAATGGGACTAGGTCAGATTGTGATGTCTGGTCAGCAGGGATGAGTTGGACCAAATCGTCAGCTTCCGTGCTGTCTGACTCTATGTTGCTCGACATTCCTGACTCTTGATTGTCTGCACATTTGCTTATGGTTTTTTAAAAATATGTAATCAGTTTGTGAATCAAACAAGATAGTGGGAAACCACGTTTCAAGTTATTTACAAGAAATATCTTGTCACTGATAACAGCATGGAGCAAAATTAATTGCAACTGTGAACAGCTCCAATAATTTAACAATGTGAAGTCATATTCCCACACACTACACTAATATTATGTCATTTACTTTGACAGAGGGAAATGTTGGCTACATTTACAGGAAGTTAAAGTCTGTCAAAGAATCTTAAAGCTTCAACTGTTTCAGATTTATTGGTGCCAGTAATTAATTTAAATCCTTCAACCGCACCATGAGGAGGTTTTAAGATCAGTACCTCTCTTGTTACTTTCCGTTCACAATCTGCAGAAAATCGAAAGCGATCATTATGTATGTAATGGAGCGCAACATCAATGAACAGCAGCATGTGAATCCTCAGCTGCTTTTGACCCAATGTCATTTCACCCCATTGGAACATCAATCCCCATGTGTTTACTGAAAACACCTCACCACCACTCCTCTCGACTCTTCCACTGTTGGTAAATCATCAGATAGCTTGTCCAGCAGCTCGAAGTTGATGTACTGAAAACTCCTCTAACTAAATACTGGAAAGACTGAAGTCAAATCCTTGGTCCCCATCACAAACTCTGTTTCCTAGCCTCTGACTTCATCACATAAAACCATTAAAAATTGGATTCAGAAATCGGCAGTTCAGCCCATCGAACCTGTTCCACCATTCAGAAGGATCCAACTGGATCAACCAACACTCCTCATGTCCACTTTCCTGCTTTTCCCCCATGCCTTTTGGTTTCCCTATTGATCAAGAATCTATCCCAGTCTTACATATGTACAAAGATTCAGCTACCACAGTTCTCTCTGGCAAAGAGTTCCAAAAGATACTCAACAATTTGAGAGAAGAAATTCCTCCACATGTCAGTCTTCCATACTGTAGCAAAATGTCAATTTTCCTGCTCGGCAGATGCTGCCTGGCCTGCTGTGCTTTTCCAGCACCCTCAATAACTGCTGAATAAAACAAGGGCCAATAAGAGACGGATTCCCAGATAAACCTGCATTGTAAAACAAGATGTTAATTCATGAGAAGATAAAAGCAATTGTGAGTCAAGATGCAATATAACAAATAGTTCATGTAGCCCACAACCCACAGATTTTTGCTACATGTAGGGATCCAATCAATATAAAACTTCCAATGGTAATGAGGGTGAAAACACATTACAGAGTCTGTGTTCTACCAACTGCCTTAAAAACTGACTCCACACTTTTTGATTCTGCAGCTCTTTTTTAGAGATTGTTTAACCTTTGAAAGGAATTTGAAACAGATTAATTACAGATCAGTCCCTCCTTGCCTCCCAGGTTAGTTATTTTTGTCCCATCACCATTTAGAGTACTTTAGTCATACATCTGTTTATGAACCTAAGAGAAAATAATCAAGAGATTCAGAATTAGATTGATACTATTATGTAAAAAAAGGGAAACAATCCAATAGAGTGCTCAGACTGGGGATTCCTAAAGTCTACAGAGCAGTAAAATAGAACCATTTAATTCATAACTTAAATACAATACAGATGTCAGGCCAAATGATGTGTTGCAGCTACAGCATGTGGGAGCTACCGGACACCAACATGATCCCCAGTGAACACAGCTGTGGCAAGTGTTTGCAGCTTGAGCAAGTTTGGATCAATGTTGTGGAGCTGGCAATCAAGCTTCAGACATTGCACTGTATCAGGGAGGAAAGGGTTATCTGGATGCTTGGCTCCAAGTATCGGTCACACCTCTTAATTGGGTAATTCAAACTTGGTCTGTGATCTAGATGAGCAGCTGCAATAGTAGGTGATACAGTTATGGAGACGCAATGGCAGCCCTTGAGGGACCTCTATGACTGCAGTTGTCTAACAGTAACAAAGTTCTTTTAAGCTGGGTGGATGAGAATAGAGACTGCAGGGAGGATAAATGATCTGACCATTGCATTGTGGTGCAGGGAACCATTTAAGTGGGGCAAGGAAGTAGGAATATAGCAGTGGTAGGTAACTGTATAATTATGAGGTAGATACTGTTCTCTGCAGCTATGAATGTGAGTCCTGAAGGTTGTGTCCCCCACCTTGTGTTAAGGACATTTCCTCAGAGATGAAGGGGAACATAGACTGGGATGGGGAGGAAGCCAGTTTTCAGTGAACACATTGATACTAATGACATTAATAGGACAGGAAATGAGGTTCTTGTGAGAGACTTTGAACATCAGGAGCTAGACTAAAAAGCAAAATCTCGAAGGTATCAATAATCTCAGCACTACTACCTGAACCACTGACAAAATGGCTGATTCTAAATAAAGTTAAGCAATTATATGCATAGCTTAAATATTGGTGTGAGTAGAAAGCATTTAGTTCATGGGGTACTGGCACCAATATTAAAGTAGATGAAGCTGCTTTGGTGGAATGGATGGTGACCTGACAAATCAAATAACTGGGGCTTTAGAGAGGGTTTTAAAACAAGTAAAGGAGGGGGTGGTTTGGGTGGGAGCTATGTGGGCTTAAGAAGCAAGAGGGTATGGTAGCATTGTAGGACTATTTTGACCATGATAATCAGAGTGGGACAGGAAGGCACAGAATACAGAAGCAAAAGAAAAGCAGCAAATTGGGTCAAACAAAGAAAAAAAGGTTAAACATCCAACTTAATGGCTCTTTATTTAAAAACATATGCAATTCAGAACAAAAGGAATGAATTAATAACACAAGTAGACATTAATGGACATCATCATATAACCATTAGAAACATGGCTACAAGGTGGTCAAAGCTGGGAATTAAATATTTACAGGTGTGTGTTTTTTTTAAAGGACAGGGAGGGAAAGGTGGTGGGGTAGCTTTGTTAGTGTGGGTGTAAATAGTATGAAATGAAGAACTAATCTTGGATCAGATGATGTAGAATCCATATGGATGGAGGTAAGAAATGACAAGGAAATGAGTAGCCATTCTGTCAGACAGAGAATAAATCATGAGACATGTAAAAAAGACATTATATTAATTGGTGACTTTAATCTTCATATAGATTGGGAAAATCAAATTAGCAAAGGTAACAACGAGGAAGAATTCACAGAGTGTATTTATAGAGTTATACAGCACAAAAACAGACTCTTCAGTCCAACTTGTCCATGCTGACCAAGTTTCTCAAAGTGAACTAATTCCTTTTGCCTGTGCCTGGCACATATTCCTTTAAACATTTCTTATTCATATACCTGTCCAAATATCTTTTAAATATTGTAAGTGTAACTGCACCTACCACTTCCTTTGGCAGTTCATTCCATATGTACCACACTCTGTGTGAAAAAATATCCCTCAGGTCCCATTTAAATTCTTCCCCTCTTACTTTAAACCCATGTCCTCATAAAAGATTCCTGGAACACCCAAGAAGTTTGCCAACATCAAGGACAAAATTGACACATGATTTCCACCACACATCTGCAAATATTCACTGTCTCCACCAAAAACACTCTGTAGCAACAGTGTACACCATCCACAAGATACACTGTAGAAATTTACCAAGGCTCCTTCGACAATATCATTCAAAACCCAGACCACTTCCATCTAAAAGGACAAAGGAACACCATCACCTGCAAATTTTTCTCCAAGCCATTCACCATCCTGGTTTGGGAAATTATTGCCATTCCTTCAGTGTCGCTGGGTCAAAATCCTGTCTCAGGGCATTGTGGATGTACCTCCATCAAATGGCATTTCAAGAAGGTAGCTCACTACAGCTTCTCAAGGGCATTAAGGGCAATAAGTATTGGTCAAGCCAGGGATCCCCACATCCCATGAATGAATAAAAGGTACTGAAATATATAGCGACATATTCTTATAATAAGAAGTAACTCAGCAGGTGAGGTGGGTTCCCAATGGGTGTGCCTAAGTTTGTTACTGCCTTCAGATCAGATCTGCTCTCTCTTTGTAGACATATGAGTGTCTGTGACTACATTGAATTGTTTCCAGAATGAGGGCCAGTTTTTTTGAGATCTGGGCTGTATGTCTGGTCAAGTTAATTGAAGGTGCTTAGGATATTGTTTGGAAAGGCTAGGATATGTGCCAAAACCTGGAAGCAGGGTAAAGCCATCTAGCATTGAAACTGGGTACATGGAAGTGATATTACCTTTGTAATGCAGGTAAGAAGCTAGTCATTAAGCTGTTGTATTGCTCTACGTGGTCATCCATGCTTCATTCTTGAATCATGGTGACCAGAAAGCCCTCTTCTGCTTTATCTGGAGATCAAAGATGGACCATTTCTTCATTTGTCAACATCACTCTTCTCCTGATGTCCATCTTTGTGACTGGCTGCATTAAGCTGTGAGTAGACTCTTACCTCACAAACACCAACAGTTTAACTATGTGCTGAGGTTCTGTCTGTCCTTAGTGTTGTCTAGGATGGGTCAGACCGAGTTGTCATGGAACACTCCACTCAGTTGTACCATGACACTCGAAGAAATCTTCATGCAGGAAACATGTTTTTGATTACAAGTCCAATGGACCACTAAAATATTGTTAAGGCCCTGCACAAGATGGAGATGGTGGGATTTGTCGGACAGTTTCCTGAACAAACAACTTACCTAATCACCAGGGTATTCAGTCAAGTACCAAGATATAGCTTAGCTGGTAGTGAAGACGGCCTTCTCCATCAAATCATTTTTGCACATCCAGATTTTTATGGTTTTTGCACACTGTCCAATGTGATGTACTGAGGTTGTGAAAGGCTGTATGTGAATGCAAGTCCTTTCTTCATGTAAAAGATGTGTATGAGAGATTAACAGCTAGAGTCAAGGTATAGGAATTGGTGAATGTTCACCAGGACTGAGTAAAGTCTTTCCAAATTAATTTATTCTTCCAAGGAGCTCTGTTAATTTCCACCTTCAGACTGGAGGTGGAAGACCTGGAAAAATAGTGCACTGAGAACAACCTAGCTCTCAATGCCGGCAAAACCAAGGAACTCATTATTGACTTTCAGCAGGATATTACTCATGCCCCCCTACACATTAACAGCACAGATGTGGAACGAGTGGAGAGTGACAAGCTCCTGGGAGTGGTCATCCATAACAAGCTTTCTTGGACTCATCATGTGGATGCGCTGGTTACAAAGACTCAACAACATCTCTTCTTCCTCAGGCAGCTGAAGAAATTTGGAATGACGGTGAATAGCTTTGCCAACTTTTATAGGTGCGCCATCAAGAGCATTCTGTCTGGATTTATCACTGCCTAGTATGGCAACTGTACCATGCAAGATTGCAGACGGTTACAGAGAGTGGTGAACTCGGCCCGGACAATCACAAAGACCAACCTCCCATTTATAGAATCCATCTACCAAGCCCACTGTCAAGGAAAGGCCGCCAGCATTCTCAAAGATCCATCCCACCCTGGCAATGTTTTTCTACAATCTTGACCATTGGAGATAAGGTACAGAAGCCTGAACACACTCACCAGCCACTTTTGAAACAGTTTCTACCCTACTGTTGTTAGAATACTGAATGGACTCGCAAACTCTTAACATTTGCCTGAACCTGTGTTTTTGTTTTTGCCGCTGTTTACTTATTATTTACTTATCTATGCGACTTAACTCTGTGATCTTGCTGTATTGCTCACAAGACAAAGCTTTTCACTGTGCCTCGGTACACATGACAATAAATTCAATTCAATGAACTTTCCCACTTGTGTAAATGTAGCTTGATTATATCTGAACAAACTCTTTGAAGGCCATCTGCCATTCATTTAAATTTCTGTCAATCAATCTTTGGCTCCAATTTAGCCAGATGAGACCCCGCTTTAATTCAGTGAAAGTTACCTGCACCCAATTATATATGTTTATTCTAGAATCTTCCCTAATCTCCACAATTAATGTAAAAATTACAACCCTGTGATCGCTATTTCCAAGATTTCCCACCATGACATTCTGCACTTGTATCAATGTCTTGCCTACTTCCTTCCTCATAAGGCAGGAAACATGCTGAAGAAGAAAACTGTTTTAAATAAATTAATTTTGAAAATCTTTGCTCAGTACTGGTGAACATTCACCAATTCCTACACTTAGACACTAGCTGTTAATCTCTCGCACACACCTTTTACCTGAAGAAAGGAAATGCCTTCAGAAAACCCTCCCATTCCCTGCACTTAACACAATGCTTCCCAACATTTGCTAACCTGGTGTGGCCCCATTCTAATGCCTTCATGTAACTCCAGGAGGAACAATTGTTGCTGAGGGGGAGTAACTGCTGCTGAAGGGAGCAACAGTTGTTGCAAAGGGAGAGGAAATTGTGGCTGAGTAACAATTGTTGAAGAGAGTAACAGTTTTTGCTGAGGGGAGGAAGCTGTAATTGCTGAGGCGGGGGTAGCAGTTGCTGGCAGGGGGGACATTACAGTTACTGAGGGAGTGACCTAACATTTCTGATGAGATGAGAGTCTTAGTAACTGTTGAAGGTTTGGGGGGATGACTAGAATTGACCATTGGAGGAAAGCAGGGTTTCTCCAAAAAAAAGCAAACACCTACATCTTTGACAGGCTTCTTTGGCAGCAATTAAGCCTCACAGAGCAGTCCATTAGGTCGACGCTCACAAATAGAAAAAGAAACACAAGTATTTAAAGGGGTCTTGCAGCTGTCAGAAACCAGACTGAGATCCATGGTTGCCTTTCAGCTTGTAACCTCAAATTCTCATCATAAGGTCTTGACCCACAGTTTGAGAAGTCCTGCCTTAACACAATTTCCCCTATTGAGCACTGGAGTAATTGTAGTTTCTTATTATCAAAACCATTGTAGTAACTTAAAGGTACTTTGAGTCATAGACTCAGAGAAATGTAGAGCATGGAAACAGACCCTTCGATCCAACTCGCCCATGCCTACCAGATATCCCAACCCAATCTAGTCCCACCTGCCAGCACCCGGCCCATATCTCTCCAAACCCTTCCTATTCATATACCCATCCAAATGCCTCTCAAATGTTGCAATTGTACCAGCCTCCACCACTTCCTCTGGCAGCTCATTCCATACACTTACCACCCTGTGTGTGAAAAAGCTGCCCGTAAATCTCTTTTATATCTTTTTCCTCTCACCCTAAACCCATGCTGTCTAGTTCTGGACTCCCCGACCCCAGGGAAAAGACTTTGCCTATGTATCCTATCCATGCCCCTCATAATTTTGTAAACCTCTATAAGGTCACCCCTCAGCCTCCAAAGCTCCAGGGAAAACAGCCCCAGCCTGTTCAGCCTCTCCCTATAGCTTAAATCCTCCAACCCTGGCAATGTCTTTGTAAATCTTTTCTGAACCCTTTCAAATTTCACATCTTTCCGATAGGAAGGAGACCAGAATTGCATGCAATATTCCAACAGTGGCCTAACCAATGTCCTGTACAGCCGCAACATGACCTCCGAACTCCTGTGGTCAATACTCTGACCAAGAAAGGAATGCATACCAAACGCCTTCTTCACTATCCTATCTACCTGTGACTCCACTTTCAAGGAGCTATGAACCTGCACTCCAAGGTCTTTCTGATCAGCAACACTCCCTAGGACCTTACCATTAAGTGTATAAGACCTGCTAAGATTTGCTTTCCCAACATGCAGCACCTCGCCTTAATCTGAATTAAACTCCATCTGCCACTTCTCAGCCCATTCGCCCATCTGGGCAAGATCCTCTTGTAATCTGAGGTAATCCTCTTCGCTGTCCACTACACCTCCAATTTTGGTGTCATCTGCAAACTTACTAACTGTACCTCTTATGCTCGTATCCAAATAATTTACTTAAATGACAAAAAGTAAAGGACCCAGGACCGAACCTTTTGGCACTTCACTGGTCACAGGCCTCCAGTCTGAAAAACAACTCTCCAGCACCACCCTCTGTCTTCTACCTTTGAGCCAGTTTTGTATCCAAATGGCTAGTTCTCCCTGTATTCGGTGAGGTCTAACCTTGCTAATCAGTCTTCCATGGGGAACCTTGTCGAACGCCTTCCTGAAGTCCATATAGGTCACATCTACCACTCTGCCCTCATCAATCCTCTTTGTTACTTCCTCAGAAAACTCAAATCAAGTTTGTGAGACATGGTTTCCCATGCACAAAGCCATGTTGACTATCCCTAATCAGTCCTTGCCTTTCCAAATACATGTACATCCTGTCCCTCAGGATTCCCTCCAACAATGTGCCTACCACTGATGTCAGGCTCACTGGTCTGTAGTTGCCTGGCTTGTCCTCACCACCTTTCTTAAACAGTGGCATCGCGTTAGCCAACCTCCAGTTTTCCGGCACCTCAACTGTGACTATCGATGATACAAATATCTCAGCAAGAGGCACAACACTCACTTCCCTAGCTTCCCACAGAGTTCTAGGGTACACCTGATCAGGTCCTGGGGATTTATCCACTTTTATGCGTTTCAAGACATCCAGCACTTCCTCCTCTGTAATATGGACATTTTGCAAGATGTCACCATCTATTTCCCTGCAGTCTATATTTTCCATATCCTTTTCCACAGTAAATACTGATGCAAAATAGTAATTTAGTATCTCCCCCATTTTCTGCAGCTCCACACAAAGGCCGCCTTGCTGATCTTTGAGGGACACTGTTCTCTCCTTAGTTACCCTTTTGACCTTAATGTATTTGTTAAAAACTCTTTGGATTCTCTTTGATTCTGTTTGCCAAAGCTATCTCATGCCCCCTTTCTGCCCTTCTGATTTCCCTCTTAAGTATACTCCTACTTCCTTTATACTCTTCTAAGGATTCACTCGATCTATCCTGTCTATACCTTACAATATGCTTCCTTGTTTTTCTTAACCAAACCCTCAATTTCTTAAGTCATCCAGCATTCTCTGTACCTACCAGCCTTTCCTTTCACCCTAACAGGAATATACTTTCTTTGGATTCTTGTTATCTCATTTCTGAAGGCTTCCCATTTTCCAGCCATCTCTTTACCTGCGAACATCTGTCCCCAATCACCTTTCGAAAGTTCTTGCCTAATATTGTCAAAATTGGCCTTTCTCCAATTTAGAACTTCAACTTTTAGATCTGGTCTGTCTTTTTCCATCATTATTTTAAATCTGAAAGAATTATGGTCACTGGCCCCAAAGTGCTCCCCCACTGACACCTCAGTCACCTGCCCTGCCTTATTTCCCAATAGTAAGTCAAGTTTTGCACCTTCTCTAGTAGGTACATCCACATACTGAATCAGAAAATTTTCTTGTACACACTTAACAAATTCCTCTCTATCTAAACCCTTAACACTACGGCAGTCCCAGTCTATGTTTGGAAAGTTAAAATCCCCTACCATAACCACCCTATTTTTCTTACAGATATCTGATATCTCCTTACAAATTTGTTTCTCAATTTCCCTCTGACTATTAGGGGGTATATAATACAATCCCAGTAAGGCTATCATTCCTTTCTTATTTCTCAGTTCTATCCAAATAACTTCCCTGGATGTATTTCCGGGAATATCCTCCCTCAGCACAGCTGTAATGCTATCCCTTATCAAAAACGCCACTCCCCCTCCTCTCTTGCCTCTCTTTCTATCCTTCCTGTGGCATTTGTATCCTGGAATATTAAGCTGTCAGTCCTGCCCATCCCTGAGCCATGTTTCTGTAATTGCTATGATACTCCAGTCCCATGTTCCTAACCATGCCCTGAGTTTATCTGCCTTCCCTTTTAGGCCGCTTGCATTGAAATAAATGCAGTTTAATTTATTAGTCCTACCTTGTCCCTACTTGCCCTGACTGTCTGACTCTCTTCTGTTCTCAACTGTATCAGTTCCAGATTGATCTCTTTCCTCACTATCTCCCTGGGTCCCACCTTACAAGTTTAAATCTTCCTGAGTAGCTCTAGCAAATCTCCCTGCCAATATATTAGTCCCCTTCCAATTTAGGTGCAATCCGTCCTTCCTGTACAGGTCACTTCTACCCCAAAAGAGATTCCAATGATCCAAAAATGTGAATCCTTCTCCCATACACCAGCTCCTCAGCCATGCATTCATCTGCTCTATCCTCCTATTCCTGCCCTCACTAGCGTGTAGCACTGGGAGAAATCCAGATATTACTACTTTCAAGGACATCCTTTTTAAATTTCTGTCTAACTCTCTGTAATCTCCCTTCAGAATCTCAACCTTTTCCCTTCCTATGTCGTTGGGTCCAATGTGGACAATGACCTCTTGCTGGCCCCTCTACCCCGTGAGAACATTCTGCACCATCTCTGAGACATCCTTGATCCTGGCACCAGGGAAGCAACACACCATTCTGCTTTTTCGTGATGGCCACAGCAATGTCCGTCTGTACCTCAAACTAGAAATTCCCCTAACACAATTGATCTCTTGGAACCCGACGTACCCCTCGTTGCATTAGAGGCAGCCTCAATACCCGAAACTTCTTTGTAAATTTGCTTTTCTATCTCCTTATTATTTTATCACTTACCAAATGCATGACATAACGTGATAACTGCTTTGTGGAATCTTAACTCTAGCCAACTAGTTTCTATCTTTAACTCATTCAAGTCATTTGTCACCAGATTAAAGATCAATCAATTAACATATCTGGAATAAAATCCTTAATAATGATCAGAAAATTACCAGATGGATGGGTGTAAAAAGCCATCTGATTCACCGATGTCCTTTAGGGAAGGAAATCTGCTGTCATTATTTGGTCCAGTTACAGATGTTCCAGACCTACATTAATTGGTTTGGCTTTCAGATGTGCTGTGGAGAGACCTAGCAAGCCACTGCATTGTTGGTGGCTCATCAACACCTGCCACAAAGCAGTTCGGAAAATAGCCTTGCCAAGAGTGAGTTCAGAAAAGATCCCACTTTATTTTGGGTCAGCACTCCTACGGACCTGCCTCTGTCATGTCTGCCCCTCCTTACAACTCAATCAGTTTTGGCCATTAACAGGATGGTAGCTGGCTACCCTTAAATTTAAACATTGGTGAGAGGAATAAATAGATTGACCATTGCTAAAAAGAGCCGCATTTAATCTTTCAATCATCTGGACAAAAGCAAGAATATAAAATTTTAAACAACCAAATTTCAAAAAGGCACAAGGCTAGAACATTTTTGACATGTTCAAAATGTTGACTGTTAGATGTGATTCTGTGATGGGTAGCACTTCCTTAAAAACTCTGTGTGTGCAAAGAGCTACCTGAGTAACCAGGTTAAGAGAAGTAGAGCTTGTGTCATGGCTCGTATGCACACTCAGAAGATACTGACATTATACACAGGGATCTATTCTCTGCAAATAAAAGGAATATGGTCCAGACTCGCACCTTTTTTGAAGTGTCTGGGAGTTTGCAGAGCCTATATTTTCTTACTTCTTCCTCCTTGGCAATGCCAATCAGAGTCACTCGTTAATCAATCAATCTCTTTCTTGCCTGCAAAATGAATTGTTGCGATTAATTGAGGATTAACATTTTTCTCTTTGTCCTGGTGAGCTCAATACAAAAAGCTTTGGGACCATCTCTCTCTTTTCACCCATATTGAGGTTCTGTGTCACCAAGTAAGCAATAGATTGAAGATCTGAGCATCATGAAAGATCATGATAAACATTGATGACATCTTCACAGCACCAAATATAGAAGCATTGATGGTAAATACACAGTTTGGATATGCTGATCACTTAGCGAATGCTTGATGTCTGCAAAATAATCACATGATGCTCATTACACACTCTGTGACAGTCAATTCAAAAGATTACACCATGCCTAAAGGCTAATCCAAAAAATAATGCAGCATCTCCACGGAAACATGGTGCTTTGGGTAGGAAGAAGTGTTGAAAGTTGAGTCACGTTAGTGCAGCAAGGTTTGAAGTAAATCATGCCAAGAGCTTTCCCAAGAGCCCAAAGGTAGTCAAGGAACAATTGACCCTTGGGTCAATCCTGACACCTGAATTTCTGCAGGGGGTGAAAAATTCCCTGAGAAATCAGACTTCAGTCGTGAGAATCTGCATTAATTGCCAATAAATCATTGGCTGTCATCATCAGCAATGAAGGTCCGATCTGAAAGGTGGTTTGAGCTGCATTTCATCCACGTGGCATCCAATCTAACCCATTGCCCAGAAACATCAAAGCATCAACAGAACCACAATAGACTTGCAAAGTGGGTTTGCCTTTCAAATTGTGTTTATTGTCCTCCCAATAAGTGGCCAACCAGCCAACACACTTATCGGTAGTTTGGAAAATTTACAATCAGTTATTTAATGGAATAATAGTCTTGCTCAGCAGCACAGGTAATGGGGAGGAATGAAATAGGAACTTCATGTTATTCATTACTGTAAGAAGTCACGCTTTCAAATACAGCTGCAATTAGCCTCCGTTGAAATAATTGAAGGCAGATGCCGTTGAGTTGAATTAATTGCCAACATGTTCAGTTTGACACAGGGAGGTAGAGAGCAGAACTTTTATTGGAGCTAATTCTGTTTGACAGTAATTAAATCTACACTGCTTATACAGTTAATGGTGTATTTCAAACTCAGCAGCTACTGTGGATTTGCAATTTGAATCCATTCTGATTTTTGAGGTTTTAAAACATGTATCTATCTGATTAAACACAGACATTTCCCCTCAGCAAAGTTTCATTGAACCAGAAACTATTGTTAACCATTTATTTATCAGTGAACGATCTGTAATTCCTCACAAATACAAATGGTGTCTGGGTGAAGTTAAAGTTGTATGGACGTTGAAGGGGAAAACTAGTATTAAACTTGGAACCCAGGGTGGCAGGTATCAAAGACCCATCATTTCTTGCCTCATTGCCTTTAAACTCTCTTCCTGAAAGCAACATCATGAAGTTATTTTGCTCATTTCAAAGATTGAGTGGCTTGTTGCTGAAATAAATTTTATTGTTCAGCTGTTGTAAATGATTATAGGAAAGATTAGCAAAGGAGGCATGTGAACAATTAATATTTAAGAAACATATGATTCCAAAACCCAGACTAACCACCCCTGGCCCTCCAACTCTGGCAGCCACATAATTTCTAACACAGACTTGACATTATTGCAGGAATCTCTACACCCAATATGATCCCACTTTCACCCAAACTAAACCCCTTTCACCCAGACAAGTCTCCTGTATCTAATCTGAAAAATCTGATGTGCAGTTTCAGCATTACAAAGCCCAAAATCCACCACACCTAATCTGATCTTTATATAGCCGGCCCAAACACTCTAAACCCAACCTCTTGCCTACATACAGCTCAAACAAGTTGGAATCCAGTTTGATCCACATGCATCCAGTTTGACCACCTTACATCCAGTCTGTCCTTCCTAAACCCAGTCTGACCTTCACTCCCCCCCACACACAGTGTCCCTTCTAAACACAGTCTGACCCTTAACACGCAGTCTAACTGCCCACACCCAGTCTGAAACCCCTACGTCCAGTCTGATCCCTCCCACACTCAGCCTGATCCCAATACACCCAGTCTGATCCTACTACTCCCAATCTGACTTCCCCACATCTAGTCTGAAACCGTTACACCCCATCTGACCCTCCTTCTACCCATCCTGACTCTCCTACACCGTCTGAAACTTCTACATCCAGTCTGAAATCACTACACCCAGTCTGACCCTCTCTACACCCAGTCTGAAACCTCTACACGTAGTCTGACTCCTGTACACATAAGTCTGACACTCCCTACATCCGGACTGACCACACCCCCACATTCTGACTGACCCCCCCCCCCCACATTCTGTCTGGGATCCCCCTACGCCCAGTCCAGATGCCCCTATATCCACTTTGAACTTTTTACACCGAGCCTCAACCCATCTTTCAGTTCCTGGATTCAGTGAGTGTTTCTGCATTGTGGGTATTAAATCAGGTGAAATTGTCTATTTTGGCATGAGGAATAGAAAAATGCTGTTATTTAAGTGAGGAGAGATTTCAAAACTCTGAGGAACAGGTTATCCTGGTACATGAATCACATGACATTATTGTAGCGTAAACCAAATGATGAGGAAGGCAAATTGATTGTTGCTTATTGTGAGAAAAATAGGATATAAATGTTGTTATCTTTTGCTACAGTTATATAGGGTTATTGGTGAGAGCACATCTTGAGTACTGTATACAATTTTGATGTCCTTATTTAAAGAAGGTCATAATTGCATTAGAAGCATTTAGAAAAGAATCAGATGACTGATATCTGCATTCAGGGGGTTTTCCTAAGAGGAAAGTTACACTGATGGGGTATGTATCCTTTGGAGTTTAGAGGAATGAGAAGCAAACTTGTTGAAATATTTAAGATCCTGATAGAACTTGATAGAGTGGATACTGAAAAGGTGCTCTCTGTTGTGGGAGGGACCACGCAAGGGAACACAGTTTGAGAGTGATGGGCCTCCTGTTTAACAGAGATGAGGAACTATTATTTCTCTCAGGGAGCTTTGAATCTGTAAAACTCTCTTCCCTAGAGAACAGTATCATTGAACATTTTTAAGACAGAGTTAGATGATTTCTTGACTAACAAGGAAGTCAAAGGTATTGGGAGCAGGTAGGAACATGGAGTTGAAATCACAATCAGATCAGACATGGTGCTCCTCAAGGGTGGAGTAATTGGTCTGTTTATCTGAGATGGAGATGGAAATGAGACTTGGTGATATGTTTCACTGGAGCAGTTATTAATCTAGTCACATTGCTGAGTTGTCATGTAGACATTGAATTAATATCCTTGTTTCTCATCTTCCAAGCCTTGTTATTTATCCTCATGTTGACAGTCAATTATTATTTTCAAATTGGACTGGGATGACCAAAATTAAAAATCACACAACACCAAGCTATAGTCCAACAGGTTTATTTGGAAGCACTAGCTTTCGGAGCGCTGCCCCTTCACACAGGTGTCCCACAATCTTATACTCCACAACCACCTGATGAAGCAGCAGCGTTCTGAAAGCTAGTGCTTCCAAATTATTATTTTATGGATTAAATTTTATATTATCTCTTGCATATGCACTTTATCATTACACATGTGAACTGGGCACCCAAAAAGGTTAACCATAATTTCCTTACAGTTTACAGTAAAATGTAGAGCTCAAAACTAAAGCTTTGTTCAAGCTACCTAGGGACAAGGACACTGCCCCTCTGGGCACAGAATCTACCACGTGGCATAGACTCTCCTCTGACTATTCCTCACTGTATAGATCCTGACCCTATCCCCTGATGCTGTTGCTATTGCTTTTTAATGAGTATGGACATATGAATGCTCTTGCTGCAATCAAGATTTTACTAATCTGTGAGAGGCACATGTATAAGTACCAGTTTACCTGGAAGTGACTGATCTGTGTCATATGTTGTGAGAGACTGGTGGTAGCATGCAATTGGGGCAGATTACTACCAAATAAACAAAGTTTTTTAAATAAACAAAATAAACAATAAACCCAAATCATGACTAACAGTTCTGAAACCTAATAAACTTCAAAAGTGCTAGGCTGAGTGCTCAAAGTGTCAAAGGCAATAGGCCTATTGAGAGGAACTCAAAGCTCAAGGCAATAGGCCTACTGAGAGGAACTGGGACAAGTGCAGATAGTAGGACATTTTTAGCTGACTGACTCTTTTGTACTGTATGATTCTATGAGAGAGAAGTAGGCAATTGGGTGGAGCAACCCATTCCGCAGTTCACTGCCAGTACCTACTAATGACCATGTTGGCCATGTCCAGAAGCAGATCAATGAGGAGGCCTCCCTCTCTACACCAGGTGTCTGAAGATCAGGAAGGTGAATGTGCAACTAAATCTTTAAAAGGTGCCCCTTCATAAAACAACAATAGAGGCTGTAATCCATAGCATTCTAAATAAACATGGCCCAAGGACTCCTTGAGACCTCAAATATAATCTGCCTTCAAAGCGAAGTCTATATAATCAGCAGTGGTAGTCTTGCTTTTAGGGGGTTCGTGATCACAGGTATCTAACATAGGCAGTCGGTGATTCATTACAATTTTCTGATAGTTTAATTAGGCAAAGGGAGAAAATATACAACATGTGACAGACAGAGCAGTTTATCAATCCCAAAGCCATTCTGTCAAATGGAGGTGAAATGTCAATGCCTTCCCAAATCCCAGTTAATCCGTAATCTTTTGTGGTGGTCTCTGGTTGTCTTTAATGGTGTTTGGTACCAACAATCTCTGTTCTTCCCTTAGGTGGATTAGGTTATCTTAGATTAGATTCCTTACAGTGTGGAAACAGGCCAACAAGTCCACACCCTGACCCTCTGAAGAGTAACCCACCCAGACCCATTACCCAACCCTATATTTACCACTGACTCATGTACCTAATACTATGAGCAATTTGGCATGGCCAATTCACCTGATCTGCATATCTTTGGATTGTAGGTGCAGGGAAATGTCTGGTCCTTCCAAGGAGATGATGTGGCTTCTATTGGATCTTTTCACCCTTCTCTCACCACCCATCATGATTGATATAGATTATTTTATGGTCTACCCATCTCTGCTGTGCCTATCTAATTACCAGTTACTAAGTTAAACCACTATTGAGACTTAGTGAAAAGAGGCACTTGTCTTAACAACAAGATATACTTTATTGGATGTCATCAAGAGGAGTACATTTACATTGACAATTTAGGCATAATTATTCAATCCATCATTGCCAGAGATGACATATTTATCTCCATCAGGATCTTGTTGTCAATCCAAAGAATGGCATGGTAACATTTGATTTGGTCTGGCTTAATGTAGCTTCAAAAATAAGACCATAAGAAATAGGAAGAGAACTGGCCATTTGGCCCATCGAGTCAGCTCTACCACTCAATCATAGCTGATATGTTTCTCAACCCCATTCTCTCTGGAAACTTTGGTCCTCTTACTAATCAAGAACCTATCTAATTCTGTCTTAAAAGTACTCAATGACTTGGTCTCACATCTTTCTGCATCAATGAGTTCCACAGATTCACCACCCTCTGGCTGAAGAAATTCCTCCTCATCTCAGCTCTAAAGGGTTGTCCCTTCACTCGGAGGCTGTGCTCCTGGGTCCTAGTCTCTTCTATTAATGGAAACGTCTTCTCCACACCCACTTTGTCCAGGCCTCTCAGTATTTTGTAAGTCTCAACCTTGTTAACTCCATAGAGTACAGACCCAGAGTCCTCAACCGCTCCTCATATGATAAGCCCTTCATTCCCGGTATCATGCTTGAGAACCTCCTCTGGAGACCCTCTAGTGCCAGCACATCTTTCCTTAGATCTGGGGCCCAAACCTGCTCACAAAAACTACTCTCTGACTGGAGCCCCATACAACTTCAACAGTACATTCCTGCTTTAATATTCCAGCCCTCTTGAAATTAATGCTAACACTGCATTTGTCTTTCTAACTGCCAACTGAACCTACATGTTAACCTTAAGTGAATCCCGAACTAAGATTTTTAAATCCCTTTGTGCTTCAGATTTCCAACGCCTTTCCCCATTTAGAAAATAGTCTACATCTCTAGTCTTCCTAACAAAGTGCATAATCTTACACTTTACTACACTGAATTCCAGCTGGCACTTCTTTGCCCAATCTCTTAGTCTCCTTGCAACCACACGGGATCAATGTGAATTTCAACAGTTTCCTTATTTGTCTTCCCCAATATTATCCTAGTACCAAGCCTCCAACTCGGCACCACCCTCCTAACCTGTCCATCACCTTTCCATCTATCTGTTGCACCCTCCTCTCCAACCTACCATCCTCTCCCTCACCTATCGCAATCTCAGTTACTTTCCCCACAACCCTACCCCCCTCCCATTTATCTCTCAGCACCCCCGGCCCAAAAGGCTCATTCCTGATGAAGGGCTTCTGCCCGAAACGTCAATTCTTCTGCTCCTTAGCTGCTGCCTGACCTGCTGTGCTTTTCAAGCACCACACACTCCACTCAAGTCTTTCTACAGCTTTCCTGCTTCATCAACACCACTTGTTCTTCCATCTATCTTTGTGTCTTCTGCAAACTTAGCAATAGTGCTCCCAGTTTCTTTGTCCAGATTGTTAATGTATAACATGAATAGTTGCAATCCCAACACCGACCCCTGCGGAACTCCACTCGCTATTGGCTGTCATCCTGACCCCTTTATCTCCACTTCTGCCTTCTGGCAGTCAACAATCCTCCATCCATGCTAGTACTTTGCTCCTCACACCATAGACTCACCTTATTTTGTAGCCTCCTGCTTGGCACTTTGTCAACGGCAAATCTGGAAATGCAAATAAATCATGTCTAGTGTTCTCTCTCATCTAACTGGCTCATTATCTCCTCAAAGCATTCTAACAGATTTCTCAGACATGACCTCCCCTTGATGAAGCTGTGATTTGGAGGTACCAATGTTGTACTGGGGTGGACAAAGTTAAAAATCACACAACACCAGGTTATCGTCCAACTGGTTTATTTGGATGCAACAGCTTTTGAAGTGCTGCTTCTCACCACCTGATGAAGAAGTAGCACTTCAAAAGCTATTGCTTCCAAATAAACCTGTTGGAGTGTAACCTGGTGTTGTATGATTTTTAACTTTGACAAAGCTGTGCTGATTTAATGCTATTTTACCATGCACTTCCAAATACTCTACAGTTCCATCCTTAATAGTGGACTTTTAACGTCTGAGGTTAGGCTAACCACTCTATAATTTGCCATCTTCTGCCTCCCTCCTGCCTTAAACAGGGGATTACATTTGCCATTTTCAAGTCCTTTGTGACCCTCCCTGACTTCCTGAAAAGTCACCACCAATGCTTCCTCAGCTATTTTGTTCAGAACTCTGGAGTGTAATCTGTCCAGTCCAGGTCTTGTATCCACCTTCCAAACTTTTAGCTTCCTGAGCACCTTCTCCATAATGCTGGTCACTACACTCATTTCTGCCCCCCTGAGGCTCGTGGAGTTCTGCTATGTTACTGGTGTCTTCCACTATGAAGTCTGATGTAAATGACCTATTCAGTTCTTCTGTTCCCCTTTACAACTTCTCCAATGCTATGATCCAATATCCATTCTTGCCTCTCTCTTACCTCTTACATATCTAAACATCCCTTGCAATCATTTTTCACTAGCCAGATTGAAGCTTGGGATATGGCCACCAATCCCAAAACACAGGGAATAGAGAAGCTCAGTTCCAAATTCAGCCACTTCTTCCATCTGCTTTGTTTTCACAAGATGACTTAAAGTTTTATCTGTAATTTAGTGCTTCTTGTGAAGCTGTTAGTGTAATTTTATTGCTTTATTTTAACCGTGAGACATGTGCCCTTTAAACGAATGTTATGCTCCACAGCCTACTCTCAGAGACCTTTGATCTGAATGATTTAGGAGTTGTCAAGACTTTCCTATTCTGTGCAGAAATCAAAGCAACTATTTTAAATGGTTCCCTCAGCCTGCTCTGTGGTTCTGAGGTGTTATAAGTGACATTATCAGACAGCCTCAGGCAAAAAAATAAACAATTCCTCCTTTACAGCTTACTTACCGATTATCAGCATGGTCTTTCCCACATAGGTATTACCCTGCTCTGAAGTAGCATTTCATTCATGGGCAGTTAATACCTTGATTAATCTGACAGGTCTGAATTTTTAACCACAAATTTTTAGGTTAAGTGTTAACAGCAAGCTTTCTCTGAGCTACAGTCAGGCTGCATCCTTGAAAATTAAGCACCAGGGTCTCAGTGTGTTCTCTATGTAGGCCTTAGGGTCTAGGCTTTGTGTATGCTTCAGGCCTCTGGTTCTTGGTTCTGTACATCACAGACATAGTGCACCTGGTATGGAATGATTCTGTGTCATGGATTCTGCCTCTGCGATCCATAGATCACCAGAATCAGATTGAGACCTTCATTGATCCAAGACCTCACATTCTGGTTCTGCATAAGGCAGACCTTGGGCTGTGAGGTCAGTATGGATCTAGCGTCACATCCAAGGGACTGATCAATAGTTCAAAGATAAAGAGTTCGACTGTCACTGAGGACTGACTATCTCCCTGTTTGGAATGTCCTCTCAAGTTTCAATATGTTACATATGTAACAATATGTAAGCAACAAACATAGCTAAATGCAAATGAAGATCTGGGGAGTTAATGGCCTAGTGTTATCATTTGTCTACTAATTCTGATATTCAGCTAATGCTCAGGCGATACAGGTTCAAATCCTGCTATAGCAAACAGTGGAATTTGAATTTTTAAAAAATCTGGATTTAAGAGTCTCATTATAGTCATGAAACCATTGTCAATTGTTGGAAACACCCTTGTAGTTCACTAATATCCTTTAAGGACAGAAAATTCCACCATTACCCAGTGTGGCCGATATGAGACCCCAGATGCACAGTAATATGGCTAACTCATAGCAGTGCTCTGGGTATTTAGGGATGAGCAATGAATTCTGCCCACATTCTGTGAGTGAATTAAAAAGTGACCAGATATATTTTGGTTGGAGGCATGGAAATTTATGAAGAAATAACTTTTCTACTATAATAGTTAAGTTGAAGATATGATATTAAAAATGCAGTGAAAGCAATGATAGAAGAACAGCTAAGGATAAAGTCTGGGAGAAGATGGAGGCTAGTGAGTACTGTAGTGATTGTAACAAGCTCAGCCAGGTAGACCTCATAGAATATGAGTTCCCTGATTGGGGTTGTATTGATCTGATCCAATCAGGAAGCCCTGGCTGACAGATTAAAAACAGGAGTATCAGATATCCTGTCACTCTGAGAGGTGGCTCTGAGGAAGTTGAATTAGGGTCAAGGACTTTCCACGTGTAAGTAAAGTGTGACTTGGTGATTCCATACCAGCCTCTGTGGAGTTATTCCAGTGGTGACGAGAGTAAAGCATGCACCTCAAGAAATTTAGTCACAGCAGTCGTCTTTCAGTTGGGGTAAGGATTTCTGGCATCATGCTGTTATTTGGAATCTTGACTCATTCAATCCTGCTGTTGAAGACTGGGTCTAATATGTGGAAAGAATGCATTTTTTTTGGGGCAAATGACATTGCACCAGATGAAAAGCAATGAGTAATTTCCCTGACAGCTTGTGAACCTGCAGCTTTTTCGGTTATTAAGAGCCTAACATTCCCTGAGGTAGCCAATACTAAACTCTTTCAGGAGTTGACAGATTTAGTTAAGGAATATAACGACCCAAGCCTCTTCTAATTCTGAGATGCTGTCGGTTTTACTTGGCAATCTGAGGACCTAGGGAATCTGAACCAGGATTTTTGATGAGGTTATGATGACTGGCAGAGGCATGTGACTTTGGTTTAATCCTTAATGAGATGCTGAGAGACCATTTGGTATTGGAATCAATGCACGACCATGAAAAAGTCCAACTGGACTTCAAACAAGCACTACAACTGACATTATCATTGGAAAATGTGGCAAGTGGAACATTTGAGTTGCAGGATATTCCAATGAAAGTGCACACTCTTGTCAATCTGACTAAGCTTGGGGATTATCATTTGAGTGAAGACTATTGCATAGCCTCACTCAGGACATTTCCTGAGTTACTCTCGGTCAGCCCATTGCCAAATCCCCAAAACAAAGCCAAGCCCCAGCTAAACGGTTAAAATTTTCTTCAGCATTTGGGCTGGCAAGCCATTGTAGTTGCTGCTGGTGTGTAGTCTCAAAACAACAAGAGTCCCACTAGACCTAAACAGAGTAAGAGAACACAGTATCCAGGAGAATGCACACTCTGGAAAGTCCACCTACATCTGGTTTGGAACAGATAAATTGCTTCGTAACACCCAAATGAGAACCAATCATAAGTAAATGTCTGGTTAAATGGTCACCTGGTTCTAATGGAGATCAATACCAGCGTGGCCATTTCAGTGATTGCAGAACCAGTCTTAACAAAAGTTGTTCCGGACTCCAACCCTTAAGTTTGTGCATGACCTCATCTAGACTGAGAACCTATAATGGGAACCATTTAGGTTAAGCGTTCAGTTCCAGTTTCTTATGAGAAGCAGCTGATTTAGTTACCATGGATTGTAGTAAAAGGCTCAGGCCCAAAGTTAATGGAGTGAAATTGGTTGAGAAAAATATGCCTTGATTGTCTCAACATTCTTCAATTAGAAAATGGTTGCCTGAGTGAACTTCTAATTAAAAACTCTGAAGTTTTGCAGGGAAGTCGAGGGACTACCAGAGGAGCCAATGCCAGCTTGCATGTTGACCAGGAAACAATTGCGCGATTCTGCAAGGCCCGCCCAGTGCCATTTACTTTACGTGCAAAAGTAGAGGCAGAAATTAGGAAAGCGAAGGAATCATCAAACCAATCCAGTTTCTGGAAACTGTCATACCAATTGTGAAGCCAGACGGGTCAGTTCATCTTTGTGGGGATGTTAAACAAACAGTAAACTGCTTTTAAGAGTTGGATACATGCCCATTAGCACAGAGGATTTATACACAAAGCTGGCAGGGGTGCTGCCCTTCATGAAACTGGACATAAGCCATGATTACTTGTAATTGTGGTTGGATGAGGATTCGCAGAAGTATACTACAATTAATACCCATACGGGTGTGTACCAATGTATGGGATCACCATTTGGGGTATCTCCAGCCTGTACATTTTCTCAGAGAACATTTTATAAGATCGACCCCAAGTCGCTATTTATCTAGATGATGTGCTGATAACAGGGAGACCGATAGGAGCATTTAGCGGACTTGAACATAGTCCTTGGATCTTTCTTCAAGGCAGCATATGCTTTAGAAGGGAAAAATGTGTGTTTCAGGTACTCCATGTAACCTACTTGGGCTGCAGAATCAACAAGACTGGGTTACACTTGTTGATCAAATGTGAGGGTGATCAAATGTGCCTTGGCTCCCACGGTTGTACTGGAGCTTAAATGTTTCCTTGGGCTGGTGAACTATTATGGAAAGTTCATACATAACCTGGCCTCCATCCTGGCGCCTTTGCATCAACTCTTAAAAAAATGTCAGCCTTGGAAATGGTTGTGTAGCCAAGCAATAGCTTTCAGGAAGTGAAGAAACAGCTATCATCCTCTAAAGTGTAGGCACACTATGATCCCAAGTCATATCTGGTACTGACATGCAATGCCTCCCCATATGGCATCAGAGTAGTATTAGCTCATAGGTAGCTCAATGGAGATGAATGCCCAATAGTTTATGTATCCAACTTTGGATAATGCAGAGTGTAAATACACCCAGATCAAAAAGGAAGGTTTGACAGTCATATTTGGAGTCAGGAAATTCCACCAATACTTTTACGGACACAGATTTGCAATAACAATTACCACAAACTCCTGTTAGGTTAATTTCAAGAGAACATGCAATGTTACTCATTGTTTCAGGCTGAATTCAGCAGTGGGCTCTAATGCTAAATTCAGATTATTACATGTTGGAACATCGTCCAGGAGGCAAGTAACAAGTGCAGATACTTTGAGCTATTTTCCGCTGACAGATAAACCACTGCCACTGGAAAAGTCTGTAATGGTTTTAAACTTTCTGGATACACTTCCAGTCACAGCTGACAATATTACACTTTGGACACAGAAAAATCAGGCAAAACTGAAACAGCTGGTGGTGATAGAGGAAACCAAAGGGCTGTCACAACCAGAATCGAAATCTTGTTGAACCGGCGAAATCAAATCATGGTAGAGGTAGGCATATTATTATGGGGAGCAAGAGTGATTGTCCTGAGCAAAGGTTGCCACCATATACTGGCTGAACTCCACCAGGGTTGTCTGTGGCTTTCCAAAATGAGGATGTTGGCGAGAGGTTAGGTTAGGATTGGATGTAGACATAGCCGCATTGGTGGGACAGAGCCTAGAGGGCCAAGGACAAAATTGATAGCTAGCAGCTCTCCCCATGTTCATGGGAACAGCTGAATAAACCCTGAACTTGGTTACATGTTGACTATTCAGGTTGTTTTCTTGGATTCAATGTTCTTAGTCATTGTGATTAGACGTGCACAATGTTCAGTCGTCTAACATGGGGACAATTACAGAAAAACTGCATGCATCGTTAGTAATACATGGTCTTGTGGAAATGTTGGTTACAGATAATGGGCTACCATTTACTAGCAGGGTATTTGAGTGTTTCCTAAAGTTAAATGGCATGCTACATATAAGGACAGTTCCATTCCATCCATCATCCAACAGGCTGGCAGAAAGAGCAGTCCAAACTTTGAAAACAGGTTTACAGAAAAAGTCTATAGCTTCACTAGATACCAAACTGTCCCACTTCCTATTTGATTATAGGACCTTTCCTCATGCAGCTACAGAAGATAGCTGCAACAGAGTTTTTAATGGGGAGAAGACTCTGCACCAGGTTAAACCTGATTCTCCCAGACCTGTGGGGGAGGTCAAAACGGCATCAGAAACTCCAAAGCTGGACACAAGACTCCACTAAGTGAGACGGAAAGTTTACTTTAGGGACAAAGCTTGGTGTAGGAACTACGAGAATGGCCCTGCATGGGTAACAAGCATGGTCAATGTGAGGTCAGGTCAGTGACATATAAAGATCATGTAGGTGCGACAGTCTTGAACAAGCACATGGACCATATGAAAGTTGCAAACTCACAAATCGGGTGGAAGCAAAACCTGCCCAGCTCCTCGGAACAGTCAGAAAGGCTGTTGGAACCTGTGGGTTGTCCATCTCTGTCAAGCATTGAAGAGACCTCAGAAGGAAGGTCTGGAGGCAGGAAGCATGTTTCCGCTGATGGGTGAGTCCCGAACCAGAGGACACAGTTTAAAAATAAGGGGTTGGCCACTTAGAACAGAGTTGAGGAGAAACTTCTTCACCCAGAGAGTGGTGGGTGTATGCAATGCTCTGCCCCAGAAGGGTGTGGAGGCCAAGTCTCTGAATACTTTCAAGAAAGAAATGGATAAAGCTCTTAAGGATAGTGGAATCAAGGGTTATGGGGATAAGGCGGGAACAGGATATTGATTGAGAATGATCAGCCATGATCATAATGAATGTTGGTGTTGGCTTGAAGGGCAGAATGGCCTACTCCTGCACCTATTGTCTATTGTCTATAATCTGACATGGACACAGTGGATGTTGACTTCTTTGCTGCCTGAAGTCAATGAGTTTTTTTTTGAATTGCCCTGGGGGCAAGCGGGGATCCATTGTGCACTACATACTGCCCATATCTGAGGTCAAGTTGGAGGAACCTGACGACCAACAAAATTTGGACCCAACCAGGATCCGGACTACGTTCCGAGCAACAAAATTTGGACCCAACCAGAACCTGCCTATGGAACCGACTGATCCTGCACGGACTCCAGACTACGTTCCGACCAACAAAATTTGGACCCAACCAGGACAATCCTTTCTCCTCGAAGATTTTAACCTACTGTGAATCCTCTTACAAGGATGCCTTCCTTGAAGAAGCTCTCTTTCTCCCTCTACAAGGATTTCAGTGAGACCCTCTCTCACTGCACACCCCATGTCATCTCCTCTGCACAGAAGCTCTTCAGCCACGTTCTCAAACAGACTCACTACCACAGCCACATCTCCTTCCTCAGCACCTGCCTACGGAACCGACTGATCCCGCACGGACTCCGGACTACGTACCGACCAACAAAATTTGGATCCAACCAGGACAAACCCCCATGCCCAACCCTGCCCCCACTCCCAGCTCCAGCCCCACACCAGGACCTAGCTCCCAGCCCTGCCATGTTTTCACCATCCCTCCAGATCTACCCCTCTCTGAGGATGAAAGATCAGTCCTCAGCAGAGGCCTCACCTTCATTCCCCTACACTCCCGGATTAACGAGTTCAACATGTGGCGTGACATCGAACAATTCTTCCATCGCCTTCGCCTCCATGCCTACTTCTTCACCCAAGACTCTCGCCCACCCTCTGATGACCCTTTCTCCCGCCTCCAAAACACCCCATCCACCTGGACACCCCGTGCTGGCCTCTTACCCGCTCTCGATCTCTTCATAGCCAACTGCCACCGCGACATTAACCGCCTCAACTTCTCCACCCCTCTCACCCACTCCAACCTCTCATCCTTGGAACATGCAGCGCTCCACTCCCTCCGTTCCAACCCCAACCTCACAATCAAACCAGCAGACAAGGGAGGCGCGGTAGTAGTTTGGCGCACCGACCTTTACACCGCTGAGGCTAAACGCCAGCTCGCAGACACCTCCTCCTACTGCCCCCTTGACCACGACTCCACCTCTCACCATCAAACTATCATCTCCCAGACCATCCATAACCTCATCACCTCAGGGGATCTCCCATCCACTGCCTCCAACCTCATAGTCCCACAACCCCGCACTGCCCGTTTCTGCCTCCTGCCCAAAATCCACAAACCTGACTGCCCCGGCCGACCCATTGTCTCAGCCTGCTCCTGCCCCACCGAACTTATCTCTGCATACCTCGACACAGTCCTGTCCCCCTTAGTCCAAGAACTCCCCACCTACGTTCGGGACACCACCCACGCCCTCCACCTCCTCCATGATTTTCGCTTCCCCGGTCCCCAACGCCTTATCTTCACCATGGACATCCAGTCCCTGTACACCTCCATCCCCCATCATGAAGGACTCAAAGCCCTCCGCTTCTTTCTTTCCCGCTGTACCAACCAGTACCCTTCCACTGACACCCTCCTTCGACTGACTGAACTGGTCCTCACCCTGAACAACTTCTCTTTCCAATCCTCCCACTTCCTCCAAACCAAAGGAGTAGCCATGGGCACCTGCATGGGCCCCAGCTATGCCTGCCTCTTCGTAGGATATATGGAACAGTCCAACTTCCGCAGCTACACTGGCACCACCCCCCACATCGATGACTGTATCGGCGTTGCCTCGTGCTCCCACGAGGAGGTTGAACAGTCCATCCACTTTACCAATACCTTCCACCCAGATCTCAAATTCACCTGGACCGTCTCGGACTCCTCTCTCCCCTTCCTCGACCTTTCCATTTCTATCTCGGGCGACCGAATCGACACGGACATTTACTATAAACCGACCGACTCCCACAGCTACCGAGACTACACCTCCTCCCACCCTGCCCCCTGTAAAAATGCCATCCCATATTTACAATTCCTTCATCTCTGCTGCATCTGCTCCCAGGAGGACCAGTTCCAAAACCGTACAACCCAGATGACCTCCTTATTCAAGGACCGCAATTTCCCCCCAGATGTGGTCGACGATGCCCTCCATCGCATCTCTTCCACTCCCCACTCCCCCTCCCTTCAGCCCCGCCCCTCCAACCGCCACCAGGACAGAACCCCACTGGTCCTCACCTATCACCCCACCAACTTCCATGTACAGCATATCATCCGCCGTCATTTCCGCCACCTCCAAACGGACCCCACCACCAGGGATATATTTCCCTCCCCTCCCCTATCAGCATTCCGAAAAGACCACTCCCTCCGTGACTCCCGCGTCAGGTCCACACCCCCCACATACCCAACCTCCACTCCCGGCACCTTTCCCTGCAACCGCAAGAAATGCAAAACTTGCACCCACACCTCCCCCTTACTTCCCTCCAAGGCCCCAAGGGATACTTCCATATCCGCCACAAATTCACCTGCACCTCCACACACATCATCTATTGCATCCGCTGCACCTGATGTGGCCTCCTCTACATTGGGGAGACAGGCCGCCTACTTGCAGAATGTTTCAGAGAATACCTCTGGGACACCCGGACCAACCAACCCAACCACCCCGTGGCTCAACACTTCAACTCCCCCTCGCACTCCACCAAGGACATGCAGGTCCTTGGACTCCTCCATCGCCAGACCATGGCAACATGACGGTTGGAGGAGGAGCGCCTCATCTTCCACCTAGGAACCCTCTAACCACAAGGGATGAACTCAGATTTCTCCAGTTTCCTCATTTCCTCTCCCCCCACCTTGTCTCAGTCAAATCCCTCAAACTCAGCACTGCCCTTCCTAACCTGCAATCTTCTTCTTGACCTCTCTGCCCCACCCCACTCTGGCCTATCACCCTCACCTTGACCTCCTTCCACCTATAGCATTTCCAACGCCCCTCCCCCAAGTCCCTCCTCCCTACCTTTTATCTTAGCCTGCTGGACACACTTGCCTCATTCCTGAAGAAGGGCTTATGCCCGAAGCGTCGATTCTCCTGTTCCTTGAAAGCTGCCTGACCTGCTGCGCTTTTCCAGCAACACATTTTCAGCAGGTGCTATAATGGCTGAGGAAGAGCTACGAAAAAAGGAACAGCCTATGTCGCCGTCTCAGAAGGAGAGGGATGTCGTGATTGTAACAAGGTTAGCCAGGTGGACTCCATATATAAATAAAGGGTGACTTTGTGACAAGATACTGGCCTCTGTGGAATATTTCAAGTATTGTTATGAAATGCTGCGATAGTTTGCTGAATCATTGACAATCCTCTCTATGGTTTGGGAAAAGAATTTTAAAATGAGTTTGCAGTGCCAAACTTGGGAGTTGGGAAATGTGGAGATGAAGAGGAGACTCAAGGCTAATGACACAAATACTTTCAAAAAAACTTGTATTTATACAACTACTTCAATGTAGTTTCGCATGCCACTACACACAGGACACTGTGCCATGTAAGAAGTTAGCGGGACATGTAATCAATTGATCATGGAAGGTGGGGCTTAAGGGGTGTCCTTAGAGGAGGAGAGATAGAGAGGAGGGAGAGAGACAGAGATACAGAGCAACAGAGAGGTTTAGGGAGACAATTCCAGAACTTCTGGTCAATATCATAGAACATAGAACATAGAACAATACAGCACAGAACAGGCCCTTCGGCCCACAATGTTGTGCCAAACTTCTAACCTAGATTAAGCACCCATCCATGTACCTATCCAAATGCCGCTTAAAGGTCGCCAATGATTCTGACTCTACCACTCCCACGGGCAGCGCATTCCATGCCCCCACCACTCTCTGGGTAAAGAACCCGCCCCTGACATCTCCCCTATACCTTCCACCCTTCACCTTAAATTTATGTCCCCTTGTAACACTCTGTTGTACCCGGGGAAAAAGTTTCTGACTGTCTACTCTATCTATTCCTCTGATCATCTTATAAACCTCTATCAAGTCACCCCTCATCCTTCGCCGTTCCAATGAGAAAAGGCCGAGAACTCTCAACCTATCCTCGTATGACCTACTCTCCATTCCAGGCAACATCCTGGTAAATCTTCTCTGCACCCTCTCCAAAGTTTCCACATCTTTCCTAAAGTGAGGCGACCAGAACTGCACATAGTACTCCAACTGTGGCCTAACCAAAGTCCTGTACAGCTGCAACATCACTTCACGACTCTTGAATTCAATCCCTCTGCTAATGAACGATAATACTCCATAGGCCTTCTTACAAACTCTATCCACCTGAGTGGCAACCTTCAAAGATCTATGTACATAGACCCCAAGATCCCTCTGTTCCTCCACCTGACTAAGAACCCTACCATTAACCCTGTATTCCGCATTCTTATTTGTTCTTCCAAAATGGACAACCTCACACTTGGCAGGGTTGAACTCCATCTGCCACTCCTCAGCCCAGCTCTGCATCATATCTAAGTCCCTCTGCAGCCGACAACAGCCCTCCTCACTGTCCACAACTCCACCTATCTTCGTATCATCTGCAAATTTACTGACCCACCCTTCAACTCCCTCATCTAAGTCATTAATAAAAATTACAAACAGCAGAGGACCCAGAACTGATCCCTGCGGAACTCCACTTGTAACCGGGCTCCAGGCTGAATATTTACCATCTACCACCACTCTCTGCCTTCGACCGGTTAGCCAGTTTTCTATCCAATTGGCCAAATTTCCCTCTATCCCATGCCTCCTGACTTTCTGCATAAGCCTACCATGGGGAACCTTATCAAATGCCTTACTAAAATCCATGTACACTACATCCACTGCTCTACCCTCATCCACATGCTTGGTCACCTCCTCGAAGAATTCAATAAGACTTGTAAGGCAAGACCTACCCTTCACAAATCCGTGCTGGCTGTCCCTAATCAAGCAGTGTCTTTCCAGATACTCGTAAATCCTATCCCTCAGTACCCTTTCCATTACTTTGCCTACCACAGAAGTAAGACTAACTGGCCTGTAATTCCTGGGGTTATCCCTATTCCCTTTTTTGAACAGGGGCACAACATTCGCTACTCTCCAGTCCCCTGGTACCACCCCCGTTGCCAGTGAAGACGAGAAGATCATTGCCAACGGTACTGCAATTTCCTCTCTTGCTTCCCACATAATCCTAGGATATATCCCGTCAGGCCCGGGGGACTTGTCTATCCTCAAGTTGTTCAAAATGTCCAACACATCTTCCTTCCTAACAGGTATCTCTGCTAGCTTATCAGTCCGTTTCACACTCTCCTCTTCAACAATACGGTCCCTCTCGTTCGTAAATACTGAAGAGAAGTACTTGTTCAAGACCTCTCCTATCTCTTCCGACTCAATACACAGTCTCCCACTACTGTCCTTGATCGGACCTACCCTCGTTCTCGTCATTCTCAGGTTTCTCACATACGCATAGAATGCCTTGGGGTTATCCTTGATCCTATCCGCCAAGGATTTTTCATGCCCTCTCTTAGCTCTCCTAATCCCTTTCTTCAGGTCCCTTCTGGCTATCCTGTATCCCTCCACTGCTCTGTCTGAACCCTGTTTCCTCAACCTTATGTAAGCCTCCTTCTTCCTCTTTACTAGACATTCAACCTCCCTCGTCAACCAAGGCTCCCTCACACGACCATTTCTTTCCTGCCTGATCGGTACATACATATCAAGGACACGTCGTATCTGCTCCTTGAAAAAGTTCCACATTTCCACCACATCCTTCCCTGACAGCCTATGCTCCCAACGTATGCTCCTCAAATCCTGTCTTACAGCATCGTAATTTCCCTTCCCCCAATTGTAAAATCTTCCTTGTTGTGCGCACCTATCTCTCTCCATAACCAAGGTGAAAGTCACAGAATTGTGGTCACCATCACCAAAATGTTCACCCACTAACAAGCCCACCACTTGTCCCGGTTCATTACCGAGTACCAATCCAATATGGCCTCCCCTCTGGTTGGACACTCTACATACTGCGTTAGAAAAGCTTCCTGGACACACTGCACAAACACCGCCCCATCCAATCTACTTGATTTAAAGAGCTTCCAATCAATATTTGGGAAGTTGAAGTCGCCCATGACTACGACCCTGTGGCTTCTGCACCTTTCCAAAATCTGTTTCCCAATCTGTTTCTCCACATCTCTGCTGCTATTGGGGGGCCTATAATAAACACCCAACAAGGTGACTGCACCTTTCCTATTTCTGACTTCAGCCCATACTACCTCCAGAGGCAGATCCCCCTCAAACTTCCTTTCTGCAGCCGTTATACCATTTCTAATTAGCAATGCCACCCCCCCCTCCTTTTTTACCACCCTCCCTAATCTTACTGAAACATCTGTAACCAGGAACCTCCAACAGCCATTCCTGTCCCTCATCTATCCATGTTTCCGTGATGGCCACAACATCGTAGTCCCAGGTACCGATCCACGCCTTAAGTTCACCCACCTTATTTCTGATACTCCTTGCGTTGAAGTATACGCACTTGAGCCCATCTCTGTGTCCGCAAGTAGTCCCTGTCAGTGCTACCTTCTCCACAGCCTCCCTACAGTCTTGGGCATCCTGACACACAGCTAGCTTACTTGCTGGACTACAAGTCCGGATCCCATCCCCCTGCCAAATTAGTTTAAACCCCCCCGAAGAGTGCTAGCAAACCTACCCCCCAGGATATTGGTGCCCTTCTGGTTCAGGTGCAACCCGTCCTGTTTATACAGGTCCCACCTTCCCCAGAATGCAGTCCAATTGTCCAAATATCTGAAGCCCTCCCTCCTACACCATCCTTGCAGCCACGTGTTCAACTGCACTCTCTCCCTATTCTTTGCCTCACTGTCACGTGGCACCGGCAACAACCCAGAGATGACGACTCTGTCTGTCCTAGCTTTTAGCTTCCAGCCTAACTCCTTGAGCTCTTGAATGACCTCCCCACCCCTCTTCCTACCTATGTCGTTGGTGCCAATGTACCACGACTTCTGGCTGCACACCCTCCCCCTTAAGGATTCTGAAGACACGGTCCGAGACGTCTCGGACCCTAGCACCCGGGAGGCAACAAACCATCCGAGAGTCTCGCCCATGTCCACAGAACCGCCTGTCCTTCCCTCTAACTACAGAGTCCCCTATAACTAGCGCTCTCCTCCTCTCCCCCTTTCCCTTCTGAGTCTCAGAGCCACAGACCCCTTCACTGCAGTTTACACCTGCAAGGCTGTCCCCCCCAACAGTTTCCAAAGCTGTATACTTATTTTTTAGGGGAACGACCACAGGGGAACCCTGCACTGCCTGCTTCTTCCCCTTCCCACCTCTAACTGTTACCCAGCTACCTCTGTTCTCCGGCGTAACTATGTCCATGACCATGACTAGAGCAGCAATCACATTCAGGGATTCTCAAGGGGCCAGAATTGGTGGAGGATAGAGACCTGTGAGATTGTTGAGCTGCAAGAGATTTTTGAGGTAGGATAGGCCATGGAGGCCAAATGTGCAATTGAGAAATTTAAAATCAGGCTGCTGCTGGAGCCATTATGTGTCAGTGTGCGCAGGAGATATGTGACTTGCTACAGGGGTTTGGATGAACTAATTTTTATCGAAGGCTGGTGCAATGGAGCTCACCAGAAGTCCAATGGAACAGTGAGGCCGAGAGCTGGCAAAGGCATGGGCGTGGGTTCCTGTAGCAGATGAACTGAGGCAGGCTTGAGTCAGGTGATGTTACATTGGTCTCAGTAAAGTATACTAAGGAGTAACAATGTTTTAAATTTGGGCTCAGTAGAAGATAAGGAGCTAACGACATTTGCAAATCCAGACCAGAGAGGAGAAATGAACGTGGAAATGATGCATGGCATGAACATGGCTGTGTTTGACAATGCTGTTACTCTGGGCTCAGTGTTTAGCTGGAGTCCCTGTTTGATTTTAGAATCTGGGAAAACCCTGATGTAATCATTTCAGCAGCTGTGATTGGCTCAGCCAGGTAATGACAATAATTCAATTACTTCTGATTTAAATTTTGTTTAAATTCCAAAATTAAAGTTTCAGATGGAGCAAAGAAACAGGTTTAGAGATGTGCTGCATGATCTGGTGCCATTCTGTTCACTGAGGAGAGGGACATAATAAATGTTGAAATTAGAGATAGAAGTTTGATTAGTCTGGATCATGTTAACATAAGTAGGGAAGATGTGTTGGGTAGGCTAGAGGTTATTAAAGTGGACAAATCCCCAGGACTGGATGGGATCTATCACAGGATGCTGAGGGAGGCAAGAGAGGAAATAGCTGGGGCCCCGACAGATATCTTTATAACATCCTTAAACACAGGTGAGGTGCCGGAGAACTGGAGGGTTGCTCATGTTGTCCCCCTGTACAAAAAGGGTAGTAGGGATTTCCTGGGTAATTACAGACCAGTGAGCCTGATGTCAGTGGTGGCAAAGTTGCTGGAGAAGGTACTGAGGGATAAAATCTATTTATATTTGGAAATGAATGAGCTTATCAGTGATAGGCAACATGGTTTTGTGCAGGGGAGATCATGCCTTACCAACTTAATAGAGTTATTTGAGGAAGTGACCAAGTTGATAGATGAAAGAAGGGCTGTTGATGTCATATACATGGACTTTAGTAAGGCATTTTATAAGGTTCCCCATGGTAAACTAATGGAGAAGATGAAGTCACATGGTGTGCAGGGTGTTCTAGCTAGGTGAATAAAGAACCAGTTGAGCAACAGGAGACAGAGAGTAGTAGTTGAAGGGAGTTTCTTGAAATGGAGAAAGGTGACCAGTGGTGTTCCACAGGGATCAGTGCTCGGGCCACTGTTGTTTGTGATATACATAAATGATCTGGAACAGGGCACTGATGGTATGATCAGCAAGTTTGCCGATGACACGAAGATTAGTGGAGAGGCAGAAAGCATTGGGGACTGTCAAAGAATACAGGAGAATGTAGATAGACTGGAGAGTTGAGCAGAGAAGTGGCAGATGGAGTTCAATTCAGGCAAATGTGAGGTGATGCATTTTGGGAAGTCTAATTCTCAAGCAAATAATACTGTAAATATAAGAGCTTTGGGAAAAGTTGATGAGCAGAGAGATCTGGGAGTGCAGGTCCATTGTACCCTGAAGGTTGCTGGTCAGGTGGATAGAGTGGTCAAGGAGGCATATGGTGTGCTTGCCTTCATCGGACGGGATATTGAGTATAAGAGCTATTAGGCGAATGTGAGGACTGCAGATGCTGGAAGTTAGAGTCAAGATTAGAGTGGTGCTTAAAAGCACAGCAGGTTAGGCAGCATCCGAGGAGCAGGAAAATCAATGTTTCGGGCAAAAGCAGATTCCTGATGAAGGGCTTTTACCCAAAACGTCGGTTTTCCTGCTCCTCGGATGCTTCCTGACCTGCTGTGCTTTTCCAGCACTACCCTAATCTTGAATTAAGAACTGGCAGGTCATGTTAAAATTGTACTAGACATTGGTTCAGCCGCATTTCGAATACTGTGTGCAGTTCTTGTCACCACATTACCAAAAGGATGTGGATGCTTTGGAGAGGTGCAGAGAAGGTTTCTGAGGATGGGAGGTGCTAGCTATGAAGGGAGGTTGAGTAGGTTAGGATTGTTTTCATTAAGAAAAAGGAGATTGAGGGGGGACCTAATTGAGGTCTACAAAATCATGAAGGGTATAGACAGAGTAGATAGAGGTAAGCTTTTTCCCAGGTTGAAGGATTCAATAACAAGAGGTCATGCTTTCAAGATGAGAGGTGAAAAGTTGAAGGGGGATACATACGGCAAGGCCTTTACACAGAGGGTGATAGGTGCCTGGAACGCATTGCCAGCGGAGGTGATAGAGGCATGCATGATAGATTCATTTAAGAGGACAGATGCATGAGTAGGTGGGCAGGAGAGGGATACAGATGGTAAAGAATTGGGCGACAGGTTCAGATTTGGATCAGCTCAGGCTTGGAGGGCCGAAGGTCCTGTTCCTGGGCTGTAAATTTTCTTTATTCTTTGTTCTATTCATACTCAGTGCCAGTCCTACCCTTAATAGCTCACTCACAGTGTCACACACTCAGCATCTCTTACACTCAGCTTCATTCACACTCAATATCTCTCACACTCAGTATCTCTGACACTCTGTGTCTCTCACCTCGGTGTCTCTCGTATTCAGTATCACTTGCAATCAGTATCACTCACACTCAGTGACGTTCACACTCAGTGTCACAAACTCAGTGTCACTTTCACTCAGTATCACTCACAATCAGTGTCTCTCACACTCAGTGTCTCTCAAACTCAGTGTCTCTCACAGTCTATCACACACTCAGTATCACTTGCACTCAGTATCACTCACACTCAATATCTCTTACACTCAGTGTCTCTCACACTCAATGTCTCTCTCACACTAGGTATCACTTGCACTCAGAATCACTTGCACTCAGTGTCATTCACACTCAGTGTCTTTCACGCGCAGTGTCTCTCACACTCAGTGTCACTCACAGCCAGTGTCACTCACAGTCAGTGTCTCTCACACTCAATGCCTCTCACACTCAGTGTCTCTCACACCCGATGATTCTTGCACTCGGCATCTCTCATACATTATCTCCTTAACTTGAGAGTCAATCTCAAAGAATGTGGATCCATCCCCAACCTCTCCTCCTATCTTGTGCTCACTGTTTGGTTTCAGTGGTACTGCTGCTGTTTGCTGGTCTGTGTCAGGAGGGAAGCAGACTCAAAACGACTGCTGGATTGCTTCCTCTGGGCCTAAATGGAGAGAAGTAGAAATATATAGTATGCAAGAGCAGTCAGTCTGACACCAGTCTGATTTCCAGACTAAACACCTCAAAATGCTCATTCCCCTCTCCCACAAGTCAAAGTGACAGCAGCCAGTATTCGAAGGATAATCAGCATTCTGCACTTTGTACAAAGAGAGACCTTTCAGTAATACACTGGTCTCTTTAAAACATGGACAGCATCAAATAAGCCTGTTAGTTAGCAATTGCATTATGGGACAAACATCAGAAATTCCAAACATGGTTTCTCCAATCCAGTAACTAGAGATTACAAGATGGAATTTATTGAATTTTTTTCTGTCCAGTTTCATTGATTTTTCACAATGTAGTGTCAGCATTGGATAATGAGCTTCAGCAGAATCTATAATCTCATGGTCCAGCATTCCCCTCGCTCAGCCTGGTTTAAAGAGGTATGCAGGAGAGGGGTCGTTTAAAAATGCTCATGAGGCTTCAACACCAGAGTACATTTATAATAAAAAGCTGCTTCCACCCCCAGCCAGTGGCTCAGATCAACAGCTCTGTACTCTCATTGTATCCAGTTGTGAATGGTGGTGGACAATTAAAAACTGGATGAGAGAGATTCTGCAGTAATTCCCAAGTAAAGGATTTCACTAGCCTAGATTCCAATTTTTTGAGCAAATGCAAATTCCTAATGGGAATCAATTGTGGGAGAACAGAAGGACTCACAGAGAATGGCAATAGTTTAATTAGTTTCCAGGAGTGAACAGTAGAATATTTAAATATTGCTAAAGCTTACTATGCAGTAAATCCATGAGCAGTTCTCTCCATTAGAGGATGCTGCTTTGACCTCACCAATAAGTCATGTGATATATGAGTTTCGTTGCCGGTGTGCTGCCAGGCTTTACTTCCCAACACCTGATGAACTGCGTCAAACAGTGCCTCCTATTGACCATTCACAGCAGGCAGAATGCAGCATTCCTGTTAAAGGGCTTATGCCCAAAACGTCAACTCTCCTGTTCCTTGGATGCTGCCTGATCTACTGTGCTTTTCCAAAGCCACACTTTTTGACTTTGAGCATGCTGTTCATGCTCAACCGGCCCATGCCAATGAGCCTCAGAAACATATATATCCACCATTAGATGTAATTCAACAACTGGAATTTATTAAATAATGCAGACTGTGTTAAATATTGCACTGGAAACCAATTTAAGATAATCTGCTGGGCTGGCAGTATGGTGCATTTGCATGTGCTAGAAGCTACATACACAAATAGACAGGACTATGTTTTATGGAGGGAAAAGGAATTTGTACATTGCAACAATTTCATAAAGGAGGTGCCATGAAGATAGCCAAGATTAGATTAGCTACAGTGCAGGTCCTTCAAATCAACAAGTCCACACCAACCCTCCGAAGAGTAACCCACCTCCCTACCACTATGGGCAATTTAGAATGGCCAATTCACCTAAATTGCACATCTTAGGACTGTGGGAAAAAACCCACACATGCATAGTGAGAACACGCAAACTCCACGCAGGCAATCATCCGAGGCTGGAATTGAACCCAGGTCCCTGGCACAGCAAGGCACCAGTGCTAGCCACTGAGCGACTGTACTGATCAGGTGATGACCTGCAGCAATGCCCTGACCAACCAAAACCTACCTGCCTGATCCAAGAATTAAGATTGATGGTTAACTGTTTTGCTGCATCTCCATGCAAATGATGACCCAACCAACTATCAGCCTCTTCTTTTCTGCACAAAATGTTACTTTTTCTTTGTAATCTCTTTTTTATGTCCTAGTTCTGATGAGCATAGGATGAAAAACTTCAACATCTAGTCAACTTTTAGCAATGTTTACATTCCGTACTACCAATGATTTATTTAATAGAATTGTTCTTGAAAAGCT
Source organism: Chiloscyllium punctatum (assembly GCF_047496795.1). Taxonomy (NCBI): domain Eukaryota; kingdom Metazoa; phylum Chordata; class Chondrichthyes; order Orectolobiformes; family Hemiscylliidae; genus Chiloscyllium; species Chiloscyllium punctatum. The sequence continues at coordinate 16,059,698 of NC_092758.1, forward strand.
GTTAACTTAATGATTAAAACACACTTTGAAGTATTGGCATCTGGATCCAAAATGCTACTTCCAATTTTTATCGTCACACCAGTCAGCAGTTTATGATGTAAGCTATGCAGCAGAACATTATTCCAAAGGTTCCAGCTCGGTTAAAACACTTGGATGCATAGTGACTTTTGGAAAAGATTGTGATGAAATGGGATGGTGCTAAACGTGATTGTATCTCCTGGGTTACTCACCGCTTAAAAAAGTTCAAAAGCTACTCGCATATCAGGGAATCACAAATTCTTAACAATCATACCATTCTCTGTCCTGTAAAGTGTCTGGCAGTACAATTCACCATTTATTTGTCTCTGGTAAGAATTTGCTCCATCTGCACATTCCCAGGTCATCTGCGTTCTGAATGTTTCAACAGCAACTGTTATTCCCACTGACTGACAAATGCAGTGCAAGTGCCTTTGTATCTTTTTGCTGTATTTAGACAATCCTGAGACAGACTCGATCATTTGGAGACAAGCTCACATTTCGTTTGAAAGTATCATCTATTCTGCAGTATCTGTGAAAATTCAACTAATTTGGACCAATTTGTTTGTAACTAGTTTCATTTTAAATGTAAATCATATTCCTAATATTTTCTCTGCTTTTTCAAGATTGTGGTGGAGAAATTGGACCATAAGAAACAAAAAGTCAGTAAATTATGATTTTATGGAATCTTAGGGTGTTACAGCAGAGAATGTGGTCTTTCTATCCATTCTGCTTTGAAAGAGTTATATTCCAGCTCTCTTGTTATAAAGACCAATAAATAAAGGCCAATGGATGCCCTGGTGTCATGGTGATATGACTGGACTCATAATCTAGAAACCCAGGTTGTCCCTTTGAAAGAGTTATCAGATTTCTGTCCTCTACCTTGTTTTTGTTTTCTATAACCCTGCAAATCTTCCTTATTTATAGATTTTCTTCTTTCTTCCAATTTTCTTTCAAAGGTTATTGTTGATATTGCTTCCTCTGCCCTTCTGACAGTCCATTCTGGATTGTAACAACTCATTGTGGAGAAAATAAAACTCTCTCTCTCTCTCTCTGGTTCATTTGCCAAGTATCTTATGCCTGTGTCCACTAGTTGCTAACTCTTTATTAAAGCACTTGATGATTTATCATTCTATTAAATCTATTTGTTCCATCCAGTCCTAGTAAACTCCTTGTTCTAAGGTGATCAATCCTAAATTCTCTAGTTTATCGTAGACCTAAAAGCTGAGCATTTTGGCAATGGTGAAACGCTAGGAGTAGAGACAATCCAGTGAATTAGAGGATTCCTATAAGCAGATAACTAAAATGTAATCGATGAGTTAAAAAAAATTCAGAGGTCAATAGAATTTTTCATTCATTCATGAGCCTTTATTGCCCATCCCAAATTTCCCAGAATGCAGATGAGAGTCAATCACATTGGTGTGTGTTTTTAATCATATATAGGCCAGATAAGGTAAAGATTACAGATTTTCTTCCCTAAAGGACATTAGTAAACTAGAAGGGTTTATATGATAATCGACATAATCAATCAAAACAAAGAAATGTAGATGCTGGAAATCAGAAACAAAAAGAGAATTTGTTGGAAAAACTCAGCAGGTGTGACATCATCTGTAGAGACAGCAACATTTTTCTGAAGAAGGGTTACTGGATCCGAAATGTTAACTCTGCTTTCTCTCCACAGATGTTACTAGAGGTGCTGAGATTTCTCCACAATTTTTGTTTTTGTTAGTGGTAAAATGGTCATCATTTGACAAGCTTTTAATTCCAGATTGTTTGTAACTGAACCATCTGGCACAGAGGGGTTCAAATTGATGTCTTAAAAACATTAACCTGTGTTTCTGGATTATGAGTCCAGTCATATTACCATGACACCAGGGCATCTACTGACCTTTATTTATTGGTCTTTATAATGAGAGAGCTGGAATATAAAGGACTGGAAATTTTCAGCAGTGATAGAAAATTCTGGAGTGACTGCATCTGATTGACTGCACAACACCTTATAAAGGATTACATTGGCATTGGAAAGAATGCAGCACAGATTCCTCAGAATGATAATATGCCTTTCTTGGTTGTTATGCAAAAGATTAGACAAACTAAGATTGTATTCTCTGGAAAATGGATTCCATGTAGCTTGCCCAAAGTAAAAATCTGCTTCCATGAGAAATTGCATTTTTCAGCTACTTCATTCTGTTACTAAGTCTATGGTGAATTTTATCTTTAAAAGTTTATCAGCTTTATACTTTGGTTTTCATTTCTATTTCCAGATTGTAATTTTCTTATCTGTTCAATGAATCAATTAATTTGTTGCAAAACTTGCGCATATGAAAGTGCAACACTGAGGTATGAAAGAAAAACTGGATTCATGCTTTAAAATCTTACATCTGCATGGATGTCATATCAACGTTAGCTATTAACATTGCTTTATCAACAATTAGAATGGGGTGACCTCCTCCCGATCATTACACAGGCCAGTTTTCAGCCAGTTCAACTCACTCCATGTGATGACAAGTTACATGTGAAGGGACTGAACAGAGTGAAGAGTAGACATCCCAACACATCCGAGACGTAGAAATGCAGAGCTGTATTCAAAACGTATCCAAATTGACATCTACATGACACTGTGATAAATGATGCAGGTAAATCCTGTAACAAAAATCTAATCTAGCCAATTGCCCTCCAAGGATCACCACCTCCCTGAGCCACTCACCATCCTGACTTGGGAATATATCACCCTTCCTTCAGTGTCGCTGAGTCAAAATTTTGGAATCCTTTCCCTTACCCCATTGTGGGTCTACCTCCAGCACAGCAATAGTCAAGAAGATAGTTTACCACCAGCTTCTCAAAGGCAACTGGGAATGGGTAACAAACCGAATTCCAGAAGTGAGCTGAAAGTGAAAGGAAACATTGTCCTTCTCAAGAAGGCAGAATTTGATTGACTATGTCACCAAGGTGTTCTTGTGGAATCAAAGTCAATGAAAGTTAAAGGAAAAGCTCTACACTGGTTAAAGTCATAGCAGGAACAAAGGAAGGAGGTTACGGATGCTGGAAGTGAATTGTCTCATTCCAATTCATTGTGGCAAAATCTCCTCAGGGTTGTGTCTTGGACCCAACCACCTCCAGTTGCTTTATCAATTATTTTCTACCTATTATAAGGTCAGAGAAAAGGTCTTTGTTGGTGAATGCTGAAAATCAGTATTTGCTGGAATCATTGGTTTCAAAACCTGCAGTTGTTTTAGGTTGGGAGTTTGAGGGTGATGGTAGGAGGGGAAGCCTCCCAGAAAAGGAAACAGGTTCTCAGGCTTTTAGGAAATCTAAAACAGAAATGGAAACTTCAGATTTCTGGGAGAACTGCAATTGCCTGAAATGATATAAATAATTGACAGCCCTCTGAGCATTGCATCCAGTGGCAGCACGGGGAGGCTGGAGATGACAGAGTTTAGATCCAGAAACTGGGAATAGGTGAATACATAATTGCTGCAATTGTTGATGACTTGTAACATTGGTGGAACTGTGCCATCAAGGCTATTGTAAGCAAAGATTAGGAGGTTCTGCAGACATGCACTATTTTAATAAAAACTGTACTCTCAGAATCGTTTGCAGTGTCACTGCTGTTGACAGGGGATCAGGCAAAATTCTTGAAAAAGAGGAGCTTTAATTCTTTATGAGAGTTTAGAATGATTTGGGACTTGGAGCTGAGATTAATGACATAGATGCTGAATGGACTAACTAAGAATCTGGAAGATCTATCTTCATTGCATCAGCTAGTTAAATGCAATGTATAGTTTATACTGAATACAATTTGCCTGTTAACTGATCTTTAATTTATGTTGCTTTTACTTTGATTGTTACAATATAGGTTTTAAGAAATTAGTTCTTGTTCATGTCTTATTCCAAGAGAGTCATTTGGAAAGTTTGGTCTTTTCACATCATTGGTCTCTGCAAGAATCATAAGCAATCTATTTCCATTTCCTCAGATAATGAAGTCAACTATTTCTGGATGCAGCATTATTTTGTATGATATTGAGGCTTAACATGGGATATGGCAAGTAATATTTACGCCTCACAAATGCCAGATAATGACCATCTCTAACAAGAGAGAGTATAACCACTACTCCTTTGTACCCAATGGCATTATCATCGTTGAATCTACCACATGCAATATTGTCTGTGTCAATATTAACCAAAGATGTAGCTAGACCAGCCACATAAATACTGTGACCACATAAATAAGTCAGAGGCTGGGAATGTTGTGGTCGGTGCCTTTCGTTTTGATCCCTCAACACCTACCAGGCACAAATTAGGAGATACTTTCCACTTGCCTTGATGATGTGCAGCTTCTGCTACATTCAATTAGCTCAACATCATCCAAGACAAAGCAGCTTGATCATTGTCCCAAACACCTCCTGAAGCATTGACTCTTTCCACTATTGGGGCACAATGGCACACTTATGTAAGATGTTTTGCACCGACTCACCAAGGCTCCTTAAACTGCACCTATCAATCCTCCGACTTCTACTGCCAGGAGGAAAAGGGTAATAAGTGCATTGGAAAGATATTACCTTTGAGTCACACACCAAGCTGTCTCAGAAATATCTTATCCATTAATACATTTTTGTTGGAGCAAAATCCTGGAACTTCTTCCCAAACTTCACTTTGCACGTTGTTAAAGTTTGTGGTTCACCACAACCTCCTCAAGAACAATTAGGCATGGCTAAGTGTACCCAAATCCCATGAATGAATAAATAAATCCTGCTGACAATCATAAGATCAGCTGAAGTTCCACATGCCCACTGACATCTGCTCCTCAATTTAGTAAGCTCATGGCATATGTTCTACTTTAACTCTAACTCCAAAAATATCTTCGCCTCCAAATGTCTATTGATCTATGTCTGGAACATCCTCAAATCGTAGTATTCACAGCACTTTGAGGCACTGAATTCCAAAGGCTCACAATATTTGATTCAAGAAATTGACCCATTCTACTAAATTTTTAAACCTATTTCAAGTTTCCTCAACAGTGGAAAGCACCTTCCCTGTATCTGCCTTATTGTCTGTTAAAAATGAGATTGCCTCTCATTCTACTAAACTTTAAGGGATATTTAGTGATTCTATTCAATCTTTCCTGGTAGAACAATCCTTTCTTCCTAGGAACCAAATTATTGAACCTTCATTGCACTTCCCTTAAGGCAAATAAGGGAAGAAGATCAAGGCTGTGCATTCTGCCTTTGGTGTTGTCTCACATAGTCTTTACACTGCTGTGTTGAACACATTAAGATACTTCATTTCGGGATGGCAGAGATAAAACTGAGGTGTCAGAGGGAATGTGCAAACTGTCAAACAACTCACTAAAAACCCTTCAAGCTTCATCTGCCCTACACGTGGCAGCATCTGCATACTGTACAATGGATTCATCAGCAAAGTTCTGTCTAAGTTGGAAAGCTCCACACCCATTGATTGGTGAGTCGGTGAATGTATTTCACTTACGGAAACCGAATGACATTCACTGACCTTGGAGATCTGTTCAACAGCAAATATTAATACAGGGAATGTTGCTCAACAGACATCTCAGAACTTATCAAACCAGAGTGGAAGCAGTCATCCTGAATCCCAAGAGACTGCCTAAGAAGAAGGCAACATTGTTTCAAAGGATGATTTTTATGCTTGTACTCCAGTCCCTTAGCTAACATATAATTTGCGTTCCTAACCATTTGCTGCATCTGTCTATAAACCTTCTGTGATTGCACATAAGGCCAGTCAGAATAACAATAATTTCAAATCCCTCGCCATTTTAAATGAACTATTTTTTTCATTTTTCCTTCCAATGTGGACAACTTCACTCTTTCCCACATTATATTTCACCTTTTGTGTTCTTGTCATAGTCATAGTCACCAAGTCATACAGTCATACAGCATGGAAGCAGACCTTTTGGTCCAACCAGTCCATGTCAAACATAATTCCAAACTAAACTAGTCCCACCTGCATGCTCCTGGCCCATATTCTTCCAAAACTTTCCTATTCATGTACTTATCCCAACGTCTTTTAAATGCTGTAATTGTACCCACATCCACAGGAAGTTCATTCCACTTGCGAACTACCCTCTGTGTAAAAGATTTGCTCCTTAGGTCTTTTTAAAATGTCTCTCCCCTATCCTCTCACTTGCATCTTTCACAGCTTACATTCACTGTACATCACATCTTTCATATGAGTCACTGAGATAGATTATAACTAGCTGAGGATCAAGTATTGACTGTTGTGGTACCCTGCTAGTTATAGCCTCCCAAGCTGAATATGATCTATGCTTTCCAACTCGGTTTTCTACGTTAACAATGGAAAACTATGAAGTGAGGTGTCAGGAGAGGGGATGGAATGATGAAGTCCCTAGTTGATCACAAAATGTGAAACAGAGAATGTTGAGAAAGGAAATGCATTTTAAATGTGCTTTTTGAAGCAATATTCACATCCTCTTTACATGAAAGTGGTTGTATGTATGATTCCTGGAGGGAGACATATAGCTGAGTAGGCTGCAATATATCAAACCTCTGTCATTAGGGTTTATTTCAAGGCTTTGAGAGTAACAATTGACACTCAAGCCAGCACTCCCTCCAGCTCCTCAGACACTGAGGGGTTTATTGCTTTAACACATTATCAGGTGCAACACATTCCTATGCCTGTCAATAGCTCGGAGTGTGAGATGTATAATATTCAGCTTGAGAGACTCGAATTCCTGCTTTATCAGACCAGTTGCCTCGATGAATAGGAATTAGCTGTGGCCACTTCCTAGCTAGTATTGCAGTGTTTCTCTTCTGCAGTAGTGACAATGGAGAATAAAATTTATTATCAGGATGACATTATGCAATCAGACAGTGCAGAATCAACCACCTCTCCCTAAACTGTTACCAACAAATAGTTGCAGAAATAAGAAATCATAGCTTGTCTGCAGAATGTTTAAATGGATGGTTCGACCGTCATAAGTCACCCTGTTTAAAATAGTCTCATTCTTGGCTCCAGGACCTAAGGCACACAATCCAAACATATAATGTTAGGGGACTTGGCAGGGTAGATGTGGAAATGTTATTTCCCCTTGTTGCAGAATGTAGAGCCAGAGAGCATGATCTCAGAATAAGGGGTCTCACATTTCATACAGAGATGAAGAGGAATTCCTTCTCTCAGAGGCTAGTGAATCGGTGAAATTCTTTACTTACAGAGGACTGTTGAGGCTGAGTTGTTAAGTATATTTAAGACTGAGATATTTATACCTTTAACTAGTAAGAGAATCAAGTGTTACAGGGAAAAAAACAGGAAAGTAGATTTGAGGGCTATCAGATCAGCCATGAACTCATTGAACAGTGGAGAAGACTCAATGGACTGAATAGCCTACTTTTTCTCTTATGTCTTATGGTCTTATAGTGCAGGACTTATGCTGTTGCGAAGGCACTGCCATTCACCTCAAAAAATTAAAGCTAGGTCTCTTCTATACTTAGCTGGGAAAGAGAGATTGTTCGGCTTTGGTGATGATGAGCAGTTTTCTTTCTCCATTATCCTAACCAACAATACAAGTAGTGAGAGTTGCTCTCAAATTCGTTATGTTGCTGCTCTTTTCTTTAAATCTAATGGTCTAAAATCTCTGCTGTCAAACAAACAGTACAGTTCGCAGTCGTTGCTATTCTAAGTGCAAATGCTGCAGTAATTTTAGGTGAAAGCTAGGTTTGCAATTATATGTAGAAAGTGAGAAGTTGCTGTCCAAGATGCGGTATAAGTCTGTAAGGACTTGAAAGGATTAATGTTGAGGAGTGCATTAAGCACTACCCAATATGATGATGTCATATGGATTCGGGCAAGCTTCGAATTTTGAAACAGTGAGACCAATGTTTCTCCCATAGTCTCCCATGAGGTTTCCCTCAGTAACAACGTCTATCATAATAATGTAGCTGGCATTGTATTGCTACCATGCAATAAACTGAATGTAGCTTAAGACTAGGGCCTCTTCTCATTAGACTAGCAAATGGTTTTTCTCTCCCTCACTGGACCAAGCAGGCTCAGTAGATCCCTACAAGGACAGAGGAAGGTGTCAGTGAATCTACCAGATGGATCTTACACTATGATAAGCTGAGAAGCCTTTAGATTGGAAGGTGGAGGAAACTTAATTGGTTTAGTCACAAGGCAAAATTTAAGTTTCCCAATGATAGGTTAAAGTTTTGTTATTAAATTCTCAGAATCTTTCAGTGTTCCCAACCTTCATGGTCAGGAACATCTTTCACATTCATTGATGTGAACAGAGACCTGTTACTATCCGGGCTCGCTGGAATTATGTTCATAAGTGCGATCTTGTGTGGCAAACATGTATGTTCACAAACTGACGACATATATAAGATGTGTAGCTGGTGGGGAAGAAGTCTTCCTCTATGTGATGGTGAAATCAAACTTCTTCAGTAACTAAACTGTTTCTTCAAGCAAATCAAATCAAAGAACCCATGAGAAGTCTCAGTCATATGCTTCTTATTGTTAAACATTTTCAGAGTAAGGGGTGAAATCTGACTGAGTCAAAGAGCCTGCCCAAGTGAAGCAGACAAATTGGTTGACATCAGCAAACTTTTGACCAGGATTCCTCCTCCAAATGCAGCAAGATCTGGATAATATCTGACACATGGCAAGCATCACACAAATGCTAGGCAATGACAATCTCCAACAAGCGATAATCTAGCCAATGCCCCTTGACATTTTCAAGAAGGAGATAGATAATGATAGAGTCATAGCTAAAGTTCTTGTGGTTAAAGGGATCAAGGAATATGGGGGAGGGTGGGATTAGGATACTGAGTTCAGTGATCTGCTTTGATCATAATGAATGGTGGAGAAGGTTCAAGGAGTTGAATAGCCTTCTCCTGCACCTACCTACTCTGTTTCTATAACATTACTATCATTATTGAAATCTCCCACTACCAATTCTGGAGATTACCATTGACACAAAACTAAACTGGACTAGCCATCTAAATATTATCATTACTGTGACATGTCAGATGCTCAGAACTCTGCAGCGAGTAACTCTTCTAACTCTCCAGTACCTGGTTTCCATGTTGTACAAGTCATAAATCAGGAGTATGATGGAATACTCCCCATTTACTGGTTGGGTGCAGCTCCAATAACATTCAAGAACTTGACACCATCCAGGAGAAAACTGCTTGGTTGGCATCACATCCCCAAATATCCACTCCCTTCACCACATCTACAAACATTTAGTTCCTCTGGCATCAATAGCAACAGTGTGTATTATTGACAAGATGCTCTGTAAAAACTCAGCAAATCTTCTTAGATGGCACCTTTCAAATCAATGAACACTATTGTCTGAAAGGACATGGGCAGCACATGCATGGGAACACCAATCACCTACAAGTTCCACTCCTAGTCACTCACCATGATCAGTGATGGTGATATATTACTATTCCTTCAATGTTGCTCAGTTAAAATTTCCTCCCTAACAGCATTGTTGAATTACCTACACGCAATAGACAGAAATAGTTTAAGAAGATAGCTCACAATTATCATCTCACGGAAAACTAGGGATGGGTAATAAATGCTGGCCCAGTCAGTCACATCTACGTTCCACGCTTGAATCCAAAAAATAAAGGAATGGTGGGGAATAGAAATTGAAGGGCATGATTGCCTGGGGCACTGGTGGTATCCTGGAGAATGGAGGGAGGAAACTGGAATGCAGAGGGGAGAATAATACTGATAGCACAAGGAAGGGTGTGAGCTGTATGTCTGGAAAACACTGTGGGATAATTAGATATACTCGGAAAGGAGAAAGAGCGGATAAATGAACTAAATGGCAGGACAAGACTATGGCTTGGCATGGGGAGCTGCTGGGAATGGAAAAGGGGGTGGAGCAGGGTGTCCATGTTGGGTAGGGTTGTAGGTGTGTGTGTGTGTGTGTGTGTGTGTGTGTGTGTGTGTTGTGTGTGGGGTGGGAAAAGCTGATGTAGCATGTGATTTGGATAGAGGGTGGCTGTCTTCGTGGAAGTGTGTCAGTGTCCAGGAAAGTGGTGTCGGTGCCTGGGAGGGGAGGGTGATTCCCTGATTTCTGATCAGTAACTGCAGTCGGGTGTGTGGCCGGGGAAAAGCTGGAAAATGGACAGTTTAGAGAGCAGTATCGACAGGAGGGTCAGTGTTCAGCCTCTTTAGCAGATTCTTCCCCATTGCTGAAACTTTGGAGAGAAATGAATTCATGCATTGAGTTTCTGACACTGAGACCACTTCAGTTTGAGATGAATTTCAACAGCACAAAGCTATGGAATTTCTGCACAATGTGACAGACTGATAACAACAGAGGTGTAAGAGGATTGATTGCTTAAACTGATCCATGCTACTGACTCATTATTACCATTGCTTCCTACACCCACTTCCCATTCTAATCAGGTACAATTGTTTTAACTAGGAATCATTCATTCATTCATTCATTCATTTCAGTTGCTGATTTGATAATGTAGTTTTAAATTCTCACTGACACAATGGAATTACAAATATATAGACTGCAATTTACAGGATGCTAGATCATAGTGAAGCTTCCAATGGCCCTTGTATCGAGAGTTCCTGGTCCCTGTTTCAGTTATCAAGAGTCACAGCATTCACATCATCAGAAGTGCTTCCATCCCAGTGCCAACATCTCTCCATCTGGTGTCTGGAGTTACTGACCTCTGTGTCTCCTCACTCCCTGATCTGAAATAATTCACTTTCCCTTTGTTGGACTTTTTCAGCTCCTAATGGAGCCAGTGGGGAGTTGATAGGGATCAATTGAACAAGCCTTCAATCCCTGTCACTAACTCTGTGCCTCACCACTGATTCTATTCTCGTCATTTACAATGTCTGAAGCTGAACCAAACTGCTTGAAAAATCAGTGCATGACCTTATCCTGAGAAAATCCTCTAGCCTTAAACAGTCACCCTCATCAAGACTGATGACCTTTGTAACTTTCTTGCTTCAGCCCATTTGCTGTTGCAACTTTTGACTTAGAACATAGAACATAGAACAGTGCAGAACTGGAACAGTACCTTCGGCCCATTATGTCTGTGTTTACCATGATGCCATTCTAAACTACTCTCATCTGTCTGCAAATGGTCTGTATCGCTCTTTTTCCAGCCTGTTATGTATCCAGCCAAATGCCTCTGAAACATTGCTATCGTATCTGCTTCAACCACCTCTGCTGACAGCACGTTCCAGGCACTTTCTATACTCTGTGTAAAAAAATCTTGCCTTGCATATTCCCTTTAAACTTGCCCCCTCTCAGCTTCAACCTATGACCGTGGTATTTGACATTTCCACCCAGACAGGCTCTGACTGTCTACCCTCTCCATGCCTCTCATAATTTTATATACTTCTGTCAGGTCATCCCTCAGCCTTCAACACTGATGAAAGCCCTTCAGGCATGTAGGTTTTGAACTCAATTATGAAATTGATAAAAAGTAGAGATTATGCACCTACGGTATTTTTGGATCATCTATTTGTTTCATTGCTCGACACAACTGTTTCTGCACAGCTCTGAAAGGTTATCTCTTTCAATTGAAAGGCAAACGTATTGTCTGCAACACTAATGCCTTTGAAGAAGAAAGTACTGAACTTAAGTCTCATTCCAGAAACTTGAGCATAAAAGCCTAGACAGACATGCCAGTGCAGTACTGATGGAGTGTTGTACAGTTAGATCTACCAGTGATTGGATTGAGACATTAAGCTGAGGTCCCAGCTGGTTTCTCAGTTGGATGAAAAAGATTTCATCACATTTTTTCTGAAGAAGAACAATGGAGTTATTCCCAGTGTCCTAGTCACTATTCATCCCTCCATCAGTACCACAGAAACAGATCATTCAGTCGTTATTGTATTGATGTTTGTGTCAGCTTGCGTTGCACAAATTGGCTGCTGAGCTTTTCAAATTGCAAGAGTGACTAAGCTTTAAAGCTGTTTCTTTGGCCATAAGACTCTTGGAGATGCCTGAAAGTTGTGAAAGCTACTATCAAAATGAAAGTCTTTCATTCTTTGTGGTTTGCTGTGCCTACATGTCCATTTTCTGTATCTTGCATAAACAGACACCCAACTTCCTCTGAATGCAAATACTTAGCCAGATGCTGTCAAAGAGTGTGGAGCTGGAAAAGCACAGCCAGTCAGGCAGCATGCGAGGTGCAGGAGAATTGACGTTTTATAAGCTTATAGTGGTTTAAGCTTATGCTTGAAACATCGATTCTCCTGCACCTCAGATGCTGCCTTACTGGCTGTGCTTTTCCAGCTCCACATTCTTTGACTCTGATCTCCAGCAGCTGCCGTCCTGACTTTCTCCTGGTTGATTACTTACCAGATACTCACCGTTTTAAAAAAATCACTTTTCTGTCCTTCCAAACTAGATAACTTTGTGCTTCTTCACATTATATCACATTCTTGCATGGTCACTTAAACTATTCATCACTCTTCAAGGCCCGTACCCACGGGTTAGTTTTTACAGTGCTCCCCTCTCCACTTGATCTTTTCCTACTGCCCTTCTGGTCTACCACTTTCCTCACAACCTCGCCCTTTCCTATTGCTCCACTCAGCCTAACCTTGATGATATTCTGTCCTGTTCTACACGTTTCTAGTCTGCAGTATTGGTCTCTGTCCTTTTCACCTCTCTTTCAACCTAATCATAGGGGATCTATATTTTAAATCCAACAGTTTAACAGCTTTTTTCTGGTGTTCCTTACATCTCCAGTGCTTTTAATCATTATAGTCATACCACCTGTTCTTTTTTTCCCTTTGCTGTCCTTTAGTGAATGCATAAAGCCAGGAATATTGACCTAATAAGTGCAAAAAGCTGAGGTGCAATTTTGAGGGTGCCTATGGCACTACCACAGCTTTGAGAAACAATTAATATTTAAATCCAAATGTTGCAATGTGGCTGAATAGGCTGTGGGAAAAGCTCTGTATTGGTTGTGTTCCTGACATTGAAGAGCCAAGATTCCAGCAGATGTGGGAAATTTGGTGGTGGGTCGGGTTGGGGAGAGGGTGCTGCGGTGGGATGGGGTGAGGGAGAGAGTGTTGTTCCCTGCCAGGTATGGCAGGAGTTTAGAATATCAAGAGGAATGATGTGCAGAGGAGACGTGGGGATGGTGAGAGATGACGATGGTGTTAATAAAAGTGGAAAATTGAAAATTATTTAGAAACCACATACTTATGCTTGAGCTGAAGGGTCATGTAGTATAAAGGGTTAACTATACCTATACTGCGACAATACCTACTGAGCAAAATTATAGAATGCATCCCTTTACTATTTTATATTGTACATGATCTACCTTGAACAAATCAATTCTATTCTGTATAATCTTGAAAAACTATGCAGCTGGGAATCTGGTTTAAATACTGCAACTTGCAGAGATTCACAGACCCTGGAAATCTGCAATGAACTAGAGATGGATGGAATTATCAGGTTCATGTTTTGTCTTGCAGGCTGTGAGTAGCCTCTCCTACCCAGGACATTCTGCTAAAATTGCCACTCCAACAATGCAGAGCTTTCTTAATATTGCACTTCTGAAGGGGCAGCATTCTTTCACTGCTGCCTTTCCTATAGTGCAGCACTGCTTCAACAGTGTTCTTTTGACAATACAGTGCTCCCTCAATACCTCTCCTCTAATAAGGTATGATTCAATCAGCACTTACTCGTCAATAGTGAAACATTCAGCACTCAGGTCTCTAGGTGGAACATGAACTTAAAACTCACTGACCCACATGCCAGTGTACTACACAATAAGTCATGAATGGCATCACAGAAGTACAATTGAACACCTTTAAATCATATAGTTGACCTTCTTGTACCAGGCCTCTTTGTGGGAGTACATTCAGAACACATGTAGCAATGGTTTAAGGTGAACCTTCACTGAGAAATCAGGGCTAATTAACTGCATGGAAGAGATGGTGGGGGGGAAATGTCACTGGGCTAGCCATTTAGTAGAACCCATGCTAATGCTTTGTGGATTTGGGTTCAAATCTCACTGCAGTTGGTGGAATTGAAAGTTAGTCTCAATGGTGGTAGTTGTAAGAGCTCATTTGATTCAAAGAAATCTGCCAGCATTGCCTGTTTTGGCCTACAAATGACCCCAGATCCACAGCAATAACATTCTTGACTCTTAGTTGTTCTGTGTAATAGCCTGGCAAGACACTCTGGTCAAAGGTATGGATAACAAATGCAGATCTTGCTATTGATTATATCTTGTTATAATTAAAGGGCTACAGAGTCAGGGCTGGAGAGTGGGACTAGCTGGGTAACTCCTTCAGGAGCCAGTACAGATATGATGGATCAAATATCCTCCTGTACTGTAAAATTCTATGATGTCCACAATCTATGACATAATACATTTTAAAAAAAATAATGCTTGCTATGCAACACCACCTACATCCTGAAAATAAATTGATTAATTGTTGGATGAATTTGAAAACTTTGCAAAGGAACAAAATGAAGAGGTATATTTTCTAATAAATATCCTCTTGCATTTCTCTCATTCTTGGTCAATCTTCAGTCCACTTCCAATATTTTCAGATCCTTCTCATAATCAGCTGCCAGATATGCAATAGTCCAAGTATTTTGTATGTTCAATGCATTCCTCACTGTGATACACCTGCTTTTCTGGATAAATCTAACATCTCACTTGCTTTCCCAGCTGTATTTGGGGGTGAAGAACGTGAGGTGGAAGGTGATGGCTTCACGAGATTGGTGGCCCAGGTTAAAGCTTTGGGAGCAGGGGTTCAAATCCCAGGGCAGTAACTTTTAGAATTTAAATTCAAAAAATAACTCTGGAATTGAAAGCTGCTTTCAGTAGTGGCAACTGTGAAACTATCATCAGATGTTTGGTTCATTAATGTCATTGAGGGAAGGAAATCTGCCATGCTTGCCTGATCTGGCCTGCGTGTGACTTCAGACCCATAGCATTGTGGCTGACTCTTAACTGCCCTCTGAAATCACCTAAAAAACCTACACATTTTAAGGGCAATTAGGAATGGGCAACAAATGACATGTTTGCTTGCAATTCCCACATCCCTGAAAAAAAATTAAGAACTCCCGTATTTCAAATTCTATCTTGGCTGCTCATCCATAATCTGTGTGCCTCATCATTACTTGGCATTGGTTAACTTGTATCTGAATGTTCTGCAGTATAGCATACAATCCCACAAGTGCAGAGCAGAGAGTCCCTGCTTTAACCCTGTGTTCAGTGTGTCTGATAATGTTACAGCTCTGCTGGATTTTTGAAGAAAATCTTTGAGGGATTAAGATTAGAAAAGAAGGAGGAATTTTCAAGCTCTTCAGAGACGAGTTGTGAATCTTTTAATAACATCTGATGTTGCAGGTCAGGCCAGAACTCACGAATCACAAGAAGCCAACAACAAGAGTAACGTTTGTGAATGATGATGAATGATTCAACACACCTATTGATCTAAAACTGGAAAATGTGCTGCATGTTCTCTGTGGAACAACTTCAAAGAGAAGCCCTTTCAGAATACTGTCTATAAAGTGCCAAACCAAATTAGTGCTGCATGAACCAGACTTTAAATAAAATTTCCTTTGGATAAAAAGAGACTAGCACTCCTCTGTTATTGCTCCTCAGGGGCTGAATCTAAACACAAACACGAATTTATACCTACGGGATGCTAAAGAGCATAAAAATATTGAAGCTCATTCAGTCCATCACAGATGTGTCAGCCTTTTGCAAGAATCATCAATAAGTGCTGCATTTCTCTAGCAATCCATCATTTCCCCAACTATCCAAATAGATCCTGTTGCTTTGCTCTCCCCCATAGCCCTGTCACAATACTAAACCAATGAAACCTGCCCTGCTTGTTCCCACCCTGCTCTCTCTGTGTACTCCTGTATAAATCCCAAATAAATCCCACTGCCCCTCTTGTTGACTGTGAAACTAATCCCGAATCCTAACTTAAAAAAAACATTCTCAGGATGAGGGCATTACAAGCTGGGTCAACATTGATTGTGCATTTTAAGAGCAGTTAGGAGTCAACCACATTGCTGTGGGGCTGGAGTCACATGTAGGCCAGACCAGGTAAGGATGGCAGTTTCCTACCTAAAGGACATTAGTGAATCAGATGGGTTTTTCCCCAATAAGCAACAATAGATTCACAATCAGCATGAGACTCTTTACACAGATTTTTGTTGAATTCAAATTCCACCATCTGCCATGGCACGATTTGAACCTTGGTCCCTAGAATGTTCATTCCTGAATGTTTCTCCATTCCTGAAGAAGGGCTGATGCCTGAAACATCGATTCTCCTGCTCCTTGGATGCTGCCTGACCTGCTGCGCTTTTCCAGCAACACATTTTCAGCTCTGACCTCCAGCATCTGCAGTCATCACTTTTTCCCTAGAATGTTACCCAAGTTTCTAGAGCATCAGTCTAGTGACAATGCCACTCAGCCATTGCCTCCCTATTGCTGTGTATCAAATTCAAACTAATCTCACTTTTTTCCTATACCCCTGTGTCAATCACAAAGAATTGTACTTTCACCCCATTGTACATTATCAGTCCCAAACTAGTTCCCCTGCACATTCTTTGTCCTTGGTCCGTGTTAATTTCAAGCTAATTATCCTTTTTTCTCTATTCTGAACACCTTCTCTGCTTTGATGTCATTTCCATAAAGAGGCCCCCTTAACTGGGGCCCAATTAATGTCTTATATGATTGATCATTATTCATGTTGTGCTGTGGTTCCAATGCACAAACTTTCTAGCAGTGTTTTCCATTTCTCAAAGCCTGCAGTTTGTACAAGAGATAATCTCATCAGGAAACAACCCGACGTTTCCGACTGCCTTTGTTTCAACCGAGACTATCATCCCTGATGGGAAAGAACAACTTTGGCACTGGAGCTTTTGGCAGGATCCAGCAAAAGAGAAACAGGTTTCAAACTTAATGTGATAACTTGGCCAGGACTGGAACAAACCCGAAACTGGGCCCAAACCAATCAAATAAACCAATTAATCATCAGTGTAAGGTTCTGCACAGACCCAGTGTTAGAGAGAGAATTACAGCTCTGCTTAATACAAATGTTCTATGTGTATTGGAGACTATAAATGTTTCACTCTGTATCAACTAGTTTCAGACCTTGCCAGAAAACATTTACATGTTTGGAGTGAAGTTACATAAATGTGATGAATAAGATGGCATCTCCTGGGTTGCAAATATAGAATAGGTCATATTACCTCACCAAACACTCAATGCGTTGGTTCATCCTGCTAAAAGTACAATATGATAGTGCTTCATCATTAGAAAACTCAAGGTGAGATTCGGGTCAAATGTAATATTTTGGGTTCTTCATATTTTCCCCAATAACAGATAGCTCAGCTCAGTTCTGAACAGGGGACAATCTACAGCTATTGAAATCTTAAAAACATAAAATGCTGGCACAGCTGTCTGCTACTGCTTTGGCTTCAGAGCACCAAACACAAGGCACATTCTGCAATACAAATAAATGCCATTCAAGGCAGTAGCGAATGTCAGCCAAAGTTTCATTGCTATATACAGTACCATAAAGTGTGAAAATATATCTCTATTTATGGAGTGGCACAGATTATGTCACGATATGCATTGAGATAGTTTGTTTACACAGTGTTCAGGGATGTAGTAGAGGGCAAGGGTAGAGACCAGTGAACACTGGGCAGGATATTGGGCAGTGTTTGGGGCTAAAGGGAGAGCTTAAGTTGGAAGATGGTTTGGGGAATGACTGGGGCAGTGGTTGAGCAGCAGGGGCAGGGGCAGAGATGAGAGTGTGATCATGGATAGGGTTTTACTGTAGTGGCTTAAAGCACAGAAGATCAGTTGGCTTGATGTGTATTGTGGGTGCAGGTGTGGGATGAGGCGCAAGGGTGAATTGTGCACTTTGGTTCATGTGTGTTCTAGAAAGGAAATGAAGTAAAATTATATTATAATTATGACACAGACATATAACAAACCTGACCTAAATGATTCGTGAGGTGGGTACTTACTTCAGGGTCAGAGATAGTCGGTCTGCAGTGTCACTTTAAAGCAATCAACACTTGCTAAAGGAGATGTTCACTCTAGATGCAGACAACAGCAAACATAAGAAAAGACGAATACCAGGCACTGCAGATACTGATAGGACGTTGGGTGTCTTGAATGCTGCAAGGGATGATCTTATCAAGAGAATAGAGGGGGGTTCTTGTTCCCCCAAAGGAGCAGAAACTAACTCCCCCATTGAAATGGTCATCTAGAATAAGGGTCATATTTCACCATAGCAGATAGTGAAATTTGAATTCAATATGTTAAAAAAAGGGACTAAAAGCTAAGCCTAATGTTAACCATGTAACCATTGTTGTAAAAAAGCACTTTGTCCAGTAATGCCCTTTCAGCAAGGAAATCTGCCATCCTTTCCTAGTCTCATCTGCATGTGACTGCAGATCCACAGCAATGTTCTTAAATCTTAACTTCAGCAATAAATGCTGGCTTACCCACTAGAGCCCAGATCACAAACATAAGTAAACAATCTCTAAAATCTATTTTGCCTTTTAATAGAAACATGATTAATTTTCATCCTCAACTCTAGGTTCCCTCTATCCTTTAAAGTCCAAAAATATATTGACTGCAACTTTGAATATACAGTACTCAACAATTATGCATCTGATGGATCTGAAAAATCCCCAAGACTTGCAACTTCAGAATGCAGTAATTTCCCCTTATCTTTAAATAGTTTTAAGTAGTTGATTCGCTATCCTGAGACTATGACTCCTAGTTCTATAGTCTCTAACTAAGGGAAACATCTGCCTAGCATCTACCCTGTCAAGTATTCTCTGAATCTTGTGTGCTTGAATGAGATCACTTTTCATTCTTCTAAACTTCAGAGAGTATATTTTCTATGACCACTTCACTACACATCACTGCACCTTGGTTTACTTATACTCTTTTTTTAATACTTGTAAAACAAAGGTGGTATTAAGAAATACCTAGACCAAAAGCTGTTCTTCCTTTGCTCTCCTTTTAGAGGAACACTCTGCATCTTATTTGTGCTAATCCACACAATGTGTTTAGTGAAAAATCAGAGATAATATTGTATTTATAGTTGCATGTATTATTGCATCTATGGCATGTATGAAAATGTCCCAAGGTGGTTGAAAATGGTCAAAGGTTTGCTTGGGTTTATAAAGGAGGGGGCAAGTCTATTAAAGACACATGATGGCTTAGTGGTAAAGTCAGCAGACTGGTAGTTTAGAGATCCGGTTAATGTTCCAAGAACGCAGGCTCAATTAGCAGTGAATTAAAGCGAGTGGGGAGGGAAAAACATTAAGTAGTTACCCTCAGTAATGGTGTTCATGAAATCATGTAGGATAGGAAATCGGCTATCCTCACCTGGTTAGTGCAGTTGATACTGAACTGCTGTTGAAACAGCCCAGTAAGCTACACAGATCAAAAGCAAAAAGAGATGGGTGAAAAAAATACAGTAGCCTTGTCAGAAAAGCCAACCCCTCATTTAAGCAATAGAAGGTAAAAGCAAAAATGGTCAAATTTTTAAATCACTAATGAGGCCTCAGCAGCCGTATTTTGAACAGTTTTCATCGCTGCTCTTCAGTAAGTACACAATGGCCTTAAAATGAATATTGAGAAGGTAACTGGAGTGGCTTTAGTTCGGAGAAAATGTTAGAAAATCTAGGACTGTTCTCCTTGGTATAGAGAAGGTAAGAAGTGACCTCATTGAGGTTTTCAATGTTGGCATATTAATTATGATAATATATAGATTTAAAGTAATAGACAAATAGCTGGAGGGGAGATCTGAAGAAAGCTTTTCAATGGGAGTGTTATTGAAATTGGGATGGTTTGAATTGAAAACATGATTCCTTTATTAAGTTTACAAGGATGTTGCGCATGAACCTGAAGTTAAGGAAATTAATGAGTTATGAACAATAGAACCAGCACAGACACAACAACTGAATGGCCTTTTCCTGCACTCTTTGTATTTCTATGATCATATGACTTTGCAGGATTATAAATCAAAGGCAATTTGACACAGAGTAACAGGAAATATCAGAGTAAATGAAAACAAAGGACCTCAAAGAATGTCTTCAAGAAGAAGAGAAAGGAAGAGAAAGTAAAGTTCAGGGAGGGAATTCCACAATTTAGAACCTGAAAAATATGATCACCAACAGAAGAGCATTGGAAATTTGATTTTCCAAATACATCTTAATTGAAGAATTGCTGAGATCTCAAATAGGTTCTAGAGCTAGCAGACTTAACAGAGAGAGAACAGGGCCATAGAGGGATTTGTAAACAAGAATAACAATTTTAAGGATGGAGAGTGCAAGCTAAAATATGGGCATCAGAGACTTGGATGAGTTCAACTTTGCAGAGGGTGCAAGGTGGAAGGCTTTCTGTGCTAAAATGGTACAGTTTGGTTGTAAGAATAATATTGGATGTCTCAGTGGCTGAGTCCAGGTGAAGATGAATAATGTTCCAGTAGTTGGATGAGCCAGTCTTAGTAATGGATGAGAGATGAGTTTTGAAGCTCAGCTCAGTCTTGAATAGTACAGACTTGCAAACAATCCATTTCAGTATTAGACAGTAACCAGGACATGCAGCAAGTTGGATGTTTGGGAATGGAGGGAAGGAAATAATGGAGACTGGAGACAGTTGGGTAGATGTTTCCAAGATTTAAGTGGACAGGTGATTATAATATTGGATTATAGCATTTGTTTTTGGTTCATTTCAAATGGAAATGCCAGACTCATGGGCTATGTAATAATTCTCTTCTAAAATAACAGCATGCCAAATATGCCAATATAACAGACCTCACTACAAGCAGCATCATAACGTAACAGTGCACTGCATGTCACATTTCATCAGTGCATCTGACATTACATTGTAACAGTGAATTGGAAATCTGATCGGACAATGTACTGGATAATCAGGCATCCAATGTCTTAATACAATAGACCAAGAACTTAATATGATAGGCCTTACTTTATCTAATATCGGAGGATAGAATATCATCCTGAAGTTAGCAGGAAACTTGATAGCTGGATACACAACAGACTAGGTTCAGCTTACTTATCTATCCTACTGCAATATAAAAGTTGACCAGTATGAGAGCTATTGAGGAAAGGGTGGAAAATTTATTGTCAAAATAAATAGCAGCCCAATACGATAAGTTTCAACAAACTGAATGGTAAGTATCTAGGGGGACATTTGTTTAATAGAAGACTCCACTCAAGGCACTTTCTTCCCACTTCTGGTAATTTGAAAATGAATTTATTGGCAAGCAATACTAGCCTGAACAACAGGCCTCTCAGCCGTCACTTTCCGACACTACAACCATCAATTGTTTTGCAGTCAGCTGGGAGACAGCGTTTCCACATCTGCCTCTTACACGGCACTGGCTGCTGATTTAGTAGAATTTCTAGGCTTGGAATGTAAACCATTTTCCTCGGGAATTCATAAGCAAGACATAAAAAAGGGGTTTTGCCAAGTCACAGAACAATGTTGTAAACCTCATGCCTGATCTCCAACTCATACATGCTGGAGGATCCCAAAATGATTGGAGGTTGTGCATTTTTACAAACCTTGTAATCTTCAGCTATAGATCTCAAGTGGCATGTTTGAAGTTGGAAAATGGTTTATTTATATTATAATATATTACAGATTGAAGGCACGTTTGGCAAGTAACAGAAGTACAAACGAGAGGTTATATTTAGGGACTCTAAGTGGCAATAACTTGAAATCCTTTAGCTTGTGTGTATTGCTCGAGAGTTATTGTTAGTGAAAAGACTTAATGTATCAAAATCAAGAGGTCAACAAAAAGTTTAAATTAGGAAGGACAAAGCCCAGAAACAGGTGCCTTGTCAGGAAGAAAGTAAACTTTGGTTAAACTCTCTTCCCCCCTCCGTAGTATTGGAAAGCCTTCCTGCAAGTGCACTTGGGGTCAATATCTGAGAGAGAGGGACGTATTTAAGTGTAATGTGTTGGCTTTCAACAAAGCTGGCACCAAAGTCTTCATGGGAAGCTGCACAAAGATTGTGGGGAGATCTAAACTAATTTTGGAGAAGAGTGGTCCCAGGATAAAATATTAGAAAGTTCATAACAACATAAAAAGTAGAGGCAGAAATAAGCTGTAAGGCCGCTTGAGCTGGCTATACTATTCAATGTCAAAGAACACGGTCCACTTTCCTGCCTGATTTCTAAATCCCTCCATTGACTTGCAGTGCAACAGCTTCAGCCTCCAAGATATTCAATGATTAAGCATCCAACTCTTTGTGGTGGAAGATTTTAAAGATTCTGTGAAGTAATTGCTCCTCATGTTGGTTCTAAATTGCTGACCCTTTATCCTTACAAATAGTGCAAACAGGAAAACAAAGTTGAGACGATAGGAACCATGATCTTAGCAAGTTGTGGAGGAGGCTCTGGAGACTGAATAGCCTACTCATGTTCCTAGGTTCTATGTTTCTACATTTCTAACTTTCACAGAGGTCTGTGAAGCTCCATCTGTATGGATTAAGAGCAGGACGAGGTCATTTGACTTGTTTCATTTATTAAAATCATGGATAATCACATTGTGGCCTGACTGGCACATTCCTGCCTACCCTTGATCCTTCCTTGTTAGTCAAGAATCCATCTCCCTCTGCATTAAAATAGTCAATTACCTTACCCAAACCTTTCTCGAGGAAAGAGAGTTCCAAAGGTTCGTGACCCTCCGGCAGAAAAAATACCGTCCTTAGGTGCAGCACAGTGGCTCAGTGGTTACCACTGATGCCTCACAGCGGCTAGGACCTGGGTTTGATTGCAGCCTCAGGCAACTGTCTGTGAGGAGTTTGTATGTTCTCCCTGTGTCTGCGTGGGTTTACTCCAGGCACTCCAGCTTCCTCCCACAGTCCAAAGATGCGCAGGTTAGGTCAATTAGCCTTCTAAATTGCCCATAGTGTCCAGGGATTTGTAGGTTAGATGGATTAGCTATGGGAAAAAATATAGGATGGGGGGGGGGGGTGGGGTCCTTTTCAGGGGGTTGGTGTGGCTTCAATGGGCTGAATAGCCTGCTTCCACACTGTTGGGATTCTATGACTCTTGCTTTAATGGGCAACATTTATTTTTAAACTGTGCCTTACTTGTGTCCTAGTCCTAGTCTCTTCCACGAGTGGAAACATCTTTACACAATACAGTCTGTCAAATCCACTCAAAATCTTATAAGGTGAATAGATGGGGTAAAGAATTCTTCAAGAGGGATGGTGTGGGATAAATATAAGGCAATCTACATTGGATTTGAGTGCATGCATGTAAATACACAGAATGGTGAATAGGATGATGAGATCCAAGCACATATTGGCACAAGAGTCTATGATTTGGAGTCAATCACGGAATCTGGCTCAAAGGGGAAGGTTTGCAACCTGGAGGCAGGTTGATCAAAGGTGCTATTAAAGTTCTGAAAAACTATGATGTAGTTGGGATGTCAAAGGTTGAATCTAGTTGGCTAGAATGATGCAACAATAGACAGTGCTTTTGGATGTCATGAAAAAGTTGCAAACTAATAAAGTGAGATTTCATAAAGAATTGAAACTTCTCAACATAATGTTTACTCATACTACTTGCATACCTTATAAAACTGCAAAGGTTTGCTCTTCAGTTTCCTGTCATTCTTACATGATGTAATGTCTGTGGTTCAACAGAGGTCGGCTGCCAAGGCAACAGCCCAGAAGACTCAACATTGAGTTCTCCAATTACAGCTAAAGTCCCTTCCCATTCCCCGACTCCCTTCCTAGCCCTCCTCCTCCCTTCCATTCCTTTCAGCGGCCAACCAGATTCGTTCCTCCCAACAACCAACCAGGTTGTATCCTCTACCTGTCTTCACCTATCCCCAGCTCAATACCCTTCCCTCGCCACCCCCTTTATCTGCAGCTCCCCCCACACCCACCCCTTGTCCTGAAGAAGGTTACACCCGAAACGTCGATTTTTCCATCTCCTGATGATGCCTGGCTTACTGTGTTCTCCCAGCCTCCTGCTTGTCTATCTTAGATTCCAGCATCTGCAGTCACATCCCACTTCTGACAGCTGTGATTCTTTTAGTCAATGACCTCCAGGTTTAAAGTCCCATGGGGGTCATATCAAGGACAGTTTCACTTGTACCTATGCAGGGCAGGCTAGCCCATTGGGAGACAGGCAGCATGTTGGATGCTGTCTGAGGATGACAGAGAGTGAGCAAGCTAGTGGTTGATGGAAGAGTGGCATTGCACATGCGTGAGAGGTGGCAGTGCTTTGAATGGAATTTCCATTTCCACATCTCCTTTTGTTAGCAATCTTTTCATGATCAGCTGAAGGTCTGAAGGCTAGACTGGAGATATTCATAATAGCATGTAGGTCACTGTGGGACTATATTTCCCTGTTACTTTGTTTTATTGACCTTCTCTGTCATGGTAAATATGATATTCTTGAATTTATTTCAAGAGATTAGCACAATACTCTTGCTACTGCCCTCTGATAACATCTCTAACCATATCATCTTGCCTTACTCATTAAGTTTCTTCCTCCTATTGCTGAGGAGGAATATCTTTCTTTGTGTCTTACTGATCCCAACTGCACATCAAGGGAGGTCTAATTGAAACATGGGGCAGGCTTTGAGCTTCCTAAATCTACTGTTGGTAACTTATCTTCTCTTGTTTTCAACTACAACTCCTTCATCTTCCATCTTCGATTGGCATTTTCACTATCGGCACTAGGACTATGTTATGTGAGTTCTCAACTTGCTCGCTGTTGCCAATTGGACAAAAAACTAGAAAGTAAAATGATAACGTGTTGGCTACATTCATAAAAAGCCACTGCGAGATGGTGAAATAACTTGTGGATTTTGCACTCTATATTCGGACCCCTCCCAACATCCACATCTCTCAGTTAAAGTTGTCAGGACAGAAGTTGAGTTGTATAAGATGGGAAGTGGAGTAAAGAAAGTCAAGGCATACCAACTAACCCCTCCCCACTGATCACTATTTCTATAATGTCCCATTAGAACTGACCATGACCCCATGATCTCCATCACGTTCCTGCTGCAAACTCTCCATCTCTGATAATAGCCTTCCTTAGCACCCCATTCTCACAATAAACCCATCCTTTGCACCTTATTCCTGCAATATTTGCTCCACTGCAACCTCCTTTCTTAAGTCTCAGGGTGAAATATAGAAAATAGGAGCAGGATTAGGCCATTCAGCCCTTCAAGCCTGCTCCATCATTCAATTTAATTAATGCAGACCATTCAATTCAGAGCCCTGTTGCTACTTTCTCCTCAAACCCTTTGTTTCCTTGAGCCCTAAGAACTATGTCTACCATCTCCTTGAAAACATTCAATGTGTCGGCTTTAACCACTTTCTGTGGCAGAGAATTCTACAAGGTCACAACTTTGTTGGTGAAGAAATTTCTCCTCAACTCAGTCCTAAATGACCAATCCCCATCCTTATACAGTGCCCCCTGAGGAGTTTTACACTTATGACCTGCGGCTCTGTCACGTTTCCTGCCCAGAGGTCAGTCTGATCAAAATGTTTCCAGTTGTAATGGGAGCACCCCTGAGAAACTAAGTAGGCCTGATTCCTGAACTGATAGTGTGGACTAGCCCTATGTCGAGGGAACACTGCCTTGAGCAACAGGAAGACTGGTGATCTGATTCCAGGCTCCAGAGGGAGGGAGTGGAAGACGGGTGGTAGATTGTCTTGGTCCACAAGGTGGCACTTGTCTTCACCTTGTGAATGCTTGCCTCTTTTTTTGCAGCTGCCAGTTACTTGAGGACTGGGCAACCTGACTGGCCACAGTTAAACCTACAAGTTGAATCAGAGGCTGTTACTGTGTCTGACTCATGGTTATGTATCAGTGTAGCTTTAAGAGGCAGGTTCGTGATATCTTCACTGTATCAGTATGAGCTGAGGGTATTGTGGCCTCAGACTCCATTTTACTTTGAATGTTTTAAAACATGACATGCTAATGGAGCATGCTGTGCTCTTATCCAAATAGCTGAACATTAGTGCCTGTATATGTAATATTTGCAGATATTAATGAGGTGGGTTCCTCAATACAGTATTTCCCACATCCTAGTTTAATATGTTATATACGATAGCGGCGTTTAAGAGGCTTTTAGGTAAGCACATCAATATGCACGGAATGGAGGGATATGGACCAAGGGAGGGCAGAAAGGACTAGTTTAATTTGGTGTCATGTTCTGCACAACATCATGGTCTGAAGGGCTCGTTCCTGTGCTGAACAGTTCTATGTTCTATGATGAGAGATAAAGTAAGCATTGTCTTATCAGGCAAAGGTATCCTGCACAAAGTAAAACACACACATCAGCTGCAAACCTCATAAACATATTCAGGATGCCAGCTCATCTCCAGGGAGGTGACTGCCCCTTTTCCCTCTTCAGAAAAACATAGGAATGACTGTTTGAAGCTGGCTTTCCAACATATGTGCAATATTTCCTCATCTGACCTATCCCTATGCATCCAACTCCAACTGCTTACTCATATGAAAATTCACCCCCTCCACCTCTAATTTTCTCTCCTTTGTATTTCTTTCATTTTATTTTCCTGTCACTGGCATTGTTCATATCTTTACATTAGGTGCTCAGGGTAACTTGTTCTGGCCTCGCTCCCTGACCTAGCCATTTTAAACTCAGACTCCCTATTTGATGGCAGCACACCTCTGCTGCTTGGATTCGCCTATGTAATCATTTCCTGGTCCAAAATATTGTTTCCACAGCCTGCCGCATAAATCCTCTGCTCGTTCATCCCTATGTGAGTTGGGCAAACAAGAAGATTTCAGATGCTACTGGTCTTGAGAATGGATATTTTTCCTTTCTTACATTCCATGCACAATGGAGGCCATCTGTCTAAAGATGGGACCAACTCTAGTTTCTCCATTCCTCATGGTTTGTACTTATAGAATGTAAGGTCATAGAGTTATACAAGATGTGGATGAATGGAACTTTTCCTTTCAGAAGATTGTGCAACTTTGGAAGCCTGTTTCCAAAGGCGGTGGAGACAGGGTCATTGAATACTTTTATGGTGGAAATAGATAAATTCTTACTAAACAAATGAACCAAATTGGAATGTGGAATTCGGATCCCAAACAGATCATGATCTTTTGAATAGTAAGCAAGCTTGGGTGGGTGAATGGCTTATGTCTGCTCCCAATTTATATGTCTGCATGTTTTCCCTTCAATTCTTTGTAACAGCCCATCTGTGTCAAATTCAATGCTTTAAAAAAGTAGTTTCTCATTGCCTTCCTCAATGTGGTCTTAAAGGAACCTACAAACATATGAACTAGAAGCAGGACTAGGCCATTCAGCACCTTGAGTCTATCTGCCAGTCCTGGTTGACCTGATTTCCCTCCATTCTTGCCTAGCCCTGATAAGTATTCACCCTTTTGCTTATCAAGGATCTATCTGCTCTGTCTTAAAATATTCAAAGACTCTACTTCCATTGCTTTTTGAAAAGAATTCCAAAGTTTCATGACCCTATATGAGAGAAATAAAATTGCCCATATCTCTGTCTTTTAACAGAAAACCACCTATTTTTAATATGTGTCCTCTAATTCTAACTTCTCCACAAGAGAAAACATGCTTTCCACAGCCTGCCAAGATCCCCCAGGATGTTATATATTTCTTTATATGTATGAAGCTAACACAAGTCATCTTCTCAAAGGGTCCTCCACTTGCAAGCAGCCATTGTCTCTCAAGGTTCCAGCTCTTCCTGCCATTATATCCGAAAATTCACTGGTTCTGTGTTGGACATGGCTCATTACCCTAAGCAGGGGACCCCTACCTGTGCTGGGTGAATTGCAATAGGGCTTCACCCACACCAAAGTCTCAAATAACCCAACAGCCCTATCCTGCAGTCTGTTTTTCAGTTCAGGAAACATACTTAGATTTCACATGAACACTATTTTGTTCAGAAGCCTTTCACTGAAACTCTACCTACACTCCCTGTCCAAAGTATCACTCTGACTCCAGGCAGGCAAAGGAATCTGGGGAAGAGCCAGGAACTGAGCATCATAGTCACACAGATGTGGCTTGTGCAAAGTTTGATGGCTGTTTACTCCATGTATTTTTGGACAAGCAATGCAACAAGAGAAAGTTGATATCATCAGGTGTCAGACAATGAATTTTGCTTCTAAGTTTGAGCTACTTTAATCACTACTGCTGTCCAGCAAAGTGGATGTTATTCTAAATCACATGCTTAATATTTTTTACCTCTCCTGTTCCTCTGTTTTAGCATCGCTAATGATTTATACTTTGTGGCACATTGATCAATCAATTCTTACGTATCTTTTTCCTATTCTGAAATATTCAAATCATTTTGTGATTCAAGCATCAGAGAGGTCATGCCTCAAAGGTCATGTCTCACTAAGTCTGCAGTTAGTATCGAAGAACATGGGTGTACATCTGGTCTTTCTCACATCCAAAGTCTTAGAGTGAAAGAGACAGAGAGGCCGGAGAATGGGGGAGCGATGTGGAGACTGGCTGGCTGGTGAGTCAGTGGCTCCAGTTTGCCGATTGTATGGGCTGACTGATAGTAATCACTTCAGATCGGTTTCTTCAAAGCCTCATAGTTTGCAAAAGTGTTAACGCTGAGTTAACCAGCAGAGTATTGAATGTGACTTCATATCATGGACTCTGTCAGCAGAATCATCTGTAACTGGTTGTGAATGTAGCAGCCAGTTAGAAAAAATACAAAGTCTTCAGTCATTATAATAAGCTGTGACAAAACAGGAAAATTAGGATGAGTCAATGTGGTCATATAACTGAAGCTAACTGTTAACCTTTCCAGTCTGATGCCATAAATCTGCAGTAATGTACCCTGATTATGGATAGTACATTTCAAGCTGGTGTAGTTTATAGAATGGTTGCACTGGGGGAGCTTGGTGAGGAGAAGAGCGTGGCTGTGTGAATTGGATTTTTACGGCTATGATAGACCAGATATTCAGTCACTTGCTGCAGAACTTGAGCATTGGATTAAAAGGGAGACACATTGCTAAAGCTTTCCATCTTGCACTTATCTGGACAAATGCAAGAATGCCAAATTTCAAATGATCACACCGATGTATCCTACATTAGAAAAGGTGTCAATTGGATGTCAAATTGAGTTTGATTGGACAAAACATTGCCATAAGAACGCCAAAGAGAAATATGGGCTCCTCAAGTTCCCAGTAATTCAAAAAATGTGCAAAGCTTGAACATATTTCTTTCATTTGCAGAGAATGGGTCTCTGCATACAGATGCATGTTACTTTCAGGAAGCCACACAACTGATTATCTTGAACTGGTTGTTAGAGTAGCTATTAGCGCATCCATATTGTTTGGAAATACTGCTTATTTGTGAAATCATATCTAAGAACAGACTTTTTGTTTAGAGTTTTGCAAGCATGGGCTGGTTGAGTAGGTCTGTTACAAAGAAATGAAGAAACGTGTTGTTTTATTGGATTAGCCAATTGTTGGGACATGCAGCCTGTGAACCTGGAATCAGCATTGAAATTCATACACTGCATTACTCAATTTCAAAATCGGTTAATTTCTTTGAACTCTGGACTGATGACAGCATCCTGTTGGTAGCCACTGCAATGAAATGGTTTACTTAAGACATTAATGTGTAAAACTAAAATGCATAGGATTGTGGGTAGTGTATATTGATATGGTTGGAAAATTGGTTCGCAGACAGGAAATAAAGAACAGGAGTAAATGGTCTTTTTCTGAATAGCAGGATTGATGTATGAGGACAGATTGAGTCAGTGAGGATTGCATTCTCTGGAGTTCAGTAGAATGAGGAGGGGATCTCATCGAACCTATAAAGCTACTTTATAGGTTCGATGCAGAAAGGATATCCCTGACAGTGGGGGAGTCCAGAACTAGGGCTCATCGTTTAAAGATAAAGAGTAAACCTTTTAGGACTGAGATAAGGAGAAATTTCTTCACCCAGAGAGTGGTGAGCCTGTGGAGTTCTCTAAAATAGAAAGTGGTTGAGGCCGAAACATTGTGCTTTCAAGAAATTTGTAAATAAAGTTTATGTGGCTAAAGGTATCACAGGATAGGGGGGAGGGCATGATTTGGCTAATGATCTTGGTGATCAGCCATGATCATATTTAATGTTGGAGCAGGCTTGATGGGTGGCATAGCCTACTCCTGCTCCTATCTGTTATAATTCTACTTTTAATCTGCTGTTCAGATTTTGGAGATACATTGCCTTTCTGGAGTAGATTGGCCATTATTCTGGATTATAAGCAGTGGTCTTTGGCCATTTTGTTAATCTGTGAGATACACTGTGAATGATGATCTGATCAGATTTGCTATTGACCAGCAATTGATTGGTTAAGTCAAACAAAAAGTTCCCTTGGTTGCTCATAAAAGGAGAAGTACAGAACATACTGAGTCAGTTCATGATTTGAAAGCCCAAAATAACATAATTGGTACAAATCAGGAGTGTGATGGAATTCTCCCCACTTGCCTGGATGAGTCCAGCTCCAACAACATTTAAAAAGGCTTGTTGCCATCCGAGGCAAGATTGTCACCACACCCACCATCTGCAGCATTCAATCTCTTTACCATCAATGCACATCAATAGCAGGGTGTAACATCTACAAGATGTACAGCAGTAACTCAGCAAGGCTTCTTGAACAGCACCCTCGACAGTACCTTCCAAACCTATGACTTCTACTACTGGAAGGACAATGCCAGCAGGTGCATAGGAACCCTCAAGCTCCCCTCTCAACCACAAGCCATCCTGACTTGGAAATATATTGCTGTTCCTTTCGCGTCACTAGATCAAAATTCTGAAATTAACTTTCTAATAGCATTGTAGGTGTAACTGCATCCCATGAACTACCTTGATACCTTAGTACATTTGTTTCATATTTATTTTGATTCAAAATTCTGGAAGTCCCTCCTAACACCACTGTAGGATTTTTCCTTATGACAAGGACTGCAGTGGTTCAAGAAGGCAGCTCATCACCACCTTCCCCAGGGCAATTAGGGATTGGCTATAAATGCTGTCCTTGCTAGCGATGCCTACATCCCATGGGGATTGACTTAGCTCAGTTGGCTAAACAGTTGGTTTGTGATGCAGAGTGATTCCACCACATTGACCAAAGTTACCAGGAAGAAATCTCCTTCTGAATGTCTTCTCTTGCCTGAAGTGTGGTGACCTTCTGGTTAAACCACCACTGATTGTCTCTCTCCAAAGAAAGAAATCTAAAACAGGATTATTGGTGTGAGTCTACCACATACAACAGGGTAAAGGACAATGCCTGTGACAATATCTCCCCAAATAAAAAATGTATTTGACAGCATGGTAGCTCAGTCGTTAGCACTGTTGCCTCACAGTGCTAGGGATCCAGGTTCAATTCCACTCTCAGGTGACTGTCTGTGTGGAGTTTACACATTCTCACCACATCTGTGTGGGTTTCCTCCAGGCGCTCCAGTTTCCTCTCACAATTCAAAGATGTGCAGTTGGGTAGATTAGCCAACCTAAATTGCCCATTGCGTCTAGGGATGTGTAGCCTAGGGGGTTTAGCCATGGGAAATGTAGGGTTACAGGGGTAGGGGAATGGGTCTGGGTGGGATGCTCTTCAGAGGGTCGGTGTGGGCTCAGTGGACCAAATGGCCTGTTTCCACATTGTAGGGACTCTGTGATATTCCTGCCCAGGAAATATTCTCTCTATTCCTCCCAGAGTGTCTGACTAGCACTGAGAAGTCAGGAGTTGTTAATATCTCAGCCTAACAGACAGATTCAAATCCTCCTTGCCATCCTTCATGCAAACTCAAAATATGCCATGCACAAAACATACAAAATAAAACATTCCACATGCACAGACAAAATTGTGATTCCTACACTGACATAAACATGCCGTATACATCAAAATAAATCATAACACAAATGTCATGTGCATCCACAAATGCCAGTGTGCACACACTCAAAGCAGTACATAATGAAACATGGTCTGCATGCAGAAATATAAGTATTCACTATGTACAAATATTAACTCACTACACTCACAAACATATCACATTTACAACACAAACAGGCCACAGGCACAAATGAACATACCACTCACACACACATGAAACACTGCACACAATATATACAAACACAATATGCAGGCATAAACAGGCCATGAGCAAGCATTCCACATATGCACAAACATGCGACACACAGAAATGCACATGCACATCATTCACTTACAAATGTGCCACACACATAAAAACATACCAGGCATGCACAAAAATGCCACATGTGCACACACACAAATGCAGAGAGACACTGTGAGTATTGTACACACAAATTAATACACAAATATGTTGTGTACAGGCAGACAGAAACAGAACACAGACACAAAGCTAAGCAAATACTGAGCAATTTGTTGCCTCAGGATAGCAGCTGTCTCAGGCAGGAAGCTGGTTTTCAGGACTGCGTTTGTTTCCCAATACACAACCTCACTTAACTTTTACACACTCGGCCATTTGGGAACCTCGAATCATGAAATGGCCGACTTATGAATGGGAAGTTTCTGATCTAAAGTGACATCAGAAAATTTGATGTTAAAGAGTTTTAGATTTTGAGAATTGTTGCAATTCTCACAGATTTTAAATTCCTGAGAATATAAAGTTGTGAAGCCCTACCTTTATGAAGTGAATTTTCATTACCTCTTTCTATCTTGTGATATTTGGACAACTTCTGATTGAACTGCTTGATTAATCTTAAACTGGAACTTGACACATCCACAACTGACCATTTCCCACACCCAGTTCCCTTTCCACTGAGTTCTCACCTATACATTGCTGATATTCTTTCTTTGGAGTCCAATAGCTTAGTCTCTTAGCTTCTTCTAAACTCTAGTCAACAAAACCTGTTGCACTTTTTCTTGAGTTATTGAGTCTAAGGGCAGCACAGTGGCTCATTGGTTAGCACATCTGGGTTTGATTCCAGCCTTGGGTGACTGTCTATGTGGAGTTTGCACGTTCTTCCTGTGTCTGCATAGATTTGCTCTTGTTTCCTCCCACATTCCAAAGATATGCATATTAAGTAGATTGGCCATGCTATATTGCCTTGAGATGTGCTGACTGGATTAACCACAGTAAATGTGGGGTTATGGGGATAAGGATGGGGATTAGGTGGGATGGTCTTTAGAGGGTTAGTGCAGGCTCAATGGGTTGAATGGCCTCTTTTTGCGCCGTATAGATTTTATGGTGCTCTCAACCTAAATGTAGATCACAACCTCCACCACTCTCCGATTCTGGAAACCAAGCCTGTGCTAAATACCAAAGCAATCTGATCTATCCATGTAAACAATTACTGATTGAAGATAATGAAAGCATCTTCCATAATTCTGTCACTGCTTCATGCAGCATCATATTATTCCAGGGTTGCAGTCTTCAAATAATTGTGTCACAGTTTCAGGCTAATAGAATCAGAGCAGGTACATGGGTAATGGGCATGGACTGAATAATTCTAAGTTATGGTTGCAAACTAATTTCCTAATAATGTCGAGCTCTCTCTCTCTGTTAATGAATCAATTTGTTTTACGTTGGTGGGGTTTTGGCAGCATGCCCGGTCACATTAGTGAATGAAGCCATGGTCCTGGGAATGCTTGATGCAGGTGTTGAGGAAGCCATGACAAATATTTGCCCAGCTGAAATCCTGTAACTTCCTGCCTAACAACGTTATGAATCTACCACATGAGCTGCAGTGATGCAAAAAGACAACTCACCACAACCTTCTCAAGGACAGTTAGGATTGGGCAATAAGCGCTGATGTAGCTGTCTGAGGTCCACATCACATGAATGCATTAAGAAAATACGTTTTGATGGTCCCTGTAAAGTCACTTATTTGACAAGGTACAACTGATTCTTCTCTTACCAAAGCTGCAAGAAAGGAGCTTTGTGGTTGTGACCCTGGCTTAAGAACACAGCATTCAGGAAACTAAATCCCACCCTGGTGAGTTGAATTCAATGAATCCCACTAGCCCAAAAAGCTAGTTCCTGATTTCCCTCTGGGGATGTCAGCCCTTGTCCCTGTGGAGGGCTCGAATCCACCAGCATGGCTACTCATGGCTAGTGCAGCCACATAGGTGAGAGATGGTCAGTATACACCATCTTGCTGTGTTGCCAAAGTCAAAGAACAAATAAGAAAATCTTCACTCAGAACTGCATGAAAGAGAGATCACTGATGTACTCTGCCATCCAGGCAAGTCCTGAGAAATGCTACAGGACAGCTGAAATCATTGACTGAAAGGCCACAATGAGTTTCTGTAACCACCCTGGTCAGAGAATAGTGCATGATAATGGAATGCAGCAAGAACAATACATCTTTCAAACCAGGGAGCAATCTGATGCTGATCAGAAAAAGTTAAAGTGAAGAAGAATAAAGACAAAAAATGCAATGGAACTGGGAAGCAGGACGCCTTTGAGATAATGTGAGGCAGTGCTGATGGAGTGAGAGATCAAGGGTGAACATTTGGAGGTGCATCACACTAAATATAAATCTCAGAATGCAGCAGGATCAGCTGTCTGAGGAGTGTTGTATGTCTTGTAGATCTGCGATCTTGGGTGCGTTCAAATTCAAAATTCAAAACTCAAGTCAGCATTTGTAAAAGGTTGGTCCTAGCTGATGAATCAACTGAATTGTTTGATGAGGTGCCAACAGCCATGGATAGGGGAATGTATGTTGATGCTATAATGTTTGCTACTTTAAGAAAGCATGTGAGATAACGTCTGTCATTGGACTAAAGTTGAACCTCGTGGAATCGTAAACAAATAATTGACTGAGTGACTGAAACAGAGAGTAGGGATTAGATTAGATTCGATTCCCTACAGTGTAGAAACAGGCCCTTCGGCCCAACAAGTCCACACCGACCCTCCGAAGAGTAACCCACCCAGACCCATTTCCCTCTAACTAGTGCACCTAACACAAGGGGCTACTTTCTCCCCACCCTCACCCTCCTCTAGCTTATCTCTCCACGCTTCAGGCTCCACGCTTCAGGCTTTATTCCTGATTAAGGGCTTTTGCCCGAAACGTCGATTTCGAAGCTACTTGGATGCTGCCTGAACTGCTGTGCTCTTCCAGCACCACTAATCCAGAATCTGGTTTCCAGCATCTGCAGTCATTGTTTTTACCTCGGCAATTTAGCATGGCCAATACACCTGACCTGCACATCTTTGGACTGTGGGAGGAAAATGGAGCACCTGGAGGAAACCCACGCAGACACGGAGCGAATGTGCAAACTCCACAGAGACAGTTGATGGGCAGGGATTCAAATTGATAAAACCTTTTGCTGGGGCCTCAAAATGTATTTGCTCCATCCCAGGCTACATCCTGGTGAATCTTGTCTGCATCCCACCCAGTGCAATTACATTCTTTCTATAGTGCAGAGATGGGAACTGTACACAGTACTCCAGCTGTAATTCAACCAAAGTTTTATATGGCTCCAGAATTGCTCTCATAACCAATGCCATGACTGATAAAAGCAACAGTCACGTATGCCTTCTAAACTGCTTTGCTGCCTTCAGAGATCTGTGGACAAGCTGTTTCTCTCAGCTTCCTAGCATCCTGCCATTCATTGAACATCCTCTTGTCTTTTACTTCAAACATTGTGTGTCACCTCACACTATAATGAGATAGAAAGCCACGTGTCCAGATTTTCCAATTCCACAAAAATATGGAACAGAATAAATGAAGTATACAAATCAAAAAGATTTCAATGGATTACGTGAATGGCAAAACTGTGGCAATTGGCCCTAAAAATGAAAGAATGGGATACTTTCTAAATGGAGTTGAGTTAGAAGCAGTTCAGGTTTAAAGAGAATTGAAGATCCAGATATACGGATCATTTAAATGACAGGAACAGGACAAAAATACATTGCTGGCTTTTCTGTCCCAGGGAATGAACTGCAAGGGAGCAGAAGTAACGCTTCTGCTGTACAAGTTAGACCACACCTGAAGTCTTGTGAATAGTTCTGCCAGCACACCTTGGGACAAATGCACTGTCTTGGTCTTTGACAGTGTGCAATGTAAATTTACCAAGGTTTGAGCATTAGACTACAAAGAAAGATTACACAAACTAGGGTTGTATTCCATAGGGTTTAGAAAGGTGAATGATGGTTTGATCAAAGTTTTCAAGAGATTAAAGAGTATAGAGCAAGTAGATAGAGAGAAAAAAATTCTGTTTGTTTTTGTAGAGTTTAGGACTGGGTGAAGAGTCTGAAAATAAGGGACAACCTTTCAGGAGTGAAACTAGAAAATACTTAGCATACAAGAAGTGGTAAATACTTGCAAACATCAATTAATGCACAATCAAACGTTCAATTTAAATATAAGATTGGTAGATTTTTGATAACCAAATGTAATAGGGGACTTAGGTCAAATTGGCAGGTATATGAAGATATGTTGCAGATCAATCATGAAATGGGTGAGTGCTCAACTGGTCACTGCTCTGACCTCTTGTATGCAGGCTTTTGGCAGCTTTTAGTTGCTCATGATGTTTGAGCACTGTTACAAGTGCAATTGTGATGTAGAACAGGTTTCCGCTACTGTCAGAATTCATTGCAATTTCCTGGATTGGAATTTTTTCGCCCAGAGCCTGCTGGGAATGCAAGACAAAATATTTCATAACCATGGAACTTTGCTACCTCTCATGTTCACTCATTGCTCATGTCATAGCATACAGTAAGACAACCATTATACTCATTCAATGTCTTTAATACAGCAAAATATACTTAGATGCTTCACAGATGTGTTTATTAGATAAAGCTTAACACCAAATCACACAAGGAGATGTTAAGATAGGTGACTGGAAGCTTAGTCAAAAAGAGAAGTTTTAAGAAGGATCTTAAAAGGTGAAATGAAAGAGGTACACAGGCAGAAAGTTTCAGAGAGGGAATTCCAGTTTAAGGTCTGAACATCTGAGGATGTTGTCCCCAGTGATGGAGAAAGTAAAATCAGGGGTGCTCACATGGCCAGAATTGGAGGAGTGAAGAGATCTTACAGGGCTTACAGATTTTGCAGATGTAAGATGGGGGCAAGATCATGAGAGGATCTGAAAACAGAATGTGAATAATAAAATTGAGGTGTTGCTGGACCGGGAGCAAACATAGGTGAGAGAGCAGAGGGATAATAGGTGAATGGGACTCGGTGTAAGCAAGGACATTGGGCAGCAGACTTATCAATGATCTCAGCTTCATAAAGGGTAGGGCGCTGGACTGAGCAAAAATGGGAAAGTTAATGCAAAGGTACAAAATAAGTTAGAAGTGTGTAATTATATTATATTTATAGAGTCATAGAGATATATAGCATGGAGACAAAAACTTCAGTCCAACTTGTCCATGCTGACCAGATATCCCAACCCATCTAGTCCCACCTGGCAGCATCTGGCCCATATCTCTCCAAACCCTTCCTATTCATAAACCCATCCAGATGCCTTTTAAATGTTACAATTGTACTAGTCTCTACCACTTCCTCTGGCAACTCATTCCATACACGAATCACATTCTGCATGAAAAAGTTGCCCCTTAGGTCTCTTTTAAATCTTTCCCCTCTCACCTTAAACCTATGACCTCAGGGAAAAGACCTTGTCTATTTACCCTATCCATGCCCCATCATGATTTTATAAACCTCTATAAGGTCACCCCTCAGCCTTCGACGCTCCAGGGAAAACAGCCCCAGCCTGTTCAGCCTCTTCCGATAGCTCAAATCCTCCAACCCTGGTAACGTCCTTGTAAATCTTTTCAGAACCCTTTCAAGTTTCACAACATCTTTCCGATAGGAAGGAGACCAGAATTGTACACAATATTCCAACAGTGGCCTAACCAATATCCTGTACAGCCACAACATGACCTCCCAACTCCTGTACTCAATACTCTGACCAATAAAGGAAAGCATACCAAACGCCTTCCTCACTGTATTGACATAAGGCTCTAGTTCTACCCCATTTGGATTACTGCCTTCAGTTCTGAGCACCACACTTCAGAATGGATAAAATAGCTCTGGTGGGAATGAAATTCAAATTAATCAGAAATATACCAGTCGAGGGTTG
The DNA here is from genome assembly GCF_047496795.1 of Chiloscyllium punctatum. Taxonomy (NCBI): domain Eukaryota; kingdom Metazoa; phylum Chordata; class Chondrichthyes; order Orectolobiformes; family Hemiscylliidae; genus Chiloscyllium; species Chiloscyllium punctatum. Next base: position 16,097,766 of record NC_092758.1, read on the forward strand.
TATTTCTTCAAATGTTGCAGATGAAGGCGTGATGTGTTTCAAATAGGCAAAGGAGTCGCAAAGGATAAGAATTAGAAATTGTTCTTTGGTAGGACCCAGGAGAAGGCAGCAGGACTTGAGCTATGTCATAAATCTGAGCAATGTCATTCAAAGATGATGTCAGGAGTCAGTGCTGCACACTGAATTTGGGACCTTCCCTCTCATAAAGTTATTGAGCCTGGGGGTTGGGGGGTGGGGGGAGATAGGTAGTCACTGGTTGAGGGGATGGGGCCATAGAGATCAACTGAAAATTCAAAAAGCCACTGTTAGTTGTTTTTGTTTGTAAACGATATTACGATTTATAGAACCAAGATGGATATTGCAGTTAAGGTGGAAATCAATCATGATTTAGTTGAATAGTTCAAGAGGCTGAATAGCCTCATTCTGTTCCTATATTCCAAATCTTCACAAGTTTATCAAATCAGAGTTAGCAAAGCAATTTAGAATTCTAAACCAGTGACTGAATAACTAAATTGTCTATGAATCACAAGTTATCATATTTTCTATCAAACTGAAGCTTTAATTAATTGATCCCAAATCATAGAATTCCTACAATGTGGAAGCAGGCACTTTGACCCCTTGGGTCTACTATGGCCCTCAGAAGAGCATCCCACCTAGACTCAGCCCACTTTAAATCTCTGTCAGAATTCATTATGTACTTTTACTTAGCTCCAAAATGCTGGTACAGATATTTTTTATCAAACAAAACAGGCAATCCCACCGCCTCACTAATGCCAAGACTACAGGCTCTATTCCGTACCTCAGGGGATGAGTATGGACCTTGGGCCATCTGCTTACTGTGCAGAATGGCTTTCTGCTGCGTGTACAGTGTAGTCCAGTGCCTGTTGGTGGTCTGAAGCTATGGGGCAGAACAAAGGGATTTATTTGCAATGCAGAGATCCATAGCCTTCAGGCCCTGGCTTCTAACAGACCTGTGTTCAGATACAATCTCTGCTACAAGTCATGCTCCGTAAATCAACAGAACTGCAGCGCATGTTTAACACAAATGTCACAATGGGATTAAACAAAAGGAAAGAAACATTTGGCTGCAGGGTGCTTGAGAGATATTTTTAAGGTAACAAAGTGTAAAGCAAGGTTCATTTTTAACAAATATTTTTAATGAGTTATTTGCACACAACACTGACTATTAAAGAAAAGATCAAAACACTGCTGTCGAGGTAGAACTCAAAGATGTACTGTTTCTGATTAGACAGTTGTGTAAATTTCAGACTGCTTGGGGCTTGAGATGTGGAAAATAACTTAACCTCTAAATTTGCATTAATAGAACATAGAGAAACTTGGTAAAGGCAGAATTTGAAGGGAAACAGGATCAAATTTGAGTTTGTTTTTAACGTCTGCCATAAATTCCACTAGATGGGAAGAGTAGATTTTGTGTGCTCCTTAGTGCAGCCATGATGGGACAGTGTCGAGGGGGGATGAACAATCTCCTGTTCCTATGTTCCATGCGCAGCCATGAGAATAATGGTTGTTATAAATTCTGCCAGAGAAGCTTTTTCAATCCGCCTCCTTTCAAACCACATTCCCCTCCTTCTGCAAATGAAATTCCCTAACCTCCTTCCTCTATCCTTATTCTTCTTCACTGCATCCAGATTCCCCCTGCTTAAATCCAATCCATCCCTCCCTTGGAGCCTCGTTACTCTTTCAGCCTACAATTTTTTCACCGCTGCATCCTCCTTTCTCACTCCTGTGCCCAAGCTGCTCCAACTCTGTATGCGGTCTGAGTTACTTTACTTGGACTTGGCACACACCATCTATTTTTATGATGATGCTTCTCAGTAACAATTAAACCCATGTCACCTAGGCAAGACGTTTGTCTTTTGCCCATGACAGGGTTAAATCAGATTCAGACAACATCCTTCAAGTAATTTAGAATAGTCTAATTATAAGAGGCAGCTGCCTGATAAGCCAATTTTCAGTGAAGCACCTGAAGTCCCTTGACTAAGTGAGATGGTGATTCTTGTAGCTACAAAGTACCTCTAAGTAAAAAGAGATTTTTAATACTACGTAAGGATGTGCCAGTTGGCATGAGTGGAGATCGAGTGAGACTTATGAGGAGATGAAAATTGGGAACTAAACTTTCAGGGGTAATGTTTGAGGCCTTTTCGAAAGCATGGGCAGCACGGAAAGGATGATGCAGTAGCATAAGAAGGAACAAGAAAGATAGTGAGAAAAGATATTTGATTGCAAGATATAGCATCTATATGGACAGGGAAATTAAGGATAGCATCAAATGAAAGAAAAAAGGATACAACATGGTAAAGATAAGTGGGAAGTTAGAGCTTTGGGAAATTATAAAAACCAACAAAAGATGACCAAAAATATAATAAAGAGAGAAAATAACCTGTGAGGGTAAATTATCAAGTAATATCAAGGTGGACGGCAATAACTTATTTAAGTAGATGAAGAGGAAGCGAAAGGGCAAAGTGAACATGAGAGAGAGTGTGACTGGGGAAATGGAAGTGGGGGAACCAGATAGTGGAGCTGAATACATAAGCTGCATCAGTCTGCAGGGTAGAAAACACTAATAGCATTGCCAAAATACTGAATAATCAAGGTGGGAGAGAAAATAAATACAAAAACCATCACTAAGGAAAATCTATCAAATAAACTAATGTGGCTCAGATCTGGTAAGCCCTTGAGCCTATTCAAGGATATTTTAAAAAAGCAGAGAGAGAATGGATTCATTGTTAGTAATCTTCTAAGATCCCTTAAAATCTGGAACAATCCCAGAGGATTGGAAAACTGAAAATGTAGGACATCTTTTCAAAAAGGAAGAAGACAAAATTCAGATACTATGGGCCACTTAGCTTTACATCTGCCATTGGGAAAATATAATAGCGGAACATTTAAAAAATTACAAAAATTAAATAGAATCAGCATGGCTCCATTAGAAATCATGCCTAACAAATTTATCAGAACTCTTTGGGGGGGGGGGGGGGGCGGGGGGCGGTGGTAACAAGCAGGATAGATAAAAGTGAATGAGTAGATATAATATACTTGGATTTCCAAATATGTTCAATAAAGTATCACTTATAAGGCTAGATAAGAGTTCACGGTGTTGACTAGTATAGTAGCATGGATAGAGGATTGTCTAACTGACAGAAAACTGAGACTTGGAATAAGGTGAGCATTTTCAAAACAGCAGCTTGTGCCATGGGGTTCAGTACTGGAGTGACAACTATTTACATTATATATTAATGAGTTGGATGATGAAAGTGAATATACTATTGTCAAGTTTGCAGATGACGTAAATATAATTGGAAGACAAGTGTTGGAATGATGCAGAATCTACAGAGAGATGTAGACAGATTAAGTAAGTGGGCAAAAAAACTTGATGAAAGGAATATAATGTCTGAAAATATGAGGTAATGCACTTTGGCAAGAACAGTAGGAGAGCCGAATACTAGTTATTTAAATGGAGATAGAGACATCAGAACAAAGGGATTTGGAGCCCCTGTACATGAATCAGAAAAGTCTAGCATCCCAGTTCCGCAGTAATAGGGAATTGGACAGTTGGCTTTACTTCAAAGGAATGTAGTGGAAAAATAGGAAAGTCTTGCTAAAACTATACAAGGCATGAATTACACATTATATAGAAAATTGTGAATAATTTTGGTCCCCTCATCTATGTAAGGACATACTGGCATTGGAGGCAGCCCAGGAAAGATTCATTAAGTTCACTAGGGTAGATGCTGAGAGGCTGCGGGAAGGTCTAGGATGAGAATGCTTACGCTCAGAGTAAGTAATCATCCAGTTAGAACAGAAATGAATAGGAATTTCTTCTCTCAGAAGTTAGTCAGTCCCTGGAATTCTTTACAACAGAGAGCTAAAGAGGCTGGACTGTAAAGGATGCTCAAGAAAGAGATAGATTGATTTTTGTATCAGTTAGGGAATCAAAGGTTATAGGGATAAGGCTGGAAAATATCTTAAGGATTATCATGTCAGTCATGATTTAATTGAATGATAGAGCAGACTTGATGAGCTGAATTGCCTACTCTTATTCCTATTTCTTGTGGTCACTTCCTCATTTTTCAGAAAGCAAGATGAGTAAATGTTTGGTCAGTCATTAATGCACAGGAACAGTTCTAATTTAATGCACTTCAACCAAATTATGCAGAATGATGCAACAACAATGTGAATTTTGTACTATCTCACATTGAACTCTGAACAACGTCTCCTCTGATTCCACTCACTCCTTCCAAATAAAGATGCCATTATGGAAATCACTAGCCTTCCCTTCCTGTTTTCATGTTTACATGGAAGAATCTTTCTTCCAGTGAGTTTAGGTTCCCTCATTCCTCAAGTTCTCCAATATATTAATGATTGTATAATAGCTGTATCTTTTCATGTTGTTACTCAAAATTGGAAAATGTAATCTCTGCCACTATCTTATTATCATCTAGTTGGGTCTGGTAGCAGTGCCGGAGATCAAATGGAACTTGGAATTAGCGATAGTTATCTATGAGTTGAGGGATAATTGGCTAACACTTGACTGGGTATATGTGTAAATAAAATATATTTGGGAACAAGTGATGTTGGGGTTTGTGATGTGTGATGTAGAAATGAAACTCTGACTGGAAAAATGTATGACTGAAATCTGTCAAGCCAAAATTTTAATCATTGGTACTTAACATTGGTAACAGGCATGGTTGGCTGTTTGTGAATTAAAAATTGAAAACTGAGTGTCTAAGAGTATTTTGGAGAAAACCTCAGTACGGTAACTGAATATAAACGGAAAGTACTGGGGTACGATTTCCTATCCCTGTTGCTTGCAAGTGAACATATGACCTTGGAAGAATAAGTAAACCATGCAGACTAAAGGCTACTCCTTAACCAAAAAAGAAACGAGCTGTTACCACACAATAGCAAGTTTTATTTCAGAATTGGAACCTGATGATTTGAACACAAGAGAAGACATGGATAAATTATTAACTTTCATCGATACAATTATCAAAACGATGATTCACTAAATGTTTCAGAAGCACGCTCAGATTTTGAAAAATTTAAAAAGAGTGATGTTACTTCTGTAAAAAAAAGGAAATATAATTCTGTACATTGTGTACAGGGCTACAGAAATTCCAGACAGATATTCTTCAGTTTGTGCTGATATTAAAACCATTAGACTGTGTCAAAATATCGAATACAGATAGACAATTTTGTTTTGATAAGAGTTAGGTTTGCAGAAAGATACGCAATACTAAAACAAATGCAGGATGCACAAAACAAAACTTCGAAAGCCTTCCTTTCCACCAGCATTCATGGTGCAAGTAGGGCAATTGGCCACTTCACAGACACTGAAGGTGTATAATAGACTGGCAAGACTTTCTTGCGACAGGTCCTAGGCATTATGAAAAAAGAGTTTTAGCTAAGTGAAATGGAAGCATTTGAGAATAGCATGACAATTCTTGCCATCAAGGCCACACATGATTAAGTACAGCATCAAGAAGCTCTAGAAAAACTGGATTCACTGGGTGTCAGGGGCGAAATCTCCACGGGTTAGTATCATGCTTGGCCCGTGGGAAGATGGTTGTGGTTGTTGGAGATCAGTAATCTCAGCTGTAGAATGTCTCTGCAAGTGTACCTCAGGGTAATGTCCTAGGCCCAAATATCTTCAGGTGCTTCATCAATGAGCTTCTTTCCATCATAAGGTTGTAAGTGGGGATGTTAACCGATGACTGCGCAATGTTCAGTGCCATTTGAAGCAGTCTGTGTTCAAATGCAACGAGAACTGAACAATATCCAGGTTTGGACTGAAAAGTGGCAAGTAAAATTCAAATGGCAGATAATGGCTATCTCCAATAAGAGCTGAAAAATGTGTTGCTGGAAAAGTGCAGCAGGTCAGGCAGCATCCAAGGAGCAGGAGAATTGACGTTTCAGGCAAAAGCCCTTCTTCAGGAAAGGCTGAAGAAGGGCTTATGCCCAAAGCGTCGATTCTCCTGCTCCTTGGATGCAGCCTGATCTGCTGCACTTTTCCAGCAACACATTTTTGAGCTCTGATCTCCAGCATCTGCAGTCCTCACTTTCTCCTATCTCCAATAAGAGACAATCTAACCACCACCCCTTGACACTCAATGGTTTTACCACCCACAATCACATCCTGGGGGTTACCATTGACTAAAAGTTCAACTGAGCTCCCCACATGAATACTGCAGCTACAAGAGCAGGTCAGAGGCTAACAGTACTGCGATGAGTAATTCACTTCCTGTCTCACCAAAAGTCTGTCCAACATCCACACGGCACAAGTCAGGAATTTGATGGAATACTCCCAACCTGCCTGGTTGGGTGCAGCTCCAACAACACTCGATAACTTGAGGCCATCCAGGTCAAAACAGCCAGCTTGATTGGCATTAACGAGCATCAATTTTCTCTATCACTGACACTCAGTGGCAGCAATATGTACTACCTGCAAGATGCACTACAGAAATTCACCAAAGATCCTTAGATAGCAACTACTAAGCCCACGACCATGTCCATCTTGAAGGACAAGGGTAGCAGACGCATGGGAACACATCTACGTGCAAGTTCCCCTCTAAGCCAGTCACCATCCTGAGTTGGAAATATATCTCCTAACCTTCACTATCGCTGGATCAAAATCCTGGAATTCCCTCCCTAATGGCATTATGGGTTAACGTATAGCATATGGACAGCAGTGGTTCAAGAAAGCCGACATCCACCTTCTCAAGGGCAACTAGGGATGGGCAATAAATGCTAGAGAGCCAGTGATGCCTGTGTACCATGAGTGAATAAAAATAGAACTGAAATATTTTTGATAATTTTGAGAAGCAAAGATAATTTGGGGCTTGCAATAAAAGACTGAACCTCAGCTGCACAGAATGTGGTCAATCAATGTTTAAGATGAGATTCAAAGTGAGAGAAGGGTGGCACAGTGGCTCAGTGGTTACCATTGCTGCCTCACAGCACCAGGTCTGCCTCACAGACTCAGATTAAATTCCAGCCTTAAGTGACTATCTGAGTGGAATTTGCATATTCTCTCTGTGCCAACAGTTTTTTTTCTGAGTGGTCTGTTTCCTTCCACAGTCCAAAGATGTTAGGTTAGGTGGATATGCCTTCTAGTGTTAGATTCTGCAGCAAGTGAAACAGCTTTTACACATCTACCTTGTCAAACCCCTAAAAATCTTATATGGATCAATAAGATCTTCTCTCATTCTTCTGCAATTCGATGAGTATGCTATGTTTGGATTTCCAAAAGGCATTCAATATTGTACAACACATTAGACTACTTAATAATATAAGAGCCCAGGGTTTTAGGGATAATATATTAGCATGGATGGAGGAATGGCTAACTAATAGAAGACTCAGAGTTTGGATAAGAGAGGTACTTCGAAAATGGCAACCTGTAACTAGTAACAGGGCGGCACGGTGGCACAGTGGTTAGCACTGCTGCCTCACAGCACCAGAGACCTGGGTTCAATTCCCGCCTCAGGCGACTGACTGTGTGGAGTTTTCACGTTCTCCCCGTGTCTGCGTGGGTTTCCTCCGGGTGCTCCGGTTTCCTCCCACACTCCAAAGATGTGCAGGTCAGGTAAATTGGTCATGCTAAATTGCCCGTAGTGATGGTAAGGGGTCGATATGGATGTAGGGGTATGGGTGGGTTACGCTTCGGCGGGTCGGTGTGGACTTGTTGGGCCGAAGGGCCTGTTTCCACACTGTAAGTAATCTAAAGTAATCTAATCTAATCTAGTAGGGAGCCACAAAGATGAGTTCTGGGGCCACAATCAAAGATGTGCACACACACATCCGCTCCAATGTCATGTGCCTGGTGATCGGTGTCAGCATGCCGATAGCAGCATTGAATTCCGATTCCAAAAGTCACTGCTGTGGACAGACCTCAGATGGAGCACAGTCGAAAAGTGTGGCGCTGGAAAAACACAGTAGGTCAGGCAGCATCCGAGGAGCAGGAGAGTCGATGTTTCGGGCATAAGCCCTTCATCAGGAATATGGAGCACTGTCCAGAATTACTTACAATTGATATTAGTGATTTGGATGACAGAAGTGAATGCATCATTGCCAAGTTTGTGACTGACACATGAATAGGAGGGAAGGCGAATACTGTGAATGAAACAAAGTCTACAGAGGGATATGGACAGATAAATCAATAGGCAATTTATAATGTGTGAATATAATGTGTGAATATTTGAGGTTTGACAGGAAGAATAGAAGGGCTGAATATTAATTAAATGTGGAAAGACTGCAAAAAGCTGCAATATAGGGAGATGTCGGGGTCCTCATGCATGAATTCCAAAATGATATTATCAAGTTCAACAAGTAGTAGGGAAGGCAAATGTACTGTTGACCTTCATTTTAAATGGAATCAAGTATAAAAATAAAAAAGTCTTGCTAAAACGAAGGCACTAATCAGACTACAGCTGGAATACTCTGTACAGTTTTGGTCCCCTTTTCTAAGGAAAGGCATACTGTCATTGGAGACATTCCACAGAAGTTTTACAAGGTTGGTTTCAGGCATGGAGGGATTTTCTTCTGAGGAAAGCTTGAGTAGACTGTACTAAGGACATGGTGACATCTGACTTTGGCTCATATTACAATGGAGGCAATATTTTACGCTCAAACTATCTCCCACCAAGGCTCATGCTCTATACCTCTTGTAATGGCATGCAACATCTTCCCTCACTCGCTCTCACCCATCCCAATTGCCTCTCTCATAACACTGCCTACTCATTCAGGACACCTCACCACCTTATCCCCAACAGCACTAACAACGGCTTCACTTACATTCACCTCACTCAATCCCTTACTTTTTCTCAGTTCAGAATAATACAGTCCACAATAGGACAGAAAGCACTAAGATGGGCAATGGGCTGCCCAATCCTCATCACTTAAGAGGAGAGGGTCATTAGCCTGATGGCACCAGGTGGCAGATTGACTGTGCCCAAGCCTACAGACTGAAATTACAGATTTAGGCAGTGGTCCCTGCCACTCTGAGGCTTGTTGAAGGCTCCGTACACCGTACATCTTCGGAATAAATTATAGGGAGTATTGACCAGAACTAAAGGTGTATCCATTGACTTGGCTGAGGACTTCTGATGACTATGACAAGAATCCTGGCTTTGTATCCACACTAAATAGCAAGGCAGGTAGAAATAAGGTGAGTCTGGCAGTTCTGGTTGGAACAAAGGAAACCTGTGAGTATCCAGTTAGGCTCAAAGTGAGAGCTTTAAGAGAGCAAACAACCGTGAGATGGTCCAATCAATGAGCTGGGTGTTTGTCCTTGTGAATAAAATGTCCTGGCAGTGGTCTTTCAAAGTTAGTTGCCGGTGCAGCTCTAAAGTGCAACTTTTTAAAATTTCATCAATTTCATAAAAATATCTTTACATAAACACATAATCTTTAAAACAGTTTGGTTGTGTAGAGTAGCATATGAAGCAACAAACAAACATTGGAGTTTGACTCTGTCCAGCAAAAAAACCAAAGGCATTTGTTACTTCCCTAAGACTATATTTATGCATAGAGTCTAGATTAGAGTGGTGCTGGAAAAGCAGAGCAGGTCAGGCAGCATCCAAGGAGCAGGAAAATCGATGTTTCGGGCAAAAGCCCTTCATCAGGAATGGAGGCAGGGACCCTCCAGGGTGGAGAGATAAATGGTGAGGGGTGGGGCTGGGGAGAAGGTAGCTAAGAGTACAATAGGTGAATGGGGGTGGGGATGAAGGTGATAGGTCAGAGAGGACGGTGGAGCGAATAGGTGGGAAGGGAGATTGGCAGGTAGGACAGGTCATGAGGATACTGCTGAGCTGGAAATTTGGAACTGGGGTAAGGTGGGGGAAAGGGAAATGAGGAAACTGGTGAAGTCCACATTGATGCCCTGGGGTTGAAGTGCTCCGAGGCGGAAGTTGAGGCATTCTTCCTTCAGGCGTCAGGTGGTGAGGGTGTGGTGGTGGAGGGGGCCCAGGACCTGCATGCCCTCGGCTGAGTGGGAAGGGGAGTTGAAATGTTGGGCCACAGGGCGGTGGAGTTGATTGGTGTAGGTGTCCCAGAGATGTTCCCTAAAGTACTCTGCGAGGAGGCGTCCAGTCTCCCCAATGTAGAGGAGACCGTATTGGGAGCAACAGATACAATAAATGACATTGGTGGATGTGCAGGTGAAACTTTGATGGATGTGGAAGGCTCCTTTGGGGCCTTGGATAGAGGTGAGGGAGGAGGTGTGGGCACAGGTTTTGCAATTACTGCGGTGGCAGGGAATGGTGCCAGGATATTAGGGTGGGTTGTTGGGGGGTGTGGACCTGACCAGGTAGTAACGGAGGGAATAGTCTTTGCAGAAAGCGGAAAGGGGTGGGGAGAGAAATATATCGCTGGTGGTGAGGTCCATTCGGAGGTGACGGAAATGTCGGCAGATAATGCAGTTTATACGAAGGTTGGTAGGGTGGAAGGTGAGGACTGGGGGGGATTCTGTCCTTGTTACGGTTGGAGGGGTGGGGTTTGAGGACGGAGGTGTGGGATGTGGATGAGATGCGTTGGAGGGAAATTGCGGTCACTAACGAAGGAGGCCATCTGGTGTGTTCTGAGGTGAAGCTGGTCCTCCTGGGAACAGATACATTGGAGGCAGAAGAATTGGGAATATGGGATGGCATTTTTGCAAGAGAGTGGGTGGAAAGAGTTGTAATCCAGGTAGCTGTGGGAATCGGTGAGTTTGTAAAAAATGTCAGAGTCAAGTCGGTCATCATTAATGGAGATGGCGAGGTCCAGGAAGGGGAGGGAGGTGTCAGAGATAGTCCAGGTAAATTTAAGGTTGGGGTGGAGTGTGTTGGTGAAGTTGATGAACTGCTCAACCTCCTCACGGGAGCACGAGGTGGCGCCAATGCAGTCATCTGACTGTGTCATATTTACGCACTGGGAGAGGATGCGATAACTGAGCGGACCCACCTTTTAACTTTGACTGAAAGACTTCAGACAGTGGTCTTTCCCTACCAAGCTTTGGTGCATCCCTCAGCATGTAGCCCTGGACCTTGCAATTTGCCAGTCTGCAACACTTGGTTGAGTTTAACTCCTTGCTCTGGAAGACCATGTGTAGCTTTAAAGTGTAGCATGAAAACACGGTAAACATATTCAACTACATTGAAGACAGAGCGGACTCATCTGATGACAGCACACTAAGCAGAACAAGATTATTGAGTTTTTCCAGAGCTGACTCCCGCTGTCTTTCATTGCCTTTTAACTGTACAATGTCAGGTCATTCTAAGAGGTAAACAAATTTTTCACATATTTACTGTATCAGTGTCTGTTTTTTGACATGTGTAGGCAAATCAGGTCATATAGGGATTCCTCGGCTACCTAGAAGATCCGCTGAATTTGAATTTGTGGGTGGGGCTTCTGAGATTAGATCTATCGCAAATTTGCTGTAGGTTAAATGTTTCCAAGAAGTGGAACAAGTTTGAAGATTGAGCAGCTTTTAAAATACAGCAAAGCAGCAACAGGACATTGATAATGAAATAGAAAAGAGAATATGAAAATAAACTCACAAATTGCAAAAGCTTCTACAGACATATAAAAACAGCAGCAATTAGCACGAGTAAACATAATCCTTGAGAGCCCGAAGAGGAATTTATAATGGTGAATACAGAAATGGCAGAGATGTTAAACAATTATTTACTATCTGTCTTTGTGGTATAAAAGGCTTTCGGAAGATTGTGGGAAATCATGGGTCTAGTGAAATGTGGAATTTAAGGATATTAGTATTAATTTAAACAAAAAGTACTAGAGTAAAAAAACCAACAAATATACAGGATCTGATTACTTAAACCTTGGAATTTGCATTAAAATATCAGTGACTATGAATATAACAGACATATTCCTTTTAAACTTTCAAAAGTCTCTAAATTCTGGAGCAGTTTCCTGAATTGGAAGTGAGCAAACTAACCCTGTTAACCAAGATGTGGCAGAGCTGGTGTTGGACTAGGGTGGACAAAGTTATAAATCACACAACACCAGGTTATATGGAAGCACTAGCTTTCAGAGCACTGCTCCATCATCATGTTGTTATGGAGCATAAGACCTCCAACCTCCACAACCACCTGATGAAGGAGCAGTGCTCCAAAAGCTAGTGCTTCCAAATAAACCTGTTGAATTATAACCTGGTGTTGTATGATTTTTAACCCTGTTAATCTAGAAAGGAGGGAAATAGAAACTGGAAATTCAAGATTAGTTTATCTGACATGAATAGCTGGGAAAATTCTTGAATCTATTTTGAAGAATCTTGATAAAATTGTGCAGAGTCAATGTTGCATTATTAAAGGGAAACTATTTGAAGGGTCTCTTTAGAATTCTTGAGAATGTAATCAATCAGGTGGATAAGGGGAAACCAAGGTATGTAGTGCATTTTCAGATAATGTTCTGATCATGTAGAATCAGGACTCAAGGATTGGGATAATCCATTAACATGGTGGATTTGTAAAATGCAGTCAATACAGTCCCACACTCTTGTAGAGAAAGACAGCTGTTTTAAATGAGTATCACCACACCTTAGGCAAGGGATGAGGTTAACAAGGCAGGAACCTTCATGATAACCTCAGCTTGTGCAGGAATTCAACCCATGCTGTTGGTATCAGTCTGCATTATAAGAAAGCCATATAGCCAACTAAGCCAATCATCTGCCCAAGGAACAATACTGTGAAAACTTTCAGTTCATTCTGCTATTTAAGATTTGTTGAAGCACAGAAAAGATAGAAAAAAATGGGTCATTTTTTTGTGTCAGTAGGATAGAAGTAGCGAGATTTAGTAAGAGTTAGTAATTGAGTTTTCGGTCTTTAGAATCAAAATTGATGGATTCAATCCTGCCAGTTCCTGAACAGAATGGGCTCTGTCAAGAAATCTGGGAGAATCATGTGAGATGTTGGGTGAAGCCTTTCTCAACACTGCAGTTAATTCATATTTTCAAACAAAGTTCTGGGCCTTCAGTTTTGGGTCCTTCCTGTACCTCAAATATATGTAAATAAGTAAGAAATGCTTTTCGGTTGTTGGAACTGTTGGGAGAGTCAAACTCCAATGATTGTTTATTCTCAAAATGTCAAGAGTGTACAGAATTGAACTGCTATCATGACTACGCATGTATATAAAGATACTTTTATGAATAAAGTGTATTCTTTGAAACCCCAGATGAAGTCAAAGGCTTTTGCAACTTCAGCTAGGGGAACAGGCTGGTGAGCGGGTTGGCATTCATTGGATTATCCAGGATTGTCAGGTAATAATCTTCCTTTTCATCCATTGATTCATGTTGCCTACTTTCCTGATCCACGCCCCAAAAACACTGGAGAACATCCAGGCTTGCTTTGTTAGCCTCATACTGCATGAGTTGTGCTTTAACATTTACAAAGGGATGCCAGGGTTGGAGGGTTTGAACTATAGGGAGAGGCTGAATAGGCTGGAACTGTTTTCACTGGAGCACGGAGGCTGAGGGCTGACCTTATACAGGCTTTTAAAATCATGAGGGGCTTAGATAAGGTAAATGGACAAGGTCTATTTCCTGGGGTTGGGGGGTCCAAAACTAGAAGGCAAAGATTTAAGGTGAGATGGGAAAGAATTAGAAGGGACCTAAGGGGTAACTTTTTCACACAGAGGGTGGTGCGTGTGTGGAATGAGCTGCCAGAGGAGGTGGTGGAAGCTGCTACAATTACAACATCTAAAAGGCGAATGGATAGGTATATGGATAGGAAAGGTTGTTTAGAGGGAAATGGGGCAAGTTCTGGCAAATGGGACAAGATTGGTTTTGGATTTCTGGTTGGCATGGGCGAGTTGGACTGAAGGGTCTGTTTCCATGCTGTACATCTCTATGACTCTCTAACTCTTTGACCATGATTTCTTGGATTTTCCTGTGTCAATGGTGACAATGTTTTGGTGCCAATCATGTTGACAAAGGCCAAAGCAGCGAAATGTATTTGCTTCATTTTCACTATTACAAGTGATCTGGTAAAAGATGGTTAAAAACAGTCCGATTTTATTCAAGTCTTTTGGTGTGAAATGGTTCAGGATGTAGGTGAACCCATTGCAGTAGGCCCACCTGTGTTTCTGTGCTCCACTATGTCCTTGCATTGCTTCGCTTACTGGGTATAGTCATATCACAAGCATACATGAGTTTGTGTTTCCACAAATATGACTAACCCAGAGTTGCCATGCATTTGTTTGACCCGGAGTTACCATAAATTCAGTTAACCTGGAGTTATTGAGCATTTGGTTAACTCAGAGTTACTACAAATATTGTTAACCTGGAGTTACCACAGATTTGGTTAAACCATAGTAGCCACAAACCTGGTTAACCTGGAGTTATCACAAGTTTGTTTAACTCAGAGTTACCACGACTTCAGCTAATCTGGAGTTACCGCAAATTCAGATAATCTGGAATTAATAAGACCATAAGACCATAAGCAATAAGAGTGGAAGTAAGGCCATTTGGTCCATCGAGTCCACTCCATTCAATCATGGCTGATGGGCATTTCAACATCGCTTACCCACACTCTCCCCGCATCTCACAAACTTGGCTAACCTGAAGTTACCAATATTCTTGTAACTCGGAATGACATGAACTTATCCAACTAGAATCATCACAAATTCAGATAACCAAGAGTTACCACAAATTCGACAAATCCAGCATTAGCATGAATTCGACTAATCTGGAGTTATTGTGAATTTGGCTAAATCATTTAACAGTGTAGAACTTCAGTTTATCATGGGGATCTTTGTATTAGATTTCCCTGTTTTGTCAATCGGAATGGTTGACACCTTCATGACAACTGGAGATTCGATTTGCCTAAACTTGACTCATTTCAACTTCACTGTGATGCTATCTTTAAATTCTCCTATTCATCTGGCCTGCACCTTTCCTTTAGGGCTTTTAGTTTTTGAAGGGAATGTAAAATCTCTGTGAATTAGGAATTAAATCTTTTAATGCTTGACATTGCCTACCTCCTGTCTTCTCTTTCAACCTAATTTTCAATATACCTTAATAAAATTGCGTACTGTTATTCTGTAATTTGCTTTGTTCAGATTTAAGACCCTTGTTTTGAATAGTAGTGGGGATGAGACATTTAGTGACACATACCTGGAGAAATTGAGATAGCTACCCCTTAAAGCGGAGAAGGCTGGTGGGGGATTAGACAGAGGTGTTTAACATCACAAATGGTTTTTATCTAATAAGTAGGTGGAGACTGTTTCCAGTGGCAGGAGAGAGTAACTAGAGGATGCATATTTAAATGAATTATATGAAGAACTTTTTATTCTTTCATTGGATTTAGGTGTCACTGGCAACACCAGCATTTGTTGCACATTTTAATTGCCCTTGAACTGAGTAGCTATTTCAGAGGGCAGTTAAGACTCAACCACATTACTGAGGAATCTGGAGTCACTTAAAGGCCAAAACAGGTGAAGATGACAGATTTCCAACCCAATTAGTGGAGTAGATAATTTGCTGAATAACAATTAGTGAAAGTTTTATGCTCCAGGTCGGTTCATTGATTTTCTACCAGCTGCTTTTGTGAGACTTGAGCCCATGCCCCCAAAACCTTTCGCTGGGTCTCTAAATTTGTGTTTCTAGTGACATTGCCAATACACCACCATCACCTGCTAACAACAGGAATCTCAGGAAACAAATTTTATGAAGCAACTTGTCAATGTCTAGAATTTGCTGCCTGACAAATTTGTCAAAGCAGATGCAAAAATAACATTCAAAGAGCACTAAATAGGAAAGGAAATTCTCATAGAGCTAAGAACATGAAAGGGGTCTATGATTTCAGAAAATCTGTACCAGGCTTGATGGGCTAAGTAGCCTTCTTATGTATTGTACACATTTATGTTCAGCAGCCTCAACGTTAACAGCTGAGAGATTCCAGCTTTACTGAGAATTTCATATGTAAAAAAGAATTTCACCAAATGGCCCAGGCACCTAACGGGCTCCACAATTCTATCACACACGACAGGAAACGAAAAACAGAAATTAAAAGTATAAGGGCTCATTTCCTCTCTCAATGTTGAGAAACACATTAGAGCCTGAAGACAGAGTAAGCAAGAAAATCAGTCCAGGCGGATAGCTACTGGCTCAGATTACACATCTGGTTAACAATATTTTAACTGGACAGTGTCACAAGCACTTTAGCAATGTGGTAAATCTTAAAGATGTAGCAATATCTCATACACAGTTAATCCACTTTTCTGATTTGCCTCCCAAGCATATTTTGAAGCTTATTTGAAATTTTGCTGTCTATCCTTAGCACTTAACTTGGTGCAATTCGCTTTATGAATAGTTATCATGTCAAATTGAATACTGCCTCAAAGTCTTGAAAGGAAGGAAGAAGGATGAGAAAGCATTATAGAAAAGAAACAAAATGAAGTGAAGGACACGATGCAGGGCTCATCTAACAGTAACTGGATGGGGGAAATAACTGGGGAATGAGAGAAAGGGGAAGGAGTGTAGGAAACGAGGAAGAATATGGAAAGGTATTTTATTTATAAGATATTTTACATTAAATACATTAAAGGGAACAAGTTAACCAGGGAAAGTGTAGGGCCCATTAGGGATCAAGGGGAAAACCTGTGTGTGAAGCTGCAGGACATTGAAATGGTGCTGAATGAATACGTCTCCTCACTCTGTAAAAGGAGAATGTAGACATGGAATTCAGGAAAAAGGACCATGAGGAACTTGCGCAATTTTAGATAGGAAATTGGGAGGAATTGGGAGCTCCGTCAGGCTTAAAACAGACAAAACCCCTGGTCCAGATGAATTGCTTGCCAGGCTACTGTGGGAGGCAAGGCAGGAAACTGCAATAGTTCTGACATAAATGTTTTATTCTTTTCTGAATGGGAGGAAGTGCCAGAGGACTGGAGGATGGTTAACATAGTCCCTCTTTTTAAAAGGAATAGTGGAGATGAAGCAGGAACTTATAAACCAGTGAGTCTCATGTTAGTAGTAGAGAAGCTATTGGAGAAAATCAATGAATCCAGATAGAGAAGAATGTGGAAGAGAAAGGAGACTGAGAGATTAGAGATGAGGTGATGGAAAAGAGCAAAATTCTCTCAATAATTATGGACTACAGTGAAATAAATGTTAATACTTCAGATCTTGAAAATCCAAAATAAAAATAATGCACTGGAGAAACTCAGCAGGTCTGATAGTATCAGTGGAGAAAGAAACAGAGTTAAAGTTTCAAGTTCAGTATGACTCTTCTGCAGAACAGAAGAGAGCTGTGTAAGTGATGGGTTCTACTTTGCAGAAAAATTGGACAGAGGAGTAGAGCAATAGATGGCAAAGGTACCAGAGCAAAAGACAAAAGGGGTTTGTTATGCTCATAGAAGTGAGATAAATTAAAGAATTTTAAAAAGTCTGGTAAGACTCTTCTTTAGAACTGTTAACTCTCTTTCTCTCTCCACATATATTTCTAGACCTGATGAGTTACTGATGCCTTTCTGTTTTTATTTACTGTGGGTTGTAGCAACATCCTCAATCTGTATACCACTCATGCAGCACCATTCCTCTACCTGTGCCTCACCAATGCATCATCATTCCTTAACCTATATCCCAACAATGCAGCATCACTCCTCAATCTGTACCCCAATGCAGCACCATTCCTCAATCTGCACCTTACCAATGCAGCATCACTCCTCAATCTGCACCCTACCAATGCAGCATCACTCCTCAATCTGTGCCTCATCAACGCAGATTCATTCCTTCATCTGCGCCCACCAATGCAGCATCATTCCTTAATATATATCCCATTAATGCAGCATCACTCTGCAATCTGTACCCCACCAATGTAGCATTACTGCTCAACTTGAACCCTGAAAATGCAGCACGACTCTTGAACCTAAACCCTGACAAATAACATTATTTTTTAATTTGAACTCCAATTTAGTTTTCAATTTATGATCTTCAACTGTCACATCTATAGTTTCTAACTTTTGGTTGAAAATTCTAATGAATGAGTCCCAACTGCCACATAAATTTCTCTTTATAAGGATTTGAAAATCACTTTCACATCTCCTCCCACCACTCTTTCAGGCCTAGATGACACAGTACAACAACACCGTGGGCGGCACAGTGGCACAGTGGTTAGCACTGCTGCCTCACAGCGCCAGAGACCCGGGTTCAATTCCCGCTTCAGGCGACTGACTGTATGGAGTTTGCACGTTCTCCCCGTGTCTGCGTGGGTTTCCTCCGGGTGCTCCGGTTTCCTCCCACAGTCCAAAGATGTGCAGGTCAGATGAATTGGTCATGCTAAATTGTCCGTAGTGTTAGGTAAGGGGTAGATGTAGATGTAGATGTAGGGGTATGGGTGGGTTACGCTTCGGCGGGGCGGTGTGGACTTGTTGGGCCAAAGGGCCTGTTTCCACACTGTAAGTAATCTAATCTAAAAAACAACAACTAGCAGGACAAATCAAATCCAATCCACCCAATCGCCACTTTTACACAAGTTGAATAGAGATCTGACTTCTCTCTTTCTCTCTCTCTCTCTCTCTCTCTCTCTTTATATACACACACAAAGCTAATGGATAATGACATAAAGAATAGCACCAGTACTGCATGGCTTGCTACTGTCAACATTCATCCTGTGCACTTCTTTCAACGGAGTATTTTTATTCAGCTACAATTAAGAATTTGACACCTTGTCAGTTACAGCTATATTTAGAATTTAGTAAATGTTTCTGCATAGTATCAGGTTTATGTACTGCAATTCGATAACACTGAAATGTGACATAAATTGTACTCTGTACAAACTATTTAATCACTTCAGAATCTATTCAAGTGTGCTGAATCACAGAGGAAAGATGAAAATGCATTCGAGACAGGGCAGAAATGATTTTGCTCAGGGAAGAGTCAATTTGATGCAAATATTAACTTTGTTTCTCTCTCCACAGATGCTGTCAGGCCTCGAGTTTCCTCAGAGCTATCTGGCTTTGGTAACATAACTAACTGCCTATACCCAGGTACAGGGCACTATAAACCTTACACCCAACACATTGAGAGGAGGGCTATGTCATAAGGGAGCTCTGGTTTCCAGCATCTGCAGTTATTGTTTTGACCTATGTCATAAGGGAGTTGACTTCATCAACAGAGAAGGGTTCTATTCCACCAATGTGTAGGTCATTTGTGATCATCATTACCACATCTTAGAAATCTGCACCATGCAGCCTAGGAGCCATTCATGCTGCCTGTATCCTTTAAAACTTGCATGTTCCTGCTTTAGTTCAAGAGTTGGATACCTTAAAAGGATGGCTACTTTGAGACATTGGCTACCTCTATGAACACGTCTGATGACTCTGTTACATAACTGCTTGGCTGAGGTAAATGTAATGCAAAGTCAAACAGATGAGAGGTCTGATGAAGGTAAGGTTTCAATACTTGGACTGGTGTATGGGTCCTTGCAGTACACTCCAGACAGAGTATACATAACCCTAGCATCTGTGCACTGTACCACTGAAGCAGACAATAAGGGGATGTGATGGACCTTGAAGAGCTGGCAGAGTGGTTGCAGTCTTCCAAGAATGAAGATGAGGAACTTTCTGCAGGATAGAATGCTGTAGCCTCAAAATAGGAAGAACGTGATTCTAGTGAATGAGAGTTGGATGCAGTGATCACTCATTGACTGAAAATTGAAAAGTAAGCAATCCGTATCTGTTCCCAGAGGTAAACTTCTTTTGTTTGTGTTTTGTTCACTTTTACTGTTTTTGAATAAAATTAAATATTTTCAAATATTTGATGGCTTTCTACTATATGATTGATTCACAGAACAATGAGAAGATGCTGGGCAACACTGGGCATTGGGGGAAGACTAGCACTCTTTTAGATATCATTCTAAGATGAGATTGGCTAAGGAAGGAAAAGCTGTGTTGCCTGGTACTTCAACAGCAATTGATTTACAAATATACACTTGTATTTGCAGTAAATTGTGATGTCACCCATTTGCTCTGAGAATCATTTGTTTTTGGTATCCCTTCCGCTGTGTGGTGAAGGTGAACTCTTGGCTAGCAGTGCTTGACCAAGTATGTGGCTAGACTATAACGTTGACATCAGTGCCAGAGATATCGGGGAGGTCCCTGCAGTGGTGTGTACTTCTGCCTGTGGCATTGGATGAATGGGGCGTATTGGAGGCATGGTACACAGATAATGAGGTGAGTTTTTGAAAACAGATTGAGAAACTTCACTAGTGTTTATGAAGAGAAACTCTCCATAGAACCCAGCAAAATTGACACTTGAAAAGTTTTCTGGTAAAATTCAGTTCAATGTTTCAGCACATTTTTCAAGTTTTAGAAAGAACTGTTTTTAGAGAGAGGTGGTGAAAGAAGTATTTGCAGGATGCTCACAGATAGTGAAAAGGAAAGCAAAAAAAAGGCCAAAATTCAATGTTTTGTCGCTGGTGACAGGGTGATAGTATTGTTACCTGATTCTGGGCAACCATTAAAAGTGAGGTTCACTGTACATCACAAAATTACAAACAAACTCAGTGGTTGTGAATTATGTCATGAGTACACCAAACAGGAGGATAAATCAGTGAGTGTGTCATATTAATGTGGTAAAAAGCTATGACAGGGAGGATAATCAGGAGAAAAGTCTAGTTAGAATTGTGGAAGAGATAGGGAGTGAAACAAAAACATCTTAATAACATGACAAAGTTTGAAAGTTGATTGTCCAGCAATCAGATTGGATAATACAAAGGTGCTTAAAGGTTTAGCTGCCTTGAAAGTTTATGTTCTGGCAATCTATAAAAATGACTTAAAAGGCAACTGCAGACTCCTAAATTAGTTTGTGTGAAGAGGCCAGCTGCTTATGATGTTAAAGTAGGAGGTGGGATATCCTGCACACAATATCCTTATTAACTCAGTCCAGAGAAATTAGCACAATAGAAGGAAGACATTTGTTTCATGATGGGCAATGATATTATTGAACGAAGTCACCTTAGTTGGAGCTCACCCTTTATGATGGTACTGAAACCAAATCAGTCACAAAAGTTCTGTAATGACATTTTTTATTCATTCATGGGAAGAGGGTGTTGCTTGCTATGTGAGCATTTATTGTCCAGACAGCAGTTAAGAGTCAACCACATGGCTGTGGGTCTGGAGTCACATGAAGACCAGACCAAGTAAGAATGGCAGTTTCCCTCCCTGAAGGACGTTAATGAACCAGATGGGTTTTTCCAACAATCAATAATGGATTCATGGTCATCATTAGACTCTTAATTCCAGATTTTTGTTGAATTCAAATTCCACCATCTGCCATGGCAGGATTCAAATGTGGATCACCAGAATGTGACCTGGGTCTCTGGATTAACAAGGTAAAAACAATGACTGCAGATGCTGAAACTCAAATACTGGATTAGTGGTGCTGGAAGAGCACAGCAGTTCAGGCAGCATCCAACGAGCAGCGAAATCAACGTTTCGGGCAAAAGCCCTTCATCAGGAATAAAGGCAGTGAGCCTGAAGCATGGAGAGATCAGCTAGAGGGTGGGGGTGGGGAGAGAGTAGCACAGAGTACAATGGGTGAGTGGGGGAGGAGATGAAGGTGATAGGTCAAGGAGGAGAGGGTGGAGTGAATAGGTGGAAAAGAAGATAGGCAGGTCGGACAAGTCAAGGAGTTAGTAACTGAGCTGCAAGTTTGAAACTAGGATGAGGTGGGGGAAGGGGAAATGAGGAAGCTGTTGAAGTCCACATTGATGCCCTGGGGTTGAAGTGTTCCGAGGCGGAAGATGAGGCGTTCTTCCTCCAGTCGTCTGGTGGTGAGGGAGCGGCGGTGAAGGAGGCCCAGGACCTCCATGTCCTCAGCAGAGTGGGAGGGGGAGTTGAAATGTTGAGCCACGGGGCGGTTTGGTTGATTGGTGCGGGTGTCTCGGAGATGTTCCCTAAAGCGCTCTGCTAGGAGGCGCCCAGTCTCCCCAATGTAGAGGAGACCACATCGGGAGCAACGGATACAATAAATGATATTGGTGGATGTGCAGGTGAAACTTTGATGGATGTGGAAGGCTCCTTTAGGGCCTTGGATAGATGTTCCCTAAAGCGCTCTGCTTTGGACTATCTCTGACACCTCGCTCCCCTTCCTGGACCTCTCCATCTCCATTAGTGACGACCGACTTGACACTGACATTTTTTACAAACCCACTGACTCCCATAGCTACCTGGATTACACCTCTTCCCACCCTATCTCTTGCAAAAATGCCATCCCGTATTCCCAATTTCTCCGCCTCCGCCGTATCTGTTCCCAGGAGGACCAGTTCCACCATAGGACACACCAGATGGCCTCCTTCTTTAGAGACCGCAATTTCCCTTCCCACGTGGTTAAAGATGCCCTCCAACGCATCTCGTCCACATCCCGCACCTCCGCCCTCAGACCCCACCCCTCCAACCGTAACAAGGACAGAACGCCCCTGGTGCTCACCTTCCACCCTACCAACCTTCGCATCAACCAAATCATCTGTCGGCATTTCCGCCACCTCCAAAAAGACCCCACCACCAGGGATATATTTCCCTCCCCACCCCTTTCCGCCTTCTGCAAAGACCGTTCCCTCCGTGACTACCTGGTCAGGTCCACACCCCCCTACGACCCACCCTCCCATTCTGGCACTTTCCCCTGCCACCGCAGGAACTGTAAAACCTGTGCCCACACCTCCTCCCTCACCTCTATCCAAGGCCCTAAAGGAGCCTTCCACATCCATCAAAGTTTCACCTGCACATCCACCAATATCATTTATTGTATCCGTTGCTCCCGATGTGGTCTCCTCTACATTGGGGAGACTGGGCGCCTCCTAGCAGAGCGCTTTAGGGAACATCTCCGAGACACCCGCACCAATCAACCAAACCGCCCCGTGGCTCAACATTTCAACTCCCCCTCCCACTCTGCCGAGGACATGGAGGTCCTGGGCCTCCTTCACCGCCGCTCCCTCACCACCAGACGACTGGAGGAAGAACGCCTCATCTTCCGCCTCGGAACACTTCAACCCCAGGGCATCAATGTGGACTTCAACAGCTTCCTCATTTCCCCTTCCCCCACCTCATCCTAGTTTCAAACTTGCAGCTCAGTTACTAACTCCTTGACTTGTCCGACCTGCCTATCTTCTTTTCCACCTATTCACTCCACCCTCTCCTCCTTGACCTATCACCTTCATCTCCTCCCCCACTCACCCATTGTACTCTGTGCTACTCTCTCCCCACCCCCACCCTCCTCTAGCTGATCTCTCCATGCTTCAGGCTCACTGCCTTTATTCCTGATGAAGGGCTTTTGCCCGAAACGTTGATTTCGCTGCTCGTTGGATGCTGCCTGAACTGCTGTGCTCTTCCAGCACCACTAATCCAGTCTCTGGATTAACAGCCCAGCAAAAATGCCACTAGGCCATCACCTCCCTCTTTTAGCGAAGGCAATTATCTTCCCTAAATGGCATTAGTGAACAAGATGGGTTTTTCCAGACAATCAGCAATTGATTCATAGTCATTATTAGACTGTTAATTCCAAACATTGAATTCAAATTCCACAATCTGCCAGGGTGGGATACAAACCTGAATCCCAGAAATGTTACCTGGGTGCCCAGATTAATAGTCCAGTGATAAGACCTCAAGGTCCCCAAAGGAGTGGTGATTATCTTGTAAAATCAATGCAGTCAAACTTGGCATATAGGTCCACAGTTCCCTGAGATGGGAACACTAATGGATAAGGTGACCAAGAAGACATAAGGCATGCTTTCATTGGTTAGGGCATAGCATATAAAAAGATCATTGCAGCTGTATAGAATTTTAATTCAGCCACACCTGGAATATTGTATAAAGTTCTGATCACCACAATACAAGGAAGATGTGGAGATTTTGCAGAGGTTGCAAATATGGTTTACCAGGATGCTGGGGATGTGAGAAGCAATATTTTTCACACAGAGGGTTGTAACTGCCTGGAATTTATAAACCTCTATAAGGTCAACCCTCAACCTCTGATTGGTCAGAGTATTGAGTACTGGGGTTGGGGGTCATGTTGCTGCTGTACAGGACATCGATTCGGCCACTGTTGGAATATTACGTGCAATTCTGGTCTCCTTCTTATCGGAAAGATGTTGTGAAACTTAAAAGGGTTCATAGAAGACTTACAAGGATGTTGCCAAGGTTGGAGGATTTGAGCTAAAGGGAGAAGCTGAAATAGCTGGGGCTGATTTCCCTGGAGCGTCATAGGAAATAGGAAGGTACAGAGCATGAAGTGGCAAAGTTTAGAAAGGAATCATGTGTTGACACATGTTGACACAGACTTAGTTGGTCGAAGGACCTCTGCCTGCCCCAGTGCTGTACTGATCTTTGTTCTAAAAACAGACTCTTATCCTATTCCACAATTGGAGGACTGCATTGAAAGATTTGAACATGCAGGGCTCGACATGAAAATTGACTTGCTAACAGGTCATTGGCAAGTTTCATTCACTGATAGAGCCTGAGAAATATCAATTTTGCAACAACGGATGGACCTTATCAATGCAAAGTCATGCACTTTGGAATGAAAAATGTATTAGCAACATTCCAATGATTAACCAACAAAGTCATTGAGGAACCATGTGACTGCATAGTTTAGATTAAGAGAAAGTGAGGACTGCAGCTGCTGGAGAGTCAGAGTCGAAAAAGGTGACACTGGAACAGCACAGCAGATTAGGCAGCATTCGAGGAACAGGAGAGTAGACATTTCAGGCATGAGCCCTTATGCCCGAAGCTAGATTAGAGTGGTGCTGGGAAAGCACAGAAGGTCAGGCAGCATCCAAGGAGCAGGAAAATCAACGTTCGGGCAAAAGCCCTTCATCAATTTTCCTGCTCCTCGGATGCTGCCTGACCTGCTGTGCTTTTCCAGCACCACTCCAATCTAGACTCTGGTTTCCAGCATCTGCAGTCCTTGTTTTTACCTTATGCCCGAAGCATTGACTCTCTTGCTCCTCGGATGCTGCCTGACCTGCTGTGCTTTCCAGTGCCACCCTTTTTGATTCTGAAAAGTTTATATTGGTGACGACTGTTTTTAGCCAAATCTGAGAAAAACATGTATACCACTTGACTTATCCATATGATTGGTACAAAGAGATAATTTTGTTCTAAATCATCAAAAAGTGAACTGTTCAAAGCAGAAGTAAGTGACAAATTTGGGCTACACTGTGGGACAAGGCGAAGTAATGCCAAGAGAAGTGAAATTAAGAGCAATTTTGCCATGAAAATTAAGCATTAAATTTTAGAACATATTTGTTCTTTGAGGATGTAGCAAGCAGATATAATAAGGGGAAATGGTATTTATAATCTAGTTGGATTTCCATAGACAATCGAATACAGAGTGTATGTGACTGATTTGGTTTCAGTACCATTGGTTCACTAATGTCATTGTCCATTGTGAAATAAATCACTTCTTTGACTTGAACTAATTTCCGTAGACTGAGTTCATAAGGATGTTGTGCACAAGATAAGAGCTTACTGTACTAAAGAAAATGCCTTTAAATCAATTGAAGATTGGTTAACACACAGAAAACAGAGAGACTGGATTAATGAGTAACTTCTTAGTTTGGAAAGACATGATTTGGTGGGGTGTCACAAGGATCAGTCCTACAGCCTCAATTATTTACTATCTATATTAATAACTTCAAGCGGGGAGTTGTGGGTAATGCATACAAATTTGCTGATAGTACAAAAATAGGTGGGAAGTCATGTTATGACAAGGCCATAAGGAATCTGTATGTAGATGTGGATAGGTGAAGTGAAAAGAGAACAAACTTGGTAGTTGGAGTTTAGTGTAGCAAAATGTGAGGTTATGCACTTGGTCAAAAGATTCAAAAAGCAGACCACTATTAAAATGGACGGAGACTGCAAAAAGTCCAGCACAGAGATATTCTTGTGCATGAGACAACAAAGCTGGTGTTTGTGCACAGTATCTACTTAAGAAAGCAAATTGAATTTTGGCCTAAGGAGTTGGAATATAAAAGTATGTATTACAACCATGTAGGGTGTTGGTTAAGCTGCACCTGGAGTACTGTGTACAGTTTAGATCCCTATATTTAATCAAGGATACATTAGAATTGGATGTAGTTCAAAAGAGATTCACAAGGCTGATTCCTGGGATGAAGGAATTAACTTATTAAGAACAGCTAAACAGGTTAGACCTTTCTTCATTATAGTTGAGAAGAATGAGGGTTGATCTTATTGAAACATACTCGATTGCAAAGGGATTTGGCAGGGTAGATATTGAGAAAATGTTGCTACCAGAGTGGGGGATTCTTAAAGGTGGGGACGTAGTTACAGATCTGAGATGTGAAGGAATTTCTTCTCTTGTTGAATGGTTACTGCCTGAAACTCTCTACCCTGTAGCTGTGGAGACTAGATCATTGGTCGCAAGTATCAGTAAGAAGTGGCTGCGAACTCCTGAACTGGTTTTGTAATAAATGCTTATACTGTTAGGTTTGCAAGAGATAGAATAATCATGGAAGGCCATTATCTTATTCTCAGTTCTGAGTAATCATGGATTGATCTTAGTTGAGAAAACTCAAAGACTGAAAGTTTGTATGCAGCATATGACTCGAGTAAGATTAGGGCCAATCAAACATAGTCGTGGGAAGTTGTGCATTCATTCAGAGGAAATAGGGGAAGTGGTAAATGACTACTTTTCATTAGTATTCATACTAAACAAAGACAATGTAGTCAGGGAGAATACTAAGATACAGGCTACTAGACTAGTTGGGATTGAGGTGCATAAGGAGGAGATGTTAGCAATTCTAGAAAGTGTAAAAATATTGAAGTCTCCTGGGCCGGATAAGATTTATTCTAGAATTCTCTGGGAAGCCAGGGAGGAGATTGCCAAGCCTTTAGCTTTGATCATTATGCCGTCATTGTCTACAGGAATAGTGCCAGAAGACTGGAGGATAGCAGATGTTGCTCAAGGAGAGTAGAGACAACCTTGGAAATTATAGACCTGTGGATCTTACCTCAGTTGTGGATAATGTGTTGGAAAGGGTTATAAGAGATAGGATTTATAAACATTCAAAAAGGAATAAGTTGTTTAGGGATAGTCAACACGGTTTTCTGAAGGGTAGCTCATGCCTCACAAACCTTATTGAGTTCTTTGACCAAACAAATGGATGAGGGTAAAGTGGTTGTTGTGGTGTATATGGATTTCAGTAAGGTGTTTGATAAGGTTCCCTACGGTAGGCTTTTGCACAAAATGGAACAGCTCCAAAGAGGCATGGGATTGAGGGTGATTTAATGGTTTGGATCAGAAATTGGCTAGCTGAAAGCAGACAGAAGGTGGTGGTTGATGGGAAATATTCATCCTGGAGTTCAGTTACTCGTGGTATACTGCAAGGGTCTGTTTTGGGTCCACTGTTGTTTGTCATTTTTATAAATGACCTGGATGAGGGCATAGAAGGATGAGTTAGTAAATTTGCAGATGACACTAAGGTCAGTACAGTTGTGAATAGTGATGAAGGTTGTTGTAGGTTACAAAGAGATTTAGAGCTGGGCTGAGAGATGGCAAATGGAGTTTAATGCAGAAAAGTGTGAGGTGATTCACTTTGGAAGGAGCAAAAGAAATGCAGAGTATTGGGCTAATGGTAAGATTCTTGGTAGTATAGATGAGCAGATACATCTCAGTATCCAGGTACCCAAATCCTTCAAAGTTACCTCCCAGGTTGATAGGGTTAAGAAGGCATATGGTGTGTTAGCTTTTATTGGTAGAGGGATTGAGTTTTGGAACCATGAGATCATGCTGCAGCCGTACACAACTCTGGTGCGGCCACATTTGGGTTATTGCGTACAGTTCTGGTCACCACATAATTGGAAGGATGTGGAAGCTTTGTAAAGGGTTCAGAGGAGATTTATTAGGATGTTGCCTGATATGGAGGGAAGATCTTATGAGGAAAGGCTGAGGGACTTGAGGCTGTTTTTGTTAGAGAGGAGAAGGTTGAGAGGTGCTTAATTGAAGCATATCAGCTAATCAGAGGGTTAGATAGGTTAGACAATGAGATCCTTTTTCCTTGGATGGTGGTGACTAGCATGAGGCAACTGAGCTTCATATTGAGGGGTGATAGATATAGGATAGATGTCAGAGGTAGTTTCTTTACTCAGAGAGTAGTAAGAACTTGGAATACACTGCCTGCAACAGTAGTAGACTTGCCAACTTTAAGGGTATTTAAATGATCATTGTATAGGCATAAGGACCAGAATGGAATAGTGTAGGTTAGATGGGCTTCAGATTGGTTCCACAGCTCGGCGCAATTCTGAGGGCTGAAGGGCCTGTACTGAGCTGTAATATTCTATGTTCTCTCTGACTGGGGTCAGAAGCCAGTGTAGTTTCTCTCCTTGAAAGCATTTTTCACAGCAGAAATTTAGCTTGTGCAACTTCTAAACGTTGGAATTTGATTAGAAATCTGCAGATTATTAGCAGCAGCTACAAAAGGTTAAGCAGTCAGTTTTATGAATCTTTACATTAGATGACTCCACAGTTCATAAGAAAGAAATTGAAGAGAATCATTTAAGTAGAATTGAAGGATTTAACTGAAGGACTTGAATCTCTGAAAATTAATGGTGTTAGGAAATAAGTTGAACATTTTTTGCTGGCTGTTTTAGGATTTTTCTAAGCTATATTCTATATCTAGATAGCTTGACTTATAACATATTTTTAATCATAAACCTTTTTCCTGCTGTTAAAGAAAATCTGCAGCTTCCTGCGACTATCTCTCAGTGACTGACCAGTATATTAATGAACTAATATTAACTAACTAAAAGTATGTTAACTAAATCATGCAGAGCATGGATAGGGTGAATAGCCAAGGTCTTTTTTCCCAGGGTAGAGGAGTCCAAAACTAGAGGGCATAAATTTAGAGTAAGAGAGGAAAGATTTAAAAGGGATCTGAGGGACAATACTTTCATGCACAGGCTGGTGCTTGTATGGAACAAGCTGCCCGTGGAGATGGTGGAGGCTAGTACAATTACAATATTTAAAAGGCATCTGGATGGGTATGTGAATAGGAAGGGTTTAGAGGGATATGGGCCAAATGCTGACAAATGGGACTAGGTCAGTTTTGGATATCTGGTTGGCATGGTTGAGCTGGATTGAAGGGTCTATTTCCTGGCTGTATAAATCTATGACCCTAGGACTCTACAACCAGACACAACCAAGAAAAAAAATCAAGCTAGATTTCACACTATCTGACCTGTCCAATATTACTACCAGCTGGCATCATCACATTGGCAAATGTTTGAGGCTAACCCAATCTCTTTGTCTCAATTTGCCCCATCTCAGCTCATCTGCTACTACTGAAAACTTCATTCATGCCTTTGTTACCTTTAGACTTGGTTACTTTGACAATTCTCACTTGGCACCAACTCTTTGTCAATTCTTCTGGCTAAGTCTTAACTTACACCATTAGTTACATTGGCTAATGGTCAAGCAACATCCTGATTTTAAAACTTTCATCCTTGTTTTCTGATTTATCCATGATTTGATCTCTCCCTGTAATCACCTGGAGTCCCACAATGCTTCAAACTACCTGTGCTCACTTAATTCTGACCACTTGGCATTTCTCACTTTAACTGCATCTCCACTTGAGGTTGTAATTTCATCTGCCTAGACCCTAGGGTCAGGACTTTCCTGCCTGTACCTCTGCATAGCTCTACCTTATATTCATCCTTTTCAGGTCCTGCTTAAAATCTATCTCTTGGACTTAACTTCTGTTTAAATTATTAATTCAAATAATATCTCCACACATGGTTCAGTATCATTTTTCATAAAGCTTTTGTGAAGTACAGCACCTTGAAATAATTTGTATTGATAAAGGTGTAGTACAAATATAAGTTGTCACTCCTGTTTTGGGTGCATTTCGAATTGGCTTGCATTGTTTTGATTCAATGGGCTTTAACTTTACAATTTTGAGTTGCTTTGAATTTAATTTGGCTTGAAAGATTGCACTGATTTATTTTCTGCTGGTTTTGGAGAGAATTGGCTTGAGATAGATGTAGTTTGGGATGGGGGTCAAGTCAGCTTTCATTGACTGGGTGGTAATACTATACCTATGAAGAAACTAGGCCATTCAGCCCATCAAGTCTGCTCTGTTATTCCATGAGTTCATGGCTGACTTGATCATCCTCAGTTCCACTTTCTGCCTTTTCCCTATCACCCTTCATTCTTTTATTGTTTACAAATATCTACATTTAAGCCTTGAATTTGGTTACAACCAAGCCTCAGCAGCTCTCTGTGATACATTCCACAGTTACATTATCCTCCAAGAGAAGAAATTCTTCCTCATCTCTGTATTAAATGGGTCAAGCTTTACTTTGAGATTATTCCCTTAGTCTTAGATTCTTCCACAAAAGAAATAAACTCTCAGTATCTATCTTTTCAAGCCCTCTAAGAATCTTATGTTTCAATAAGGTCGCCTCTCATTCTAGTAGACGCTAATGAGTCCAGGCCCAGCCTATTCAAGCACTTCTCAGAAGAAAATCCCTCAGTGCCTAGAATCAATCCACTAAACCCTGTCTGAACTGTCCCCAATGACAATATATCTTTCCTTAGATAAAAAGACGAAAACTGCTCATAATATTCCAGCTGTGGTCTAATTACAGGTCGTTCTGCTACAACGCATTTCATTAATGCAAACTTGCTGCAATGTGATTGACGAATTGGGGACACTGTTTCTGAAGTGCAAACTTTTAAAGCATATGTTGGCAGCAATACAATTACATCATCAACATTCTAAGCACTGTTTCTAAAGTGCAATTCTTGTGCAAACATGGGGTTGCACAAGAATGCAACCATTGCATTATAAAAGAACTACTGTGGTGCATTGTAGCACAATTAGCACATTTTCTCTAATTTTGTGCACCAATGCCATTGAAGACTAACTTTCCATTCACCTTCCTCATATCTATGGAAATTTTATGCCAGCTTTTTGTGACTTGTGTATGAGGACTCCTAAGTTTCTCTGCGCTATAGCTTTTTGCATAATTTTCAGCTCCTCTGTTCTTTCTGTCTGAATGCATAATCTCACATTTTCCTGCACTATATTCCACTTACATAACCTGCTTGTATTCCTCTGTAGACTCTTTGTGCCATCTTCACCACATGCCATCCAACATACTTCTATATCATCCACAACTTGGCAATAGTAGCCATGATTTGGAGGTGCCAGTGTTGGGCTGGGGTGGACAACATTAAAAGTCACAAAACATCAGGATATAGTCTAACAGATTTATTTGGAAACACTAGCTTTCAGAGCGCCACTGGTGTTGTGTGATTTTTAACTTTGGCAATAGTAGATTCACTTCCCTCATCCAATCACCAATATATGTTGTAAATAATTGTAGCCTCAGCTCCGATCCCTGTGGTACTCCACCAAGTACAGATTGCCAACATGAAAATCCCTCTTTGTCTCAAATCTCTGTCTTTGTTAATCAATTCTTTATGAATGCTAATATTCTAGCCATAAAGGCATTTGTTTATTGAATGCCTTTTTGAAATCCAAATATATTATATTCTCTCCTTCCCTTTTATCCATCTTGCTTGTCAGCTCTCAAAAAAAATTCCATTAAGTGTGTTGAGCACAATCTTTCTTTCATGAAGTCATGCTAACTCTGCTTGATCATCCGTGCGTGTCTAAATTCACTTCTGTTACATCCTTTATAATGACAGACGTCAATCTGACTAGCCTATAGCTATCATTTTTTTCTGTCTGCCTCCTTTTTTGAATGAGAGTGTTACATTGGCAGTTGTCCAATCCTCTGTGACTTTTACAGGATTTAAGGAATCTTTGACGATTACTCCCAGTGCACTGACTGAATGTACTACAGTACTTCCTTTAGAATCCCACAATGCAACCCATCAGGTCCAGGGGATGTGTTGGTCTTTACTCTAATTATTTAACCCTAATGTTTATTCTCCAGTGATAGATATTGTACTTGTTTCATAGAATCTATGTGGAAGGAGGCCACTGAGCCCATCATGTCCACTCTGACCCCTCATAATGCACCCCATCCGGACCCGCCCCTTTACCATATCCATATAGCCCTACATTTCCCTTGGCTAATTCACTTAACCTACACATCACTGGACACTATGTGAAATTTAGTTTGGCCAATCTACATAATCTGCACATTGTGGGAGGAAACTCACACAGACATGGGGAGATTGTGCAAATTCCACACAGTCACCCAAGGCTGGAATTTGGTCCCTGGTACTTTGATGCAGCAATGCCAACCATTGAGTCACCATGTTTCTTCAAGCCTCATATTCTATTCTCTACCCTTTGTCTTTTATCCTTTGATTATTCAGTATTTTTGGATTGCTATTTGTGTTCTCTAGATTGATGCAAAGCCATTTCCTGGTTTCCCATTACCCTGTATTTATTTCTCAAATTCATTCCCTAAGGGGCTTATATTCACATTCACCTCCCTCTTCCTTTTTCTATACATTTACAGAAGCTGACTTTTTTTTAATATTACTTGTTAGTTTACCCTCATGATTTATTTTCTTCTTTCTTCAGTTCCTTTCTGTTGGTTTTAAAACTTGCATAATCCTGTCTCTTACTCTCAATCATTAATATGTTGATTTTTTTTTCCAATTTAGTAATACAGAACATAGAACAATAACAGCACAGTATAGGCCCTTCGGCCCCCGATACTGTGCCGACTTGTGAAAGCAATCTGAAGCCCAGCTAACCTACACTATTCCATTTTCATCCATATGTTTATCTAATGAGCATTTAAATGCCCTTAAAATTGGTGAGTCTACTATTTTTGCAGGCAGGGGTTCCACGCCACTACTACTCTCTGAGTAATGAAACTGCCTCTGACATCTGTCCTATATCTATCACTCCTCAACATCAAGCTATGTCCCCTTGTCCTAGCCAGCACCATCCAAGGAAAAAGACTCTCACCGTCTACCCTACCTGATCCTCGATTATCTTTTACGACTCAATTATGTTATCTCTCAACCTTCTTCTCTTGAATGAAAACTGCCTCAAGACCCTCAGTCCTTCCCAATAAGACCTCCCTTCCCTACCAGGCAATATCCTAGTAAATCTCCTCTGCACCCTTTCTAAAGCTTCCACATACTTCTTATAATGTGGCAACCAGAATTGTTTGCAATGCTCCAAGTGTGGCTGCAACAGAGTTTTGTACAGCTGCAGCATGACCTCATGGCTCCAAAACTCAATCCCTCTACCAATAAAAACTAGCACATCATATGCCTTCTTAACCCTATCAGCTTGGGTGGCAGCTTTCTGAGATCTATGTACATGGACACCGAGATCTCTCTGTCCCTCTACACTAGCAGCACGGTGGCTCAGTGATTAGCACTGCTGCCTTACAGCAGTAGGGTCCCAGGTTCAATTCCAGCCTTGGGTGACTGTCTGTGTGGAGTTTGCACATTCTCCCTGTGTGGGTGTGCTCTGGCTTCCTCCCACAGTCCAAAGATGCGCAGGTCAGGTGAATTGGCCATGCTAAATTGCCCATAGTATTAGGTCAATTAGTCAGAGGGAAATGGGTCTGGGCAAGTTACTCTTCGTTGGGCTGAAGGGCCTGTTTCCTCACTGTAAGTAATCTAATCTTACCATGAGCCTAGTATTCTTCATCCCTGCTGTTTCTTCCAAAGTGAATCCTTTTCCACGTTAAATTCTATTTGCCACCTCCCAGCCCAGCTCTGCAGCTTATCTATGTCCCTCTGTAACCTACAACATCCTTCAGCACTATCTACAACTCCACCAACCTTAGTGTCAAGCTCAAATTTACTAACCTATCCTTCTATGCCCTCATCTAGATCATTTATAAAAATGACAAACAGCAGTGGCCCCCAAAACAGATCTTTGCAGTTCACCATTAGTAACTGAACTCTGAGATGAACATTTCCCATCAACCACCATCCTCTGTCTTCTTTCAGCGAGTCAATTTCCGATCTAAACTGCTAAATCACCCTCAATCCCATGCCTCCATATTTTGTGCAATAGCCTACCGTGGGGAACCTTATCAAAGGCCTTACTGAAATCCATATACACCACTTCAACTGCTTTACCTTCATCCACCTGTTTGGTCACCTTCTCAAAGAACTCAATAAGGTTTGTGAGGCACAACCTATCCTTCACAAAACCATGTTGACTATCACTAATCAACGTAATCCTTTCTCAATGACTATAAATCCTATCTCTTATAACCTTTTCCAATACTTTGCGCACAACTGAAGTAAGGCTCACTAGTCTAAATAATATATTTTGCTTCCTTTGTTAACTAGGGTGGTTTATCCCATTTTTGGAATCCTTCTTCCTCACTGGGATATATCTTTGTTGCGAGTCATAAACTATTTTCTTAAATGTCAGCCTTTGTTCACCAACCAATTTTCTGCTAAACTCTTTTCCCAGTCCATTCCAGCCAGCACTTGATTCTTGATAATATTTGTAGCTCAGGTTGAGGTTTTGGATGTAGGTTTGCTCACTGAGCTGGAACGTTCGTTTGACCTTCCAGCTAAGCAAGAAAACCTACATTCAGAACTCAGCACTCATTTGCAATTACCCTTATTTCAGTTTCGTCAAATTATCTCTGACTCAGGTTGATCACTCTCAAAGTGAAAACTAAGTTTTACCATTTTATCTATACAGTACTGTTTCCTACTGGAACATGTATTCTGTAAGCATTCATTAGACCTGCCTCAGGATACATCACAGGTTCAAAATAGATTGATCCATGGTTGCATCCACAACATATTATTCTCGGCAACTGTCCTGAATATGGTCAACAAATTCTTCCTTGTGGCCATCTCTGCCAATTTGGTTTTCCCAATGTACACAAAGATTAATGTCACCCATCATTTATGCATTGCCTTTTTACATGACTCCATTATCTCATGATATATTTTTTGTCCTACAGAACAAAAAATTGTTAGAGGGGCCATAGACTGCTCCCATTAGGATTTTATTCCTTTTTTTTAACCTTCAGCCATTTGTATTCTACATCTTCCAATCCATGATCATTTTTCACTATTGTGCATATACCATCTCATAGGAGCAAAGCTACCCTAGCACCATTTCCTTCCTCCCTGCGTTTTGAAATGAGATATACCTGAATATTGAGTTCCCAGCTTTGACTCTTTGTAAACATGTTTCTACAACAGTTGTAAAATTATGCTCATTAACCTCCATTTATGTCATTAATTTATTTTGTTCCAATTACTATGCACATTTAACAACAAATATTTTTGCCCTTTTACCATTATTCCCACTTTAACCCTATTTGCTGTTTTTGTTTAATGTTTGTACACTCCTTCCCACTCTGGATATCATCTGAACAGCTACACTGTGATGCTGCCAAATGATTTTGCTCTGTCAGGGTGCCTATCCCCTCTGCAGTCCCTTGCCCCTTTATTTAGGTTAAAGCTTCTTATTTGGCAATGATGTGGATTTAGGTTAGAAGCACAATTTGTTTGATTTGGATTGGATGTAATCTGTAGGGGAATGCATTGAAAGGATTTATTTTACATTCGCCTGGGATGTGTTATTATTCAAGACATATCTGGACTTTCTATATCCAGCCTCCTGTATTCATCCCACTCCAAGTGCACTGTTTTTCTGAAGTTACCATGGAGATTCCAAGTCACAGCAGACAGTCAGCCTGATGAAATTACAACCTCAAATATATTTTGAATGGAGGCTTGTACAATTGCAACACTTAAAGGGCATCTGGATGGGTATATGAATAGGAAGGGTTTGGAGGGATATGGGCTAGGTGGGACTAGATTGGGCTGGGATATCTGGTCGGCGTGGACACCGAAGGGTCTGTTTCCGTGATGTACATCTCTAAGACTCTCTGACTATAACTTGCCCTCATTCCTGGGTCCATGGGTTCCTTGGTTTTCATGAGTTCCTGTGTTTTAAAAGTCTAAAATGTTTCTCTCTGTACTTATAAGAAAGTCTTCATTTTTAAATATTCCCAAACTCAGATTTTTGCTTCAAATTGTGTCACATTTCGATGTTTTTACCATATGTCTACTAACCTTTTCAACTGCTCCAGTGATTATAGCACGTTAGACTGTGGAGCACAATCAGTTATGTCGTTTGAGACTGAACGAACCGTTAATTTTTTTGGTTGATTTGACTTGGGACTGATGCTCGCTTTCAACAAGTGAGATAGCGACCAATTCTACCGGATTGCTGCTCCTAAGGATTTTTCAGTCGGATTGAAAGTGGGCGTTAATGTTCTCGACCCAGTTACGGCCAGCGGAATATTCCAGTAGCGTTCCAAGGCCAGGCACAGGAGTTTTTTCGTGTCGCCGCCGTATCTTATAGCACTTAAAATTCCACATCAACGAGAGCACGTAAAAAAGAAAATCCCGACTTACTGCTGCAAGATGGTCGGTCTATCCCAGGGCGCCCATTGACCAAGATCTATCCGTGCCATCTGATCCCTGGCAGCTTCTGCCTACACAGGCGTGGGATGTAGAAGTCGAGAGAGAGGGAGAGAGAAAGAGAGAGAGAGATCATCGTCAGCTTCAATTAGTGAGCTTCCCAGCTGCAGTGGGAGAGAGTTATATTCTGTCTCCGAATATTGCTGACTCTGGAAAAGTCCAGGCGCCTCTGAGTGCTCCAGTTCGTGGTAATTCATTCCCCACACCTCTGTTGCAGTCGAAAACCTTCCCAATCGGCAAACGGTCCGATTTCTAAAGCTTCAGATGAGCGATTGGGAGCGTGTTTCCTGCAGGCAACCTCTCCCAGCGCCACATGAGGGGGAGCAGGAGACCCGGAGGAAAAGTTACTGACTCCCCGGGGGCTATTCCAGCTCAATCAGACATGACAACGCTCTTCCAACCCCTCAACTTCTCTCTTGGCCTTGGAGGTGGTGCAGAGTAGATTTACCAATAGGTGAGGGACTAGCCGGGATAACAGGGTTAAATATTGAGGACAGGGTGTGT
This sequence comes from Chiloscyllium punctatum, assembly GCF_047496795.1. Classification (NCBI taxonomy): domain Eukaryota; kingdom Metazoa; phylum Chordata; class Chondrichthyes; order Orectolobiformes; family Hemiscylliidae; genus Chiloscyllium; species Chiloscyllium punctatum. The sequence goes on from NC_092758.1 coordinate 16,134,706, forward strand.
ATACTGTTAAAAATTACATAAGTTAAAAGTCACACAGCACCAGGTTATAGTCCAACTGGTTTATTTGGAAGCAGTAGCTTTCGGAGCGCCGCTCCTACATCAGCTCCGAAAGCTCGTGCTTCCAAATAAACCTGTTGGACTATAACCTGGTGTTATGTGATTTTAAACTTACTTCACTCCAGTCCAACAGTGGCTTCTCCAAGTCAGGATGTATACTGTATACCAAAGCATCTAATCCCTCCATGCCGCGCGAATTTCGTTTTTACTGTGCTCGCCTCTCGGACTGAGAATTGAACACAGGACCATGTATTTCTGAAGGGAAGACCGATATGAAGTGAGCACTTACCCCTCTGCATGTGTGTGCCAAAAGCCAGCAGCGCCAGTGTGCAGCGGGCTGTGTTCCTTTACACCCCCCACCGAGGTATGTAAAAGCAAGGTTCAAACCCATGGTGAAATCTGAAAGACAATCTGTTATCATAATTCAACAAATCCATGAGAAAACGTTAATCCGATTTATAATACACATTTTAAACTTTTACACGGTTTCCGTGACAATATCCAAATGCCTCATCCCCATCAAAATACCTCACTCCCTCATCCAAATACCTACTATTCCATTCGAAAACCCCACTGCCCTCCGAATTCTCCGCTTCCCCAACCAAATACCCCACTTAGTGATTCAGATAATCCACTGTCTCATCCAAATATCCCATCCCATCAGAATACTCTACTCCTATTCAAATACACCCTCCATCTCCAGATATCAAACCTCCCCATCCAAATACCTACCTCGTCCAACTAATCCACTTCCCCATTCAAAAAACTCCGTTCCCCATACAAATATCCCAGGCCCCATCCGCATAACCCACCCCGAAAGGAATGCTCCTCTCCCTCCAAAATACCGCACGCCCGTAACTAAATACCCCACTCGTCATCCAAGCATCCTACTTCATCCACCTTTCCGCACATCCCTCCCTCAGGGAAATTAAAGCAACATTGTCCCCTGAATCCAGTGTGGGGGTTGTTGCTTCTGGTTCTGAAGAAGGGTCACTTGACTTGAAACATTAACTCTGATTTATCTCCACAGATGCTGCCAAACCTGCTGAGAATTCCCGGCAATTTCTGTTTTGGTTTCAGGTTTCCAGCATCCGCAGATCTTTAGGGATTTTTTTTGTGCGTGGTGCTTTTGACTCTTGGACAATATTTTAGCACAAGCAGTAAATGGTTAGCACAGGTTGGGTGGCAAGGTGGCTCAGTGGTTAGCCCTGCTGCCTTACAGCACCAGACACCCGGGTCGATTCCAGCCTGAGGTGACTGTGGGGGATTGCATATTCTCCCCGTGATTGCATGGGTTTGCGCCGGTTTCCTCCCACTGTCCAAAGACGTGCAGGATTGGTGAATGGGCTATGCTACATCGCCCATAGCGTTCAGGGGCGTGTAGGTTAGTTGCATATATATTCCCATAGAAAATGGATCTGGGTGAGATAATCTTTGGAGGATTGGAGTGGACTTGGGCCAAATGGCCTTTTTTCACCATGCAGGGATTCTATGAAATAAAAACAAAGCCTACGGCGGATACTGGAAATCTGAATTTAAAAGAAAACACAGAAAGTGCTGGAGAAGGTCTGGCAGCATCTGTGAAGAAGCAGAGACATAGTTATACAGCACGGAAACAAACCAAATGGTCCAACCAGTCCACGCAGACAATAATCCCAAACTCAACTAGCCCCATCTGCCTGCTCCTGGCCTACATCCTTCCAAACATTTCTTATTCACGTACTTATCCAAATACCTTTAAATGTTGTAACTGTAGCCACATACAACATTTCTAAAGGAAGTTCATTCCACGCAAGAACCACCCTGTAGGAAATGCCCATATCTTGAGTAAATTATTCTCTTCTGACCTTAAAAAAATGCCCCCGACTCTTGAAATCTCCCATCCTATGGAAAATACACCTGTCATTCATCTTGTCTATACCCCTCATGATTTTATAAACCTGTATGAGGTCACCATTCAACTTCCTGCTTCCAGTGAGAGAAGTCCCCCGTTTCCAGCCTCTCCTTATAATTCAAACCCTCCATTCATGGCAACATCCTGGTAAATCTCTTCGGAACCCTCTCCAGCTTAACATTATCCTTCCCATAACAGGGAGGCCAGAACTGGACATAAAACACCAAGAAGAGGTCTCACCAACACCTTGTACATCTTCCCAACTCCTCCACTCAAAGGTGTCGTCTGAAATCTTGGGAAATTGAACATTAGTAGTTAGTTGGCAGGGCTTCATCCGTGTGCTGAAGAATGGGATTTCCCCCTCTTCATTCAGTCACTGGCGAGTTTCTCACACGAGTTCAAGTGGTTCCATACCTCCCACCCACAACACTTGGGATGAGCCCTGTAGGAGGCCAGTGAGCCCACCTCCGCATAGCACTCTCCCAGCCTTTCCATAGTATATCACTGTTCGCATTTATAACCCTATAAAAAAAAACCCACCCGCGCCTGAAATCACCCAGGATTTCACAACTAATAAATCTGCAGGACACAAGTGAAATCAGGCACTGAATCGCATTTGCAAGCCCTAATGAATGAAGCGAAGAGATGAATTGTGGCCCAAACCAGTTTCCAGTTTTATAATTGGATCGGAAATCAATATGCAGGAATATTGGCCGCCGAATACATGCGTGTCTAACTTGTTTTCAACAAGGAGGGAAAGTCACTTCTTGCCGGCAGTTTGTAGCACGGAGGCCTGGTGAGAGGAATACTGGAGCGCAGACAACGACGAATCAATGTATCAGCTGAACATTATTTATCTTCCCCTCATAACATTTCCCTTGACGGAAGCTGTTAAAAGGAACTCTGACAACTCTCAGCCCTTAAAGTGAGGTCTGGTACGTAGAACCTTTCCATGTCACAGATAATGGCACAAACTGGGGGTCATTCTGCCCACCATAGCTGTGCCGGCTCTTTGTAAGAACTTTCTATTTACCGCCCTGCGCCAAGCTTTCAGCTAAGCCTTACATTACTCCCCGTTTGAGTGTTATTCCAATTCCCTTTGCCAGTCGTTATTGGAGCTGCTTCCACCGTCCTATCAGGCAGCTCATTCTAGATCGTCATAACTCAGTTACACAAAACATCTTCAATCTGCCACTATCTATCCTCCTTCCACCACGGGAAACTTCTTCCCTTCCTCTCTCCTCTGTAAACTGGTGAAGAACATCTCGCCAAACCTCCCCTAACACCTCTGCTCTGAGGAGAGCCATCCAATTGTACGAAACTGCAGTTCCTCATATCTAGTACCATTCTCATACATTCCTTCCAATCCTTCTCTAAGACCTTGACATCCCAAAGTGTTATGCTCAGAACTGAACACAATTTGACGTTTTGCAAATGTTTAACGCAAATGCCTTATATTTGCAATCCAGAGCTTTACTAATAAAGCGTAAAAACCACAATTTTAATATGTTATCAATCTTCTCGCTGACCTTCAAATTCCGTTTTATTCGTTCAGAGTGTGGGCGTGACTAACTGGGCCAGTATTTATTGCCCATCCTAATTGCCCTTGAGGTGGCGGTGGTGAGTTGCCTCATGTGTTACTGCAGTCCATGTGATGTCACGACCATCACAGTGAAGGATTAGCGATACGTCTCCCAGTCAGAACGGTGAGTGGCTTGAAGGGGAACTTGCAGGTAACGGTGTTCCCATGTATCTGCTGCCCCTTGTCCTTCTAGATGGGAGTGGCCATGGGCTTGGAAGGTTCTGTTGAGGAGCGTTGTTGAGCTACTGCAGTACATCTTGTAGGGGTACACACTATTTCCACTGTGTATTGGTGGTGCAGGTAGCGTGTGTTGGTGAATGTAGTCTAAATTTAGTGTCTACTTTGACCTGGATGGGGGCAAGCAGATAGAGTTTTGTTGGAGCTGCACTCATCGGCTAAATGGATTGATAAAAACGGAAAGAACTGAGGTAAATCAGAAACAAAAACAGAAATTGCTGGGAAAGCTCAGCAGGTCTGGCATCATCTGTGGAGAGAAAGCAGTGGCCACTCCACCCGAAAAGTTAACTCTGACGTCTCTCCACCGATGCTGCCAGACCTGCTGAGCTTTCCCAGCAATTTCTGTTTTTGTTTCTGAAATAGTTTTGTAAGGTTCACTAGGCTGGGATGGCAGGATTGACATACCAAGAAAGGCTGGATTGACTGGGCTTGTATTCGCTGGAATTTAGAAGGATTTGGGGGAGGGAATCTCATCCAAACATATAAAATCCCTCTGGGACTGAACAGGCTAGCTGCAGAAGAATGTTCCCGATGTTGGGAAAGTCCAGAACTAAGGATCACAGTCTAAGCATAACGGGGAAGCCATTCAGGACTGAGATGAGGAAGAATTTCTTCACTCAGAAAGTTGTGAACATGTGGAATTCTCTCGCACAGAAATCTGATGGGGTCCAGTTCATTACATAATTTCAAAAGGGAGCTGGACTCTTGCAGCTAAGGGGATCAAGGGCATGGAGAGAGGGCGGGAATGCGATACTGAGATTGCATGATCCGCCGTGATCATATTGAATGGTGGTGCAGGCTCAAAGAGCCGAATGGGCTACTCCAGCACCTATTTATGATTTCTACTTTTCTGAGTGTAAACCCGAAAGTCACTCTGCTCTCACTCCCACTAAATTGTATCATGTTGTTTTTATTGTCTACTTATTTCTCTGAACAAAGTGCGCCACCTCACACTTGGTGCTAAACATCATCTGCCACGAGCCTTTTATTTCACCAGCCTTTCTCTATCTTTTGATCATCTGCTATCTACACGTTTTTATTACTTTCATGTCATTTGGAAACTTTGAAATGATGCCCTGTGCACAGTAGTCCATGTCTTCAGGTAATATCAAAAGGGACAGGGCACCTAATACGGACTCCAGGCAGGGCCAACGCTATACACCTGTCATCCAGTCTCACGCTCCGCCCTAAGTCTGAAATCGCGCTGCTACCGCCACTTAGCTTCCATGGACTTTCATTTTGTGAACATGTCTGTCAACTTGGCAAGGACTAGCCACTTTCTCGATTGCTGTCTGTTGAATAAATGCAACCCCGCTCTCCGCAATGGGGGAATATTGTCGATTCATATGCATCCTGGAACCAATCTTATTCCAGGGGAGATCAGTTTTTTCCAATCGCCTTTTTCGCTGTAACTTCTCCCGTTCTTGGCTATACAGTATTTCTACATCAACATATTATTATCGATATCTGTATCATTCTTTTATGAAAAAGTAAATGCATCAAATCGGCAATATGGAATAATTATGGACCAAATCTGCTCCAACACTAAATTGGTCTTTCATATCTTTAAGAAACTCGTCAGTTTTAAAATTAAAATCGAGATAAAATTATACGGTAATAAGAAGGATTACATGCATAAAGTGATGTTTGGCGGACAGCTTATCTTTCGCAAATATTTATTAAAATGATGTTTCCTTGCATACTTATAAAATTCCAAGAATAGCAGGGTTCTGCCTGGGTAGGGACTCAATAAGGGGTTCAAGTGTGCGGCAGAAACCTTCGAAGGGAATGTGGGGATTGAGTGACTTTACAAACCCACCAGAATGAAATAAAACGCCAGCTCCGATCCGCTGGAAAGTCTGCTCTGAACATCGGAACACATTAATTAAGCTTTGTGAGTTTAGATTCCAATTCCCCCTTTGTATTAGAAAGCAACAGGGTTTCAGTTAGAGATTACCCTTAATCATTCTTGCTCAGAGCAGTTATAACACATCTCTAAAGCAGATGGGACTTGAACCTGGGTTGGAGGTAGGTATACTACCATACTATCATTACACCACACAAGCCCCCAAGTGAACCACTTAGAATACGCCCAAATAGGTCATGGTATCCCTAAGGATGTTGATCGCGGAGGATTCTGTGAATATCAAGGGGCCAGTCAGATTGTCCCTTACTGATGATGGTCATTGGCAGGAATTTGTTTGGTGTGTGTTACTTGCCACTCATCAGCCCAAACCTGGATATTGTCCTGAGCTTGTTGCATTTGAACATGGATGCTTCAGTGTCTGAGGAGTTGCAAATGGTGCTCAACATTATGCAATCATCAGTGAACACCCCCACTTCTGACCTGAGGATGGAAAGAAGGTCATTGATGAAGCAACTGAAGAAGGTTCAGCTGCTACTCTGAGGAACACCTGCAGAGATGTCCTGCAGCTGAGATTACTGACCCCCAAAACTATGACACCAACCAGTGGAGTGTTTACCCCCAATACCCAATGATTCCAGTTTTGCTAGGACACCTTGATGCCACATTTTGTTGAATGTAACTTTGATGTCAAGAGCTGTCACTCTCACCTCACCTCTGGAACTCAGCTCTTCTGTCCATGTTTGAACCAAAACTGTAATGAGATCAGGAGCTGAATGTCCCTGGTAGAGCCCAAACTGGACATTGCTTAGCAGGTTATTACTGAGTAGGTATTGTTTGTTAGCACTGTTGATGACACCTTCCATCACTTTGTTGATGACCAAGAGTAGACTGACTGGGTCATAATTTGCTGAATTGGATTTGTCCTACTTTTTATTTGCAGGACACAGCTGGGCAATTGTCCACATAGCTGGAGAGACAGCAATGTTTTAACTGTACTGGAAGACCTTGGTAGGGGAGCAGCAAATTCTGGATCATATGTTTTTCCCAATATTGCCAGACTGTGGCTCAGTGGTTAGCACTGCTGCCTCATAGCACAAGGGTCCCAGGTTCAATTCCAGCCTCGGGTGACTGTCTGTGTGGAGGTTGCACATTCTCCCTGTGTTTGTGTGGGTTTCCTCCCACTCCAAAGATGCACAGGTCAGGTAAATTGGCCATGGTAAATTGCCCATAGTGTTAGGTATATCATTCAGGGGGAAGTGGGTTATTCTTTGGAGGGTCGGTGTGGACTGGTTGGGCTGAAGGGCCTGTTTCCACACTATAGGGAATTTTATAAATAAAAAAAAATGTTGTCAGGGCCCATAGCCTTTACACTGCCCAGCATCTTGAACAGTTTTATTTTTGATATAGCTTGGAGTGAACCAAACTGGCTGAAGACTGATATCCATGATGTTGGAGACTACTGCAGTCAAATGCAGTCTTGATGTTAATGACCTTTGTAAAGTCATCAGAGATGCTAGGAGGCAATACCAAACTAAGCTTGAGACCCAGACTAATCACACAGACACGCTTCATTTGAAGCAAGGCCTACATGACATAATGGGCTACAGAACAAAGTCAAACAGAATCACAGACAACAATATGTCTGATAGGCTCAATGCATTCTATGCTCACTTTGAACAGAAGGTCAGTGAAATGATATCACTTAACCCAACAGCCTTGGATGCGCCTATATGCCTGGTCACTGCCACTGGCATTAGATTGCTCTTCTTGAGAGTGAACCCATGGAAAGCAACTGGCCCTGATGGAGTCCCTGGCCATACACTCAGATCCTGTGTAGACCAGCTAATGGGGGTATTCACAAACAATCTTCAACCTCTCCTTACTGCAGTCTGAATTCACCACCTGCTTCCAAAAGACCACCATCATCCTGTTACCAAAGAAAAATCATGCAGCATGTCGCAATTACTACCACCTGATGGCTCTGACCATTATTATTATGAAGTGCTTCAAGGGGTTAGTCATTGTTCACATCAACCCCAGCCTACCAAACTGCCTTGACCCTTTGCAATTCATTTATATATGCAACAGGTCCAAGGCTGACGTAATTTCCCTGGCCCTACACTCATCCCTGGAACATCTGGATTACAAGGATAACTACATCAGGCTCCAACTTATTGACTACAACTCTGCCTTCAACACTACAGCTACCTGAAGAAGGAGCAGTGGTCTGAAAGTGAGTACTTCCAAATGAAGCTGTTGGCCTATAACCTGGTGTTGTGTAATTTTAACTTTGACGATAATTCTAAACAAGCCATCTCAAAACTCCAAGACCTAGGTTTCAGCACCCCCCTCGGTAACCGATACCCATAAACTACAATCAATCAGAATAAGTGACAACACCTCCCCCACCATAATCATCAATAGTTGTGCCCCACAAAATGGTGTACTCAGCCCTGTATTATACTCCTTATGTATTCACAATTGTGTGGCCAAATTCCATTCCCGCCTCAGGTGACTAACTGTGTGGAGTTTGCACGTCCTCCCCGTGTCTGCGTGGGTTTCCTCCGGGTGCTCCGGTTTCCTCCCACAGTCCAAAGATGTGCAGGTCAGGTGAATTGGCCATGCTAAATTGCCCATAGTGTTAGGTAAGGGGTAAATGTAGGGGTATGGGTGGGTTGCGCTTCGGCAGAGCAGTGGGACTTGTTGGGCCAAAGGGCCTGTTTCCACACTGTAAGTAATCTAATCTAATCTAATCTAATCTAATCTAATCTAATCCATTCACAAGTTCTTTGACGGCACCACAGTTGTAGGTCAGATCTTAAACAATAACGAGACAGAGAGACAGAATATAGGAAAGAGATTGAGTGCTTTAGCAGCATGGCGTAAGGACATAATCTTTCCATCAAGGTCAGTAAAATGGAAGAGATTGTCATTGACTTCAGGAAGCAGATTGGAGGCCCTGTCTTAATCAATGGTGCTGAAGTGGAGATGGTTGACAACATTACGTTTCTGGGAGTGACAATCGCCCACAATCTGTCCTGGTCCACCCACGTCGATGTGACAGTCAAGAAAGGACAACAATGTTGTTACTTCCTCAGGAGGCTAAGGAAATGTAACATGTATGCAAAGACTCTTAGCAATTATTTTTATAGATTCACCATCAAAAGTATCTTATCTGAGTGTATCACAGCTGCTCTTCCCAAGACTATAAGAAACTACACAGAGAATTATGAACACAGCCCATCCATCACGCAAACCATCCTTTCATCCATTGACTTGACCTATACTTCCTCCTGCCTTGGGAAAGCAACCAACGTAATCAAAGACCCCTCCCATCCTGGTGATACTCTCTCCTGCCCTCTCCTCACACGCAGAAGCTATAAACATTTGAATACACATACAAACAGATTAAATAAATCTTCCACCAGTTTGAACTGACCTCTCAAATGTTAATGTTGATCTCTCTCTCTGCACCTTTTCTGCATAATACTGTACTCTGCACTCTGTTCAGCTACTCTGATGCTCTTTGTCTGGTGTGATCTGCCTGTATAGCATGCAAAGCAGCACTTTTCACTATATCTTGGTATGTGTGACAACAATAAATCAAACTCAAATGCAAACTCAGTCACTCTAGCCTTGCCACTGGAGTTCAGCTGTTTTGGCTATGTTTGAACCAAGGTTGTAATGATGTCAGGGGCTGTGTGGCACTGGTTGAGCCCAAACTGGGCACCACTGAGCAAGTTATTGCAGAGCAAGTGCAGCTTGATAGCACTGTTGAATATGAGAAAGGAAGGATGCTGGAGAGTCAGCATTGTAAAGTGTAGCACTGGAAAAGTACAGCAGGTCAGACAGCATCCGAGGAGCAGGATAATCAATGTCTCTGGCATAAGCCCTTTGTCATCACATTCCTAATGAAGGGCTTATGCCCGAAATGTTGACTCTCCTGCACCTTGGATGCTGCCTGACCCACTGTGCTTTTCCAGCAGCACACTTTTCAGCACTGTTGAATACAGCCTCCATCATGTTACTGATAATCAAGATAGATTGATGGGGCAGTAATTGGTCAGGTGAATTTGATCAACATAATGTGTGTAGGATACACCTGGGCTCAGTTGGCTGGATTACTGTCTTGTAATGCAAAGTCAAACATTAACAATTTGGGTTCAACTCTGATGGTGACTGAGCCATGAATGACTCACCTTCTCAACCTCTTCCCCTTATCTGAGGTGTGGGAACCCTCAGGTTAAACATCCTCTAGTTGCTCCTTTCCAATCGGAGAACAGCCCTACAGTCTATATGGTTCATCATGGACTAAGCTCCTCAAATACCAGGGTGATGAAGGTCATGACTTCCCTCCTTAAAACGCAGAACTTTTTTACCCTTTTTCATATGTAGGTAAAACATTTTAATTAAACTTAGTTAACCAGATCAAAAATAAAAGTAAGCCAACTCAAAGTTGTCACAAACTCAAACAACTTTTTTTGAGTTAACAACAATGGAGTACAATTACTATTAATACTATGGATTACTGTTTTTTGTAAAAAACACAATACACTTTCAAACCCGGGGAGATAAGTTTACAAAATAGAAGAAGTGAGGTTTCTAATATCGTCAGAAAGGTAAATGTAAACGCAGTTGTGGACACAACAGAGTTCAATAACGTCAGAGCTTGGTTCCATCCTTCCAGCACTACAGTAATAAAAGTTCTCATTTGGCACAACATCAGGGCCAAAGGGCCTGTACTGTGCTGTATGTTCTATGTTACAGTTCTTAAGACTCCGTTGGGCTGTGAGAATGAAAAGTCCTGAGTCTTGTTTCAGCTCTCAGTGAATTGTTAAAAATTGCTTTACATTGGCCAGTTTCTGAGCTTGAGGGACATTAAGAGTTGGAGAGAAAGAGAAGCTGTAGCTTCAAGTGTAGCTCTGTTGTCTTTTACAAACTGAACTCTATTAGTAATCTTTAACCTCCAATATGTTATTATGCAGGTATGAGTAAAACAAGCAATGCAAATGCTTTGACACCTCACTGAGTTTGATTCATTCTTGACTGAAATGGTAATTCTTATGCAGGTGATCTGAGCTTGTCAGATGATCACAGCAGCCATTTTAGGTCAGCAGTGTCCTTTGTTAAAGCACTTTTAATCCATGGAATTCTCAGGTTTTAAAGTTAAACGAGTAAAGTCAAATACCGTTACTCTATTTTACTACAACTATTTTTCTAGCAGCAATTTGAAGTCATGAAAAGAATTCCAGATGGGAAAGAGTCCAATCATACTGTGTTAAGGAGCCTGATAGCTTGGGGGAAGAAACTGTTGCACAGTCTGTCCTTGAGAGACTGAATGGTCCAGTACCTTCTGCCAGATGGCAGGAGGGAGAAGAGTTTGAGTGAGGGGTGTGTGAGGTCTTCCACAATGCTGTTAGCCTTTTGGATGCAGTGTGTGGTGTAAATGTCTCTATTGGAGGGAAGAGAGACCCCCACGATCTTCTCAGCTATCTGTTGTAGGGAGTTACAATCCGAGACAGGGCAATTCCCGAATCAGGCAGTGATGCAGCAGCTCAGGGTACTCTCACGTTCCAGAAAAGTAATATGGTACATTTGGGTACTATACAAATGTAAGTTCTTTTTGCCACTTATCAACCCAAGCCTAAATGTTGTTGGGGTCTTAATTCACTAGCTGAGGACAGAGATGAATACTGCATCACCACTTTTGATCAAGGGATGGTTATTGATGACATGGCTGGGGATGTATAAACCTCAGATACAGATTGTAGAAATTAATACAGTTATGTTCTGAGGCTGAGATAATCACCTTCCAACAACTACATCCATCTTCCTTTCATTAGGTATGCCAGTGAAGATTTTTATCACAGGTTGCAGTGAACAGACCAGTGCATATGTAGGCAGCAAGGAAGTCTCCAAAGGCCCTTAACCTTAATTCCCAAACCACAGCACCATTATGGCTGTGATGTTAGGATGACTCAGTACTCAAACATGGAATATAGGAGCAGGAGTAGGCCATTTGGCCCTTTGAGCCTACTCTGCCATTCAACATGACCATGGCTAACCATCTCAGTAATCTGTTCCCACTTTCTCCCCATATCCTTTGATCCCTTCCTTTTTCAATGTTTTGGCCTCAACAGGTTTGCTGGGGCAGAGAATTTCACAAGCTCACCACTGTGTCTGTGAAGAAATGTCTTCTGTATCTATCCTTAAAAGGCCTACCCCTTAGGTGACTGTGACCCCTAGTTGTGAACTTCCCCATCATCAAGAACATCCTTCCTGAACCTAATCTTCTTAATTGAAATAAATGGGTGGAAAATATGCCAATGACCTCGGCTCTAGCACCTTGTTGTACTCCCGTGTAATGGTCAGGGGAGAAAAGGGAGAGACAGTTATGGAGAGGTTGGCGCAACCTCAATTCTGCCCCATCTAATGCAAGAGAATATCTGGCATAATTTCTAATCTTTTTTCTTTCTCTAGCACTGTTTCAGAATTTGCTGTCATCCACTTAGTTCCTATTTTTAACAATTAGAGTGGAAAAACTGATGAAATGTTCATTCTCAAACTGCCTTTGTAACATAGACACCTGCCACCTGGCTCCGTGATCCTGCTGTGCTAAAGACCACTTTTGAACTTAAGAGTAATAAAAAGATGGATTACTGGGCTAATGGTAGACTACTTGGTAGTGTGGAAGAGCAGAGGGATCTTGGTGTCCATGTACACAGATCTCTGAAAGTTGCCACCCAGGTAAATAGTGCAGTGAAGAAGGCATATGGCGTACTGGCTTTTATTGGTAGAGGAATTGAGTTCCGGAGTCCTGAGGTCATGCTGCAGTTGTATAAGACTCTGGTGCGGCCGCTTCTGGAATATTGTGTGCAGTTTTGGTCGCCATACTATAGGAAGGATGTGGAGGCACTGGAACGGGTGCAGAGGAAGTTTACCAGGATGTTGCCTGGTATGGTAGGAAGATCCTATGAGGAAAGGCTGAGGCACTTGGGGTTGTTTTCTTTGGAGAAAAGAAGGTTTAGGGGTGATTTGATAGAGGTTATACCATTGCTAATTAGAAATGGTATAACGGCTGCAGAAAGGAAGTTTGAGGGAGATCTGCCTCTGGAGGTAGTATGGGCTGAAGTCAGAAATAGGAAAGGTGCAGTCACCTTGTTGGGTGTTTATTATAGGCCCCCCAATAGCAGCAAAGATGTGGAGAAACAGATTGGGAAACAGATTTTGGAAAGGTGCAGAAGCCACAGGGTCGTAGTCATGGGCGACTTCAACTTCCCAAATATTGATTGGAAGCTCTTTAGATCAAGTAGATTGGATGGGGCGGTGTTTGTGCAGTGTGTCCAGGAAGCTTTTCTAACGCAGTATGTAGATTGTCCAACCAGAGGGGAGGCCATATTGGATTTGGTACTCGGTAACGAACCGGGACAAGTGGTGGGCTTGTTAGTGGGTGAACATTTTGGTGATGGCGACCACAATTCTGTCACTTTCACCTTGGTTATGGAGAGGGATAGGTGCACACAACAAGGAAGTTTTTACAATTGGGGGAAGGGAAATTACGATGCTGTAAGACAGGATTTGAGGAGCATACGTTGGGAGCATAGGCTGTCAGGGAAGGATGTGGTGGAAATGTGGGACTTTTTCAAGGAGCAGATACGACGTGTCCTTGATATGTATGTACCGATCAGGCAGGAAAGAAATGGTCGTGTGAGGGAGCCTTGGTTGACGAGGGAGGTTGAATGTCTAGTAAAGAGGAAGAAGGAGGCTTACATAAGGTTGAGGAAACAAGGTTCAGACAGAGCAGTGGAGGGATACAGGATAGCCAGAAGGGACCTGAAGAAAGGGATTAGGAGAGCTAAGAGAGGGCATGAAAAATCCCTGGCGGATAGGATCAAGGATAACCCCAAGGCATTCTATGCGTATGTGAGAAACCTGAGAATGACGAGAACGAGGGTAGGTCCGATCAAGGACAGTGGTGGGAGACTGTGTATTGAGTCGGAAGAGATAGGAGAGGTCTTGAACAAGTACTTCTCTTCAGTATTTACGAACGAGAGGGACTGTATTGTTGAAGAGGAGAGTGTGAAACGGACTGATAAGCTAGAAGAGATATCTGTTAGGAAGGAAGATGTGTTGGACATTTTGAACAACTTGAGGATAGACAAGTCCCCCGGGCCTGACGGGATATATCCTAGGATTATGTGGGAAGCAAGAGAGGAAATTGCAGTACCGTTGGCAATGATCTTCTCGTCTTCACTGGCAACGGGGGTGGTACCAGGGGACTGGAGAGTAGCGAATGTTGTGCCCCTGTTCAAAAAAGGGAATAGGGATAACCCCGGGAATTACAGGCCAGTTAGTCTTACTTCTGTGGTAGGCAAAGTAATGGAAAGGGTACTGAGGGATAGGATTTACGAGTATCTGGAACGGCACTGCTTGATTAGGGACAGCCAGCACGGATTTGTGAAGGGTAGGTCTTGCCTTACAAGTCTTATTGAATTCTTCGAGGAGGTGACCAAGCATGTGGATGAGGGTAGAGCAGTGGATGTAGTGTACATGGATTTTAGTAAGGCATTTGATAAGGTTCCCCATGGTAGGCTTATGCGGAAAGTCAGGAGGCATGGGATAGAGGGAAATTTGGCCAATTGGATAGAAAACTGGCTAACCGGTCGAAGTCAGAGAGTGGTGGTAGATGGTAAATATTCAGCATGGAGTCCAGTTACAAGTGGAGTTCCGCAGGGATCAGTTCTGGGCCCTCTGCTGTTTGTAATTTTTATTAATGACTTAGATGAGGGAGTCGAAGGGTGGGTCAGTAAATTTGCAGATGATACAAAGATAGGTGGAGTTGTGGACAGTGAGGAGGGCTGTTGTCGGCTGCAGAGGGACTTAGATATGATGCAGAGCTGGGCTGAGGAGTGGCAGATGGAGTTCAACCCTGCCAAGTGTGAAGTTGCCCATTTTGGAAGAACAAATAAGAATGCGGAATACAGGGTTAATGGTAGGGTTCTTGGTCAGGTGGAGGAACAGAGGGATCTTGGGGTCTATGTACATAGATCTTTGAAGGTTGCCACTCAGGTGGATAGAGTTTGTAAGAAGGCCTATGGAGTATTATCGTTCATTAGCAGAGGGATTGAATTCAAGAGTCGTGAGGTGATGTTGCAGCTGTACAGGACTTTGGTTAGGCCACATTTGGAGTACTGTGTGCAGTTCTGGTCGCCTCACTTTAGGAAAGATGTGGAAGCTTTGGAGAGGGTGCAGAGAAGATTTACCAGGATGTTGCCTGGAATGGAGAGTAGGTCATACGAGGATAGGTTGAGAGTTCTCGGCCTTTTCTCGTTGGAACGGCGAAGGATGAGGGGTGACTTGATAGAGGTTTATAAGATGATCAGAGGAATAGATAGAGTAGACAGTCAGAAACTTTTTCCACGGGTACAACAGAGTGTTACAAGGGGACATAAATTTAAGGTGAAGGGTGGAAGGTATAGGGGAGATGTCAGGGGTGGGTTCTTCACCCAGAGAGTGGTGGGGGCATGGAATGCGCTGCCCGTGGGAGTGGTAGAGTCAGATTCATTGGCGACCTTTAAGCGGCATTTGGATAGGTACATGGATGGGTGCTTAATCTAGGATAGAAGTTCGGCACAACATCGTGGGCCGAAGGGCCTGTTCTGTGCTGTATTGTTCTATGTTCTATGTTCTATGTTCTATGTTCTAGGTGTACAAGATGATTAGGGGGTTAGATAGGGTTGACAGTGAGAACCTTTTTCCGCGTATGGAGTCAGCTATTACAAGGGGGCATAGCTTTAAATTAAGGGGGGGTAGATATAGGACTGATGTTAGGGGTAGGTTCTTCACTCAGCGAGTCGTAAGAACATGGAATGCCCTGCCAGTAGCAGTAGTGGACTCTCCCTCTTTATGGGTATTTAAGCGGGCATTGGATAGGTATATGGAGGATAGTGGGTTAGTGTAGGTTAGGTGGGCTTTGATCGGCGCAACATCGAGGGCCGAAGGGCCTGTACTGCGCTGTATTGTTCTATGTTCTATGTTCTATGTTCTATGTTCCTTTTGAGAATTATATGCAATGTCAACTATTTTACATATCAAACATCATCTCATGGTACAACTCCCACATTCTCTTTAAAGGCCAAGGCTACATAAGAACTGTGCATCTCTGCCATTTCTTTGTTAATTTGATTAAGAGGCCTTTGATCTTATTGCAATTTCCATCATTCTATGATATTAGAAATATACTGCACCAGATTAAACGCAATAATAGTAATGATAGGCTATAAAAGTGAAATGCTGTATTTAAATGTTTTCTTTATTAATCTGAATATCCCCATAAATATTTCTGCCTCTTTTCTTGTTCAATACATTTCTCAAAACTACTCATTGATCAAATATTTTGATACCTGAGACTCATCCTGTATCTAAGTCAGGGATATTGTGGTTTCAAGTCCCATTGCAGGTCTGAGAACAAAATCCATGCTAATATTCCAGTGGGAATGCTGCACAATTGCTGAATAATTACTGAGGGAACTCTGCACTGTAGAAGGTCAGAACTGGGGGAGCAGACGTTCAATATTGAGATAGTGCAGCATTGTCAGGAGGTCAGCATTGAGGAAACACTGCCTCATTGCAGGAGGAATACTGAGGCAATGTGCAGTGCCAGAGGGTAGATATTGAGTGAGTGCTGCTCTGCCTTTTCAGATAAAACATTAAGTTGGACTCTTGTCTCTCCTGTTAGCAGGATGGAGAAGATCATATGATACTATGTTGAAAAACAAGACAGGTGTCCGGAGAGTTCTGGTCAATATTTACCCTCAATCAACATCATGTTTCTATGATGTGGCATAAAACATGTATTTTGTTCTGTAACAGTCACTGAACCATTGGCATAATGTAGTGAGCACCTTACTGCAATAATGGAACACAACAGTGAAGTTGGTGTTCAAATTATAGAAGGAACATAGCTATAGTATTAGAATATAGTATAGACACCATATTAATTACCTTACAATGATTAGACTGCTCAGGGCTGGGTCATTGAAAATATTCACAATAAAGTTAAATAGATTTTTGATGGAATGGGGGTGTGGTGGAGATAGGACAGTCGAGTTAAGACCACAATCAAATCTGCCAAGATCATACTATATAGTAGACCAGCTTTGATAGGCTGAAGGGCTTATTCCTGTTCCTATCCTGTCCCTGCAGATAAGTGATCTTGCGCATTCATGCGCATCAATAGCACCAGGAGTACAGAAGAGACCATTCAGCCCATCAGGTCTGCATCAACAAAACTACTCTAGAGCTATACCAGTCTCACTTTCCTGCCCTAGGCCCATATTATATTATAACATCTCAAGTGCTCATCCAAATACTACTTTAAAGGTTGCCAGTGCACTCTAGACCCCTACTAGGCGGTGTGTGGAATCTGGCCGAGTTCTGCATTAATTTTGCGTGTTCCTGTTGGGTTTAAACATCTATTGGTAATCATTCACAATGGAAGGGGAGATGATTGAAGTTAGAATAAGATGATTTATAACTCAGAACTTCAATTCCTTTAGGTGTTGCTGTTTAATATAGCTGTCATTACCTGCTCTCTCTCGACCCGCGTGTGTCTGAACGATTTGAAACTCTATCCAACTGTCTAAAGGGAGAATTCGAGTCTCCTCCCCCTGGTCGCCCGTGATCCTATTGGCTTCGTTCCGACAATACATTTTATAAAAGCTGGGTACTGACAGAATGAGAAAGGTTAAGTGCGTCGGCGGTTCTAAGGGGAGCAGGAGCAGGAGGTTGTGCATTGGCCAAAGTGAGATTCGAATGTCAGGCTGTCATCCCAGGGAAATTGGGAAGAGTTGGGGGAAAGCGCTCTTGGGAAAGGAGGGTGGCGGGAGGAGGGGGGGATGTAAAGTTCCCCTCGAGGAGATGAGGTTCCCTCGGGTCAGGTAAAAGCAGTTTGAAGAGCTGCAGTTTGGCTAAAAATTGCTCTTATCCCGAAGTGAATCGAGTTGAGGATCATGAGTCTGGTGGGGAGTTTCCAACATCCCGCTTTAATGCACGAAGCTTTTCCATTCGGCCCCACCAATCGCTGTCACCAGGACCACGCTTTCTTCCAGAGCTGGGTGCTCAACCAGGCGGAGATGTCTCCCGAATACTCCACACAGCCCTCCTACAGCACCGAGATTGGGATTAACGGGATGGGTGCGGAGCCGGGCCGCTTTGAAGGTGTGCCGGAGCGGGCAGCGGCGAGACGCCGAGCGGTCTCGGTCCCGAAGAAGGAGAGACGCCGGACCGAGAGCATCAACAGCGCGTTCGCCGAGCTCCGGGAGTGCATTCCCAATGTCCCGGCGGACACCAAACTGTCGAAAATCAAAACTCTGCGGCTGGCCACCAGTTACATCGCCTATCTGATGGACACCCTGTCCAAGGACAGTCAGGCCGGAGAGGCGGAGGTTTTCAAGGCAGACTTGAAGAAAACGGACAGCAAGGAAGCGAAACGCAAACGGGAAACGGTAAGGACACACTTTACAAAGCGGAGAGAGTGTGTAAACAATGAAAAATCCACCCCCACCCCAGAGTCTGGGATATTGACTCTTGGTGACGCAGAGTTTTAAGCAGTAGACGCTTGAGATACTTTTGTCTTTTTTGAAAAAAAAACGAACCATTTTGCATCAAATACGCACTTTTAAGCTAAAATCACAAATGAAAGGTGTCGATGTTGGAACCTCAAACCCAGTGTTTTGTTTGTACCCATTGCCTGTCTCGCTTCCTCAAGAAGGGAGCTGCAAGTCTGGGGTTAAATTAACATCTAACCGCTTTCAGTAAAGACACGAAATTGGGGCGCGATTCAATCGGGAAGCAGGAATCAGTCCTGATCAAATACCTGGAATATTTGGCGGATAGCTCAATAATTACAAAACAAAAGGAACACTTGGAATGAAATCTCTCCCTTTGACTAACACTCCAATTGAACAAACCGTATTCACCAAAAACGTCCAGACTGGGATTGTCCTGGTTCAAAACTCGATTCTAAACTGATTTGTTGATCTCCCACGAAAAAAAAGTACAACGTGTTGCATCTATTGGCAGTTACAGCTAAGCTAAATTTTAATTAACCTCCCCCCAGTCGAGACAAAACAACCGAATTGACTACGTACTATTTGGTATCTTGATCTGAATATGTGCTCTTCCTTCCGAAATTGAAATCAACAACCATTAGATTTGGGTCGCGAAATTGTGGATTATTTGGGGGGGGGGGGGGGGGGGGGGTGAGGTCGAATTTTAATGTTTTCAGGTACAATTCCATTCGTTGTTCTATTTTCGTTGCAACAAAGACAAACCATCAGGAACGCCAGCAAACCGGGATTAAGAGTTCCTGAACAGGACCAATTCATTAAAAATGTAAAACTATAAACCAACAGAAAACAGTTGGAAATGTCCAGGTAAAGAGTCCTTGTATGTTTAATTTCAGGCTGATTGCAACTTTCCAAAACTAATTTTGTGAAGCGTGATTAGATCTTCACGGGGTGTTCTATTTATTACATTTTCCGACCCGGTGTGATCTAATTTCAAACACAGTTTCCAAGTAGACCAAGAATTCCGTTTGTATTTTTATCTGCACCAGTTTTAAATTAACGCTGAACCGAATCTTACTTCGTGAAGCGCCTACACCCTCCGCCTCCTTCACTGAGACATGGCCTGTGAGGCAGTCGCGGAGAGAGAAGGTATTTTCGATGTAGTTAACGAGGGAGGTCAGGGAATTTACGACAGCGAGAAGACCGTTCGGCCCAATACATCAATACTACGCTCGCTTCATTTAACCCCATCATTATAGCGCAAAATTAACGGAAAGCGGATGCTGAACATTTGAAACAAAATGATAAATTGGTGGAGGAGCTCAACAGGTCTAGCAGCACCATCGGAAAGAAAGCAGAGTTAACATTTCGAGTCCATTGACTCTTCTTCAGAATTGCTTGCTCCAGGCCTGGGAGCTTCTCCAGCAATTTCTGTTTTTGTCCTATCAATTTAGCCTTCTGTTACTCCCCCCCTCAAATGTGTGATTTTAGAGAACAGAATCGATTGCATATAACTGTGTGTGTTTCCACCTCCGGGACTCCTGTGCTCATCGACATTAAACCTTATGCTCTATTTGAACCAGAATGAACCTGTAAACGGCTCGACCAGAAGCAGCGACAAGAAGGTGAAAGGACGGACGGGTTGGCCGCAGCAAGTCTGGGCTCTCGAGCTGAACCAGTGACTGCAGTGAACTTGCAAATTTGCACAGTTTTTGTTCTAATTTGAAGGCGGCTAAATGGTCCCAGGATTGATCCTCCAACAGAGCAGCAAACCAGCAGAGAAGCACAAGTGCAATTTTAAATCTTGTTTAACTCCAGGACAATTCAAATGGGGGGAAAATTATCTATATTTGCAGCTAATTTTTCAATCAGTGTAAATCCTTCAGTAAAAATGGGCCAAATTGTGCCTGGAGAGATGTGCCGAGACGGGTCAGGTATTCTGTCCAGTGCCAACAATTCTCGGTCCCCCTCGATTTGCTTAACCCATTATTAAACGCCTTAAATGTGCCAGGGTCTTATTCTACTCCGATTGAATTTCGCTGAAACGTTTACAAAAGGTCACACCCAGCCAAGCACGATTCCAGATTCTGTGATTTCTTTTCTGCGGCCGTTTCACACTTCTGCCCTCGTTAATGTGCGATTGTAAATTGTATTTAAAAAAAATAAATAATTTTCTATTTACAATTTTATTCGGTTGCATTTGTGGGTACGAACATTGCCAAGACCCGCCGTCCAGTGGCAAGGGCGCGGTGCCTTGGAGCCAGTCTCGGGTTTGTCGGGGTGCTCGCACCGATAGGAGCACTCACCCCATTTTGTAAGAGATCGGATATTTCCAGGAACCAAAGGGACACTCGGGTGAGTGAGTAGCAAAAGTCGAAGCAGTGACCCACAGCTACTTAAACCCAACTCCCCGCGCCGACAAATTGCTGATGGGGAAACTTTGAGCTTAAAACAACCGGGTCCTTCCTATCGTTATAACCAACAGCAGTGTGGACTCACAGAGTGGTTACTGTACAGGAGGAGGAGATTCGGCCCGTCAGTAACAGGCAGTTAGTCTCATTCCATTTTATCATGGTTCATGTCAAGATTTTGACAGATCCTGCTAACTAAATAAAAAGGCTCTCGTCCTTGCACTTTTCTCTGCCATTAGCACCTTTTTTTTAGTCTTCTGCCCGAAATCCTGAAGAATTACCAAATCCTTCAATGGTTGAAGGTAATGCTTACGGAGAGTCTAACGTTTACAGGTGTATTATGATTCCAATAATAGTTGCTGACTGGGGTTGTAACGGTGATTGACAGTTATAATATACAAGGTAATTACAACAATAATTATTACTTTGGATTATGCTGTTTACTGAGCTGTGGAATGTATTAGGATTACAATAATTACTCGTTTGGTTTGTAATATTTACTGAGAGTTCTAAGGTGCACTGTGTTTACAACAAAAAATCCTGACGAATTAATAATTATTTGGAGAGTTATGCAACGTGATAACAACAATAATTATCGCCTTGGGTTGTAATATTTACTGTTTGAATATTTACTGAGTTGTAGTATCCATTGTGATTACAATAAGTTACTCCCTTGGGTTGTAATATTTACTGAGAGTTGCAATAGACGTTGTGTTTACAACAATAATTCCTGACGAATTGTAATATTTGTGATATGTTTTGTGCTACTATAACAACAATAGCTACTAACTCGGGGTGTAATAGTGGCCGAGAGAATTGCAAATTAGTATTGTGATTACAGCAATAGTTCTTATCTCTGGTTGTAGAAGTTATTCTGTATGGTATGGGATGGAAATTTCTTTCACTGTCATCGGTACAGTAAACAAACACACAATGTTGTCAGAAATAATCTGAATGACCAAACTGTTGGGAGATCCGAGTGGGGAAGCTACAGGCGATGAAAGAAAGGATTATGAAAGCGCCTGGCTACTCCCCCCACCCCAAAACCATCCTCGTCGGTTTCACGCTTCTGGCGTTGCTGAACCCACAAGACAGGGACATGGACTGGACACAGACGGAAACCACTCGGCCCATTTATAAATATTCAAACACATGTTAGGGGAGAGTCAGAAACACTAAAATAAACCACATTTCAACAAAATTTCATCCACGGGATACAACTCCCATTGTAAAACAAAACTTGGAAGTTTTCAGTGTCAACTGTTTCCATTCCAGTTGTTTTTATTTCAAATCCATCATCCCCCACCTATTAGTGATAAACCAGCCCTTGTTAAATCCTCCTCCCCACTTTCTGTTGGTGGTAATTAATGCTGTCTCCAACCATCGCTGCAGTTTGACTTCAGAGTGAACACCGCAGTCTGTAAACACGGTCAGCTGAATCTTCCAATACGTCCAGGCTCTGTCAATCGGACAGTAGTAACTTCTAACTGCGAAAAAAAAACACGACTCAAGTGCAGCCCTGGCCCAGATTGTTTGGCCAGGTTCAAAATCAAATCGCTCGAGTGTCCTCTTGGTTTTCATAGCAAAAAAATCGGGGATTAAAATTTATTCAGTGAGACCCTCCCCCATATCTCTCGCTTCAAATGGAAGCTTGGAGACTCAACCATTGGTGAATCAGATCAGTCAGAATCTGTTCAAAACCCGAAATCCGAGGAAGCTCTTCATTTCATAACTGTAGCTCGACGATTAATACGCCGAAAATTACAATGAAAAGAACGAACTTTTACGGTTGTCTTAGGTCCCTGTGCTGAGACCCTGCAACAAGGCGAGATGGAGGGTTCTGGCCTTCGACGTGGCGTTCGTTATTTCGGACAGAAATTCGTTCTCCTGGAATGGGGTTAAAATACGAAGGAGCTTTGTGGCTTTCAGATGTTCTGCTGCAAGACTCGGGAAATTGGCGCACCGATCCCGGTGACTGACAGGGCACGAATTAAGAGGCAGAGGGAACCTTTTTTCTTTTACAATAAACAGACGGCTGCATTTAAGAAAAGCCTTCCGTGGAGTGAAGCGTTCCGCCACTTCACAGGAACATTTGTTGAAGGAGATCATGCGGATTTGCGTTATGCAGATAACTTCAGCTGGCGACATCAGCAGCTCCAGTCCATCACATGGACTCTATCCTGAAGCCCATTGAAATCACTGCATTTCATCTTCACTGAAGGAGTACACCACTACCCTTGAATAAATTCTTCATTTATCCAGGGGACAAGTTTCGACCAAGCTTAGCTTTAACCTGACCCCAGCCATCCCTCCATCGCTCCTTCCAGTCATCGCTCCTTTGAGAATTTCCGCATTTTCACTGTCCTGGTTTTAAGATTTAGACAAGGAACGTTTAAAGTCTGGCTCGCTAGGGCCAGGCTGACCCCTAATTCCCCTAGGGGGCGGTGGTGAGTTGCCTTCTTGAGTCCACGTGCTGTGTGGATATACCCTCATGTTGTGTGGGTGCTTTGGTTTCAGCTGTTCTGTCAACCCAATGGAATGCTCTTATCATTTTAAACACCTCAATCTGATCACAT
The DNA here is from genome assembly GCF_047496795.1 of Chiloscyllium punctatum. NCBI lineage: Eukaryota > Metazoa > Chordata > Chondrichthyes > Orectolobiformes > Hemiscylliidae > Chiloscyllium > Chiloscyllium punctatum. Next base: position 16,157,899 of record NC_092758.1, read on the forward strand.
CCCCTACCCCCTTTCAAACTCTAAAGAATATAAGTTATGTAACCTTCCTTCATAACTTAATCCTCTAAATCCAATCTCATTCCAGTGAATTTGTGTTCAAGCTCCTTAAAAGGTTATAATTCTTCCTGGCATGGTGGACAGGAAACAGTTGCTTTGGAACGTCTATACAACTCAAGAATGACTGTCTTCCCTTTAATATCCCGCACTTCCATGAAAACAAGTCCAACATTCCATTAACATTTTCATACCTGTGCACCAATTCTTAGTGATTGCTGCACTTGAACATGCAAACCATTGTTCCTCCACAGTTTCTTGTTTCCCAGCAATAAGACAGAGATTCAATTTTATCTTCTGATGTACAATCACGGTCTTGAAAAGTTAACCCTGATTTTTTATCTCTCCATTGATGCAGACTTCCTTCAGAATGAGCAAAAGCCATCCTCAGTGTTGCTGGCTACAACTGTTGCTTTGCTAATCTTGTAAATATGTGGCCACTGTTTCTTTGATAGATGATATTACAGTGTCCCAACACTGAATCTGCTGCATAAAAAAAATTAAAACAACTATGGATGCTCTAAATCAGAAACAAAATAGAAATTTTTGGAAAAGCTCAGCAGGACTGGCAGCATCTATGGAGAGAAATCAGTTAATGTTTCAGGTTCTGAGGAAGAGTCACTTGACCTGAAAAGTTAACTCTGGTTTCTCTCCACAGATGCTGCCGGACCTGCTGAACTTTTTCCGTGAGCCTGTTGCAGATTGGTCTGTATAGTTAGCCAATGTCCCTTTGTAACACACTGTTTCTACTTGTGCTCTTTGATATCCTACCTGTCTTCCTCCAAATCATTGATATAAATGCAAAAAGATCCTAGTACAGATCCCTGGGAAACAACGCTTCCCAGATCTCATCAGAATTTATTTGCTTTCCTCCAAAAGACATCACATACTTCTGAACTAATTACTAATTAAATCAGATTAGATTAGATTAGATTCCTACAGTGTGGAAACAGGCCCTTCGGCCCAACCAGTCCACACCGACCCTCTGAAGAATAACCCACTCAGACCCATTTTCCCTCTGACTAATGCACCTAACACTATGGGCAATTTGGCATGGCCAATTCACCTGACCTGCACATCTTTGGACTCCCTGTCACAAAATTACCTCCAATTCCACACATCTTCACTTGTTCAAACAATGCCTTTTGCAGAACTCATAATAAAACAACATGCATTGATACTTCCTTGTATGCCATGCCAATGATGTTCTCAAAATGTTCCACTCAGGCTAACTGGTTGTGATAAAAATGAATTGAGAAAGTTGCATTTAAAAGATTAGCAATAGAAAAGTTACCCAGTCTGGCTGGAATGTGTCCAAGGTCACTGAGAAAACAAGGGTGGAAACATCAGAGGCTCTGGAAACAATCTTTTAATCCAATGTTACACCCTTGTTCAAAAAAGGTGAGAGAGGTAAAACAGGCAAGTGAGCTGAATGTGATTGATTGGGTTTGGGTGGTGGGTGCATTTTGTTGTCTCTAACTTAATTGTCATTTGAAAAAGTATGGGTTCATAATTGAAAGCCAGCAGTGATTCCTTAAAAAAGAAAAATTGTGTTTGACTAACTTGATTTAACAGCAAAAGTGAACGAGGATAATTTAGTGGTGTTCTGCATGTGGACGTAAAAAAAGTCTGAGAAAACATTGCCAAATAGATTTGTTAGAAAAGTTCAAACTCATGGCATCAAAGGAACACTGGCAGCGTTATTTACAAGATTGGCAAAATGACAGTTGTAGACAGCAATGCTGAGGATGGTTTTGATCATACTGAAGCATGTGTGCATTGCTGCATGTCAGATGTTGGGACTGCTGCTCTAATGGATAATTTTAATAACCTGGACTTAAGTAAATAGGGTATAGTTTCAAAAATTGCAGATGATATAAAACTCAAATGTCGCAAATGAATAGATAGATTAAAACAAACAGCAGGACATTGAAAGGCTGGTGAAATGAATGGTCATGTGGCAGATTAAATGAATGCAGAGAACTGTGGTTCATAAGAGTAAAGAAAAGAAGCAATGGAAATTAAATTGCATAATTGTAATTGATATGCAGGAACAGAAAGATCCTGGGTCTGTACACATTTTTTTTAAGCTGGCAGGTCAAATGGAGAAGGCTGTTATAAAAACTTAATTAGACGAAGGAATAAGAAATAGCAACTGAATTGACCATGTGGCCCCTCAGACCTAGACCACAATTTAATAAAATCATGGCTGCTCCTGTAAATCAGATACACCTTTATGCACATATTCTATTATTCCTGGAACATTCAAGAATTTGTCTGGCACTGACTTAAATGCATCAATATTTACAACTCTCTACAGTAGAAATTTCCAAATGTTTACACCCTTGTATGCTCACATCTTGAAAAAGACTCCAGGTGTAATGAACAAGAAAAGGCTCTCTACTTCATCCAGCTGGTTTCTTAGGATATCTGTTGCATTACTTTTGTTAATATTTAGTGAATACTGCTCCGCATAACCAATCACTTCCCTTACAAGCCCTAGAAAGAGAAGGTTATCAATCAATGGGTGAGGTAGATCTCCCACCAAGACATTGTTTATTAAAGACAAGTTTGCAACTATCTTCTTGTGCATAATACTCAACCATTGGCATGAGGCAAACAATTAATAATGTTAAATCTGTAGTTGAAAGAGTGTTGTGAGATGCAGGGGTTTTGTTTCACGAGGCACTGGCTCCAGTAATAGGGAAATGGGAACTATTCTGCTCCACTTAAACTCCTGTTCAACTGAATACTAGTGCGATAGCTAAAGCATGAAACAAGTCGAGGGGTGGAATGGGGAACATGTGGGAAAGTTCAGAAAGAGATAAATGATAAAGCAGTCAGAAAAATATTGTGTGTGTATTACAATAATAATTCTGCTGAAAATGTACAGAATGTGTTAGGAAAGGACACAGAACTTAATAAAGTTATTCAGCCATTCATAACAAAGGCAGAATCTTTTTTCTTAGGTTGCAAATAGTAAGATGGATAATGGGAAACTAGTGCACGTAGTGTATTTGGGTTCTTTAGCAGTATTTGATAAGGACTCACACAAGAGGTCATTACACAAAATGAAAGTTCTTGCAACAGGCTGCCATTGGGATCAGTTAGCTTAGCTGGATGGGTTTGTGATATGGAGGGACACCAATGACACAAGTTGAAGTCCTACACTGGTTGAAGTTACCCTGAAGGTACCACTTCTCAAACCTGCCGAAAGGTTAATATGCAGATACAGCAAGCAATTTGGAAAGCAAATGGTATCCCTTAATTACAAAGCAATTAGAGTACAAACATTAAAAAAGAAGCATTCCAATAACATGACTGCATGAGACCACATCAGAAAAGCATTTTATCATTTTGGTCTCCTTACCAAAGAAAGGTCATAGTTGTCTTACAGAAACTGTTTTAAAATTTCACAAGACCGACTTGTGAATAAGGGTGTTGTCCTTAGTGGAAAGGTTGAGTATCTTGAAACTGAGAACATAGAAGAATAAGAGATGGTCTCGTGAAAACATTAAATTCTTAATGACTTTACAGGATAGATGCTGAGAGAAGTCTAGAACTAGAGGTCACAGTCTCAGATTAAAGGATCTTTAATTTAGGACTGAGATAAGGGTAAATTTCTACACTCAAAGGTTATAAATCTTTGCAATTATCTATGACAGAGGCTCAAAGGCCATCTCAGGATTTGGGATTGGACAGAAAAGTGGAGTTAGGGTATTAATACCACAGTCAATTGTGAGTCAGGACATAGAGCTGAATAGTCTAATCTTGTGTTTTGTTTTACTTAAAAGTGAACTATCTAGTTGTTAAGTGAGTTTGACAGTGATCCCATTAACCATGGTTTTGGTTTAGTGTAACCCTATCTTGTACTAAGTCTCTACTTTGTTGAGTTTTATCAATGGTTAAAATGTTACTGATCTTCTATAAGTTTCTGTTCTTTTGTACAAACGTAGCCACCAATTACACACCAAAATAAAACCTAAGAAACACTGAGAAAATCTCAGTTTTAAAATCAATAGTACAAATGTTTTTTAATAGTCCTTAAATATAGCTTATCCATAGATTGCTTGTTTTCAAAAATATGTATTCATTTGGAATGACCTCCCTTTTATCAAACCTTGCTGACTCATCCTTACCATTACATAACTGTTAATAGGCAGCTTACCATTACATGTTTCATTATGCATTCTAATACAATACCATAAGAAATCTTTGTCTGTAGGTTTCTGGAAAAAAAGCCTATTCTATTTTAAAAACTGATATTATACTAAATTAGCTTAATTTCCAGTTTTGGGCACCACTCTCATTTATAATTGAGCATTGAGAGAAAGAGTTGCATTTATATAGTGCCCTTTATTATTTTAGAATGTTCCATAGTAGCTTACAGCGAATGAATTACATGTGAAATGTACTCATATTCTAGTGTAAAAGATGTGACTGCTGCTTTGAGGCAGCAAGTCTGCACATTTATTAATTCCCCTGTTCTCCTTCCAAATAAGATCCACGGAATCTTTTGCACTCATCACTTGAAAGAGGAAATGGGGCTTTTGTTTACTGTCCAATCCAGAGAAATTTCTCTGACAATGCAACACTTTCTCAGGACTACACTGGATTATCAAACCTGATTTGTTTGCTCAAGCCCTCAAGTGGAGTTTACATACACAGCCTTCTAACCAGAAATAAGAATGCTACCAACTAAACCCTAGCTCACCAATTTTTAGGAAGTGGAATAAGGTGATGGCAGACCAACTGAACTGGACCACAGAGGATCGACCCGGGAGAATATTATGGAGACCCATGCGAAAGCTGGCAGAACAGGTCATGATGGATAGGCATGGTTAGGTAGTCCATAACAGGACTTTTGCTTTCAGTTCTGATGTGGGGCTGAAACAGTGTGGAAGGTAGACATGGATTTTGGGGATGAGAACAACTCACTCAAGAAAATGGGAAAACAAAGATGAAGGTGAGTTAGTAGTTTGCAAGCAAATAAAGGGAATTTGGACTAGGCATTACAATGACAGTATGTTTTGAAGGGGCGGTTGACAGTACCCATGGAGAAAAAGAGAGAGCACAGTCAACAGTATCAAATGACCTGGCCAGGGCAGGGAAATAAGGTAGTAAGCAGAATAGAGTCCAGGGAGTGGGAGGTATATAGAGATGTACGGCACAGAAACAGACCCTGTGGTCCAACATGTCCATGCCAACCAGATACCCTAAATTAATCCAGTCTCCCGCCTCGGGCAACTGTCTGTGTGGAGTTTGCACATTCTCCCCGTGTCTGCGTGGGTTTCCTCCAGGTGCTCTGGTTTCCTCCCACAGTCTAAAGATGTGCAGGTTAGGTGAATTGGCCATGCTAAATTGCCGATAGTATTAGGTGAAAGGGTAAATGTAGGGGAATGGGTCTGGGTGGGTTGCTCTTCGGCGGGTCAGTGTGGACTTGTTGGGCCGAAGGGCCTGTTTCCACACTGTAAGTAATCTAATCTAATCATTTGCCAGCACTTGGCCCATATCCCTTGAAACCCTTCCTATTCATATACTTTTCCAGATGCCTTTTAAATGTTGGAATTGTACTGGCCTCCACCACATCCTCTGGCAGCTCATTCCATACATGTACCACCCTCTGTGTGAAAAAGTTGCCCCTTAGGCCCCTTTTAAGTCATTCCCCTCTCACTTTAAATCTATGCCTATAGTTTTTGACTCTCCCTACCCTGGGTAAAAGGCCTGTCTTTTCTATCATCAACAATGTAGAAAGGGCATGTGTGAGATAAGAGAGAAAGCTTTGAAAGGTACAAGTTCAGAATTAGGGCAGAAGGGAACCTTTGAAGGGAGAGAAACGGTAGATGAAGCTTGCAGGACTGTCTCAATCTTCATGAAAGACTTGCACTTAGATAATAAAATTCACAACCCAACACCCAAATGCTTCAGAGCCAATTAACTGCTTTTGGAATGTAGTCCCTCATCGTACAAGAAGCAGGACCACCAACTTTGAAACAGCAAGCTCCAACAAACTGTATTGTTACAGCAACCAGATAATCTGTTCTTACGTGTTGGTTTGGGGATAAATGTTGAACAAGCTACCAGGGAAACCTCCCTGGTCTTCTTCCAAATAGAACAATGGTAGAGTTTTGGAGTCAGACAGCACAGAAACAGAAACAAAAACAGAAATTGTTGGAAAAGCTCAGCAGCTCTGAGCTTCAGAACACTGTTCAGTGGAAGGATCACTTGACCCAAAATGTTAACTCTGACTTCTCTCCATAGATGCTGCGAAACCTGTTGAGCTTTTCCAGCCACTTCTGTTTTGTCTCTGATTTACAGGATCTGCGATTCTTAAACAGACCCTTTTAATCCAACCAGTCCATGCTGACCATAATCCTAAATGAAACTAGTCTCACCTGCCTGCACTTGGCTAATATCCCTCCAAACATTTCTTATTCACTCATCTAAATGTCTTTTAAATGTTATAACTGGAGCCATATCCACCACTTCCTTTGGTATTTTATTCCACACACGAACCACCCTCTGTATCAAAAAAAGGCCTCAAATGTCTTTTTAAAATCTTTTGAATTAATTAACAGTTAATACAAAAGACAACATCTCCAGTAGTGCAACACTCTCGCAGCCTGGATTTATGCATTCCAAGCCCTAGAGTGTGACTTGAACCAGAAACATTGAGGCTCAGAGGTGAGAACAATCCAACTGAACCACAGTGAACTTGATGGAAAGGACAATATAGGGGGCAGGGAAGAAGGCTTGAGGAAGATGGTTTTACAATGGAGAAGATGGCTATGAGTCATTGGTCTGGGGGTAAGATTCTCATTTTGGGGTTTGTACAGTTCAGGCATGTGAGAGGTCCCAGGTTCAGAACCCAGATCAGCTCTGATTGCTTGCCTTCAGTTCAAGCAGTGGCACAGTGACATTGTTGCCTCACTGCCCTGGGAACCCAGGTTCAATTTCAGCCTTAGGTGACTGTCTGTGTGGAGTTTGCATATTCTCCCCGTGTCTGCATGAGCTTCCTCTGGGTGCTCTGGTTTCGTCCCACAGTCCAAAAATGTGCAGTTTAGGTGTATCGGCTATGCTAAATTGCCCATAGTGTCCAAAGATGTGCAGGCTAGGAGAATTAGTCTAGGCAATTGCAGAGTTATGGGGATAGGAGTAGGATGCGCTTCGGAGAGTAGGTGCAGACTCGATGGGCTGAATGGTCTCAATCTGCACTGTAGGGATTCTATGATTCTGAGATAAATATATGGAATAGTGAAGAATTTCAGCAGAAGAGAAACTTGATATGAATTTGATGGTGTGGCGTTTAGGGGAGTTGGGATTGTCCTGTAAGGTATAAAGGTGAACCACTCTGTACCTAGCCTCACTATCCCTGTTCACCATTGACCGGAGATTCAACTTGTCGCGCTAATAAAAAAAAATTCAATATAAAGCTCTGTAATTTTATCGTATGAATAAAATAAAAACAAAATCATTAAAATCAAACATATCATACGATAAGGTGATAAAGTTTTTCAAAAATGTAATTTTACCAATATAACATGAACTGCTTCTAACACGAGTTTTATTTGTGGATTCACATTAACCATTTTAAAGCACATCTGAATCCCCCAATCCTTTAATATCTAATCAACAACTCCTTACCTCTGCCTCTTGCCTCACTGTGACTGCAGTTGGAAAGTCTAATTAGAAGCAACTTGTTTGTCCACTCAGCGATTGTAAGTGGTGGTTTTACTTGAACTCCTGATAAGGAGGCAGCAATTGTGAAAGCAGCTATTGACGAGGCAGCGCTGTGGATTCCCATATTGCTGCCGGCTGCTTTTTGTAATATCACCAGTTTGTTTATCTACCATCGAGGAGTCGCCCTCTTATCAGGGAGACAAAGGGTTAATGTGCCCGGCCTGGTAGACAGCACGGAGCCAAACAAAATACCGATTTGACAGTAAAACGACAGCGTGCAGCAATAGATAAATTGATGGAAAAGCAGGAATTGGCCGCTGATTGCAGTGTTTGGTGTAAATATGATTGTGGGCATCGTTGCAAGTGTCATATATATTTCGGTTATTTAACTGTCCAATGTTTAATAAGGGAGAGCGGGTGTGACTGATTTGCAGCACATAGGTCGTGCCTTAATTTCACAGAAACTGCAACGATTAACAACAAAAACAAAATCTATGACCTTATTAGCGAGTGGACGTAGTCCCGAGGCACACTGTGGGTTTGCTCTGGTTATTTCAAAGTTTTATTTAATCCAGAAAGCTGGATCATAAGGAAGCAGGAATACTTAGAGTCTTCAAGTAGTTACACCAGCGCAGTCCCATAGAATCATTGAGCACAGGCAATTTCCTGATGAAGGGCTTTTGCCCCAAACGTCGATTTCGAAGCTCCTCGGCTGCTGCCTGAACTGCTGTGCTCTTCCAGCACCACTAATCCAGAATCTGGTATCCAGAATCTGCAGTCATTGTTTTTACCTCAAAGACATACCGTCAACTGAAAAGATTGACGTGGCTGTTGAAATTGGGGAGTGTCCCATCATGCACATACCGTCATCATTCACTCATTACGTGTCTCGTTTTGGCTCATTGACACCGCCTAATTTCTGGTTTTATGTTCAGGAGTTCGATGGACACACCTTTCGATCCAACCCCGAGGGTGTGTCGCCCAGTCTGTGCTGTTATTTTTGATAATATGTTAAAGGGAGACCAGTTACTGCTTCTCTGGTTTTGAAAAAAACTTTTGTTTCAAATACCTGTTCAATTTACATTAACAGATACAATATTCTTAACCAGTCCCTGTTTCATTCCAGTCCATTAAGCAATGCCCTCAATTTTAGATTACTTACAGTGTGGAAACAGGCCTTTCGGCCCAACAAGTCCACACCGACCCACCACCCACCCATTCCCCTACATTTACCTCTTTACCTAACACTACAGGTAATTTAGCATGGCCAATTCACCTGACCTGCACATCTTTGGACTGTGGGAGGAAACCAGAGCGCCCAGAGGAAACCCACACAGACACGGGGAAGAATGGGCAAACTCCACACAGTCGCCTGAGTCGGGAATTGAACCCAGGTCTCTGGTGCTGTGAGGCAGCAGTGCTAACCACTGTACCACCATGCCACCCATTTTCTTAACTACTCTTTCATTCACTTTGATAATTCCATCAGTAGAACAGGAAATATTTTTCCCCTACTGGGACTTAGAATTTCAAAAAAAAACCCCACATCTCTTCAACCTTCTCTGCTCCTAACTTGCAACATTCCCAGTATCCTAAATGTCACCTCCTACCAAAGTTATAGTAATAGCCGATACTGTGGAGTCTACAGTATCGGCTCCACGTGGATTTTAATGACCTTTCCAAAATGGAACCTAAACTTGTGCTCATGGTCCAACCAATTGTATATATTCATAATTATTAGTAATTCTTCATTTTGTCATTCTAAGTTCCCACTTACATATGTCTAAAATATGAAAAGTAGACCTGTCAACCCCTGGACCCTCCACCTCCACTGAATAAGATCATGACTGATTTGTTTGTGTTTCAAATTCCACATTCCCATCTATGTCAGTAACCAACCCTGGATTTCCCAGCTGAATTCGTATCCGTCCTTAAAAAAAACAATGAAAATCCCTCCAACACCATCCTAGGTAGAGAGTTCCAAAGCCACACACCCCTCTGTGAGAAACAAAACAAGTTCCCCAGCTCTTTGAAGAAAACGTCACCTATTTCAGGAGTGGCCACAAGAGGAAACATCCTTTCTGTGTTCACCCATCAAAACCATTCAAAGATCATATGTACTTCAACCAAGTCATGTCTCATTCTCAAACTTCAGTGGAAACAAGCCCAGCCTGTACTATCTATCTAAATAAGGCAGACACTGTACTGGGCCCATTGTATGAAAGCTGTGGCTACAAAAGAAGGTCAAAATCTAGGCATCCTACATTGATTACATCACTTCCGCCTCCCAAAGCCTAACCACCATATACAAGACACAAGTAGGAGAGTAATGAAATATTCCCTACTTTTCTGAATAAGTGCAGCTCCAACAGCACTCAAGAATTTCACAACCTCCAGGAGAAAGGAACCTGCTTAATTGGCACCACATCCACAAACATCCTCTACTTCCACTACTGATACACAGTACAGCAGTGCACACTATCTACAAGAGGCACTGCAGAACCTTAATGAAGACCTTCCAAATCCATGACCTCTACTATCTAGACTGGCAACAATATTTGAGATTGGGGTCTCACCACTGCCCTGTATAATTGAAGTACAAAATCATGTATCAAAATGTGTGGTGCTGGAAAAGCACAGCCAGTCAGGCAGAATCTGAGGAACAGGAGAGTCGACGTTTTGAGCATAAGCTCTTCATCTGGAATGTGCTTGTGCTCGAAATGTAAACTCTCCTGCTCCTCGGATACTGCCTATGCTTTTTCAACACCACACTTTTTGACTCTGATCTCCAGCATCTGCAGTCCCCACATTCTCCTGGCATGAAATCTTGTCTCTTGTGTTCAATTCCAATTCGGGAGACCAAAAAGCAGTTGGCTTTCTTTTTACGTTATCTAGCTGCCCTCAGGAAATTGAACATTTGAACCACGAGCTTTGTGATTGTGACTGAAAGGTTTGGATGGTTCATCAGCACTGATGCCAAGCAAGCTGTTAAGATCCCAACCATGCAACTCAGGGCCCTGAATGCACAAATACCAGAATTTGTCTTGTTTTTGCACATAGACAGAGAACCATTAGCAGCAGTGCACACCCTTGCCTTTTGAATCAAGAGGAAAAGTCAAATGTCAAGAGTTTTTGAGATGAATATTGCAAGATGCTATCTTTTCAAACATAAACTGAAATGAAATAACATTTAATTAAAAATCTCATTTGGTGGCCTATTTAATTTCCAAATTGTCAGTGCTCTTTACAAAATCCATACTACTGCACCTAAAAATTCAGGAACTTTCAAAAAAATCTAATGTTATCAGCATGTTGCTTCATATTTCCATTTTACATAAGAGGATTAAAACTGTTATCAATATTTCAGGTGTGGTCTGACCAGTATCGTTTTAGCAAAATCACTGTATTTATATATTCAATTCCCCTTGAAATCAAGGCCAACAGTCCACTACCTTTCCCTATCATCTGTTGATCATGGATGTTAATTCTTTATGATTCATGCACAGGGAGCCCCAAATCCTTTGTACTTTAATTTTCCTCAGTCTTTCCCTATATTAACAATATTCAACTGTACTATTCTTTCTGCCAAAGTATATAACCTCATATTTTCCCATGTTATGTTTCATTGGTTAGTTTTTGAGTACTTGCTTAACTTGTCTATATCTGTAGGGTCTTTCTGCCATTCTTATTATTTGCCTTCCCCACTCTTTTTGTGTTATCAACAAACTTGGCGATAGTACGCTCATTTCCAAGTTGTTAATACATATTGTAAAAAACATGTGGCCCCAGGACGGATCCCCATGGCATACCGGTAGTTAGAGGTTACAGAAGGAGTTGGAGCATGTTGTGATGAGGAAACAAACAGCAGCATGCAGAATTGCCAGGGCACCTTTAACTGGTGCAAATCCTGCACAAATCCTGCACTCACTTGGCACACCACTCTGCAGGTCTGGAACAAAGCAGTTACTCTTTCTCACAAGACATAAGGCTACTTGCTGGGTATCAGGTGTGCTAATGAAACTGAAATGCTAATGCTGTTTCTCTCCACAGATGCTATGTAACCTGCTGAGATTTTCCTGCAATTTTTTTGTCCTATTTATAATTCAACTGACATATCCTGCGTACTCCAGCCCACACTGCAACCAGAGGATTGCAATGCCATGATATTTTATGAGTCAGGCTCCTTCTGGGATTAATTTGCATCTATTGCAATGGAAAATAAGGAAATGGCAGAAACACTAAACAAATTCTCTTGACCTGATTGTTAACTTTGTGCAAGAGTTTAGGTGTAATCAAGTTAAAATCTCACCCTTTGTAGCTGTCTTAATGGTTATTATTATTATCATGAGTGCTTTGCCTGTAGACACTTCCTTATCTTTTTTAGCTACAGATGCTTCATCCTGGACCTTTTTTTTAGTGGTAGTTTGCCATCCTTCCACTCTCAGAGGCAAGGAATCAGTTCCCAAGTCTACCTCAGCCAGAATGGGAATGGATTATTCTGAATCATACACTGGCCAGCTAGACGACTGAGCTAAACTTGTTTCAATCAATGGTAGAAGACACGAAAGCATTCTGGAAAAATTGGGTTATCAAAATCCTACAGGAATGAGAACTTTAAAGCAATTTTAGTAAAAAGTAGTACTCAAGAAATTGGTGGAATGAAAAACCAACAAACCCCCTGATTGATGGCCTACATCCAATGGACTTAAAGAGGTGGCTACAGAAATAGTGGATATCTTTTTTTGTTCCAGACTCTACATTGATGTCTGCAAGTTGAAAGGTAATAACCATAATTTCAGTGTTTGGGAAAGGACAGAGAGAGGAAACAGGGAACTATGGAGTAGTTAGCATGAAATTGTTCATCAGAAAAATCCTATAACATATTCTTGGTGATATGGTGGCAGAACACTGAAGCACAATATGATTAAACATTGCTCACACAATTTACTTAAAGGAAACTGTCCAGCAAGTCTGTCTTTTTGAGGTGTTACTGGTATAACAGATAATACATGTAGTACAGTTAGATGTTCAAAAGGCACTTGATAAGGAAATGCAGATGCTAGTTCACACCAGTGAGGTCAAGCACAAGCTCTGTTGCAGTGACTCAGGTAAGTCCTTCAATGGGGCAGCCTCCAAATGAAGTCCAATGAATAGGCACAATGAAATGCTTGCTTCATTGGCAGGCCTGGCATAAATCCTGAGTGCAACGTCAAGAAGGATGGAGGGGGTTTTGCATCAACTTTGCGCTAAGCTTTGTGCAGAACTTTGAGCCCTTTCTGTCCTCCAGTGGAAATGATGGCACACATTGAGCTAAGCAGGATGTAGCTTCTGATGGTCAATGTCTCACTGCCATTACAGTATGAGCAGAAATCCAATCTGCTGGAGTCAAAACTGAGGCTTGGGTCGCACAAGGTATCCAAATTCAGACTGTTGTCACTAGAGCTGCTCCTACCTGTGCTCAAAGAGGTTTACGGGGTGTTACAGCAGGTCAGTGATCTGCCCTTTGGTGGCTTATGAAGTTTGCTGGGACAGATGGTAGTAGTTACATGGAACATCAATGCCTTCTGTTCTCTATTCTAGAGTAACACCATTTCTCTCAACAATTGCCATTCCTTCTGTGCCTTTGTTGCAGTCACCTCCTCCTACTGCCCCCTCGACCACAACCTCACTTCCCATCAACAAACCATCACCTCCCATACCATCCACAACCTCATCACCTCTGGGGATCTCCCATCCACAGCCTCCAACCTCATAGTTCGAGAACCCCGCACCACCTGATTCTGCCTCCTACCGAAGATGCACAAACCTGACTGCCCCAGTCGGTGCATTGTCTCAGCCTGCTCCTATCCCACCGAACTCATCTCTGCATACCTTGACCCGTCCTGTCCCCTTTAGTCCAGGAACTCCACACCTCCATTTGGTTCACCAGCTACGCCCTTCACCTCCTCTAAATCTTTCGTTTCCCTGGCTCCCTATGCCTTTTCTTCACCATGGATATCCAGTACCTGCACACATCTATCCAACACGACAAGGCCTCCAAGCCCTCTGTTTCTTCCTCTCATGCTGTCCCAACCAGTACCATTTGACTCACATCCTCATCCACCTGGCCTAACCGGTCCTCAACCTCAATAACTTCTCCTTCCAATCCTCTCACATCCTCCAAATCAAAGGGGTAGCCATGGGCAACTGCATGGGCCCTAGCTATGCCTGCCTCTTTGTCGGGTACATGGAAAATCTGTCTTCTGCAGCTACACTGCCACTATCCGCAACCTTTTCCGCCGCAGCATCGATGACAGTATTGGTGTTACCTCGTGCTCCCATGAGGAGGTTGAACAGTTCATCAACTTCACAAACACCTTTCACTCCGATCTCAAATTCACCTGGACCATCTCGGAGGGGCTCCCCTTCCTGGACCTCTCCATCTCCATCTCTGGCACCGACTAATCACAGTCATCTACTACAAAGCCCACCGACTCTCACAGCTACCTGGACTAAACCTCCTCCCACCACGTCTCCTGTAAAAATGCCAAGCCTTATTCCCAATTCCTCTGCCTATGCAGCATCCATTCCCATGATGACCAACTCCACCACAGAACATCACAAATGACATCCTTCTTCAAAGACAGCAATTTCCCTTCCCACGTGGTTGACAATGCCCTCCAGCGTATCTCCTCCACTTCCTGCACCTCTGCTCTTGAACTCCACCCCTCCCAACACAACAAGACAGAACCCCCCCCCACCCCCCCACCCCTCCCCGGTCCTCACCTTCCTCCCCACCAATCTTTGTATACATCACATAATCCTCCGGCACTTCTGCCACTTACAAACAGACCCCATCACTAGGGATGTATTTTCCTCCTCACACCTATTAGCATTCCGGAGAGACCATTCCCTCCATGATTCCCTTGTCAGATCCACGCCTTCCACCAGCCCACTCCCCACTCCCGGCACCTTCCCCTGACATCTGTCCCACACCTCCCTCCTCACCTCCATCCAAGGCCCCAAAGGATCCTTCCATATCCGACAGAAATATACCTGTACTTCCACATTTACTGTATCCGTTGCACCCGATGTGGTCTCCTCTACATTGGGGAGACAGAACGCCAACTTGTGGATCATTTCAGGGAGCATCTCTGGGACACCTGCACCAACCAACCCCGCCGCCCTGTGGCTGAACACTTTAACTCCCCGTCCTACTCCACCAAGGACATGCAGGTGCTGGGTCTCATTCATCAGCAAACCCAAAACATGCGGTGCCTGGAGGAAAAACGCTTCATCTTCCATCTTGGGACCCAGCACCTACATGGGATTAATATGAGTTCCCCAGTTTCCTCATATTCCCTCCCCCCACCTTATCCCAACTCAGCACCGCCCTCTTGACCTGTCCATCATCCTTTCTGTCAATCTGGTCCACCCTCCTCTCCGGCCTATCACCTTCTCCCCCACCTTTCTCTACCTATTGCATTCTCAGCTATCTTTCACCCAATTCCACCCCCTTCCCATTTATCTCTCAGTAATCCTCTCCTACGAGCCTCTTTGCTGATGAAGGACTTATGCCCGAAATGTCGACTCTCCTGCTCCTCGGATGCTGCTGTGCTTTTCCAGCACTACGCTCTCGACTGTGCCTTTGTTGTTGGCTAGCAGTCACCCACATGATGATATTAAACCATGACTGGAATAAAACTGGGCTTTTTAGGCCAAAAGCTTCTCACAGCTTTCCTCTAAGGCAATCTACAGCCTTTGCATAAGGTGGTATATCCCTACAGCCATCTTCCACTCACCACATTGCAGCCTATTGGGCTACTGTTGTCTCAGAACACTAGAAGAAGCAAAGATACAATTTATTAAAATTAGGGCAAGGATTGAATTGCATTATGGTTAGAAGTTGGGCGTAAAAGGTTAGGCTTGAGTTTGCGATTAAAGGTTAAGGTTATGAGTTAAGGCATAGGGTTAGGGTTGGGTTAGAATTAGGTATGCAATTGCACAATTTGAATTAGGGGTGGGATTAGAGGATTGGTGTCTTGGGTAGGTTTGGTATTGAGGTGAGGGATTAGGTGTATGGATTTGGATTAGAAGCTAAGTATTGAGGTTTAGATTCAGCTAAGAATATCAGAATCATACAGTTAATCTAAGGTATTCATAGAATCCCTACAGAATCATAGAATCTCTACAGTGTTGAAACAGGCCCTTTGGCCCAATATATCCACACCGATGCTCCAAAGGGTAACCCACCCAGACCCATTCTCCCACCCTATCACTCTACATATACCCCTGACTAATGCGCCCCATCTCCACATCTTTGGACACTATGAGCAATTTAGCATGGCCAATTCACCTAACCTGCACTTGTTTGGACAGTGGGAAGAAACTGAAGCATCTGGAGGAAACCTACACACACATGGGGAGAATGTGCAATCTCCACACAGACAGTCACCCGAGGCTGGAATCGAGCCCAGATCCCTGGCGCTGTGAGACAGCAGCGCTAACCACTAAGCCACCATATTAGTGTTACTGTTAATGTTTGGGATAGGAATTAGGATTATAATGAGGCACAGTCTAGTAATAAGATTGAGTTAGGATTAATGTCTATTTAGGACAGGATTATTCTCAGTCAAAACGTGTGGCGTTGGAAAAGCACAGCAGGTTAGGCAGCATTCGAGGAGAAGGTGAGTTGATGTTTCGGGCATAAGCCTTTCGTCAGGATTATTCTCCTCGCAGGTGATTATTTCTCAAATTTACTTGTGCTCACAGATGTTGGCAGAAGCCCTCCTGAAGTCCTTTCATTGACATTCATTCTACAGAATTGAAGTTGATAACATGTTGTTATGAAATTTTTACTGGTTACTATAAACCTACTACAAATGAAGCTCATCAGTTCATTTTCTTTCTGGCATTAATTCGGTCAGAGTAGGTTCACTGTTTGCAGAGACGGGGAAAAGTCTTGTTAAAAAAAAGCTGACTCCTGTGTATGTCATTAGTGGAGGATTTTGACTTCTTCTCCTTCGAAGTCAGCCAGTTCATTCAGGAGTGACCCTTCTGTCTGGGTTTTAATGTTGTCGACTGCTTCTCTTGCAATACAGCAGTGCCACCCAGTGGTTCTGTTGGGTACCTGCAAGCACCCTCTGAAGGCTTTTCCAGTCTGTACAATAGGTGGCAGTGGACACAATTTACCGACTTCTTAAAATCATAGAATCTTGACATTGTGGAAATAGGTCCTTTGACCCAACAAGTCCACATGAAACCTTTGAAGAGTAACTTAACTATTCCCCTACATTTACCCCTGACTAATGCACCCAACCTACATATCCCCGAACATTATGGGCAATTTAGCATGGCCAATTCACCTCACCTACACATCTTTGTTGGAGAAAATCGAGCACCCGTAGGAAACCCACGCAGACACAGAGAATATGCAATCTTCACACAGACAGTCACCTGAGGGTGGAATTGAACCTTGGTCCCTTGCGCTGTCTCACAGCTATCTGATGTATCTACGATGCTGATGCATTCAGTTTTAAAAAATAACTTTTAATTTTTGCATTTCCATTTCAGGTATGTCTCAGAATTTATAGGACTAAGACAGGTATCTGATGAGGAAGAACTTCGAACAACAACAATTTGTACTTTTATAGCATCTTTAACATAACTAAAGCTACATCGAGTCAAAGAGATGTACAGCATGGAAACAAACCCTCTGGTCCAACTTGTACATGCCGATCAGATATCCCAACTGAATCTGCCAGCACTTGGCCCATATCCCTCCAAACCCTTCCTATTCATATGCCCATCCAGATGCCTTTTAAATGTCACAATTGTACCAGCCTCCACCACTTCCTCTGGCAGCTCATTCCACACACTTACCACCCTCTGCATGAAAAAGTTGCCCCTTAGGTCTCTTTTATATCTTTCCCCTCTCACCCTAAACCTATGCCCTCTAGTTCTGGATTCCTCCACCCCAGGGAAGAGACTTTGTTGATTTATCCTATTCATGCCCCTCATGATTTTACAAACCTCTATAAGGTCACCCCCTCAGCCTCCGACGCACCAGGGAAAACAGTCCTGGCCTATTCAATATCTCCCTCCATCTCAAATCCTCCAACCCTGGCAACATCCTTATAAATCTTTTCTGAATGGTTTCAAGTTTCACAACATCATTCCGATAGGAAGGAAACCAGAATTGCATGCAATATTCCAACAGTGGCCTAACAATGTCCTGAACAGCCGCAACATGACCTCCTAACGATTGTATTCAATACTCTGACCAATAAAGGAAAACATACCAAATGCCTTCTTCACTATCCTATCTACCTGCAGGGGACTTTATAAAACAAAGTATGACATTAATGTGTAAAGGGCATATTACAGTAGATGGCTAAAGGTTTAGTCAAACCTGTAGGTCAAAAGATGTTAAAGAGAAAAGAGGGACAAAGATGAGGAGCAAGTTTCAGAGGAAAGTTTAGAGGAAAGTTGAGTGCTTAAAATCCTAGTTTGTGAAGGCCTGATCTCCAATGGTGTAGCAATTAAAATTAGCAATACTCAAGAAACCAGAATTGAAAGAGTGCAGGTATTCCATTGAATGTAGGGCAAGATAACACTTGTCGGTATACTTCGATACAAGTGACAGTAATAAATCAAATAAAGTCAAGAGTATAGATACAGATGGGTGAGGCCATAAAAGAATTTGAAAGAATTTTAAACACAAAGCATTTCTTCATCAGAAGCCACTGGAGGTCAATTAGACAGGGATGATGAGCGAACAGCATTTGGGATGCATTAGGACACAGACTCCAGATATTTAAATGGCCTCAGGTTTATGAAAGGTTAAAGGTTGTGATAGTGTATTTCAGGGGTGGCAATGGCCTAGTGATATTATCACTGACCTATTAATCCAGGACACTGAATCCCATCATAGCAGACTGGTGGAATTTGAATTCAATAAATATCTGGAATTAAGAGTCTAATGACTATGTGGCTCAGTGGTTAGCACTGCTGCCTCACAGCACCAGCGACCCAGGTTCGATTCCAGCTTTGGGCGACTGTCTGTGTGGACTTTGCACATTCTCCCCATATTTGCATGGGTTTCCTGCTTCCTCCCACAATCCAAAGATGTGCAGGTTGGGTGAATTGACCATGTTAAATGTCCCACAGTGTTCAGTGGTATGTGGGCTAGGTGCATTAATCAGGGGGCAATGTAGAGTAATAGGGTAGAGGAATGGCTCTGGGTTTTGCTCTTTGGAGGGTCAGTGTGGACTCGTTGTGTCAAATGACCTGTTTCCATACTGTAGGGATTCTATGAAACCATTGTTGATTGTCAGAAAAACCCATCTGATTCATGAATGCCCTTAAGTAAGTTAACTGCTATCCTTACCTGGTCTGGCCTGCACATTACTCCAGACCCACAGCAATGTGATTGACTCTTGACTGCCCTCTGGGCAAGTAGCGAAGGGTAATAAATAATGGCCAAGCCAGAGATGCCCTCATCCTATGAATGAATAATAAAAAACTACCATTGGTCCAATAAGCGGAAACAAAGGTATGGATGAAGGTTCAGTGAAAGGTGGGCTGAAACAGGAGTGGAGTTGTGCAATGTTATGGGGATGGGTGTAGGAGGTCTCTGAATTGGCCTGAGTATGTGCTTTAAAAGTGGACAATGAATTTGGTGGCTGGAGAATGAAGTTTGCATTTGGTACCAAGAACCATGGTTTTGAGTCTCCTCAATGTTTAATTGGAGGAAATTCCATGGATGTCAGTTAAGCTGCTTGATAATTTAATGAAAGTGGAAGATTGGAAAGGGATGGTGGTAAAGTAGAGGTCATCAGTGTACACAAAAATACCATTGCTATGCTTTTGGATAATGAAGCTGAAATAACAGCAGTTAAACTTGTTGAGTGTGGTCATTGCTGTTTGGCAGCTTTACCCCAGCAGCTCTGAACTGTGAAAATGATAATGATCGTGCTACCTCCAACAGCTCTGACAGGTTTCTGGTTTTTGAAATCTTTTCAGCATGGCTGAGAAGAAAGACCATCTTTGATTAATTGTTTTTGCATGTTTTAAACAGTTTGGCATGTTCAACAACATCAAAATTACTTTTGGTGCTAGTTGTCTCAATCATATGCAATATTACACAATTGTTTGGTTTCCTTCATGCTTAGTGCATCGAAAGACAATTGTTTAATATATAGTATTTTTATTGACTGTTAATTTGGGTGTGTTAGTGAACATTTTGCTGAATCGTAGTTCTTTTGTTCAGGTGTCCAAATTACCATCCAATTATTTGCCTCCCCTACGAGAGAAATAAGGACTTTTGTTGCTGTAATTACAAAACCTGTCATTGCACAATTGAAACATTACAGACATTTTGTCATTTTGTGGAATACAGATGATGGCTCCAAATGTACATCAAAAGATAGCAGATAAGGTATAGCCAATGTCAAAATGATCAGAAATGCAGAGTGATCAAGGAAGCAAACTTTTATTCCTTCAAGAGAATAAAAAATGACTGACATAGAGTCACAGCGATGTACAGTACGGAAACAGACCTCTCGGTCCATCCTGTCCATGTCGACCAGATATACCAACCCAATCTAGTCCCACCTGCCAGCACCCACCCCATATCCCTCCAAACCCTTCCTATTCATATACCCATCCAAATGCCTTTTAAATGTTGCAATTGTACCAGCCTCCACCACTTCTTCTGGCAGCTCATTCTATACATATACCACCCTCTGCATGAAAAAGTTGCCCCTTAGGTCTCTTTTATATCTTTCCCCTCTCACCCTAAACCTATGCCCTCTAGTACTGGACTCCCTGAACCCAGGGAAAAGACTTTGTCTATTTATCCTATCCATGCCCCTCATAATTTTGTAAACCTCTATAAAGTCGCCCCTCAGCCTCCGATGCTCCAAGGAAAACAGCTCCAGCCTGTTCAGCCTCTCCCAATAGCTCAAATCCGCCAACCTGGCAACATCCTTGCAAATTTTTAAGTGGATGGACAGGAGAAAATGGAGCAATATGCATTTTCATATGAGGTGCAGTGTCACACATTAGCAGCACTCCTGCATCAAAAGGGCAGCACGGTGGCTCAGTGGTTAGCACTGCTGCCTCAGAGCACCAGGGTCCCAGGTTTGATTCCAGCCTTAGGTGACTGTCTGTGTGGAGTTTGCACATTCTCCCTGTATCTGTGTGGGTTTCCTCCGGGTGCTCTGGATTCCTCCCACAATCCAAAGATGTGCAGGTTAGGTGAATTGGCCATGCTAAATTGCCCACAGTGTTCTGGGATATGTAGGTTAGGTGCATTAGTCAGGGGTAAACGTAGAGGAATGGGTTTGGGTGGGATACTCTTCAGAGGGTCAATGTGGACTTGTTGGGCCAAGGAGCCTGTTTCCACACTGTAGGGATTCCCCCAGGTGCTCCGGCTTTCTCCCACAGTCTAAAGATATGCAGGTCAGGTGAATTGGCCATGCTAAATTGCCCATAATGTTAGGTGCATTAGTCAGAGGTAAATGGGTCTGGGTGGGTTACTCTTCGGAGGGTTGGTGTGGACTTGTTGGGCCAAAGGGCCAACTGTAGGGAACCTAATCTAATCTAATAACACTGGCAGCAAGAAAAAAAACAAATGCACGTCAGAGTTCAGAGTCTGGTTGGGGAATGGTGCCTTTGCTCTGCTCATTAATTGTGATGACACAATGGCTCAGTGGTTAGCACTGCTACCTCACAGCACCAGGGACTCGGGTTTGATTCCAGCCTCGGGCAACTGTCTGTGTGGAGTTTGCACATTCTCCCCGTGTCTGCATGGGTTTCCTCCGGGTGCTCTAGATTCCACCCACAATCCAAAGATGTGCAGTTTAGTTGAATTGGCCAGGCTAAATTGCCCACAGTGTTCTGGGATATGTAGGTTGGGTGCATTAGTCAGAGGTAAATGTAGAGGAATGGGTTTGTATGGGATACTCTTCAGAGGGTCGATGTGGACTTGTTGGGCCAAAGAGCCTGTTTCCACACTGTAGGGATTCTAATTCAAGCAAAAGGTAAAGTTCATAAGATGATCAAGTTTTCCATATTAAATTCACACATCATGTTGGTAATACAAGGCAATCAGAAACTTTTATATCCATTTATATCATATATGCTGAAAAGGCATGATGACACTTTAAAAACTAAAATTGACAAAGCCATATATTACCATCACAAATCCTGAAGGACATGTACCTCAGCAAGCAGTGCTCCGTGGTCACAGCCTACAAGAGACCATCTCAGAGCATATAACAGATTCCATGCATTGGCAGAATTATACAACAGTGCCACTGTGCAAACTCACCCTGCCTTCCAATGAAGGGCTTATGCCCAAAACGTCGATTCTCCTGCTTCTCGGATGCTGCCTGACCTGCTGTGCTTTTCCAGCACCACTCTAACCTTGACTCTTTGCCACAAAAGTGGTACAGGCAGGGTCACTGAATATTTGAGAGACAATGTTGGATAGATTTGTGTGATGCAGGAGAGTCAAAGGATATTGGGATAGATAGGGGGAACTGTAAACACAAACAGATCAGCCATGATCTTATTGAATTGCAAAGCAAGCTGTAGAGACTAAATTGTCCACTTCCCCTTTTTGTAAAAATGCCTCATACTCCGTCCTACCCCTGGATTACTTAATTCATGACACACCATGAAAAGCTTGCTTTTCTGCTATAATCAAATTGCTTAATATTAGCACAGATTAGAGTGATGCTGGAAATGGATGCAAGGGTGCCTACCTTGAAGAAGTTCTCCTCCTCTCTCTACAAGGTTTTCAGTGAGTCCCTCTCTAACTGCAACCCCCAGGTCATCTCCTTTGTTTACCACTCTAATATAGACACTGATCTCCAGTATCTGCAGTCCTCACTTTCGCCTACTTAATATTAGCCCAGGCATTTCTGTGCTTGTGAATGTAATAATTATGTACAATACCCAGCCGTGAGGAATGTCAGTTGTGTTTTTCACTTCTAAGCTATCCATGGCTTAATCTCCTTTGTTACAAGAGACAATAAAAGCATTGTTGCATTAGGTAAAACTCCTGCTGGAGGCAAAACTCACATTAGGTGCAAATAAAAAGAATTTTAGTCCATAAAAACTAAATAACATGAGTACCCCCCACTTCTTATTGACTCATTAATGTTGTTTTGCTTTAATATTGTTACTAATGTAAATGTATAAATTTAATATTGAGTTATTGATATTTAAACATTAATTGAATATTTAAAATTCCTGCTGTGTGTGTACATGCACATGTGGCTTCTTGCATTCCCACTCTCAGTCTGGTTGTTCCTCATGCTTCCACCTGGTATTCTCACCTTTAAAGTCACCAATGTCTATTGCCACCTCCATATTAGCTACTGTTCCTCTTCTGGGTAAAAACAATGACTGCAGATGCTGGAAACCAGAGTCGATATCCTCTTCTGGGTTTTAGTTTCTCACTCCTGTTCTGAATACACATTGAAGTCCTGGGCTCCACCTAGAAGCAGAGATTGACAAAGCAGGTAGTCATGAGAAACAAAAACAGAAAATGCTGGAGAATCTCAGCAGGTCTGGCAGTATCTGCAGCAAGAAAGCACAGAGTTAATGTTTTGAATCCAATTCTCTTCAGTTCTGATAAAGAGTCACGAGAGTCAAAATTTTAAACTCTGCTTTTCTCTTCACAGATGCTGCCAGACCTGCTGAGTTTCTCCAGAACCTTCTACTTTGAATTTGTAATGACAACATTCATAGCAGTTTGATCTATTTTAAAAATCACACAACACCAGGCTATAGTCCAACAGGTTTAATTGGAAGCACACTAGTTGTCAACCACCTGATGAAGGAGTGACACTCTGAAAGCTAGTGTGCTTCCAATTAAACCTGTTGGATTATAACCTGGTGTTGTGTGATTTTTAACTTTATACACCCCAGTCCAACAGCGGCATCTCCAAATCATGATCTATTTTAGGTAGTTATGAGACTTCAGCTTCTACCTGCACAATCTCACCACTAGATGGAGCGTTGTCAAGCTACAGTGTTAAAGATGGAAAGTGGTGGAGAAACTCAGCAGGTCTGGTATTCTCTGTGGAGTGGATGTACCACAATCCAAGTTTGTCCAACCTCTCCTTATAGCTAGCATATTCCAATCCAGGCAACGCCCTGGTTAACCTCAACATTGTAAAACATTAACTCTGTTTTCTCTCCACAGATGTTGCCTCTGTGTTTCTCTAACAAATTTACTTTTGTTAAAGAATTTCATATCTGTTACGCAGACTTTGTTTACTATTAATTGCCACAGTCAACATTGGTTCATGTTAATTTCTCAGTTCTCGAGATTTTCAGAATGATCTAACTGAATTATTCTCCCCACTGATTCAGCCAAACCATATCCTGCTTGTAATGCTTTACAAAAGCCCAATATCATCTGAAGGGGTTTTTAAAACTTATCTGTTCATGGGATATGGGTGTCACTAGCTCAACCAGTATTTATTTCCCATCCCTAATTGCTCCAGAGAAAAAGATGATGAGATACCAACTTGAACCCCTATTATCCTTGATGGCAGAGACGTCACCAGGGTTGGGGTATTAGGGTTAAGCCCAATGATTGTGAAGGAACAGCAATATATTTACACATCGGAATGGTACGTAGCTTTGAGGAGAACTTTCAGGGGGTGGTGATTCCTTGTACCTGCTGCCCTTGTAGATCTTGTGGGTTTGGAAAGATGCTGACTAAGGAGCCTTGGTGAATTTCAGCACTGCATCTTGTAGATGGTGGATACTGCTGCCGAACAGTGTAGGGGACGGGAGTGAATATTGCAAGTGTTGGATGGCTGTAAGAAACTTCGCTGCTTTGTTCTGGATGGCATTGAACTTCTTGAGTGTTATTGGAGCTGCACCTGTCCAGGCACGTGAAGATTGCTCTATCACACCCATGACTTGTAGATGGTGGACATGAATTGGGGAGACACTCACCACACAATCTCAGCCTCTAACTTGTTCTTGTCATCACATTCATTATATGACTACTGCAGTTCAGTTTCTGGTCACCTGTAAATCTCAGGTTACTGAGAGGATTCAAGACAGTAGTGCCAATGAATGTCAAAGGTGATGATTAGATTTTTCTATTCATTGGTTGTGGGTGCCTCTGATGAGGTCAGCATTTATTGCCCATCTCCAATTAGCCAGAGGAAGCTTAACTCTCAACATTGCTGTGGGTCACATGTGGGCCAGTAAAATTCCTTCTTTAAAGGGGATTAGTGAACCAGGTGGGTTTTTCCAAAAATCAGCAGTAGTTTCATGATTAAAATCTTAATTCTATATTTTTATTGAATTCAAATTCAATCATCTAGCATGGCAGGATTCAAACCTAGTTTCTGGGGCAGTACCTGGGTCGTCTAGTGATAATACCATTCAGCTAATGCCACTCTGAGAAAGCTTCATCTTTCAGATGGTCATTACCTGGCACATGTGTGGCGTGAATATTTGTTGTCACTTATTAGCTCAAGCTTGGATATAATCCAGGTCTTGCTGCATATGGACATGGGCTACTTCAGTACCTGAGGAGTCATGACTGGTGCTGAAACATCGAAACCAGAAGAACGAGTTGGCTGTTCAACCCTTTGAGCCTGCTTGACCATTCCATATGATCATGGCTGATCCTCTATCAAATGCCATGTTCCTATTTCTCTTCATACCTCTTGACATCTTTAAAATTTGAAGAAACTATCCCTTTGTTGAATATATATCTAGAGACACTTCATCTGAGTGAACAATTTTTCCTTCATCTTGGTCCTAAATATCCTGAGACCGTGTCCCTTGGTTCCAGATTGCACAACAGAAAAAATGGTCTGTCCAGCACTGTTACAATTCAGTCAGATACTCTCTCACTCTTCTAAACTCTAGTGAGTACTGGCCCTGTATAATTGCTGTAAGATATCCCTACTTCTGAACTCAAAATGTCTGGCAATGAAAGCCATTTGTCTTCCTAATTGCTGTCGGAACCTGTCTGTCTACTTTCTTTCATTGGTGTGAAGGACACCCAGATCCTTTTGTACAACCACATTTCCCAAAATACTGCCATTTAAAATG
Source organism: Chiloscyllium punctatum (assembly GCF_047496795.1). Taxonomy (NCBI): domain Eukaryota; kingdom Metazoa; phylum Chordata; class Chondrichthyes; order Orectolobiformes; family Hemiscylliidae; genus Chiloscyllium; species Chiloscyllium punctatum. Next base: position 16,183,711 of record NC_092758.1, read on the forward strand.
TATTGTCTTAAGTATTTCACATCAAAATGCATTTCTAATCTCTGGGGCAGGAGGTCTGCTTCGGGGGTGTGTACTAACAACTCTGAACAGGTTGTTTCACATTTAGCCCCATGTTGTATCCCATTTCCTATACATTTTTTCTATTCACTCAACTTGTCCAAATCACCTTGAAGATTCCTTTCATTGTCCCATCACCTCATAACCCTACAGGTTTTGTGTCATCAGCGGACTTGGAAATGTTACATTTGGTTCCTTCATCCAAGATGTTTATAGATATTGTGAAGAGCTGGTGACCGACTAGCCACTGCTGTTCAGAAAAAAAGACCATTTATTCACACTTTCTGTTTCCTGTCTGAGAACATTTCTCAATAGATGGCAATATATCAGCACCTATTCATAAATAATAGACAATAGGTGCATGAGTAGGCCATTCAGCCCTTTGAGCCAACACCACCATTCATTATGATCATGGCTGATCATTCACAATCAGTATCATGTTCCTGCCTCATCCCCATAACCCTCGATTCCACTATCTTTGCTCTATCCATCTCTTTCTTGAAAGTATCCAGAGACTTGGCCTCCACTGCCTTCTGGGGCAGAGCATTCTATATATCCACCACTCTCTGGGTGAAGAAGTTTCTCCTGCTTCCAGAGTGTCCAATTCTTTAATAATCTTATACGTCTCAATCAGATCTGCTCTCATCCTTCTAAACTCAAATGTATACAAGCCCAGTCGCTCTAATCTTTCAACATAATATAGTTCCGCCCTTCCAGGAATTGACCTTGTGAACTTAGACTGCACTCCCTCAATAGTCAGAATGTACTTCCTCAAATTTGGAGACCAAAATTGCACACAATACTCCAGGTGCGGTCTCACCAGGGCCCTGTACAGCTGCAGAAGGACTTCCTTGCTCCGTTACTCAGTTCCTCTTGTTATGAAGGCCAGCATGCCATTAGCATTCTTCACTGCCTGTGTAGCCACATAATTGCTTTCATTGACTCATGTACAAGAACACCTAGATCTCATTGTACTTCCCCTTTACCTAACTTGACTCCATTTTGATAGTAATCTGCCTTCCTGTTCTTGCCCATCAAATTGGATAACTACACATTTATCAACATTAAACTGCATTTGCCATGCATCCGTCCACTCACCTAGCCTGTCCAAGTCACCCTGTATTCTCACAACATCCTCCTCACATTTCACCCTGCCGCCCCAACAAATTTGCTAATATTACTTTTAATGCCTTCATCTATATCATTGATGTATATTGTAAACAGCTGCGGTCCCAGCACCGAACCTTGTGGTACCCCACTGGTCACCGCCTGCCATTCCGAAAGGGACCCATTTATCACTACTCTTTACTTCCTGTCAGCCAGCCAATTTTCAATCCAAGTCAGTATTTTGCCCCCAATACCATGTGCCCTAATTTTGCTCACTAATGTCCTATGTCGGACTTTATTAAAGGCTTTCTGAAAGTCTAGGTATGTTACATCCACTGGCTCTCCCTTATCCATCTTCATAGTTACATCCTCAAAACATTCCAGAAGATTAGTCAAGCACAATTTCCCCTTTGTAAATCTATGCTGGCTCTGACCTATCCTGTTACTGTTATCCAAATGAGTTGAAACTTTATCTTTTATAATTGACTCCAGTATCTTTCCCATTGTTGACATCAGGCAAACCAGTCTATAATTTCCTATTTTGTCTCACCCTCATTTCTTGAAAAGTGGGACAACATTAGCCATCCTCCAATCCACAGGAACTGTTCCTAAATCAATAGAACATTGGAAAATGATTACCAATGTATCCACAATTTCTAGAGTCACCTCCTTAAGCACCCTGGGATGCAAACCATCAGGTCCTAGGGACTTATCAGCCTTCAGACCTAACAGTCTATCCAACACCATTTCCTGCCTAATATAAATTCCCTTCAGTTCATCCATTACCCTAGGTCCTTCAGCCACTATTACAACTGGGAGATTGCTTGTGTCTTCCCCAGTGAAGACAGATCCAAAGTACCTATTCAAGTCTTCTGCTATTGCCTTGATCCCCATAATAAATTCACCCGTTTCTGTCTTTGAGGGCCCAATTTTAGTTTTAATGATTTTTTTTCTTTTCACATACCTAAAAAAAGCTTTTATTATCCTCCTTTATATTTTTGGTTAGTTTGCCTTCGTACCTGATTTCTTTCTCTGGGTATTGCCTTTTTAGTTATCCTCTGTTGCTCTTTAAAAGTTTCCCAGTCCTCTGGCTTCCCGCTTATCTTTTCTATGTTATATTTCTTCTCTTTTATCTTTATACAGTCCTGAACTTCCCTCGTCAGCCACGGCCGCCCCTGCCTCCCCTGAGGATCTTTCTTCCTCTTTGGAATGAACTGACCCTGCATCTTCTGCACTATATCCAGAAATACCTGCCATTGTTGATCCACTGCCATCCCTGCTCGGGTATTGAACCATTGAACTTTGGCCAGCTCCTCCCTCATAGCTCCATAGTTCCCTTTGTTCAACTGCAATTCTGGAACTTCCAATTCTCCCTTCTCCCTCTCAAATTGGAGATTAAAGCTTATCATATTATGGTCACTACCTCCTCATGGCTCCTTTACTTCGAGGTCCCTGATCAGATCCAGTTTGTTGCACAACACCAGATCCAGAATTGCCTTCTCCCTGGTAGACTCCAGTACAAGCTGTTCTAAGAATCCATCTCAGAGGCACTCCACAAACTCCCTTTCTTGGGATCCAATATCATCCTGATTTTCCCAGTCTACCTGCATGTTGAAATCCCCCATAACAACTGTAACAATACCTTTGCGACAGACCAATTTCAACTCCTTATTCAACTTACACCCTATATCCAGACTACTGTTTGGGGGCCTGTAGATAACTCCCATTAGGGTCTTTCTACCCTTGGAATTTCTCAGCTCTATTCTGATTGAGGTTTACAAAATCATGAAGGGTGTAGACAGGGTGGATAGAGACAAACTTTTTCCCAGAGTGAAGGATTCAGTAACGAGAGGTCACACTTTCAAGGTGAGAGGTGGAAAGTTTAAGGGGGATACATGCAGTAAGTACTTCACACAGAGGGTGGTGGGCGTTTGGAACGCATTACCAGCAGACGTGGTAGAGGCAGGCACGGTAGATTCATTTAAGATGCATCTGAACAGGTGCATAGGTAGGTGGGGAGCAGATGCTTAGGAATTGGGCGACAGGTTTAGACAGTAGATTTGGATTGGTTCAGGCTTGGAGGGCTGAAGGGCCTGTTCTTGAGTTGTAAATTTTCTTTGTTCTTTGTTCTTTTCCATACTGACTCTACATCTCCTGATTCTATGGATGGAGGTTTGCTTGCTGAGCTGGAAAATTCATTTCCAAACATTTTGTTACCCTACTAGGTAACAACTTCAGTGGGCCTCAGGTGAAGCACTGCTCATAATTCCTGCTTTCTATTAAAATGTTTGGGTTTCTTTGGGTTGGCGATGTCATTTCCTGTGGTGATGTCATTTCGTATGGTGAAGTCACTTCCTGTTCTTTTTTTTCAGGGGTGGTCAATGGGGTCTAACTCGATGTATTTGTTGATAGAGTTCCAGTTGGAATGCCATGCGTCTAGGAATTCTCGTGCGTGTCCTTGTTTGGCTTGTCCTAGGATGAATGTGTTGTCCAGTCGAAGTGGTGTCCTTCCTTATCTGTATGTTAGGATACCAGTGAGTGCAAAAAAGAAGAACAGGAAGTGACTTTACCAAGGAAATGCCATCACCACAGGAAATGACATCACCAACCCAAAGAACCCTAAACATATGAATAGAAAACAGGAATTATGAGCAGTGCTTTGCCTGAGGCCCTCTGAAGATGTTATCTAGTAGGGTGACGAAACATCTGGAAATGAACCTTCCAGCTCAGTGAGCAAACCTACATCCAGAACATCAACCTGAGCTACAAATCTTCTCAAAGCTCATTCCTGATTCTATGCCCCCTCGCAATGGACTGAATATCATTCCCAACCAACAGGGCCACCCCACCCCCTCTGCCCGTCAGTCTGTCATTTTGGTAGCAAGTAAAGGCCCTGTTTGCTTGAAACCACGTCTCAGTTATCCCCACATCATCGTACCTGCCAACTTCCAACTGAGCCTCAAGCTCATCCACCATATTTCTTATGCTTCGTGCATTCATATATAATACTCTTAATTTGTTACTTCTCTCACCCTTCTTATCAATCCCTATTTCACTTGTATGATCCCTTGGGTTTTCCGCTCCATTGATTCTGTTGCCTTTCTTAACTTTTCTTATTCTCACTTTCCCTTTAACTTCCTCCATACATTTCCAGTTTGTCCCCTCCCCCCCATTACTTAGTTTAAACACCCCTGTGTTGCATTGGCTAACCTGCCTGCCAGAATGCCGGTCCCTCATCTATTATGGTGCAACCCATCCCTCTTGTATAATTTATTCTTACCGCAAAACATACCCCAGTGATCCAAGAATTTAAACCCTTGCTTCCTGCACCAGTTCCTCAGCCACACATTCAAGTCCATTATGTTCCTATTCCTGCCCTCTCCAGCCCAAGGAACTGGAAGCAAGGTGGAGATAGCCATCCTGGAAGTCCTGCTTTTCAGCCTTCTTCCGAATTCTCTGAAGTCCCGCTTTAGAGTATCCCTCCTCTTCTTCCTGACATCATTTGTGCTGACATCCACCACTACTTCTGGCTCTTCACCTTCCCCCTTGAGGATTTCTTGCACTCTGTCTGTAACGTCCTGGATCCTGGCACCAGGAAGGCAACACACCATACCCAAAAACCACCTGTTGCCGTAGAAACCCCTTTCAGTCCCTCTGACTATGGAGTCCCCTATTACCATGGCTCTGCGTGATGCCTGACTCTTCGGCTCTGCCTCCACACCAATTTTTGATTGACCGACCTCGGACTGGCAGTGTCGTCTGTTTTGACAATTTCCAAGAGATTTTACCTATTCATGAGAGGTACTTCCCCCGGGGTCTGTTGTACTTGAATCATCTCTTCCTTCCTCATCGTCATCTTCCTTCTTCTCTCTTCTGTTATCCTCGGTGTAATGACCCTGCTGAAGGTCCTGTTTAGAAAATTCTCGTTCTCTCGGATGAGCCTGAGGTCATCTAGTTCTTTCTTCAGTGCTGCAACTTGCTCCTTCAAAAGCTGAATGGGTACATACTTTCCACAGCTATAGGAGCCAGAGACACCATCAGTGTCCCTGATGTCCCACGTCATGCACGTAGCACACTGAATCAGCTTGGCAGTCATGTCTTTATCTTCTTCAACTGTTCATGCGCTTTGATACTGACCACTAACCACTTATGAGGAACCTTATCGAAAGTCTTCTGAAAATCCAAATGCACTCCATCTTCTGGTTCTTCCTTATCTATTCCAATGTTTTAGTTATCTCCAAAGAAAAACTCCAGTTAAGCGTGATTTGCCATTCATAATCCCATTCTGGCTTTGGCCTGTCCCCTTAACGCTTTCCAAGTGCTATGTTACCTCATCTTATTATAATAAACACTAGCATTTTCCCCAACACTGACGTTAGACCAACTGGTCTGTAGGTGTCTAGATTTTCCCTCCCATCCTTTTTAAAGAGTATGGTTTTATTTGCCTCCAATCTGTAGGAATGTCTCTTGGGTCTACTATTGAATTTTAGATGGTAATATGCATCCAATATTTCCACAACCACTTGCTATACATCCCTGGGATTTACATTACCAGGCTGTATTGATTTGTCAGCCTTTAATCCCATTCATTTCCCCAGCACTATTTTCTTACTAATACTGCTTCCCTTCAATTCTGTCCTCTCTGGAGGTCCTTAGTTCTGTAACATTTCTGGGAGATTATTTGTATCCACTTTGGTGAAGACAGAATCAACATATATGTTCAATTCTTCAGCCATTTCTTTGTTCTTCATTCTACATTTGTCTTTACTAATCTTTTTCTCGTCTCATATTCATAGAAGCTTTTATTGTCTGTTCCTATGTGTCCTGTAATTTAACTCTATTCCCCCCTTCCTCTTGTTATGAAGATGCAGAAGTGTACTGTACCTTTAAGAAAGTTAAAAGCTAGTAGAACTACCTGACAGCACCAAGTGTTCTGAATAAGATACAATGTAACCTTTTGGTCAAACAGCTAGTGTAGCTGGTTGCCTGGAGACAAAAACAAAATTGAATTAGATCAATCAGTTTAAATTATATCCCAAAAAATACCAAACTCCAATCAAGTTCGAGTTTAGTATATTGACAATATTAAAAACCAATGACACAATCCGATGCTTTGGGGGTATATGACCAGGAAAACGTGAACAATTGAGAGAGAACTGCCAAGCCACCAGCATGTAGAGACTGCTCAGAAAATTAACTCTTAACGGTATCTTTATTGATCAGTGGCCTCTGAAACAGAAATTCCTAAGAAGAAAAAAATCTACAGAGAAAGATACTAAGAGAAGATTAATCCACTGGCTGGTTTTGAAATTTGAATTTTGATAAATCTTAAATGAATATTTTGCACCAGTATTTACTGTGGAAAAGGCTATGGAAGATATAGACTGTAGGGAAATAGATGGTGACATTTTGCAAAATGTCCAGATTACAGAGGAGGAAGTGCTGGATGTCTTGAAATTGTTAAAGGTGGATAAATCCCCAGGACCTGTTCAGGTGTACCAGAGAACTCTGTGGGAAGCTAGAGACGTGATTGCTGGGCCTCTTGCTGAGATATTTGTATCATTGATAGTCACAGGTGAGATGCCGGAAGACTGGAGGTTGGCAAACGTGGTGCCACTGTTTAAGAAGAACGGTAAAGACAAGCCAGGGAATGATAGACCAGTGAGCCTGACATCAGTGGTGGGCAAGTTGTTGGAGGGAATCCTGAGGGACAGGATGTACATGTATTTGGAAAGTCAACATGGCTTTGTGCATGGGAAATCATGTCTCACAAACTTGATTGAGTTTTTTGAAGAAATGACAAAGAAGATTGATGAGGGCAGAGCAGTAGATGTGATCTATATGGACTTCAGTAAGGTGTTTGACAAGGTTCCCCATGGGAGACTGATTAGCAAGGGTAGATCTCATGGAATACAGGGGGAACTAGCCACTTGGATACAGAACTAGCTCAAAGGTAGAAAACAGAGGGTGGAGGGTTGTTTTTCAGACTGGAGGCCTGTGACCAGTGGAGTGCCACAAGGATCGGTGCTGGGTCCTCGACTTTTTGTCATTTACATAAATGATTTGGATGTGAGCATAAGAGGTACAGTTAGTAAATTTGCAGATGACACTAAAATTAGAGGTGTAGTGGACAGTGAAGAGGGTTGCCATAAATTACAACAGGATCTTGATCAGATGGGCCAATGGGCTGGGAAGTGGCAGATGGAATTTAATTCAGATAAATATGAGGTGCTGTATGTTGGGAAAGCAAATCTTAGCAGGACTTGTACACTTAATGGTAAGATCCTAGGGAGTTTGCTCAACAAAGAGACCTTGGAGTGCAGGTTCATAACTCCTTGAAAGTGGAGTCGCAGGTAGATAGGATCGTGAAGAAGGCATTTGGTATGCTTTCCTTTATTGGTCAGAGTATTGAGTACAGGAGTTGGGAGGTCATGTTGCGGCTGTACAGGACATTGGTTAGTCCACCATTGGAATATTGCGTGCAATTCTGATCTCCTTCCTATCGGAAAGATGTTGTGAAACTTGAAAGGGTTCAGAAAAGATTTACAAGAATGTTGCCAGGGTTGGAGGATTTGAGCTTTAAGGAGAGGCTGAATAGACTGGGGCTATTTTCCCTGGAGCATCGGAGGCTGAGGGGTGACCTTATAGAGGTTTACAAAATTATGAGGGGCATGGATAGGATAAATAGACAAAGTCTTTTCTCTGGGATCGGGGAGTCCAGAACTAGAGGGCATAGGTTTAGGGTGAGAGTGGAAAGATATAAAAGAGACCTAAGGGGCAAGGTTTTCATGCAGTGGGCGGTGCGTGTATGGAATGAGCTGCCAGAGGATGTGGTGGAGGCTGGTACATTTAAGAGGCATTTGGATGGGTATATGAATCGGAAGGGTTTGGAGGGATATGGGCCGGGTGCTGGCAGGTGGGGCTAGTTTGGGTTGGGATATCTGGTCGGCATGGACAGGTTGGACCGAAGGTTCTGTTTCCATGCTGTACATCTCTATGACTCTATGACTCTAATTGGTGGTTTTATTGGACTAGTATTATCGAAGGGAAAGTAAAGATAGTAGTTGTTAGTTAATTATTCGCCGTTATACATTAAGGAATAAAGTTGTGACTTTTTACTTTAACTAGTTCTTAGCCACTCGAATTTTAACAGATAATTAGACTTGGGAAGGTGGGGGGGGGGGGGGGGGGCGGGTGGTTTACTCCGTGTTATAACAGTTTGGGAGCTCATCTGGGATTTGAACGTTTTATTGGACTTTTGAATAGTTTGGGTCTTGGATTTGTGGTTTGAATTGGTTTAGACTGATTTGAATAGATTTGGGGTATGAAAAATCCCAGCAGTTTAAACACTTGGAGGTTAGTGTCCTAGATCTTTAAATAAAACATAGGTGAGTGTGGGAAAAGATCTGCCGCCCTGCCTACCCACAGCGTGGCCACACAGAACACAGAAAATCAAGCCTGTCGAAACCATACAAGAAACACCCAGAATGCCTAAGCATCGACCAAACAGGCTGACAAAGGAAACCAGACATGACTATTGTCACTCGCAGACCAGCGAATATACTTCCCAAGGCAAACTGACAATACACTTCCTGAACCTGATAAACACAGCTGCCCCAAAGCCCTAAGGGTAGTCTCATACCCCAGTGATACCAGAGCCACATAAAGGACAGTTTAGATGGAGAAGCACCAGAATACCTCGCTCACAGGAGAAAAACAATGGAAACACCTTACTGCCAAGAAGGCGGACATTCTCACCTACCTGTGAAGAGAGCTGGAATCTCCTGATCCCATTAATAACTGATTGATGCTGCCAGGATGCTTCAATGTATCTAGATTCAGGACATTCTCCTGATAACTGCTTTGCGATTATTGCCATTGTAACTGGAGTACTTGATTATCAAGGCCATTGTATTTTCCCTATTTTTAATTCGCATCATTGTACAGTATTCCTATAACAACTGGCTTGATTCTCAGCTCAGGTAAGAGAACCCTTGATTTACCTGTACAGACATTCAGTTCCGTGTCAGCCTCGTCAATTTCTCTTCCAGCTATATCGGTTGTAATAAACAGCTTGTCCATTTCAACCGATCTGACTTGTGTGGTGTCTCTTCAATTGGGCTCAATTTTCCGACAGTTTAGCGTTAGTCGGCAGACCCTTTTCTCTGAGCAAGGTAAGCAAACCTGACATTTTAAATTTAGCCCAGTTCGGACCTGCTGGCTAGCCCTGTCCCAGCGGGTCAGACCTATAGCGAAAGGCTGAAGAGGGTAGCCCCAATTCTAATCCAAGTACTGCGGCAATTCCGCGTTGAGCAACCACGGATTTGGCCTGATAAGGTAGACGGGTAAACTACTAAATCAATCAACTAAATTTTAACCAATTCGGTAGACGCGTGATCCGACTTGAGCCTAGACTTGTATCGCGATCCTGATCTAGCCAAGGGGAAAGATGGGTGGGCAATGGAAGCCTGGCAAGATAGAAGGAGAGATTACCGATTAAATTTTTTGCTTCGATCCTAGGAAATCCACAGATCGTGGGAAATTGACAGGGGCCCTGATGTTTTCTTTGTCTGTCTTGTGTTCGTCCTGCTTTTGTCTCATCCGTTTGTTTCTGTGTTTGTCAATGCTGTAGTCTCTTCTCTATTCCCAGCTCAAACCAGAGGTCAATGAGGTTGTGGGACCCCAAACTCTCTGGAGAAGGACCGTCCCGGGGGCAAGTCTAACTTGTCCTGCTAAGGCAGTGCTCCATGGACACCGACTCTCTCAAGGAAGTGAACGATCGCCACGGTAACCACTCACGCTCGGAGAGTAAGGTAGCGAATACCCTGTTTACACAGGTCACTAGCCAATATTGTTTGGGAAAGTAGATACGCCGACCCTTCGTGGCATAAATTCAGGTAAGTTCAGGGAAGCGGTCAGCCCCAACCCTCCCCAACTTAAAATCACCGAGTCACGAAAACTTAAAAAAAAAGTTTTTTTTTAATTTCAAAAATATACTTTATTCATAAAATACTTTGATGGTCTGTACAACTGAACATGCCATACATATGTAAACATTCCATTTGTTTGCATATCGAAAACAGAGTAATCATTCTTATTTACAGGTCTGTACGATTACATTTTTAGCTGAGGCATCAGCAGAGCCCAAATGACTGGGCGGCCCCCTGTTCTTCTTAGGCAGGCAGACTTTACACGGTGGTCTTTCCCCACCGCGCCTTGGCGGCAGCTGCCCCAAGCTTCAGCGCATCCCTCAACACGTCCTCCTGGACCTTGGAATGTGCCAGTCTACAACACTCAGTCGGGGTCAACTCCTTCAGCTGGAAGATCAACAGGTTTCGGACCGCCCAGAGAGCATCCTTCACCGAGTTGATGATCCTCCAGGCACAGTTGATGTTCGTCTCGGTGTGCGTCCCAGGGAACAGACCGTAGAGCACGGAGTCCCACGTCACGGTGCTGCTCGGGACGAACCTCGACAAACACCACTGCATTCCTCTCCAGACTTCTTCTGCATAGGCACATTCCAGAAGGAGGTGTGTGACAGTCTCGTCCCTCCCCGCAGCCGCTTCGAGGGCAGCGTGCGGTGCAGCTGAGAGTCCGGGCGTGCATAAAGGATCTCACAGGCAGAGCCCTTCTCACCACCAGCCAAGCCACGTCTTGGTGCTTGTTGGAAAGTTCTGGCGATGAGGCGTTCTGCCAAATGACTTTGACAGTCTGCTCAGGGAACCGCTCGATAGGATCCACCCTCTCCTTTTCCTGAAGGGTCTCAAGGACACTACGTGCTGACCACTTCCCGATGGACTTGTGGTCAAAGGTGTTTCTTCATAAACTTCTCCACGAAGGACAGGTGATACGGAACGGTCCAACTACTCGGAGTGTTCCGCGGCAGCGAGGCCAGGCCCATCCCTCGCAACACCGGGAACAGGTAGAACCTCAGTACGTAGTGACACTTGGTGTTTGCGTACCGGGGATCCATGCACAGCTTGATGCAGCCACACACAAAGGTGGCCATCAGGGTGAGGGTGGCATTGGGTGTATTTTTTCCCCCATTGCCCAGATCTTTGTACAGCGAGTCCCTTCGGACTCGGTCCATCTTTGACCTCCATTCATGCTAGTACTCAATGGGACCCTAGTGCCCAGATGCACTTATTCACCGAAATTGGAGAAACTCTGACTCTTTGTGTTTGGGCTTGCATACACATTTGCTTGCAGGTGATTGAATGTCTGTTTCAATCCCTGCAGCTCAAGATCCAGAGATGACTTGACTTAATTTGCATTTGGTGATCTATGAGGGTTTTTCTTTTAAGGGACCATCGGTGCTTATGAAATGAAAGTTCTGCACAAGTTTTATTAATACAGTACTAAGACTCCCACTCTTCTAACACATCATGACTGCCCTATTAGCACTTTCTAACTAGTGAAAGAATTGACTAAAGTACATCAAAGCGTTTGCACTATAATTAAATTGGTATGACTGTACAATGCTTCTCTATCAGAGTTTTCGGAAGTATGTTTATTTAAAAATAATACAATCAGATTCAATGAAATGGAATAATAGTGTAAGTAACATTTCAGCATCCTGGACTGAGGTACAGATTGATTCTGCATGAGGATAAGCGTTAACTTAATATGGCTTAATCAAAATACAAAAGAAAATGGTAAAGACGGTTCTAAATCTCCCAAACCACCAATATTGCTTTCAGAAAATTATGTTGGCATAATTAAATTTTGTTTTAGGGTCCATATAATGTTAAGTCTGCTGCATCTCATCAGGGAGTACAGAGTACCCTTGGTGAGCTACCACCTGACACTGTCAACTTCAGCATAGGACCTGTCACGATCCCCGGTACTGCAATAATTTCTGTTTCATGCCCAATGTACCTCCTGTGTCAGCAGACATTGTCCAAGTTGAATGCTAGCATCCACTGCTCCCCTCAGGGCCTCACGCTGGAAATCCCGAATACATACTACTCCATGGTGCAGGCAGCCATTTCTCTCAGCCCTGGAACATCTTACCCTGCCAGCTCCTGCTGCGCCTGGTCATGTTCGCACGCACTTATAGTCCCCTCAGTTGAACCAGGGTTGGGCTTTCTCTTTAATAACTGTCCTCCTCTACTTTGCACCCCTTAGTCAGGCACCTGGTAGAGGTTGCCCAACTTGGGCAGGATGAGTTTTGTGGGCGCTATGCTCCTGCAACACTCCAGACCACTCTTACCACGCAAACCCCAGGCACTGCCCCCTCCTATGAAAACTCCCTGCTACTGTCTGACCTTCCAGCATCACTGTGGGCACAGCAGCCCAACCATGCAGGCCAAGTGATGTCTGCACTACCACTCAGGCAGGGAGCCATCCTGCCATCTATATGGCAATAGCCACTGTCGCCAGCAACAGTAGAAGGGATCAAGCTGGTGATTGGCTCCCTCTGACAACACAAAGTCCTAGTTCTTATGACCCGTCCCTGTAATTCACCCATCCTGCCCATCCCAAAACCTGGAAGGTCAGGAAAGTGGCATTTTGTCCAGGATCTGAGGGCTGTCAATGTAATTGTGAATCCCCGCTCCCCAGTGGTCCCGGATTATAACACCATACTCACCAGAATCTCTGCTTCAGCCACCTGTTTTTCTGTGGCCAAACTCTGCTCAGGCTTTTTTCTCTATTAAATTGTTCCCTGAGAGCCAGTACCATTTTACTTTTACGTATGGTGGCTGCCAGTACACATGGACTCGGCTTCCCCAGGGTTACATGGAGAGAGCCTCACAGTCTATGCTGCTGCAGTACACTGCACCCTCTCCACCCTACACCGACATGCCACAGCACCCTCCTCCAATATGCGGACAATTTGCTACTGGCCTCCACCTCTGCTGATTATGCATGCAGGACACTGTTGCATTGCTCTGCTGTCTAGCAGAAGATGGACACAGGGTTTCAATGGCGAAACTGCAACTCTGCCAATACAAAGTACAGTACATGGGATACAAACTCTCACATGGGTTCAGGGCACTATCCAAAGGACAAGTCGCGGCCATTACTCAGCTTCCCTGCCACCCACAAGAACTCAGGTGCAGGCTTTCCTGGAATGGTGAATTATTATAGGCACTGGACCCCAGACTATTGGCGAACTCCTATGGGAGGCATCTTCACCTAAGCAGCCAGCTAAAGTGCACTGGACATGGAAGATGGAACAGGCATTCACTGACTTAAAACAGCGACTAGTGTCTGCTCCTGCCCTGAGGGTCCCAGACTACACTCAGCCTTCTACTCTATGCCAATTAATCCAAAGGATTTGCGTCCGACATCCTAACACAGCTCCATGCGCCCTGTTGCTTTTCACTGTTGTAAGGGGAATGCTGGCATGTTTGAGAGCTGTGGTAGCAGCTGCGGTAACAGTATGGAAACTATGGGGTAACAACCCGGCAAGCTGGAGATCTGCGGGGTACCACCGGCCTACAACCTCATTAACCCCCAGCCCCAGCCATTGCTGACACCAACAAACAGGGGGCACCTGCAGAATCCATCTGTTGAAAGAGCACACAGCCATCTGGATGGGAAGTTGGCTGGAGCCAGTGTACTGACTCCCTGCACCTAACCCCTGCAGCATGTCGATCTGCTGCAGAAGGCAGCATTTTAAACCTACAGGTCCTCAACAGGGCCACCCAGAATATCACATTCCTCACCATCTGAACAGGGACCCAGACCTGCCAGCTCCAGACCTACAATGGCACCTATTTTATCTGGCCACAAAGCCGCCCCCATGCTACCTGCGGTTGCACATGGAAGCCCACAGACTCGCCACCACACTAGAGGAGGTGGTGAATACCACAGCTGAGGCACCTGCTCAGCTGAATGTGGAGGCTGTTGTCATTTGCACTGTAGCCCTGCAAAATAGGATGGCCTTAAACTACTTGCTCACTGCAAAAGGGGGCACATGCACTCTCACTGGTGCTGACTGCTGCACCTACATTCTGGACCCCAGCAAAAACATCACGGACCCGGCCCTGCATATCAAGCAGGCAGTTCCCACTGGGATGTATGGGATTGGGCAGCCTCCTGGCTGGGCTCATGGGGCACAGTCCTGCTATAGGGACTGATAGCCTTCATTGCTATCATTGCCGGGATTGTGGTGTTGGCTGTCCATCCGACTGTGCTGTTCATCCCTGTGTGCAATACTACTGCCCTCTGACCCCCTCACCACTCAGCTGGTACAGATCCACTGAGGGAACAAAACTGCCCCGAGACAACCTCTACTGAGTTGGACACAGACACCGAGGGCTATCTATCCGATGCTGAACCGTTCCCCCACCCGACATTCCTCCTGGATCCGGCTACATTGCCCCCTTCTCATCCCTCCATCCAAACACATATAAGAAACACCCAGAATGCCTCAGCATTGATCAAACAGGCTGGCAAGGGAAACCAGACATGACCATTGTCACTCATAGACCAGGGAATACACTTCCCAAGACAAACTGACAATAAGCTTCCTGGACCCGATAAACACAGCTGTCCCAAAGCCCTAAGGGCAGTCTCGTACTACAGTGATACCAAAGCAACACAGGTCAGACGGAGAGGCACCAGAATACCTCACTCACAGGAGAGAAACAATGGAAACACCTTATTGCCAAGAAAAGGGATAGTCTCACCTTTCAGCAAAGAGAGCTGGAATGTCCTGATCCCATTAACAACTGATTGATGCTGCCAGGATGCTTCATTGTATCTAGATTCATGTCTGTGTTCTGATAACTGCTTTGTGATTATTACCATTGTAATTGGATTACTTGATTATCAAGACCATTGTATTTTCCCTATTTTTAAGTTGCATCATTGTACATTATTCCTATAAAAACTGGCTTGATTCTCAGCTCAGGGAATCTACCTGTACAGACTTTCAGTTCTGTGTCAGCCTTATCAATTTCTTTTCCAGTGGTAACAGATGTAATAAAAAGCTTTTCAATTTCACCCAATCTGGCTTGTGTGGTCTCTGTACAATTCAGCTCAATTCTCTGACAGTGAGACAATTTAAAACATTTCAGTGATTTGTGGTTGATTAAACTAAAAGTGAGAGAATTGACTCTTAAAATTGCTAAAGAGGTTCTGGGATTTGAAGATGATTTTCAAATTTGTCAGGAAAGTTTAGAAGGAAAGAAAAAGGCCACACTTTTAGGATTAGCAAAAAAGGTTAGATTTGGGTTTAACCAAAAACAAAAGTAAAACTGAAATTGTAAAGGGATTTTTCAAAATTTAGTTGTATCAGAGAAACAGACAAGTGCGGTAGAGGTAGAAAAATGTAAATTACAATTGAGGAGAAAGAACTTAGAAGAGAAACAAAGAGAGAGAGAGAAAGAGAAAGAGAGAAGAGAGTGAGAGAGAAAGAGAAAGAGAAGAGAGAGACAGAGAGGACAGAGAGAGAGAAGGTTCTTAGCTGAGCAAAGAGAGAGAGAGAGATGAAGGAGAGAGAGAAAGAGACAGAGAAGAAAGGGAGGGACAAAAAGAGAGAATTTGAAGTTAAGAAGTTGAGAATTAGTTAGCAAAATCAAATTAACACGATGGAGATTAAAAGAGAAGATAGTGATATATACAAATATGTCAAAACTCTGCCACCTTTTGCTGAGAAAAATGTTGAAGCCTTCTTTATTTCATTTGAAAAAATGGCCACGTGGTAGAGTGGTCCGAGGATTTATGGGTAATGCTAGTTCAGACTAAACTGGGAGGCAGAGCTAGTGAGGTATTTGCGGCACTGTCAGATGAGGGGTCATGAGATTATGAAGAGGTTAAACAGGCTATTTTAGGTTTTTATGAATTGGTACCAGAAGCATATAGACAGTGATTCATAAATGCAAAGAAAGAACCAGGTTGGACTTATGTTGAGTTCGAAAGAATTAACCATAGTCATTTTGATAGATAGATCTTTAAAGATAGATCAGACCTTTGAGGATGGATGAGAGATTATTCTGCTGGATGAGTTTAAAAACTCACTTCCGGAGATGTTAAGAATTCACATGGAGGATCAGAAAGTTCAGGAAGTGAGAAGGGCAGCACAATTAGCAGATGAATTCATGTTGGTGCACAAGACAAGCTTCTAGCCAGAATTTCATCGTATGAGGGATAGAAGGGGAAATCCTGCAAAACAAAACCAAGAGTAGAGAACACTGGCAAGAGTTTACTACAGGTTAAAAAGATGCCCAAGAGAGTGGAAAGGAGGTGAAAAGCTTCAGGTATTTTCACTGTGGGACACAGAAAATGACAGTGCCAGTGATTTCAGAAGGGCACTGGGAAAAGATGCTTTCACAGCCAGAAAGGGGGACATATAAAGTCGCAGTGCTGGTTGTTAAAGCAAGGTACTATCGGACAAGATGTGGTAAAAGACGCTAAGCCAGTGGCATTAGTTAAGGTATTAAAGGAGACCCCAAGAAGAGCCGAGGAACTGTAGGAGAATGTATAGCTGAGGCAGGGGCTAGGTATGGAATTAGTGCCTGATCTCTGTAAAGAATTCACCTCTGTGGGTAAAGATTACTCAGAAAGAACAGGGGGAGAAGGGCAAGAAGTTATACTTTTGAGAGATACAGGATCTAACCAGTTGCTGATAGTAAGGGATGAGCATATGCACTCTTTCTGATCTGTTGCCCGAGAGTGTGGTACTTTGTTGGATAGATGGACAGAAATTCCCCTATGTAAGATCAGGTTGGGGTGCCAACGTAAGACTGGGGAAGTTACAGTGGGAGTGATTGACATAGCGTCAGTTCCAGGAATTCGTTGGGAATGATTTGGCAGGATCCAAGGTGGGAGAGACACACTTTGTTGTGGAGAAGCCCAAGGAAGACCAAGAAACTGAGGAGTTAAAAGAAAAAATATTCTGGTATTTTCCCAGACTTTTTGGTAACCCGATCCCGCTATCATTAGTCACAGAACAAAGCGAAAAGTAAAGAGAAAGATGAAGGAGTTGAGGTTCAGTTAGTGGACACTCTGTTTAATGTAGTGGTGCAGGAAAAATCTGAACAGGCAGAGGGTCAGACTGAAGTGTTTACTCCTGAAAGACTAAGAGACTTGCAACAGCAAGACAAGGTGATGAAAGATATACATGTGGATGCATACTCCAAAAAGGAGGCAGAGAATATTCCGGACGTTTATTATCTGAAAGATAGAATTTTCAGATGGAAATGGAGACCACGGCAGGTTAGCATGGAGTAGAAATGGGTGGAAATGCACCACATTGTGTTGCCAGTAGCATACAGACAGGAGGTGTTATGGTTAGCACATGAACTACCTGTAGGAGGTCACCTAGGGGAACGAAAGACTCAGGCTAAGGTACAAAACCATTTTTATTGCCCTGGAATGCACAAGGATGTGGTTAACTTTTGCTGTACGTGTCATACATGCCACAGGCGGTAGTTAAACCAGTACCTTTGTTGCCAATTCCCACATTTGAAGAACCTTTCACACGGGTTATAATTGGTTATCTAGGTCCCCTCCCGAGAACCAAAAGTGGGAACCAGTATTTGTTAACCATAATGGATGTGTTTACTAGATTTCTGGAGGTATGTCCATTATGGAGTATCAAGGTAGTAGAGGAGCTTGTAGCTTTCTTCACATGGTTTAGGCTACCCAGAAAGATTCAGTCGGACCAAGGGTCAACGTCTACTGCTAGGCTGTTTAAAGAGGTTATGGATAGCTTGGTATACAGCATTTCAAATCCAGTGCATATCATCCTGAATCCAAGGGAGCTTTTGAAAGGTGGCATCAGACCTTGAAGACCATGTTGCAAGCATACTGTCAGGATTACCTGAATGATTGGGATAAAGGTATTCCATTTGCATTGTTTGTCATTAGAGATGCCCCAAATGAATCTACTCAGTTCACTTTCTTCGAGTTAATATTCAGACATGAAGTGATAGGCCCTTTAAAATTAATTGAAGACTTACATTATGTATCGGAGATGAAGGAGAAAATAAAACCGAGTAGGTAAGTTAGCTAAACAGCATCTAAAGAGGGCACAGTATAGAATGTAGCAGGTGGCAGATAAAAGCTCTGAGACCCAAATGTTTTCCCAAGGGGATGATGTGTTAGTACTGTTACCAGTGATAGGAGATCCCTTCAAAGCCAAGTTTATTGGTCATAGAGTCATAGAGATGTACAGCATGGAAACAGACCTTTTGGTCCAACCCGTCCATGCCAAATCAGACATCCCAACCCAGTCTAATTCCACCTGCCAGCACCCGGCCAATATCCCTCCAAACCCTTCCTATTCATATACCCAACCAAATGCCTCTTAAATGTCACAATTGTACTAGCCTCCACTACATCCTCTGGCAGCTCATTCCATACATGTACCACCCTCTGCATGAAAAAGTTGCCCCTTAGGTCTCTTTTATATCTTTCCCCCCTCACCCTAAACCTATGCCCTCTAGTTCTGGACTCCCCGACCCCAGGGAAAAGACTTTGTCTATTTATCCTATCCATGCCCCTCATAATTTTGTAAACCTCTGTAAAGTCACCCCTCAGCCTCCAATGCTTCAGGGAAAATAGCCCCAGCCTGTTCAGCCTCTCCCTGTAGCTCAGATCCTCCAACCCTGGCAACATCCTTGTAAATCTTTTCTAAACTCTTTCAAGTTTCACAACATCTTTCTGATAGGAAGGACATCAGAATTGCACGCAATACTCCAACAGTGGTCTAACCAATGTCCCGTTCAGCCGCAACATGACCTCCCAACTCCTGTTCTCAATACTCTGACCAATAAAGGAAAGCATACCAAACGCCTTCTTCACTATCCTATCTACCTGTGACTCCACTTTCAAGGAGCTATGAACCTGCACTCCAAGGTCTCTTTGTTCCGCAACACTCCCTAGGATATTACCATTAAGTGTATAAGTCCTGCTATGACTTGCTTTCCCAAAATGCAGCCCCTCGCATTTATCTGAATTAAACTCCATCTGCCACTTCTCAGCCCATTGGCCCATCTGGTCCAGATCCTGTTGTAATCTGAGGTAACCCTCTTTGCTGTCCACTACACCTCCAATTTTGGTGTCATCTGCAAACTTACTAACTGTACCTCTTATGCTCGCATCCAAATCATTTATGTAAATGACAAAAAGTAGAGGTCCAGCACCGATCCTTGTGGCACTCCACTGGTCACAGGTCTCCAGTCCTTGTCAAGTTGAGAAAAAGTTGAGTCAGGTGAGCTATCTGGTAAAGATGACAGATAGAAAAAAGAGCTATTGGGTATGTTATGTGAATCTGTTGAAACTGTGTTATACTAAAGAGAAAAAACTGGAGAAACAGGTGTTAGTTACTGCCCGGCAGAGTGAGGAATCAAATCCTGATGATGTGGATTTTGATCTGCCTCAAAATAGATTAAAAAATGAAGAAGTTCTTGAGGAGTGGGATAGGTTAGTAAGCTATCTGTCTCAGGAGCATAGAATGGAGTTGAAAGATTTGTAAATGTAGTATAAGGACATATGTAAGAATCAGATAGGGAGGGCTAATGCTATTGTACATGAAGCAGATGTAAGGACTCCTGCTCCAATAAAACAACACCTGTATCGGCTTAATCCTTTCAAAGCCAGACAGGTTCAGAAGGAGGTGGAGACCATGCTCGATGAGGACATTATCGAAGCAAGCCAGAACGAGTGGAATTCGCCGACTGTCTTAGTTCTCAAACCAGATGGGCCTCAACAATTCTGTGTGGATTATCGGAAAGTCAATGCCATTACAAAATCAGACTCATCTCCAATTCCTAGATTGGAGGACTGTATCGAGAAAGTCGGAAAAGATAGTTACATCATCAGGTTGGACTTACTGCATGGTTACTCACAGGTACCTTTATCAGAGACGGCAAAAATAATTTCTGTGTTTGTAACCCCAAATGGTCTATATCGGTTTAAAATAATGCCCTTTGGAATGAAGAACACACCTGCCACATTCTAAACACTGATGAACAAAGTTGTGGCTGGGTTAACAAACTATACAGTCTATTTGGATGATGTAGTGATCTTTAATAAGTCCTGGAAAGATCTCATGGTGCAGTTGGTTGAGCTCTTTGACTGACTATGAGAAGCAAAACTAGTAATAAACTTAAACAAAACTGAATTCGCTAAAGCAGAGGTGATGTTCTTGGGACGTAACATCGGTCATGGAAGGTTGACCCCATGGAATGCAAAGACGAAGGCCATCGAGGAATTTCCACGACCAACCTCATAGAAAGAGGATCTTCGATTCTTCAGACTCAGCGGATTCTATCGGAAGTTTGTTCAAAACATCAGCAGTGTAGGGGCACCATTAACCGAATAGCTGATAAAGAACACACAATTTCAGTGGACAAAACAATGCCAGGAGGTATTTGACCATTTAAAGCAATACTAACCATTGCACCAGGTTTAAATACACCAAACTTTTCAAAACCTTCCAAAGTCCCCATCAATGCTCATGAAATAGGAGTTGGAGCTGTAGTCTTACAGGAAAATGAGGATGGGATTGAACTGCCAGTTAGTTACTTTTCAAAGAAGATCAACTCCTTCAGAAGAAAGCTCCATGATCTAAAAATAACTACTGAGTTTGGTACTGGCCTTACAACAGTTTAATGTGTATGTCACGAACACTGTGTCGGAGACAGTGGTGCACACAGATCACAATCTGCTTACATTCTTAGAATGCTTTAAAGACAAGAATATGAGACTATTTCATTGGAATCTTATGCTGCAAATGTTTAATTTAAAAGTCGTACGTTTCGGTTCGTAAGAATGTAATCGCAGATGCATTATTATGGATTTAACTGATAAAGTTTAGATGAAATTTGTATTTATTTAATGTTATATATATATAGGTGTACAGGAAGAAGTTAAGGTGAACTTAGATTAAAGTTATTGGTATATTAGGGCAATGTGTTTAAAGAATAGAAAAAAAAGAAGCCAATTTTTTATTATGATGGATCATTTTTTCTGAAGGGGGTAGGTGTTATGAAGATGTGGTGTACTGTATCTTCAAGAAAGTTAAGAGCCAGCAGAACTACCGGAGAGCACCAAGTGTTCTGAACTAGATACAATTTGGTCCAGCAGACAGTGTGGCTGCTTGCCTAGAGACAAAAACAAATTTGAATTTGGCCCATCAGTTTAAATTATACCCCCAAAAATACCAAACTCAAACAAGTTTGAATTTATAACATTAACAATATTAGAAACCATTGACACAATCTGATGCTTTGGGGGTAAACGACCGTGAAAACGTGAACTGTGGAGAGAGAACTGCCAAGCCTCCAACATCTGCAGATTGCCCAGAAAATTAGCTCTCTTAAAGGTAACTTTATTGATCAGTGACATAGAACACAGAACAGAGAACAGTACAGCACAGAACAGGCCCTTAGGCCCATGATGTTGTGCCGAGGGTTAATCCTGATGCAAAATATAATAACTTAAACTACGCACCCCTCAACTCACTGATATCCATGTGCATGTCCAGCAGTCACTTAAATATCCCCAATGAATCTGCTTCCATGCATTCCATGCATTCACAACTCTCTGCATAAAGAACCTACCTCTCATGTTTCCTCTATACCTTTTTCCTAATATCTTAAAACAATGACATATCGTACCAGTCAATCCTGCCCTGGGGAAAAGTCTCTGGCTGTTGACATTACCTTGTATACTCGGTAAAAACAATGACTGCAGATGCTAGAAACCAGATTCTGGATTAGTGGTGCTGGAAGAGCACAGCAGTTCAGGCAGCATCTACTTGGATGCTGCCTGAACTGCTGTGCTCTTCCAGCACCACTAATCCATTACCTTGTATACCTCAATCAGGTCTCCTCTCTTCCTCCTTCTCTCCAGAGAGAAAAGTCTGAGCTTATTCAACCTTTCTTCATAAGGCAAGCCCTCCAGTCCAGGCAGCATCCTGGTAAACCTTCTTTGCACCCTCTCCAAAGCCTCTGTATCTTTCCTATAGTAGGGCGACCAGAACTGGACATAATATTCCAAGTGTGGTCTCACCAGGGACTTGTAGAGCTGGAGCAAAACCTCGCGGCTCTTAAACTCGATCTCCCTGTTAACAAAAGCCAAAACACCATATGCTTTCTTAACAACCCTATCCACTTGGGTGGCAACTTTGAGGGATCTATATACTTGCACATCTAGTTCCCTCTGTTCCTCAACACTTCCAAGAATCCTGTATTTAATCCTACATTCAGCATTCGAGTTCAACCTCCCAAAATGCATCTCTTTGCATTTGTCCAGGTTGAACTTCATCTGCCATTTCTCAGCTCAACTCTGCATCCTGTCTCTGTTGTGCTGCAGCCTGCAATAGCCCTTGATACTATCAACGGCACCTCCAATCTTTGTGTCATCTGCAAATTTACTAACCCATCCCTCAACCTGTGAAACAGAAATCCCTAAGAAGAGGAAAATCTACAGAGAAAGATGCCAAGAGAAGGTTCGACCGCTGGCTGGTTTTGAAATTTGAATTTTGTTAAATCGTAATTGGGGGTTTTATTGGACTAGTATTATAGAAGGGAAAGTAAAGGTAGGAGTTGTCAATAGTTGTTAGTTAATTCTTCTTTATTATACTTTAAGAAATACAATTGTTACTTTTTACTTAAACCAGTTCTTGGCCTCCCGAATTTTCACAGATTACTGCACGGGATAAATTTTTTCTGTGTTGCTGGTTTAACTTAAACAGGAGGGTTTACCCCATGTCTTAACACACTGCTGCTTTTGCAAAAGATTTTAATTGAGTGAAACTGAAGGAACAGAGATGCAATTCCACATCATGATGATGTGTGAGGGTATTCTTTGAGGAGATGATGGAAAAAAGTAAATAAGGGTAATGTGGTCAATGATATACACTAAAACATTTCAAAAGACTTTTATAACATAGCTTTATAACCAAGATAAGGATGTGTGGAGTCAAGAGACAACTAGCTAGATGGGTAACCATTTGGCTAAAATGGATCGAACTCAAAGTCTGAAGAGTAGGTTATCAGGTTGAAGAAAGGGAGAAAGTGATGTTACAGAAGGATCCCTATACTGCACACAGTTGTTCAGAACTTATATTAGTGAGTCGATCTTTGGAATTGGTTATTTCATGTCAAAGGTTGCGAAGGATACCAAGCCATGGATTTTGGTTTACAGTGAGAAACAGTACAATATTCACAGAAGCAGACTGGACAATTAAACAACACATGAACTTTTTAAAAACAACTGTAAAAGTAGTTTGGCAAGTTGGATAGCATCATTGTCTACCATATTTTTATTCATTCACAGGATGTGGTCATCACTTGCAAGCCCCTTATTTATTGCCCATTTGTAATTGCCCTGGGGAAGTTGGTGATGAGTTGCCTTCCTAAACTGTTGCACTCTGTGAGATACAGGGACACGCACTGAGCTGCTCGGTCTGGAGTTCCAGATTTTATATGACCATATGATTTCAGAGCAGGAATTAGGTCAATCAACTCCAAGAGCCCGCATCACTATTCAATAAGATCAGGCTGATCTGCTTGTAACCTCAAGTCTACACTTTCCCATTTCCGCCTGACAATCTTTCATGACTTTGCTTCCCAAGAATCTAACCACTACCATCTTCAAGATATCCATGGATTCCATCATCACATTATCAGGAAGCTTTTCACGGAGTCTTGACCATTTTAAATGAGCAAGCTCTGATTTTTAAACAGTGATACCCAGTTCATGGAGACCATTAGAATTCTATTAGGATTGGACTGGGTAAACAATCCATAAATATGAGATTATAATTAAAAATATATCTAATAGAGAAATAGGGGTAAATTCATTTAATGAGCACAGTTAAAATGTGGAACTGATGACCACATAAGATTGAGGCATTAAAAAAATATTAATAAAAGAAACAAAATGATCTGAGGAAAATATTTTCCGATGTTGAGTGATCCAAATCTGAAATCCACTGCCTGACAGTGTGATGGAAATTGGTTCCATCGCGGTATTCATAAAGAATTGAACAATGAACAAGGCTACATGGAGAAGGCAGGAGAATGGCAGTCAGTGGGGTACTTATTTTGGAAGCTGGCAAACACAATGGGCCAAATGGTCTCTTTCCCTACTGGAATAATTCTGTGATTCTGTAAAATAGCTTGAACATTTTTAAAAGGAAATTGCGTCAGCGTGAGATAGAAAAGTGTTGAAAGGGTGAGATGACAGAAGCAAGAAGAATTCATATGTAATATTCACTGCCTCTTCTGGTGTAAAGCAGGCTGAGGGGGAAGCCGAGTAATTGTAATCAAATTGTGATCTGTCAATGCACTTTAGGCACTTGCACTGTGTTGAAAACAATGCTACCTCCTAGATTTTCAGAATGAACCCCACTGAACTCATGTAGCCAAGGCCTGGTGAAGGGCTTATGCCCAAAACCTTGATTCACCTGCTCTTCAGAAGCTGCCTGACTGGCTGAGGTTTTCCAGCGCCACATTCTTCGACTCAAAAAGCCAAGTGGCTACTCCTTCTTCTAATTTGTATGTTCGTATGTTAATTTCTGAACTGCAATATGTACACACTATGTCATTTTATATTTTACTCACACTTGGAAAAGAATGGTCTTATTTGGAACCGTCAGCATGGCTTTGTGCAGGGAGGTGTTGTCTCACAAATTTGATTGAGTTTTTGAGGAAGTGATGAAGATGATTGATGAGGATGAGGCAAATTCAGTACAACATTTGATAAGGTGTTTTATGATAGGCTGATCCAGGAGATTAAGTCACGTGATATCCATGGTAAATTAGATACAAAATTGGTTTGGTCATTGAAGGTAGAGGATAGTTTTACTGACTGACGTCCGTGACCAGTGGTTTTCTACAAGGATCAGTAGTGGGACTTTTTGTTATTAGTGATTTATATAAATGGTTTGAATGAAAGTATAGATGGTCTAATTAGTAAGTTGGCAGATGACACGAAAATTGTTGTGGATAATGTGGAAGGTTGTCAAAGGACAGAGCAGGATATAGATCAGTTGGAGAGTTGAGCAGAGAAATGGGAGATGGTGTTTAATCCTGCCAAGTGAGGTGATGCATTTTGGGAGGTCAAGTGCAAGAAGCGAGCATCCATTAAAGGCACGATCCTTCAAAGAATTGATGTAGGGAGGGATCTTGGGGTGTAAATCCATAGCTCCCTGAAAGTGGCAACATAATTGGATAAGGTGTTAAAGAAGGCATATGTCATGCTTGACTTCATTGGTACAAAAATTTGGCAAGTCATGTTGCAGGTATATGAAACTTTAGTTCAGCCACCTGTGAAGTATTGTGTGCAGTTCCATTCACCACATGATAGGAAGGATATGAAGGTTTTGGAGAGGATGCTAAAGATGTTTACCAGGATGTTGCCTGGATTGAAGTTTATTAATCCAAAGCAGGAGTTAGACAAACTTGGATTGAATTTGCTGAAGTGTTAGAAACTGAGAGGTGACCCATTAGAAATTTGTAAAATTATGAGGAGCATGGATAGAGGGGATAGTCAGAGTCTCTTTCCTATGGTGGAAATGTCAAATATTGGAGGGGAAAGGCATAGGTTTAAGGTGAGAAGGGGAAAGTTCAAAGGAGGTGTATGAGGCAATTTCTTTTATGCAGAGGATGGTTGATGCCTAGAATGCACTGCGAGGGGAGATGGTATTTACAATAGCAAGGTTTAAGAGCATTTAGATAGACACATGAACATGCAGGGTATAAGAGAGATATGTACCATATATTTGCAAATGGGATTCGTTCAGAATAGCAACATGATCACCACATATGGTGGGCCAAAGGACCTGCTCCTATGTTGTAGTATTCTAAGTATTTTTGATTGTGGACTGAAATCTAAGAAAGACCTGTTTTAAAACAAAGAATTGCTGAAGGTTTACTGCATATTTTGAAAGCAATTAACCCAACACTCATTGTCAGTTCTCTTTGCACAATTGCTGGTTCAAGCAATAGTTGAAGTGCAGTTTGCAGAGAAGCTGGAGCTGTATGGCTCCAAATGGAGACTCAGCCTTTGTGATAATCCTATGGCTTTAAGAGGAGTATATTGCCATTTATTTTTTAAATGAACTGATGTTGAAACAAAGACACCAAGCAGCCAACTTCAAACCAATTAAGTAAAAGCTTGTAAAGCCATGGGATTTTAAATAAAAACAATTGGAATAATAGAAGTAGCACGAATGGGTGGAGTCAGGCTCCCATAGAACCAGGGTTTTAGTTTAGCTTTCACTAATGCTAGGCTCTTGAAACTGTATGTGGAAACTATCATTCCTCTCTCTGATACAGCTAAAAGCTGAAGTTTGCTCTGCTACAAGAATTGCATGTGAGACAAACTATTTTACTGAATTTGTCTTTGCCAAAGTTACGTTATGGGATGTTACTATATTGGAACAGTTGCAGTTTGTTAACTAAATAATCTGTTATTCTACTAAGTTTTCCAAGACAGTTAATTTATTCCAATTTTTCTTTCATTTGTTTGTATTTTAACTACAGGGTAAGAATAACATGTATTTTGCTTAAAGCCGACTAGCGTAACCAATTGAATTACATCTGGAACATAGTGTCTTACACATGCCTTTAAATCAGAGAGAAGTTCGGGTCCACGTTACCTTCTTGTTATAATTGAAGAGGGTTTGGTCTGGTCCATTACAGCTCCAACATGTAACTGATTGTGAATTAGTAACATTTAATGATTACAAACCAAAGTCTTCTGCTGCTAACAATTACGCAATTCGTTCTCAGCCATGTGAACAGCTTGTGATTGTGAACAGCAGAGGGAGAAGACCAGACATTCACCAGATCAGGAGATCTCTCTGTTCTCTGTTGCAAAAGCCAAATTAGAACATGAATAAAAATGATTTATCTTGCTTTCAGCAGTTGAAAGCTATGACTATTCTGAAACCTATATATCTCCAGTAACATAAGAAACTGGGCATGGATATCAATATTGATGAATCCAACAGACATTTATGCAACTAACTATTATGAACAACCATCACTTTTCTCAGCCACTTGGTAGCTGGGTCAATGTTAAGCCATTAGTTACTGGAAGCATGCTACTCTGTTGTAGAGTGTGATGCTTCAAGTGATCGGAGGTAAGATGCAGTGTGAGATCTTTATACCCTCAGGTTTCATTCTATGCTGTAGCAATGGTATTATCAGCATGCTTCTTACGAGAACATAACACAGCCTCGATCAGTTCTGATTTAAATCAACAATTTAATATGAAAACACCAAAAGGAGCACCACCAATTAAACTGGTAATCATTTTATTTTTGACCAGGTTTAAATTTTCCACTGTTCTCAGTGACTTGTTCTTTGAATCCATTAGGTCCCTAAGTAGATTTTGGATTTTCTGGAAAAATCGCAGGGAGGGCTTCATACTCAAATTTACCAATTTCCAATGCCTTCAGCAATGCCCCATTCCTGGTCTGATCCATGACGAGCTGCAAGAATCCCTCTGCAATCTGTGAGGTCCTGGAAAAATCAGATGGTAATCCTGAACATTCATCTAATTAGTTTAAAATATCCCACAATCAGAACTCAAATTCTTTCAGTGTGTTAAGGCAGCACACCACTGTGCTTTCTATCCAATCTGGGAGGATCTAACTAGCAGGGTTGATAAAGGAGAAACAGCCAACATCATTGATTTCCAGTCAACATTCCAAGGTAGTTTGCATATCTGTTCTCACATCATTCTGCAAGTGCTGAAGATTCAGAAATCAATCTGTGTCACTTCATGGATACCACAGGTCATCACTCTACAAATACTCCTTGTCAACACTTGAACATGTTTTCATCCTATTGATTCTAACCCCAGTTCCTGATTATGCACATACTCACTTCAGAATTCCATATGTGGCGACCATCTTCTCAAGCCATTCCTTCATGCCCGGAGCCGAGTCTGATTGAATGTTTGTCACAAGTGGAGTTTCGACGACTCCAGGACACAACACTTGTAATTGAACCCCATGCTCCTCAAGGCAGGTCATCTGAAAGCAGAAACTCTGTAAGATCTCATACTCTCTGAGTTTTATAGAACTTTACAAATTCCTGACAGGAAGCTCTCAGGTCCCGGTTCGTGTGGAGTTTTGTGATGATGGCCCATCCTGACTACAGCAGACTGGGGGATCAGCAGTTAATGTTTTAATGTACTCATTGGATAAGGGCATTGCTGGCTAGGCCAGCATTTGTTGCCAATTCCAGAGGGCAATTGAGAGTCAATCTCATTGCAGTGGTTCTGGAGGCAAACAAAGTCCAGACCAGAAAGGATGGTAATTTCCTTCTTTAAAGAACATTAGTGAACCAGATGGTTTTTTTCCAATCACCTGCAGTGGTAGGATTTGAACATCTGATTCCAAAGCATTCCCTGGGTCTCTGGATTAACAGTTTAGTGATAATACCATTCGGTCATCACCTCCCCATCTAGCCCAAGTTCCTGAAAAGTGTTTGTGCTTTGTATGAGGTTCACCTGAGAGGCAGCACAATTCAAACACATGTAACTGTCAGGGGCATAAATATATTCAATCCGATTAGATTTGTCTGTCAATCCCTATACCTTCGGCTCACCTTTCATTGGAGATGTAAAATGTTTGGAGCAAGCTGCCCTCTTCAAGACTCACTCGCCATACAGCCTTCTAGCCATTCATCAGTTTGAGGAGTATCTCCGGCTCCATCTATGAGGATCTAACTAACAATGTCATAAAGCAGAAGCAGCCAATGTTGTACTTTTGGATTTCACTGAAATGGTTCATGGGATTGTGGATAATATATTAGCATGCATAAACAATCAGTTGATGAACAGGAAACAAAGAATTCATTCTCCAGTTGGCAGGCTGTGACAATTGAAGATCCACAATGATCAGTATTGGGGCCTCAGCTATTTGCAATCTATGTTAATGAATTTGGCAAAGAGACAGAGTAAGATATTGACATTTGCTAACCATTCAAAGCTAGATAAAAATGCCAGCTGTGAGGAGGTCACAAAGTGGTTGAAATAATGCTTAAGTAAATTAAATAATAATAATAGTGTGATAAATATGCAGTTATGCACTTTCTTCATTATTGTAGGCAAGCAGAATATTTTAAAAGGAATGAAATTTGCAAAGCTTGATGCTCGGAGAGATTGATGTTTACTCAAAGAAGGTAAACAAAGTTAGCACGTTGGTCCAGTAAAAATTAGGAAGGCAAAATGCGTGTCGCCTTTGCTTGCAAGGAGATTAGAATACAGGAATGAAGAAGTCTTGCTACAATCCATGAGTTAAAAATGATTCCTTATTTTTGACTTTCCTTTGGTTGTTGGGGAGAGGGTGGTCATTATATTTTGCGCAGTATTTGAAAGTGAGGATAGCAGATGCTGGAGATCAGAGTCAAAAGGTGTGGTGCTGGAAAAGCACAGCTGGTCAGGCAGCATCCAAGGAGCAGGAGAGTCGATGTTTCAAGCATAAGCTATTCATCAGGAATTGAATGCTTATGATTACGCTTGTAATGTTGACTCTCCTGCCCCTCGGATGCTGCCTTTCCAGCACCACACTTTTTGACTCTGATTTCCAGCATCTGCTATCCTCACTTTCAAATACTGTGCAAAATATAATGACCACCCTCTCCCCCACAACCAAAGGAAAGTCAAAAATGAGGAAGCCATTTCATTAGGAGGAAGAGTTGAGTGGTAGGAACCTGTTGCCTTCCAAAGTCCCATCAACAAAAGTATTGTTGAGGAGGGTGTTCGGTAGCTTTTCCTTTTGGAGGCCAATTGAATCTCTTAAGTAATCATTTAATGATACCATTCACTGTCACTGGAAAATGGAAGCTTGACATGGCTACTCAGCGAACCCTGGGATTTTTCAGCAACAGCGTGGCAGGGCTGGGGACAGGGGCAAGAGACAGGGCAGAGATGGGAGCATTGACATGCACATTGTATTTGACCGAAGGACCCTGCATCAAAAAATATGGGCTGGTGTGCTAAAAGCCACTGTACATGTGATTTCTTCCAACCTTATGCCAACCCCAACTCCACAAGCTGCATATCATCTACACACACCTCTATCTAGGGATCCATCCTCCTCTACACTCCAATGTAATACTGACAATGGCCACCATTCACTTAATTGATTGGAAGGCCTGAAGCTGTTCAGAGAAGCACCTGATTGCCATGAAATTGTGTTGTGTCTCCAGGAGAGAAGCAATGCCAGGCTTCCAACAGTTGTCCTAGTGATCGGTGAGGCCCCTATGTGATGTTCTCCTATCAGTAGAAGAATGAAAGATGGTCTAATTGAACTTTGTAAAATTCTGTCAGTATGTAGAGATTGTTTCCCATGGCTCAGAAATCTAGAGAACGGGTTCAATCATTTTGGTATGAGATGAGGAGAAATGAGGAAGTTCACTCAAAGGATAGTGAAACTTTGGAGCTCTCCATTCCAGAAAATTACAATTTAGTTGTTGAATACATTTCAGGCTGAGATGGATCTTTGGTCCCTCAGGGATATGAGGGATAAAGCAGGAAAGTGGTGTTGGAGTCCAAAACCAGTCATGATCGTATTGGTTTAAGCACACACATAGTTGATTGAATCTTCTATTTCATAAGTAAGAGATGCCTGTCAATCAAACAGTTGGTATCTTCCATCTACCACCTATCACCACCTAGGAGCGCTGGGATTACATAGAAGAAAAGGAGCCATGGAGTGTGAAAAAAACAAAGTTCATGGACCAGCAGATGCCACTCTTGGAGATCCAAGTATGGTGTAGTTGGGTCCGAGTGGACACAGGCTTACACAAGGCAGAAGTGAGGACTGCAGACGCTGGAAACCAGAGTTTAGATTAGAGTGGTGCTGGAAAAGTTCAGCAGGTCAGGCGGCATCAGAGGAACAGGAAAATCAGGTATCCTGATGAAGGGCTTTTGCCCGAAACGTCTATCTGCTTGCTCCTCGGATGCTGCATGACCTGCTGTGCTTTTCCAGCAGCACTCTAATCTATACACAGGTTTTCACAAGGAGCCTAATGGCTTTTGTATCTTCCATGCCAATGTTTGGCACTTATCCACCCTGGATAGCCATCCCACTATGTGAGACTGTGGATACTCAGTTCATGACTATATTCAAGGTCATCATTGACAAACTTTTGGACACTAAGGGAATCAGGGGTTATGGAGTTAGGGTGAGAAAATTAAGTTAAGGTCCTAACTGAGCTCTTATCTTATTGAGTAGCAGAGCAAGCTTCAGGAACAATGTGGCCTGCTACTTGATCTATGGCTGGTCCTTGATCTTAGTTTCTTACACAGGATTAGTGCATTATTTATACAGAAAACAGTTATTCTTTGCAGTATGACATAACACTCACAGCCAGCGATGATGTGAATCCTACCACGCCGAACTTGGAGGCTGCATAAACTTGTGCATGCAAGAAAGGACACAGACCTGTTCACCACAAAACAGCAGAGAGTTAGCATCAAACACTCCATCAAACTGAAACATGTGAATATATGGGAATGTGTATACATGGAATTAGGTAATTCAGTCCATTCACTACTTTCCCTTCACATACACAAATAGTCCTGATCACATTTACCTGCATTTACTAAATCTAAAATTTAAACAAAAGTTAAGCAGTAAACAGTCAGTCATAAATAACTTCTCTAGGCAATGCTTCGACCAAGAAAATCCACTTGTCAATCAATCTATATATTCCTCACATGCAGTATAAATGTAGTTTTCTGTTTACTTTGTTTTTTCTTGAGAATTGCTGTGATAAATGCAAAACAATATGGATTTTGTTTAGCTACATTCTACATTTATGTACTATTAAAGGACTATTTAGATAAATGCTAATCAGGACACTGGATATATTCCCTGGTTTTCTTTAAAACAGTAGCAATGATAACTTGTAAGTCCCCTGAGGGGGCAGACATAGTTTCATTTTAACATCTCAGCTTCTGATAGCAGAGCAGGGGTTATAATAGAGGAGACTTAAAAAAAATGTTTTGACTTGTGTTGCAATCCAAAACTCAAGGTCAACTGTGTTTGATTAGGCTGAAGCCAACAGGAACTGATAGGAGACTTTACAATGGGCTGTTATGTGAATGTTATGTGAATATAATTATGCTGAGAAATTCAGGTCTGCTAAGAGCTAACATTGTGGGAAATCAGTAACTACTGTCTCTACCAAATAAGGTCAAAACTTTCAGGATTGGTCACGTACACAGATAATTCAAAACAAAGCACACATTTGGCACAGATCTGTGTAGACAGCAGCTTAGGAAATCCTTAATTTTCAGCAAGACTTCAAAGAATATTTCTGCAAGAGGTACACGAGGTCAGGTGGTGAAGACAGTTCCATCTCAGAGAATATATGTTATTTGTTTAAATCCTTAATAAATTAATTGTATTTTATAGAGCTCTAAGTGTCTACATTATATCTTTGTCTACATATGTACTGTTGTCGCTCAGAGTCAGGCAACACTGTTGTGGGTCTCTAATGGTTCTTGCGCTGGAAAGTGTAGATTCAGTATATTTTCAGCAGTACAGATTTGATGGGCCAAAGAGCTTCTCATTTTTGTGTGCTTCTATGGACTATTAAACAGTCACTAACTGTAATGGAAAATTATCCATTTACTGTAAAATTTGAAAGAGAATACTTTTCTAAAATTTAATGCTGTGCTGAGCTTTGTAAACAATGCTTTGATGAGGTTTGTAGCCAGCTTGTCTCTGTTTGAACTTTGGAAACATTCAACTTGACCTTGCAACAGTCGAATTTAGCGAAAGCTGAAGAACTGTTATGTCCAAGACGAGGGGATGAGAGAATAACAACTTGAGTTTTCCCCAGTCTTTGCCCTTGACAGCATGATAAGAAACAGTATAAGCTGAGTATCTGAACAATGCTCAGGTACCCCTTACATTAAGGCATCTAGCTGAATGTACTGGGTCAATTCTGCAGAATTTAAATAAGGCTCCTTTCTTTGCTCATGCTAACAGTTGAGTCAAGTTGATTTAATTTCCACCACACTAACAAATCCAGTTGTTATGAAGATGTGGGTGCACTGTACCTTTAAAAAGAGTTAAAAAGTTGGTAGAACTGCCTGACTGTACCAAATGTTCTCAATCAGGTAACAATGTAACACTTGGTTAAAAGCTAGATTAGCTGGTTGCCTGGAAATGACAAAACAGATTTAAATTAGGCCAATCAGTTTAAATTATACCTCAAAAAATACCAATTTCCAATCAAATTTCAATTTAGTATATTGACCAATTTTAAAGGCCAATGATACAATCTGAAGCTTTGGGGGCATAAGAATGGGGAAAATTGAACAGTTAGGAGGAGAACTGCCACACCACCAGCATGTAGAGACTCCCCGAAAAATAGCTTCTTAAAGGTACCTTTTTCAATCAGTAACCTGTAAAGCAGAAATCCCTAAGAAAAAGAAAAGAAGACAGAAATACAAAGAAGAACCAAAAGTTGCCTGGTTTTGAGATGAAATGTTTTGTTTTGTAAATCTTAATCAAGATTTTTATCAGACCAGTATCGTAGTGGGGAAAATAAAAGATAGGTTAGAGGAAGGAGTTGTAAATAGTTGTTAGTTAATTATTCTCTGTTTTACTTGAAGAAATAACAGATTATTGCATGGGATAAATCTTTTCTGTGTTTCTAGTTTAAATGAAGCAGGAGTGTTTACCCTGCATTGCAAACAGTTACAACACCGGGCAAACCCTTCTGCTTAATTTAAATCAGCAACACAGAAAAGATTTATCTCATGCAATAATCTGTGAAAATTCGAGAGGCCAAGAACTACTAAAAGTAAAAATTAACAACTTTATTTCTTAAAGTAAAACAGAGAATAATTAACTAATAACTATTTACAACTCCTTCCTCTAACCTATCTTTTACTTTCCTCTCTACAATTCTGGCCCAATAAAAATCCTGATTAAGATTTACAAAACAAAATTTCTTATCTCAAAACCAGGCAGCTTTCGGTTCTTCTCTATATTTCTGTCTTCCTTTCTTCATCTTTGGGATTCTCTTTCACAGGTTACTGATTGATAAAGACACCTTTAAGAGAGCTCTTTTTTGGGCAGTCTCTACATGCTAGTGGTATGACAGTTCTCCTCCCAACTGTTCAATTTTCCCTGGTCTTATACCCCCAAAGCATCAGATTGTGCCATTGGCTTTTATGATTGTCAATATACTAAATTCATCCTTGATTGAAAATTGGTATTTTTCGAGGTATAATTTAAACTGATTGGCCTAATTTGAATCTGTTTTGTCGCTTCCAGGCAACGGCTAACCTAGCTTTTGACAAGTGTTACATTGTTACCTGATTGAGAACACTTGGTGCTGTCAGGTAGTTCTACCAGCTTTAACTCTCTTAAAGTTACAGTACACGCACATCTTCATAATACAGTAAAGAACTCAGGAAAAACCAGAAGTGATTCGAATGTAATCATCTTGTGATTGTGAATGGCTTGAGGTGAACTTGAAGGGAAGCTACAGAAGTTGAACGATGTTGTGAGTTGAATCAGATGACCAGCAGCTTGTGTGAAGGTTAAATGTATTTTCCTTTGCTGTATATTACATGTAAAATGACTTCCCCTGAATATGTAATTTGTCCACTGTGGATGTTCTTCAGAATCCTCAGGAAACATTTAGGATATTCATTGATAAACTATTGTTACTTTGGTTACTTACCTGCTATGGAGGCGATATTAACAATCACTCCTCCTTTCCCTCCAGTCTTTTTACTCATGTACTGTATTCCTAGATAAGTTCCTTTAATTACACTGACCTGCAATACAAATACCATAGGAATCAATAGGGAGCAGGCCTGTTCAGACAATGTTAAAAAAATGACATGTACAGGCAGTTGCAAAGTACAGAGAGATATATATGGACAGCAAGCTACATTCAAATTCACCCAGCAAGAGTACATTCAAGCGTTAGCAGAACACAGAAAAATTAGGTGATAGTAGAACGATAAGCAGTAAAACACTGTGGAAAGGTGCAGAATGATTTGTGGAATAGGCAGTCTGTTAAACAGGGTGGACAAACTCGGGGTTGGCAAACTGGTTACTGGAAAAAAACTGATCCGTTGAATGAAGAGGATATTCAGTGGAATGAGCAAACTGGTTGCGGTGCTGTGAAGATTGGTCAGTGAGTGGATCAACAGGTTGGTATAATGGATTAAATCAATCAGTGACCTGGTTAATGGGATGGATTTGGGATCCAGATTCATATCAATGTGGTGAGATTTGAGCAAATATGTTTCTGAATAAATATAATGACCTGGTGTTTACTTTGAATGGAAAGATAAGAAAGGGAGTGATTGACACCACTTACAGATAATGGGCTTAAAAGTTGAACAAAGGTTAACAACAATTCAACATACTGTCCAAAAGGGCAAAGACAAAATGCTATTGATAAGTAGTATTAGGGAATAGTTAATAGGTTAATAGTTAATATTAGTAACCCACTGATATCTGCAGAAAATTGATTAGCATATAGCTGACTGGCCGTGGTGATGGAATGTGACTGGTGATGATATTTCCCAGCAACCAGTCCTCAGCTTATGCTTTTTACCGCACTTAACAATGAATTACATTGTTTTCATTCCTGTCTGGAGTGGTGATCACCCAGGCCAACTTTGAATGTTCATTGTCATTTCCTTTGAGAAAGTGATAGAGGTAATATTTCCTATATTTGTGTGGATGTTATCCAAGCCTTGCTGTATATGGATATGGAACATGCCTATATAATAGACTAAAAGGGATGGAATTGCTTACTAATTTTTCTTAGGTACAGTTTTGATGTTCTAGCACAGGAACAAGATCATAATTATCAAAAGTAGATTGACCAGGAAGGTGCCAGGAATTTGTAATGACTGAATTATCATGATCAATTAACAGACTGTAGTCTTCTCCCACCTTCATGGGCATCTCCTGTTCCCTTGGCACAACAGATGCCTTCACAGAACCTGAACTTGTACTTCAATATTTGTTCCTGTTTGTGAAATGTCATAAGAACATACGAACAACATATGCCTTCAGCTGTACAAATATCTTCTGCTGTTCAATAAGAACAGTTAAAATCTTCTAAGTCAATGGAAATATCATTACCAGCAAATTCTACTCCAAGCCACCCACTATCATGACTTGGAAATATATCACCATTCTTTCAGTGTCGCTGGGTCTTATTCCTTGAATTGCCTCTCTAATGGCATTTTGGGTGGATCTAAAGCACATTGACTGTGGCAGTTTAAGAAGGAGCTCATCACCACCTTCTCAAATGTCCGAGGCAACTATACCCATATCCCATGAGCAAATTTTAAAATTGTCATGGTGTGACGTCAATAAAATCAAGGGAAATTATTGCTGGTCATCAGATCCCATCCATCTTTCTTGCATGTCTCAAAACCCCCATCCCATTCTCCTGACAATCTCAGATCACAGCACATCCGTGATAAAGATCACTTGATTTGAGGAAAAGAAGGCTTCAGAACTTATTCTGGGTCGGGACTTCCATGTCTATCATTGGTTAGTGGTGCTTAGAAGCATGAGCTGTGACAAGACTGCCACCATCATTGTCTTAGCTGGCCAGGTTCTAAAGGAATAGATGTCAGATAGAGGTACCTCTGGTAGTGAGGGATCAAGGATATAACCTAATTATCCTCAGCCTCAGCAACCTATCACAGAAATACATAATGTTGCAATCTATTGGGTGTAGGATATTATCAGAACCATTCTTTGACGAGTCTAACATTGATTTACAGAATTAAACCTTCAAAACATTCATCTCCAAACTCAACCACGTTCCAGTTTCAATAATTGTTATTTGAGCTTACATGAAATCCAATTAAAATAAGCAATATACAATCGACACATACCAGGTTTATACTGAGGCAGTTCTCCCAGTTTTCCTCATCAAAGATCCCTGCATTGTTGCATACTATGTCCAATCTCTGAAATTTTTCAAGCGTTTTGCTGAAACAATCTGGAAAAGACAATGAATGCAGTTGATTAGCAAAATTTACAACATCTTTGAACAAACATACCAACACTAAATGCATTCCTCAGAATTATTCATTAAGTTACTGAGTCATAGGGTCATAGAGAGATATAGCAGAGAAACAGGCTCTTCAGCCAACCATGTTTATGCAAACCAACAAACACCAAACTATGCTAGCCCCAATTAACTGCACTTGGTCCATAGCCTACTATGCTCTGGCATTTTAAGTGCTTGTTCAGATGCTTCTTAAATATTGCAAGAGCACCCATCTCCATCACCTTTTCAGGCAGTGCATTCCATATTTCCACCATGCTCTGGGTAGAAACTTTTTTTCCTCAGGTCTCCTGTAAACCATTTACTGTTCACTTTAAACGTATACCCTCTGGCCTGAGATACATCTGCCATGGGGAATAGATTTTCTTGATTCCCCATGTCTTTGCCTCCCATTGTTTCGCATATTTCAATCAGATTACCCTTCAGTCTGTTTTCCACAATCTGAAACCATCCAAATCCTAAAATAAAAGCCATCTGTACATTTGCACAAAGCATCTCCCCTCCTCCACACACACACTTGAAAGATAGGAAGAGTGTGTGACAACAAACTATTGAGGAATATACCTGTTTCCTAGCAAGAGGCAACAAACTAAGTCTTTTGGCCAGAACTGGACAGACTCTGAGAACCATTATCAGGAGACCTGAGACACTAAACTAGAACATGTACTCACTCCTGGGACACTAAACCAGGACCATCTAAACCACGACCTACACAAGGAGCAGGTACTGAACACCACCAGTGTCTAAACAAGGAACACTTGGACTGAGATCCTCCACCAGGAACACTGAGACCCTGAAACCAAGGCACACAGAAAAGTATCAGTTGGTGCCTGAGCAGATTCAGGATTGAATTCTGGAATCTGTGCTCCCATTGAAGTGTCACATTTCTGGGTGGATATTTACCCCCTGCTCTGAGGGCCCAATTTCTAAGTGTGAACATATACTCATCCTCTCAGCAAATGGAAGTTGATCCTCAATGCTGTATTGATTATATTTAATCAATCATATTGCAGTGTATAAACTTACTAATGCCAACAATGTAACTCCCATTCACACTCACTCCAGCTGATTGTTACTCCCAATGATTACAGCAAAGCATCTGTTTAGAAACTAGTCATTCAGAAAGAAGAAGTCAGTGGCATGTTGATAAAATTAGTGTTTGAATTGGTACCTTTCAGCTGATTCTCAGATCTTACATCACATGGAAGGAACAAAATACTCTCAGCTCCGTAGATTTGTTCAAAGTCCGCTTTGGTAGCCTCCCCTGTGGGTACATTGACATCCAACAGACTCACCTAAAAGAAGCAAAGCACGTGGTTCAGTCCTACAGGATCTTAAAGCAAATGGATGGGTCAGTCAAACTGTCTGAGGAGAGCTTGGGTCAGTCAATGGTCCATTTTAATTCCTACTTCTAATCCTGACCAGACAAATGAAAACTGTACACTGAATGTCTTCTGATTTTTTCTGAATGCACTTCTGTTGGAGGATGCTTCAGCTCTGATTTGGTGCAGTGCTCCTTGGTGGACATAGTGCAGAGATTTCTCATTCCTAGAGCATGGGCTGTTGCTTTAACATGAGTAAAAAGAATTCAGTCAAACCAAAGCTTCTTTCAAAAGCAACAGCAGCTGAAGAAAGTTTGCAGTAGTAACATCATTGTATTAATAACCTAGGGGCCCAGCGTAATGCTTAAGGGGGATATGAGTTGAAATGGTACCAAGCTGGAGGTGTTTTAAGACTGAGAGGGGACCTGATGGAGGTGTAAATTATTCTGAGGGGCTTAGACAAGGTGGATGTGAAAATGTTGTTCTCCCTCAGTTGAAGGGTCAATAATAACGGGACATAATTTTAAGGTGAAAGCAGAAGGTTTAGAGGAAAGTTTCTTTTCATCCAGAGGGTGGCGGGGGTTTGGAATGCATTGCCTGGAAGGGTAGTTGAGGCAATAAACTTCACAACCTTTAAAAAGTACTTGCATCAGTACTTGAAGTGATACAACATTGAAGGCAATGGACCAAATGCTGGAAAGTGAAATGAGTGTAGATTTAGAATAGTTTTATCAGGGGAGACCAGATGGTGTTGAGTCAGCTTTGGGAGGATGGGGGTGGAGTTGGGCCAGGAGTGAAGATGTTTGGTGGGATGGAATGAGTTGGAAAGTGGGTTTGGGATAGGTCATGGGCACGGCGAGTCAGGTGGATAGACTGTTTGTCAGTTGGAAGTGGTTGTAGGTTTGGGAAGTGCTGTCTAAGGATCGTTGGTGAATTTCTGCAGTTCATCTTATACATAGGGTACACTGCTGATTTTGAAGATTAGTGGTGGAAGGAATGGATGCGGTGCCAATCAAGTGGGCTTGTTTGTCCTGGATGGTGTCAAGCTTCTTGAGTGCTGTTAGAGTTGCACTCACCTGGGCAAGTGAGGAGTATTCCATCACACTCCTGACTTGTGAGTTGTCGATAATGAACAGGCTTTGGAGAATCAGGAGGTGAGTTATTTGCCACAGAATTTATAACCTCTGACCTGCTCTTGTGTGTTTATGTAGCAGGTCCAGTTGAGTTTTTGGTCAATGTTAATCCCAAAGATGTTGGGTTTCAGAGATGGTGACACCACAGAAAGTCAAAGAGCATTAGTTTGTTTGTTTCTTATTGGCGATGGTTATCATTAGCATTAATATGGCATGAATATTTCTTGCCACTTGTTAGCCCAAGCCTGGATATTCTCCAGCTGTTGTTGCATCTGAATATGGAGTGCTTTCTTTTTTGAGGAGTCACGAATGGTGCTGAACATTATGGAATCATCATGTATGAATGATTTTATTGTCACATGAATTTTACAGTGAGAAAGACAATAAAATACAATGAAAAGCCTTTTCACTGTCATCTTGATCTTGTGCCATTTTGAACAGTTTTAAGAATAAGAAAAATAAAAAAAGTTATGTATCAAAGAGATTCTATCAGTCCTGAGCCAGCTCATCTTTGAACATCCCCATTTCTGACCTTATGACAGAGGGGAGGTTGTTGATGAAGCAGTTGCAGGTGGTGCCCATAGTGTTCAAGGGTGCATAGAGAGGTGCATTTAGTCAGGGGTTAAAGTAAAGTAATATGATTGGGGAATAGATCTGTGAGAGTTCCTATTTGGAGGGTTGGTGGGGATTAGTTGGGCCAAATGGTCTGTTTCCACACTGTAGGGATTCTATGATGACTCTATGATATCTCATCATGTGATCATATGATTATCAGCTTGGGACAAGTCGTCAAAGCTCCAAAACATTATATCAAAACTGAATTATGAGTTTTGTTAACACTGATTTTAACTGTCTGCAATATTACTGAATTGACTCTGAGCCTCTGTACAATTATGTTTGGGATTGGTTTTCTTTTGTGATTTTGGAGAAGATTTATAGCTCAGGTTGAGGTTCAGATTGTAAGTTTGCTCGCTGAGCTGGAAGGTTTGTTTTCAGATGTTTCATCACCATTTTAGATAACATCATCAGTGAGCCACAAGTGAAGCGCTGGTGTTATATCCCGCTTTCTATTTATGTGTCTTGGTCTCTTAAGGTGGGTGGTATCATTTCTGGTTCTTTTTCTCAGAGGTTGGTAAATAGGGTTCAAATCAATGTGTTTACTGATGGATTTCCAGTTTGAATGCCAGGCCTCTAGGAATTCCTGCGCATGTCTATGTTAGCCTGTCCCAGGATAGATATGTTGTCCCAGTCGAAGTGGTATCCTTCTTCATCTGTGTTTATAGGATACTAGTGATAGCGGGTCATGTCTTTTGGTGGCTAGTTGGTGTTCGTGTATCCTGGTGGCTAGCTTTCTGCCTGTCTGTCCAATGTCATGTTTGTTATTGCCCTTGCATGGTATTTTGAAAATGACATTTGTTTTGGTGGTTGTTTGTGTAGGGTCCTTTAGGTTCCGCAGTCTGGTAGTCATATTAGAGATATCTTTGATGTATGGTAATGTGGCTAAAGTTTCTGGGAGCATTGTGTCTGCTTGTTTGGGTTTATTGTTTAGGAATCAGTGGACTGTGTTTATTGGGTACCTGTTCTACTTGACTACATTGTATAGGTATTTTTCTTCTGCTGCTCATATTTCCTGGGTGCTGCAGTGTGTTGTGGCCCATTTAAATAAATTAATTATCTGTACATACATACGGAGAGGGACACCATTTCAACTGGGGCAATACATCCGTCTTAGGACAGGCTAAACAGATTCAAGCACGGGAATTCCTAGAGGCTTGGCATTCAAACCGGAATTCCATCAATAAACACATTGATTTGGACCCCTTTTACCAACATTTGAGACAAAAAACTGGAAGTGATATCATCCACCTTAAGAGACCAAGACACATAAATCAAAAGTGGGCCATAACACCAGTATCTCATTGGAGGCTCACTGCTGATGTTACCTAGTATGGTGACGAAACATCTAAAAACAAACCTTCCAGGTAGCAAGCAAACTTACATCCTGTTTTTCTTTGGAAAATGGGAGATATCTTATTTCTCACAACACACATGGAATATACCTTTAAAGGACATGCTTATGGTGTCAGCACTGTATCTGCTGTGACCTATTTTCATAAAGATCTCTGGCTCCATCCTGCTGATCTCCATCCTCTTACAGCATAACATGCTGAGAGAAGCATGAGATAGTAATGCATCTGAAGGACTTAGCTTAGTGCCAGTCATACAAATGTCTGTTGGTTGAATGTACAAAACCTAATTGAAGTCTTCAGCGCTATGTGACCCACATCTCATACTTATGTTATGGGTGTTAATGTAAGTATCAGGATAGTTGCAGATCATCAGCTATCTCACCACTTCGCACTAATCAGTACAGTGGCAAAAAGACAATGGGAATTGTTGTGTAGTTAGGTAGCTGGGTTTTGGGTGAATTCAAGTTTATGGCATATAGAATATGGGAAAGCAGCCAGGAGTACACTGGAATAGTCATGTGTGGAGGTAAATGAAAGCATGGGTGAGGGTTTCAACAGCAGACCATCAGAGAGAGAGGCACAGTAGTGTGATATTACAGAGATATTAAAAGATAATATAAGATGGTGCAATTGTGAGGACCGAAGTTCATCTCAGAATCAAATGCAACACCAAGGTTATGTACAGATTTGCTGAATCACAGATCGTTGTCATGAGGAGGAATGAAGTCAGTAGTTGGGGAATGGGGCTTGGACAGGAAAACAAAAATAATGGTTTTAATCTTCCAAACATTTAGTTGGAGGAAATTTCAATTCATTCATTCCTGAATGCCAGAGTAGCAGCCTGATAGTTTATCAACAGGGGTGAGCTAGAATTGAAGATTAGTTGGAGAGTGAGTTTACCGATTGGTTTGGAGATGGCAACCAAGGATAGTCCATTTCTTCAAAGATAAAATGAGAAAGCTGTATTCCCCTATTTATTTACATATTCTGTATTGTTTGTGATCATGTAAGAATTCCCTAATATAAAGTGTAATTTAAATAATCTACTTTACAATTATTGTTTATGTATCTCAATATTAACTAAAGAATTCAGAAACCTTTAGTGCTGCTCATTAATTTTAACTAGATCCCCTAGGACTGATTAATTAATTGAACACTAATAATATGATAAATTCTTAAATCTTCATCTTTTATTCAAATGGTTTTTGTTCATGGGACATGCAGGTGGTACACACTGCTGCCACTGTGCATCAATAGTGAAAGAGGGAATATTTGTGCATGTGTTGACAATCAAGCAGACTGCTTTGTCCTGGATGGTGTCAAGTTTCTTGCTTATTGCTGGAGCTACACTCATTCAGGCAAGTATTTCATCACACTCCAGACTTGAGCTCTCGAGATAGTGGACAGGCTGTGTGAAGAGGAGAGGTGATTCACTTGCCAAAGGATACTGTGGTAAAAACAATGACTGCAGATGCTGAAAACCAAATACTGGATTAGTGGTGCTAGAAGAGCACAGCAGTTCAGGCAGCATCCAACGAGCAGCTGTGTGACCTGTACTTGTAGCCACATTAATTATATGGCTAGTCCAGTTGAGTTTTTGGTTACTGATAACCTCTCCCACAACGACATCAGGATATTGATAATGGGGAGGGTTTGGGAGGGTTTGGGGGGTGGGGTGGGGGGGAGGGGAGCAGTGAAGGGATTGGTTTCAGTAATGATACTCCCATTGAATGTCAAGGAGTTATGATCAATAACAGTCTTATTGATGATGGTAACTGCCTGATACTTATGCTGCACAAATACTTCTTGATATTCATGTCTTGCTGCATGTGGGCAACAGAATGTAATCTGGATGGGGGCCTTCAATATCAACCACCAAAAGTGACTTGGCAGCATGACTACTGCCCGAGTTGCTCAAGTCCGAAAGTATTTAGCAGCTACAGGTCTGCAACAATTGTGAAGGAGCCAATAAGAAGGAAAACCATACTTGACCTCAACTCCCCCCAGTCAGACATGAATTAATGTAATGGCAGACACTATGGGCCGAATGGCCTGTTTCTGTTTCTATGTCTTATGGTCAACCCGCAGAAAACAAGGATTTACTGCATAATATATCTACAAGAGTGCAGGAATTTAGCAAAGCTCCTCAGGCAGTACCTTCCAAACCTGCGACCACTTCCATCTTGAAGGACAAGGGCAGCAGCCACCTGGGAATGCCGTCACCTGCAATTTTCCTCCAAGCCACTCACCATCCTGACTTGAAAATACACCGCTGTTTGTTCACTGTCACTGGGTCAAATTCCTGCAACTCCCTTCCCAACAGTACGTCTAGCTACAGCACATGGACTGCAGTGATTCAAGAAGGCAGCTAACCACCACCTTCTCTAGGGCACTAGGAATGGGCAATAAATTCTGGTGCAGCTGGCAATGCCCACATCTTAAAAGTGAATAAAAGCAAGGTCATTGAAACAGTTAAAGACTCCACTCTGAAGAACTTTTGCTATTATGATGACAGACTAACGAAAATCAAATTAAGTTACCCATATACCTAAACAAAAACAGAGATTGGTGGAGAAACTCTGCAGATCATGCAGCACCTG
This sequence comes from Chiloscyllium punctatum, assembly GCF_047496795.1. Classification (NCBI taxonomy): domain Eukaryota; kingdom Metazoa; phylum Chordata; class Chondrichthyes; order Orectolobiformes; family Hemiscylliidae; genus Chiloscyllium; species Chiloscyllium punctatum. The sequence continues at coordinate 16,227,899 of NC_092758.1, forward strand.
TGGACAGAAAGCAGAGTTAACAATTTGAGTATAGTGACTGATTTTCAGAACTGATAGTAGCTAACAAGGCTTGGTACATATGCTGAAGACAGAGGATGGTTGTTGTAGTAAAGGAGTAAGTGATAGGTGGAGATGCCATCTTGATGGGAGAGTAAAACAGTGAGTCAAACAAAGGGACCATACAGAAAGAAGAGCCGTTAATGGAGACGATAAGTAAGTGAAAATGGGTTAGCTGTGCTGAAAGCTGTCCATACGATGACAAGGCCCATATGATGACAGGACCTGAAGCATATCTTAGATCCAACCCTCCAGCTCAGCACCGCCCTGTCGAATTGTCCTACCAGTCTATCTTCCTTCTCACCTATCTGCTCCACCTTCCCCTCCGACAAATCACTATCACTCCCCACCTGCATCTACCTATTGCCTTCTGAGCTAACACGCCCCCCCCCACCTCCAACCCGGTCGCACCCTCCTATTTATCCCTTCCGCTGCCTCCACCAACCTATATTCCTGATGAAGGGCTTATGCCCGAAAAATTTGATTCTCCTGCTCCTCAGATACTGCCTGACCTCTTGTGCTTTTCCAGGGCAACACTTTCAGACTCTGATCTCCAGCATCTGCAGTCCTTGCTTTCTCCCCACACTACTGCAGTAAACCCAAGGCAGAGATGTTGATCAGGGAACCAGTGGTGTGTTAAAGTGACAAGAGGGCAGGACTTACACAGTTAATATGGTGGGTGCTAGGGAACAATACTGAATGAAAAGACCTTGAGGTGCAGGTGCATATTTCATTGTTTATCTGCGACTCAACTTTCAATGTCATGAAGCAGGCATTTGGCATATTTGCCTTCATTGGTTGGAACATTGAGTATAGGATTGGGCTATCCTTTTGTGGATATAAACAATATTGGTTCGGCCACTTTTGGAATATTGTGTTCAATTCTGGTCTTCCTGCTACAGGAAAGATGTTGTTAAACTGAAGAAGGTGCAGAAAAGCTTTACAAGAATGTTGCTGGGAAGGGAGGGTTTTAGATATAGGGAGAGGCTGAAAAGGGTGGGGCTTTTTTCCTTGGTGTGTGGGACGCTGAGGGTTGAATTTATGGAGGTTTATAAAATCATGAAGGATATGGATAGCGTAAATAGCTATGGTCTTTTTCCTCGGGTGGGAGAGTCCAAAACTAGACTGTGTAGTTTTAAGTGAGAGGGCAAAGATGTAAAGAGGACCGAAGCCACACCTTTATCACACAGAGGGTGATGCACGTAGGGAATGTGTTGCCAGAGGAAGTTGCAGAGGCAAGTAAAATTTAAAAGACATTTAGACTGGTACACAAATAGGAAGGGTTTAGAAGAATATGGGCTAAATGCTGGGAAATATGACTAGGTCAGATTGGGGCGTCTGTTTGGCAGGGAGGGATTGGACTGAAGGGTCAGCTTCTGTGCTGTACAACTCTATCAGACTTTATGACTTTATAACAGGAAACGTTTTTGCTGACAGAACGCAGGTATTCTGCAAGGCCCTCACCCAGCCTACCCTTCACCTCCCCATCAAGAGACCACATTGTGAGCGGCGAATACAGTAGATGAGGTTGCTTCAACTGCAAGGGGCGTCTGCAGTCTTGGATAGTGAGGAGGAGGGAAGTAGATGGGCAGGTGTTACACCTTCTGCCGTTGCATACTTCCCGCCTGGTAATTCCTGCAAACTGCTGGAATATAGTTTTCCCTGCAGTTAAATTCCAATTTAAAACTCATTATTCAACCTAGCTTTTACGTACCGCTTGTTCCAGATCAATCATCAAGTTAAGACAAACTGCTGCATTTCTGAACACACTGCGCGGGCAATCGTCGTCTTTCTTTGCATGGGGAAATTGACGGGAATGATTCAAGCAGAATTGTTACCTTAGCGCCGTTCTTCAGGAGGATTTCAGCAATTGCTTTCCCAATGCCTTGGGCAGCACCAGTCACCAGCGCAACTTTCCCCTGGAGCTCCATTGTAGCACTGACGGTGGACTTTAGCGATTTGCTCCTATACTTTATGAAGTGTGCGCAGTTAACTTATCACGAGTAAACATTTGCATGAGCTGCTGATATCTATCTAAACACAGAGAAAGACAGAAAGACCACCCCCATCCTCCTGACCTGATCAGTTTCCTCCCCATTCCTTTTTGTTTTTGCACCAATCTGAAAATCCATCACCCTCCCACTGTTCCCCGCCCTCACATTTCTAGCTCAAGGCCAGCATCCACACTATGGATTGGAACAGTTCCTCTGCCTTTAAACCAAGCAACGTTTGATCGGGGAAAGGGTTATCGTTATCTGAGTTCACTCTGCCTTTGCCCTCTGCCCAGTACCCAGGCGGTGAGCTGTCATAACAAGGTCCATTCCCTTCAGTTTGAAGAACTAAGGAGCGTGGATTTGGGAGAAGGATGGTGGGGCTCTGGAATGCACTTCTGGAACATTAGTTGAGGCAGGAAACCTCACAACCTTTAAAAAGTACTTGGAATGATCACTTGTAATACTGTAACATTCAAGGCTGTGGGCTCAGTGCTGGAAAATGGGACTGGTGTAGACTTAGAATAGTTTATAGGTGCCGACTGGATGGGGCAAAGGACCTTTTCTGCACTGTATGATTCTAAGGGTCAGAGCAGGCTTGAGGTTTTCTCTGAGGTTGTTGGAGGTGACTGAGGGTGAGAGACACAGAACCTGTCCCCGCACAGGAATGTGCATTGACTTGAGACATAACCCATGAGGCTGCATTCCAAGAACTGAAAAGGGGGCAAGGATGATATTTCTTCACCGGCCTGCAATGGGCTAAATGGCCTTCTAGTGCCACCGATCTTTAAACACCTAATCCTCGTATTCATCCGCACTCAGTAACTGCAGTTTCTGCATTCACCACCTCCACCCTCCCCCCCGTCCACCCGTCCACCAAAGGAAAAAGTTCACATTAGGTGTAAATAAAAATAATTTTATTCCATAAGAATCAAACAACCTGAATACGGTAACTCCCCACTTGACATTGACTCATTAATGTTGTTTTACTTCAATATTATTAATAATATAAATGTATTAATTTAATATTGAGTTTTTGATATTTAAACATGAATTGAATATTTAAAACTCTTGCAGTGTGTCTACATGCACGTCTGACGTCTTCCATTCCGACTCTCAGTCCTGTTGTTCTTCTTGCTTCCACCCTGTATTCTCACCTTCAAAGTCTCCAATGTCTATTATCACCACCACATTAGCTGCTGTTCCTCTTCTGGGTCTTAGTGCCTGGCTTCCTAATCAGCATATGCACTGACGTCGTGAACTTCACCTAGAGGCAGAGGTTGACAAAGCAGGTAGTCATGAGAAACAAAAACAGAAACTGCTGGAGAATCTCTGCAGGTCTGGCAGTTTCTGCAGCAAGAAAGCACAGTTAATGTTTTGAGTCCAGTGCCCATTCTGTTTTCTGCAGTTCTGATGAAGCGTTGTTAGAATCAAAATTTTAACTTTTCTTTTCTCCACCGATGCTGCCAGATCTGCAGAGTTTCTCCTGAATGGTCTATTTTGGATTCGTATCGCAGTTGTTTGATCTATGTTGGGTAGTTATGAGACTTCAGCTGCTAACTGAAGAACAACTTATGCCATTATATGGAGCCTGATCAGCTTACAGTGATAAAACTGCAAAGTGGTGGAGAAAGTCAGCAGATCTGGCATCAACTGTGGAGTGGATATACCATAATCCAAATTCATCCAACCTTACCTTATAGCTAACACATTCCAATCCAGGCAATATCTTTGTGCCCTGTCCAAAGCCTCTACATTGTGAAACATTAACTCTGTTTTCTCTCCACAGATGCTGAGTTTCTCCAAAATTTCCCTTTTGTTCAAGATTTTTGTATCAGTTCCCCTGAACTTGTTTATGATTTATTACAACAGCCAACACTGTTTCATGTCAGTTGATTTCCCTGGAATGTGGATGGCTGAAGGGTGACCTTACAGAGGTTTATAAAATTATGAGCGGCATGAATAGGGTGAATAGACAAGGTCTTTTTGGTCCAAAACTAGAGGGCATAGGCTTAAGGTGACAGGGCAAAGATTTAAAAGGGATCTAAGGGGCAATGCTTTCATGCAGAGGTTGGTATGGATATGGAATGAGCTGTTAGAAGGAGTATTGAAGGCTGGTACAATTACAACGTTTAAAAGGCATCTGGATGGTTACATGAGTAGGAAGGGTATAAACAGATATGAGCCAAAAGCAACAAGATTTATTTAGGTTATCTGATTGGCATGGATGAGTTGGACCAAAGTCTGTTTTTGTCCTATATATCTTTATGACTCTAACTGCTCAGTTCTTGAGATTATCAGTGTGAGTCTAACAGAATTATTCTCCCCACTAATTCAGCTGAAACATATCCTGTAAGTAATGCTTTTCAAAAGCCCACTATCATTTTAAGGGCTTTTAAAAATTTTGTTCATGGGATATGGGTGTCTAGATAGACCAGCATTTATTGCCATCCCTACCAGCTACAGGGAAAATGGTGGCGAGATGCCTTATTTAATCCCTGTTATCTTTGCCGGTCAGGACATCCACAGGGAAGGGGTTTTAGGATTTTGACCCAATAACAGTGAAGGAACAGCAATCTATTTTCACGTTAGGATGGTGTGCATTGAGGGGAACTTGCAGAGGGTGGTGATTCCACTTATCTACTGCCCTTGTCCTTGTAGACCTTATGAGTATGGAAGTGACAATTAAGGAGGTTTGATGAATTTCTGCAGTGCATCTTGTTGATGGCGCACTCTGCTGTTGAGCATCGTTGGGGATGGGAATGAATATTAAAAGTGGTGGATGCGTGCTAAAAAGCTCAGCGGTTTTGTTCTGGATGGTGTTGAGCTTCTTGATTGTTGTTGGATTTGCACCCACCTAGGCAAGTTAAGATTACTCTCTCACTCACGACTTGTAGGTGGTGGACTGGCATTGGGGAGACATTCACTAGAGAACTTCAGCCTCTAACTTATTCTTGTTGTGACATTCATTATATGGCTCATGCAGTTCAGATTCTTGTCAACTATAAACTTCAGGATACTGATTGTGGAGGATTTAAGACATAATGCCAATGAATGTTAAGGGGTGATGATTGGAGCTTTTCCATTTGTTGGTTGTGGGTATTGCTGGCAAGGCATGCATTTATTGTCCATTCCCAATTACCCAGAGGAAACTTAAGACTTAACCACATTGCTGCGGGTCACCTGTAGGCCAGCAGATTTCCTTCCCTAAAGGAGATTTGTAAACCAGATGGGATTTTCCAAAATTCAGCAGCAGTTTCTTGATTAAACTCTTTATTCCAGATTTTTATTGAATTCAAATTCCATCATCTACCATGGCAGATTTCAAACCCAGTTTCTGGGACATTACCTGGGTCATCTAGTGATAATACCACTCAACTAATGCTACTCTGAGATAGTTTCATCTTTCAGATGGTCATTACCTGGCATGAATATTAGTTGTCACTTATCAGCCCAAGCTTGGATATAATCCAGGTCTTGCTGCATATGGACATGGGCTACTTCAATACCTGAGGAGTCATGGCTGGTGCTGAAACATAGAAACCAGAAGCAGGAGGTGGCCATTCAGCCTTTCAGCCTGCTCGACCATTCCATATGATCATGGCTGATCCTCTATCAAATGCTACGTTTCCACTTTCTCCTCATAACTCTTGATATCTTAATAATCTGAAGAGACTATCCCTTTCTTGAATATATATTCAGGTACACTACTTTTGAGTGAAGAAATGTTTCCTCAGCTTGGTCCTAAATGGTCCATTTGATATCCTGAGATTGTGTCCCTTGGTTCTCGATTGTACAACTAGGTGAGATAGTCTGTCCAGCACTGTTATAATTCAGTCAGATCCTCTCTCACCCTTCTAAACTCTCGTGAATACAGGTCCAATCTCCTAATAGGCCAGCACCCCAACACTGGTATCAGCCTAGTGTACCTCCCTTTATGAAAAGTATACCTTCTCTTAGTCAGGGAGACCAAAACTGCATGCAAACTCTGGGTGTGGTCTCACCAAGGCCCTGTACAACTGCCTCTGAACTGAAATCCTCTGGCAATGAAGGCAAATGTATCATTTGCCTTCTTAATTGCTTGTTGAACCTGCCTGTCTACTTTCCTTCATTGGTGTAGAAGAACCCATATTCTTTTGCATATCTACCTTTCCCAATATATCACTATTTAAAATGTACAGTGTTCCACATCAAAGTGTATTCCTTCCCTCTGAGCCAGGAGACTAGGGTTCAGTTCCCACCTGCTCCAGAGTGTGTACTAACAACTCTGAATAAGTTGTTTCAAAAATGATTAATTTCAAATTTAGCCCTGTTGTTTTCCAACTCCTATGCATTTTTCCAACTCACTCAACCTGTCCAAATCACCATGATGACTCCTTGCATCCTTCTAAAACCTCACAATCCAGCGAGTCATCAACAAACTAGGAAATATTACATTTGGTTCCCTCATCTAGATTATTTATAGATATTGTAAATAACTTGAACAAAAGCTGATTCTTATGATGCCCCACTAGTCACAGCTACTCAGAAAAAGGCCATTTATTGATATCTCTGTTTTCTGTCTGCCAACTTTTCTCAACACATAACACATTATCCCCATCCATGTCCTTTCACATTGACCACTAACCAATTTTGAGGAACTTTATCAAAATCTTCTGAAAATCCAAACGTACTCCATCTTCTGGTTCTCCTTTATCTGTTCTAGTTATAAACCCAAATAACTCCAGTTAAGCATGATTTGCCATTCATAATCACATTCTGGCTTTGTCCAATCACATTAATGCTTTCCAAGTGTTATGTTATAACATTTTTTAAAAGGGACTTTAACAGGGTGGCATGGTGGGGCAATGGTTACCACTGGTGCCTCACAACATCATGGACACAGGTTTGATTCTGGAGGATGACTGTCTATGTAGAGTTTGCATATT